>NC_137902.1:33709203-35145476 GCF_963455335.1 Martes martes | reverse complement strand
CTTAATAAATGGGGGCTGCTTTCACAGCTTCCATACTCACACAACCTGGGCTGACTGGTACACATCACTCATTGGCCCAGATCCTCAGTGGTCTATAGTGGGGACAAGGGTGAGGGTCTCTCAGGGGCCACAGAGAGAGCAGCCACGACCACAAGCTTCTGATGAGGAGTCCTTTCACCGAAAGACCACAGAGTCACCAAGGCTTTGCGGGAACACCTGTTTGCTCACTTGGTTTCAACACCCTGCCTGTCGGTCCTTCCTCCATCCATGAAATCTAACCTGTTGGTCTGAAACTTTCTTCCTGACAGATGTTCACCTTGAAGTAGTCAATGGTATTGTCAATAGTCCACCCACCCCTCAGTTTAGTTACTCTGAAGAGGAGGCAGGTTGGACTTTGATCTTCCCTCTGAACTGTTATGCTGACATAATAGTAAACAATGTCTATCTGGATCATGCAACATCTCTACTACACACTCTCACACTCACTCCTCATGACCATCTGTGAGTCTGATGGGGCAAGGGTGTCTCAGCAGGTTAGGAGGAAATGGACCTCCAGTGGCCATTCCAGGTTTTCTAAACTGTCAGTGATCTGGAGGAGGATTATCTTCAGATTTGAGGTGCATGGAAGCACCCTGCTGTGGGTTGATATGTTGGTGGCTTGGGGAATTGACAGCCACCCGTGGGGACCACTAGACCTTCAATATAATCCAATTCAACTTTCTTATTTTACAAATGGAGAAAGTTGAGGCCCAAACAAGGGAAGCAACTTACCCAAGGTCATGAGATGGATTCCCATCTCCCAATTCCCACTTTCGTGATTTTTCTACTAAACCACCACACTTTTGTTGGGTAAATTTTTTGGTTAGAAAAAAATCACTTTTACTTTTGAAATAGTAGAGTGGGAAAACAAGCTTTTTTCAATTTTTTACTCAATTTATTTAAACTAAAGAAAAAAAAGTTTACCCTTTTTGTTTACTACCCCTGCCCCCACCTATTATAGCCACCAATCTGTTTTCTATATCTATGAACTTATTTTTGCCTTTTAATTTGATTCCAAGTATAAATAAAATCATATGGCATTTGTCTTTTTTCTGTCAGACTTATTTCACCTAGCATATTGCCCGCAAGGTCCATCCATGTTGTCAAAAGTGACAAGATTTCCTTCTTATTCAGAGCTGAATAATATTCCATTATGGGTGTATACACCACAATTTCATTGTTCTATCATCCAGAAATGGGCACTTAGATTGTTTCCATATCTTGGCTATTGTAAATAATATCACAACAAACATGGCGCAGACACCTTTTCAAATTAGTGTTTTTGTTTTCCTCAGATCAATACCCAGAAGTGAGTTGCTAGATTATACAACAGATTTTTAATTTTTTGAGGAATCTCCATGTTGTTTTCTACAGTGGCTGTAGAAAACTTACATTCCCACCAGTAGTGCTGGAGGGTTCTATTTTCTCTGCATCCTCACCAACTCTTACTATCTCTTGTCTTTTTGATACTTGCCATTCTGACAGGTGTGAGGTGGTATCTCATTGTAGTTTTGATTTATATTTCCCTGATGATTAATGATGTTGAGCATCTTTTTATTTATCTGTTGGCCATTTGTATGTCTTCTTTGGAAAAATGTCTGTTCAGATCTTCTGCTTATTTTTAAATTGGATTGGTTTTTTACTAGTGAGTTGTATTATGAGGTTTTTTTGTTTTTTAGTTGTGTGAGTTCTTTATATATTTTGGATATTAACCCTTATCAGATATAGGATTTGCACATTTTTTCTCCCATTCAGTAGGTTGCCTTTCATTTTATTATTGGTTTCCTTTGCTGTGCAGAAGCTTTTTAGTTTGATGTAGTCCCACTTGTTTATTTTTTTCTTTTGTTCCTTTTGCTTTTTGTTGCCAGATGTTAAAAAATCCTCACCAAAGTCTATGTCAAGGAGCTTACTGCCTATGTTTTCTTCTAGGAGTTTTATGGTTTCAGGTCTTATGTTCAAGTCTTCAATTCACATTGAATAAAGACACCACCTGTATATCAGAATTCTACCCCACCACTGTTTTAAGCTGAGGAAAACTGGGGCCCCCAAAGGACAAGTGACTTGCCCTAGGTTACACAGCCAGGAAGTGGCAGAGTTGAACGGGTTTTCTTGCTCTTTCCCCTGCCCCACGGGTTCCACCCCTCAAACATAGATATGCATGTCCCCGTCTGAGGCTCCAAGCTCAGCTCCTCTAGTGCCTGACTGACATTCTTCTCACCCGCTGGCTTCTGGCACATTTGCCTCTGTTCCTGATTGTTGAAGCACAAAATGAAGCCTATATGGTTTTGGGAATGGACATATTTTTGTTTCCTGGGAAAGCCAATGTTCCCAGATGGGGCTGAATATGATGGAATGTGATAGCACATTAGGGCTTCCCTGAAAAGCAAGGGAAAAGGAAAATATTTCACTGGCTAGGGGATGAGGGGTGGAGATGGTGAAGCACATGGAATCAGGTATCTTCCACTCCACAATTTCTTATCGCTAATATGCCTTCTATACAATGGCCAGTTTCTTGGTAGGACTTCCCAAAGGTCATTTTTTTCTAAGAAGAGTGGTATTTGGCGGCTCTTGCCTCAGTCCTGGCAAATGGTTCCATAGAAGGGATGGGCTGGGTTTCTTATGTCTGGGTCAAAGGGCACAGGAGGAGGGCTGGCCCGGAGGTGGGGGGAGGGGAAGATATTGAGGTGGAAATGGCCATTTTCTGTTCATGTCTTCACAGACATAGAAAAGAATAAGGGGACAAGTGATTTGCTGGAAAAGGAGGCTAGAGAAGCTTAATAATAATATTAAATAATAGTTGCAATTTATTGGACATCTTTTATATGCTGGCATTATTATAAAAGAGATATTCAAATTACCACCTTATACATGAAGAAATCAAGGCCTACAAAGCTTGAATTCATCAATGATCACACGACATAGAAATTAATATTTTGCTGACCAATAGGTGCCCAAATTAAATAAAATTTAAAAGGTTTTTGTTGTCACAAAACTTCTCAATCTTTATTATAATAATGTGGATTAATTTATTTTTTTTAGTAGTTTCAGAGGTAGAATTTAGTGATTCATCAGTTGCATGTAATACCCAGTGCTCATTATATCACGTGCCCTCCTTAATGCTCATCACCCCGTTACCTCATCCCCTCACCCACCTCCTCTCCAGCAACCCTTGGTTTGTTTCCTAGTGTTCAGTGTCTTTTATGGTTTGCCTCCCTCTCAATCTTCATCGTATTTTAATTTTTCCTTCCCTTCCCTTATGTTCATCTGTTCTGTTTCTTAAAATTCCACATATAAAGTGAAATCATATGGTATTCATCTTTTTCTGACTGACTTATTTCTCTTAGCATAATACCCTCCAGTTCCATCCACATCGTTGCAAATGACAAGACTTTATTCTTTCTGATGGCTGGGTAATATTCCATTGTATATATATACTACCTCTTCTTTATCCATTCATCTGTCGATGGACATCTGGGCTCTTTCCATATTTTGGCTACTGTGGACATTGCTGCTATAAACATTGGGGTGCATGTACCCCTTCAGATCAGTGTTCGTATCCTTTGGATAAATACCCAGTAGTGTAATTGCTGGGTCAGAGGGTAGCTCTACATTTAACTTTTTGAGGGACCTGCATACTGTTTCCAGACTGGCTGCCCCAGTTTGCATTACCACCAACAGTGTAATAGATTTCCCCTTTCTCCACAATGAGGATTAATTTCTAAGAGAAAAATTGTTTATGAAACTTTCTCCAAACCTGAAGTCCTTTTTTCCCCAACAAACACTTATTAAGATCTTTATAACTAACACAGGTGGGAAATGTTGGTCTTATCTTGTCTATCTATTTGCATCTGAAAAAAAAATCATTTCCTAAGCCAAAAATCAATCATGATTCAGGAGATACAGAGAAAGGCCTATTCTTGAAATGAAAAAAATAAAGCCCAACAAAGATTCAGTATGAGCATGGGATTATCTTTCTTTTTAAAGACTTTATTTATCTGACAGAGAGAGAGAGAGATCACAAGTAGGCAGAGGCAGGCAGAGAGAGGGGGAAGCAGGCTCCCCGCTGAGGAGAGAGCCCAATGCGGGGCTGGATCCCAGATCCCTGAGATCATAAGCTGAGCCGAAGGCAGAGGTTTAACCCATTGAGCCACCCAGGCGCCCCGGATTATCTTGACTGCCAGTCCTTCCTGTAACACCCAGTGTCTAGAAGTTTGTTACCCGCCTACCAGCCAGTGAAGCTGGAAGGAGTATGCCAGATTGTATTTTCCAAAGATGGCTGCAAAAATGTTCCAGTCCTGCTTTCTCTTCTACAATGCAATCTTGCCATGCTGCCATTAAGAGGCAGAGCAAATTTCTCCTGAAATCTCAATCACAAAGTCTTGTGACTGCTTTGACCATTGGAACGGGGCAGGAAGTAACACACTGTTTGACTTCTGGGGCTGAGTCATACAAAGTGATGCAGCTTCTACTTTTGCCCACTGGAATACACCCAGCCATGCAAGATTTCCAACTGCTCTGAGGCTGCCATGTTGTGATGGAGCCCAAGTCACATGGAGAGGCCACATGCAGGGGCTCTGGTCAGCAGTCCTGGTCTTCAAGTCGTAGCAGCCAAGGCACCAGAAATGGGAGGAAAGGAAACTCCAGGTGACTGTGGCCCCCACCTTTGGGGTCAACCCTAGCCTTCTAGTCTTCTCAGCTGAGGTCCCATAGAACAGAGAAAAACCATCCCCTTTGTGACCTGTCTAAATTCTTGACTCAAAGAATCTGTGAGCATAAAAAAAAATGGTCATTGTTTGAAAGCCACTAAGTTTGGGGGTAGTGTGTTGTGCAGGGAGCATGTGTAATATGGGCACGGGTAAACACATTTAATTAAGGATTTAGCTTGGCATCAATAACCTCTTTTATGTTGATTAGTGATTCTCAACTGTTTGTCTTTTTGATTGGCATTCAAGCTTTAGATTGGAGGCTTATTTATTCAACAATACATATGAAGATAAAGCTATTTGCAGGATCAAAGGGACAAAGCCTAGTTGTGATACCATCTCCATGGAGCTTATAGTTTATGTGGACACTTAGTCAAATGCTAGCTTCACACAACTGGAAATCCTCAACAGGAAGGAGGGACTGGGGGAGGAAAAAGGAAAGAGAAACTCCTTGGTAACCAGGAGATAAATAAAGCTCTGGGTGCTTGGAGCCACGGAGACAGTAAGTCAAATGGCTTGAAGCCGGAAATGGTTTTCCACCCAGCTGTGAATTTGAAAATCCCATATGTGGTACAACATTAAGCTGCTATTTTGGAAATTCTTTCATCTTTTTCAGAAGCATCTCAGGAGCTCTTCCTTCCTTTTGGAAGGCAGCCAGTCCTCTGTAGAAATCACTTCATCAGCAGGAGCTGAGGCATTTTGCATGCAACCGTATAATTCTGGAATCGTAGCTTTTAAAAATATTCTCTCCTGGGTGAAGAAAGAAACATCGTGGAGCAGTGTTTCTGTAAGCACCAGCTGGGCAGCTCCGGATGCACTTTTATTTTTCCCTTTTCCCTTTGAAATGGCAAAATCCTGGCATCTGCATAGGAGTGCAATGCAGCATTGTTGATTTTCTTAAAAGAACGATGATTCCACTTCGGAGTTCCTGGGAATTTTCCATTATCACCAATGTCCATTGCACCAGAAGCATCCTCTTAAATGTTCAACTGAATTTGTCATTATTCATTGAGTCATTGGGCCAGACGCCGTCAGGAGCTAAAGATGGAGTGACAAACAGGAGAGCTTCCCTCTCTGCCAGGCTGCGGGAGGAAAAGTGAGGAAGGGTGTTCCCTGGGACAGAAGCAGCACTAAAAGCACCCCGCATCAGGATGAGCGGGGACCCATCCTAATGAATGCCTTTTGGATACAAGAAGGAAAAAGTCATTGAGACAGAGAAACGTTCATGTGAACTGGATATTAGGAATTATTAATATGGTATGAGAATGGCACCGTATATGGTGGGTTGTTCTTGCCTGGCTTTTGTCTGAGTCCTTTCCTGTTCCAGTATTTATGGGTGAAATATGCTGCCTGGGATTTGCCTTTCAAATGTCCAGGAATACACACACACACACACAGGCCCCATATCCAGACAATTTCCCAAGAATATTCTACCAACTCTTTAGAAACACATCATTGCTATGCTATTTCAACTGTTCTGGGGACTGAAGATAAATTCACTCATTTAATCCCCATTCTCTCATTTAATGACCCTGAGAGAAAGAATGCATCCTCACCTCATCTTTATATATACACAGTCACTAAATCAGACATGTGAAGAATCCAGGAGGTGGTGGAGACAGATCTGAAACAAGGCTGTGCAATCCCAGTGTGAGTGCCCCAACCTACTGCTGCCACCACATATAGTCCCTAGGAATAGCGCCCCCACCCCGGAGTTGAACAGACAAGAGCAGAACCTTTAGAATGTTGACTTTTATTTTAGAAATGCCTACTTCTATCACTATGTTATTCAGCCTTTCATAAATGAGAGAATAAATATATGATGAATGAATAAGTTCTCTTTGTTTCTTCTTACTAGTTTCACCCTCAATAGATGGGTCCCCTAAATTTTTCTTTGTTCTCAAGAAGGCTAAATGCAGAGGTATCCATGCCAAGACTACACTGATTGAATTCCAGCAACGTCCTTGCTAACTGTGCTTTACTGCTTGGGAAGAAATCAATTGTCAAAATTGCCTTTGAGAAATGAAGTGATGTTGACCTGGCTCCTTTCAGCTGCCCTGGCTTCCATGAATTGACAGGAATAGCCGTCAGCCCCCTGTCAGAAACCCTGGCCTGAGGTAAAGGATAAAGCCACCAACACAGTGGGGTGCAAAAGAAATCAGAGGTCCACTTACCCACAAGTGCTTATCCCCTTGGACCGACTTCTATGCTTGAAGTTTCTGTCCCTGGCATCTCTTGCCTGGATTAAGGCCCATCAAAAGGTGAACCTATAAGCAGAGGGTAAGAGCACACAGGTAACCCTTGGTCACATGTTCACATAAACACAGGTTCCTTCATCCACAGACTAAGAGAAAGTAGGACCAAGAAGAATGAAATCCAAAGGAGTATCACAAAAGAAGAGAGAAATCCCCCAAAGTCCCAAGTGTGAAGCCATTTGTTGAGATATATCTGCCTCTGGTGCCATTTTGGAGGGAAGGATGGGCTGGGAAGATAGGCCAGGCAGTATGTGGACATTGCGAGAACAACAGAGGATCTGGGAGACCAGGACCCGAAGAGAGGGTTGGGATGGAGGTGTTGGTTTTATTTCTCTGTGTGTTCAGCACAGTCTTCCATATTTTTTCCTTTGGATCCTTTGAGGAATCTCTCCCCATTTCATAAGGTCCCCAGTGAGGCTATCAGAATGTCTGACCCTCATCTCAATGAAATGAGCATGTGATCCAGGCTAATTGGTTAGATTCTTCCATGAGATTGATACATGGACTTTGGGAGATAGAAGTCTGCCATCAACACCTTTTAAAAATTTGCTTTAATTTATATTTTCAAAAAAAAAAAACACAAACTTACAGAAAAATAGCCAGAATAGTATAATGAACTTAGTATGCCCTTCACCAAGACTAACACTTTGCTATATTTGCTTTATCTTTCTTTTTCTCTTTTCCCTTTTCTACATGTTCTTTTCTGTTCTATTCTATTCTCTTTTGTTCTATTCCACTTTATTCTGTGAAATTGTAGTTTTATTTGGTTGTTGTTATGATTGTTACTGAACTATCTGAGAGAAAGTTACAGACATCATGATCCTCTATCCCTGAGTACTTTACATTTATCTCTTAAGAACAAGAATATTCTTCTATATAACCATAATACAATGATCAAATTCAGGAAATTTAAACTTGAATCAATACTATTATATAATATATAGCAAATTCCTTAATAAAAATTTTTTTCCCACCCAAGACCTAATCAAGGATCCAGGATGGCACATTGCATTTAGTTTTCATGAATGAAAATGAGACTCTGCAGCCTCATTTAGTTTGAAGAACTCCTTAGCCTTTCTTTGTTTTTCATGACATTGCCATTTTTAAAAATATATAGGCCAATTGTTTTGTAGAATATTCCTGGATTTGGGTTTGTCTGACTCTTTCCTCATGAGTGGATTCACTTTTGGCAGGAGTACCAGTGCTTTCTTGACAGTGATGTAGGGAGAGCCAGTCAGAGGCATGAAGCCTTATAGAGATGAGATGAACAGAGAAATAGAGAAAGATAAACCAACCCTGATTAGCCCCTTAATCCAGTAAACCTAACATTACTTGCAGCTCTGAACCTTCCAGTTACATGAGCCAATAAATTCCTGGTTTTTGCTTCAATTAATCTGAGTGGGGTTGTGGCTACTCTGACTCCCTCACTCCTTAGCCTATAATCTTGGGCTATGTGGTATCCTCAAAGGGCCTCAGAGGAGGAGGACCAAATGAAGTCTGACCAGAAGGACATATCCCAGGCATTCCAAACTGACCACCTTCCCTAGTAATAAGTGAGAGGCCACCAAGCTGTAACTCCTTTCACCTGTAAGTGCCCTTGTCTCTGGAGAAAGCCCATAACTTGCTATGGTCTGAGACCCGAGTGACACAGAAAAGAACCTGGTTTCTCCACAGTCCAGGGATATGGTCTTTCTCTTCTCTCTGCCTCTCCTTCTTCTCTGGGACCTCCCCATGGAGGCCTCCGTTCTCTTCTCCTATGTCCATCAACTTGTAGTCACCAGATGTCCTACCTTCATTAATGCCTCATTACCACCTCATTATATGGCATGTGCTCTTAGGGAGTGGTGTGGCAGCAATCCAGCGGAGGTATGCAGGGGAAACTGGAGACAGGGAGGATCACTAGGAGACCCCCCAGTTCCCCAGAAACAGAGGCCCAAGTCTTGGAACCTTGAGAGGGCACAGACAGCCAGAACTAAGGAGATGGGCAGATTGGAGAAGCACAAATGAAGGCCGAAATGGCAGAGCTCCAGGATTAAGCACAGAGAAGAGACGCAGAGACCGGAGACCAAAATTTCCCTTTGCACAGGCTTGAGGACACACTCAGCTGCTGCCCATCTGCTTTAACCCTCACTGACACCCTTTGTTGGTTAGGAAATGTCTTGGCAAGGTCCCTCCCAGGTTTTTGGAAATCCCTCTGAGGGACTGTTCATTTCTCCTCCCTCCTCTTCCTTCCCTTTTTCCTTCTCTCTTCCTCTTTCCTTCCTCCCTAACCCCCTCCTCTTTTTCTCTCTGCTCTTCCAACTTTCTGTCTTCTGGGGGAGACGCTGCCCCCAGCTATGCCCCCAATTCTTGGAACACAGACGCCTCACTTGCTGGACCCAGAAGATCAGGAAGATGCCAGCAGGACTCTGCCCATTGCCCCCACCAGCCGGGCTCCAGCTGCCTCATCCCCAGAAACCTGTCCAAAGAAGAAGGTCCAATGGCACCGGAAGCCCCTTCTTCCCTCAAAACTCCCCAAGTTGCTGCCAACCAGCTTGTGGGGAAAGGGGATATAGTGACATTGGAGCAGGAAGGACTTCAGCTCCCTACAAAGGCAGGCTTCTATTGCAAAGGGAGCGTGTGTTCTCAGAGGGTTGTGGCCAGGTACAGCCGCACACCTCAGTCTTGCCACGTGTCCTCCAGGGGGCAGGGCTGCCTCTTCTTAAGTGTGTGCATGCGCACAAGCACACACGAATGCGCGCGCGCGCGCGCGCGCACGCCCACGCAGGCACAGTATTGCTCCCAACATTAGGAAAAAGGCGTTCTCGCCTCTAGTCTGTAAAAGTGGACTCTTGCTGGTCCAGATGGGAATTTGAAAGCCAAGGTCAGCAGGCAACCGGCTTTAACTGCTTCATTGAACTGTAGTCAACTCAACTACTAAATCCTGGTGCCTAGGAAGTCCTGCTGACCTCCCTTGGCTGAGCCTTATAAGTGCTCCCTCTCCTTTGGGCAGCCATCCTCCCAAGGAAACCATTTCCTATGACTCGAAGCACTCTGCACCCTCGAGGCGTCCCACAAACACTGTGCAAGAGGATGTGGATTTTCCCAGGAAGGCTTGAAACCGCCAGCGGTCTTGGCTGCAAGGCTGGAGTCTCTCCTCCAGCCTCCCCCATTTGTGATTTATCCTGGGCCCTTCAGGTAAGCAAGGACCTCTGGAACAGCCCATGCCTGCAATGCAGGTAAGGTTTATGTCAAAAGTTTCAAGTAAGGTGCATACCCTTAAGGGTTCTTTCCGAAGTGCAAGGGTTGAAGGATGTGACCCGAGTCTGGGATTTGTACTGAAAGCAGTCTCTGTCCCCTGAGACTTCCTCCCCCTTATAGATTCGGGTACACCCACACTCATGTAGACACTTAGACATATATGGACACATTTACACACATTAACGTATTCACTTGCATGCATAATTACACACTTTTAAATTTTTTTTTAAGATTTATTTATTATTTTAAGGAGAGAGAGAAAGAGAGGAGGGGCAGAGGGAGAGGGAGAGAGAATCCCAAGCAGACCCTATGCTGAGTGTGGAGTCCAACTCGGGGCTCTGTCTCACATCCTGAGATCACCGCCTGAGCCAAAACCAAGAGTTAGACACTTAACCAACTGTGCCACCCAGATGCCTCTCTTTTTATTTTATTCAAGGGGTTATGGGGCACCTGGGTGGCTCAGCTGGTTAAGCATCTGCCTTTGGCTCAGGTCATGATTTCAAGGGGGTCCTGGGATCGAGCCCCCACTTGGGGCTCCCTGCTCAGCGGGAGCTTAGCTTAGCCCTCTCACTCTCCCCCTCTCCCTCATGCTCTCTCCCTCTCTCAAATGAATAAATAAAATCTTTTCTAAAAAGATTTTATAATTACAATGTTTTTATTTATTTTTAAAAAAGATTTTATTCATTTAAGAGAGAGAGAGTGAGCCCAAAGAAGAAGAGCGGCAGAGGGAGAGGGAGAAGCAGGCTCTCCACTGAGCAAGGAGCCCCACATGGGGCTGGATCCCAGGACCCCAGGATCATGACCTGAGCTGAACAGAGATGCTTAACTGACTGAGCCACCCAGGTGCCCCTAATTACAAGGTTTTTATAATTACAATAGGCCAGATATTGCAGAGATAATACTTTAATAATCTCAGTCCTTTGGTATTATCAGTGTTAGCAGTGGGCTATGTGCTCCTGTATCTTTCTCTGACGTGATGCAAACACACATAAGCACTCATCAGGGACTTCTAGATCTAAAAACAGGATCATTACCAAACGTGTTTTTCAGTAACTTACATCTTTAACATTGTGTTTTGGGCATTCCTTCAATTCAATCTGGATCTAACTCTTTGTAATAGTTGCACACTCACACACTTAATCCACATCTACTTATGTTTGCACACAAGTGTATAATTACCCACACACATGCAATCCATCCCCAAGGCCCTTCATGCTGGTACTGAACCAAACACGAGGTCACTGCTGTGTGGTTTCCCCTCACAACTGCCTTCCAGACTTCACTGGCTTGACTCTAGTTCCACCGGGCCCAGCCTGAGCATCAGAAAGCAGGCTTCTCTTGCATACTCCTAGCCCCCACAAGGACTTCCGGAGGTAAAAAAACAAAACAAAAAAAAATTTATCCTGGGAACATGGGCCATGCTCAGGGCCAGGCAAACACATCTGGGGGCTGCTATGGTGATGGGAGGAGAGAGAGGAAACTGGCAGGCCCAGTAAGAAGCTAAGGGTGTCCTGAAGCAGCAACCGACCCCCAACCCTATGGATCAGAAACTGGGTTCTCACCCTGCCCTGCCATTAACCCCACTGTGTGACCTCAGGCAAGCCTTGACCCTCTCTGGGCCTCTGTTTCCTCTTCCATACAATGAGGTATTAGCACTGATGTTTCCAAGGCCCTTCCAGCACAAATAATTGGGTTTGGCCAGTGAGTCGAGCTTCTCCCTCTGTGCTGGGAGCTGCCTCTTTCATGGTCATCCCCTGGGACTCTGCTTCCTACACCTTCAGGACTGGGAGTCCCTGGGAGTGTTGCTGAGGAGGCCAGGGCAGAGGTTGCACCCACTGAGAGAGGCTGGCAGAGAAGCTGGAGGCCAGAAGAGATGAGAATTTCCTAGGCCTGGGCAAAGCCCCACCACCTCCTCCCTTGGCAGGAAGTGCCCGTCCTGCCCAACTGGCTTCAGCCTTAACTATGTATCTGGGCTGGGCTCCAAGCAGAATCTGTGGCCACCCTCAAATCAGCCTCTGGCTGTTGACTGATTCAAAGATTATAGTTGAGCAAACGGGAGCATGTTAATTTTTAATTTCACTTGGTTGATTGGCAATCAGGCTTCCTCTTCGTCCAGTAACCAAGAATGACCCGGTCAGAAGAAACACGCGATCCTTACCCTGCAATGAAAGTCCACTTGTCTGTCTTCCTGACCCTCGCTGGGCTTTTTAAAGCAACTCCCATATTGATTCGGTCTCAGTCAACAGAGAAGTAAGGGACTTTTGAGTTGGGCAACCCAGGATCAATGAGAGGCCCAGGCTGAGCAGCATGGTCGAAAAAGAATGAAACAGGAATTCCTAGTGGAGGTCTTTGAGGTTTGGGCTTGGGGTAGGGATGGGGCCTTTCTTCTAACAAAGGAGAGACTGTGACAGAGGGAATATCTCTTCCCATGGCCCCCAGCTCATAAGTCACCACCTACAACAGACATCCTGCTGCACCCCATGAGGGCAGAAAACACAGGGGACATTCACTTCACCCTCCTGGGGACTCTGCTGTTGGCCATATCCCATAGTTCACATTGACAGCGCTCCACGGCACAGAGAAGGAAACTGAGGACAACTGACCGGCCAAAAGTTACACGGTTCTTCAATATCGTACGGTGTCCAGTCGCTTCATGTAGAGCTCTGCCCCCATAGTTTTCCTCTTCCTCTTTTATTTCTGCTTTTTGGGGCCAAAGTGGTTTCAGTTTGAAAACTGTATTGAATTTAACACAGACCAAGAAAAGCCACAGAAGCAATTTTTCCCATCTGCGATGCCGTAGATTCTTCTATTTGATGCCGTTGTGTCTACCCTATCGCTAACGGATAACATTCTAACATTTCCCTGAGGCCCATGGACCAAAACAACAACAACAAAAACCAGAGAAATAACATATGTAGTCAGAATCTGAGTAAAACTTGAATGTTAGAGACCCACTGAGCAAGGATTCATTCAACTGGCTTTTTAAAATAACGAACTCCAGAAAAAGATGGGTCAAAGACGTGTGTGTGTGTATATATGTCGCCAACTTCAATTTCATTCACAGATGTTGGCAAGTCACTAAAATAAGGGAAATTTTGTTCAAAGCTCAGAGATGAATATACCAAATCCTACAAGCCCCACAGAATTTGAGAAGGAGACTAAGAGATGAGTTAGCAGAGTCAGTCAGGGCTTGTAACCTTTTCCTGAAGAGCTACTTCTGAGTTTCCTTAAATTTTGTGAGCATAGGAGACATAATCGTTGGTGGGGTTGGAGAGTGAAAGGTGGGGTTTACTGGGCACACGAGGCTATCATCTGCCTGCATGAAGTCCCGCAAGTCTCCCCATGGCCTGTGCTAGTGTTTCTGTAGAAGATCAGGCTCACAGGTTCCTTCTCTACTCAGGTTTGCACGGTCGTGCTTGTTTGGGAAATGCTGCCCATCCCAGGCTACTCTTGGATATTTGTGATACCTGCCCACATAATAAAGGCTGTTGCATTGAGAAGTTCCAGAATAAAGAAAACCTCATATACTTTAAGTCAAGCCCCCAGTCTCATCTCATGATTCTAACAGGTAGGATATAGCTGCAAGTGACAGAAATTCTGAGTCAAAACTAGGATGAACAAGAAGAAAGTTGATACTTCACAAAACAGACATTCAGCAAGGTAAATAGGCTTTGGAGATTTTTCCTCACGTCGTTCTATTCTGGCACTCCAGTTACAGCTTCCTTGTCAGACCCATCTGAGATGGCGGTTCTAGGCATCACGCTCAGGCCTGGAACATGGGAGAGGAAGGGGAAAGATCACTTCTTCATGAAAATAACTTCCCTGCAAGAACCCTGGCCGGAATCAGGTCACACAGCAGCTCCTGAATCAATCACTGACAGAACACATGGCATTTCCTTCTGAGCAATCCTTCTCGAGCTGGAGGTGGGTCAGCTTCCCTAAAGCACGTGGCTGTGTGGAGCAGAAATCTATTCCTGAACAAAACTGGAGCTGTAGCAGGAAGAAGAGGAGAATGGGTAGGCAGCTGACAGTGTTCCCTACAACCACAGACCCCTTTGCACCTAACACTCTGTGATGGTTAATTAGATGTGTCAACTTGACTGGTCCACAAGGCCCCCAGTGGTTAAACAACCCCCAACGGTTAAACATTATTCTGGGTGTTTCTGCGAAGGTGTTTCTAGATGAGATTAACATCTGAACTGGTAGACTGAGTAAGGCAGATTGCCCCACCTGACATGGGTAAGCTCATCCAATTCATCGAAGACCTGAGTAGCATGAGAAGCTGAGTAAAAGTGAACTGCCGCCTGACGGAGGGCCTGAGCTGTGACACTGGTCTTTCCCAGCCTTTGGACTCTGACTCAAATATCCACTCTTCTCCAGGCTTCAGCCTGCTGGCTTTCAGCCTGGAAGTTACACCACCGACTCTTCTGGTTCTTCAGCTTGCTGACCATACATCTCGGGACTCCTCCAATGGCTTATAATGAATATCTTTTTATAGATATATACACACATGCATCTCCTATTGGTTCTGTTTCTCTGGAGAATCTTAACTAATAAGCCCTAGTTTTTTTAAAAAATATTTTATTTATTTATTTATGTATTTATGTATTTATTTATTTATTTGAGAGAGCAAGAGAGAGAGAGCAGAAGCAGGGTGCAGAGGGAGAGGGAAAAGCAGGCACCCCACTGAGCAGGGAGCTCCATGCAGGGCTTGACACAGGGCTGGACGTGGGGCTAGATGCAGGGCTGAATTCCAGGACCCCAGGATCATGACCTGAGCCAAAGGTAGACGCTTAACTGACTGAGCCACCCAGGTGCCCCTATTAATATACACCTGTAATGTCCTCAGAACTTGGCTTCTCCATGCTTTGGGAAATGCTAGAAAGCTTTCCTGGCGAGAGTTCAAATTCTCTCATATAGAATTCCGAGCCTACCATTCTCCTCTTCCAGCAAGCAAGGTGCTCTTTTGGACCCTTGAGCATTTGCAGGTTCTAGTCCCACTGCTAGTTGCCCCTTTCCCATCCATCAAGTGCCCACTTAGTTCTCAAGCACGGTTCAAATATCACATCCTTCAATGAACCTCAACTTCCATCCTCACAATCCACCCTCAGTCTGGTTTAAGAGCAATCAGACAGAGTCCTGGCTCTGCTTCTTTCTAACTATTGGAAACTTGGGCAAGTTGCTTAAACTCTGTGCCTCAATTCCCTTTCCAGAAAATAGGGATCACGTAAGTATCTATCTCACAGGGTTGTTTTTAGAATAAGATAAGCCAATGCCTGAAAGCATTCTGAACAGTGTCTGGCACGCAGTAAGTGCTTTTTAAATGTTAGGGTTCATTCTGGAATCCCTAACAATCACTCTGGAACCACACTTTGTTCATCCCTCAATGAAAGCACACTCCACACACTAATAAGTTATTTGCTTCCACATCTGTCTTCCCAATTAAATCATGAACTCCCCAAGGACAGGAGCTCCTTGTTGCTCTTCTTTGAGACTTAGCATAATATGTAGTACTTGACTAGTTCTCAACAAATGATCTTCATACCTAAGGAAACTAAAATTCCAACAAGATGAAGTGATCAGCACAGATGTACCAGAACTTGGAATCTGGGTCCCCTAACTTCTGAAATCAGGAACTCTGCATGACACCTAGAGATTGCTTCCCACCATGTGACAACATTCCTGTTCTTCAATTTAATAAACCATTATTGAACATCTATTATGGGCCAAACATTCTGCCAGGGATCCATGATGAAGAAGCCACAGTCTGTCCACTAGGCATCAGATAGCCATCCCCTAGAAGCAAGCCTCCAGCTAGCCTCCCTCCATCCAGCCTTCTGCCCCTCCCACCTATCCCCCATGGCATCATCACAATGACTTCCTGGGTCTACATGCCATGGACTCCTAGGAATAATGTGCACATTCTGGGCCTTGTTTCCATTTCCACACCTTTGCTCATTTGATGCCTCCCACCTAACACACATCCTCTGCTTCTCACCCTGTAACTGGTGTGACCTAGTTTATTAGCTTGGAATACAAACATAGTCATTTTTTCCCCCAATTAATTCCCTGAAGGTCTTATTAGATCTCCTATTAGAATTGCATTTCTCCTAAAATTTGTACAAACACACCAGTGGTTTTTTAAGTACAAATAAAACACCAGCTAGAAAATCTAATCTGGGGGCTCTGGGTAGTGCATAGTCGGTTAGCCCTCCAACTTTGGGTTTCGGTTCAGGTGATGCTTGGGACACTTGCCTGTCGTTAGTGCCACAGTCTTCGCCTGGTCCAACTCCTAATTCAGGCTGTTGTCTACAGCTCTTACAATCATAGCTCTCTACTGAGACATTGCCTCAAAACTTTAATCTAGTGACTTTCATTGCCATTATTAAGGCAGACAAAGCCCTAGTCATAAAGACAGACTCCTCTTTTCCTCAGGGTAAGTCCCTCCCTAGAGTAATATTCTGCTAGTCAGTTCAAAGTCCTGACCACCCTGGTCCACACTCATCAGATTTCCCTCACTTCCAAACCCCGCTCCCATCCTTTGTCTTCAGAAGGGCCTTTAAGAAGGGGGGGGGGGCTTGTATGCAAATTGACCCAACCTTCTTCAAGTGCCGCAAACCAGAGGGAGAAGCTACTAAACAGGTCCTGGTTACACCTTCCTTCCAGGCCAACAGGTGTCTGCTTACATTTGCTTAACAAAGAGACAGCATTTGTGACTCTTCATGCCCCAAGAAGAACAGCTATGTCCATCTTCTCAGAGGTGTGCTGATAGTTTCTCAGTCTCAGTTGTTTTTCTAGATTGTTCTCTACCTAGTAACGTATTATACAACCATCTCATGTCTCATCCTTCAAGGCCCTGAGAAAGGATAAAATATCTTTCTTCTAAAATTCGTATAGTGCTTATATATAGTCCATATCTTGATTTATTCATTTGTTGAATAAATATTTATTGAGTACCAACGATGTACCAGGCCCAGGCACTGGCACTGCAAAATTAAATGGGCCACAGCCTCTGCCTCCATCTCCTACTAAGCACATGGTTTCTATATTGAGCTGTGCTGGTCATTGTGACAGTTGCCAAATCCGTGTGCCCACAGCTGTAATGCCAGAAGGCCCACTCGTTCTGTTACAGTTAATCTGGTGTGTGGTAGATAAGGTTGCAGCGTCGATCAAATTGCAGGCCAGCTTCTGCCTTCCCATGATCATGACTATTACCTCTTTCTACCCCAGCCCATCAGCACCTGCTCCATTTGAAAGGACTGTGAAAAAGGATCTCCTACCCTCCTACAGAAGTATTTCTAAGTGATAAAGCAGAAAGCATCTTAGCTGAGACATAAACACGAAGCATTCAGTTGGGTTTCTGAAAAGCCTACAACTTGGTAGATTAATCAAAAACTAATTCAATTGGAATGAATTGAATATATTTGAAGGCAAATATACAAATGTTTATATGGCAACTGCCATATGGCCTGAGGAGTAGTCAGTTTCAATCTTTGTGGACCTTCTTTGTTTTTGTTGAAACTAACAATAATCCTATTGTACATAGAGTTGTTTTGTAAATATAATTCTTCTTTGAATGAAGGGAAAGGAAAAGGAAAAAGGAAGGCCTGAGACTGAGCGCCTACCTGCCTACAAAAAAGATAAGCATTGGAAGTTGAGTGAGACGATGGATGCTGATAAAACTTTCCCCAGGCTCCAGAGCCCAGGTGGAGGAAACAGGACAGGTTTCTGAGTGAGTGTGGAATCCAAGAGAAGGAACCAATAGCAACTAGTGGCTGCAGAAAAGCTGGACTTGAAGTCCAGCCAGCAAAGAGTAGATTGTACTAAAAGCTGGGGCTGAGAAAGCCACTCAACAGACCAGGAGATCATTGGAACCCATATAGCCAGGTGACACTGGACTCCAAGACTTTGGAGCACACCTGTAAATTGCTTTCTTACATATCACGTACACCCTGAAATTCCTAGCAGGGGAGTCAAATTTAGCTCTGGAAGGGTATATGCTTCAGATGATTCACCACCAATCAAGTTTAAGGCAGAAGGAAGGAATCAAGTTTTAGGTCTTAGGTCACAGGCAAGAGAAGGGAAAGGCTCCCAGGGGGGACTGGAAGTGACCAACAATAAAAGGGTAGCCTCCCATTGGAGGGTGTCATCCAGGAACTGACCACAAGCTAAGGTAAGAATCATTCGCCTTCAGGAGGGACCACAAGGTCTCCTAAAAGGCCTAGCTTGCAAGGAGAAGGCCATCACACTGCATGCTTGGCCCGGGGCCCCAGCTGCAGCCTGTCTCTCCACTAAGTCGTTGGTCCCATGAATGCCTGTGTGATCCCTGATTGGCTGGCATCAGTGGGCTGAGAGTTAGACCCTGGTTGGGTGAGCTTCGAGACAATGCACAGTTCTGAAATCTTAGCTCATAGTCAAGGTGAACCCCACAAGGAACATTTGGAGCAAGGATTGGCCGGGACAAGTCGATCCAGGGTTATCCCTCAAGCTTCTACAGAGCTCAGACATTAGGAAGGGGCCATTTTGCCTATGGACATCATCTGGGGTATATGATAGGCCAGTTTACTAAGGCATTCAAGGAATTTAAAAAAAAATTTCTTAGGGGGTGATTGGGAGATGCTTCTAAGGATAAGAGAACAAGAGTATTAGGAGAAGGTGAAGGGTTAAGAAGTAGGAATTACTGAACATCTACCATGCACCAGCTGCTTTATTTGCATTCTATCTCTTAATCCTGAAAAAAATTCCATAAAGGAAATGTGACCTCTCTGCATGTGGCAAATGAGAGAACAGATTCAAAAGAGAGAGTGAGCTGCCCATGGATGCTAGGAAGTGGCTGCGTCGGAACACAAAGCCAGCTCTCATTTTTGGCAGAACCTATGTTTTCCCAATTAGATTGAAAATATAATTCAATAACAACAAAATATTAAATGCCTATTATTTAATAAGGCACAGAGCTGGGCCCTGTGGGCATATACAAATATGAACAAGACTCTCAGTCTATGCCTCATAGGCTACCAGGAGACACAAAAACTATAATTATAAAGGCTGGAAACTGACAGCAGAGAAAATCATCAGTATTAATGGCTCCTCAACCTCACCTTATGCACTCCCCCCTCAGTCACTAGGTCTGACTAGACCGGCCATCTTGCCAGTCCGCCCAGGACTAGCTTGTTCCTGCCTCAGAGTTTCTGTATTTGCCCTTCCCCCTCCCTCTCCGACCTTCCCCAGCTCAGTGTCACTTTCTCGAGAGTCCTTACCTATCTCCCTTTCCCCCTATACACACAGCTTCACTCTCTTCCCTCCCTCCTGGGGAAGGACACTTAAGGACAAGCTTTGAAGTCTTACTGTCTGGATTCCAGTCCTAGCTTCACCACTACCTAGCTGCGTGATTTTGGGTAAATTAGTGACTCCCTGAGCTTCCTGTCTATTGGTAGATAATAATTGCATGGAGTACAGAGTGTTTTTGTGAGAACAAAAGAGAAAAATTAATGAAAATACCTAGAGCAATGACAGGCATATGGAAACTGCTTAATATAGAACAGCTCTTGCTGTTATTAATTTGTTTCTTGTATTTCCTTCCCACTAACATGTAAGCTCCATGAAGGCAGGAATGTGGTCTGTCCACCGACGACATTCTCAGGGCCCAGCACACAGTAGTCCCACAATAAATACTTATTGAGGGGCGCCTGGGTGGCTCAGTGGGTTAAAGCCTCTGCCTTCGGCTCAGGTCATGATCCCAGGGTCCTGGGATCGAGCCCCGCATCGGGCTCTCTGCTCAGCAGGGAGCCTGCTTCCTCCTCTCTCTCTGCCTGCCTCTCTGCCTACTTGTGATCTCTGTCTGTCAAATAAATAAATAAATAAAACCTTTAATAAATAAATAAATACTTATTGAATGAATAACTTTCTATGTACCAGGCATGGTTTATCCATGGTTATTACAATAACTCCATGAAGCAAGAACTATCAGCACCCTCATTTTACAGATAAGGTTCAGAAAGGCTGAGTACATTTCATAAAACCACATAGCCAAAACATGGTGAGCCAGGATTCAGACCAAGTAGCTCCACCCTGCTATACCACCTGACTTGAAAGCCAGGGAGGCCATGGGAGTCCAGCCAATGAGACAGAACCAAAGGGCAGGAAGAGGGAGAAGTGATTATTTTGTGACCTTCAATTTAGGTACCAGGAAAAGCTGAGTGGGTCTGGACAGGGTTTCTGAGTGGGTCTGAAGGATGGACAGCATTTATGTGTAGAGATTGAGGAGAGGGGCACCTGGGTGACTCAGCTGATTAAGTGTCTGCCTTTGGCTTAGGTCATGATCCCAGAGTTCTGGGATCAAGCCCTGCATTGGTCTTCCTGGTCAGTGGTAAGTCTGCTTCTTCCTCTGTTGCCCCCCTGGTTTGTGCTCTCACTCTCTCTGTAAAATAAATAAATAAAATCTTAAGAAAAGAAAGAAAGATTGAAGAGAAAACATTTCTGGAAATGAGAGAAAGAAATAGAGCACAGGCCTAAAAACAGGAAAGGTCTGAGCCTGTTTAAGAAAAAGCAGATTGTCTGACTAGGATCTGAATGCCCCAGGGTGTGACATATTGAGTCACTGCTGGCCACAGTCACTGCTGTTAATGCATTATTTGTAAAGGGGTGACTGCTGAGGGAAATTATGCAATGCCAGCCTTTGCTGTGTCCAGAGGTAGAGAGGGTTAGTCACCTTGGAGCAGACTTTTGTCTTAATGGGAAAAATTACTTGAGTGGCCCCTTGTCTGGGAAAGGGGAGGAATGGGGGACTCTTTCCTGTGGTCTCGTCAAGGCTCCCCACTCCCTGCACCTCTGTCTGTAGAGCCTCAGAGCAGGGGAGCCAGGAGAAGATGAGAAGCATTTTGCAAAGGAGCCCTTCTGGAAGGGAAGGGACCACAACCACACTTCTCTTCCCAGAGCAGAAGGGTAGAAGCCATGAGCCCTGACTATGGCCCAGCTTGCAGAAAAGAACACAAATGGCCCAGAAAGGACTTCCACCAAGGTAAAAGCCCTGGACTGGTGTCCTGAGTTTAACACAAAGTTAAGGCAATGGGTGTGGCACAGGGTGAGAACACAGGACACAGGGTCCCTTAGACCCCAACCATCCTGGCCAGTGTCACACTTTGGAAGCATCCACAGAACACATGAGGGAGCTGAAAACCATGACCCTGGGTCATGTGATCACTCACAGCTCTCTGCACCATTGGACAAATGTCTGTACACAGTGAGAGATGGAATGCCGTAATGAAAAAAGTGACACTGTTGGAACGATAGAGCATTCCCGTACTCTCTCTGTCTAGATTTGGAAACAGTATTGATAGCCACTTGTAATTTTTGGCTAATTCTGAAGGAGATAAGCTTCAAAAGCGGGTATCAGTCTTTTTGCTCCTGAGAGAAGAGGAGCTAGAGCAACTAACTGGGAAAAAAGAGATTGAAATGTGACCCTATTTGTATCTCAACCTAATGACGTGGTTATAGGTTTCCAGAAATAAGCAAAGACACCTCCCAGCAACACCCTGCAGCCATAGGCAGGTGACTGGTTAGTCGAGATACTGTAGGAAGAGGAAGGAACCTGAGAGCCCAAGATAAGGAGCAATGTTGGCATAGGAGTAAGGGGTGGGAAGGCAGGCTGAGCGCAGGGCAGACACACCATGGCTATGTCCACGACTGCTCTGGCCATCAGCTAGTCCCCACCTCCCACTTCCAAGATTACAGAGATGTCTAGAACAGACTTCTACTGCCACACAAGGACTCAATTTTTTATGTAAGGCAGACTCTCCCAATCTAGAAAGGTTGTGAGATTGTATTCATGAAGATAAAATAATAATAATAATAGACTGATTCTCACTGGTCATCAAGAAAGCTTTTGGTAGGGCAGTGGTTGTCAAACATTTTTTAGTCCCAGAAATCTTTATTAGAATACTATCTTATATAGAATATCAATATTAAACTAAAGAGATATGAGCAGTTTGGAGGGAACCAGTGAAGGATTCACTGAGCCATGATACCAAGACCTTCCATGCATTCCCCCTGCCCCTGCTCAAGCGGTCCTGGGAGGCCTGGTAGGAGTACCAGGGGGGCGCCTGGGTGTCTCAGTGGGTTAAAGCCTCTGCCTTCAGCTCAGGTCATGATCTCAAGGTCCTGGGATCAAGCTCCGCATCGGGCTCTCTGCTCAGCAGGGAGCCTGCTTCCTCCTCTCTCTCTGACTGCCTCTCTGCCTACTTGTGATCTCTCTCTTCTCTGTTGAATAAATAAATAAAATCTTAAAAAAAAGTATAGGAATAACAGGGGCTTTGTAATGTACCATGTAAAAAATGCAATGGTGGTAGATGTGATCCGGCAACACAGACCCTAAGTCATACTCTCTCGTTTCTCATGAATCTGTACTTATAACACAGGTTCTCAAACCACAGCTGTTTCTAGAACAGAAAGAGTCCCGTCTTCAGCCAAGATCCATGGCCCAACTAAAGTAATGAGTCACAAGTCTAGGCATTTCTCATCATCAGTTAGCTAATGGTCAGTGTTCCAAGGCACAGCCATTTCTTGGCATTGATTCCCAGTCTGTGCGACACCCTTTAGTGATGGGCAACCTGGATTGGCACCCCTCCCCTACATTAACACCTGCAGCGAAGCCCATCTTGAACCACCCCCAAAGCATCCTCAGAGAGGAGAGCCTCTTCAGAGTCCTGTGCCATCAGTACCATCCCAAGGGTGACTGTGGAGAGCCAGACTCTATCCTAGAATAATCAGAGATGAAGGTGACAGACACCAGCTCAGACCTCAGTGACAAGGCCCAGATGAAGGACTGGCAATTCAATGCTTACTATGGCTTGTTCACCATCAGATCTCACAAGCCTGGCAAAGTACTTGGCACGTGTAGATGCTCATCAGGGGTGCTTGTGTGCCTCAGTCATTAAGCATCTGCCTTCAGCTTAGGGTCCTGGGATCAAGCTCTGCCTCGGGCTCCCTGCTCAGCAGGAAGCCTGCTTCTCCCTCTCCCACTCCCCTTGCTTGTGTTCCTTCTCTTGCTGTGTCTCTCGAGTCAAATAAATAAATAAAATCGTTTAAAAAATCACCATATCGGGGCGCCTGGGTGGCTCAGTGGGTTAAAGCCTCTGCCTTCAGCTCAGGTCATGATCCCAGGGTCCTGGGATCGAGCCCCACATCGGCCTCTCTGCTCAGCGGGGGGCCGGCTTTCTCCTCTCTCTCTGTCTGTTTCTCTGCCTACTTGTGATCTCTGTCAAATAAAAAAATAAATAAAATAAAAATCTTTAATAAAAAAAAAATCACCATATCAGGAGGCAGGATTCACTCTGGCTCTGTCACTAATTAATGCGTGACTTTGGACAAGTCATTTCTCTTGTTTGGATCTCATTCACCTAATTAGAAAATTAGAAAATTGGATCATATAAGTTGTTCCTCAAGAAATGAAATATTATTCACTAAAAAAAATTTTTTTAACTCCCTAGGGATCCATTCATTTTTGTTATTTGGGTATAATTTGGGATTCTGCATAAATTTAATTTGAAAAACCATGGGGGAGAGCTTATTTATTTGGGAGGGGGCAGTTTATTTTTAAATGGTTGCAAACTACTAAACCAAATGACCTATAGGATTCCATCAAGTATTGATATTTTTTGCAATTTTATTTCCTAGACTATTCATAGCCTATTCCAAAGAGATGATGAGATCAAACTGAAAAAAAGTTAATTCAATTTCCACTTGGGATTGTACCTGAAACTAATATAACACTGTATATTAACTATACTGGAATTAAATTTTTTTTTTAAATTCTACTTGGTTCCATCTCCAGGTAAAATTGTGAGAGAGACTAAGGTAGGTTCCCATGGCCTCTATACTTCATCTGGACACCACCCCCCACTTGGACATACTATTGTGCTGGGCCAATAAACAGCTGGAGCACAATCCTGGCACGTGCCTCCACACCAAATCTATTTTCCATTATATCCTCTTCAGAACTTATTATGTCAACTAATCTACTGGATTAACAGTCATGCTAATGCCTTAGGATCAACAGGTCTGGGACAGACCTTACAGTCACCTGCTAAGTCACTTGGTAACCAAGGCCCAGAGCAGGAGAGTGATTTACCCGAGGCCAGAATCAAACTTCAGATTTCCCAGTTCTCAGGCCAGGGTTCAATCTACTGACCAGTAAGTAGCTCACACCCCTGACTATAAATGAAGATTGTCCAGAGGGCTTTGTAAAATGCTGCACTCAGTCTCCACCTCCAGAGAGTCAGAAGCAGTCTAGAGTGGGGTCCAAGCATCACTGATTTTTTTTAAAGATTTTTTTCATCCAAGTGCAACATATACTCGTAAAAGTGAATCAATTGTAAATGTAGATGTTAATGAATTTTCACTAACACCCATCAGCCCAGACCACGAATCAGAAGATCTCCTGCACCTAAAACTCCCACCAAAGGGAATTGCTATCCTGATTTCCAAAACATAGGTTGCTTTTGCATTTTATGTAAATGAAATACATAGAATGTCCTCTTTTATGTCTCACTTCTTTTGCTCCAAATTATACTTTTAAAATTCATCCATATTGTTTGCTATGGTTTGCTATAGTTCATTCCCATTGCAAAACAGTTATTTCATTGTGTGAATATACCACGATTTGTGATCCATTCTACAATTGATGGACATTTGGGTAGTTTCCAGTTTAAGGATATTATAAATTGTGTATCTTCTAGCATATATCTTTTAGTGAAAATGTGCAAGCATTTCTTTTGAGTGTATACTTAGGAATGGAATTGTTGGGTCCTTTGGGTATACCTGTGTTCAGCTCTAATAGACACTGTGAAACAATTATTCAAGTGACTGTACCAATTATACTTCCTACCTGAACTGTGTGAGAGTTTCAGTTATTCCACAGCTTCACCCAAACTTGCTATCATCAGTTTTCTTGGGTTGTCATTCTGGGGTGTGTGTGAGGATATTACATTGTTTTTAAGGTCCCCAAATGACTCTATGGACAGAAAACGATGAGAACCTCTCCTTTGTCCCTACCCTCATGACCACTTGGGGCTTATGAAAATAATGCTCTTGCTTTTATTGTCTGACTCAATGCTTCTAAAATATCCTATAAGCCAACTCAAAGTGTTACACCACTAAAATAAAAATTATTTAAAAGATTTTCCTAATTCATACAAAAAATAAATTGATGGATAAAAATTTTACTTCAAGTTCTCTGGTAAATTGTTCTTATATTTTTGGCACCCACTGTTGCTTTCCACTAGTGAATGCTAGTAACCAACAAAATAAACAGGTAAGAAATGAAACAATAACTTTTTTCCAATCCCTCACATGGAATTCTAGAATATGCAATTTGCTTCTATAAATGCTTGTTGTTGTAACCACAAGCATTTTCTGCTAAGTATACACCTTTCTCTGTGCTAAAGAGGCCTTAATGTCCTTTGTTCTCCTCTCTGGGGTTCCATCTTCCTTATAGCTAGGAAAAGGCAGCACTATGTACCACATGATCCTCTTCTGCCTACAACTGATTGCATCAAGAGTAAACACCTGGCTCAAGTTGAGCCAATCAGATCCTCTCTCTTTCAGCAATTAGGAATTAAGACTTAAAGGATGAGTTAGTTATTTAGAGACATACAATTATGTGAAATTGGAAAAGGGTGAGTTAGTTATTTAGCGACATACAGTTATGTGAAATTGGAACCAAAGTTGGTACCAAATTACTTGAAAGCCACATAAAAGCTGATGTGACATTGGTATGAGCAGTGCTTAGGAGCATATACCAACAAGAAAGCTTGAGAGCAAAATTAAATATGGATTGCACAAAATCATTTCAGTCTCAGAAACCCAAATTATTTTAGTTATCTGGTACCATATCAGGACAAGGGGAGATGAATGGCAACTACTTTTTGTCATTAAATCAGAAAGACAAAGAGCCTGAAATTGAGATCCAGACTCAGGAGAAAAATCTCTTAGCATTTAAGAAGAGTAATCCTGAAGAAGTCCTCTTGGATAAGGGATGATAAATGGAAATTAATGGTTCAGATGCCATTGATACTAATTTAAGGTGCATTAAATATCATTGATTTTGGTATTTGATATCATTAAATATCATGTATCATGATTTTGTCATTATCTGTTGTGCTGTCTTTGTGGTGTATTTCAGTGAATGTAAGATAATTCAGAAGCTCTCAGCAGTTCATAGAGTTATTATCCATTTAGTATAATTTTTCCCATACAGGTCTAAGTCTTTTTAATATGAATTTTCCAATCATGTGGCTATTAGGTAGTGGATCTTTAAAGTTGGAGATGAACAAGTGAATTAACAGACAAGTTGGGAAGAAATCAGCAGTGCTCTATTTAACAGCTCATTACTTTATTTTTAATGATTATATCAGTTAGAATTGGCTAGGTTTTGCTATGGTAACAAAACTCTAAACTATTAATGGCTTAAACAGACAAAGATGTATTTCTTGTTCATACCACGTTTGATGTGTGTTGGCAAAGGAGCTCTACTTATCGTAGCAACTCTGTGACTCTGGTGAACAAGGTCTCCATCTCAACATAGATTCATGAAGACTATACTGTAGGGAAGGGAATGAGGAGCATCATGCACTGATTTTAAAAGCTTCCATTCAGGTGCCTGGGTGGCTCAGTTGTTTGAGCGACTGCCTTCAGGTCAGGTCATGATCCTGGAGTCTCAGGATGGGGTCCCGCATCGGGCTCCCTGCTCAGTGAAGGGGTCTGCTTCTCCCTGTGACCTTCCCCCTCTCATGCTCACTCTCTATCTCAAATAAATAAATAAAATAAAATAAAAGCTTCCATTCACATTTCTTTGGCCAAACCATGCTATATGGCAATGCCTATGAAAGTAAATGGGGGAAGTGCAAGCTCACTATGTGCCCAAGTGAACAAAAATTTGTGTGACTGGTCCTAATGACTAATGCGGTGTTTGTGATTACAAAGTTATTCTGTGTGCTTTACCAGCTGGCTTTTCTGCTGGCAGAGTGGCTTCTTGTTTGTCTGATGGAATTAAGTAAGTCGATAATTTCTGGTATTCCACAGGTGCACTGACACCTGAGTTCATTTGAAAACTGCTGGCCCAACCCATGGTGGGAATTTCAGTTAGATGGGCAGGTATCATAACACCACACAGACAACCCTGTCCATCACAACTCAGGTCAGTCCTATTTCCAGACCATGGTGTACATGAAATATAAATCTAGGCACTAGTTTGGGTTTTGGGAACTGGAGAACTGGAGAACTGGAGAAAAATAAATGGGCCTCTCGGAGAGAAAATAATCCGGCCAGGTTTTCTGAGTCCCGTTTGATTTATAATAACATGGCACCACTGCAGGGGGAGGGGGTGTGTGAAGACCATAGTGTTATGTCATGAACCGGCTTTAAGTCTCAGAGAGTCACCTTCCTTTCCTGTCAAGTGAAGAAGTTGAAAAAGAACAATTTTTAAATACACAACCCTCTACAAAAATAAATAATATTCAGAATCTCGGTGTATAACATAGATACAAAGTGATGCTAAAATGAGGGGGAAGGACCAGCCCCACGTCCCATAATACGTCACAGAAAACAGCAGTCCTTGAAACATGCTCACATAGAATCTTTAGAACTCCACGGAGCACGACTTTTAAATGCTAGGATTCTGTAATCTCTAAAATGCTTCTCTGTGATCCCGTTACGCTAGTTTTAATGCCAGCACTTCCTGGTTCCAAGTCTAAAGAGACAACGCTCTTCCGATTGCGGCTGCGCACAGGGGGCGAAGATGGCGGTTCGGGCGGCCGCTCCCACCGCAGCGGCAAGAATGTTGGTGACTAGATTTTTTGGCCTCACTGGCAAGAGTGCCGTTTCCTTCTCCGTGTGCTCCATGCGAGCACGTGGAAATGTGAAGAGTGGAGACTATGCTCTGCCAAGTTGTGTCGACCGGCTCCACTATCCCTTGCCTGATGTGGCCCATGTCAAGATTTTCTCCGCCTGAAGGAAAAGGAGGAGGCCATCTGGAGCAACTTCTCCATGGCTGAAAATGTTGAATTGTGCCTCATTAAGTTGAGCGAGAACTTTGCTGACAGGAACAGGAGCATGCACAAGTGCAAGCCGGCTGTGGGCGCCGCCATGTTTTTCCGGGGGACCCGCTCCGGTTCTGATCTGAGAGAAGCACCGTGTGTACGGCCCCTTCCCACACATCTCTGAAGGGTGGCCAAGCCGACCCAGAGGATGCTGGATGTCAGGGTTTCTCAGCCAAGTGGGATTGCGACAAGAATAAATAGACAAAATAAGCACCCTCTGCTCGCGCATCTGAGCCCCGCCTTGTTCTGCCACCTCCATGCAGTTCAGCGTATTTACTGGAAACTGTTGTGTTGTCGTACGAATGCTATTAAGGGAGCAGTTTATGTGGAAGAAAAAAATAAACAGCCAGCGTTCACAATGCTGCTTCCCTGGCCCCGTGGTTGGCCTAGGCTGCACACTGCCCCTCACCCCTCCATGCACCCCTCGCCTACTCCCCATGCCTTAAAAACCGTTATTATTGCAATCCCGAAGCTCCGTGCCCAGGACTGCCAATAACGCTAACATCTTTTGCCTCTACATGCAAGAGGGTAAGCCATGCCTGTGATTTTGAAATCTCACAGGCCAAAGCTCTTCTGTTTCTACGCCCAGGCTCTGTTTCCTCTTCTTTCATCAAGTGCAGCTTTTCTATCATCCAGGTGTCATAAGATTTGGTGAAAGGCAGTGGAAGGAGGCTCTCATCCCAGCGGAGAATTCGAGAAGTTGGTAATTCTCCAGGTAGTTAATGAGGACTGTGCTAGACACTGGGAACGCCTTTGGAATGTTAAACAAAGTGGCTTTTATTCTGGCCGTCTTGCGGCTGCTGCTTCCTCACAACAAAGGGACTTACTGTGCTCTTGATGGGTGGGTCTGAACATCACTTGGCCAACACAGCCCCAGGCCTTCCTTCAGCCTGTTGAGTTTGCCTCCTGTCAGAGGGTTTCTGATGGAAAAAGGACAAGACCTTTATTTTAAGATTCATAAATACCAGAAACTCCTTTTCCAGTCACCGACATTTAAATGCTATACTATTTGTCTATAAGCCCTGTCTTTATCTAGGTCATTTGCCTTGTCTTTATCTGAGCCATTCCCTAGCTGCTTGTGACTCAGAGTGGTCTGAATGGTAGACATCAGGGGGAAATTTGGTAGAAATGCGGACCCTGAGGCCCTATCTCAGACCAACTGGATCAGAATTTAGAATTTCCCTTTTCAACGAGATCTCAGGTCTTTGCTCTAGTCTATAAAACTGTAAAAGACTGAATGATACTGTTCATGGTGACAACCCAGCTGTCTCTGAGAAGGACATTGTTTGTCACAAAACACAGTCATCCAGGAGTGGGGAGACCTGGCTTCCAGTCCTGACTTGGCCACTAATTCACTGAGTGGCCTTTGCCAAGTCACTTGACCATTCTGGAATCTTGGATTGAGCTGAACTCCTGACTCTCCAAGTGTCTGCTCTGAGGACAGAAAACAGAGAGGTAAGTGCTCTCCTATATGCTGATGACGTGATTTTATGGCCAAACACTTAATAGACAGTTGTCCCCAAGATCTAATTACTTTCAAAAAGAGCTTCAGAGCAGCTACCGTAGTCACTTTGTTTTGTTAATTGTCCTTCAGGATTTGTTTTATCAGACACAGATCTCTCTGTGGCAATTCACTTCATTCACTTACCTGGGGGTACTTTTTTGTACCTCTTTGCCCTTGAGCTCACTTGGCTTCCAAAATGTGTGTGGTCACATCTGCCCTATCATACAGGGTTGTATGAGGATCTCCTGAGAAAGCACCTTGAAAAGTATGAGGTGCTGCCACACCCACTGCAGACTGACGGAGCCTTTTGGGAATGCCATTTGGTAATATGAATTTTTAAAACCTTTAAAATGTGTATAGCCCTCCCAGCAAATCATCTGCTAGGCATAGACCCCAGGGAAGAAATTATGAATGAGCCAGAAGGCTGTTAATAACTGTAGCATTCCATGAGAGACTATGGACTCTGAAAAACAATCTGAGGGTTTTGAAGGGGCAGGGGCATGGGAGGTTGGGGGAGCCAGGTGGTGGGTATTATGAAGGGCACGTATTGCATGGAACACTGGGTGTGGTGCATAAACAATGAATTCTGTTACGGTGAAAAGAAATAAAAAATAAATAAATAACTGTAGCATTGTTAATGGTGAAAAATGATAAACAAATGCCCAACAACAGGGAATTGATTAAATAATAAACCAATAAAAATAAATAGTAAATGAGGGTACCCACACAATCGAATTCCATGAGCACAAACAATGCTAAAAACAGGTATTGAAAGATGTGGAAAGCTGTTGATTTCTCACTGACTAATGAAAATATACTGAAGACTGTAGTGTGGAGTGTGATTAGACTCCAGTTTGAAAATAAAGTGTTTAAATATGCATGGGAAAAAGACTGAAAGAATGCACATTGTTTGTGAATACTGATACACTCTAATTATGGGCAGTTTTATGTACCTCGTTTTGCTTACCTACATTTTCCGTAGTACAAGTGCAAGGAAAAGGTTTTGTTTTGATTCCTAACAAAATAGAAGCACTGTTTTTATCATCACTGTATTCATCAGTGGAGAAAGCTCTGTCTGGCTGGAGGAGAGCAGACTTTGAATAATACCTCTGCAGTGTCTGCAGGGGGTGAGTAGAGCTATCTTTTGCATTCAGGGACTCAGAGGAGAGGGCGGTCCTAGGGAGGAAATAATAAATTCTTCCTGGAGGACAGAAATGGAAACTCACAGCCCGGCAAACAAAAAGGCAGCAGAAGTAGGTGGCATGCTTCCTGAAAGGCTGTCAAAACACTACTTCAAAGCCAGGCTGGGGCATACAGACAGCAGTTCTCCTGTCTCTTTAACTAAAAGCAGCAAGGACAATTCACCTGCCATAGTGTCCTTCTGAAACCCAAAGGAAGGTGCTTTGTTTCAGCAGGTTAGAGGAATTTGATTCTATGATCTTCCCGCTTCATTCATTGAAAGGTAGGTTTGGCTTCTTCATTTTAAATACCTCTGTCTAGGGGCGCCCAGGTGGCTCAGTCAGTTCAGTGTCTGACTTTGGCTCAGGTCATGATTTCAAGGTCTTGTAGTCAAGCCCCAGGGTGGGGCCCTGCATCTGGCCCTGGATGGGCTTCCCCCACCAGTGTAGGGCTCTGTGCTCAGTGGGGAGTCTGCTTCTCCCTCTCCCTCTCTGGGGGGGAGGTCCTCCCACTCGTGTTTTCTCTCTCTTGAATAAATACAATCTTTTAAAAAATATAACGAATACCTCCATTTAGAACAGAACTAAGAGTGATGCAAAGCCTGCTTTGTCTTTTCTATTGCAAATAGTGGTGATGGTGACTGTGATGGCAGTTAGTGGTAATACTGGTAGTAATAACAGAGGAAGTAGCAGTTGTACTAATATGTGCCAGCTATTTCCCCGAATGATTTTGTTTAAATCTTCATAAAAACCCTTTGAGGTTAGGAGTATTATGAAGGAGGAAACCAAAGCTCAGGAAAGTAACTGGCCCAGAGTCACAGAGTAGGAGCTGGAAGCTGGATTCTAATTGGGTTTGTGAACTCTGAAAATCTTTCTACAGTAACACACTAGAAAATTAAGATGCTCTGAGTCCCAGTTATATTTATCAAAAGGCTGATGTTTATAGGCTAATTCAGCCCTTGTTTTAGCCCCCATACATGGCCTGAAATTGGTTCTAGGATTGTCTGCAGGAGTCAGATTACATTCAACAAACTCAAAATGCCTTTTTTTTGAAGTTCAGTCTCTTCTTATGTCAGCAGTTATGAGACTCTTAAAATACTTTCCTCTCTACTAAAGAACCACTTCACTTTGAGGAGATAGTACTCTTCCGCCTGGATAATGTACCAAGCAACATTCTCTGATTTGGCTATCACTAGCGGGAGGCTTTCCCTGGTATCTCCCCTGCTACAACACTGTTTGCTGATGAACAGAATTTAAGACTGGTGCACTCTGACCCTACCCAAGAGTATTTAGTCAGAAAAAGATGAAAAGAAATTTTATTTCTCAGCTTTTATAGAGTGATTTGGTGTCTTATTTTTGCCAGTGATGAAACTGAACTGAAGGACATTATATAGCAGAGGGACATTTCTTTTTTTTTTTAATTAAAGATTTTATTTATTATTTGACAGAGACACAGGGGGAGAGGAAACACAAGCACAGGGAGTGGGAAGGGAGAAGCAGGCTTCCCGCCAAGCAGGGAGCCCATTGCGGGGCTCGATGCGGGGCTCAATCCCAGGACCCTGGGATCATGACCTGAGCTGAAGGCAGACGCTTAACGACTGAGCCACCCAGGTGGCCCCAGAGGGGCATTTCTACAGTTGCCTACTTGTCACGAACCCATCTGCCTATCTGGGGGAACACCCCCCCCACTGCCTTCTGCTAAGCCAGAAATATGGGGATTGTCTGGGTATCAGGAAAGAGGTGTCTCCCAAAGGCAATGGTGAGTCAATGGAAGCATATTAGACAGAGGGCCTGTACTTACAGATTAGAGAGAAGCAGGAAATGCATCAGGAATATTTTCAGCTGTAAGTAACAGAAAACCAATAAAGAGTACCTTTTTAAAAAGTAGAGTTATAGATGAATGGATAAAGAAGATGTGGTATATATACACAATGGAATACTATGCAGCCATCAAAAGAAATGAAATCTTGCCATTTGCGACGACGTGGATGGAACTAGAGGGTATTATGCTTAGTGAAATAAGTCGATCGGAGAAAGACAACTATCATATGATCTCCCTGATATGAGGAAGTGGAGATGCAATGTGGGGGGGGTTGGGGGGTAGAAAAGAAAAAATGAAAGAAGATGGGATCGGGAGGGAGACAAACCATAAAAGACTCAGTCTCAAAAAACAGACTGAGGGTTGCTGGGGGGAGGGGGGACGGGAGAGGGTGGTGGGGATATGGACATTGGGGAGGGTATGTGCTATGATGAGTGCTGTAAAATATGTAAACCTGGCGATTCACAGACCTGTACGCCTGGGGATAAAAATACATTATATGTTTATTAAAATAAATAAATAAATTAAAAAAAATTTTTTTTAAAGTAGAGTTATTTTTCTCCATAACAAAAAGTTTGGGGGTAGATAATACATAGTCATTTCAGCAGCTCAACAATATCAAATTCTCTGTGTGTTTCCTATTTTCTACCCCAGATCTTCAGCATAGTAGGATTTTAATTTTGTCTGTCACATGTCTCAAAATGGCAGCCACAGCTCCAGATATTATATCTATGTTTAAGGCAAAAAGAGAGAGTAGAGAGTATTGCTAACCACGTCCAGTGATTTCATTCAAAATGAGAAGTCTTTATGAGAAGTTCCTCAGCTAATTTTTTTAAATTAGATTCCATTGCCCAAAATGGTTACATGAACCAGCCCTTACTGTGAGGGAGGCTGGAAATATAAGTACCGGGTGAATGGAATTACAGTGAATGACTTTGACTAATCAGATTCAACCTCTGAAACTAGGCTGTTGCCATCCTAAAAAAAAACAGGGTAATCAGAAGAGGTAAACAAAATCATGGTATTGTGGGGAGAAGGGAGGGATGGCAGATGACTGGCTAAAATTGTCTGTCACAGTGAGTAAGATTCAAACCAGAATGAGGAGACCCCATTGGAGCTTAATGTCTAATGCTATGAACTCGGCCATCCCAGCTACACATCAGGCTGAAGACATACCTTATGATTCCAGGCATGCCTCCCTAAGGAGGGAATGTAGAACCAGCATCTGGAATCAGTGGTGACAATGGTGAATGTTAGTGTTCTTATGTGAACAGTTGCTGATACGTCCTGAGATTATAATCTTTCCAGTCACTTGGAATCTAGAGGTCTCTTTGCTGCCTCTACCACTGCTAATTTCTTGGAATTAGATACTTACAGACTTTTCTTTTTGCCGGGGGTGGTTGGGTGGCAGTGAGCACAGAGGGAGAGAGAATCTTAGGCAGGCTCCATGCCCAGCTCGAAGCTTAAGGCAGGGTCTTATCTCACAGCCCTGAGGTCATGACCTGAGCTGAAATTGAGTTGGCCACTTAAATGAATGAGCCACCCAGGTACCCCTAAACTTTTCTTTGGACTATGGATCTCTTAGAAGTGTCCCTTTCTTGCTTAGGCTCTTGCTTTCTGCAAAGAAAGAAAAGTACACTTAAATGCCCACCAAAATGAGAATGGCTAAAGAAAGTACAAAATACCATTTGGCAATTAGAGAGGTTGAAGTAATTCTGCATGTGCTGATAGGGAAAGATCTCTAAGGTGTTTGTTAAATGATAAAAAGCAAATTGAAAGACAACACATAGAGCATGACACCATGTACATCTAGGATAAGCTTTGTAGTGGTTGCAGAATATGTCCATAAACTCTGTTACAACTGCCTTCAATCCCTCTCCCCTGGAATGGGCTACATGTAGTGATTCACTTCTAATAAATAGAATGAAGCGGAAGTAGTAGTATGCAATTTCAGAACAAAGTCATAAAAATGCTGTGATTTCCTCCTCCCTCACTCTCTCTTAGATTGCTCACTCTGGTAGAAGTTAGTTACTGTGTCTCAAGGACACTTAAGCAGCCTGTGGCAGTATCCATGTGGCAGGAGATTAAGCCTGCTGCTGACAGCCATACGAGTGAGCCATCTTGGAATAAGGTTCTACACATCCAGTCAAGTCTTCAGATGGTTGCAGCCCCTGCCAACCTCCAGCCACAGGAGAGACCCTGAGTTAGAACCACCCACCTAAGCTGCTCCTGAATTCCTGACCCACAGATAATAAATGTTTGCCCTATAAGCCACTAAATTTTGGTGTGAGTTGTTATGCAACAATGGATAACTAATATGACCTCCTTATTTGCATATGTAATAAGACTCAAGCTCTTACTCTACAGTTAGTGATTGTTTTATAAGTACCAACATTTAATCTTCACAATAACCCTATGAAGTAGAGACCAATATTATCCTTATTTTACGGAGTTAGAAACCAAGGGACAGAGAAGCAAAGTAATTTGCCCAGGGATATACAGCTATTGGAACCCAGACAATCTTAGAGTGATTACTTGTAAACTCTTATACGATACTTCTTATACTATACTGTGTGTGTGTGTGTGTGTGTGTGTGCACAAGTGCATGCATGTTGCAGGAGTTTTCATGTGATGTGTGGTGTGTGCACAGAAAAGGTATGGAAGATACATATCAAATTGTTGATCACAGCTACTTCTGGGGACAGAGCTAGAGATAAGGGAAAGGAAAATTTTCATTTTTTTCTCAACCAACTTCAGTATTGTTGGAAAGTTTTTACAACAGAAGTATATTAATGTAATATTTGCATAATTAAAAATTTAACTGAGCTAGCTAATAGATGTACGCTATTCAGAGAAGTTAAGTGTTAGGGGAAGAAGGGGCACTTCTGACCAAATACAAGTCATTAGCCATGGATTTGCTTAGGAGTGAATCAGATTGGCACAGTTGGTGGATTTGCAGGGGTTAGAGGGAGCACTCCCACCCTTTTCCCCTCCAGCCTTGGGCTTCCTCCCCACCCCATGAGACAGAAGATGCGTTCCCTCCCTGACCCAAAGAATTCTTACAGGAATTCCCAGGAGTCCTGCCACTTGCTCCATGGCTGCTCACATGCTTGACACGTGGTGTCTTATCTGGAGACCACAAGTAGGACAGTTGGCCAGGACACAGGGAATCTATTTTTAGTCTGGGCCAGGGACTGGTTCAGGAATAGACTCTGAGGGGAGAGTGGCTGGGGTTTCTCCCTTGTCACTGGGAAAGATCATGCAGCTGGTGTGCTCCCTGACATTCCTTGTCACTGTGGGGAAGATATATTTAGTGTCTGACCTGTGACAGAACTGTCACTAGAACCTCACTGCCTTGGTAACTCCAGGGCACTGGTTACAACCTAATCCTGTCTAATTTTACATGCTCACTTTGTGAAGTGATGATAAGAGTTATCTTTCTGATGCAAGACAGAATCAAATGGGCCTGCCCTGGTATCCTGTTGCAGTCTGCATGTTGTGATGGATGGCCTTGAGCTACTGATATGTGAGAAGTCACACCACTGCCCACTCTTCTCCCAGATGGCTACAATGTGGTAGAAGGTTTACCCAGCTTGTAGGAACACAGCTGTCACCTGTGAGTGCCAGACACTTTATTAACATGCTCATAAAGAAGGCTTTTTTCCTCATCCCTGAAGGAAAAGAAACCAGGCCTCATAACAAACTTTTGCCCCAAGAGTCTCCATTTCTTTTTTTTTTTCTTTCAAAGATTTTATTTATTTATTTGACAGAGAAATCACAAGTAGGCAGAGAGGCAGGCAGAGAGAGAGAGGAGGAAGCAGGCTCCCTGCTGAGCAGAGAGCCCCATGCGGGGCTCGATCCCAGGACCCTGAGATCATGACCTGAGCCTAAGGTAATGGCTTAACCCACTGAGCCAGTCAGGTGCCCCAAGAGTCTCCATTTCTTGAGCAGCAACCACCGTGACCTCATTAGTCAAGCCCAGTAGTCTTTCTCACTGAGCCCTCAAAATTATCCCTAGGAGACTACCTCTGAAGCCTCTACCAACTAATACTGTTCCTCCCTATGATGAAAACTACAAGCCATCCTGGGCTGAAAGTACTGAGCAAGACAGTAGAAGAAACTTGACTAGGGAAGATGGTGAGGTTATACCAAGTTCCAAGGGTAGTGGTAAGGTGAAGGAGCCTGGGTGCTTTACTATGGCAGAGGAATCAATGGGGGCTGAATACTGGGATTTGGACATTAATAAGAGTTGGTAGAGACCTTGGGTGTAGGACAGTATCAGGATTGCATCTTTTATCATATGACCCCAGGTATATTCCTTCCCTAGTCTGGTCCTCAAATGTCCTAAATGAGTGAGTAGGACAAGAAGCCTTTATGACCACTTCCAGCTTGGACATCCTATAATACATATAATACAATACATCCTGTAATCCTATAATAATAAATAAATAGCATTTATTTATGGAATTCAGTTATAGCATGGAATTCAGTTAACTGCATTGCCCCCTTAGTTTTCTCTTCAGGGTTGCGTGGAAGGGACTACTAGTAACTTCCCAATATCCTTTCCCCTTTTTTCATTAGTAAAAGAACTCCAGTTTTGGGGGCTCCTGGGTGGCTCTCTGGGTTAAGCCTCTGCCTTTGGCTCAGGTCATGATTTCAGGGTCCTGGGATCAACTCCCGCATCGGGCTCTCTGCTCAGTGGGGAGCCTGCTTCCCCCCTTCTCTCTCTACCTGCTCCTCTGCCTGCTTGTGATCTCTCTGTCTGTCAAATAAATAAATGAAATCTTAAAAAAAAAAAAAAAAAGAACTCCAGTTTTTAACCAAGCAATTTCACTTAGCTAAAAAACTTAATTTCCTACATTCCCAGCAAGGTAACTATGTTCTATCCAATGAGATATAAGTGGAAGTGTTATGTAGAATTTGGAGGAACTCTCCTTTAAGAGGAAGAGGCTGATGTGATGGAGACAGTCTCTGCCTTAGAAATGATTAGACTCTGGGGGCACCTGGGTGGCTCAGTTGGTTAAGCGACTGCCTTTCGCTCAGGTCATGATCCTGGAGTCCTGGGATCAAGTCCCGCATCGGGCTCCCTGCTCGGCAGGGAGTCTGCTTCTCCCTCTGACCCTTTCCCCTCTCATGCTCTCTCACTCTCTCTCTCCTCTCTCAAGTAAATAAATAAAAATCTTTAAAAAAAAAAAAAAAAAAAAAAAAGAAATGATTAGACTCTGTTTTGAGAGAGAGAAATGAAACACTAGAACAATTAACATATACAGGACAAAGATATACGTGCCTTTGTCTTTAACCAGTTGACTAGATGTTCTATTCAGTCTTCTAGGAGGAAGTAATTGGAAAATTTTGAACTGATCCATTCAACAAATTCCCATTATATTCCATATTCTACTGAATTAATGTCTACAAAATTTGACATCAAGGCACTCTCAAACCCAACGAAGACACAATACTGACCTGATATTTTCAAATCATATTTAAGATTAAAATACAGAATTTTTTTCCAGCTCTACTGAATAATGAAAGAGTTGGCAACATGAAACTTATATTCCTACCTGACAGCAATTTGCTGGAACTGGATCACAATGCCTCCTTTCAAGGGGGTTGTGCTCTCCAGTTTATGACAATTGTTACCATTCATTTTCTTTATACCAAAGTACTTTATCCATTCCCATTATTTTCTTCCTGGTCCTGTAGTTCATTAGGGGTGGTGACCCCTGCCCTAAAAGCTAAGCTGCAAAGGGGGATCACATGTTACCATTATCATCAGAAACAAATATTTTTTGAGTATTTGTATATCAGAAGACTAAATTTGAAATATAGTCAGGCCTAAAATCTACTTTGAGCCTGTGTGTTGGTTTTTGGAAAGAGAGAGAGAGAGAAGGGAGAAGAGATGATGAGGGGCAGTACAAAGGACAATAAAATTCTGCTTCATCCTTTAAAAGGAGGAGAATAACACTTTTTCCTGCTCTATTTGTCTGCCTGGGATTTTGATATGATAGGGGATCTCTAACATCCATCTTTGACATATAGGTGAGAGCTATACCCTAAGAATGCATCAGAGATGTGGAGGGAGTTTGAGTCCCTGATGACTTCAGGGAATTGCTACAACAAATATTATGGAGAGAATAACACCTTGGGGGTGGAAACTATTATTTTGTTTTATGAAGCCAACGTTAATCCTCATGGTTACAGGGTTCAAGTCCAAATCTCAGGGCTGCCTATGAAATCTTCCTTGAAGCCCCCAGTTTTCTGTAGGAGCTCAATCCATCTGCTACTCCATTGACAATCCCAAACACTTCTTTAATCCCCTATTACCTCCTGTTAGTCACAGGGATAATTCCAACCATTCCAGGAAGCCACCTAAACACTGCATTGGGAATCTGATCTTATCTGGCTGTGTGGATGCTTTGGGAGACAGATAATAGAAAACCCAAGTCAAGTATTTTAAACAATAAGGACATTTTGTTTCCTCAGTTAACGAGAAGTCCAGAGGTAGGAGAGTTTCAGGGCTAGCTAATCCATTTACTCACCAATGCCATCATGAGCTTGGGCTCTTTACACCACTCACTGTGCCATCCACAGTGAATTGTCATTTGTGTTCAGTGTGACTCTTCTTGGCTGCAATTTCTCCAAGCATTTTGTCCTCATCCAACAAACTCCAAAGCCATAGAGACTAAGACCGTAGCCTTCACTATCATGGCTCCTTAAGGTGAAGGAAAACTTTCCCAAAAGCCCCTACCAACAAGTTTCCCTTCATGTTATATTGGTTAATGTTGTATCAGAACTCATCTCCAAAGCAGACACTGGCAGAAAGGGTAGAATTGATGTGATTGGCTCAAACTAACCAAAACCTATTCTCTGGGGACAGAGAGGGATAGATGAGGTCTTCCCTGCCACCGTGGCTGCCCAGTATCAAACAAAACTGGAGTTCTGCTCTGAAGGAATAAGGAGCAGGAAACTGATATGTTAAATACACAGTGAACAACAGTTCTATCAAACCATGTGACTGTGAGTCATTCATTTACCCTCTCTGTGCCTCAGTTTCCTTATCTATAAAATGGAAAGAATGACTAGAAGATCTCTAAGGCCTCCCAGTTAATTATGAGTGCCCATTGCTGGTGGTAGAAGATGCTTCCAAAATGACTGACATTTAGGAATCACAGCAGCGTCAGTAATAGCCTAAGAGGGTTTAGAAAGGACTCGTGGAAGTGTTAAGGCTGGGGGGTCCTTTGCTGTAGTCTCCTTCTCTAGGGAGCCCCTTTATCTTATAAAAGCCCTGCTTAGTCTCTCTCAGGCCATCGCCCTTTCCAAGGGGATGCTGATGCCCATCACTAACCAGACCTCACCCATCCGCCCATTTGTTCATTTCTTTGCCACTGAGGATCTGCTATATTCTCAACTCAGTGTTTTATCTCCACTCTGCTCTACTAGGGGATAAAATGAGAAAGGATTTAGGGGTAAAGGGTTGGGGACAGATGGAAGAAGAGCTGTAAATCCCAGGTCCCAGTTTTCCCTCTGCCAGTCAGTTAAATTGTAGTTCACAACACCTCCCAGGAAGCTTACCAGATTGCTCTAGCTTCCTGCTCAGCCTGGAGCATGTATACTCCCAGAGGCAGGCTGTGGTCTGCCAGGAGAAGGAGAAGTCACAAAACAAAATATGATGCATGTTTGGAAGCACCGGGTAATGTGAAGACTGGGGGAGAGGGTGAGTTAGGTAATGAAATTGGTCAGTGGTTTAAAACATTGTCTTAGATTGAATTAACCGTGAACATGCTAGAAAGCAAAGATGGTATGAATTTTTTTTTTTTTAAGAAGTAAGTTTTCTAAGAAGTATCAAGCTTCAAGCCACGGCCCACATATCACTTAGAGTGTGATAGACACCATCCTCCCTGGTTGGATAGGAACCTGGGAAAGAGATTCTGAGAACCTATTTACTCAAACCCCTGGCTCTGGCACTTAACTGCTTGATAGCTTAGTGTCGTTGGGGTAAGTATTTTAATCTCTGTAAGTCTATTTTCTCTTCAGTTAAAGGAATTTCCATTGTTAAACAGAAATGTTAACTATATTCAGCTAGGTGGGTGTAATGGGCAGAAGTGATATTGTCTAGAAATGCTTAGCATGGAGCCCCAATAAATATTGGCTTTTATTAAGTAATAAGTGCTTACTAGTCAAAAAATAACAAACAGGGACGCCTGGGTGGCTCAGTTGGTTGGGCAGCTGCCTTCGGCTCAGGTCATGATCCCAGCGTCCTGGGATCGAGTCCCACATCGGGCTCCTTGCTCGGCGGGGAGCCTGCTTCTCCCTCTGCCTGGCACTCTGTCTGCTTGTGCTCGCTCTCGCTCCTCTCTCTCTCTCTGACAAATAAATAAATAAATAAATAAATCTTTAAAAAAAAAAATAAAAAAATAACAAACAGCTAATAATATGCGTTTAGCATCTACTATGTGCCAAGCATTATGGGAGGTATTGGGAAATAAAGTTACAGAAGGGAATATTTTGTAATTAAGTGCCTGCTTTGTGCCAGGCCCTAGGCAGGGTCTAAACCAGGATCTTTTATGTAGACTTTTTCATTTAATGACAAATAAATATGCAGTCCCTGTCTTTTAGATGCAAGCAGTGTGCCGAGAGCACAGAATGCTCAGCGCTTAGAACTTCACTTCATAGGATCCTCATGGCCCTGGCAGTAATTTGTTCTTTCCTAAGTGTCTCCTCTTAAAGCCCACTACCGTTAATTTATACCAATACACCTTGTTAATTATGAGCACATATTTGTTATGGTCAATTACCAAAAGCAAAGAGCTAGAGACAATGTGGGCAACTGCCAGCCACCACAAACCTCCCGGCTCTAATTTACTTTAGCCAACAGTCCCAGCCTCCTGGATCATTCTATCACTCTTGGCGCTTTACTTTATACCACACTTGCATTCAGACCATATCACAGCTGAAATTCTGCCTGTGTTCCTTTACCAGCTCAGCAACCTTGGGCAAGCCACTTGACCTCTGTAAATTTCATTTTGTCATTTGTAAAATAGGAATAAAAATAGTTCTTCCTCATAGGATCGAGTAGTTGCTTCCCTGCGTGTTAAGCAGGACAAAAATAGTTCCAACCTTATACAATTGAATGAGGTAATACATCTGAGCCCTTAGCACATGGCCTAGGACATGGAACATATAAAATAAGTGAGGCAGTGGCTGTTATAACAATTATTATTAGCTCCTTACCGCTCTACATCACCTTTTACCAGAGCTAGCACGCTGGTTCATTTTGCTCCTTGTATGAGTCATCTCCTGTCATCTCCCATGGGATAAATATGAGAAAACCAGTGGGAGTCAGTGAAACACGGAAGTGAGTGAGTCCTCAGCTAGAATGATCCATCTTTGGGGATGGTGCCAGAAATACCCCTGACTGAGCAGGTATTCTGCGGGACTCTTCACACGCCTCTTCAGGCTGAACCCTCAGATTATTCTGTGAGGAGGATATCCAGCCCACGACTTCACACTGACTCTTCCTGGGCCCCCATATTCTCCCTTCAGAATCTAAAGGGGAAATTTTTCCCCTTGACATCAATAGATATGACCCAGTTACGGTGTTTCCCTGGATAGCTAACACCCAACAGGGGATGACATCATTTTATATGATCATTCCTTACCCACGTGTTAGCCCATTTTAATTTATTTTCAGGGTGTTTATATGTGCATCTGTGTGTTTTCCATTTTCAGCCCAAGTGAGCAAACTGTCCTTTAGCTCATGAGAGTGCACATCAGATATTTTTGGTGCTGTAACTCTTCAGAGACAGGAAATAGTCCTTCCTAAATAGAAAAGCAGACCATTAACATATGTTAGTTCCAAAGACCCTTAAGAACTGAGGAAGCAGCTACTGGAGAAAAAGCTTATGGCAGGGGTGTCTGACACAAGTGAACTGACATTGGGCATCTTAACCCTTCTAGGCCTGTTTTCTCTTCTGCAACATGAAGACATTGGACCCCATGATCTTAAGCTTGCTTCATTTACCCATTAAGTAACTCTTTTTTTTTTTTTTTAAGATTTTATTTATTATTTGACAGAGAGAGAGATCACAAGCAGACAGAGAGGTAGGCAGAGAGAGAGAGGGGGGAGCAGGCTTCCCGCTGAGCTAGTCCAGACAAGGAAATGCTCTTTCCACATAGTCTGTGATGGCATGGACCTCCAACCAGTCTACACAGGGGACCCGACAACTCCTCTGCATACATTCTTAAGTGCCTACTGCATGCGAGGCTCAGTGCCTCCAAGTCGGAATCACTGCTCCAAGCCAAGGGGCTGGATGCAACCAAGAAGAGTGCACACTGACCTTTCTGAGCAGCAGTGACAGTGATAAATGACAGGGAGTTTGGATGGTCGCCCTTGACTGTAAGAGGAAACAGGCAGATTATGGGCTAGGGTTCATGTTCCGAAGCTTCAGTTTCACCAGCTATGCAGTTTCTAGAGCTGCTTGCTCCCACAGAGCATGGCAGGCATTTGGACTTAAGGACCACACAGCTATCAGCCAAGACCTCAGAGCCAGGGATGTGTAGGCAGCCTCACAGAGCGTGCAGCCGGCCTCTGTGTGGGGACAGACTGGCCTGGTGGGCACATGGGTGACTGAGGCTACATAAAGGGCTATACACCCCAGATGCTGGGAGTCAGAACACCTGGGTCCAGGCCCAGCAGTGCCCACATGAGTCAGGAAATCTCTCTAGCCATTAATATGGAAGCGAAGGAGCATCTGCTAGGGGCTAGGCATGGAGTGGGCTTCTCACGCATGGGATCTCATTTAACCCGCCGCACAACCCCTTGGGGAAAGTGCTAACATTATCCCTAATAGACGAAGCTGCAAGAAGTTTTGCAACCTGTCTGAGGACACTCAGTGGCAGAGGTGGGATTCTAACTTGGGTCAGGCTAATTTTAAGCTGCCTGTTCCATTCTTTTAGCAATTCATCAGTTACATGGGAATAGTAATTACATGTGTCCTACTCCCCTCATGTACTTGTTGGGATACTCAAACGAGATGAGAAGGTGCTTTGTAAACATGGGACAAGCTATTCCTAGGTCTGCTGGTCCCAGTGTAGTTCCTAGTGGGGCTGCTGTCTGCGCAGCTTCCTGCCCACCCCTGACCACACACCTAATCTCCACCGTCCCACTCCTGTACAGAACACCCACTGGTCCCGCCACTGCAGCTCCCCTTGAAAGAGCTGCCCCCATGGCCCAGCCACTGGTGGTGCATCCCTGCCCTTCTCCAGAGCAGCAGCAGCCTGCCCCAGCCTTGCTGGGAAGTCTTGGCATGTGTTCAAGATGGGGAGGGTGTATGGAAAATCTGAGGAGATGTTTTTCTTTCTTGGGAAGAAAGCCAAACTTCAGTTCACTGGAGTTGTATAAATTATGCACCCAGAAAAGATTTCGTTTAGAAAGAAAAAGGAAAAAAAATCTCTTGCTATTTGCGTAATGAGCTAGCTTGGCCGAGCCAGGGCTAAACCCCACATATTTGGCCTAGCTTGCTGTGTTTGCAAAACAGGCCTATGTTCCAGGAGACGGCTGGAAGACCACAGAACAGCCAGGATTTCTCTGCAGGTTTCTTCAGCCCACTTTCCATCCCCTTGCTCTGGTCTTGGCCTGTGCCTTGGTGTCTTGAGCCTAGAAGGCTTGGGATTCAGGAAGGTGGGCCATGTTGATCTCTTTCTGCACATACCTGTCTCACACCGTACTCCTTCAACCCCTTGAAGCCCAACTGACCAGATTACACCGCCTCTGGGAGGCCTTCCCTGGGCCCTGAGGCTGGGTCACAGCTCTGTCCTAAGGGCTCCCACAGCACCTAGTACTTATCACCTGTCTTGTTGAGCTCGCCACCAGCCAGTCTTCCACAGGCTCTTTGACAGCAGGGACCTTGTCAGTTTTGCTCACTGTGGTATCGCCAGTGTGGTATTTCAGTGAGGAAGGAAATGAAGAACACCTCTGGCTTCCTATGTCCCACTCTGGGACTGTTTCCCAATTCAGCTCCTTCAGCTCCAAGAATTCCTTCCAGTGGAAGATAGGCATCCTGGGTGTTACATTGTTTGTTTTGTGTTGTATTTTGTTCCTATTTTTTTCTAGCCTCATCTCCTGTTCTTCTCAGCCTCCCTCTAAATGTCATTAAGAATGAACTGTTTGCAGTCTCTCACCATTCTGTTTCTGTCCCCCTGCCTTTACTGACCCTGACCCCTCTGCACCCCATCCCTTCACCCCTCACTCTCAGTCACCTTGGAGAGTCTGATCCAACCTCTGTCCATCCAGGATGTCTCTCCTAACCCCAGCCTGTCTCCCCTCCCCATTGCTTAGGGACCCCTTATCTTGGATCTCATAAAAACCCCCACTGTGCTTATCACTGGGCTTACCAGAAGGCCTCTAGTGATTTGTTTATATAGCTGTCCCACCCCTCACCCCCAGACTCTAGACTACTTGGGAGCAGAGAACCTGTTCTAATCATCTCTGTGTCTCTAAGACTTATACAGTGCCTGACATGCAGGAGCTGTTCAGTACGTGTTTGTTGAATTAATTAACATGCAGAAGGTAATAATAGCATGCCATGTAATGGGGCAGAGTATGATTGTGATCCCAGCAAACACCATGATCTCAGAAGGAGTGATTGCTGTGGGGTGGAGCAGAGGGATGGATACTGTAGAGAGAGAAGTTGACAGGAGATAAAGTACAAAAGGCAAGATGGGAAATGGCCAGAGGGTAACCGGAAAAAGGAGAAAAAGTCTGGGCTTTAAAAAATGTAAATCAGATCATGGCCTACTCCTACTTAAAATACCAACAGCTTCTTCCTGTATTTTGGGAAAAATCTAAATGTCTTATCAAAAGATGGGAGGCCAGGGCACCTGGGTGGCCAGTGGGTTAAAGCCTCTGCCTTTGGCTCAGGTTGTCACAATCTCAGGGTCCTGGGATCAAGCCCTGCATGGGGCTCTCTACTCACCAGGGAGCCTGCTTCCCTTCCTCTCTCTCTGCCTGCCTCTACACCTACTTCTGATCTCTGTCAAATAAATAAATAAAATCTTAAAAAAAAAAAAAAAAGAGTCAGATTCAAGCAACCATGAGAAAAAAAAAAAAAAAAAGCTGGGAGGCCCCATGAATCTAATCCAGGCCTCAGACACTGGAAAAGGGAAACAGAGACCCAGAGTGACATTTATAGGGATGCCGTAATCACTGTGTTTTTATTTAAAACACTTTTGTTTAGGGGCGCCTGGGTGGCACAGTTGCTGAAGCATCCAACTCTTGGTTTTTGGCTCAGGTCACGATCTCGGGGTCATGAGATCATGCCCCACTTTGGGCTCTGTGCTCAGTGAGGAGTCTGTTTAAACTCCTTTTTCTCTCTGCCCCTCCCTCTCCCTGTGCTTGCTCTCCCTCTCTAAAATAAATAAATCTTTTAAATAAAATAAAACTCTTTTGTTTAAAAAACATTTTTAACAAATCATTTTTACTACAAATGTATTTGCCTTCAGTTTGAAATCCCTGGTACAATTTCCCAGACATTTTCCCTATGTGAATCAAATTCTGTGAACCTGTCTTTATATAACACAGTTGATTAAGATTTTTGTTTTTTTCCATCATGACTGATTTGAAAGTGCCCTGTTTAGTACTGTAGGAACCTGTTCTGGAGTTGTTTATCTTTTAGATTGCTATGGGGCCTTAATGGTACAGCCTTGAAACCAGGCCTGAGAACTAAGGAAAGAAGAATTATTTGTTTTTCTATCACTAGCTAATGAGGCCCCTCTTCGTGCCAGCACAGGGCCAGGAGTGACTGATGTGGGACTGCCTACAAGGCCTTTATGATCTGAGAGGAAAGAGGTGTACACCAGTATGAGATGAGAGATGTGAGCCAGGCACTGCACTGCCCACCTTATATCCTTCCCTTCTTCCTCTCCCAGTAATCCTAAGGGATAGCTATTATTACCTTCATTTTATAAGTGAGGAAACTGTGGGCGGGAGAGAGCAAAGACACCAGGTCTCATACCAGGTGAGTGTCAGTGTGGGACCCTGAACCCAGGTGTGTGCTTCATCTCAGTCTAAAGCAAAACAGGATTAACTATACAAAGGAAGAAAAAAAATTGCTTCAGCCTTTCTGAGTAGGAGAAACCTTTCCACAGAGCCTCTAGCCCATCCCTACCCCCAGTGAATGAGGTTATAGTAAGAGCTAACAGTTGTTAACCATCTGTGTGTGCCTTCCACTTTGGCATGACTTTGTTCCTCACCATAACCTTCAGCGAAGTAATGCGGTCCCATAGCAGCAGGGTACGGAATGCAGCTCCATCTTACAGTGGGGCTTAAGGGATGCTCAGAGAGGCTAAAGAATTTGTGCTAGGTCACACAGAGGCCAGAGCCAATATTCTGTGTCTTGATTCAAAGTTTTGGAGTATTTTTGGTTGTTTTGTTGTTGTTTTGTTTTTCTCACTGCTCCCAGCTTAGAAGAGGCAGTGAGCATCACACCATAGGGTTAACTACTTGTGACTCCAGGAAGATCACTGAGAAAGGACTGCAGAAACTGCTCACCAGCGAAGGGCTGAGGCAGGAACTTTAGGGAAGTTTCAGCCTCTAGAAGGACCAGTGATAATGGGCCCCAGAGACTGGAAAAGAGAGAACTCCTCTTACATTACTACAGAGTAGAACCCTTCCAGCTACTGTTATCAGCCTGGAAACAGTCTGGCTCCAAACAGGGCCTGGGGCAAAGTTAGGTTACCCAAAGGCATAACTGATCACCAGACCCAGTCTAGATTGCGTAAAAGATATATAGTCAAGTTTAGGGATCAAAAACCAGCAAGCACCACCAAGGAACAATCCAAGATGGCAGGCTACAAAGAGTGCCAATGGAAAGTTCAGAGAGACCAGGAAGCAGACTGACAGAGTGGGGATTGTTTAACTGCCCAGGGCCTGGTACAGAGCCAGCAGTTATTTATAGCATAGTGGAGCCCCTTCACATCCCAAGCCAACTAAATGCACTTGGGAGAGGGGAGATGGAGTGAGAGAGATAAGAGAGGGGACATTAGAAAGAGAGCAATCAAAACAGTGCAGTCTACACCAGTCATTGTACTCCGTGAACACATACCCCTGAGTGAATGTGTGGTAGGAGATCCGCTGTCCCACAGAAGAGTAGATCCCCTCAAGCCTCTCTTACCAAGAGCATCAAATGACACTAAGATGATTGTTGTGTAAAGGTAACTATTTTTTATCCATTCTGACCTCTAGCTGTACTCCAATTAATTCATCTGGTGTTGGTTCAAAGAATGAGTTATATGTCCAGATACTGGAGAATAAGAGCTCTGTGACAGACTAAGTGAAAATTCTGTAAAGGGTTATTTCCCTAATGCAGAGTCATGGGGAGTTTTGACTGGATAAGCTTTTAACTTTTTGTGCTGACTGTGGAATTATCCCCAAGTCAGTGAGACTTAACTGTTGATGGATGCCTGATGTGGTGATGCATCTTCTGAAGGCCCAGGGCCCAGAGCCCAAGGTCTGATGTGACCTGATTTTCGGTTCATGAAAAGTGTTTTTTTGGTTTTGCTTTGTTTTGTTTTTAATTTTTTTTTAATTTAAATTTTAGTTTGTTAACATATAGTACAATATTGGTTTCAGGAGTAGAATTCAGTGAGTGGTTTTGTTTTTAAGACAAATTCCTTACCACTAGCAATTAGAGCATGACAGGGAAGCCCTACTGGGAAGTGCGTGATGGAGGCTCTTCAGGAAAGGAAAAGGAAAAAAAAAGCTTTTTTTCCCTGTTGTTCCCCCCACCCATCACGCCTGCCTCCCTGGCCACATCCCTGTACTCCAGGAGATCTGAGGCTCTCTTGCACCAAGAGAGAGTTTAACAGTCTTTGTTTTTGAAAGCTTGGTAGCCCCGTTGAGGTATAGAAAAGGCTCATTCAGGATGCAAAGGCAGGTAGAGTTCCTGGAGGGAGACAACTTTGGGCAGAGGGGTGAGAAGTATCTGAGAGGCAGGGACATGGACCCTGCTCCCATGTAGTGGGAGGCTTGACCTCGGATGGGGGATGACTGCCTAATACTCTTGGAAGCTGGACAGTAAGCACAGTGGCCTTGAGTTGTGAGATGGGTCCCTAAGCCCAAGCCTGTGGTCAATGGAAGACTTAAAGTTTGCAAGAGAGAGCAAGGCCAGGACAGCTGGAAGCCTTTCAAGAGGTGTCTTGGGCAGATAGCAGAAGATCATAGCACCAAACCCCAGCACAAGGAAGCAAAAGGGGCCATGCAACAATGGCCCCTACCAGGAGCTACAGCCCAGAGCCTCCCACATTTTCCTGGAACCAGGGATAATATACAACCCAATGGAGGGGAGGTGAAACCCCACTAATGACTGATGTTGAATTTCTCCTCTGCCTGAGGAGTGGGAGAGAGGGTCCTCAAGCTGTCTTATTTTTAATTTAAAAAAAGAATGAATGTATTATTTCTTAAGCCTGAGTTCCACTCCATAATTTATTCCTGAATATCATTATTAGTATAATAAATAATAATACTTAACATCACAGAGGGTTTTTCCACTTACACTTTCACATGTAAAAGTTCCTGAGCTCTGGATATTATTATGCTTTCGTGTGTGGATTATAAAAAGGACTTACGGTCTTTGATTTCATCCTCAAAAGTAGGGACCTCTTTCATAACACCCTTCGGTGCTCTACTGACACTTGACCTTATCTATCTCGACCTTTTAGAGGACTGAGTTTCTTGAAATAATATTGGAACTCCCTCTCTGACAAGTACCACTAGATGACCTCAGACGTGTGGCTGTGTGATGACCAAGGTAACTGACACATACTAGATGCTCAATAAATGTCAAAATAAAAAGTAAGTGAATAAATTATTTGATTAATTTGATAGCTGAATTTTTTTAAATTAATAGACTATTTCATAGAGCAGTTTTGGGTTTACAGAAAAATTGAATAGAAAGTACAGAGTTCCTATAGACTCCCTCCCCTCACCTACCACATACACACTTCCCCTGTTATTAACATCTTGCACTGTGTGGCACATCTGCTACAATTGGTCATACAATACTGATGCATGATTATTAACTACTAATTGAAGTCCATAGTTTAGTGTATGTTATATAGTTCTGTAGGTTTTGACAAATAGCGTGTTTTGTATCCATTATTACAGTGTTATACAGAATAGTTACACTACCCTATAAAGCTCCGGTGCTCTACCTTTTCACCCCTTTTTCCTTCCCTGATAACTCTTGGCAGCCACTGATCTTTTACTGTCTCTATTGTTTTGCCTTTTCCAGAATGTCATATAGTTGAAGTTATACACTGTGTAGCCTTTTTCACATGGCTTCTTTCACTAGTAATATGTATTTAAGTTTCTTTTATGTCTTTTTATGCCTTGATAGTGCAATTCTTTTTAATCCTGAATAATTTTCCATTGTATGGATGTGCTACAGTTTATTCATTTATTGAAGGACATCATGGTTGCTTCCAATTTGGGGGGATCTAATGAATAAAGCTACTGTAAACATTTGTGTGCAGCTTTTTGTGTGGACATAAGTTTTCAGGTCATTTGGGTAAGTTCCTAGGAGCACAGTTGTTGGACTGCTTGGTAAAGACCATGTTTAGCTTTATTAAGCCTGGTTTTTCCAAAACTATTTCTAGCTAGCATTATCTTATAAAACAGGGAAGGGGGTGGTAAGTTATGAGTTGACATCACAGTATAGAACTATAAAATGGCCCTGCTTTTATGTATACTAAACCAACTGTTTAGCTTCGAAGTGTATACTTAAGTCCTGGGATGCTTGAATTTGGTGAATAATATTCTATAGAATTGCCCTCATGATTTCATTTTGGCCTTTTCAATTTGGTTGCCAAGACAGGCTAGTCCAAGAAGATCCCTACCTACTAGAGTTAAACATTCTAGTGAAAGAGACAATAAATAATATTCAGTTAAAACCTGCTTAGGTGGAAGTATTGGATAGGAAAAGACCACATATGTGCTGATAAGAAATGAGTTTTTCCATTAACTTACCCGGTGAATCTGCATGTACAGCCAAACTAGGATTTGGGGCGGGGAGGGTGGTCAGTAATTCAGAGTTTAGCTTCAAAGAAATACTACCGCAATGTCAGCCACCTTTCTCTGTACCATTACACCTGGTAACCTCTTCACCTGGTATGTCCTCTCCAGCTAAGCTGGAAGAGCCTTCCCTTTTCCTAATGTTCCTCACATTGCTACTTTGCACATTGTAGGTACTCAAGAAAAGCTCACTACTATATTGAAAGGGGAAGTTTTCACCAATACACATATGAGAAAAGGATTCCAATTTTACCCTCAAAGTTTGCCTCCTGCAAAAGTCAAACAAAACCGGAAATATCCCCCTTTTGGTAATGAAGTGTTTTTAAATGGTGTTGGAATGAAACCAGCATATACATTTTCAGAGCTTTGTAATCATTAACTATTCTCCACCATCCTAGGAAATGTGAATTTGGATAAGCTCCAAGTACCTTAGCAACAAGCCAGCAGCTTCCAACAAGAGCCCCCGGTCCTCTGGTGGGGCCAGAATCCCAGAGACAAAGCATTGTTTATATCTACATAAACTGTCTTGCTTCTGAAGCTAGAATCCCAAGAACCAGGCTAATGAGAAGACTCAGTGCCAGGATGTCATATTGAGTTAGGAAGGCCAACCCATTAACAGTCCATTTCTCTGTGCTCAGCCCACACTGGAGGAGACAGAGGGCAAACATATACAGTGGTTTCTGAAAGGCCCCAACACTTGATGCTTGAACACCAAGACAATCACTGCTTAGCTGGGAGTGTGGGAAAGGGCGCAAACCATGGGATGTTTTCCGGATGGGTGGGCAGCACCCTGCAATAGAGTAGCAGAGGCTGCCAGCTGCAGGCCTGCGTGGTGTAACACTCCCAACACCTCCTGGGTACAGGGCTCTGTGCTTGATGAGCCTGAAGGTGAGACCCAGCCCTTCTCCTTTACTAATCCCATCTCTCCCAAAGGCCTCATCTAGGGCTTAGCTGCTGGCATAGGAGAAGATACAACCTCAGTGTAGCAGTAAGTGTCCCTTAGTTTCAAGAGGATAATTTCCTTCTCTGAAAACTCTGAGAGGAGGTGATGTTTCTCTGCATCCCATCCGAATTGCCTTTGGGTGTTTCCTGCCTCTGAAACATCTTGGAGTGACTTAGCAAGCTAAGCAGCACGGAAGAGGGCTTCAGTTTGTGTTATTAACAGCAGATGATCACTAACAAGTACTGAGCTCTGCACAAAGCAACAAATAGTGCTAAGCACTTTACAGCAATCACCTCACCTAATCTTCATAAGAACTCTGTAATTTAGGAACATCATGAATCCCATTTTACTGATGGGAAAACAAAGGCTTAGAGAAACTAGGTTAGCAGTTCTCAGGGTGGCCCCTGGATCAGCAGCTTTGACATTACCGGGGAACTTGTTAGAAATGAGCGTTCTCAGGGTCCATCCGTGACCTGCTGAATCAGAAACTGGGTGCAAGGCCAGCAGTGAATTTCAACTGCAGGTGATTCTGGTGCACTCTAACATGTGAGGACTTCTGGACTGGACAATTTACTTAAACCCACACAGCGAGTAGGATCCTAATGTCAGCATGCCTCTCCTACCCACAGTCACAAACTCCACATTCACAGAATTGGCAGTTGTGAATAGCTGCTTGGCTGCTGAAACATCTGGTCAGATTCACCAGGGGAATAAAAGAGGAGAAACAACCTGCCTTCACTACTACGTTAAGACTTCTCTCTGACTTCATGAGGCACCATCACATTCCTCACAGGAATGAAGATTTCCTGCCCTCTAAACACCTCACCCCACCCTAGCTGCAGAGACTACATCCTGGCCTTATTGAATCTTCATTTCACATCTGAGATAGCAGATGGAGCAACTCAGAGGAATGGAGAGTAACTGATATTAAAAACCAAAAAGTTAAAAGCATTCTGTATTAATTTCCAAGGGCTACCATAATAACATACCACAAACTGGGGTCAAGGCTTAGAACCATGAAAATCTATTATTACACAGTTCTAGGGGATAGAAGTCTGAAACCAAGGTGGTATCAGGGCCATGCTCCCTCTTAAGCCAGTAGAAAAAGGATCTTTCCCTGCCTCTTCCAGCTTCTGGTAGCCCCAGATGTTCTTGGCTTTCTCCCTTTATGTCTTCACATCATTTTCCTTCTGTATGTGTCTGTGTCCATATTTCACCTCTTAGTAAGGATACCAGTCATATTGGATTAAGGGCCTGCCCTACTCTGCTATGACCTCATCTTAACTAATTACATCTACAACAATCCTATTTCCAAGTGAGGTCACATTGTAAGATCCTGGGGATTAGAACTTCAGCATGAATTTGGGAGGAGCATAATTCAACCACAACATCTATATATGATAGTGAGAGATTAGACTACAGAAGTTTTCATGTGTGGTGTTTGCTGCAGGACCTTTTCAAAGACTCTTAGACTGACATCAACAAGCCCTTGAGGGTAGCTTCCATCGTGGCTAATCATCAGAACCATCTGGTACTTGTTGAAATTACAGCTTCCCAAGCCTCATCCTAGACATCCTGAATTAGAAAGAGATTCAGTGATTTGTATGTTAACATGCACCCCTGTGATACTGATGTAGGCTGCCTTCAATATACTCAAACTTGGGAAGCACAGTTCTAGCCAATCCACATGGGTGCTCAACATTCTGGCCCATGGGACAGACAGACTTCCTGGACTGGACTGGATTCCCTCAACACTCCAGCCCCTCTGATGCTTATAGTGATTTTTAAGTCTGGACCAGCCATTTCTGGAACACTTGAGAGAGTGTTCTCCAGATTTGTCCTTGAGAGGACTTCTCTAGATTTTTCTTAATATTCAGGTCCTAGGTTATCTGCTTTGGTTCACAGACAGCACTGAAAAGTCGGAGAAACCTGACTTCTATGACAGATGACTTCATTGAGTTAGAGTCAAGTTGAACCAGATCCTGTGGGATCCAGCTCCACTAACCCAATAACTTCTCCCCTTTAGAGAAATAGAGACAGGGAGGCCATTGAGAGCTGGTGCCCGCTTCAAGGAGGAAGACACCAGAGGAACTTTCAGTACTCCGAGCTGAGCCTGGGAAAGCAGCTGCATGGAACATGGAAGAGAAGTCAGCAAGGGTCTGGGCGAGGTTGGCACCACATCTTCTGTGACAGGCCACATCTTCCTTCCCCAGCCCACCTCAGACTACCAGTTAGCAGATGAGACAAGGAAATCATGGCTATAATAACAGTCCTTGCTAGATAAGGAGGATTAGAAGGCAGCAGAAAGTAGTAAAATGAGCCCTGGACTAGGTATCTGGACTCACCTACTCATTGTACCTCTCAGAACCTCCATTTCTTATCCATTTAGTTCTCATCATTCATCTTCTTGTGATAAGGAACAGATACTCAAGCCAGCTCAGGAGAAGAGAGAAGGACTTATGAGGATACAGATCCTGTGGAATCCGAGGGCAGGAAAGAATCTACCTGCCTTCATGGGAACCAGGAAGATATTAAGAACTATAGGTCTGTTTTCAAGGGCTGTGTGATCTATTTCTTCTACCCTGTGACTGTGCTCACTTCCTCCTTTCTCTGCATTAAAGGGCTTCCTCCGCCACTACCTCAGCATGCACAGTAGTCATCCCAGTTGCCTCAGTCCCCAAGACTACATGGCCTTTCAACTCAGTTCCCCACAGCTCAATGACTCAGTTCTTCATGTTCCAGTTCCAAATTCCTGGAGGGATCTGAGTCCATTCTGGGTTAAGCAACCTTCCTTCACCCAGTTAGCTGTGACTGAGTGGTGGACCACATAGCACAAACCCAGGCACCTCACCAAGGGCTGTGGATAGAAGCAGCACCAGAGCAGGGTGCTATGAATGGTACACCCTGAGGCATGGCTACTACAGTAATACTGAAAAGTTACCACCATGTTTTAAGTACCTGCCAAATGACAGGCACTGAGCTACATTAATACACATAATCCTTACTTCAAACATTCAAGGTAGTTATTACAGATATAGAAACTGAGGCTCACAGAGACCTAAGGTCACTCAGTTAGTACAGGGTTGAACAGGACCTTCAACTCAAGTCCACCAGATTCCACAGCAGGGCATTTTCCTTTTTGTCATCTAGCCTAGAGCAGTTGGGCCAGGAGATGGTACCATTTCATCATGTCAGGAGAAAAATAGAGGTTAACAATCTCTACCTGCTTATCTGCATGATTATAATGATAATAAAATGAAAGCACCAACTGAAAGGTGCACTGAGAAGGCAGTACAAAGATAAATGTGAAGTCTTGAATATGTCTGCTTTCACTGTCCCACAGTGTGGTATTTGCTTACTGGACATTTCCCTGAGGACTGCAGAGCATTTATTCACTGCTGCTCGAAGGCCAGAATGGGTCATAGCCACAGCAAGGCTCTTAGCAGCAGTCCAAGACCCCCTAGAAGGAATCACCACCGCTTACAACCTGGTGGCATGACTCCCACATAAATAGGGTCTGAATTCTTAATCTGGAGCTTGGCATTCCAAGGCAAGTGCTGTTTGAATTGAAGTAACTTTCTTGTTTTTCACCAAGAAATTTAGCCTCCAATGCCAAAAAGTTGGTCAGTCAGGCTCAGTTTGGGTACAACAGAGCACAAACCACAGCCATAGAGGCAACTCTCAACTGTAACGTCACCCTTTAAACCCCCAGATAGAAGTCAGGCCTATGGAGTTTTTTTCCGGAAGGGAAGAGGGTTTCAGAGATTCATTAACCCTCTGACAAGGTGGGGGACATCTGAAGCCATGGAGCAGGCCATTCCTATTGGCCCTTGTGATGTTTCACTTTATCACTTGGCTAGGCTCTGGTGCCCGGTTATTTGGTCAAACATTAGATGTTGGTATTTTTGCCGATGTGATTAACATTTACAGTCAGTTGACTTGTGAAGCCCCCTAAACTGTAAGTGGCCTTTATCTAACCAATTGAAGGCCTTAAAAGCAAAAACTGAGCTTTTCCAGGAAAGAAGGAATTCTACCTCAAGAAATCCTACCTGAGTTTCCAGCCTGCTGGCCTGCCCTACAGATTTCAAACTCAAGGCTTTTATAGGGACTCACCTGCATTTCCAGGTTCCTGGCCTGAAATAACTCCTTCTTCCTCTTTCCTTGTCTCTCCCTCTCCCTTTCTCTCAAACCCTGACTGGTTTTACCCTCAAGAACTGCTGGTGGCGGCCTGAGGATATTCCCTTATACAGAGTAAGTGCTGCAGGGTGGGCAGCAGGCCGGAGGAAGGGAAGAACATAGTGACCTTCGGTGGCAGGTGCACGAGTTGGATTTATTTCTGGAATCTCTACTGAACTGCACCTGGCCCTACTCACTTGTGAATCTCTAGGGCCTCCAGTGCCTAAAACACCGTCAGCACTCAGTAGTGGTTATTATGATGATCATCTGCAGCACTCAGTCATCACCACCCATCCCCTCCCCCACAGAAGTTGGAGAATGGGCTGCAGCTCACAGGAAAAAAACCACCCTCCCCTTGATTAATAAATGACAAACAAAAAGGTTGTCAAACCTGCATACTTTGGGTTTACCCATCTCAACTCATTCTACTTCCGAGCCACAATGAGCACAAATAGTTATTTATGATCCTGATGACTGTTACCTGTACAAAGTTGTACTGTTACCTCTGAAGCACAGAATACAAGTCATGTATTTAAGTTGAAAATGTAAAACATGTTTCAACAATACTGTGGCCTCTCAAAAAATCTAGATCAAAAAGGCATAAAACTAAGTTGAATCCTTCTATGTTTAAGGCACCGTGAGATTAATTCATACACCAGTAACATTGACCTAAAGGGGCAAAGTCTTCAGAATTATATAGTAAGTCCAACAAGTTCTTACAAGCAAATTCTCTTTTCAATATGAAAACCTTCTTTCAGAGGCCAGCATTGTTTTGATAAGGGATTAATTTAGGGGTAAATGAAAGGATTCATTGCAATTCAGAGCCCTACTTTGTATGGTCTGCTTGGGGAACTTTTGCAAAGCCTTCATCCCAGGCCATTTGGCTATGCTGGTGTTTAAATAAAGGCATCTATTCTCAAAATCAGGTTGCCATTTATCAAAGCTGCAATTCTTTTCCTTAGGCTCCAGTTCTATGTTCATTTGCTTATTTACCAAGTCTCAGTTGGTCTTTTTTACCCCCAAATATAAATATGTCTCCAACTTTAATTTAGGGCCAAGGGTTTCTAAAAGCAAGTCAGACTTCAGAATGTTGGAGGAAGGCCTTATCAGACCCCGTCACACACATGTTGATTTTGTGAAAATAAACTCACTTGAAAACCAATAGGTAGCCCAGCATTTGGAACCGGTGGCAGTGAAAACAAATCATAAATATAGTTGTGAGCTCTACTGGCAGGGGTTTCTTTTACTTTCCAAACATAGCAAAGAATCTGCTAAGAAGCATTCAATTCTCCTATAATTCTGGCTTGCCCAAAACAAATATAATTTGAAGCAAAGATATCCCAGAGCCCAGCACAATCATGTGGATTGAAATAATTTATTTCAAAAGGAAGGGCTTGTCTGGACAAAGGAGTGATCATATTTATGCTTGCCCTTTGAGACATTTGAGTTTTGCTTGCTGGTTTGTTCATAAGAAGGCAGAAATTTTAGGAAACCGGAGGAAGAATTTCTTCAATGCTGATTGTTAATCTCCCTGCTGAGACCTCTAAAAAGAAATTATTTGTTTATGCCTCTGCGCAGTCTTCTGCTTTCTAGCTTCATGCATTAAAGTAAACAGAAAGGTCAACTTTCTCTGCTAGACAAGTTCTGGCCAGATCTTGATTATTGTGGGCCATGTTCTGAGATAAGTGCCTCATGAACATACTGTAGGTGGCCATTGCCCTCCTGAAGTTTTCTGAATATCTGAAGCTCTTCTGGGCAAGTCACAAAAGTTTGCCTTTTGTGCTTACAAGATCATAGTATACCTATTACTTCTTCCTATTGGCCTACCCCCTTCTCCCTTACCCCCCACCAAGATTCCATTCTTTCATTTAACCAAACAGACTTGAGAGACAGGCAACTGAGTCTTTGGTTGAAAGTAATTCTCACTAACACACATTGTTTCCTGTCTTGCTAATTTTGGCCATTCTAACTGGTGTAAGGTGGTATCTCAGTGTGGTTTTAATTTTATTTTCCCTGATGGCTAGTGATGATGAACATTTTTTCATGTGTCTGATAGCCATTTGTATGTCTTCATTGGAGAAGTGTCTCTTCATGTCTTCTGCCCATTTTTTGACATGATTATCTGTTTTGTGCGTGTTGAGTTTAAGAAGTTCTTTGTGGATCCTGGATATCAACCTTTTGTCTGTACTGTCATTTGTGAATATCTTCTCCCATTCTGTGGGTTGCCTCTTTGTTTTGATGACTGTTTCCTTTGCTGTGCAGAAGCTTTTGATCCTGATGAAGTCCTAAAAGTTCATTTTTGCTTTTGTTTCCTTTGCCTTTGGAGACATATCTTGAAAGAAGTTGCTGTGGTTGATATCGAAGAGGTTACTACCTATGTTCTCCTCTAGGATTCTGATGAATTCCTGTCTCACGTTGAGGTCTTTTATCCATTTCGAGTTTATCTTTGTGTATGGTGTAAGAGAATGGTCAAGTTTCATTCTTCTACATATAGCTGTCCAATTTTCCCAGCACCATTTATTGAAGAGACTGTCTTTTTTCCACCGGATATTTTTTCCTGCTTTGTCGAAGATTATTTGACCATAGAGTTGAGGGTCCATATCTGGGCTCTCTACTCTGTTCCACTGGTCTATGTGTCTGTTTTTATGCCAGTACCATGCTGTCTTGGTGATCACACTCTCTTACACTGTTGGTGGGAATGCAAGTTGGTGCAGCCACTTTGGAGAACAGTGTGGAGATTCCTTAAGAAATTAAAAATAGAGCTTCGCTATGACCCTGCAGTTGCACTACTGGGTATTTACCCCAAAGATACAGATGTAGTGAAAAGAAGGGCCATCTGTAGCCCAATGTTTATAGCAGCAATGGCCACGGTCGCCAAACTGTGGAAAGAACCAAGATGCCCTTCAACGGACGAATGGATAAGGAAGATGTGGTCCATATACACTATGGAGTATTATGCCTCCATCAGAAAGGATGAATACCCAACTTTTGTATCAACATGGATGGGACTGGAAGAGATTATGCTGAGTGAAATAAGTCAAGCAGAGAGAGTCAATTATCATATGGTTTCACTTATTTGTGGAGCATAACAAATAACATGGAGGACATGGGGAAATGGAGAGGAGAAGGGAGTTGAAGGAAATTGGAAGGGGAGATGAACCATGAGAGACTATGGACTATGAAAAACAATCTGAGGGTTTTGAAGGGGCGGGGGTGGGAGGTCGGGGGAGCCAGGTGGTGGATATTATAGAGGGCACATATTGCATGGAGCACTGGGTGTGGTGCATAAACAATGAATTCTGTTACACTGAAAAGAAATTTAAAAATAATAATATCAATGCAATACTGAGTATAAACAATATCGAAGATATTTGTAACTGTAATAAGATAGTAAATATCTCATTTTCACTGGTTAAAAAAAAAAAAAAAAGAAAGAAAGTAATTCTCACTGAAGTATGAATGCCCAGAGGGAAAGCACCTGGGTAGCTTTTTAGCTTCACCACAGATAGACTTGGGGGTAAGGAACTCTGCTATGTTTGCCTTGTACTATCTCTTAATCTCCCTCTTTTTACTTTCCTCCCCTATAAATAGAGATGGTTTACTCAGATGGTTGGTGAACTATTCAGTTTCATCAGTCAGTGGGTCTGCAGCATTTATCTTTGATCAGTGAATGCCACCTCATCAACCTAAGAGATCTGAGTTTTCTCTTCCCAAGTCCTTCCTTGGTCTTCCCCTTTTCCTGCTCTCCTGCAGCTCTCTTGGTTTGGCCTCTCTCCACACTGTAGTCCCCAGTTTGAATGCGGTATCTACTCTAACGTGAAGAAGTCCTCATATACAGGGGCGCCTAGGTGGCTCAGTGGGTTAAAGCCTCTGCCTTCGGCTCAGGTCATGATCCCAGGGTCCTGGGATCGAGTCCCGCGTCAGGCTCTCTGCTCGGCGGGGAGCCGGCTTCCACCTCTCTCTCTCTCTGCCTGCCTCTCTGCCTGCTTGTGATCTCTGTCTGTCAAGTGAATAAATAGAATCTTGAAAAAAAAAAAAAAAAGAATTAAAAAAAAAAGAAGTCCTCATATACAAACATATGCAAGTTTTTTTAATGGATTTATTCAAATCTTACTCATTACAAAAATATTTAGAGGTGACATAGAATAAAAGATATGATAAGAGTAATTATAGTGCACAGTTATGAAACCAGATTAGATGCACCTGAAGTCACTATTTGGGTCCCTAAGAAGCCAAATGAAGCATGTCAGAGTTCAGCCTAGTCCTTCGGGTTCATTGTGGTTTATAAATAAATTCTGTCCCATGCTGCCTCCATTCTCCACCTATACTTTCCAGCCACTTCTGGTGATTATAACCAGCATGCTTGGGCTTTTGTTCTCCCTGGGAAGTAGAATAAAGGCAGTAGAGAGTAGAAAGCTGCCTCTTTTCTAGGTCCTACCTTCCTTGGAAAGCAAAAACAATGGTTCTGTTAACAGGATCTTTCTTTAGTCATTTTAGTCACCCACCTTTGGGACATCTTAACAAAACCCTTCCCTGGTTCCTGTAGACCAGTAGTTCCCAGTCCGAAGTGGGATTGGCTGGCCATGAGAATCATTTGGAGAGCTTAAAAATGTTCATGCCTGGGCCTCAACCCAGTAGATTTAGAATCTCTATTAGAGGGGCATCTAGGTGGCCCAGTCAGTTAAGCATTTGCGTTTGGCTCAGGACATGATCCCAGAGACCCAGGATTGAGCTCATCATCAGGCTCCTGCTCAGCAGAGAGTCTGCTTCTCCCTCTCTCTCTACTCTTCCCCTGCTCGTGTTCTCTCTTTATTTCTTTCAAGTACATAAATAAAAAATCTTTAAAAAAACAAAAATATAATCTCTGTTAAAAAGGCTTGGACAGGGACGCCTGGGTGGCTCAGTTGGTTGGGCGGCTGCCTTCGGCTCAGGTCATGATCCCAGTGTCCTGGGATAGAGTCCCACATCAGGCTCCTTGCTCCGCAGGGAGCCTGCTTCTCCCTCTGCCACTCTGCCTGTGCTCGCGCTCGCGCTCTCTCTCTCTCTCTCTCTCTCTGACAAATAAATAAAGAAAATCTTAAAAAAAAAAAAAAAAGGCTTGGGCATCTATATTTGTAAAGCCCCCTGGTGATTCTAGCATGCAAACAGGTTGAAATACACTTCTGTGCATTTTCACCTTTGGACTTCCTTCTTGCATTGTCTGCTAGCACTTCTAGGTTTCTAATATATTGTAATCACATATTCCTTGGGGCTGGGGGAAGGGATATAGGGAAAGCAAGGACAATGTCATTACCCTCACCCATAGGCAGTTTTTTTAAAACATAAACAGAAAATAATTCACACCTAAGAGGAACAAAATAATTATGTACGGCATACTTATTTTTTAGCAGCTTTTAGTAGTTAAGAAAACATGGGCATATTTTACTTATTCATATATTAATATTTTTATTCAGATACCACTTTATTATAAAGGCAATTCATTTTGTGTTTAGATGCAATACAGTAAGTCCAAATGAGCAAATTCTTTATTTTTGCATGTTCTTAGTGACAGAACAGTTTTGGGGAAATAGAAGCAAATTCTATCCAAAGTCCATCCCTATGATGCACTAATGGTCATTAAGAAGGCAAAATTTATAAGGATCTGTCTTCTTTTGAGGCTAAAAGATACCTTTGCATGCCGCTTTCCTAACGGTACATGGGAGAGGAATGAGGCACAAACAAGTCAACTGTGAGAAAGAGGGAGCAGGGGACTACAGCTGGAAGGACTGTCGCCCTGAACGACTCCTCAGTCCAGGATTTATTAGATACAAGATAACAACAAAGGAGAAGAAAAGAAGGTTATACAATAGCCATAGGTCTAGTAGGTAAACAAGAAGGAATGAGTCATATGTTGGTCACAAGTGTTAGAGGTAAGCGAGGTAAACAAGAAGAGGAGTAAGGTGTGTCTGGTCCAGCCGCATGAATTTGTAGTTGAGCAAGTGCACTTAAAGGGATTACCTTAATAGCAGGCTTTCTGTGAGGTCGGGGACACAACAAAAAAGGGAAGCAGGGCGGTATTCAGCCTTGAGCCGGGCAGGTGCACCCAGCTGCTGGGCTTCAAGGACCTGTATCATCCCTTCCACCAGAGGTCTGCAGCTAGTACATGTTTTTCTCAAGGTCATCTTTAAGCATGTTTGCTTGACCAATACAACTCCTCATTAGTTAAAGTTATATTTTGAGCAGTATATTATTCTGAGGGATGGTTACATTTGCACAGACAGGATGAGAAGCATTTATTCAAGCGAAATGTGCTGAATTCCCCTGTGGGGGGCCAGTGCTGCTCCAGGGCTGTGTACGGGGCTGCAGTTTGAACTTCCCCTATCATGCTCTTCCCCTTACATCCTATGAGTTGATTATTCATATCCTTTACCTCTCATTGAATCATCTGACAATATTTTCATCTTCTTGTTTTCTATCATTTTTTTTTCTCCAGTGGTTTCTGTCATCATCATCAACTTTCACTTTGGTCTTGGTCTTTTGGATCTCATTGTTTCTGAATGTTCTACAATTCTTCAAGGGTTCTTATACAGAATTCAGCCGGTTTTATATTTCTTAAAACTTATAAACATCCATTAATTATGTAAAGGAAAAATTCTCAAAGGCAGTTACAGCCTATTTTAGTCTGTCAGCCTTCTCCAGAAGCTGACTTAATTTTGTCACCATTATTAGACATTCCACCTGAATTTAGGGGAAAGTACAAAAGCATTTGACATATACGTAAACCAGCAACTCATTTACCTACATCTGGGAAGTAGATTCTTCCTCATTCAGGACTTTCCAGAAGGCTATGAGCACTAAAACTGAAATTTAACTGCTCTAACCAGGCGTCTCACCCAGACAGCCTCCTGGCTCACTCAGCTGGCATACATGTTTTTACTGGCACCACCAGTAGTTTGTTTTTTATTGAATTTCTATGTCTTTGGATGGACCACACCTTCAGCTGTGTACACTTGGTCCATTTCACTAATTTACATTACCCTCTTGGCTCTTGGAGGCATTTGAATTTATGACCCCTCATAAAAATGGAAATCTTTCTGAAAAGTGTTATGTCCTTCCCAGTCTCCTTAAACAGAATGCGTGGAATATAACTTACTCTTTCTTAATAATTCACAGTTATCATTGTGAAACTCAGTGATTATACCATGCATAAATGCCCTTGTGGATTATGCAGGTTTTTGGACACTCAGTAGTCCTGGGCTGCTGTGCTTCTTGAGTTTTTGTCCTTTCCTGTCTTATCATTAACCACGTCATTTCATTGTTACCAGTGTGACTACCACCACTGCCACCCCCCTCACAAATACAAACACAAACACACATATCTCTTTTGACACACACAAACTCTTTTTAACCCTTGACATTTCTATGGACTAGGAAACAAGAAGGTGATTTAATTAGAATTGTGGGCAAAGGAAGAGTAGAGAGGCTCTGAGTTAGGAAGTCCTTAAGGAAGATACCTCTTTATAATAGATAAACATTAGTAAAGGTTCTTCATTAACCATTTTGACTGTCCAGATACCTTCATTGCAATTATAGGCTCTTAAAACACGGGTTGGTAAGTGCATGACTTCTGTCTAATAAGAGTTAGCAGTTGAAATTCTGAGCATTGGATTTCCCACAAAGAACCAAACACTCACTAAGCCAAATAAAAAGCATGCCCACTGACCTTCAATTCTTGGCCGTCGCTGCCAATTACAAACCAAACAACTAGAAACCAATAGCCACAGATGTTGTACTTTTCCTTGAGTTGAGTAGGAGGCATCAAGAGTATCTGTGCACCCAGCCCTATAGTATGAGTCATTCATGTTTATGAGAGCCATTTTTCCTTAACTGGGCAACTGTGGCCAACATGGCCCAGCCAGGAACCTCTTCTCATTCTGCACTCAGGCCCCTAGAGCAGCTCACTCAGATGGGCTGGAGATGCCTTGCTCCCCTCACATCCAGTAAGGCCCACTGCCCACCCCAGTCTCGGTTTTTGTCCCTCCTCACCTGAAGTGACCACCCCCACAAAATTTCTGCTTCTTATCTCTCTCTCCCTGAGCCTTCCTGGTCAGACTTTCTTAACCCTTTGTTCTCATTGCATTGCTTCTAAGTCAAGATAAACTTCAATCTGTCTCCCTATTAGCTAGAGGAAAAAAAAAAAAAAGTCTGCTTTCTTCAATCCCCATCATTCACTTGGTCCTCACCTTACTGCAGCCCCCAGCCTTATAGCCAGTCACATTTATCTCCTTGCTTTCCTACCAAACACTATAGTCATCCCTACTTCCTGCCTTTGCCCTTGCTCTTATGCCCTTCCAGAACACTATCTCTTTTCCTCTTTCTGTCCAAATCCACCCATCTAGGTCTCTCCTCAAGAGGACCATTGCCAACTACTCTGCTCCTCCATGACTGCTCCTTCCATTCAACTCCTTACAGCTCCCAAACGTTTAAGCCTTCCTTTTCTTTTCCAACTGTCCTTGGGCATAGGTCCTGGAGTAGAGCAGAGGTCTTACCCAAAATCTCTTCAGTGGCTCCTGCCCAATTTCCATCCCTCTAAATACTAACATGTTCAAAGAACACAGCTGAGCTTGTAAATAAAGACCCTAAGAAGAGCTAGGCTTCTATTTGGAGAAATTGCAGTATCTCTCCCACAATGATACATTGCCTTTCCAGTTTTATGGAGAAAGTGTGGATGGGCTAGATTCCCAGATAACTAGCAAAGAAAGGGCAAGTCAGCCTCCTCCCCTCCCCCAACCACCCACACTTGCCAGACAGCATTTAAAATGCACTTCAGTAAGGTCAGTCTTTTCATTTGAAAGGGAAGCAAGTCTTGATGTTCTGTTTCTCTCATTTCATTAAGGACAGAGGTCATCCCCGGAAGGGGAAGGGTAGTTTCCAAGAGAGGACTTGGAAGTATTGGAGGTGGAGTGGGGGAACTCTCTCATCCTTTCTTGTTAGCCTGCTTCACCCTTTGAAGAGAACAAGCCCAGCTTTCATACTGAATTATTTTCAGTGTGGCCTCTGCCAGGACTCGGCTCTCCCGAGCTGAAGCAACACCCGGAAGGATTGAGTGATAGTTCAAGGTCAGACAAGGTGTCCAGACAGGATAAGCCAGAGGAGATGGCACTAAGACAGCTGGGAGATAAGGGAGTGTAGAAGAGAAGAAGGGAGAAGGCAGGGTATATGTGTTAAATGGAAGTCAAGGGAAAAATGGAACTTGGAAATTTCTGCCCCCATGCCCCTCTGCCATCTCTGTCTGTCAGTCTATCTCTCTCTCTCTCTCTCAAACACACACACACACACACATACACTCCTGCACAGAAACACATTCTGCCCTTCCCTTCCCCTTCTCTAACTCCCTAAGGCATTTCTATAAATAAACAATAAGACTTGAGCCTGCTGGAGGCGTATTATTAACTCTTGCAGTGTTCTGGCTGTAAGTGTGTAAATCCTCACACTTTTCCTCACTATGGCTGCATAGCCTTTTCAGCATGTCATCTTCACCTGATTCCTACATCTTAAGGGCCCTGTGAGCTTCTCTTCACCAGGCACAGAATCGTGGGCACCCCACACCCACACTCTGTAATTCAAGACATATGGTAAAAACTGTAATTCAAGACTTGTGGTAAAAGAAAAGAATGGGATACTATGAGAGGAGATGTCCATGCCCTGGAAAAAAACTTCTTGGGTTCAAATCCCAGCTCTGCCCCTTACTGTGTGCCCTTGGGTAGATTACTTAACCTCTCTGTGCCTCAGCTTTCTTACATATAAAATGGTGATGATAACAGTACCCACCTCAGAAGATTAGTTAGATAAGAAAATGTAAGTAACACTCTTAACATGGTAACTGGTACATTAATAAATGCTCAGTAAATCTTAGTTCCATGAGGACATGGATTGAGGAATCCAGGCACTTCACAGGCATTCAGCAACATTTGATGACACAGTGAATAAAGGAGAGTATCTGGGACTACCTATTTGAGATCGGGTAGTTAGAGTAGACCATTCTGAGGACGTGAAGAATGAGGGGGACATCAGCCAAATAGCAAAGGGAAGGCAAAGGGAACAGTGGAATTAGTTACCTTATCCTTCTGATGATAAAATTTCTTCCAAGTCCAGTTTAGGCAGATTGTACTTGTGTCACTTTACATAATAGACCTAGAAAATGTGCCTTGGATGTTTTAATACAACGTGAAATAGAGTTATAAGATGCTAATTTTCTAGAGACCAAAGGTTGTAACTCCTGGGAGAGGAGGTCCTCCAAGTGCCTCTCTCCCTATCAGAGCAGTGCAGCTCTGACAGCGCAGTCAGGAATGCCACCATTTTCCTTGCCAGTGAACTGATCAGGAGTCTTCTGGAAGCCCCTGGCTTCTCCAGGTCACATTGCTTATCTACAAAGGACTCAGAGACCAAAGCTCTTCCCTTTCTCTGCAATACCACCCGGGACAGGGTCCCTGCTCCCCACCCAAGGCCAACCTGTAAAACTCTACAGAGATTGGCCTTGACCCACTGCCCCTCTATGGCCCCCTGTAACTGACAGCACACTACCCCCGCCACCACCTTCTAAGAGACAAGTTGGAGGGCAGCTAGACCAAGAACCAGGGTGAAGAAGGGTGTAGGAGCAGAGATAGGTGGGAAGGGCATGCACAAAAAAAGCAGTGAATAAAGATCAATGGAAGGATGGTGACAGTCCCCAAGGAACTAAATGGCTGAGATGTGAAAGAGCAAGCAGAGTTAGGGGAGTTAAAGCCTTCCAAGATTCATGGGGCCCATGGCAAGAATGCCACGGGAGGCCACAGCCTGGCTAGTTCCCTTCTGTCCCCCACCCTGACTTCATCTTGCACCCCTGCACTCTTATGCAGTGGACAGGAGAACTCTCCACTCCATCCTCCAAATAGCTACCTCTCAGGACCAAGGGTGCAGCCACTGCTGTTTACTCCACCCTCAGGAGGACACACTCAGGGCAGAGGCAGGAATGGGACCTGGAGGTGGGTTCATTTGGGGAGCAGGGGTCCAGGGGTACCATGAACATAGTCTAGAAGGAGATAGATGTATGGGCCTCGGGTGGTAGGACGTCATTTTCCCATGTCCCAAGCTAAAACAGTGGCATGGTCTTCTACTCTGCCCTCTCCACATTCCCCAATACACAGTTTATCTCTGTCTGAGCTCCCTTAGCTAAAATTTAACGATATATATATATATATATAATATTAAATTTAATATTAATATTAAATATAATTTTTATTTTTGTATGCTATTAATTTTAAATAGACATTAAATATTAAATTTGATATTAAACATTAACATATATTTAAGTAAATTTATATTATATTATATTACATTATATTATATAAAACCTGTTTGTGATGAGAGACCAGACTTTGGAAATTGGAAAAACAAAAAGAATATTTCAAGGCAGTCTCCACCTTTGAGAAATAAGAGAATCTACCATGGGGCCGCCTGGGTGACTCAGTCGGTTAAGCATCTGCCTTCAGCTGAAGTCATAGTCATGATGCCTGGGATCCAGCACCATATGAGGCTCCCTGCTCAGGGAGGAGCCTGCTTCTCCCTCTCTTCCCCGCTTGTGCTCACCCGTCTCACTCATGCTCTCTGTCATTATCTTTGTCTCTTTCTCAAATAAATAAAAATCTTTAAAAAAAAAAAAAGAGAGAGAGATTGAGAATCTACCTTCTATCATATCTTAAGTCACAGGCATTCAGTGGCTGTATCCACCTGCAGCAGCCTTAAAAGCGTGACAGATCAAATGGCATTTCAAGTAAATATTTCCAACATAAAGTTCTAAGATCCAAAAACAACTTCATGACATTGACAGTTGTTATGAAAATAGTTTAAATGCACATATATATCATATGTTGCTTACTACCAGGGTGGCTGCTTTGAGGGTTTGTTTCAATTTTTTTAAGGTTCCAACTAAGGACTTTGATAGCAACTAAATCAAGATAACATAACATAATTAAAAAAAAAAAAAGGAAAAAAAGTTCTGGCTAGATGTTAGGTTTGATTCCACATGACCTAAACAGTTAGAGCTGGAGTGTCAGCTTCCACAAGGAAAGGAGTGTATCATTAATCCAGAAATGGATATATGAACAAGTAGTTTATAGACTAGTAACTAGGATATATCCAAAGATTAATTTTTAAAAGTTGCATCATCCAACAGTGTACATTACCAGACGTTTGAATCTGTGTGTGTCTTTGGTTTTAGTCATCTTTAGTTAACTATGAATCTGGTCCCAGCATTATAAATGACCGAGATAAAATATTTGCTGGAGGACTTAGGTATTAGCATGTGACTCACCAGCTCCTCTGACTCAGTAGACCCATGCCTGTCATGAGCTGTTAATACCTAGATCCATTAACAGAACATGAGAGGGCCAGAAAGACTATGTGAACCTGTACCAGCAAATATCCAGGACCCTCCACTGGCTATCTTTATGATTGTATCCTTTTGTGATATGTGGCATCTATATCTTTTATTGCTTTATATGGCAAGTTTTGGGCACAAGCGTGACCTGATTATTGTTTCCAAGCACAGTGAAAGTAGATGATGATATAATGCAGTTGGAACTGACCCCAAGATGGGAGGGACCTCTCTACCCAAATTTGACCCACCCTTAGTATAGGTAAATAAAGGCTGAAAGACTTTGCTCAGATTCCGAATGACAGGATGGTGTATAGTCGTAGGTGTTAGGATGAGCAAGGGGCTTTTACTCCATTTAGAATGTTAAATTAGGAGGGTTGTTGCCATGTTAGATAGAACTGCCCTTTCCTGTCATCTGGAAACCCAGGTGTGAACACCAAGAAGTTAGAAAATAGCTGGTCCTGAATAGAAATACCTAAGGATATAGCTTCTGTTTGTTTTTGTTTTTGTTTTTAAGTGGGGGAGGGGCAGAGGGAGAGAGAGGATCTCTAGCAGGCTCCACGCTCAATGCAGAGCCTGGACCCAGGGCTCAAGCTCACCACCCGGAGATCATGACCTGAGCTGAATGAAATAGAGTCAGATGCCTAATCAACTGAGCCACCCAGGTGCCGCAGGATTTAGCTTCTGTTTTTATTTCTGCAGCAGCAATGAGAACACAAAGGAAACTTCTACTCAACTTGATGCACTCTGGCACCTTGAAAGGTTAGGAAAAACATAAAAATGGCCCATTGTGATGAATTCAGACCACATCCTAAAGGCTGTCAGCACAATGGTTTCAAAACCCAGATGTTCCAAAACAATCCGTTATTCTTATGGGTTACATAGGGAAGAGATCATCCCAACCTCCCCTCCAAAAATATTGAAAAGAAAATAAAAGTTCTATATAGGATGTGAATGGAAAAGTTTCTACTGTGCTTATAGGTATCAATAAAACCTGTCTTAAATTTTTTATTATAAAGTCTCATTTACATGTGAGATATATGTAAAATGTATATGTGAGAATTTTGCTTAAGGAGGAAAATGTTAGTAATTTTTTTTAAAGATTTTATTTATTTCTTTGACAGACAGAGATCACAAGCAGGCAGAGAGATGCAGAGAGAGAGAGGAGGAAGCAGGCTCTCCGCCAAGCAGAGAGCCCGATCCGGGGCTCAATCCCAGGACCCCAGGATCATGACCTGAGCCAAAGGCAGAGGCTTTAACCCACTGAGCCACCCAGGCACCCCAGTATTTTTAAATATTCTTTGAACCCCTCCCCAATTCTTTCCATCTTCCTCCCCAGAAGTAACTTCAGTGCCACATTCTACTTATTATTCCTTTGTTTTCTCTTATTATAGTTATAGACCTAGAGAGATTTGTAAAACATCTATACATCCAGGAATGTGTGGGGTTTTGAATCTAATGTAAAATAATCATACTGGATGTATTTTCTGTAACCTGCTTTTTGCTCAGCTTTATGTTTGTCAGATTCATTTGTGTTAGCAGGATTAGCTGCCATTCGTTTTCACCTATGCTTGAAATAGGGTTTATCTATCCAGTCTACTGTCAGTGGACATTTATGTTGGTTTCAGTTTTTGCTTTTACATGTAACACTGTTACAAACATATTTCTGTATCTCCTGATATATACCCTCTGGCGTATTCTCTGTAGGATACACACATAGAAGTGAAATTGCTAGGCATCTGCAACTTTGCAGTGCTAAATTGTCTCCCAAGTGGTCATACCAGTTTATACACTCACCAGCAGGGTATGAGACCCACTGTCTGTCTACAAGCTCACCAACACTTATTTACAGATGTCTTAGCTTTTGCCATTCAGATGGATGTGAAATAGTATCTCATTGTAGTTTTAATTTGCATTTCCCTGTTTATTAATGAAGTGAAGAATCTTTTCATATGTTTGTTGCCATTCCTGTTTCCTCTTACATGAAATATCTGAGTCTTTTTGCCTGTTTTTCTGTAGATTTTTTTTTTCTTATTAAGTATCAAAGTTCTCTGCATATTTGGGTTACTAATCCTTTGTCAGTTAAAACTTCTCCCAGTTTGTAGCTAATCTTTTCACTTTATCTTTTGATTTAAAAAAAAAATCTAAATTTTAATGCGGTTAAATTTATCAGTGGTCTTCTGTTGGTTTGTGTTCCTTTATCTTATTTATTTTTTACTTTATTTTATTTTTTTATTTATTTGTCAGAGAGAGAGAGAAGAGCGAGAGTGAGCACAAGTAGACAGAGTGGCAGGCAGAGGCAGAGGGAGAAGCAGGCTTCCTGCCAAGCAAGGAGCCCAATGTGGGACTCGATCCCAGGACGCTGGGATCATGACCTGAGCCGAAGGCAGCTGCTTAACCAACTGAGCCACCCAGGCATCCCTGTGTTCCTTTGTCTTAGAAATCCTTTCCAATTCCAAAGTCCTAAAGCCTTCTATATTTTCTTCAAAAAATTTTCAAAGCTTTCCCTTTTTGCTTTTAATTATTCAAGCCCCTGGACCTAGTTTTAGACCAAAGCATGTGGGAAGGTCCTGGTTTCATGCTTTTACATGTGGAAAACCGTCTGCTCCTGGTCAGTTATTGTGAACTCCATTCTCTTCCAACTTGCTACCATTGCCAGCTCTGTCACAAGCCAAGCCTTCACCTATATGTGAGCTGTTTTCTCGGCACTCTAATTTGTTCCACTGGAAATTTATTTAACCCTGAATTTATACCCCATTGTAACAGTCATTGTAATTTTTTTTTAAATTTTTTTTTTTTAAAGATTTTATTTATTTATTGGACAGACAGAGATCACAAGTAGGCAGAGAGGCAGGCAGAGAGAGAGGAGGAAGCAGGCTCCCTGCTGAGCAGAGAGCCCGATGCGGGGCTCGATCCCAGGACCCTGGGATCATGACCTGAGCCGAAGGCAGAGGCTTTAACCCACTGAGCCACCCAGGCGCCCCCAGTCATTGTAATTTTATAAGACATCTTGGTATTTGCTACAGCAAATCCCCCCCTCCCCCACCATCTTCAGGAAATTCTTGACTCTTCTTGGGTCTCTTTCTACTTCCACACACATTTTAGAAGCAATTTGTCAATTTCTTAAAAAAAAAAACTATTGATATCTTGGTTTTGATTGGCTTTCCCTAAAATAGTAAATGTCTTCATGATATTAAATGTTTCTAACCACAAATATTGCATAGCTTTTTATTTGTAAATTTTTTATTGCCTTTCAATGTATACTTATAATTTTCTCCTTAAACATCTTTTTTTTTTAAAGATTTTATTTTATTTATTTGACAGAGAGAGAGATAGAATCACAAGTAGGCAGAGCAGCAGGCAGAGAGAGAGGGAGAAGCAGGCTCCCCGCCGAGCAGAGAGCCCCATGCGGGGCTCGATCCTAGGACCCTGAGACCATGACCCGAGCCGAAGGCAGAGGCTTAACCCACTGAGCCACCCAGGTGCCCCCTCCTTAAACATCTTGTTAAACTTTTGTTATATTTATCCCAAAGACTTTTGGGGTAAGATTTTATTTATTTATTTATTTGTCAGAGAGAGCAAGCGTGCGCAAGCAGGCAGAGGCGGAAAGAGCAAGGAGCCCGATGCGGACGTGATCCTAGGACCTTGGGATCATGACCTGAGCGGAAGGCAGCGGCTTAACGGACTGAGCCACCCAGGCATCCCTATCCCAAAGACTTTTTATATCATTACTGTTATTGTCAAATATTCTCTTTTTTCAAAAATTACCTTTTCTGTTTATTGCATATATATAGATTGATATTCAATTCACTTTTGGATATTGATCCTTGTATTAGTCATCTATTTCTGAGTAACAAATTACCCCAAACTTAGTGGCTTAAACACAGACATTTAGGGGCACCTGGGTGGTTCAGTCAGTTAAGCATGTGCTTTTGGCTCAGGTCATGATCCCAGGGTCCTAGGATCAAGCCCAGTGTGGAGCCCAACATCAAGCCCCACAGTGGGCTCCCTGCTCAGCAGGGAGTCTGCTTCTCCCTCTCCCTCTCCCCCTGTTTGTGCCTGCTCACTCTCTCTCTCAAATAAATAAAATCGTAAAACACATACACGAACATTTACTATCTCATATTCTTTTAAGTCAAAAATTTAGAAGCAACTTAGCTGGGAGGTTTTGGCTCAAGGTTTCTCATTAGGTTGTAATCAAGATGTCAGCCAAGAGTGCAATCATCTGAAAGCTTGACTGGGACTAAAGGATCCATTTCCAGGCTCTTAGGAGACCTCAGTTCCTCACCACATGGGCAACTCCAATAGGGCTGCTCACAGCAAGGTAACTGACTTCCCCTAGTGCAAGCAAATCTGAGAGAGAGAGAGAGTAAGCAACTAAAATGAAAACCACAGTGTCTTTTATAGCCTAATCTTGGAGGTAGTATGACATAATTTCTGCTGTATTTTATTGGTTACACAAAGCAACTCTGGCACAGCATGGGAGGAAACTATGCAAGGGTATAAATCTCAGAAGGGCAGGACCATCGGGGCCATTTTGTAAGCTAACTGTTAAAATTTATATCCAACAACCTTGCTAATTCTCATTTATTCTAATAATAGTAGTCGATTCTTTTGGATTTTCCATGCAGGTAAACATATTACCTGTAAATGATGATAATTTTCTTTGTTTCCTAACAATCCTATATTTATTTATTTATTTCTTGCTTTACTTAACTGGCTCAGATTTCCAGCACAGTGTTTAGGACAGGTGGTAATAGAAGAACTTACCTTAAAAGGAGTTTCAACATTAACAATAATATGGTGTTTGTATTTATTTGCTTTTATTTTTAGTAAATACCCTTTTCCAAATTTCCCTTTATTCTTAGTTTTAGGGGTTTTTTTCCATTAAGGATGTAAAATTTTATAAACATTTTTTGACATCTATTGGGCTGTGTATTTTTATTTCCTTAATCTATTTATGTGTCAGGTTATAGTAATTGATGTTCTAATATTAAGCCAATCTTTGATTCTTAGAATAAACCCAACTTGATCATAATACATTATTTTTTCCACATTTTAATAATTTGTCATTTGTAAATTTTTGTATCTGTTAATAAGTGAGATTGGCTTACAACTGTCCATCCCTATACTGTCCCCAGTAGGTTTCAGTATCAAGGTCATGCTAACTCATTAATAAGTTGAGGAATGTTTCCTCTTTTTTATATATTCTGGAATATTTTATATAAGATTAGAAATATTTGACCATGGGGTACCTGGGTGGCTCAGTTAGGCATCTGACTTCAGCTCAGGTCATGAACTTAGGATCCTGGGATTGACCCCCAGGTTGGACTCCACACTCAACAAGGAGCCTCCTTGTCCCTCTTCCCCTTGTGTGCACGCTCTCTTTCAAATAATAAAATCTTTAAAGATACACACACACATACATGTGTACATTTATTTATTTGATCCTAGGGGTATCTGGGTTACTCAGTCAGTTGAGCATCTGACTCTTGATTTCTGCTCAGGTTATGATCTTGGTCAGGGTCATGAGATCAAGGCCTACCTGGGGCTCTGTGTTATGAGGGAATCTGCCTGAGGTTCTCTCTCCTTGCCCTCACCCTCTGCCTCTTCCCCACTCCCTCTCCATAATAAATAATCTTTTGAAAAAAAAATTTGATCCTTAAATGTTTGATACAACTCACCTGTAAAAATATCTGGACCAGGTATTTTGTTTGTGAGTAAATTCTAAGCCACCAATTTAAATTATTAATCTTAAATGTTTATAGGACTAGTCAGTTTCTCTGTTTCATCTTGAAACTATTTGATCCAACACATTTTAGAAATGCTCCACCTCATCTAAGTTTTCAGTTATAAACATGAAGTTGTCCATAATGCCCCAGTATTTATTTATGCATTGCCTATGACATTTTGTTAGCTGCTGCTTCCTGCATCTTGTCAAAGACTTATCTTTTTATTGCTTTGTTAATGGAATTCACGTTTGATGAAAATTCTTTGGGACTTAGGTTAAAGGCACACTTTTAGGGAGTACTTGTGTTTGCTTCTACTGAGCACCTGTGGGTACTGCAACCAGGGATCATTTTTAATAATTTTTGGTTTGACGTTTTTCAGAATACAAAGAATGTGAATTCAGATTGCAAATCCGTATGAGGGCCAGATTGTGGTTATGAATTTTAAGAAGTTTGTTTTTTCCCTCTACCCAGAGGTACAAGCATCTTTCCTAGTTGAATTTCTAGAAGGGTTATTTTAATGCAGTTGTATCCTTTCTTGGTCCTAGCTATGCTAGATATTCTAGATACTATGCTAGATACCACCTCCCAGCTTAATGGACACTAACCTTCATTTCTGACCCCTTAGCAACCACAGATGTTAAACTAGTATTGATCACCAGGGGATTAGCAAGTGACTTCAGGACAACTGTCAGCTTTAGTATACATTTACTCTCTGGGGTCCTGCTTTGCTTTTTATTTAGGGGGCAGAGGCAGCCTTTAAGGCCATCCTTCCTTTCTTCCCAGCTCAGCAATACTCTTAAAATGTATTATAGTTCAAAATTATAGTATAGTTCAAAATTGTCTAGCATTTTCAGGTGTTTTGTCCTGGAGGAATATGAGGGGAAGGGGATCTAGACTTTTTTGTATTTTCAAGGCCATATTCATCTTGATCATGGTGTACAGGGTGTCATTTGGGGTGTGCTATCAACTACTTCTTTAAGTACTAGAACCCCTAAAATTTTTCCTATCCAGGCTAAGATCCTGGTTGTAGACACTTCCTGTCAAGCAAGATACACCTGTAGCCAGATACAGCCTGCAGGCCTGTTGTTTACAACTAACCCATGCAGAAGCCCTTTCTGGAACTTTAAGAACTGAATTACAACTCAAGTTTCATAGACCTGCTGCCTCTCACTGCAGGGGCTGACCCTCTCTTCAGTCCAGGACTGGTGCCCATACGCTCTCTGTGCAGCTCCAACCTTTGCCCCTTCAGGTAGGTGCTGGAGCTGAAGAGGTAGGTAGAGTAGCCCACTCCAGCTCTTCCCACACCACCTCCTCCATTTTAAAGCTGGAGTGGCCCCCAAGAGAACCCTGACACAGCAAACAATATGCATGAGCAGCAGTTAAGTACCAATGGGGATAACTGAAGAACAGTCACAGCAGCTTAAGTCACTGTTCCTGGACCCTAGCCCTAGTGCACTAATGAGACTGGAACCATCTGAATACCCTCAGGTGAATCCAATTCCTGGTCCAAACTATCTTTGCTCAGTTCTTGCAACAGGACAATCTCAGTTGATGGTTTATTTGACTTGTGGCTTTTGAGAAAGAAAACATACTCTGGTCTTATATCAAACGCTTTTATTTTTAAAGAAAAGTTCACAGAGGATAGCTGTAGGACAGTGAAATACTTAGAATAGAAAAACTGTGGGTGCTAGCCCAACCTCAAACACTGTCATAGCAGACTTATTCCAATATACTTTTCCAGCATGGCAGATCACACCTGTTAAAATTAACTGCATTCTCTGAATACCTCTCAATGGATGTGCACACTGACAGATGCCAACATTTGAGGACTTCTGTTCTTAACATCTTATAGAATGAATTTAAGCACACCCCAAAACAATTCTATTATAATACATCCAAACAATTCACATCTATTTAAAAAAAAAAATTGTACTTCAAATTGGTAGAAAGACTTAAAACAAATAGGCACAATAGATTGCTGCTTCGATGTGCAAAGTACTGGATTCTTGAACTGAGAATCTGTTTCAGTCCTCACTTCCAATATCACATGGAAAAAGTGTGGCAGAAAAATGAGTCACCTTCAATATGAAGGATGCAAGTTGTATACACTGGCAACACTCTCAAAGATACAACAGTATTGCAAAAGGGATGCCAGTATACAGAGTGGACCTTCTTATAAAGTCAAACACTCATGAGTTATCAGATGACTCTTCAGATATTTGGGATCAACACAGTATTCTGGCTCCATCAAGGCACTTGCAAAGAGCAATCTTTTTACTGAGTCCCTGAGCATGATGCCTTGATCACAAACAAGATCACTCATAACCTAAGGACTGCAAAGCCAGATTTGCTTAAACTTTCCCCAAATCGTGTTTTTCATAAATCACGTTTGAAAAGAAAGGCTTCATTTAAAATCTTGCTTCTCCAGAGTTTAATTCACCTTTCCCCAAAACCTCCCAACACACCTGAGGTTTGGTTTTTCTCCACAAGAATGTAGAACATGGAATCTTCCCTCCCCGCCCCACAAATTATTTCCTTAAGAGAAAACTGTAAAACCAACTTAAAAACACAAAGTAACCTTACATTTTTCTCACCAACAGTGAAGTATCAGACTGCTTCTACTCTGACTTGAGCTGCAGAGCCCTTGTGTGTGCACTTTTCAGACATTCCTCATACCATTAAAACAGCTTTCCATCACCATCAACTGTCCTTTCTCAACCTTTCCTTGCCCAACGTGAAAGCTTGTGAATTGAGACGGGAGGAGAAAGGGCACTGAACAGTATTACTTTTTAGAACAAAAACAGGGTTCTAGGATGTTACTTGATCCTCCAAAGCAAAACAGTATCATCATACAGACCGCAACAGTAAATTCTCAAGAAGCTGGTCTTTTTGTAGCCAGGTCTCAAAAGCTCAAAACTAAACCTAATAAGGCAAGTAGCACAGACTTCCTAATATTGAGCAATACAGACCTAGAATTACATGGAAAATGCACCAGGTCAAAACCAGTCACTAAGTTACTTAATCATCGGTAAGAGGCCAAGTTCTCCATTCTCCCCCAGCTCTGCCATTCTGGGAAAAGCCCACTGGCCAGCCTTGGACTGCCAAAGACGGATGACTCTGACTCAGTCTTGGGGGGCACCTGGTGGAATGCACAGTCCTGAGATGCCATCTGTGTCTGCACTCCGTCAGGTTTCCATTGCACATGGACAATTCTGTAATTCTGACCCTCGTTGTTGTCCCAGAAAACCTGCCCGTTAGCATGGTAAGAAATGCAGAACTCAATTTTCTCCTCTGTTGGAATGACAGAGGGTAAGTCAATGGCAAATGAGAAAGTGTCACTATCTGAGCCACCATACACATTTTTCATGTAGACACAGTCCACATCAGTGTAGCTTTTCCAGGTATCAAAAGTGATACGAATCTGAACCTTCTTCTCAAAGCTCATGTTTTTCACTTTCACAGTTCCAGTCACTGTTCGCTCCTGCAAAGAGCAGTTCTCTAGACAGACAAAATTCTTCTGAAAATGGTTCCGAAAACTTAAGTAATCAGTTGAAGGCTGCGGAAAATCTAAAATCAAGTTTTTCTCCTCATGGAGTTTTAAGCCAGAGGAGATATCATTAAGGTCCAAGAGATCAAACTGGAGATCCCACGTGGGTTCTTCTGGGAGGTCTGAGAAGACATGGATGGCAGTGAGAGAGAGCCCCTTGGAGTCAGCAAACACAACCCGCTTCTTGGCTTGGTCGTGTGAATGCTTCCACTCATTCTGTGATTTAGATTCCTGTTTTATATTGAGACACGATTTCAGAGGCTTTAATTTGTTCACGAAATTTCTTCGTTGGAGATCGTAAGGGCCCAGGAAACTCTTCAGAGGTGGCGAATGAGCCAAGCAGAGCCTCATGGCCACATCCACTGGCATGACTGAACTTGTCAAAGGCCTCGGATCTAAAACCTGGATCATTCTGAAATACAAAAGAAGAGGGGTTATCACCTGGTCTGGAAAGCTCTTCCCCAAGTTCCAAATATGTATGTAATACTTCTGTACTATTTATATGTATGTATGTATGTACTATTTATATGTACTATTTTTGTACTGATTTAACTATAACCAGCACAGTAAGCATCAGGGATGTGCTATCATATATAGTCAAAGAAAACAGTATTAGACGATCAGATTTGCATCCTATGTTTGGCTATGTTCTTGACAAACTGCAAGGCCATGGATTAACTGCTTAAAACACTTGGAAGGGGCTGTTTGTGATCATCTCTAATATACCTTTAAGAACCAATTTGCTGTTCTAAGCCAATGGTTCGCAAACCTGTCTAGTCACAATGGCCTAGAGAGTTGGTCGTCTTTTTTTCTTTAATGCCAATTCCTGGGACTTAGAGCCACTGACGTAGAACCTCTTGGGGGTGGGGACTGGGGCTTTCCAGGTGATTCTCACGAGCAAAGAGGTTCCAGAACCATGGGTCCAGACTCTGTGCTCCCTCTGGCAGCTCTGCTGATTTTGCTATTAAATTGATTATATTTCTCTGGAAAGGTAATCCACTTCAAAAGAAAAAATATAGCAATAGAATTCTCAGGGAGCAGCAGTTTTGAGAGTGAGAAGGCTGGAAAAATGAAGTTAGAGGATTAGCTTTGCACTTTATCGTGTTCATCCTCGTTTTTCAATAACCAACTGAAATGCCTGTCAGCAGTTCATGCACTTACAGAAAAACTTCACATCTGTATTTCATGTAAGATATTCATGACAAATACACATAGAGGGAAAAAGCTAGTTACCTGAAAATTGGACTGTTTTTGTTATATATTGTCTACACGAATTTATAAATACTTAATGGGAAATACACCAAAAAGTTACATCTCTCCATGCAGTAGGATTACTTATCATCTATTTTTGTCTTTGTACTTTTTTGGTATTTTCTAATGTTCGGCAATGGGTATTTATAAATAGCAAGATAATAAAGCTATTTAAAAATTTAAACATAACTATGCTCAGCAGTATTAAATTCAGAAGTGTCCATCAGGTTTTTTTCTTTTCCTGGCCTAATTTAGCCCTCCATACACATTGCCAAGCTCATGATTTTTCCCCCATCCTATCTGTACAGATAGGAGTTATGTGTGTGCACTGTACATGACATAGCTCAATCTGTCTTCAGTAACTTCACAGCAGCTCTAAGTACACAGGCAAATAAATGGTCATCAACAGATAATGTTAAGAACATGCACAGCATTTATTTTTATGGAGGCTTACAAACTTAGGACAAATGAAAGCTAAAGCTATATTTGTGCATCTAATAATAGTTAACAGGGTTTTTAGAGAAGTCTTCTGTTAAGTAAGCCACGTCTGGAGAACCTATTTAAAGTAGTTTTATGGAAGGTTTTTGGTTTTGGGTTTTTGTTTTGTTTTGTTTTTTTACATTTTTACTTTTTGCCCTTACAGTTTTTAGGGTCTGGCAATTTCCCTGGAATTTCAAATCCTGGTCCAGAGTTTAAAAATCGTCATTTGCTCAGACTTCGCGGTTCCCCATGGTTTACTACAGCAAACCATGACCAAAAAGGTGCAGGAGGGCGAAAGAATGCAGCACACCGTACTGCAGTGTCCCCGCTCCGCTCCCCCCCCCCCCCACACACACAAGCCAAACTCCCCAACCAGGAAGGTCAAGATGCGATTCCCAAAAGCTGCCCCAGTTCTTAGGACATTTGTGCTGGATCAAGAGCGAACAGTCAGAATCCAAGAGGCAGTCAGAACTAAAGCTGACTCACGTTAAAAGCTGCGGTTTGGGATGCTAATCACCAAAATCAGCTTTGCCTAAGAACTTCTGAAGCAAATCTCCACAATCCGAGTCTTCCCTGGGGACAGATTCAACTCCACAGTTAGCCAGCTAGCCGTCCTCCGGCGTCTCCATCTGTGGTGATGCCTTAAGGACCACGCCGCCCAACCTCCCTACAGCTGTGCACACCCCTCTACTCTGAGACGGGGAGTCTGCGGTGAACCTACCTGGTGCAGCTCATTAGGCAGAAAGGCGGCGGCGGACCGCGAGTGCCGGCTCTCGATGGTCTGCGTGAGTTCGCACCCACTTCCGCTCCGTCAGGATTCGGCTGGAGCTCCGGCGGATTGCGGGTGCGGCGCGGGAGAGGCCGCTTATGGGCTCCGGAACACGTGAACCAGTCCCTCGGACCAATCACCGGGCGGCTGGCCCCGCGGCACGACCAACCAGCGCCCGACTAGGGCGCGAGCCCTCGCCCAGGGAACGTGACCGCCGTGGTGCTCCGGAGAGTGCTGGGGACTCGGCCAGCAGCTGGTCGGAGCTCCGTAACGCGAACCCTGGGCGAGGGGGCGTGGAGGCCGCATCGCGAAGCACATAGCGGGTGCAGGCCAGGAGAGAGCCGTAAACCTCGTCCGGGCTGCGCGCCAGCTCAGTAAGGCTGCAGGGAAGGAAATGCCTTTTGCGTCGTGAGGCGTCGGTACACAGTTAAACCTAAGCGCAGAAGAGTTGTGGGTCCTTTCAAAGGTATATTCGAAATGTTTAAATTGTTCACGGCTTGATGTATCTGCTTATCTTCTCCCTCGCCTTAACCTTGAGCAATCAGAGGTTGGCTGCTTGTTTTTTAATTAGGATGAATCAAAATGCATCACAGTGGATGAAGACTGCTAAGAATTACCAAATTCTCTAACAAATGTTAATAAATTTCTTTATTAGCCCTTCAAACAGGACGTCGCATTTAATTACAAGGCACTTTGTGTTTCCATTTATTCTTCACTTTCTCTCTTTGGAAGAGAAAAGTAAAGCCAGAAACCAAATGGCCTTTTTTGCTCACGTGGATGGTCAGCCACAGAGCCAGTGGTCAGTCCAAATCCCTCAACTCAGTTCTGACGTCCTTTGGCAGTGCGGTGGAAACCAAAATGTTAAAATATCTCCCTGTAAATTTCATGACTCTTTCCCAAGCCAGTTACTTTTGCTGAGGTTTCGTTACTTTGTTTAGTTTGGGGAGTTTTTAGACCATCAGTTACAACCATAAAATTAAATTTCCAAGTTGAGTATAAATTATTTTTCTAAAACCCACGTCCTAGCTCTCCTCTATTAACTTCGAGATCTCCTAGTCAATTAAAATGTACAAAATGTACAATGTAAAATGTAAAAAAAAAAAAAATCCGTGTCTTTTAAATTCTGTCAAACACTGGAATTTTTGGAGTTACTAAAGAGAAAGACCCATGCTGAGTATCACCAGGGAAGGTACTCAGTGCTTGGATTTGATTTTTGGAGAACACCTCCAACTAGTAGTAGACCTTCTAACCCCTCAGCACAATCAAAGCTAACAGAAAGTGACATAGTCTCTGGGTTTGACACAAAGATGCATGAATCTAGCCAAGTTCTAGCCTTGACTTCCTCACAAAGTGGAAAAAGTAGAATTGTTCTGAGGATTACATAAAACTGTGCTGACGAGAAAACAGCACAGTGTCCAGTGCATGTATTCAACCCCTGGTAGTTCTCAAATCAGTACCCTAGCCCTCAGTTTTAGTTACTGTTCCATTGCCACAGGTGGCCAGTGCCTGAGCTAGTTTACGGATAAATAGCTACTGCTTATTGGGCCTTTCCTATGTGCCAAAAACTGTTCTAAGTGTTGTATGTGTCTTACCTATTTGTTTTTTAGAACAACCCTACTATTTTTAATCCCATTTTAGAGATAAGGAAACTGAGGCACTGAGAGGTCAAGAAATCTGCTCAGGATCTCATAATTAGAGCTGGGATTAAAACCTGGCTAATGCCAGAGCAATAACCACTGTACGGTACTGTCTTCCTTTAATTACCCATCATCAATTAGAATGATAGGGGTGGAGGGTGCCTTAAGTATTACTGGCTTCAAAGTCTTTTTTTCACAGATGAAGAATCTAAAACTCAGAGAAGCTAACCTCTTGCCCCGGACTGGTTAGATCAGAGCCAAAACTAAAACACTGGGTGGAGTTTTTGACTCTACTCATGATCACATGTTGACGAAAGTGTGTATTACCAGTAAGTTCCGGAGAAACATAAAATAGTAAGACTATATCATCATCCCATTTTAGAGGAAAAACGTGCCTGCATGGAAAATAAAATATAGTCTCCCAAAATGTTAATAGTGCTTATTTTTAGATGGTAAGATTAAGAGTAACTAAAAATTTCTTGGCCGTTTTACTTCTTTGTATTTTTTAGTTTTTCTACAAATAACAGGGACGTCTTCTGTAACTAAGAAATCTTCCCCTCCCTCCTTTTTTTTTTCTTTTGGTGGGCAGCAAAGCAAGTTTCACTGTGCAATAGCAAAGTGATGGTACAAAGCTCCTGAAGAGGAAGGGGACCCTAATAGGGTTGCCACTGGAGTTTCTAGTCTAGTGGGTTTTATGGGCCTGTCGGCAGGCTGTTTTAAGCTGATTAACCTCCCTGTGCCTGTCATCCAATCACATTTTTGTCACCTATTGATGGTAAGGGAAAGGGTGGAGGGCTCCTTCCAGGGTGGTGTAAAATCCTCTTAAGGGTGGTTTCCTCTCGGGGGCAGGTCCTGTCCCTCCCTTCTTGCCTTCCAGCTACCCTCCATCACTCTCCCCCACCCACCCAAGAGGTAACCATAGCTGCTCTTAGGGAAAAGGGGGTGACAACCGATCATAGCTACTTCCTGCTGGTCAGGGGTGTTGAATGGGGCAGCGGTCAGGGTTCCTCTCATGCTGATCTATCAAGGAGTCCCCTGTGGATGTCTGGTTTGACTTCCATGTGAGGCGCCATTGGAACCACCACGATTTGGAGTTTGATGACCTTTATTCTGGAAGATATAAAGTGGGTTAGGCTATTTAGGAGGCAAGACCCAAAGCACAGTGCAAGACCGAGTGCAGCCAGGAATTCAGCGAGAGACAGAGGATGTTTTAGTGAACTCTCCACATACTGTGAGGAAAGGGCAGGCAAAAGGCCCTTCAAGACTAGTATATCCCTCATATATTGTGCATTGTCTTTCCTCAATAGCAGGGTCTTTCCTGGGTTATGGAGCCATCCCAGACTAGGGGGACAACCATAAGGGTAGTTGACCTGGCGGCTGATTTTGCTGCAGAATTGGCCAGTCTGTTCCCTTCGGATACTTCGTCGTTCCTTTTTGGTGCCCCTTGCAAGGTGTAACTGCTACTTCTGGGGGTTGATACGGCATGTAGATGCCGCGTGATTTATACTTGATGGGAGAACCTGAAGCAGTTAGAAAATGTCGCTTTGCATATTGTACCATGGGCACGTAAAACCAGGAAGGCGTATGTGGAGTCAGTACGTATGTTGACTCTTGCCCTTACTGAGCTCTAAAGCTCGGGTGAGGGCCCTCAGCTCGACCAGCTGGGCACTTAGCCCAAGTGGGTGAGGGTTACTCTCTGTTGTTTCATATAAAGAGACCACGGCGTATCCAGGCTTTCCGGTGCCCTGTTCAACAAACGAGCTCCCATCAGAAAATAAAGTCTGTTCTGGATCTCCCAGGGCAGCAAAGGTTTGGGTTTTGATTTGCTGACAGTCATGCTCTGGCCCTGTGCCTTCTTCAGAAGGAAGGTGGCGGAATTTAAAGTAGAGCAGGTTTTTTATTTGCATGACTGGGCCTTCCAGGAAAAGTGCCTGGTACTGCAGAATGTGACCGCCCATGAGCCACTGACTTCTATCAGTTGATGGGGGCCTTGGATATTATGAGGGGTATAGACAGTAAGATCCTGTCCCAGAGTTAGTTTTGCAGCTTCCTACTGTCTGTTGAGCGTCCCCCTGGGGTCTGGGTTAGGACACCCAAGGCCATTCCTTTTCTTTTTTTAAAATTATTTAATTTTTTATTTGACAGAGAGAGAAATCACAAGTAGGCAGAGAGGCAGGCAGATAGGAAGGGAGAAGCAGGCTCCCTGCTGAGCAGAGAGCCCGATGTGGGGCTCGATCCCAGGACCCTGGGATCACGACCTGAGCCGAAGGCAGAGGCTTAACCCACTGAGCCACCCAGGTGCCCCGGCTATTCCTTTTCTTTACAGAGAAATCATTTTAAAGGATTTTAAAACTTTCAGATTCAGGACACCTGGGTGACTCAGTCGGTTAAGCTTCTGTGTCCAGCCCAGGTCATGATCCCAGGATCCTGGGATCAAGCCCCACATCAGGCTCCTTGCTCAGTGGGGAGACTGCTTCTCCCTTTGCCTGCTCTGCCTGCTACTCCCCTGCTTGTGTGCGCTCTCTCTCTCTGACAAACAAATAAAATCTTTAAAAGGAAAAAAAATTTTTTAAGATTCAACTAACATATATTGCCTGCCTACTAGGTACCAAGAGCTGTGTTGGAGGGTTTCATATACTTAGGCCGCTTACTCACACAGTCCGTTTGAGCTTGTGCTTGTTTCCATTCATGCTGCTTTCTCTCCTGCCCCCTGGTGCTGACTGATGCCGTGAAAGCTATCTCTCTGAAGTCTCTAAAATAGAACTCAGGAAAACGGGCTCTCTCCAAAGAGGAGTCAACACTCAATAAACCTTTAACTAGGTTCACCTCATACCCCACCTTTAAAACATTCTTCTGATAGAACAATCTGGGCACAGGTGTGAAGGTGTAATGGTTGGTGCCAAAAGTAATGGTGATTAAAGAAACAGTGGTTAAAATGGCTAAAGTGAAGAACACCACCTCAGACGTGTATGGAATCTCAGGTGGGGTGAAGAAGAAGAGGGGAACAATTAAAAGATAAAATGGGGCACCTGGGTGGCTCAGTCAGTTAAGCGTCTGCCTTCTCTCAGGTCATGATCTCAGGGCTCCTGGCTCAGCAGGAGCTCCCCCTGTTTGTACTCAGTATCAAGTAAATAAATAAAATCTTTTTTAAAAAAGATTATATATTTGGCCTCTCTAATAACCTATTGGGAAGAAGGACATAGAGGTAAAAAGACCAGTAACCATACCAGGTTGGCTAAGTAAAAGAGGGGTCGTATGAACATTTTACGCTTTTGCTATGTGTCCATCAGAACTTGAGAGAAAGGAGAGCCCTCTGGGGGCCAGGATGGTCAAAGAGGACCAGGACACAAGGAGAAGTGAGGATTCTAGCTGGGGGGCGGGGGGGGGGGTATTGTGGGAAGGGCCAAAGGAAAGAGAACCTTAACTGTTACAAGAAGAAAATCCCCTGAACTGTCTTGAAAAAAAAAAAAGAGAGAGAGAGAGAGAGAGCTCTGAGTACAAAACAGGGAAATGAGCAAAGAATGAAATCTGACTGTAAAGAAGAAATCATGCTCTTGTGTGGTTAGTTACATTTCCAGGTTGCTTCAAGTTCTCCATATTCATCGAAAGAGTATGGTGAAGGAAAAGATGTTAGAAAGGGAAAAAAGAACTTTAAGCCACCACTGAAGGGCATTTTAAAAGGCTTGAATATGACTATTAAGGAAGATGGGGGAGGGGTTGAATTGTGCAGAGGATTGATAGGAACTAACCAAAATGTACTAAGTAGGAAACATCAACATAAGAAACATCAAAATGAAAAGAAGGAATTTTCTAAAAAAAAAATAAATAATGAGGACATACTAGCTCTATCAGTGAAAAATTTATTATTAATTTACGGTGTTTTTAAAATTTGTTGTCAGTGCCTGAATAAAGAATCAGATCAAAATAAAGGGTACCTGAATCAAAAAGGAAGAAATAAAACCGTCCCTATTTTCAGATGACATGATATTATATGTAGAAAGCCCTAAAGATCAAAAAACAATTAGAACTAATAAATGAATTCAGTAAAGTTGCCAGACACAAAATCAATATCCAAAAATCCATTGATTTCTATATACTAATAACACTATCAGAAGGAGAAATTGAGAAAGCAATCCTATTTATAATTACATCAAAAGGAATTAAATACCTGAGAAAAACTTCAACGAGAGGAATGAAAGACCTGTTCAGTGAAACATTGATGAAAGAAATTGAAGAAGACACAAAAAAATGGAAAGATATTCTGTGCTTGTGGATTGGAAGAATTAGTTTTGTTAAAATGTTCATACTATCCAAAGCAACCTACAGGTTCAATACAATCCCTGTCAAAATTCCAATGGCATTTTTCACAGAAATAGAATAATCCTAAAATTAGTGTTGAAACACACACACACACAAGCAAATAACCAAAGTTATCTTGAGAAAGAAGAACAGGACTCCTGGGTGGCTCAGTGAGTTCAGTGTCTGCCTTTGGTTCAGGTCATGATCCCTGACTCCTGGGATGGAGTCCTGCATCGGGCTCCTTACTCAGCAGGGAGCCTGTTTCACCCTCTACCTCCCACTCCCCCTGCTTGTGCGCTCTCCCTCTCTCTTACTCTCTCTGACAAATAAAATCTTTTAAAATAAAGAGAAAGAAGAACAAAGCTGGAGGTGTCACACTTGCTGATTTCAAACTACATTACAAAATAGTAATCAAAACAGTATGGCAGTATGGTATTGGCATAAAAACAGACACATAGATCAACAGAACAGAATAGAGAGACAAGAAATAAATGCATATATATATACATATATATGCATATATATACATAAATGCATATATATGTATATTATGTATATTATATATAATATGTGTATATATAAATTTATATACATAAATACACATATATTTATGTACATAAAATTATGTGTATAATTTTATTAATTATGTGTAAAATGTGAATTAATTTACATAAATTTACATAATTTTGTGATTTACATAAATTATGTAAATAAATTTGCATGAAATAAAATTATGTATATAGATTTTTTATAAATAAAATGTATTAATTTATATACATAATATATACGTGTATATATATGTATGCGTATTTTATATATATATATATATAGTCAATTAATTTATGACAAAGAAGCCAGAATACATAATGAGGAAAGCTCAGTGTCTGTAAATGGTTTTGGGAAAACTGGACAGGCACATGTAAAAGAATGAACTGGACCACTACCTAACACCATATACAGAAATTAACTCAAAATTGATTAAAGCTGTGAATGTAAGACCTGAAACCATAAAACTAAAGGAAACATAGCAAGCCTCCTGACATCAGTCTTGGAAATGATTTTTGTTTTTGGATCTGATACTAAAAGCAAAAGTAACAAAAGCAAAAGCAAACAAGTGAGATTACACCAAACTAAAAAGCTTCTGCACAGCAAAGGAAACCAACTCAATGAAAAGGCAGCCTACCAAATGAGAAAATATTTACAAATATGATCTATATAAGGAGTTAATATCCCAAACACATATAAAACTTATACAACTCAATTGTAAAAAATAAAAAATCAAAAAAATAACTGAAACAACAAAAACACTCAAAAATGGGCTGAGGATCTGAATAGACATTTTTGCAAAGAGGACATACAAATGCCCAAAAGGTACATGAAAATGTGCTCACTGTCACTAATTATCCTGGAAATGCAAACCAAACCCACGATGAGAAAGCAAGCACCTCACACCTGCTGGTAAGGATGGGAAGAAAAGGGAACTCCTGTGCACTGCTGATGGGAATGTAAATTGGTGCAGCCACTATGGAAAACAGTGTGGAAGTTCCTCAAAAAACTAAAAATAGAACTGCCATATAATCTGGCAATTCTGCTTCTGAGTATTTATATGAAGAACATGAAAACACTAACTCAAAAATATATCTGCACTCCCATGTTCATTGCAGCAGTATTGACAATAACCAAGATAAGGGACCAACCAAAGTGCAGACGGATAAAGTGCAGATGAATAAAGGTGGATAGATTGTTGTATACATGCGCGCGTGCACACACACACACACACACACACACACTGCAATATTATTTTGCCATAAAAAAAAAGAATGAAATCCTGTCGTTTGTGATAACATGGATGGACCTTGAGGGTGTTATGTTAAGTGAAATAAGTCAATAAATCAGATGAGGAAAGACAAATACTGGATGATCTTGGTTATCTGTTGGATCAAAAAAAGAAAAAAGGGGGGGGTGGGAAATGAAGCTCATAGACACAAAGAACAAATTGGTGGTTACCAAAGTGTGGAGGGGGGATGGGAGAAATAGGTGAAGATGGTCAAAAGGTACAAGATCCCAGCTAGAAAAATAAGTCATGGGGAATGTAATGTATATATGGTAACTATAGTTAATAATACTTTATTATATATTTGAAAATTTGTGAGAGTAAACCTTTAAAGTTCTCATCAGAAGAAAAAAATATCTGTAACTATGCATGGTGATGGATGTTAACTATACACACTGTGATCATTTTACTATATATACAAATATCAAATCATTATGTTGTATACCTGAAACTAATATAATGTTATATGTCACTTATACCTCAATAAGAAGATCAAAAGTAAATAATCATTTGTCCCATGGGAAAAAAGTTTCAGATCAGTGAGACTAAAGAGTCTATAAATAGACCTGACTTACATACAGGTGGGCATATCTAATAAAAGGAGAGGAAGAACTGATTATTCAATACATGGGCAGCTGGATTTGGGGGGCAAAATGGAAGGATGTATACTAGAAATTGTTTTTAGTTCATTCCTCTATGGAGGGGGACTGAGTGCTTTGAAAACAGAGCAACATGCACAAAGAAGGCAGCGACAAAGGGAATTTTGCAAGGGGACTACCAGCCTGGTTCAACTTGCTCTGGGCACTGTCGTTTTTGTGACTTGGAGAATTTTCTTTTTAACTCCAGGCTTATAGAAAAGCACTGGGGCAAGGACTGAATCCCTTGAATTAACAGGGAACTGATACAGTGTATACTCCTAAGTTCTATTCTTCCCTATCTTTAGTTCCTCCTTTCTAAAAAGCTAAAGAAGTCCCTTCATGGTCATGGCTGACTGGGTTCATCTGTGTTGGTTGGGTCTGATGCTCTGTATATGCTCTCATTGCTCTGTTTGGGGTGGGGTGTACAACCTCCAGTTTCAGTCCCATATTTTGCAAAATCTTAGCATACTGAATCATTGTGACATTGCATTCTAATTCTTTGCTTGCAAACTCAAAAAGCCTATGAGATGCAGCAGCACTCTGTCTAACCACACTTTACTCACCAGGCTCCTTTTGTCTAGGGACAGATATTTTCCTGCTCTGTCATCTAGTATCTGGATTCAGCTATGAACTCTGGTTATTGGAGTTTAAAAGCACCTTTGACAGAATCCAAACTGAGAACAGATCCCCGATTCATAAGATACCACAATATTTCCTTTCTTATGTGACAAAATAAACATCTCCTCTTGCCATTCACTCCCCAACACATGCACACAAACACATCACAGCACCTCACCCCCCACTCTGGACATAACTCTTAATAACTACTGGCTCCAGTAGATATTCAAAACTCTTTATAACCTTTTTTAAAAACTAGAATGCTGTAGCCTCTCCCTTACCCATGTAGAGTCAAAGTAGATCTGGCTATGGCTTTGTGTCTATCCAAGACTTATTTTTGTTTAGCTGCTACATGCCTAGGAAGTAGTAAAAAGTTACAACTGGTGAGGGAGGAAGAGTTGGGAAGAGCAAACAATTTCCCAGATCCTACTGAGTCAACTGTTCTCACTGGGACTGTAATATTTTGTCTGAAATGTAGTAAATCCTCTAGAATGTCAGGCACAACTTTAAAAACATTTCCAAGCCCACTTTCTCCAAGCCTTGTTTACTCCATTAGTAAGATACTAAATTTTTTAAAATGAACAACTGTTAAACTTTTAAGTCACATGGTAAAGTTGGCAGTTATTTGAGACCACCAATAGGAAAACAAAATACTTCAAAATTCCTTCACTTTTCTCATTAAAAAACTCCCTCCTGTAGTGGAAAGTGATAATGTTGAACAAAAAAGCATTAGGTCTTGCTTTCTTGTATATGTTGAGCTTTCACCCTTGTGGAATTTTAGAGCTCCGTTTGTGACTAGAAGAGGTGTTTTTTTTTCCTTTCTGCAGAAATAAAATTAATAGTATAAGAACAAACCATGTATCCAGCACTATTAAGTCCTTTCCCATATTTTATAACAATCACTGGCTACAATATTTTTATAATACAATGCTTCTTTTAAATCAAGTGCTAAATAGGACAAACAATGATTAAGTATCATTTCCTCTTGTCTTCTATCCTGCCTCACCCCCAAATCCAAAGTTTTTGTTTGTTTGTTTGTTTTTAAACAGACAAAGTAGACTTTATTTAAGACTATTGCAATAGGAGAGAGAGATTCAAGTCCACTGAAAATTCTTCAGTGTCAAATAATAGGAAGTTTTTAAGCACTTGGGTAAGCTGGGAGAGAAGCACTGGAGGACATTAGGGAGGAGGTTGGTGGATATGATTAAGTCATCTGTACCAAATCCAAAGTTTTGACACTATTTATGGAATTAGTCTTCTCCATGGTTAATATTGAAAGACATTCTTATTTTGCAAACTACAAACAGAAGTGCAAGATTTGATTGGTAAAGATCACAGGGGCAGCATTTGAGCAATAATATTTACATATGACTAGTCCTTTAACGTTATAGATGCCTCATATCTTTTATTTCATTTCTCAGTAAAATCCTGTGAAACCACTCTTATTATTCCATCTTACAGATAGAAACTGAGACTCACTAAGGCTGAATGGCTCTAACAGGGTTTGAAACTATTAAGTGATGGATTTAGGCTTTGATGCCAAGATCTAAGCTCATGTGCCAACACCTCATCTGAGTAATTAACTGGCTTGTTCACATTCAACTAGGATCTGAACTTGAGTATTCTGTTGGATACTTCTCTCTTCCTATCTCCCATGTGTCATCATTCACCAAGTCCTGCCTGCTTTTACCTTCTCAGTGTGTCTCAAAATCCATGCCCTCTTCTCCATACTTAAGCCACTCACCATCTCTCACCTGGATCTTCATAATTAGTCTTCTAACCTGCCTTTCCCACCCTATATTGTGTAACTCAGACACATCTTTCTCATATCCAACAGGGTATCTAAGATGTAGCTCTCATCACAAAATCCTACAATGACTGCCTATAGTCTAAATCTACCAAAATAAACAAACTGCTTACATTCACAGCTCCCATTTGTCATTCCCAAATCCTATATGTGCTCTTACACTGTCCCTCTGCCTGGAGTGCTCTCGTTCCATTCACCTTTGCTTGACAAATGTCTATTCCTCTCTTGCCATTCAGCTCAGACGTCATTTCCCAGCAGTACTTTCCATGCCCTCCTCTCTAAACTTGTGTTTTTTAAGACCCTGGGATTATCTTCATCATTTCACTTCCTATCTTCTTTTATAAAAATCTGGTTGGTTGGTTGTTCTGTTTTTGTTCTGCAATATTGTATGGAAAGAGATCTCTAAATTGTCTTCATTATTGTGACAGTGTTTTATTTTTTAAGTAATGATTATTATCCTTAGAATATTAATAGTCACCTACTATGTAGAAATCAAAGTGAGAAAATAGATTTCATTCTTTTAAAAAATGTAGTGGAGTAATGACATTTCTCAATTTGTTTTATTCATCTAAGATGACAAATGTTGCCTATCACAAATATGTCTATAGAAGACTAAGGAAGAATTACCTGATGAGAGCTTTGATGGTTATTTTGAGAAGGAGGAAAGTTCCAGGTCTCAAATTATTTTTTAAAAAAATAATTAGAGACTTAGAGACCTTTTTTTCTTTTTTTTTTTAAAGATTTTATTTATTTGACAGAGAGAGATTATAAGTAGGCAGAGAGGCAAGCAGAGAGAGAGAGAGGAGGAAGCAGGCTCCCTGCTGAGCAGAGAGCCCAATGTGCGACTCCATCCCAGGACCCTGAGATCATGACCTAAGCTGAAGGCAGAGGCTTAACCCACTGAGCCACCCAGGTGCCCCAAGACTTAGAGGCTTTTAAAAGATAAGAAATTTTGAAACCTAGGGGTACCGGGGTTGGTTAAGTCAGGTAAGTGTCTAGCTTCAGTTCAGGTCATGGTCCCAGGGTCCTGGACCCAAGCCCCGCATCAGGCTCCCTGCTCAGCGGGGAATCTGCCTCCCTCTCCATCTGCCTCTCCCCCAGCTCATGCTCTTTTGCTCTTTCTCGCTCTCAAATAAATAAATAAAATAAAATAAAATTTTGAACCCTATAGCAAAATATCTGAAAAAGATGAAAAAGTTTTTCTTTTCTTTTGTCTTTTGTTCGTAATTAATTTTCTTCTTTTTAAATTTACTTATATTGTGATATAATTGACATATAAGTATCAGTTGTATAAGCTTAAGGTATACAGTGTTTTGATTTGATATATTCGTATATTATAATATGATTACCACAATAACATTAGCTACCACATAACATCACAATACAGAATTGTCATTTCTTTTTTGTGGTGAGAACAATTAAAATCTAGTCTGTTGGTAACATAAAAATCTGTTTTGCATTTGTCTCCTCTACTAAACTGTAAGCTTCTAGAGGGCAAAGACAATATCTTACTCATCTGTGTACCTCCAGCACTTGCCACCTTGCACTAACACCACATACCCATTGTGTAAGTTGGATGTGTTAATTAAGAAAAATGGTTGCTGGCCTTAGAATCCTCCACAAACAGAATAAGAAGACAATACTGAAACAATGTGAATTTGGTGAATTAGCAGGTGGCAAGAACATGAATTGTCTTTCAGAAGATGTCTCTCAGATGCTTTCAGAAAGACTAGAGAGGAGTGCTGACCAAAATACTAAATGAGGATGGTGTGCCATTAAGTTGGCACTTAGGGAAGAGTTATTTCAAAAGTACCACAGAGCGGTGCCAACCAAACCATCCAATGTCCCGGACTCCGGAGCCTCAGCAAAAGCACACATTGTCCTGGGACAGGGCAGATTTGTTTTCACATCACAAGTCAGCCACCAGGACCAGGACAGATGTACACTTGAGTTTTTTAAGGCAGTAACTCATCAGGAATTCTTTTAATATCTGTAAAACCATTTGTCATCCTTTGATTCTCTTGCTACTGTTACTTGCTACTGTTGTCCAACTTGCCCTTTTCTTCGTGGGGTTGCAAACATCCCCTTCCTCCTTTGCCTTCCAGTGTTTCCTGCATTTGTCCTTAACTATGTCACTTACATAAGATTACCATTGACTTTAAAACCTCCTGGAAAATTCTGCTGACTATTGTACTCCTCTAACTATGGAAAGTACATAGGTTGCAAAAGTCTCTGCCTTAATGTGCCACATCTTCTGTTCTTGCTGTGTCCTCGGCCCAGAAGCCCTTCACCTGACCAAACCTTATCCATCCTTTGAGGTCCAGATCGGATGTCCAATGTTAAAATTCTCCCAAGCCTAGAGACAGAAAAAGAATTCCTTGTTCTCGGCTCTGTTTCAGAAATAAATTTGTTTAGACAGCCAGAATAGCTTTTGTAACACTGTATTTATTTGTTTCCATTACTGGTTCCCCTAGTAGACTATGAACTCCGGAGGGCAGCTACCAAATGTTACCCATCTCTGTATCCCTCGCACTTATCAATGCCTAGAACATTGTGGACACTCCAAAGATATTTGTTGAAATATTCTATACTCTTACTAGTCCATTAATGTGTCAGGTTCACACCTAAAGTCAATAAGACCTATTCTAGTCAAAGTTGGGTCACATGCAAAGAGAAATTGAAGACTGAATGTGGGTATTAATTATTCAGTAAATATTTACTGGGCTTCTGTGAGAGCTCACTGTACTCAGGACTGAAGATACTATAAGAACAAAAGACCAGCTGGATCCTATGTTCTCAGTCTAACAGAAAGACTATTATTAATCAAATAATTATATACTTCATTTTATGCAATTTTGATAGACATATCAAAAGATAATTGGAGGGTGCCATGTAAGCATGTGGTAAAAGGAGATGGCCTAACCTGGAATAAGTCAAGGGAAGATTCTTCCCTGGACAACTGATACTCAGGCTGAGAGCAGAGGGAAGAGCAGGCATTAGCCAGGTGAAGGGGCAAGCATGAGGAGACAGAAGTAAACAGCACACAAGGTAAAAGGTACTTGAGAAAAAGTATAAGGGCCCACTATAGGCACTTGCCACACTCTTGCAACCTACTTTATACCTGGGAAAGCTCACCTGTATGGACTACACCAATGGGCTTCCATGTTCTCTGACTTTTAGTTAGGTTTGGTCAACAAGAGACACTAACAGAAAAGTGGAGGGTGGGAGGAGAATGAATCAAAGTACTTATTCCCCTAGCTTCTACCTTGACAGGTGGCTGTGGTGGCTTGGCTTCAACCCTCTACCTACAGCCAGGATTTCTGTCAGACAGGGCTCTCCATGAATCTATTCCATTGACTCTGCAGTGGCTCCATCTGCTTGTCCTTCAGACCTAGAGGTGGGGAACAATTCTTACAGTTACTGCCCCCACAGGACTGCACTATCACTTATTTATCCCTTGTTAGTTTCTTTAGATCCACCCCCAAACCCATGCAAATAGCCTCTTTATTAGATACTTGTCAAATTACCCATTTTGATTTTATGCTGTTCTCCTGCCCAAATGTTGACTGATAGAAAGGGAAAATGAGAGGCTAGATCACACAGAGTGCTTTTAATTATGATAAGGGCTTTAGGTTTTACCCTAAGTGCCATGGAAAGTCATTGAGGAAGGGTTAAGCAGATGAGGTAGGTGATCAAGTTTGCGTTTTAAAAAATTCTAACAATTACTGTGTAGAGAAGAGATGGGAAGAGGTGCAAGAGTACAGGTGGAGAGATAGTTAAGAGATAGTAACAGTCCTGAAGATGGCAAATGATGGACCATGGTGGAGTGAATTGAAACTGGCTACTGAGATTATAACACAGAAGTAGGAGGAACTAAGGAAAAACAAAAATCCAGCAAGATTTTTAACACAATGTATGTTACTTCATGGCCTCATTGGCTGAGGGTAGACCCCAGATTCCACATTCTGGCTTCCAAGACCACCCAGCTCTGATCACCCTTTTCCCCTTATGCACATTCTATGGCCCAGATGAAGTGACTTCCTTACTAATCATCATGTACCTTTCACCTGATATATTCTTTCTGGAATGTTCTTGCTCTCACCCAAATCCTACCCATCCTCCAAGGCCCAGCTCAAAAGATAATAAGTAATTACAGCTAACAGTCTCTGAGAACTTACTCCTTTTCAAGTACTGTGTTACCAACATTAGCTCTTGTAATCCACCCAGCTGTGAAGTAGGGCTATCACTCACCCTGTTTTACAGATAAGGAGTCTGAGGCTCAAAAGAAATTAAGTGCCCACAGTCACACTGGGTTGGACTTGAACCCAGCCCTGGATGACTTCAAAACCCCTATGTCTGTTTCAATCTAAAAATGTTTCTCAAATAAAAATAATTATTGGTGACTTGCTAAATGACAGGCAGTATGCTGAGCACTTCCTGAATTGTTTTATTTGATCCTGATAACAGCCCTATGAGTTAAGAACCAATTTTAATATCATTTTTAGAGAATGAAACTAAAGCAGAGGAAATAAGAAACTTACAGAAAGCAACTTTCTCCACAAAAGTTTGTCAGATTCCCCACACTCTTGAAAATCATTCCTCCCTTCTCTGAAATTTGAGGCACCATAATAATATCACCTTTGCTTCATCTATTGCTGGTTAGAATGTGTCATCTTTTTTATAATACACTACTAGGGCAACCCAGGTATGATTCACTGTCAATTCCCCTAAAGCACCCACCCATAGTTCTGACATTTCCTAACAGTTCCTCACTCCAAGTAAGCCCTTATAAAAAATATTTAACAAATGAACACCAGAATGCTTACAGCATACCAACAAGGAACTCAGGCAGTGTTGGGGAGTGACAGAGTGTTTGTTGGCATTAGTTCAGAACACAATACTAGATCCTCCAGCCAGGGTACTGCCAGTTATCTATCAGCCATCAGACTTTCTGGATCATATTTGACTTAAAAACAGGGACTATGTACACTGCAGAGCAGAAAAAAAGGTATTAGTTTTTTGTTTATTATAACTAGCTTGTTGGGTAGTAAAAATAATTATAGCATTAGAGGACTATAAACCTTGCACGCCATCGCATTCAGCTCTGCTGTCTACTGCTCTTAATCCTGAATCCATTAACAGCTTAACTTACCTGAGCTACAGACTCCTTATCTATAAAATACCAGTGGTAAGAACTGTCTACATGGGACCATTGAGAAGACAGTTAAATTAGATGAAACACATAAGCAAAGCAGCTATAGTTAGGTGACTGAGTGGTAAATGGTAGTTATAATTAAGTGCAAAAGTAATGTATTCCACTCATTATGTTTTAGGAGGGTCATTGCCAAACAGGAAATTTAAGAGAGGACAAGAAAATTGTCCCACATCTTCCTAAGGAGCTAAAGTAGTTTGGCCTGGGAAGACAGAGAATGCACAAGATACATTTTAAAAAATCTGTTAAGTTTACATATGGAAGAGAGAACAGACTTTTCTGTTGCTCCAAAACTGAAATAGAACAATGGTGACTTTTTCAATATGGTTTAATATAAGAGAAACCTTTCTAACAGTTGGGTTATCCAACAATAGACCAGAAAACTAGTGAGAGTTTGCTCATTGGTCATGCTCAGGCAAAGCCTGGAAGGTGTGTCAGAAATGCTAAAGGCAGCATGCTTTATGCGGAAGAATGGCCTCAGTGGCAATAGAGTTTCCTTCTAATGCTATGATTCTGTTATTCTATTATCCAGAAATTCAAATACACTATGGAAATTTGGGTAAGGAGATATCTCAGGATTCCATCCCACTAGATTGTTAATTCTGGAGGGATACAAATTAATCTATCAGCTGCAATTATTTAGTTCTACCCACATTCATGTCGGCTCCTATCCCTGAATACCTACAAAGATGAGTCAGGGCTGTCATACTGGCATCTCTCCAGACAATAGACTCATAGTTTCCTAAAGTTAGACGGGACCTGTGAGGTATTCTGATCCAATTTCAAATCAAATACCCTTAATCAGGAGAGTAATCTCCCATTTGTTAGTTGACTAGCAGTACACAAAGAAAAACAATCCTAAACATTGGAAATAAACACATAGCTGATTCCCTTGAACACCCAAACTTCAGGCACCATCACACCAAGTACAAACTCTGTTTAACCCATTCATTCATAAAACATTTATTTAATCCTTATTCTGGGCGGGACCAAGGGCCAGGTATGACTGGATATTCAAAATGAAATGTGTTCAGATCCTGCCCTTTAGAATCTCATGGAGGTGAGATATGTACATAGATCAGTAAACTAGAAAGTGTAAAGTAAGGGTTGCTGTAAGAGTGATCCAGATGGAATGATCTGAGAGTGTGGAGGGGAAATTGCTCCCTTCAGCTTAGGTGATGGGAAGAGTCTTTCTGAAGTCTGTGAATCAGGTTGTGAAGGAAGGGTAAGACTTGGCAAGATGGTAAAGAGGATATTTCAGGCAGAGGGACCAGAGGGTATAAAAGCACAGAGGTGGAGATATGTATGTGTTTTTATTAAGTAGTTCAGTTAAGAGAGAAAAGTGGGAGTGAAATCAGATCACCAAGGATCCTTGAAAGCCACATCAAAAAGCTTGAACTTTCTACTGTGGACCATAGCATGCCTTTGAAAGCCTTGAGTAGAGAGCACATATACTTATGTCTATATTATTTTCATAACTCATGTCCATATTATTCATTTAATCCTTATAAGAACCCTATGTGCATAACCCCATTTTGCAAATAAAGCTCACACTCATCCTCATGCCAAGAATTTATCATGATGACTTGAAAATATACCAAATCCAGTAAGCCAAATCCCAAATTAAAAAGCATAACTATATCATAGAGAACAATTTCTTGACCATATGTTTGAGATCCAGATTAGGTAAAAGATCATGGTGTACATAATTTAACTACCATGAGGTTAATGTGTGAAAAGGATACTATAGCCCTTGAGTTAGTTCTTCTTAGGACAGACATCTTACTTCAATGCCTGCTAGTGTTCCCTTGTCCTTGTTCTAAGGTTATCCAGATTAAATGATCAAGGGATCAGTATTACCCTCCAGTGGCCTCTCTCACTTCACCTAAAAGATCAGATGGACAGACTAGTCAAAGTCTTTTTTGGTATCAGTTCCAAGAATAAAATTGGTCATTAATGGTTTTCACAACCATATTTTGTAAGGGACTCAAGCTGATAGCCTGCATTTTACCTCCTGACCATCTATTTTGGGTATATAATCAATAAGAAGCATGTTAACCAAGTGTTCACATTTAACATTTTGTGTATTACCTCAGGGAATTTTAAATAGAGACCAATCTCCTGAGCCATTCAGAATTCATGGCTAGATGGTTTCATGCCACAGCCCATGGGTATGTGCTTAGTTAGTTCAAATTTCCATAACCAGAGATTCTGGTGGAACCTAAATGAAAATTGAGTGTGTGAGTGGCTTTCATCAACTGAATTAAATGGGGCTCCCAGAAAATGAAGTTCATTGTGTCAATGAATAGAATTTAGGCAGATGCGGGCATGGATAGCAGACATCATAGTAAGTAGGATGATGAGTGTGAGGAACTCACAGTGCCAAATCACAACAAGGGAGGAGAATTGTGGGGCCCCCACGAGAAAATCTACCAGAAGAAAGAAACTGGCTTCGTGTGTAGGACTTGGCAACAGAACTTGAGCTGAGAGAATAAATGATTTTCAGGTACAGCAGGGCAGAGAAGCAGCAACCCTAGGAAAGCCTGAAGCAGGCCTGGGGCAGGTAAAATCAGGGGGATGAGCCACAGCCCAAGTGTGCGTGACACAGACCCCATACACAGGCTGTGGGAACTGGATAATAATGCGTGCGATCCAGGGAGACATCCCTGTGAATGCCATGAGATACCCTTGTAATTTTACAAGCTTCTAGAAAGGAGAGGGAATCACAAAAGTAGTTAGTTGAGAGGCAGAAATAGCTAACCTTATTTGTACTCGCCAGAACAAAAGCACGTGACCCTACTTGCACCTACATACCATTAGCTATGCAGTTTGCCGTGCCTTTGTAACACCATACTTTTGTTCTGAAGTCTACTTTGTCTGATACTGACACTGATATGGCCACTCAAGCTTTCTTAGCATTCATTTTTTTTCTTTTTCTTTTTCTTTCTTTCTTTTTTTTTTTTTTGAAGATTTTATTTATTTGACAGAGAGACAGCAAGAGAGGGAACACAAGCAGGCAGAGAGAGAGGGAGAAGCAGATTTCCCACTGAGCAGGGAGCCCAATGCACCGGATCCCAGGACCCTGGGACCATGACCCGAGCCAAGCCCAAGGCAAATGCTTAATGACTGAGCCATCCAGGCCCCCAGCATTCATTCATTTTTTTCATAGTGTATCTTTTTCTATCATTTTACTTTTAACTTGTGTTTTTGTATTTAACGTGGACTACTTGCAGAAAACATGTATTTGGTTGTGGCTCTTTTATCATGCCTAACAATCACTTCCTTTTAATTAGAGTGTTTAGATCATTTGCATTAATGTAGTTATCAATATGGTTGGGTTTACACCTACTATCTTGCTGTTTGTTTTCTATTTGTCTGATATATTCTTTATTCCTTTTCTTGCCTTTTTTTTTTTTTTTTTTTGCCTGCCTTGGGATTAATTGAGTATTTTTGAGGTTTTTATTTTACCTCAACTACAGGCTTATTTCTTACACTTCCTTGTTTTTTATTTTTTAGGGTTTGCTCTGAAGTTTAGAATGTGCATCTTTCTCTTATTGCAATATACCTTCTTTTTTTTTAAGATTTTATTTATTTGAGGGCGCCTGGGTGGCTCAGTGGGTTAAGCTTCTGCCTTTGGCTCAGGTCATGATCGGGATTGAGTCCCATATCAGGCTCTCTGCTCAGCAGGGAGCCTGCCCCACCCCGCCGGTCTGTCTCTCTGCCTACTTGTGATCTCTCTCTCTGTCAAATAAAATAAAATAAAATCTTTTAAAAAAAAAGATTTTTATTTTTTTTATTTTATTTGAGAGAGAGAGCAGAAGTGCCAACAAGGGGAGGAGCAGAGGGGGAGGGAGAGGAAGAGAACCTCCAGCAAACTCCACCCTGAGCATGGAGCCCAGGCAAGGCTCCATCCCTTGAACTTGAGATCATGACCTGAGTTGAAGCCAAGAGTGAGCGCTCACCTGACTGAGCCACCCAGGCACCCCTGTAATATACTTTCAAATAATGTTAACCACTTCCTATATGATATAAGGATATTTCAACAGTAACTTTTTATTTCCCTCTCCCAATCTTAATGCTAATGCTGTCATACATTTTACTTCTACATATGTTATAAAACCTATAATATATGATTATCTTTGTTTCTGCAGTATTTAACAAGCTGTTAATCTGATCTAGTGATTTTTTCGCTTCACATATTTTTCATCTTCAGAAGTTCCATTTGGTTCTTTTTTGTATCTTCAATTTCTCTCCTCATTGTCTTCATGTTTTCTTTTAAATACTTGAATGTAGTCATATTAGCTGTTTCAACATCCTTGTCTGCTGATTTTATTATCCCTATCATCTCTGGTCTATTGCTATTGGCTGACTTTTTTTCCTGCTTATAGGTCCTGTTTTCCTTCTTCTTGGCATGTTTAATAGTTTTTTTTTATTGGATGCTAGATATTATAATTTTAGGTTGTCAAGTAAATGGATTTCACTGTCTTCCTTTAAAAAGTGTTAGGCTTGGTAAACAGATAATTTGCCTATAGTTCAACTTGATTGTTTTTCAAATTTATGAGAGCAGGTTTATAGTAGCCTTTAGTCTGTTGTTAATTTAACCCCATTAATAAACCATGGCCATTCTGGAGTCTCTACTAAGTCCCCCAATCAACAAAACTCTCCACTCTGGCCTATGGGAACTCCGTGGTCCCCGTCCTGTTTGCACTCTGGGACCTTTTGTTTTATTTTTTATTTTTTTAAAGATTTTATTTATTTATTTGACAGACAAAGGTCACAAATAGAGAGGCAGGCAGAGAGAGCAAGGAGGAAGCAGGTTCCCCTCAGGCTCTGGAACCTTTTAGATCACAGCTCTCCAGTCACTCTTTGCCCATCCCTCATAGGGTTTCATTCTACGTGTTTGAATCTTCTTAGCAGAAATTCAGAGATCCACCATGCAGATTTCTAGAAGCCTTTTTCTAGCTCTCTTCTCTTTAGTACTCTGTCCTACAATTTCTTGCCATGTTAGAACCCTTGAATTTCAGTTTCTGTTTCCTCAACTCAGTGAGTCCCCTATGTTCTGTTTGAAATTCCTCCTGCTCTGTGATCCAGAATGTGCCTCCAAGCAAAAAACCAGAGCACTAATAGGGATGCCTCATTTTTCTCCTCTGAAGGATCATAGTCCTGTGATACCTGTTGTCGTATCTAAAAACATTTTTTGGTCCATTTAAGGTAGATGAGTAAATCCTTCTGATGGCCAGAAACAAAGGTCCTTCTAGTTGTTGTTTTTTTTCTTTCCAAGTTTTTATTTAAATTCCAGTTAGTTAACATACAGTATAATATTAGTTTCAGGTGTAGAATTCAGTGATTCATCACTCACATACAACACCCAGAGCTCATCACAAGTGCACTCCTTAATCCCCTTCACCTATTTAACCCATCCCCCTCCCCAACACCCACCACCTCTCTGGTAACCATCAGTTTGTTCTCTATTCTTAAGAGTCTGTTTCTTGGTTTGCCTCTCTTTTTTACCCCATGTTTATTTGTTTCTAAAACTCCACATATGAGTAAAATCATATGGTATTTGTCTTTCTCTGATTGATTTACTTCGCTTAGCAGAATACTTTCTAGCTCCATCTGTATCATCACAAATGGCAAGATTTCATTCTTTTTGATGGCTGAGTAATATTCCATTTTATGCACAGACACACACACACACACACACACCCCACATCTTCTTTATCCATTCATCATTTGATGGACATTTGAGCTTTCCATAATTTGGCTATTGTTGATAATGCTGCTATAAACATGGAGTGCATGTGTCCCTTCAAATCAGTATTTTTGTATCCTTTGGGTAAATACCTAGTAGTACAATTGCTGGGTCATAGGGTAGTTCTATTTTTAACTTTCTGAGGAACCTCCATATTGTTTTCCAGGGTGGGTGTGCCAGTTTGCATTCCCACCAACAGTGTAAGAGGGTTCCCCTTTCTCCACATCCCTCCCAATATCTGTTGTTTTCTGTGTTGTTAATTTTAGCCATTCTGACTGGTGTGAGGTGATAATCTCATTGTGGTTTTGATTTGTATTTCCGTGAGAATGAGTGATACTGAGCATATTTTCATGTGTCTGTGGGCCATCTGTAGGGAAAATGTATATTTGTGTCTTCTGCCCATTTTTTAACTGGATTATTTGGTTTTCGGGTGTTGAGTTTTATAAGTTCTTTATATATTTTGGATACTAACCCTTTGTCAGATATGTCATTTGAAAATATCTTCTCCTATTCCATAGGTTGCCTTTTAGTTCCGTTGATTGTTTCCTTCGCTGTGCAGAAGCTTTTTGTTTTGATTAAGTCCCAATAATTTATTTTTGCTTTTGTTTCCCTTGCCTCAGGAGACATATCTAGTAAGAAGTTGCAATGGCCAGTGTCAAAAAGGTTAGTTCCTGTGTTTTCTTCTAGGATTTTAATTGTGTCCTGTCTCACATTTAGGTCTTTAATCAATTTTGAATTTACTTTTGTGCATGCTATAAGAAAGTGGTTCAATTTCATTCTTTTGAGTGTTGCTATCTAGTTTCCCCAACACCATTTGTTGAAGAGACTTTTTTTTCATTAGATATTCTTCCCTGCTTTGTCAAAGATTAATTGACCATGTAATTTTGGGATCATTTCTGGGTTTTCTATTCTGTTCCTTTGATCTGTGTGTCTATTTTTGTGCCAGCACCATAGTGTCTTGACCACTACAGCTTTGTAATATAACATGAAGTCTGAAATTGTGATGCCTCCTGCTTTGCTTTTCCTTTTCAAGATTACTTTGGCTATTTAGAGTATTCTGTGGTTCCATACACATTTTAGGATTATATGTTCTAGCTCTGTGGAGAAATGCTGTTGGTATTTTGATAGGGATTGCAGTTAATCTGTAGATTGCTTTGGGCAGTACAGACATTTTAGTATTTGTTCTTCCAATCCATGAGCATGGATTGTCTTTCTCTTGTGTCTTCCTCAATTTCTTTCATTAGTGTTTTATAGTTTTCAGAGTACAGATGTTTTACCTTTTTGGTTAGGTTTATTCCTTGGTATCTTACTGTTTTTGGTGTAACTATAAATGGAGTTGATTCCTTGATTTATCTTTCTGCTACTTTATTATTGGTGTATAGAAATGCAACAGGTCTCTGTATGTTGATTTTTTATCCAATAACTGGCTGAATTCATTGATCAGTTCTAACAATTTTTTTTTTTGCTGGAGTCTTTTGCGGCTTTCTACATAGAGTATGTCACCTGCAAATAGTTAAAGTTTGACTTCTTTCTTACCCAATTTGGATGCCCTTTATTTCTTTGTGTTGTCTAATCACTGTGGCTGGGGCTTTCAGTACTATGTTAAATAACAATGGTGAGAGTGGACATCCCTGTCTTTTCCCTGACCATAGAGGAAAAGATCTAAGTTTTCCCCCATTGAGGATGATATTAGCTATGTAATTTTCATATAGGGACTTTATTATATTGAGGTATGTTCCCTCTAACCCAACTTTGTTGAGGCTTTTTATCATGAATGGATGTTGTACTTTATCAGATGCTTCTTCTGCATCTATCGAAAGGATCACATCCTTTCCTTTATCAATGTGGTATATCAAGTTGATTGATTTATAAATACGGAACCATGCTTACAGCCTAGGAATAAATCCCAGTTGATCTCAGTGAATGATTCTTTTAATGTACTGTTGAATTAGATTTGCTAGTGTTTCTTGAGAATTTTTACATCCATGTTCATCAGGGATATTGGCCTGAAGTTCTCTTTTTTAGTGGAGTCTTCGTCTGGTTTTGGGGTCAGGGTAATGCTGGCCTCATAGAATGAATTTGGAAGTTTTCATTCCTTTTCTATTTTTTGGAATAGTTTGAGAAGAATAGGCATTAATTCTTCTTTAAGTGTTTGGTAGAATTCTCCTGTGAAGCCATCTGGCTCTGGACTTGTGTTTGTTAGGAGTTTTTTAATTACTGATTCAATTTCTTGGTTCGTTATTGGTCTGTTCAAGTTTTTTATTTCTTCCTGTTTCAGTTTTGGTATATGTTTCCAGGAATTTATCCTTTTCTTCTAGGTTGTCCAATTTTTTGACATATAGTTTTTCATAATATTCTTTTATAACTGCTTTTACTTCTATGGTTTTGGTTGTTATTTCTCCTGTTTCATTTGTGATTCTATTTATTTACATCCTTTCTTTTTCTGTTTGATAAGTCTGGCTATGGGTTTAGCAATCCTCTGGATTTTTTCTAAGAACCAATTCCTGGTTTCATTGATCTGTTCTACTATTTTCTTAGTTTCTACGTCATTTATTTCTGCTCTAATCTTTATTATTTCCCTACTTTTGTTGGCTTTAAGCTTCATTTGTTGTTCTTTTTCTAGCTCCTGTAAGTGTAAGGTTAGGTTGTTTATTTGAGATTTTTCTTGCCTCTTGAGGTAGGCCTGTATTGTTATATACTTCCCTGTCAATACTGCTTTTGCTGCATCTCAAAGGGTTTGGACCATCATGTTTTCATCTTCATTTGTTTCCACTGTTTTTTAAAATTACTTCTTTGTTTTCCTGATTGACCCATTCATTCTTTAGTAGCATGATGTTTAACCTCCATATATTTCTGGTCTTTCCAAATTTTTTCTTGTGGCTGACTTCAAGTTTCATAGCATTGTAGTCAGAAAATATACATTATATGATCTCAGTCTTTTTGTACTTGTTGAGGTGTGATTTGTGACTTAGTACGTGATCTATTCTGGAGAATGTCATGTGCACTTGAAAAAACTGTGTATTCTGCTGCTTTAGGATGAAATGTTCTGAATATATTTGTTAACTCCATCTGGTCCAGGGTGGCATTCAAAGCCATTGTTTCCTTGTTGATTTCCTTTTGGTATTAACATTGATATAAGTGGGATGTTAAAGTCTCCTACTATTATTGTGTTATTATCAATGAATTCCTTTCTATGTTAATAATTGTGTTATATATTTGGGTGCTCCCATGTGAGGAGCATAAATATTTACAATTGTTATATCTTCTGGTTGGCTAATCCCCTTTATTATTATATAGTGCCCGTCTTCATCTCTTCTTACAGGCTTTGTTTTAAAGTCTAGTTTGTACACTATAAGTACACGTTTTCATGCTTTCTTTTGATGTCCATTTTTCATGATAAATGTTTCTGCATCCCCTCACTTTCAATCTGCAGGTGTCTTTAAGTCTAAAATGAGTTTCTTGTAGGCAGCATATAGATGGGTCTCCTTATTTTATCCATTCTGATACCCTATGTCTTTGGATCAGAGCATTTATTACATTTGCATTCAAAGTAATTGTTTAAAAAAAAAAAAGAAAGAAAGAAAGGGGCACCTGGGTGGATCAGTGGGTTAAGCCTCTGCCTTGGGCTCAGGTCATGATCTCAGGGTCCTGGGATGGAGCCCTGCATCGGGCTCTCTGCTCAGCAGGGAGCCTGCTTCACTTCCTCTCTCTCTGCCTGCCTCTCTGCCTATTTGTGATCTCTGTCTGTCAAATGAATAAACAAAATCTTAAAAAAAAAAAACAACAAGCAAAGTAATTGTTGATAGATATGTATTTAGTGCCGTTTTATTACTTATTTTGTGTGTTTTTTTCTGGAGATTTTCTCTGTTCCTTTCTTGCCTTTGTCACTTTTGGTCTTTTCTTCCCACTTAAAGAGTCTCATTTAATATTTCTTACAGAGATGGTTTAGTGGTCATGAATTCCCTTAGTTTTTGTTTGGGAAACTCTTTATCTCTCCTATTCTTAATGAGAACCTTGCTTAATAGAGTATTCTTGTCTGTAGATTTTTCCCATTCAGCACATTGATATATGTCGTGCCGCTCTCCTTCTGTGGAGAGATCTACAACTACCATTATGCATCTTCCCTTGTAAGTTAGAGACTTCTTTTATCTTTCTGCTTGTAGGATTTTTTCTTTATCAGTATATTTTGCAAATATAATTACAATATGTCTTGGTGTTGACCTGCTTTTGTTGATTTTGATGGCAGTTCTCTAGAGTGCTCCTGGATTTGGATGTCTGTTTCCTTACCCAGATTAGGGAAATTTTCAGCTAGTATTTCCTCAAATAATTTTTGTCCCCTTTTCTGTCTCTTCTGCTGGGACTCCTATGATAAGAATGTTATTATGTTTGATGGAGTCACAGATTTATTCTCTAATAAATTTATAAATCTAATTCTCTAATAAATTTATAAATCTAAATTTATTCTCATGTTGCATAATTCTCTCTTTTGTTCAGCTTATTTTCCATTATTTTATCTTCTGTACCACCTATTCACTCCCCTGCTTTGTCCATCCTTGTGTTCATTACATCAACTCGGTTTCTTTCTTATTTATTTAAATCCAGTTAGCTAACATATAGTACATCATTAGTTTCAGATGTAGAGTTCAGTAATTCATCAGTTGCATATAATATCCAGTGCTCATCAAATTACATATCCTTCTTTTTCTTTCTTTCTTTTTTTTTTTTTTTAAGATTTTATTTATTTATTTGACAGAGATCACAAGTAGGCAGAGAGTCAGGAGGAAGCAGGCTCCCCACTGAGTAGAGAGCCCAATGCGGGGCTCGATCCCAGGACCATGAGACCATGACCAGAGCCAAAGGCAGAGGCTTTAACCCACTGAGCCACCCAGGCGTCCCTACACGCCCTTCTTTTTTTTTTTTTTTTTTTTTTAAGATTTTATTTCTTTATTTGACAGACATAGATCACAAGTAGGCAGAGAGGCAGGCAGAGAGAGGGGAGGAAGCAGGCTCCCCGCTGAGCAGAGAGCCCGATGCGGGGCTCAATCCCAGGACCCTGGGATCATGACCTGAGCCGAAGACAGAGGCTTTAACCCACTGAGCCACCCAGGCGCCCCCCTACACGCCCTTCTTAATGTCCATCACCAGTTACCCATTCCTCCACCCACCTCCCCTCCAGCAACCCTGTTTCTTTCCCATAGTTAAGAGTCTCTCATGGTTTGTCTCCCTCTCTGATTTCTTCCCATTCCGTTTTTCCCTTCCTTCCCCTATGATCCTCTGCACTGTTTCTTATATTCCTTATTTGAGTAAAACCATATGATAATTGTCTTTCTCTGATTGACTTATTTTGCTCAGCATAATACCCACCAGTTCCATCCACATCGATGTAAATGGTAAGATTTCATCCTTTCTGATGGCTGAGTAATATTTCATTGTGTATGTATACACACACACACACACACACACACACATACCACATCTTTTTTATCCATTCATCCATCAACAAATAGTACAGCCACATATAGAAGAATGAAATTGGGCCATTTTCTTACACAATCCACAAAGATAAACTCAAAATGGATGAAACACCTAAATGTGAGACAGGAATCCATCAAAATCCTAGAGGAGAACATAGGCAGCAACATCTTTGACCTTGGCCATGGCAACTTCTTGCCAGACACATCTCCAAAGGGAAGGGAAACAAAAGCAAAAATAAACATACATTTCTCCAAAGAAGAAATGACCAATGGACACATGAAAAAAATGCTCTACATCACCTAGCATCAGGGAACTACAAATCAAAACCACAATGAGATTCCACTTCACACCAGTCAGAATAGCTAAAATTAACAAGTCAGAAAACAACAAATATTGGCAAGGCTGTGGACATCCACTCTGTTTTAAAATTGTATTTTTCATTTTTGACTGTTTTTTAACTCATTTATCTCTGTGGTAAGGGCCTCTCTGAAGTCTTCCATGTTTTTCTCAAGCCCAGGGAGTATCCTTATGGTTGTTGCTTTAAATTCTCCTTCAGGCATGTTACTTATATCTGTTTTGATCATGACTCTGGCCATTACCTTTTCTTGTTATTTCATTTGGGATGAATTCCTCCATCTTGGCAGTTTTTCTAGGTGTCTGTCTCTTCCTGTGTGTTGGAAAAGCCTGCTATATTTCCTGCTCCTGAGAATAATGGCTTTATGAAGAGTCATATAGTGTTTAGGGCCTAGCACTTTAAGGAGTGTCTCTGGTTTGTGCTGCATGCACTCTGCTGCTGTGTTTTGGCTGCTCTATCCTTCAAGCCAGTCATCTCCAGAGATTCTCCTTGCCTGTAGTGGGTAGTGCTTGGATATTGGCCAGAGTACAGCAAGTTTTAACTAGGTGTGCTCTGGTCTGCTGATTAAGTAAGACCTGTTGCTACTTCCACTAGAACTGAATCCTTGCAGAACTCTATGTTTGGGAGATGTTGTGCATGTAGGAATTTCTGCTGGGTTTCTGGAAAAGGATTCCATTGCGCTGGGACTGAGGCATACTTGCCCAAAAAGGCAGTACTGGCAGAGCGCAGGGGGCCTGGTGTAAGCTGGTTAGGCAGCCAGTGTTGACGCTGTGCTGTTTACTGAAGTTTGTTTATGCTGAGGGGCTGGGGAGGGAAATGGCTGCAGCTAACTCCTTTGTTCCCAGAGAGGGGACTCCATGCCTGCTGTCCCAGTAGAGCAAATAATCTGTCTCCCTGGGTCCCAGGTATTCTTCAGACCACTGTTTACATGCTGTATGTCTCCAAGCTGTTTGCTTGCCTTCTCTCCAGGAGCAGGGTGGTATACTTCGGGCCCTATTCCAGCCAAGGCTGCTGACTTTTAAAACTCTAAACTTTAGGGACCTGGTATGGGCAGGGGTCTGTGCTGGTCTTCTGTGGGAGGGTCTTGGTATGCTGGGACTAATGTGGGTTTGACCAAGAAGGGCAGTCATACTAGAGTGCAGAGCATAGGACTTACCGCAAGCAGGCTAGGCAGCCAGTGTTGGGGTGAGCCACCCTCAGCAAATAGTTCTGCATCTGTGCTGAGGGGCGGGGGAGGGCAATGGTGCCACCTGGCTCTTTTGTCCCCAGAAAGACATCTCTGCAAACACCACCTCTCACAGATGCACTCCAAGAAAAGTGAACAGTTTCCCTCGGGGACCCCAGGTAATCCTCAGAACTCTGCCTTCAGGCTATCTGACCCTGGTTGCTTGCCTGCCTTTTCACCAGGCCGTAGAGCAGTGCCCTAAGGGCTCTTTCCCAGCCAAGCCTGCTGACCTTTAAAACTCCAGTCTTTAAGCCCCACTGGTTACAAAGACTCATGAAAATCAGTCCCTCTCTTTTTCCCAGCCAATGGCTTTGGGAAAGTGTTCTTGTACGTTCCTCTGTATGTTCCTCTCTCTCTTTCTCAGTCTCTGTCTCTCTCTGTCTCTCTCTCTCTCTCACCCTCTCTCACCTTTCTCCACAACCAAGTCTCCCTTCCCTCCAAAGCACCCGGGATCTGTTTCTCCCTGAAACCATGTCTCCACACTCCTATCTTGCTCAATGTGGCCTCTTCTCTCCCTCTAGTTGTTCAGTTTGCTCTGTCAGTCCTTAGGTCTTGGGTGTTCAGAATGATTTGATAGTTATCTAGTTGTGTTGAAGGGACAAGGCTAGTCTAGGGTCCTCCTTCTATGCCACTGTCTTAGCTCCCACCTATCATGCTACTCTTCCGTAACCTTTGGGGACCTACATTTTTCCCTCTGTGTTCTATTGCTGATTCATGCATATTCTTATGTGTAGCTGTGAGTCATTCTTTTGAATGCCATATAATAGTACGTTATGTGAATAAACCATAAGTTATTCTCCTGTTGATGTTCATTTGGGTTGTTTCCAGCTTTCTATTATGAATATTCTTATACGTGTTTCCTGATATATTTTTGTAAGAGTTTCTTTTGTACATTCAATATTTTAATTACAGTTTTAATTAGAAATGACTGCTGATTGTATCAAAACCTTCCTTGGCATTTACTGATGACTTCATACTTTGTCCTTAATTTGTTGTTGTAAGGAATTATGTTGTTGGATTTCCTAATGGCAAACCTTTCCGGCATTCCTAAAACATACTTAGTTAGGGTCCATTATTCTTTCAACACCATTACTAGACTTACTACATTTTGTGAGTCCAGTTTCTTAAGGTATAATTTAGAGATAGTAAAATTCATCCTCCCGAAGTACACAATTTGATGAATTTGACAAATATATTCAGTCATATAACATCTACCACAATCAAGATATAAATATTTCCATCACACCAGAGTACTTCTTTAAGCTCTTTTGCAGTCAGTCTATCCCATCCCAAATCCCTGGACACCACTGGTCAGATTTCTGTCCTTCTAGTCTCATCTTTTCCAGAATGTTATGTTATAAATAAAGCCATACAGTATTAGGCTTTTGTGAATGTTTTTAATCACTCTACATAACGTTTCTGAAATTCCTCCCTGTTGCTGCATGCATCAGTGGTTTGTTCCTTTGTTACTGTGGAATAGTATTCCATCCTGTAAGTGTACCACAATTTGGTTATCCATTCACCAGTCGATGGACTTACAGGTTTTTTTGTTTCCAGGTTTTGACTACTATTTATCTGCTATAAAAAAAATAATTAAAAAAAAATAAGAATTTAAGTATGCCTTTGTGTAAATAAATGCTTTCATTCCATTGAGTAAATGCATACATGTGAGATTGCTAGGTCATATGACAAATATATGTTTAACACTCTAAAACTGCCAAACTCTTTCCCAAAGTTGCCGCACTATTTTGCACTCCCCACAGAAAGGTATGAGAGTTCCAGTTGCTCTACATCTTTGCTAGCATTTGGTATTGTCAATAGGCTGTTTGACTTTTTATTGAACTGTAATAGTTATTTACATATTCTGGATACAAGTCCATTATTAGATATGTATGTTGCACATATTTTTTCTCCCAGTATATACCTTGCCTTTCATTCACTTTACTGTTGTCTTTCAAAGGGCAGAAATTTTCTGTTTTGACAGAACACATCTTAATTTTTCAATTCATCTCAATTTTAGTTTTTTTCTTTTACGGTTCTTTTTTTATGTCCTACTTGTGAAATCTTTGCTTAACCCAAGATTACAAAGATTTTCCTCTGTTCTTCTATGCTTTCCTCTAAAGGTTATATAGTTACATATAGTTTTATATATATATATAACTATATATATATATATAGTTATATATATATAGTTATAAAGGTTATATAGTTTTAGCTCTTACTCTTACATTTAGCTCTTACATTTAGCTCTTACATTTATGTCTATAATTCATTTCAATTTAATATATTGATAGATATAAGGTAAGAGTCAGGGTTTTATTGTTGTTACTCTTTTGTTTTTGCTTTCACATCTAGGTTTCTAGTTGCTTCAGCCCCATTTGTTTAAAAGGCTGTGCTTTCTCCATTGAATTTCCTTTGCACCTGTTTCAAAATTCAGTTGATCATAAATATGTTTGGGTCTATTTCCAGACTCTCTATTCTATTCCATTGTTCTGTAAGACTATTCTTTTGCCTTTATTACACTTTCTTGGTAGGTGGTAAATCTAAAATCAGGTACTGTGAGTCCCCGAGTTTGTTCTTATTTTTCAAATGAGCATGCTAAAGTTTTATCTAGAATCTTTTCGTATAGATGCACAAGTTGAACTACAGAAGAATTTATGTTTATCAGATTTTATGTTTATCAGATTTTAGTGTTAAAGTTATACTTGTTTCATATTAATTGAGGAATTTTCCAGACCTTTCTAGAATATGAAGTAATTTGGTTAACCATTTAAAGAGATTAAATTAATTCTTCCTTGAAGGTTAGATTCAGTTGCAAACAATTTCAGTAGGTTTTTTTCCTTAAAGGAAGAATGTAATAATTTTTTTCATTTCTTCTATCATTTTTGGCTTTCTGTCACTTCTTGCACCAATTTTGCTCATTTATATCTTGCCAGAAAAATCATTCATATTGTTTAGACTTTCAGACTTACAGAAATTTATCAATTATAATTAATTAATATGCTTTGAATTTATGAATGTGCTTATAATCATAGGAAACTAAGGTACAGAGAGGTCAAGTAACATGCCCAAGATCACACAACTAATAAGTAGTAGCATCAAAATTTGTACCCAAGGCATCCAAGCTCCAGAGTCCCTCCACTTAATCATTAGAAATCAGGAACTATTCATACAGAGTGATGTTTAGGTTCTGTAAATCATCTGATGAAGTCTTTCATGATATCCTTAGGGACAAGATGAAGAAATGTTAGCTATATATTTTGCCAAACAACCTTACCCAAAGAGAGTGCTCCATCTTTAGCTCTCCTTTTTAAATAACATCAATAAAGAAAATAAAGGTCTTGACAATTCTTTGCCAAAGACATTGAGGAGAACATAAAGTGTAGTTCCTAAATTGGCAAATGATGCTAAAGTGCGTATGCTAGTGCAATGGTGAAACAGAATTCAACAGATCTTCTCCACTGCATCCTAGTTAATCACACAGGTATATACTGAACAGACCATCGGCCCCACAAGAGCAAAGACCAAATGTATTTTTATTCATCCGTGTACACAAAGCTCCCAGCAGAATTGTAGCTGCTTGGTAAATATTTTTGAATATCTATTGAAAGAAAAATATATTATTGAACTACAACAAGTGCACAAGTTTAGAATGAAGATGACATGGTTAAACACTGAGACAAGTGGGGGAAAGTTCTGGTTTGCCACAAGCTCATTGTGAATCAGCAGGGCAGTGGTGCACAATTTGGCATGAAAAAACTAGATCCACTCCTGACAACTCACTTAAACTCACAGCAGAATAAAGCCAGTAATAATTCAAAAGATTATTTTGAAGGTAAGATCACTCATTGCCCCTTTCCTAAAGGTGCACCGGAGAAGAATGAGGTACAAACAAGTCAGCTGTAAGAGGACGGGAGCAGGGAACAGCAGCTGGAAGGACCATCGCCCTGAACAACTCCTCAGTCCGGGATTTATTAGATACAAGATAACGACAAAGGAGAAGAAAAGAAGGTTAAGACAATAGCCATAGGTCTAGTAGGTAAACAAGAAGGAATGTGAGTCATATGTTGGTCACAAGTGTTAGAGGTAAAAGAGATAAACAAGAAGAGGAGTAAGGTGTGTCTGGTCCAGCAGCATGGATTTGTAGTTGTGCAAATGCACTTAAATGGATTACCTTAGCAGGAGGCTTTCTCGGAGGTAGGGGACACAAACAGAAAGGGAAGCAGGGCGGTGTTCCACCCTGAGAAGGTCGGTCCTTCCCAGCTGCTCAGCGTCAAGGACGTGTATCATCCCCTCCACCAGAGGCCTGTTGCTAGTACATGTTTTCCTGAAGGTCATCTTCAAGCATGCTTGCGTGACCAGTACAACTCCTCATTAGTTAAGTTATATTTTGAGCAGTATATTATTCTGAGGTACGGTTACAACTCATGTGAAAAAAACTTTTTTGCAAACAACAAATATCCATTATTAAATATTATTGTTATTAGATTATAAATCCCTATAGCAAGTTAAGAACCACCTTGAGCTTGCCCGTAATTTCTCTATTTTTTGTGCGATAAAGATTAAAAGATCCATGAAGGGCCTTGTGGGATGTGGGATGTCTGGGGCATATTAGACACTTAATAAATCTTCACATAAATGAATTATTCTCTCAAACACAGGAGACTGTACATAAAAGTCTTTATGTAACCATACATACATATATAATCACATATATGGACTTATATCAAAATGTAAAGAGGGTTTCCCCTAGTTATTCCCACTATTATCACTATTCTGGATTCAGGAGACACAAGGAGGAATTTTTTTTTAAGTTTTTAAAAATTTATTTATTTGACAAAGAGAGAGAGATCAGGCAGAGGGAGGGGGAGAAGCAGGCTTCCTGCTGAGCAAAGAGCCCAATCCAGGACTCAGTCCCAGGACTCTGGGATCACCACCAGATCCCAAGGGAGATGCTCAGCCAATTGAGCCACCAGACACCCCACAATGAAGAATTAGACGGACAAAATCCCAACCAACATCCTTTGGTTATTTACTCTTCTCCCATGTACAAAAATCACTTTTTTATTATAAAAGAAAGGTCAAACTATAAAGAGAATAAAAAGATAGCAGTTGCCAGGGGTTGGGAGAGGAGATGGAGGGATGAAAAACTGGAACATGGGATTTTTAGGGCAGTGAATTACACATTCATAGGGCAAAACCTATAGAATGTAAAACACAAAGAGGGGACTCAAATGCAAACTGTGGATTGTAGTTACTAATAATGGATCAGTATTGGTTCATCAGTTGCAACAAATGTGAGATTGTGAGGGGGGAAAAACCCTCAGTTGAGTGGAGAGGCTTGAGGAAGGGAAGGAAGAAAAAGGTTTAAGCCAAGCGTTCTAAGAAAGTAAACCAGCTTTAATTCCACCTCATTCATTACTTACTAACTGGGCAAGTGGTTAAATCTCTCAGAACCAGTTTCCTCCTTCATAGATTGAGGATAATAATTCTTTCCCTGCGGGGTCATTGTGAGGACCAGATTTTAAGTGTAAAGTACCTCTCCTGAGAGATAGTGGATACCTAATATATTGTAACTATTACTGAAAGGAAAGGTGTCCTAAGCCAGTGAATCGCTGGGATGCCTTGCTGAATGCAGATTCTGATACAGTATACCTGAGGCAGAATCTGAGCTTTTGCATTTCTTTTCTTTTTTTTTAACTTTATTTTATTTTTTCAACGTTCCAAGATTCATTGTTTATGGATCACACCCAGTGCTCCATGCAATACATGCCCTCCTTAATACCCACCACCAGGCTCACCCAACCCCCCACCTCCCTCCCCTCCAAAACCCTGTTTGTTTCTCAGAGTCCACAGTCTCTGGTTCGTCACCCCCTCCGATTTCCTCCAACACCCTTCTCCTCTCCTTCTCCCAATGTCCTCTGTGTTATTACTTATGTTCCACAAGTAAGCAAAACCATATGATAATTAACTCTCTCTGCTTGACTTACTTCATTCAGCATAATCTCCTCCAGTCCCGTGCATGTTGATGCAAAAGTTGGGTATTCATCCTTTCTGATGGAGGCATAATACTCCATTGTGTATATGGACCAGAGCTTCTGCATTTCTTACAAGCTCCCAGATGCTGCTGATGCTGGTTGAAGGTTCTAGAGTCTTTTGACAGTGGAAATCCTTGACAGCGAGTATTTTAGAATCAATTTAACAACTGATGTCTATTTTCAGAAGAATTGTAACTCAGAACTACCCAGAATTTGCAAGATGGAAGAGATAGCTAGCTATCCCTTAGAGGATGAAACTTGAGTCTAAAATTATCCAAACCAGGTCAATGTTTCACCAGATGAAATTTAATTACAGTTGTGGTTGCTATCCAGGGAAGCCAAACCTCAGATGGATAGAAAATTGTGCATAAAGAAGAAAGTAAAAGATGTAGTGGTGAAGTCCTCTCACTGAGCTCCTTCTCAAAGGCCCACCCAAAACACCCGTCAGAAAGAAACACATCCTATGAAAAAATTGAGGCATTTAAAGGAAACAAATTGTAGTACTCTGCATGTATTTTTCCCCTGATGCAGTGTTTCCCAGCCTCAGCCAATCAGAAGCATCAGGGGCATTTGCTTCCATCCCTAGAGCTTCACAGAGTTCTAGGAAGCAGGTGGGAGACTCCCAAGCATCTGTTATTTCTAAAGCAGAAATAGTTTGAGGTGTCTGGGTGGCTCAGCTGATTAAGCATATGTCTTCAGCTCAGGTCAGGCATGGTCCCAGGGTCCTGGAATCTAGCCCCGCATCAGGCTCCCTGCTTGTGCTCTCTCTCTCAAATAAATAAAAATCTTTAAAAAATAAAACAGAAATGGTTTGAAATACACTGCCTTACTGCATTCATCTCCTTTCTTTTCAGTTTAGAATTTTTTTATTGTTATGTAAGTCACTATATAGTACATCAGTAGTTTTTGATGTAATGTTCCATGATACGTTGTTTGTGTATAATACCCAGTGTTCCTTGAAATACCCTCCTTAATACTTGAAATGCCCTCCTTAATACTCATCACCAGACTCACCCATCCTCCCACTCCCCTCCCTTCTAGAACTCTCCTGTTTGTTTCCCAGAATCCATAATCTCTCATGGTTCGTCTCCCACTCCACTTTTTCCCCCTTCATTTTTCCCTTCCTTCTCCTAACGTCCTCCATGCTATTCCTTACATTCCACAAGTAGGTGAAACCATATGATAATTGACTTTCTCTGTTTGGCTTACTTCACTTAGCCTAATCTCCTCCAGTTCCATCCATGTTGATACAAAAGTTGGGTATTCCTCTTTTCTGATGGCTGAGTAATATTCCAATGTATGTATGGACCACATCTTCTTTATCCATTTGTTTGTTGAAGGGCATCTCGGCTCTTTCCACAGATTGGCTATTGTGGACATTGCTGCTATGAACATTGGGGTACATGTGGCTCTCCTTTTCACTGTATCTGTATCCTTTCCTGATTAAAACTCTTCAGAGTGTCAGGATAGAGGTGACATTCCTCAATTTCATAAAAACCATCTATGAAAATCCCACAGCAAATATCATTCTCAATGGAGAAAAGCTGAGAGCCTTTCCTTTAAGATCAGGAACATGACAAGGATGCCCACTCTCACCACTATCATTCAACATAGTATTAGAAGTCCTAGAAACAGCAATCAGACAACAAAAAGAAATAAAAAGTATTCAAATTGACAAAGAAGAAGCCTAACTCTCTCCCTTCGCAGATGTCAGTTTAGAATTTATAGCAGAGAGGAGTTAGCTGAACAAGGTGGGCAGAAGTTCTGTTGTGAGTAGAGCAAGCTACCCATCCTACTCCAGTGTGAGTTTTTTCTCAGCTGTAAACCAAGAATAACAAAAGTATCTACATAAGGTGTGTAAGATCGTTATAGAAACTAGATAAAGTAATGGATGTGATGGCTACTTATAATGGGAATACAAATGTGTTTTCCATAAATTCATTCATTGTGTCACATGTTCCCTGAGCAAAGCCATTAACATGTCCCTTGGGGTTTTTTGTGTGAGAGAGATTTTACCCATTTAGCAAGGAGGAGTTGGTAAAACCAAAGGTCAAGTTGACAGAAAGCCTTGCTGTAAGTTCAGTTTTGCCTTTTCTTGTTTGAGGCACCCAGGAAAAGATGGCAACCTTCCAGATCTGTTACCTCATCTATAAAACTGATGATGGTAACTCCTTGCTCCCCTCTCAGAGAGGTGAAGTTGCTTCATAAATGATGAAATCTGAAAGTGTTTGGAAACCATAAAACTCCATACACATTGTTGATGCCTGTGCAACAGATGCCTGTGCAGGAGCTAGAAAGGGCAAGGTATCAGTTTTCAGATCCAGTAATATCCCACCTCTACCCCATCTAATCCCTACCCAAAAGGTACAATCTGCTGACAGGAGTGCTGGAGTCTGAGCTATGACTCCATCTGCAGTTCAAGAAAGGCAAGAGTACTCAGAGTTTCTGGGGCAGATGCCAGTCCCCTGGAGTGGAGTTGAGGGGGCAATGCTCAGCGAGCAAAGAGGTTGGCCCACCGTCTGTGCGCCTGGCATCTTTGTAGCTTCCCAAGTTTAGTGATGGATGGTGCCCTACATTCTCCCTCCTGCTGCTAGCTGCAACTGTCATCATGCATCATATTTCAAGAGTGGAACTGTAGACCCTGTGCCTGGGAAGAACTGGGTTCGGATATCTGCAGAGTCAAGCACAGACTTATTAAGGGATTAGGAGTGGGGAAAGACTTTATAGGCTAAACCTGTTCACATGATTAAAAGTGGGGAAGTGAGAACAGCTGTCTGAGGAAATAAAGAATGTCACTAAGAGGGGCGCCTGGGTGGCTCAGTCGGTTAAGCATCTGCCTTCTGCTCAGGTCATGCTCCCAGGGTCTTGGTACTGAGCCCTGCACTGGGCTCCTTGCTCAGCAGGGAGCCTGCTTCGCCCTCTCCCTCTGCCTGCCACTCCCCCTGCTTGTGCTCCTGCGTGCTCACTCTCTCTCTGTCAAATAAATAAATAAAATCTTTTAAAAAAACAGAGAGAGAGAAGAAGAAGAGGGGCACCTGGCCGGCTCAGTGGGTTAAAGCCTCTGCCTTCGGCTCAGGTCATGATCCCGGGGTCCTGGGTCCGAGCCCCACATCGGGCTCCCTGCTTAGAAGGGAGCCTGCTTCCCCCGCTCTCTCCCTCTGCCTGCCTCTCTGCCTACTTATGATCTCTGTCAAATAAATAAATAAAATCTTTAAAAAAAATTTTTTTTAAAGAAGAAGAGGTAGGCTAAGGAAACACATACCCAAAAATAGCCTCTAATACCTTATATTTTTCAGGTATTTTTCAAAGCTCTCTTTTTCTTACCGAATTGTACTCACTTAGAAGCCAGCGAGAAATATGATATCACACTTTTTTATAACCAAAAGGTTATCCTGCATACTTTCCCTTTCATGACATATTATATTAAGCAGAATAAGTCTCAAACAAACAAAAAAAACCTATGAAGTACATCTTAGGGAGATGATCTATTTTTTAAGAAAACTATCACTTCAAACTAATGGTTCTCAAACTTGAGCTAACATCAGTAATCATTTGGAAGGCTTGTTAAAACACAGAGTGCTGGGCCACACCCCCAGTTTCTGATTCATTAGGTCTGGAATGAGGCCATTTCTAACAAGCTCCCAGGTCACAGTGATGCTGCTGGTCCACAGACCATACGGGAAGAACCAATGCCCTAGATAACAAGGGATCTTTGACAGGAAGAAGGGAAAAAAATGCAGACTCTGAGAGCAAATACATTTTCTCATTCTAGTCTTTTAAGTTGAAGTTCAGAAATGTCATTTCATCCAAGCAGATCACTTGGCTTATTAGTTTCTCACTGTGTGGAAATATTCATAGAAAAGCCAGGGGTGGGACGCCTGGGTGGCTCAGTGGGTTAAAGCCTCTGTCTTCAGCTCGGGTCATGATCCCAGGGTCTTGGGATGTAGCCCCACACCGGGCTCTCTGCTTAGCAGGAAGCCTGCTTCCTCCTCTCTCTCTCTGCCTGCCTCTATCTCTGCCTGTCAAATAAATAAATAAAATCTTAAAAAAAAAAAAAAGAAAAAGAAAAGAAAGTAAGGTAAGAAAAGCTAGGGGTAATCCAAAAATGGAATTGTAGAGTGGGTCACTGAACTAGAGCCATAGCATGAGGCGGAGGTCACTTGGCTGCTCTTAGGGACTATTGACATTAAGATCCGTCCCTTGTGGGGACCAGCCTGTAGAAGGCAAGGAACGTAGAACCACCTTCTTTGGACAACAGTTCCAGGTGTGGTACCAAAATCTTGCTCTCTGAGTCCCATGTTAGAGAATTTATCATTCGTTTAGTCGTTTATTGAATCATGTGATCCCTCTCTGTATTACATAGAATCTTCTGCCTTGGAGACAGGCTCTTTTAGATTTGGGACAGTGGAAAAATAATCCAAGCCACATACATACTTTTAAATTTAAGAAGTAAAACTAAGCTGGTGAAATTAATTTCAATAATATTTTATTTAATCCAGTACATGCAAAATATTATTTCAACATGTAGGCACTGTAAAAAAAAAAAAAACTGAGGTTTTTTACATTCTAATACTAAGTCTTCAAAATCCAGTGTGTGTATCATAGCACATCTCCAACTGGACTAGCCACATTTCAAATGCTCAATAGTTACATATGGCTAGTGGCTAACTCATTGGACAGAGCACTTCCAGTTCATATTTTCTTGATAAGACCAAAGGAAAATCCAATTTATCAGTACCACCCACTTCTATTAACTATTTTCCCCTGTGCCATCAAGCGCCATCAGAATCTGGAGATTCTTCCCACTCTATCTGCCACTGAGAGTGGCTCTCTGTGCCACAGAATGATAATTGGCTTCAGATTACCATTTGGCTTCTCCCCCTCTTCCATCATAATGGCAATTTTAGCTGGACACATGGCTATCAAGAGTAAATACTACATTTTCCCTTGTAGCTATTTGAAGCCATGAAACTATTTTTTGGTCAAAGAAATGTAAGCATTAACATAGCACCTTCCAAGAACTCCTTCCTATTGGCTCAAATGAAAACCAGATGGCTGGAATTATAGCCGCCATCTTATACCATGAGGTGATCTTAGAAATGGAGATGACACAATAGCTAGGAACCCAGATCCTGAGGATTGTGTGGAGCAGAGCCTATGATCTGACTTTAAAGTGAGAGAGAAAGTAACTTGTACCATGTTTAAGCCAATGTTTTTCCAGTTGTGTAACCTGAACTTAACTCATAACCAACCCATTCATCCCTGGCTTATAAACAGGGTGGAGATCCCTTGGAAAGAAACATTAACAGATGTAGTGGCATTTTTAGCACAAAACAAAACTAATAATAATAGCTACTAGTTATTGAGCACTCACTTTAACAGGCCTTATGTTAAGTACTTACCTCCTTTTTAATAAAGCTTACAACAACCCCCATATGTAAATCAGGAAATTTAGAAGAATTTAACGGACTTGTCCAAGATCACATTGCTAGAAAATGGGAACTCAGAATTTGTACCCCCTTCTGGATGTCTCCATAAACCATGTTCTTTGCTGGGCGGATCCCCTTGGGTGAAGTCTAGGCTACACAGAGGGAGAGAGAATGGGGCACAACTCCGGTTTCACAAAGTCAGCAGAAGCTCTGAATTCAAACTCGAATTTACATCCTCATTCCAGACAGGTTCGATCATTCATGGAAAATATGAGGGCCAGCTGTGTTCCTATCACTCTGTATGGTATTCTAGGGGAATGAGGGCACATCACTTAAAGCCAGTTCCCTACAGCTCAACTTTCTTTTGAGGGCTTTTGCACCTGTCCAGCTGTTCTTTTCGTCCTCATTTTAGTACTCTAAGAATTTGAAAATTAATTTATCTAGAGTGAAACATTCTAACTTAATGCATTTCTGATATTGAATATACGTCATTTTAGAACGATGGAATTGAGAGTGTCTTTGGGTGGCAGGAAGTAGGAGCAAACTTCTAAAAGAGCAATCCTGGGCCAGAAGTCAGAAGAATTTTCTTTGTATCAACCCTTTTCAGACAATGCAGAACACAAAAGGTAAGGAACAGAACTCCATAGAGAAGTCGGGGGAAGAATACGTGACTCTCAAATTCAAACACGTGTTAGTGGAAATGAGAGGAACAGCAGACTTGAGTGAGTCAAGCACATCATCTTTATCAAGAACCTCAATGAAGAACATGGAACAAGAAAGATCAGTGGAGGAGGACAAAGTTTCCTGTCCACAGGAGCACACACAATGCAACAACCACCTAAAACCAGAAGATACCCATGTCTCCACTACCCTGTAAACTACCACCATTCAACCTGCTTCACCAAGACACTGCGTGGGCCTAGTGCTATCAGTTAAAGCTGAGCACCAGAGACAGAACCAGAAGCACATAAGCAACTCTGTCAATACCCCAATCAGAAGAATATTCCTGTCACAGCCAAGAAGACCAACATGCAGACAGTCGTAAAGAAAATCAAAGGGGGACAAGGGGAAAACATCTCTGGAAAAGTCCGAGATAAAGATGTGATCTGACGAGACTGATCCTCTGGAAGTAGCTCCTGACCCTGAGGAGGGGGTGTCTGACCTGAAGGGTTACCACTCTTCTTGAGGGAGTTCATACCATCGTGTTAACAACTTTGGCCCAGAGGCTATATTGGCCTCCTGGACCAGAACCACACTCAGGGCTGGGAAGATGGAGGCACTGGAATCACCACAAGAGACTTACAGTGTCTGGTGGTGTGTGGTCCGTGGGAGAGTTCTCCCTGTGGAAATGGATGGTTGGATTCACCTGTGGTTTTATGTTGGCCCAGCCTGGATTCCAGAAACACAAGGGAAAATTAGTATATGCTTCTTGCTCCCTTCCTGCAGTTTCCCAATATGGCGTACCCCATGTGTTCAAAGGAACAATGTATTAATAAAAAGCCTCCAATGAGATTAGAATACCAGAGGACTCCTGGGTGGCTGAGTCGGTTAAGCCCCTGTCTTCGGCTCAGGTCATGATCCCAGGGTCCTGGGATCAAGTCCCAGATCAGGCTCCTTGCTCAGCAGGGAGTCTGTTTCCCTCTCTGCCTCTGCCTGCCACTCTGACTGCTTGTGCTTTCTCTCTCTCTCTCTCTGACAAAAAAATAAATACAATCTTAAAAAAAAAAAAAAAGAATACCAAAGGAAAGAGCACATTTGTGCTTGTAAGTGAGGGTGGAGAGGTTACAACAGTCAGCTCCACTGACAGGCAAACTTCAGTCACCTCCACATACTCTGTGTTTCCTGCTTACAGGACTGAAGACCAGTGGGTTGCCGACTGGCAGATTGCCCACAGACTCCCTAAAGGTGCCTGCTTTGGTGTGGGATATGTGAGTTAGGATACAGAGACTCTTATGGGTTTTTTTCCTTGTTTGTTTTGTTTTTTAAGTAGGCCCTATGCCCAGCATGGAGTCCAACATGGGACTTGAACCCACAACCCTGAGATCAAGACCTGAGCTGAGATCAAGAGTCTGATGCTTAACCGACTGAGCCACCCATGAGCCACATGGAGACTCTTATGTTTTAAAAATGGGAATACACTTCACAAGTTATCATTAATTCCAGTATAATCACCATTTATTAACCAATTATGTCATTCATTAAATGAAAACTTTCTAACTACCAAATGTCTACCCTCCTGAATAGAAATGGCCTTAATAGCGTGTGAGATCATCTTCAGCTGAGCACTGTGAAGGGTTTGAGTAAAGAAACAGCCATAGTTTGTTTCCAGGCTTCCTTTCCTCTTCAGAGCACAGACTACCTTAGGAGTTGCTTCTGGTTGTAAGGGTAATGACTCCAAACTGTTGAATATTGTAAGCCAAAGAGTAAACTGTTACTCACTCTCTCTTGCCCTCCCCAAAACACATAACTCTTAATTTGGAAAATGTTGTTTTGTATTTTTTCTTAGTAACCTGAGACATCTGTGGTTTAGCTCTGGGCTAAAAGCATAGGATACTTTGCCAGTATTATTCCATGTGTAAATCTTTGTATATTTTTGCTGCTTAAAAATGTTTAAGTCTGCTTCCCAATCATAAATACATAGTCTGGTGAATTTAAAATTTGTATATAACTCATCAACTGTTGTATTTAGACCATATTCATCACACGCAAAGTATGGTTAATATTCTGAACTCAAAGTAGGATTAAAGCCAAAAAGCATGATTTTCTTTTGCATGGCTCATTTTTAATTTTTTGTGTACTTCCTAAATTTATAGTACTGGAAGTCCTGGAAAAGATTGGATGTTTTTCACTGGTCTTGTGTTTTCACAGCAGTTTCCAGCATTGTTTTATTATTATGAGTAAAGGAGTTCTGCATCCCTGCCCCCTTCAGATGAAGTTGTAAAAGTAATACTCTGTAACGAGTAGCGGATTGGAAAGTTTGTAACCGTCATGATATAGACTGGCTTGGATACTAATCCTCAATAAATGTTAGAGATAAAAAGGAAAAGTCTTATTGAGGAGCAAGATATTTCCATGGCCTCACAGTGTCTCTCTATAGATTGCTCATTAGCAGTCAGAATTTTTCAACGTAATAAATAATATGCATACTTTATTCCTCTAAAAAATGATGGAATCAGGGCACCTGGGTAGCAGTTAAGCATCCAACTCTTGATTTTGGCTCAGGTCATGATCTCAGGTTCTTGAAATCAAGCCCTGTGTGGGGCTCCTGGTTCAGTGGGGAGTCTGCTTAAGATTCTCTCTCTCCCTCTCCCCCCACACCTCCCTACACTGTGTGTATATGTATACTAACTCTCAAATAAATAAGATCTTTAAAAAAAAAAAAATGGCGAGGGCACTTGGGTGGCTCAGTTGGTTAAGCCTCTGCCTTAAGTTCAGGTCATGATCCCAGGGTCCAGGCATCGAGTCCTACATTGGGCTCTCTGCCCAGTGGGGAGTTGCTTCTCCCTCTCCCTCTTTGTTCTCCCTTCCTCTCTCTTTCTCAAATAAATAAATAAAATCTTAAAAAAAAAAAAAAGGCAGAATCATTTAGGGTCTTGGCTTGTGAGCAGGTCACTAACAGAGATCTCTGGGAACTAGCCCAGATGTATTACCCTTTTTCAGCAGTGCCACAAAATAAAACTAAGAGCTGCTGACGACAGCTGAGCAGTTCTTTAATAAACCTTATGTTAAGTACGTAATAACTTTTAAGTTCACGACAACCCAAATGAAGTTTCCTGAGGGTAAAGGTTGTGTTGTCTTGGTCACTGTCAAACTACCATCTCGATTCTCTTTACCTGGAATCTAGCAGGTCTGCGGTAACTTTACGTTGAATGAGATGTTGAACTTTATGTTGAATCAAATACTTCCTAGGGCTCTTTCATGTTCTGTCAGCCTCACCTATCTCTTGTTCCACCCACTGCACAGACCAGCACCACAGTGGCCTCTGAGTAACTCCACACCCGCACAAAAGACATGCCTCCCCTGCACTCCATACTTCTGCTTCTTGCCTTGGGGCTTCCGTTTGACCCAGAGGTCTGTGTGCCATGAAACCCACCATGTATGTGCAACATGGCAGTATGGGGGAGGCAGGAGTCAGTGAATACATTCTTCCTGTTCTTCTCTCCAGTGGACTCTCTGGATACAGAATTTATTTGGGTTTTGGAGGACAGACTTAATGGTCCCTTGGGATCAAACAATTAACAGTAACCAACTCAGTAACCTACCCTTCTATGCCCTGTAACGTTCCATCCCCCGTCTTCCTGCCTTACATTCTTTGTCTCTTCATGCTGCTCCCTGGGCTCACAATCCCAAGTAAAGAAATTGCATGTAAATCCTTTTTCTCAAGCCCTTCTTTCTGGAGAGCCCAGAATAAGACAGAGTAAGTGAATCTACTCTTGAATACTTTGTCTAAAAACATTATCCAAATGAATTATTGTACACTGGGCCATCTTATTTTAATTACTGAAGTCCAGTCAAAAGGAATGAGGGGGGACGCCTGCGTGGCTCAGTTGGTTAAGCGGCTGCCTTCCGCTCAGGTCATGATCCCAGCGTCCTGGGATCGAGTCCCGCATCGGGCTCCTTGCTCCGCAGGGAGCCTGCTTCTCCCTCTGCCACTCTGTCTGCCTGTGCTCGCTCGCTCTCTCTCTCTCTGACAAATAAATAAATAAAATCTTAAAAAAAAAAAAAAAAGGAATGAGGGATGCCTTTTTCCAGAATCACGTAACCCAGCATGTAATCGTAATTACGTAATTACGTAACCACGTAATTCCGGACACCAATGGGAACTATTTATGTAAGCTGTGAGAGCACCACCCCAAGACAGTAGGGCTCCATTATGACCCCCATAACTCTTATTTCTCCCCAAGAAGCATGGCCTCTACAGAACTCTCTGAGGACAGGTGGATGTAATATTGCTGTGACAATGTTCATCTCAGAAAGGTTAACACAAATGTTTACAGTAAATAGTGGCACAGCGATGCCTTCCAACTAAGTCTGAAAAATTCTACAAACCTCTGGAAGTTTATCAACTCTACTAGAAAGTAGCAAACCTAAAAAGGAGCTGATAGAGGAAACAACTAGCAGTAATAATAAAATAACAGATATGATTTTTTCCCCTAACATCTATTGAATATTTACTTTGTGCCAGGCCAGAGTCTGTCACATTAGATATTTACAAAACCCTTTGATAACATTACTTTTAATTTACACTTATCCGGAGGGTTTAGATGTTATTTAATTTAGATGTTACTAAGTTCTGATGGCTATGAAGCAGATACCAGCCAAATTCCAGACTTCTTTTATACGAGGGAAAAATAAATCTCTCTATTTAAGCCAGTGTTGTGTTGATGATTTCTGTTACATGTGGTTGAGATTAATGATAAGGGTTATATTTACCTAATTACAAGGGATTTCTGATACTACTTTTGATTCAAGCCCCAGTCCAAAAACTGGGGAAATATACACTCATAGACATTCTAAAAAGTTGTCATATAATACTCTTTCCAGTGTGTGTCAGAGAAAGGAAAATCAGTAATCTGATATAAGGAAGATATATCACAGAAAAAAATGGGTCCCACAAGATAGCTTCTCAGTGTTCTGAGACCTTTTATAGGCATAAGGACTATATTTTTTTCCTGACCCCAAAAATTGATACACAGCAACTGATAAATATGACTGTAGCTACAGAGATTTTCAGTAGGACTATAGGAAGTAATTATGTTTCATTCACTCATTCATTTAAAACCATTTATTAATGGGGCGCCTGGTGGCTCAGTCAGGTGAGCATCTGACTCTTGGTTTTACCTCATGTCATGATCTCCCAGTCATGAGATCAAGCCCCACATCAGGCTCTGCACTGAGCACAGAGCCTGCTTAAGAATCTCTCTCTCCTTCTCCCTCTGTCCCTCCTCACTCATGTTCATGCTCTCTCCCTCTCTCTCTTTCTCTCATTCTCTCTCTAAAACAAAAACAAACAAACAAACCAAAATTATTAAGCCCTGCGAAGCTACAGACATGAGATGGTGAGACCTGCCCTCTAGGAGGCCAGGTGTATGAAAAAGACGCACAAGGAGACAGCCCCTGTGCGCCAGTGTGGGGCTGCGTCAGCCCAGGGAGTCACAGGGGAGTTATCTGATCCAATGCTGAGGGAGGAAGGAAGGCTTCTTAGAGGAAGTGATGCCCAAGGGAGTCCTAAAAGTTGAGCAGGTATCCCAGGAAGATAAATCTGGGTAAGGGTTTAAAGAAAGGCAGGAAGACAGCTCCGGGCATGGGGGAGAATGTGGAGCAGTGTGGTATTGTAGGAAACACGGGGAGGAGGCAGAAGAGATGAGGCCACTGCAGCATAAAGGAGCCACACCGTGAAAGCCTGGCTCCAAAGCGTCTAGATCACCTGGAAGGCTGCATTGAGCACAGAATGCTTTTAAAAGAGATGTACATTTAGAACCCTTGCAGTTTAGGGTCACCTGGGTGGCTCAGCCAGTCAGCCCCTGAGTGGGGCTCCAAACTCGGCATGGCATCTGCTTGTCCTTCTCCCTCTGCTCCCCACCCCAACCTCTGCACAAACCCTCTCTCTCTCTCTCTTTCTCTCTCGTAAATAAATAAAATTTTTTAAAAACTTAAAAATAAACTTCTAAGATTGAAAAAAGAGCTGTTGTAGTTTAGAAAGATGATTTGCTCTGGGTGAGCTCATTGGCCTTTCCTGCTCGAATACTATGAATCGAGGAACTGGTACAATTTTTTTTTATTTTATTTATTTATTTGACAAACAGAGATCACAAGTAGGCAGAGAGGAAGGCAGAGAGAGAGGAGGAAGTAGGCTCCCTGCTGAGCAGAGAGCCCGATGCAGGACTCGATCCCAGGACCCCGGGATCATGACCTGAGCCGAAGGCAGAGGCTTTAACCCACTGAGCCACCCAGGCGCCCTACAATATTTTAAAATTATAATTTGGCAGGAACCTACAAATAACTCTTGGCCTAATTCAGGAAGGTAATATGGCTCACTGAATGTTCATGCTTGATTCTGTCCTCTGAAGACATGCCTAGTGGATGTACCTAAGTAAGGAAAAGAGATGCATACCATTTGTTTGAGAAATCAGTTCAAGCAGAAGCCAGGAGCAGGGATTGGAGCTGAGAAAAGGGCAGGCTCAGGATTCAGGACTGGGGCTCAGTGATACTGTTATCAAGTAGGTGGCTGCAGGAATTAAGGACCCAGTAGGTTCCTGTGCTCACACCATTTGATGGTCCCACTAAGGGAATTTTCTTCATATTTGAGCATTTTCTGCCGTCTCTAGGGGCTTTCTAGGGGATGGGCCCTGGGTGGGACCCCTGATGGCTCCTGGTGTATAATAAAGTAGCCCCTGCTGCTTTCCCTCTCACCCTCCACATGGTTTGGCCAAAGGTAGTGAGTCCCTCCTCTGCAATTCCATGCCTTCATTTACACAGTGAAGAATAGGAAGCCGGTGCTGGGCAGGGACTGAGTCTGCTTTGTGCATAGTTGTACCCTCAGTACTTAGTACAGTAGGTACCCCAGAAATACTTATGAATAAACAAGTATCAAATATACCAGTCAATTGTGCCTTTGTGCATAAAATAAAAATAGCAGACACATATCATGCTTACCATGTATTCTAAACATTTCAGATATTTTATCCTCAGAACAATGCTGTAAGGGAAATATTATTATTACTCCCTTTTTACAGATGAGAAAAATCAAGAACAGAGAGGTTAAGGACTTGCCTAAGGTCACACAGCTATAAGTATGAATTCTGCAAAAGGTACAAACTTCCAATTAGAAGATAAATAAGTACTAGGAATGTAATATACATAGTGACTACAGTTAACACTCCTCTGTTAAAAGAAATTAGTATTTATTACATGAATGCTAGCATTTCTGGTTCCTTTGAGACCCCACTGTTCCTCCAATTTGGGGTAGTTATAGGTTTTAGTTGTTAATTTGGAGACATTATTAACAGATAAAGAGAAATTTGCTCATCTTCTGCACATAAATGTCAGTCCAGACACTTGAAGAAAGAAGTGAGGCTTGAGGGGGAGAAAACCTGAAAACCATACACTGCAGTCCTGTTGATCTTTAAACCCAAGCACCACGTCTCAGTTTACCTGATCAGGCCCCCAGATCTCGTTCCCTCCAGTCACTAAGGTCTCTGTCACAATAGCCATCTTTCTGCTGTTCAGACAAGCCAAGCACACAGCTCATCAAGGGCTGTGCACATGCGGCAATTCCTCTTCCCCCAAGTTTCCTCCTGGCTGGGTAATTTCTCACCGTTCTGGTCACTCCTTTCACAGGCCTTCCTCAAGTATCCAGTCTACAGAACTACCCTCCAACCCTTACCCCCATCCTATTAACCTGCTTTATTTTCTCCAGAGCATTTGCCAGTAACAGAAATAGTCTTTTTTGTTTGTTTGCTATTTCCTTATTTCTTTCCTCTTCCCATTTCAGTATATAAAATCCTTGGGGTAAATCAGGGAGATTGGCAGCATAAAGAAGGAGTGCAGTTTGTATTTGCCCAGTGACAAATGTTTCAACAAATTACAAATCTTTGCCAAGCACTGGCCAAGACCAAGTCAAATGAGAAAAGGAACCTCAGATCTCCATGCACCCATTTCTCAGTGCCTGAATCATGCAGGATAAAGGGCTCAGGCCCCAGAGATCCTACACAAAGTCCCACTGATGTCACTCAGTTGGCCGCAGAGGTCCCTTGCCAGTCTGAGAAATCAAATTGGGAGCTTTGGGCATGAGGCAGATGCCTGCGAAATCACACCGAGGGGAGCCTTAGCAGCACCGAGGACGCTGGAAATCTGTGTGACTGCTCTTAAGCTTGCTGTGGGGAGAAAGTTGGTGGCCGCCTCTAGATAGCAACAGGGAGGATTTCCTGTTGTTGTTCCAGTTTTATATACTGGGGTGTAGCATGAGATTTCACTTAGAAAAAAAAATGTTTTCTTTGGTTTAAAGAAATATATATCGCTTAGAAACCATTTCCTTAGAGAATTTCTCCTCATTGTATACTAAGTGCTAAAGGAAATTTTTTTTTTAAGTTTTGTTTTTTTGGGGCAGAGAGAAAGATCACAAGTAGGCAGAGAGGCAGGCCGAGAGAGAGGGGGGATGCAGGCTCCCTGCCGAGCAGAGAGCCTGATGTGGGGCTCCATCCCGGGACCCCAGGATCATGACCTGAGCCGAAGGCAGAGGCTTTAACCCACTGAGCCACCCAGGTGCCCCGGAAATTTTTTTTTTAACTGAGGTCTTTCTCAATATTCAGAGTAAAAGTTTTAAATATTATCTTTCCCAGGTAGAAACTCAAAAACCAAGGCCAAGCACCCGGTCTGCAGGCCCAGGGAGCTGAACGCATTCACCCCTCTGCCCACCCTTCCCTCCTCACCAGGTGGCAGGTAGCGCTCGTTGGCTGCTCCAGGCAAAACACATTAGGAATGTAGTAGAGCATTCAAATGTGCCCCCCTCACCCCGCCTATACCTATACTTCCTAGAAGAAAGGAGGAAGAGAAACCAGGGAAATAATTGCCCTAGAAATAACTCAAGTGATGGGCATCCTACACCCAAAGCCCGCCAGGTGCCCACGCCTCCTAGGGGTAAGATAATGGCACGCTTGCTAGCAGTTAAGGAGGCACCTCAGCATCTCAGAATTTTGGAAGAAGGCTGCTCACAGCCTTGGGAATGATTGGGAATGTTTAGCTGAAAATGCATGCCTTCCTTTCACTCTGATTCATACCTTTAAGCTTGTAAGGTGTGGCTTCGCTGGAGGGAGAGTAGTGAGGAATTTGCCACAGGACTCCCCCAGCAGCAAGGCCCAGAGGCACAGAGCAGCCACCCCACACCTCTGTGTTGTGACTGCCGCTCCACCACTGCTAGGCAAAAGATAACTGGGAGCACTGGAACCTGGCCAAGATTTGACAGAATGAAGAGCAGGCATCTAAACATGGGCCTTGGCTCCAGCATTTGAGCTCTGTCTGAAGGCTCAGTTTCAAGGTCACAGTACGTTCAGAATGACCTCAGAGGGCAAGTCACCCTGCCTCTAATCCAGCTCCCACTCAACTTCCATGCCCCTTTTATGCCACTCTTCCTACATACCAGCCTCTTGCTGGGGCAGCAACACAAAGGTGTGAGGTGACACTTGAATCCTCTAAGTGTACGGGTGGTGATTGCACACCACCCTCAAGCTCGATGGTGATAGTCACCACTATATTTAGGGACAGAGATTAGCACAGGCTTCTGTGGGTACTACAAGTACTGGCACTGGGGCTCTTTGCTTTGCGCCAGGAGCCTATTAGCAATGTAGAACTTGCTCCAGGCCAACTGGCAACACAATCACTTTGAACTTCAGCCAGGGAGAGAACAGCCTCCGAGCATTCAAGAGCCACACCCTTGTGGTCGGCCAAAGGACTGATTGAATCCAACAACCTCTGTGTCTCTGTCTTTTGCTGGGGGTCAGTCACTAAACTATCATTGTGGATGCCCAGCCACAGCCCTAGTCCCAAGCCCGGAGGTGTGCCACTGGGGGCAGGTAGGGACCTGTCCCTCAGGCAGCCAGTTTTAAGTGGAGTATCTACCACTCACAGGCCCAGGGCAAGCATCCCAGTTCACAAGAGGTGCTTCACAAATGGCCTCCAATTTTGAATTTTTAAATAATTTGCAGAATTATATACATAGTCACCAAGAGCACCCTGACAAGGGTGAAGGAAAGTGACGTTCCAGGTAAAACTTTAAATTAGCTGCTTCTTACCGGATAACACTACTTAGAGGACATTAAAATAACAATGACGACAGACACTTAAGTGGTGTACATTACATTTAATCCTTACAAAACCGTGGGGCACCTGGGTCTCTCAGGGCTCTCTGCTCAGTGGGGAGCCTGCTTCTCCCTCTCCCTCTGCCTGCCGCTCCCCTTGCTTGTACATGCTCGCTCGCTCTCTCTGTCAAATAAATAAATAAAATCTTTTTAAAAAAATCCTCACAAAAACCCTATACCCATTTTATAGATTAGAAGCTGAGGTACAGAAGACCAAATAACATGCCCAAAATCACACAGCTCATAAGATCACACAGCTTAATTAAGTGTTGGATTAGGATTTGAACTCGGGCTGTCTGGGCTCCAGAGTCCCTGTACTTTCCTACTATGAACTACTGTGAAGTACTTACCGCCTATTTTAAAAATACATCCTTGGTACCAGCACAATCAAATTTTACAGGTTGAAGTAGTCACCTCTTAGCATGGAAACACTTGGCATTTCACATTTTTTAAAATCCCAGGAGTCTCTAAAAATGGAAGCCCTTCAGGCTCTATAAAGACCTCAAGCCAGTCTAGCAGTAGCTGGTCTTCTTCACAAGGACTGTTCCTACGCTAGAGAACAGTAATTCCAGTTCTGGATGAGGATGTGGAGACCCCATGAGTGGTCCTCCTTCTGCACAGCAGAATCATCCTTCACTTGGTCATGTCCACTTCTCAACCCAAAGCTCTCAAACTAAGAATCAAGGGAGTTTCTCTACACCTGATAACTGGTAATGCCAAAGCCTCCAAGGGCTTTCATTTTGTCCGAGCCCCTCCAACAGAGTGGAAGCATCTGGGGGCAATGCCAGACTCCCAGCCAAAAATGCTGGGAGGTATAGCCCATTGTGAGCTCTAACTAACTTAAGAAAAGAAAAGGTAGTTCTTCAAAGCTGACCGTTGAGTTGTGATATCTAATAGAGTCCTAGATATGCTAGAGGAGAACAGTGTACACAATTTGATATACAGACAATAGGATTTATTTACTCAAAACCTATCTACTGACCCTCCCTGAGAAAGCACCATGCGAGGCATGGTGGGAATGGAGATGACTGAGACATGAGAGCCCAGAACAGGGGCAGAAAACACAAACAAATCACTCATAGCGTAGTTGGCAGAGATGATCATGGTAGGTCTGAGTGCTCTGAGACTCTTCTTCGTTCTAGAGAGAGAATTTGTGGAAGGCTCCTTAGGGGAGCTGACATTTGCAGGCAGCCTCTAAGGATGAGCAGACATTGACTTAGTCAAGCAGAGAGCTGAGCAAATGACAAAGACAATCCCCAAATGCCATTGAACCTATTCTCATCTTTCCACCTTGAGCAAGCTTCCTGTTAAGCAGTTAATGTAATTCATATTTCAGAGCACCTATATGTGACTATAACACCTGAGTATAATTCTTTTTTTGTTTTATTTAAATTCCAGTTAGTTAGCATATGGTGTATTATTAGTTCCAGGGGTAGAATTTAGTGATCCACCAGTTGCATATAACAACCAGTGCTCATTATATCAAGTGCCGTCCTTAATGCCCGTCATCCAGTTATCCCATCCCCCCACCCACTACCCTCCCAGCAACCCTCAGTTTGTTTCCTAGAGTTGAGTCTCTTATGGTTTGTCTCCCTCTCTGTTTTTTGTTTTTTGTTTTTTTAAGATTTTATAGATTTGTTTGAGAGAGAGAGAGAAAGCATAACCAAGAGGGAGGAGGGGCAGAAAGAGAGGGGGACAAACAGGCTCCCTACTGAGCAGGGAGCCCTACATGGGGCTCAATCCCAGGACCCTGAAATCATGACCCAAGCCGAAGGCAGATCTTAACCCACTGAGCCACCCAGATGCCCCTCCCTCTCTGTTTTTATCTTATTTTATTTTTCCTTCCCTTTCCCTATGTTCTAAAATTCCATGTATGAGTGAAATCATATGGTATTTGTCTTTCTCTTACTGACTTATTTTGCTTAGCGTAATACCCTCTAGTTCTATCCACATCATGGCAAATGGCAAGATTTCATTCTTTCCAATGGCTAAGTAATATTCCACTGTGTATGTTTATATGTGTGTGTGTGTGTGTGTATGTGTGTGTGTGAGATATATGTATCTAAATATATAGATATATAGATATATATCACATTTTTTTAAAGATTTTATTTATTCATTTGACAGAGAGAGAGAGAGATAGTGAGAGAGGAAATACAAGAAGGTGGAGTGGGAGAGGGAGAAGCAGGCTTCCCACCGAGCAAGGAGCCCAGTGCAGGGCTCAGATCCCAGGACACTGGTATCATGGCCTGAGCCAAAGGCTTAACGACTGAGCCACCCAGGTGCCCCATATGCCACATCTTCTTTATTCATTCTTCTGTCAATGGACATCTGGGCTCTTCTTGTGGCTCCTGGTTTCATTGATCTATTCCACTAGGCGTTTTTTTATTTCTAGATCATTGATTTCTAGTCTTTATTATTTCCCTTCTCCTGCTGGCTTCAGGCTTTATTTGCAGTTCTTTTTCCAGCTCCTTTAGGTCTAAAGTTAGGTTGTATATTTGAGACTTTGCTTGCTTCTTGAAGTAGGCCTGTATTGCTGTGTACTTCCCTCTTAGGACTGCTTTTGCTGAATCCCAAACATTTTGAGCTGTCTTGTTTTCATTTTCATCTGCTTCCATGTATTTTTTTAATTCTTCTTTAATTTCCTGGTTAACTCATTCATTCTTTAGTAGGATGCTCTTTAACTTCCATGTATTTGTCGTTCTTCCAAATTTTTCTTGTGGTTGACTTCAAGTTTCATAGCATTGTGGTCTGAAAATATGCATGGTATGATCTCAGTTTTTTTGTACCAGTTGAGTCATGAGTTGTGACCAAGTATGTGATCTATTCTGGAGAACGTTCCATGTGCACTCAAAAAGAATGTGTATTCTGCTGCTTTAGGATGAAATACCCTGAATATACCTTTTAAGTACTGGTATATGCTGGTCCAGTGTGTCATTCAAAGCCTTTGTTTCCTTGTTGATCTTCTGCTTAGATGATCTGTCCATTGCTGTGAGTGAAGTGTTAAAGTCCCCCACTATTATTATATTCTTATCAATGAATTTTTTAAAATTTGTTATTAATTGATTTATATACTTGGCTTCTCCCAGGTTAGGGGAATAAATATTTATTATTTTTAGATCTTCTTGTTTGTGATATAGTATCCTTCTTCATCTCTTATCACAGTCTTTGGTTTTAAAACTAGTTTGTCTGATATAAGGATGGCTATTCCAACTTTCTTTTGATATCCATTAGCATGCTAAATTATTCTCCGCCCCCTCACTTTCAATCTGGAGGTGTCTTTGGGTCTAAAATGAGTCTCTTTTAGGCAATATATTAATAGGTCTTGTTTTTTAATCTATTCTAAGATTCTGTGTCTTTGGAGCATTTAGTCCATTTACATTCAGAGTAATTATTGAAAGCTATGAATTTAGTGCCATTCTATTACCTATAAAGTTACTGTTCCTGTAGATTATTTCTGTTCCTTACTAGTCTTTGTTACTTTTGGTCTCTCTTTCCTGATGGGAAAAGAGAGGGCTGGTTTACAGGGCTGGTTTAGTATTCATGAACTCCTTTAGTTTTTGTTTGTCTGGGAAACTCTTTATCTATCCTTCTATTCTGAATGACAGCTTTGCGGGATAAAGTATTTTTGGCTGCATATTTTTCCCATTTAGCACATTGAATATACCATGCCAGTCTTTCCGGGCCTTCCAGGTCTCTGTGGAAAGGTCTGCTGCCAGCCTTGTAGGTAAAGGACTTTTGCTATCCAGCTGCTTTCAGGATTCTCTCTTTATCTTTGTACTTTGGAAGTTTCATTATAATATGGTGTTGACCTCTTTTTGTTGATTTTGAGGGGAGTTCTCTGTGCCTCTTGGACTTGAATGCCCGTTTCCTTCCCCAGGTTAGAGAAGTTCTCAGGTATAATTTGTTCAAATAAACTATCTGCCCCTTTTTCCTACTCTTCCTCTTCTGGAATTCCTATGATATGGATATTATTTCACTTTATGGAATCCCTGAGTTCCCTAAGTCTACCTTCATGATCTAATAGTTTTCTTTCCCTCTTCTTCTCAGCTTTATTATTTATAATTTTATCTTCTATATCATCTGTTCTCTCCTCTGCTTCTTCAATTCTCATAGTGATTATGTCCAGTCTGTTTTGCATCTCAGTTATAACATTTTTTTCAGCCTGACTAGTTTTTAGGTCTTTCATCTCTGCAGCAAGGGTTTCTCTGCTATCTTCTATGTTTTTTTTCAAGTCCAACTAGTAGTCTTATTATAACTGTTGATCTAAGTTTTTGTTCATATACATTGCTTACATCTGCTTTGAGCAAGTCCCTGACTATGACATCTTCCTCTCCTTTCTTTTGTCATTTTGGCTAAGTTTCTATCTATTGTGTGTTATAAAAGCTTGTTATGTTTCCTGCACCTCAGGGTAATGCTATATTAAAAAGAGGTCATACCAAGGTCTAGCACTTCAGGAAGTGTTTCTGGTATATGCTGTGTGCACTCTGATGTTGCATTTTGGCTGCTCTTTTCCACTGGGCTGTCCTCTACAGAGATCCTCCTTGCTTGAATGGGCAGGGTTTGGATCTTTAACTAGGTGTGCTTTGATTTGTTTGTTAAGCCTCACATCTGCCACTTTCTCTCTCTTCAGTTGTGCAGATTGTTTTCTTAATCCTCAGATCATATTCTTAGTTGTTCAAAATAGTTTGATTTGATCTAGCTGTGTTCAAGGGACAAGGCAGGCTCCCCCCTCCACCATCTTAATTCCTCCCCTCTTTAACTATAATTCTTGAAAACTGGGGAGACTACCTGGAATTCTTCACAAATATTTTAAAACGAGTAAGAATTAGATATTTCTCAACTAACCCTAATGCATGTTTATCTTCAGAAACTAAACTCAGCAGGACCTTAGGGCAAATGCAGAATTGCACACACATACACACACACACACACACACACACACACACACACCACACACACCTCTTTGAGGATGGGGACTGCAGAGAGTTTTTAGAGCATTTCCATCTTTGAACTTGATTCCCTTCCTATTTTGACTGTTTGGATTACATCTGTTGGGTTGGTATCCTTTTGAAAGATTGCTAGCAACAGATTATACTCCCAGTGGGGACTTGGGATATGAATGACCCCCAACAGGGTGGCTATGATCAGAAACAGATATCTACTACATGCAAGCATGGTGAGGCTGTCATGCCGTCTTTAGGGATGTTGAATGCCAATCTGACTCTTTGTTCTCTATCCCTTTATTGCACTCAAATACTGTAGAAAAATCTACTTATAAGAGGAAGCCAACCAGGTTCTGCCCTCCATTAAACCTTCCAAGCCTGGAGCAGGCTGGAGCTGCCAGAAAGAACTTTGAACAAAATGTAGAGTTTTAACTAACACCCATAACTGGATACTTTTATTACTGAAATGACATTGTGTGTGTGACAACTAACTAGAAAACCTTTAATTATTTATACATGACTAGAAAAGTCTGGGGACCTGCCCAAAACATACCTGGGGACAGAAGGGAACTAGCTCTACAGAATAAATTCAGGTGGGTGGTGGGGAAAATAATTAAGTCGGTTTCGCCTTGTACTCTCCAAAGTTCTGTCCTTATAATGTAATGTTTACCTTGTTTCACAGGAATTCTCAAGTTCTGCTAGCCCAGGAGGTTGAAAGATGTCATCAGCACAGTGGCTAGCCAGGATCAGGTTTCCAATGGCCCTGCCTCACTCTTCTCTCTGCCTGCAATGCCTTTCTCTCCTTTGCTGAGAAAGTCCTACTTGAAGACCTGATCCAAATGACAGGCTCTAGGTCACTTTCTCTGAGTCCCTCCAGGCATGTTATATGGCCACAGCCCACTGTACATGGCTCTACTATTGCCCTTATATACTGTCGCTTAGGTCTGTTATGTTATCTGTTATGTTCCTGGACTGTCATTGCCCTTATAGGCATGGCAATGTATTATTTCTATTTGATGCTTAAAGCCTAGCACAATGCTTGCCAAAAGGGCCAGTTTAGTATTCATTCACAGATGATAAATAAGTAAATTCCAGTCTGCAGTTGCCCTAGTTGATATCTGTAGCCTGATCCACAGATATTTAATATGTTAATCAGCTATCACACTAGTAATACTGCATAACTCTCTCTCTCTCTCTCTCTCTCTCACACACACACACACAACAGGTATTCATTTTCCTTTCTCAGGTAGGGCAACTGTGATTTGAGCAAAAATTAGGCTGGTCTGGGCTACAGGCTGCAGGTTGGGTTCAGATTTTCTCTACGTGTTTTCTCATTCTGAGACCGGGAGCTACGTGGGACATGTTCTTCTCATAATAGATCACAAGACTAAAGAGGTCAAGCCAAATCATGCAAGCACATTTATAGACTCTGGTCATATCATGTCTATTAACATTGCATTAGCCCAAACAAGTCACATGGTCAAGACCAACATCAAGAGTGGGAGATAAACTTTACCTTCCACAGTGTCAACAAAGCCAATGGCAAAGTATATGGAGGTATAATTCTTTTTCTTTCTTTTTTTTTTTTTTTTTTTGGAGGTATAATTCTTTACCAGGGAGCCAACTGGGAATTGGGAAAGAAGAACTGGGAATAATAATCCAAACTATCAAATGTATTTTTCCTATTTAGGGGCCATCTGTTTAGTCTGTTCAGATGACAGCATAGCATCCCAGACACCAAGCATCTGGGATGCTATGCTGTCTCTGTTCCTAACCCTGAACATTGTCTGTCTCTGTTGCTAAGTTGCTAACCCTGGACATCGGTTAGGCTATCTCTGGAGCTCAACTTCTGCATCCACAAAATGACAAGCCATGCAATGGCCCAGAAAAACATTGTATCTGCCCTTTTGATAACAGAAAAATTCTATCCCAGATATTTCCATTACCTTTCTTAAGAAATTGATTGCACTACTTATACTAAATTGTTTTAGATTTGGGGTTTGGGGTTTGTTTGGTTGGTTGGTTTACTTTGTGTTTATACTGCATCATGTTTAAGATGTGTCTGATTATGGGGTGTCTGCTGGCTCAGTCAGTTAAGCAGCTGCCTTCAGCTCAGGTCATGATCTAAGGGTCCTGGGATCGAGCCCCAGGTCAGGCTCCCTGCTCAGCAGAAAGCCTTCTCCCTCTCCCTCTCTCTGCTGCTCTGCTTACTTGTGCTCTCTCTCTCTATCTCTGTCAAATAGATAAATAAAATCTTTTTAAAAAAATAGATGTGTCTAATTATTTTTAAGTCTTACTTGAGGGATGCCTATGTGGCCCAGTCAATTAAGTGTCTGCCTTCGGCTCACGTCATGATCCCAGGGTGCTGGGATCAAGTCCTGCAGGGAGCCTGCTTCTCTCTCTGCCTGCTCTACCTGCTGCTCCGCCTGTTTGTGCTCTGTCCCTCTCTGACAAATAGAGCCAATAAATAAATCTCACATGAACTTTAGCCAAGCCTGTAGTTGTTCAAGTACTTTAAAAGTCTTCTAAAGTAATAGATTATCCAAAATAATGTGTCATGTTATGGCTTAAGAGTAATTCTAGGTGGTCTGATGATTTACAGCTAGGCCTGTGGTCAGGCCCAGCAGGAAGTGTCCATTAGGATGGCAGAGAGAATTAAGAAATCAAAGGCCTCAGACAAGCATGTGTTCTTGTCCCCACAGCCACGAGCGGGAAACTCTCCTATTATGGTACTATAAATAGTGCTTGTGTCCTCTAAAAGTAAGAATTTTTTAGAGTGTTAGAGATTTAATCTGGGCAGAGGACACTGTGACCTGCTCTCTGATGGTCAGGGCAGACCAACCAATTTCCTAGGCTGATGAATTTATTCTTGCCTCACTGCTTCATCTTTGAACTTTTGTGTGGTATAGACCTGGGGCTGGAAACCCCAGAAGAGCTGGACTCAGCCACTGAATTTTTTTAAATTATCATTTGCAAAGACATTATATTCAGTGGAAACCCCCATAGTTAGAGAAACAACACAGCCTGTTGTGTTAGAATATGCAGTTTCCTTACTTCTTTTATTTTATTTTATTTATTTATTTGACAGACAGAGATCACAAGTAGGCAGAGAGGCAGGCAGAGAGAGAGAGGAGGAAGCAGGCTCCCCGCTGAGCAGAGAGCCTAATGTGGGGCTCAATCCCAGGACCCTGGGATCATGACCCGAGCCGAAGGCAGAGGCTTTAGCCCACTGAGCCACCCAGGTGCCCCTCCATACTTCTTTAATAAAATGTTAAACCATGACATTTCTCTTTTTCAGTCCAACTTTTCTATTCATAATGGTACTTTCCTTGAGGTAGAGGCTTCATTCACTGTGATTTTACCTAATACTTAATCCAAAGACCAAGAAGCAGTCCTGCCTAAAGCAGGGGAAAGGAGCCCTCAAGAGTCCAGTTACCATGGAAATAGGAGAAAACGCAGGAAGCCCCCACCACCCCCTACACACCCACACACGTGATATCTTGTTAAGAATTACATTATATGATAGGTCTTCGGCAGGGCGATGACCTCTAGAAGTTTGCCATGTCCCTTCTCTCTCAGCCTTTCAGAGACACATAGCAGCACGTAACACACCCCCAGTCAGTGAACCTTGCCTCTTCCCACCACACAGCCTCCCACCTGCTTTTGCAAAGCCAGCCAAGAAATCATCCAGTATCCACACAGATTGCCAAAGAACAGAGGCAGATGATATGCGAGAGCAGACAGCACAGTCCAAAGAACCCCAGAGTTAGGAAACAGGGGTTGTGGCCCTACACTGACTGTATGGTGACCCTGGGCAGGTGTCTCCATCCTCCTGTACCTCAGGCCCCTTTCTGATCTCCTCCTCAAAATCAGGTTTCCCGGATTCTACTCTAGCTGAGTGCACTGTTTGACTGTTTGACTGTTTGACTCTTTCATGATTTAACATAATTTGTAATTATTTTCTTTTACGAGCTCTTAGTCTGTGGTGTCCGCTAGGATAGAGACTCCTTTTGGCCCTCTGAACCCCCATTGTATACCTAGCATGGGCACATTGTCAGCACTCAGTAAATACTCATTTAATGAATGAGTGATATCCAATGATATAGTTTTAATATTCTATGACTTTTGACTTAGTCAAAGCAAAAATAAAAACAAATAACAATTATATGAAAGAAAAATCAGCTTCTTCGGTAGTTCTCAGGGAAGAAATGGGGAGATGGATGATTAAATAGAAAATCCCCTGTTTATCAGCTGCTCCTTCTTATAATGTCTTTCCTAACCTCAAGGAGGACAATTTATTATTTTTATATATTTGCATTGTTAAAATACCCCAGGAAATTATTGTGAGCACAGAAATTAGAAAGTCTTTCTTATCTTTTGGGCACTTTGTTGTCTTTCTAGTATCTTACCTGATCCAATAAATCATTTTAATTAACTTTTAGGTACATGGTTTAGCTTACTAACTAAGTCTAGACTAGTTTTTCCACTTTTATTATGTTGAGCAAAGTTTTTGCATGATTTCTGCCTAGTCTGTCAACCCCAGAGAGATCTCTGAATAAGAGATCAAATGAAACCTAGAAGTGTAAAAATAATTAAAATATCTCTACAGACTGGAATGGTTTAATTTTTCTTGTGTTAGCAGAAACTATCTGGGCAAAGCCACTATAACTGACTGCCATTAGCTACTGTTTTTTAATATAATATTTAATTAAGATGGTGCTGATGGTTGGTCACTGGTCCTGCCACTGCATAGCCTTTCAATTTGCATCGTATTGAGCCATCCCAAGCTAATGGACAAACCACAGATAACTGTAGCTTATTTTCTCTCACCCCCACACTCTTATCTCTTCTGTTATTTGGTGACTTTGGCCAGAGTTTTTGTCTGATCTTTGCTTATTTTCTTTCCAAATAGATAAGATTATGTGTATGACACTTGCTGCTTATAGCTGCTCCTGACACAGACATGGAGAGCCCAGACTCCTTGAAATATCTCCTCCAGAAATATACAGATTTGATCCTCTGTGCTGGCCTTCGGATAACTTCTAGCCAGAGCAAATACATCCACACAATACCAGATGTTTATGGCAAAAGTTAAAGCAAATCCTGGTGTTTTTGTTTAGAGCTTTGCCCTAAACTGCCATCTTTCCAGGCTTATTTCCATCTTCCTTCATTCTAATCAGATCCAACTTTGCCTTGTTCCTCGTGCAAGATGTGTGCTTCCTTGGATCCTTGCTTCCTGAATGTTCATTGTGTATGGCTTTTTGAAGTCCAGGACCATGAAGTTTTCCTAGGGCTGCAGGAATCCAGATGAGCAACCTGGGCCCTAGACTTTGGGTGAGGCCATGTTATACAGTGAACATATGTGTCCCCCCAAAATTCCTATGTTGAAATCCTAACCCCTAATGTGAATGGTATTAGGAGGTGGGACCTTTGGGAAGTAAGTAGTTCATGACAGTAGACCCCTCATGAATGGGATTAGTGCCCTTCATAAGAAGACATATGAGAGTCTTTCGCTCCCCATTTGCAGAAACAAGAAGATGGCCATCTGCAAACCAGGAAGCAGGCCTTCTCCAGACATGGGATCTGCCAGCACCTTGATCTTGGACCTCCCAGCCTCCAGAACTGTGAGAAATAAATGTTTATTGTTAAGCTACCCAATCTGTGGTATTTGTTATAGCAGCCCAAAATGACTAAGACAAGGCTGCTTAGGGCACTGGTGGAGGCAGCGCTGGGGTGAGAACAGATGAGTAAATGCAGACAGTAGCCAGCCTCCTTTCCCATCAGAAGCCCTGGCATCCATGCCTGCTTATTCCACAGAACCTCTGCCAGGCCTTCATGGAACCAAGCAAAGGGCAGCTTGCTTGGCCAAGTCATAGGCAATGGGCCAGGCCCAGCTACCTTGAGTCAGTTAGATCTCAAGAGAGGCCCTGCCCAAATCTGTGCCCCCTCCCACACTCTTTGCCAGGGCAGACTTTTGTGGGGGCGTCTTGGCCAGGAGCCTCGTATAGCTTTCACATGTGGGTCTCCCTGTAGGAATCATCAACCACCAGCCTCTTGGCTCTGTGGATGGAGACACTAAGAAGCTCTGTTCTCAGCCTCCCCAGGACAATGATGGCCCAAAGACCCACGCAGTCTCTTGCAGGGATCCAGACAAATTGGGCTGATGACTGTATGAAGGGGAAGGCTCTGTTTTTGCTATGGCAGTGCTGGAGGAAGAGCAGAGCTTACCCCAGGACAATGGTCAAATCTCCTATAAGGTCCCTACTGCCTCATCAAATAAGTGTGATCTGTCCTCAAGGCAACTCCTTCTTCAGGGAAAGAGATGGAACTGAACTGGGTTCTGCTCATTCTCCTCTCCTTGATACCCTGCTGCTTCTGTGGATCCTCAGGATAATGTCCATCCTCAGGCTCCCTGTTCCTCAAGGCCAAAGGGAAGGCAGCAGCCTAAAACCTGGGCTTAGAATTGAAACCAGTAGGGTTGCCCAGGGGAGAAATTCACAAATGGCCAGGCCTGAGAAACCAGATGACTCAGAAAGGAATCCAAGGATACAGGCCATCAATTTAGAGACTTACCTGTGCATAGAAGCAGAAAACAGAGGCTCCAGAACCACAAACAGGACAAAAGAAAGCAGAAACCTGTCGGATAGTGAGAGTCAGTCATGGAGCAGACAGAGGCAGGCTGGCTGAAATGGGTAGTGTGGGTGGTTCATGACAAACCCTACAGAGGCCTAACATCTCTCTGTGAAATTCTGGAATGCTTCCACTGGATCAGGTCAGGGTCCTAAAGGGGTGGCTTCCCTGGACAAAAGGACCCCATCAGCCACTGTTGAGGAAATAACATTCAATTTCAAATATTGATTAAGCACCACTGTATGCTGGGAGCTGTGCCAGGCACTGGGGTACACCTGTGAATAAGACTGACCTATTCCTGTCCTCATAGCTTCCACCTGGCAGAAAGTATAGACATGTTGCTAGTAGTTACGGGTGCAATGAGCATAGCAAAGAAGTCCAGTTATCAAAGAAAATAACATTTTCAACACTTCTCCACTCAGTTCCTTAATGAAGAGAATTTGACAATAGGTGTCAGACTTAGAAACTATCCAGCCCTAGTCTCATGAGAGGTTAAAAAAAAAAAGTTATTTTAAAGGGAGTCCTTTATGGTAGCGACTTCACAGTGGCTTACCCTAAAAATTTACCCTAACATTTAGGTAAGCCTAAATGTATAGGTTTACCCTAAACATTTCCAGAGCTGCTCAATAATTCATTTCAATTTTATCATCCATGAATATCTAAGTCCCTCTTGAACCTTACCTATTTACTACTTGATTCTGTTACATCACTGCTGAGTTCAATACTTTTTATTAATTTATTCCTGCTCTCTCAGTCTTTATCTTTCTGTTTGGAAGAACCCTTACCTCCTTTTTGGATCTTCATCTAGAAAATATTCTCTTCCCTTTACCACTTACTCTCCTCCCCTGGATTTTTGCCAGCCCCATTAGGTCATGCTTGAGAGGGGTGGTCAGAAATGGTAGAAAACCTAGTTTTATTGCCAGTGCCCGTTGCCAGAATTTGCCCACATCCTCCCCTGGCCAAGAGCAGCCCCTTCCTTGCTTGCTCCTACAGGCCCAAGAAAGCCATGGCCAGTGCCTGCCCCTGTAGGCTGGAAGCCCTCATTAATAACATCTTTCTTGGGCCTACATTCCTAGTTTCTAAAGCTCTTTCACAGACATTTTCTCATTTGACACAACAGTATTGAGAGAGATGTTAGCATCCCTATGTTATATAAAGAGAACAAAGGTTCACAAAGCTTAAATTAATTGTCTAGCATCATAAAACTACCAGTGACAGAGGCAGAAATTGAACTCAGTTCTCCTGGTTCAATGCTGGAGGCTAGAAGTCCAAGATCAAGGTGTCCGCAGGTTTGGTTTCTTCTGAGGCCTGTCTTCTGGGCTTGCAGATGACCACCTTCTTACTGTGTCCTCACATGGTCTTCCCTCTGTGCTCACTTGTGTCCTAATGTCCTCTTCTTATATGGACCCCAGTCATATTGACTTAGGGTTCACATTAATGTGCCTATTTTAACTTAAATGCCACTTTCAAGGCCCCATTTCCAAACACAGTAACATGAGGTACTAGGGATTAGGGTTTCAACATATGAAGTGAGAGGATGAGGACACAATTCAGCAATACAATGAGTGACAAGAGAGTGTATTCATAGATGCATAGGGAAAGGGATGTGCTAATGGATGAATTCATAGCACAAATAGGGAGAAAAGGCAATCCAGGCAGAAGGAATAAATAAGCATCCTTCCTTCCAGAATGTCAATCATGACAAAATTCCTTGGGTCACAGAACCTACATCATGAACAACGTGTCATGTCCGTTCTGATGCTCATTCACTGTGCTCCTGCCCAGGCACACAGTTTGCCAGATACCTCTTCAGTGAGTCACCTCTAGCTTGTTATTTGTACACCCTCAGTCAGTAGAAACAGAAGTGAGGGTCTCTTCCAGATCACTGATGAATGTGTTCAGCTACCTCATCATTTTAGCACTTGTCCACAAAAGAATCCCAACGCTAAATTAATACTCTGCAGCTGTCCCCATGGTGGAATACTATGCAGTTGTTTCACTGTGACAATCCCAAGGACAATGGGGAAATGCTTGCCATATAGTATAAAGTGAAGAGACACAATACAGAGTTGCATTATAACTCTCCTGCTGTTGACCAAAAAAACAAGCCTGGAAGACATTTCAGGAAGATGCTAATAACAGTGGTCTATGAGAGTAACAGGACTGACCTATCTAGCTTTCCAAATTTTCTATAAAATTATGTGAAAAATATATTTAATGACGTTTAAACCTCATTCCACAATAGAGTCACTTTTTTACATACCCTTTGTTTCCTAGTACAGTGTAACAAAATACTCTGGGTGCTTTAAGTCTCTAATGAAATTCACTACTGAACAAAACATGCTCTCTCTTCCATAATTATCAGTTTCCAAAAAAATCAGTTGCTGAGTTTTTAAAAATAAAATTCAAGGCATGTTATAATACTTATTTATGTTCATCCGTTTACAAAATAATGTTATTCTAGAACATTTGAAAATAGAGAGAAACACTTAGAAAAAAAAGTCGCCTAATCTGACTTTATGAACATATTGGTTCATAAAGTTTCTTATATGTAACTTTAATGGAATCAAACTACTTTATAACCTGCTTTTCACTTATCAATAAATCATAGACATTTCCCCTATATGTTACTCTTACATATCATTTTTATGACTGCCTACTATACCATTGTATAGATATGTCTTACTTTACTTAACCAAGTCCCTTTTGATGGAGAATTAGGTGACTGAAAGAAAAAAACTTTCAGTCATAAATTAGAGTATAATGAACCATAATGATAAAGCATATGTCTACAGATATTTCCATAGACTAAATTTCAAGCAGTGAAAATGCTAAGTCAGACACATTTAAAACTTAAGATATTTGCCTAAATTACCTTCCAGAAATGTTGTACTGATTTCCCTCTCAGCCTATTTTTCTCTCCATTATTGGATATCATAATTTTTAAAAATCTTATCCAGTTTGAATAGGGGTAAAATGACATCTCTTTATTTTATGTGAAAGCCTTTTTGAATGTCAAATTTTGTTCAAAGATTTGCATATGTCTATTCAGATTTAACCCCTTAAAAAAACACATTTCTCCAACATTCCATACCTGTTGGTTTAGTGTCTATTACATCCTGAGCTCTGGTACTCCAAAAGTACCTTTTGGGTTGTATTTAATTTATGTTTACTGACCCTATACTTTATCTTTGATTTTTCTACATTGCCAAGAATTATAGTGAAAATAACATAACAGCTCATAATTTCCCATGGGCACCCCTGGAACTTCCTGATAGATGTCTTATGTTGCTAATCCACCAGTTATCTGATAACTTGTAGTAATTTTAAAATTTATATTTTAGCCAATAGTTCCCAGTTTTACCTCCAGAAACAGCTGGGTGGATGCCATATGCTCAAATGGTTTATTTACATCTAAATTGTCATTCTGTTCTAGAACATTTTGTGCATGTATCATCATTTGGCACACACCATCTGGTTTGGCAGCTACCAAAAGTAATTTATTTGTCCAGCATCTTGTCTAAGGTGCCATTGGCGGAGTATCTCAGGGACACTAGACAATGGTCAGCCATGTATGAAATGTGCCAATAAAAGGAAGGAAAATCAAATCTAAGATTTAAAAAAATAGTAACAATAATATGGAATCTTCCTGAAATCCAATACTGTCTTCATTTACTAGTCAGGAGTTAGTGGATTTAATTCAGTAATAGGAAGGTATTTTCAGTATGTAGAACATATTATTCAGGGCTCTCTTGGGAATATGGAGCTGGTGCCAGATCGTTCAATGGAGATAAATTAATGCAACGAACCTGTTATAAAGGTGTTAGAACAATTAAGAGGCTGAATGAAGAACAGTGGGATAACCCAGAGATTCAAAATAGTGGAAAGTTGCTACAGCAGAGTATCAAAACCCAGAAGCCAGAGCAAGAGGACAGAAACTAGAAACTCAAGACTCCCCCTGAAACAGAAAGTTGAAATGCAGTACCCTGGATTCTCCCTTTCTTTTTTATCCAGTCTCTTATCCAGAACTTACCTGAGTTCCCCACGGGTGAAATGTAGACAGAAGCCAGTTAGCAAAGAAACCTGGGAAAAGACAGTCTACAGGGGCAGCCCTGCTGGGATTTAGAAAAGAATAGAGGAAGTAGATGTGGGATCTCAGATCAGATAAGCAAATGAGCAGTACAGCACACCAACAATGAGCTAGAATTTTGCCATGAAGAGGGTACTTCTCTCTCCTGGAAGAGAGCCCAATGTCTCAGTTTCCCTAGAGGTCCAGATTTCTTGCCCTTAAACTCCAGTCTCCCCATGACTAAGTCCACCCCACTTATACTTTTCACTTTTAATCTGTTTGCACTTTAACCAGTGCTACTCACATTTCATCATCTGTGTCCATGGAAGCTGACCTAGACTTTGACCAGCTTTGCACTCTGTGCCCCTTCAGTGGTTCTGGACTTTGGGCCCATAACCAGACTTCTGACCTTTGCCCAACCCCATGGATCTGTCTGCACTTCCCAATTCCAGTTGTTCTTTCCCCAAATCACAATGAAACCATAAATAGAGACATAGGTTTTAAAGTTATAATGGCAACTCATGCCATGACTAAAAAATCATGCCTATCTATCGGACTGTCACTGTTGACTATATGAATAAATTGTGTGTGTGTGTGTGTGTGTGTGTGTGTGTGTGTGTGTGTGTGTTTTACTATGTAGGAAAATAAATTTAATGACCAAAAAGTATTTTAAAGAAATCCTCACCTTTCTTTTGCTTGTCCGGTTTTGTTTTATTTTTCACATTGAGATAGTTCTTGGAGGATTAACTATACCTGAAGTTTTCCAAATGGGTTACTCCTTTATACACTTGCCCTTGAGAGATTCCTTTAAGTTCAGACTAACAAAGCTTCAGGCTGGCCTAAGTGCAGGGAACTCTCACCACTGGGAAAAAGGAAAAGAGGTTCCTCGGCAGAACACTTCCTTCCCCATGAGGATACAGGTTTCCTAGGGTGTCACCCAAGAAAAGAACCTTTAAAATGAGGGCAAGCTCCACTGAGAAATGACATAACCAAAAGAACATAATGTCTTAATGAGTAGTTCATTTTGTTTGTTTTCTTAAAATCAAAGTTTTGATCATTTAAGTCCTAGAAGCTAAAGAATTAAAAGTTAGACAGCCTTGTTAATGTTTAGGTCTTTAGATATTAAGAGTCTAAAAACTGTACCTTTTGGGGTCTTTAAATTGATTGTAGTCATTGTACTCTTACCCAATTTCTTCTGAAAAGACAAGCGATTTCTCCCAAAGGAATCCACCAATATTAACGTCAGAAACACCCAGTCTAAAAAGGTTGAAAAAAAAAAAACCTTCAAAGGACTCCACTTTGAACTTTGCTGATGAGTCCTCCCACTAATGTGACTGAATCACTGATACAGTCAAGTAGAGAAGATCCAGAATGCAGAGTGAGACGTTCCAGTGTGGTTCAAAACCAAGCCTATCACTGACAACAGTGTGACTGTGAGAGAACCTCCCTATTTCAAGGACTAGCCCCTTCAAGCCTCCATGTCCTCCTCATCTCTGGCAGGAGAAACGGAACCAACTTCACGGGGTTATAAGGACTAGACAGAATAAGGCACATAAAGTGTTTCCCACAATGCCTAAAGCATAGTAAATATTCAAGAAGTGGGTATTTTTACGATTGTTACCATTATTGGGTAACTATGACGTTTTGTAAAGTTAGGAAATGTCTCTCAAAAGCAAATAAATATTAGACTTTAAATGGGATATGATACCCATCACCTCACCAATCTATTCCTTGCAAATTGCCAGTCCTTAGAACCTATTGAATAAACTTATTTAAGTTTTAATTACACATCTCATCTGGAATAGATTATATCCTTACCTTTGACTTAAAACAATTTCACCCAGTGTTGGCAGACTTGTGCTTTATTGGAAAAGCAAGTCCCAAGTGTTCTGCTGCAAGTGATCTGAACTGCACAACTCATTCCCATGCTATATCCCCTAAAATGCTATACTTTAGGATGATTAAAAGATCTCCATCTATTGACTACCATTTTCTGGGTAGTAGTTAGATTTTAAGATGACCAACATCTATGTTTAGATTTCATCAGGCAGGACAAACATAACTCAGCAGTTTGATTTGATCAGAAATTTCTAAGAGGAAAAGGTTATATGAACAGATTACCAGCCAAGTCCCTGACTCATGGAGGCCCAGGTGCCCTAGAATTAGAGTTGCCAGATAAAATAAGAATGCCCAATAAAATCTGAATTTCAGATAAACAATAAATATTTTTTATTATTACAAGTATGTACCAACTATTATATCATTACCTGAAATTCAACTATAACAGGCATCCTATATTTTTATTTGCTGGATCTGGCAATTCTACCCAGAGTATAGAGATAACCACTCACCTTCCCCACTCTCTATCCCCCATGATATTATATTCCCTACCAAATTTTGAATTTCTTGAAGTGAGCTATTCCACTTATGGTCCCCATGCTGGCTGGAGTAGCTTAGTTGTTCAGTAAATGTATCTCAAATGAATGAATGAATGAATGAACGAATGAAGCATTTAAATCTTTGAGGACACAGTGACAGGACTATCAGATTGCAACACCAGTGCTTCTTCCCTGAGCCCAACAGGAGCTTGACCCCAGTTTCTAATCATGTAACTTGTCCTGACCCCAAGTATCCCTATGGATGGCACAAAGGCAAGTGATCTGAACTGCACAACTCGTACACTTCAAAGACATTAATAAAAAGCACTAACCCCAGTCCTGGTACACAGTGCTGGAGACTCAATATGGAATAGAAGAGTCTGGATAGAACTGGAGAAGAGGCCAACAACTCTGTAGTTCCAGCCCATTGTTGTCAACCAGAAGTACCCATTCTCAGCAAAGCCAAATAATCCACCTTTCCAGGTGAAGCCAGAAATCCATGCATTTATGTGAAATCTCCCAGTTTCTAATTATAGACACTAATTCAAAAATTATTTTATTAATACTCTGGCCAAATAAAATGCATCTGCAGGCTGGATTTGGCCCCCAGCCCACAGTTCATACCTCTGAACTTGGTGACTCAGATTTTCTGTCTGCAAAGTTGCTGATCAGTTCATGAACTATTTTGAATGAAGTTACTGCTATACTAAATAAGTAACTTGAAGGCACCACACCACTTTTGTAGCTGTTTAGTTCAACTGTTTTTAAAGTAGTGCTGAGGAGATCAAGGGCAAAGTAGCAACCATCCTATTTTTACAACAGACGTTTCATTCTGAGTCTTGACCAGTCCTCCCAACTACTTGGTTACATAAAGACAAGAAAGGAAAAAAAAGAGAGAGAGAATATGGATGGTGCAACATAAATCCACCCCAACTCCTAGAAAGTCAACCCAGAATGTAGTCTTTGGACATCAGGAAATCATCTGTGTTGTTACCTTTAAAGATCATAAAGTTTTTAAATATTTAAACTCCCATGAACTATCTATAAATCCAAATTTCTTTTTTTTTCATTCTGTTCTATTCTTTCATTATGGTTTTTATTACTTCTATTATGTATTTTCTAATTTTAAACATACTTTTTTTTAAAGTAGCTCTTTTTTAAAAGATTTTATTTATTTGTGAGAGAGAGAGAAGGCACAAGCATGGGGAGTGGCAGGCAGAGGGAGACGCAGGCTCCCTGCTGAGCAAGGAGCCTGATGCAGGACTCAATCCCAGGACCCTCCGATCATGACCTGAGCCAAAGGCAGACACTTAAACAACTTAGCCACCGAGGCATCCCATAAACATACTTTGTATGTTATCATTCAACTTACTGTTCTCAAATATGTGGGTTACCAATTCTGTTATTTGTTTGGTCTGTTGACTCTCCCTCGTGGAGTATTTCTTCCTTATGGATTTGGACTGTGAGCACATTTTCAAATGGATGGAAATCCATGTGTCCTGTTGCAGAAAAGTTACTACAGAGAGATTTGGTATTTGCTTTTACAAATTTCACTGAGTTGTTACCTTTTTTTTTTTTTTTTTAATGTTCTCTCTTTGATTGAAGATTCTGGGACTACTGGAGTACAGATAAATTTGAATTCCACCAACACCAGTCACAAGCCTGGGTCTCTGATTTCTCAAGGACAGGGAAATGTTTCAAATTGCTTCCATAGGTGGGGAGACAGTTTCTAATCCCACTTCACTGAGAGTACAATCCTTTAAGTTTTTTAGCTCCATTGAGATGTCTCAGATCTACTTTCCTATTGGATAAGCATCCAAGACCACACATTCGTGCTCAAATGAACATAAATAGCAAATCCCCAATTACTAGTCTCTTTAGTCTATTTCCAGGCCAATATCTTCCTCAGCCATTTGGGCATCAGATCATGAAGTTACACATCTGGCTTCATATTCCCTCATTGTTTTTGGCAACCAGGGAATGCTCTTTCTTTATTTTGAGCTCAGCCTTTGCATTCAGACTCTGTTACAAGAGTTTGTCCTGCATTTATATATGCTTACAGTGAAGAAAGAGGGTAATATGGGGTATCTCAGTAAGCCATATTACCAGAACCCAGGAAAAAATGTTTTTATAAATTTTCCTAGCAAGAAGAAAGCATACATTGTCTTGGCAAAATTTTTATCAGAATATGGTGTCTCCAGGGCACCTGGCTGGCTCAGTCGGAGGAGTGTGTAATTCTTGATCTCAGGGTTGTGAATCAGAGTCCCATGTTGCCCATAGATATTACATAAATGAACAAATAAACTTTAAAGAAAGTGGTGTTTCCATTCCCCAGATCACTTTGGCTCATTTCTTCAGCTTAAATTCCTTTGCTAAAATTAAGTAGTTGATTTTATGAATTTTATGAATTGCTTTTTTTTGTAGATGGTTTTTATCTTGAAATATAAACAATTTCCATTTCCTATATGATTAAAAATTCATTTTAAGAAAGTAATTTTTATGGAACACCTGGGCTCAGTTGGTTAAGCATCTGCTTTTTGCTCAGGTCATCATTCCAGAGTCCTGGGATGGAGCCACATCAGGCTCCCTGCTCAGCAGGGAGTCCACCTCTCCCTCTCCCTCTGTTGCTCCCCCTGCTTGTGCTTGTTCTCTCTCTCTGATAAATAAATAAATAAATAAAATCTTTTTTAAAAAAAGAAAAAAAATAATTTTTAGGACCTAGATATGATTTCACTGTAGTACTATAATTTATTTAATAATTACTATATATTGAACATTTCATACTCTGTATTGGACATTTTCCCAATTTTTTATATAAATAATACTACGATGATTATAATATTGAAGTATTTGTCCCCATTTTTTATTATTTTCTTAAGTTATATTCATAGAGGGGTACCTGGATGGCTCAGTCATTAAGCATCTGCCTTCAGCTCAGGTCATGATCCCAGGGTCCTGGGATCAAGTTCCACATCGGGCTCCCCCACTTGCTTGTGTTCCATTTCTCTCTGTCTCTCTCTCTGTCAAAAAATAAATAAAATCTTTAAAAAAAAAAAGGATATATTCATAGAAATGTCTTTACTGGGAAGTTGCATTAATTCATTTAAACCCATGTATTACATTGGAAGTGATTGTTTAAATTGTATCATCGCCAAAACCTGACTAATGTGCCAACAGGAAGAGAATGATTAGCAACTATCCTCTAGTAAACCACAATTTCATAAGATTATTGTTTGTTTTACTAAAAGTTGGCCCTTGATTGCAAATCATTAGGAGCCAATGATAATGAAAACCCCGTATGGGTTCACAAGAGTGTTTAAATTTCACAATGAATTTTGGAACACTGAAAAAATAAAATAAAATAAAATTTTTTCACAAGCTTTGTATATCCCACCACAAAGCTGAATTCAGTTTGGTGCTTTCTTACAGTCTCTCAACCTTGCTTTTCAAAGAGTGCTCTTCATTTCCTTCTCCACATTTCCAAATGTCATCAGTCCATAAAGGTCCAAATCAAATGCTCTTTCCTTCAGCATCTCACCTTACCAAGAGAATCATCTGCCAAATCCTGCCCTCCTCTGTTCTTCCCGCCAGCCCTCATGGCACTCTTACAACACTCTCCGCTCCATCTTACAGTGGTTGTGCCCATATCCCATCTCCTATATTACATATGCTTTCAGGACACAATCTTTTATTCCTAGCTTTACTGAGAAATAATTGGCATACATCACCATGTAAGTTCCAGGTGTGCTCCATAATGGCTTGATGCACATACATTGTGAAATGGTTACAATAGGTTTAGTTAACATCCATCATCTCATATAAATACAATAAAGAGAAAAGAAAAAAAATTACTCCTTGTGACAAGAATTCTTAGAATCTACTCTCTTAACTACCTTCCTATGTATCACCCAGTGGAGTTGACTATAGTCATGTTGTACATGACATCCCTAGTACTTATTTATCTTATGACTGGAAGTTGGTACCTTTTGGTCACCTTCCTCCAGTTACACCTCCATTCACCCCCCTGCCTCTAATAACCACAAGTCTAATGTCTTTCTCTATGACTTTGTTCTTTTTTTGGTTTGGGGGCAAGAAGGTTTACATTCCTCATATAACTGAGAATCATACAGTATTGGTCTTTCTCTGTCTAACTTATTACACTCAGCAGAATGCCCTCTGGGTCCATCCATGTTGTCACAAATGTTTAGGATTTCCTTGGTTTTTTATGGCTGAATAATATGGCTGAGTAATATTGTTATATACATATCTCACAACTTCTTTATCCATCCATCCATGAATGGACATTTAAGGTTCTTTCCATGTCTTGGCTCTTGTAAATAAGGCTGCTATGAACATGGGGGTTCTTATGTCTTTCTTAAGTTAGTGTTTTCATCAAGGACAGAATCTCTGATTCATCTTCACATCCCACAGAGTACCTAGAACTCTTACTCTGTCTAAGGCGTAGAAAAGACTCAATAAATAATTCTTATAGACTTGAATGTACAAATGGTAACAACCCTGACTATACACAATTTCATTAACAACTCACCAAAAATATATATTTCTACTATTAAAGAGTGAAAAAATTAGCTTTTGCTCCATGATATTGGGGAAGTTTGTGTCTAAGAACATAAAGACTACCTTGCTAAAAGCTGCCTGATACTAGATTTGGACACATCAAAACTTAAATAATTCAATATGATTCAAGCAGAAATAAAGTATTCAGAAATTCAGTTAATCTGAATTTTGCATCTAACATCATAATTAACTTTATCTACCTAAGGGCTGAGAATAAGCCTAATTATATTTCCAAATAGCAAAGTTAAGTGATTTTTTTTTCCTTTCTAAGTTTCTTTTTTCTTTTGGAATTTTTAATACTAATCCTTAATTACCTGATAAGTGAATCTGACCACCAGTGACTATTTGGTGTTCTCTTTTTTCCTGTCAACAGTAAATTTATAGTGGGTTGATATGTGACAATGCAAATTATAGCAGCCTGTTAACTTCAGTAGGATTTAAATCAAAGGATGGCAAATTTTGTCCATACAGGGTCCTATAGCAAGGACATTAGGCTTTGCAATCTCCCCTGCAGCTACTCAACTCTGATGATGTAGTGCAAAAGCAGCCAGAAACAATATATAGACTAAGGGGCATCGCTGTATTCCAGTGAAACTTTATTTACAAAAACAGGCAAGCAACTGTATTTGGCCCAAGGACTATAGTGTGCTGACCCCCCTGATGAGAATGGTGGGTATATGCATGTTCACTATCTTTCGACTTTTCAGTACGTTTTAAAGCTTTCATAATAAGCTCTGGGAGGGGAAAAAAATGTCTATGAATTATCCAAAGGTTTCAACTATTATGCAGAGGTGTAAATATTAAAAGCTTATCATTGTCCCCAAGTCTTATAAATGTCCCCAAGTCCCCAAGTTTTTATGTATGTTCTTGGATAAAGGCCTCAGATGGTAAAAGCTCTATATCAAATTGTCTCAAGTGTCTTTAGGTTTGGGTGTTGAAATCATTCTGAACAGGAACAATTAATCCAAAATGGCAATAGGAAGAAGAAAAATTTCCTCCTTGCTTTTCTCCCTCAGTGCTTCATGGTGACTTTCCACTCAACTAGGACCTTTCTATTCCTGTTGGTGAGGGGGAGGTGGATGTTTTTGTGGCACTATTATTTTATATGCAGTGGATGTGCCTTTTTCTGGGCTTATTTTTTAATGTTCCATTATTTAAACTTGACATTATCTGAAGTTGACAGCTGTGACTTTTCAAGTTGTATTATTTCTCTGAATATTTCTGTCTATATAGTTCTTATATAATTTGACATATTTTCTTTTTCTTCACAATGTGGATTTTTTAAACAGTTTATCTGGTAGTTGCGACATTGATTACTTAAAAACATTAAAAAGAACCTCAATTTGTAGGTGTTTATAATATCAGCTTCCTGAATAGAGCAAGATGACAATTGAGATGTAAGACATCATTTAGGATATATGTAGCCTTCTTGAATTCAGGCAGAAAAAATTCTGTTTCATGGTCATTGGCTTAATTCATGATCAAAACCAGACCTTGGGAGACAATCATATTATCTTTGTTACTGACAGAATTTTTCTTCAGGCCTATGAAGTCCTTCTGGCCCTAGGGCCAAAACTGTTCCCCACAGAAAACAAAAAGTGGAACATGGAAAAAATTTTCTATATTGTAGTATCATTCCCAGCACAATCACAGATGCTTCTCTTGTGACTCCCAGTCCTCCAGATGCTAAATGTTGCCTCTCTGCCGAAACTGAGGGTCCTGCCCAGGCTTCCTGCCTCTGGGCTCCTTCATGGAGACCCTTCCTTTAAGGTGTCCCCAGAGGGCCTGACCCTCTTCCTGTGCTGCAGTCACCTGCACTAAAACCATGGTCATTCTGGAGAGGCACTATTTTATTTTTATTTTATTTTATTTTATTTTTAAGGATTTATTTATCTGTTTTAGATAGGGAACGTGCATGTATGAGTTGGGAGGAAGGGCAGAGGGAAAGGGAGAATCTCCAGCAGACTCCCTGCTGAGCACAGAGCCCGACGCAGGGCTCCATCCCACCACCCTGAGATCATGACCTGAGCCAAAATCAAGAGTCAGAGGCTTAACCAACGGAGCCACCCAGGTGCCCTGGCACCATTTTAAATACAGAAACTGAGGCTGAGAGAGGTTAGATTACTACACTGCCTTCCCTTCTGCTCGGATGAATCCCCCCCTCCTGGAACACTTCTGCCTGGCAGCCCACTACCGTTGCCTTACAAGACCACTATCTTCATGGAATAGTGCAGAGAGTACAAATTCTGAAGTCAAAGAGATCGGGGTTCAGCTCACACAACTGCCTCTTACTAGCTACGGACTTTGGTCAAGTTATTTAACCCTGCTGTGGTGGGCTGATGATGGCTCCTAAGGCAGGGCCACATGCTAATCCAGGAACCCCTGAATGTTACCTTATTATATGGCAAAGTTTTTGCAGGTATGATTAATTAAGGATCTTGAACTGAGGAGATTATCCTGATTATCTGGATCAGCCCTAAATGCCATCCAAGTGTCCTTATGAAAAAGAGACAGGGAATATAGACACCAAACACACTGAGGAGAAAGCTCTGTGAGGATGGAGTGATGCGGCTACAAACCAAAGAATACGGCAGCCACCGGAAGCGGAAAGAGGCGAGGAGTGGATGCTTCCCTGAAGCCTCCAAAGGAACCAGCCCTACTGGCTTCTTGATCGCAGGCTTCTGCCCTTCAGAAATGTGAAAGAATAAATCTGTTGTTTTAAACCACAATGTTGTGGTAGTTTGTTAGAGCAGCCACAGGAAATTAATACACCTGCTCAGCCTCCATTTCCTTATCTGTTAAACAGAAATGTGCCTTGCTGGGCTGTTTTGATAAGATTAACAAGTGTAAAATACTAGCTCAATCTGTTGGTACATAGTAGGCATACACAGCAGCTATGGTGCCTTTTATAATTATCTTCATTATGTCTTAATATGGATAGAAGAGCATAGGCCGCTTATCCTAAACCCATCACCACTGTTTTAAGAATCAGTCAAACCAAATCCCCAGTGGTTTATCTTTGTATAGGAAAAACTGCATATTTATTTACAGTTTGTATCAAAATACTGCCTTTCATCTTTTCTATACTGTTGCTATATTATTATGAAGTGCCGGATTTATTCATGCCATTAGCCAAATAAGCCATGTTGCATTTTTCCAAGTATTTAATTGTGTGTTTTGTCGTAAATTACATGTTTAAAATGGAAAATAAACATTTCCAGCTGTTTTGAGGACAGCAAATCTAAATTCAAACTGCTGAATTCTGGAAAAACTGCAGATCTCTTAAAGTATACTGCAATTTAAAAAAAAAAAAAGACAATGTCAACTCAAGCTTATTCAAGACTTGAATTCACTGAGGTGTAATTAGGGGAGAGTGGGAGTTTTATGTGATGAAAAATTGCCTCCCCCCACACAGAAGTGTAGTAGTAGGGCAGTACTCATTCATCTCACCAATGATTATTACAGCGCAGTGCCAGACAATGGAGGATGCAAGGAAAAGACAGAACCTCTTTACCATGAAGGGATTCATAGGACAATGAAGGGCATAAACATGTAAGCAGATGGATTGAAATTCAGAATAAGTGAAGCTAACATTTACCATGGGTCTACTATTTGCAGATACTGTATGACCCTCTACCTGCTTTCTCATCTCATCCTTGCAACAACCCAATGAAGTAGGGTTTTGACAAGGTTGACTCCCCAAAAGTCACATGACTAGTTTAAGAAGAATCTAATTCCTGAGCCCTCTCTCTTAACCACTCCTGCAGAGGCATAAACTACATAATTTGAGAACACAGAAAAGGAAGAAACTAACTACACCTGAGGGAAGTGAGTAGGTTTTATCTCACAGATACATTTAAGCTGGACCAAGGATGAATGGGAGTTAAGACTTCATTTTTTAGGGTGGATAAAATGTCAAAAGGGACCTCAGCACGGAGGAGGCTGTGCAAGTGGGAGGCATCAAGAAATGACTATGCATTCAAGATGGCTAGAGTGTCATTGAGCTTAGTGGCCAGGAGTAGTATGCCGTACACAAAGAAGGACATCGAAAAATTCAATTCTCTGGTGAGAGACCAGCTCATATTTGCATTTCAGAAAGATGCCTAAGGATCCTTGTGGGGGATGGGCTACGCAAAAAGAAGTCAATCATGGAAGCAGGGACTTCTAGTCCAAGATGGAATCAGAGCACCACCCACCTACCAAATCCTGTTGGATAATCAACCAAATGCAAGAGGAAACACTTTATATTATTGTTGGAAATCAGGGAAGAATGCCATGCACATTCCAAAAGACATTGTGATGGAAGATATGGCCCTGGTTGGTCACACTCATCTAAAAATGTGTGAAACAAATTTGAAGCTCAGCTGAGAAACTCCCTCCACACACACTATATTAATCTTAGAAAACGTAGAATCCAATGGAAAAAATAATTTTTGAAAAAGAGAAAGGGGAAATATTAGGTGGATAAAAGGGAAAATTCAACCAAGAATACAATTATGAATGATCATATACCATGTAACATAGCATCAAAATAGATAAAGCCAAAGCTGCTGGAAATACAGAGAAAAGTCTAAAATTACAACCATAATGGGAGGCTTCAACATACCTCTCTCTTCTTAGTAGATCTAGTTAAAAGAAGCAAACATGGTTAATGTATAAAAGCATAATTGAAAGCTTGAGTTAATACTATATATCACACTTTGTATCCCATAAACTTTATATTGTATCATATCCGAGTCAACAAGAAAATTTTCACACATTCCAAAAACTAAAAGATTTTACAAGCAAATATATATATATACATATATGATATATAAGATATATATGTTTACTTATATTTATATATATAACCACAATATAATTAATAAAAGGAAAAAACAAAAAAATTAAATCATTTGGGATTATTAAACATCATCTTAAATAGTTTGAGCCACAAAAGAATATAAAATTGCAGTTACAGACTCTAAGAAATAAATAGAACACTACATATCCAAACATGTGGAGAAAAGTCTTCAGAGGAAAATGTGAAGCTGCAAGTATTTATATTAAACAAAAAAATAATTCAAATATATTTTATTCGAGGAGTTGTAAAAAGCACCAAGAAATAAAGGAAAATATGAGGAAAGACACAAAGCAGCTCACAGCATAAATTAATCAATTTGAAGTATTAACTATTTTAAGAAATGGTTCATTTTTTAAGATCAATAAAACTTAACTCTGGAAAGCTTCATCAAGGTAAGAAGAAAAAACACAAACGTACAACATAAGGAATGAGAAATGGGACACAAACAAATTTTTAAAATTTCAACTAAATGGATAATTTTCTGGAAATATGCATATATAAATATAGATACATACATATGTATGTATGTATATATATGTATATATATATAAAATAAAATCTTTGATGATAAATATAGTAGGATAATAACCACAGGGGGAAGCTTTCTAATGTGTCAAAAAATATCCCCTCCAAGATACAAGTTAGAGTCCCATTTGTTGCACAGATTTGTTCTTGCAACTCTTAAAGAGGAATACTTAATTTATATGCTCAAGAACACCATAAAAGAAGGAATGTTGCCCAATTCATTTTACCAGGTGATATGACTTTGATACTTAAACCTGAGAAAATATGCAAGAAATATAATTATCTAACATATAGATTCAAAATTCTGAATAAAGCACTGAAATTAAAGCCGAGCAATATATTATTAGAATAACTTAATTTAGAATTCAACTAATGTAATTCACTATGTTAACAAACTAAAAATGTAAACGCCGTGTGAACATCTCAATAGACATAGAGAAAACATTTGACATCCAATTCTCAGTGAACTAGGAATACAAGAGAACTTTCCCAACACATTAAAAAATACCAATGAAAAATGTACAGCTAATATCAAACTCAGTGGTGAGGGTCAAAATGTTTGCCACCTAAGATCAGGAACAAGACAAGACACTCTTAGCACTTCTAGTCACCATTGTACTGGAGATTCTAGCCAGTATAATAGGTAAGAAAAAAAATGAAAAGTGCCCAGATTGTTAAAGAAGAAGTAAAACTGTCATTACTCAGAGATGGCATATTTGCCTATGTAAAAGTCTGACAGAATCTACAAAAAAGGGACCAGAAACTAATAAGTGAGTCTAGCAATATTGCAGGATACAAGACCAATACAAAAAGAATCAATTTTATTTATATATTGCAATGAACAATGAAAATTTTAAATTTTAAAATAATACCATTCACAGTAGCAACAAAATAATATTTTATGGGGGCACTGGGTGGCTCAGTCTGTTAGGCATCTGTGTTCGGCTCAGGTCATGATCTCAGGGTCCTGGGATCAAGCCCTGGGTTGTTGGGGTACTCAGTGGAGAGTCTGCTGCTTCCTCTCCCTCTGCCCCTCCCTCTGCTCATGCTCCCTCTCTCTCTCAGATAAATAAATATTTTTAAAACTTTTTAAAATATTAGGGATAGGGACGCCTAAGTGGCTCAGTGGGTTAAGCCACTGCCTTCGGCTCAGGTCATGATCCTAGGGTCCTGGGATCGAGTCTCTCATCAGACTCCTTGCTCAGTGGGGCGCCTGCTTCTCTCTCTGCCTCTGCCTGCTTCTGCATGATCTCTCTCTCTGACAAATAAATTTTAAAAATATATATTTTCTAGGGATAAATCTGACAAAAGATGTAGAGTGCCTGTATTCTGAAATCTGCAAAACATTGAGAAAAAAATAAAAGAAGAACTAAATACATAGAGAGACATACCACATTCCTAAGTTTGAAAATTCAATATTGTTATGATGGTGATGTTTCCCAAATTGGTCTGTAGATTCAACACAATCCCAATCAAAATTTCAGCAGTTTTTTTAAAGAAGTGAACAAGCTGGGGTGCCTGGGTGGCTCAGTGGGTTAAAGCCTCTGCCTTCGGCTCCGGTCATGATCCTAGGGTCCTGGGATCGAGCCCTGCATTGGGCTCTCTGCTCAGCAGGGAGCCTGCTTTGTCCTCTCTCTCTGCCTGCCTCTCTTCCTACTTGTGATCTCTCTCTGCCAAATAAATAAATAAAATCTTTAAAAAAAAAATAAGAAGAAGAAGAAGTGAACAAGCTAATTCTAAAATTCACATGGAAATGCAAAGGACCTAACACTGAAAAAGAAACAACGCTGAAAAAAGAACAAAGTTGGAGGGCTAACACTGATTTCAATACCTATTAAAGAGCTATAATAATCAAGATAGTGTGGTATTGGCTTAAAGATAGATAAATTGATCAATGGAACAGAATAGAGAATTTAGAAAAAATGCATACATTAAGAACTAATTTTGGTAAATGCAAAGGGGTGAAAAAAATTCTTCAAAGAATAGTTTTTCCAACAAAGGATGCTGGAAAACTTAAATAACTCTATACAGAAAAACAGCAACATCTGAGTCACACCTTGAACCATATACAAAGATTAACTCAAAATGGATCATGGACCCAAATTTAAGACCTAAAAGAATAAAACTTTTAGAAGAAAATATAGGATATATTTGTGACCTTGGGTTGGGCAAAGTTATCCTAAATATGACAATAAAACCACAATCCATAAAAGAAAAAAATGATAAATTGGACTTCATCGAAATTAAAAATGGTTATTCTGCAAAAGACACTGTTAAGAAATGAAAAAGGTAAGCAACAGACAGGGAGAAAATATGTGCAAAGCATGTACCTGAGAAAAGATTTATATGCTGAACATATAAAGAACTTTTTAAAAATTCAACAGAAAGAGGGGCGCCTGTGTGGCTCAGTGGGTTAAAGCCTCTGCCTTCAGCTCAGGTCATGATTCTAGGGTCCTGGGATTGAGCCCTGCATCAGGCTCTCTGCTCAGCGGGGAGCCTGCGTCCCTTCCTCTCTCTCTCTGCCTGCCTCTCTGCCTACTTGTAATCTCTGCCTGTCAAATAAATAAATAAAATCTTTAAAAAAAAAAAATTCAACAGAAAGAACACAAAGAACCCAGTCTTTTAAAATAGGCAAAATTTTAGGCCCTTCACCAATAAAGATATATGGATGGCAAATAAGCACATAAAAAATGCTCAGTGTCACTAGTCATTATGGAAATGCAAATTAAAGCCACAAGGAAATACTACTAAATACTTATTAGAATAGCTTACATTTAAAAGACTGACCATACCAAGTGTTGACAAGGATGTGAAGGAACTGGAACTCTTCGTACAATGCTGAAGGAAGTGTTCAGTGGTACCACAGTTTTGGAAAATACGTTGGCTCTTTGTTTTAAGAAATTAAACACTCTTCTCAGGTTTCCCACCACAGATTCTTTTGTCTGTTTCAAATTTCATCTAAATAGAATCACACAGTATTATTATATCATTTTGGGTAAAGCTACTTTCATTCATCATGGTACCTTTCATCTGTATTGTTGCATGTATCAGTAGTTCTTTTCTTTTTACTGCTGAGCAATATTCAACTGTATGAATAAACTGTGGTGTGTTTATCTATTCTCTTATCTTGGACATCTGGGCTGTTTCCAACTTGGGGTTATTATGAGTAAAGCTATGAATGTTCTTGCACAAGTCTTTCTGTGGACCACATTTTCATTTCTTTTGGGTAGATGCCTAGGAATTAAATATCTGAATCATAAAGTGAGTGCATGTTTCCTTTCATAAAGTATTGCCAAAACTTTTCCCAAAGTGGTTATACTATCTTAGATCTTCACCAAAAATGTAGGAAAGTTTCTATTCTGGGTAGGTGCTGACTGAGCACAATTGTGAGCAACTTTCTGGAGTTCTGGTGTGCTGGAAATGTCCTATATCTTTATATGGGTTCTGGGTGGCACATATGCATATATTTTTCAAAACTCAGCATAGGAACATTTTTGTGTACATTTCATTTCATGTAAACTTTATATCACAAGAAAAAATTGCAAATGAATACTGAATACTGGCTAATAATTTGTTTACTGAAATATTTAGAGTGAATTGTACTGGTGTTTATAATTTACTTTGTAATGCATCCAAAAAAAAAAAAAGATTGGACAGAAGGTGGTGGACAGAGTGGTGATTGCACTGATATTTGTCTCATAAAGGAAGTACATAAAATGTTAATGACAAAACTTTTTAGTGGGTAGAAAGGTGACTGTAAAAATTTTTTCAACTTCACTATATGTTTAAGATATTCCCCAAAAAAGTCCGGAAGCTGAAAAAAGGTCCAAAAACATACACCTACCACAGGAGCCAACTATTCCACTCCACTCCTGGGTATCTACCCAAGAGAAATTAAAGCAGGTGTCCATATAAGGACTTGTACACAACTGGTCAAAGCCACCCCCCCCCGCAAAAAAAGTTCATACTGTATGATTTCATTTACAAAAAAATTCTAAAAAATGAAAATTAATCTATGGTGACAGAAAGCAGAACAGTAACTGCCAGGGGATAGGGTGTGGGGTGGATTGTGGAGAAGGGCAGGGAGGGGGAGAGGGAAAGATTACAAATGAGATTGAGGAAGTATTTGGGCCTGATTCTGGTGATGGTTTCACAATTAGGTACTAGGTACGTGTCAAAACTTATCAGATTTTACACTTTAAATAGGCACAATTTAGGGTATACCAATTGTACCTCAATAAAGCTACAGGCTTTTTGCTTATTTGTTTGGGTTTTCAAATCCTAAAGAAAATATCAAAAATTTTAATCCAGCAACGTATTTTAGAATATCTTAATAATGTAAGATTTAAGCAATGAATGCAAAGATTATATAATACTGGGAAATTATTAATTGCTAAATTATATTTAAATGTTGCATGTTAAATATTTATTTATGTATTTATTTATTTGGGTTAGAGAGAGAACGAGAGAGACAGAGCAGGAGCAGGGGAGCAGCGGAGCAGCGGGAGAGGGAGAAGCAGGCCTCCTGCTAAGCAGGGAACCCATTGGGCGACTCCATCCCAGGAGTCTGGGATCATGACCTGAGCCTAAGGCAGAGGCTTAACTGACTGAGACACCCAGGGGCACTGAAATTTTAAATTTTAATTAACATTTTAAAATTCTGTATTTTTAATCTAAGATAATTCATAAATATTTCATAAAATGATTTTTAGAAGTATCTCAAACCAAGTCTCTCAAACTCTCAAACCAAAATGGTATTAATGGTAAAATCCTAGATGGTTTCCCATGAAGCCAAGATGGTTTTCCATGAAGCCAAGAATGCCCACTACTGCTACTTCTATTGTTTTTCTTTAATCTGACATTTCTAACTAATAAAATTAAATAAGTAAATTGAATAAGAGACATAAATATTGGAAAAGTAGTCATAAAAATGCCATTATTTGTAAATGAAGTGGTTTTCTACCAAAATTTGTAAAAATAAATGGAAGAGTACTGGAAGAAATTCCAGTAAGTGGTGATTTATTGCAAAACATGTAAAAATAATCATTTTCATATTTAATAATAACAACAAAAATACAAAATACACCAGAATACCTTTAAAATAAATATGCAGACCTGAGGTGCCCGGTGGCTCAGTCAGTCAAGTGTCTGACTCTTGATTTTGGCTCCAGTCATGATCTCATGGTCGAGATCAAGCCCACCATCAGGTCTGCACTGGGCATGGAGCCCTCCTGAGATTTTTCTCTTTCCTTCTCGCTCTGTCCCACCCCCATCTAACCCCTCTACACACTCGCACCCTAGATAAATAAATAAACAAACAAATAAATAAATAAATGTGCAGACTTAATATGGAAAAAAGTTGTAAGTCTTTATTGAAGGCCATGAATGGAACTTGGAAATTTAAAGAAATGTTTTGATCCTGGAATAGGAAGGTTCAGTGGTAAGATGTAAATCTGTAGAAATTAATCCAAAACAACACTATAACAGTAAAAATGCCAACAGAATTTCTCTTCAGTTTGACATGATTCAAAATTTTATCTGTAAGAATAAACATACAAGAACAAAAAACAGAACAATGTTGAGAAGGAATATCAATGCCTGTAAACCTGTCTAACAAGTTAATAAAATATACTAAGAAGGCACAATAGCTTAAATATTAGACTGGAATTTGGACAGTCATAGATCAGTGGAACAGAGTTTAACATCCAAAAAAAGACCAAGCAAATAAACTCAACAGGTATTCTAAGCACAAACCAAAAGAAGTCAAAATATAAAGTAAAAAAACTGTCAATAAAAACTGTAAACTTTTTTTTTAAGATTTTTATTTATTTATTTGACAGAGAGAGATCACAAGTAGGCAGAGAGAGGGGGAGAGGGAAGCAGGCTCCCCACTGAGCAGAGAGCCCGATGCGGGACTCGATCCCAGGACCCTGAGAACATGACCTGAGCCGAAGGCAGCGGCTTAACCCACTGAGCCACCCAGGCGCCCCAAAACTGTAAACTTTTAACAGAAAATACCACAAACAAAAATGAAACGGCAAATTGTGGGGAGAAAATTACATGTGTGACAGAAAACAAAGTTAGCTATTCACATACAAAAGGATCTCCAAAAAATTAATGTGCCTAATTAGAAAAACGTGCAAAATGCTTAACAGTGAATTTTTAAGAAATAATACTATAAATCTAAGAAATGCATATTAAAATCATGAGATAAAGATTTTCACCTGTCAAATGGGCAAAGATACAAAAGCATAATAACACTAAATATTTGCGAAAGTGACTTTTTGTTGCATTTGGCCGAAAGAGATAGGAAGCAGGGTAGAAAGACTGGAATTTTTATTTCCCACATTAGGGCTGCTGTTTGCCATGTGGCTCCTCTACCTCTATCCACAGTACCCGTTAGATGGCCCCCAAGAAGCTACAACTCCCATTAGGTTCTAATAAGAGCTCCCTCCCCATTCCTCTTCCGACCTGGGGCCTCAGATAGAAAAGATTTCCTGCAATACCTAGCCCTGAGGTGTTCTGCATGCTGGTTCCCCTAACCCTGTCCCCACCCCTGTGTAAATGCTCCCTTTATTAAACTCCCTTTAGCAACCCCCTTGAGTGTGGTTTCCTGGCAGGACCCTGACTAATACATAGCCCTACAGTATGAATTTATTGTTTAATTTATTGTGTTTGTATGTGTGTGCATAAATGCAAATATAATTTATATTTTCTTCTTTTAAGATTTTAATTTTTTTCACATGCAATTTTAGAATAGTCTTTGTATATATAGTTTTAAAGATTTTATTTTTTTAAAGTAATCTCTACAGCCAACATGGGGCTCAAATTCACAACCGCAAAATCAAGAGTTGCACACTTGGGGCAATTGGGTGGCTCAGTCGTTAAGTGTCTGCCTTCAGCTCAGGTCATAGGTCCTGGGATCAAGCCCCGCATCAGGCTCCCTGCTCAGCAGGAAGCCTGCTTCTCCCTCTCATTCTCCCACTCCCCCTGCTTGTGTTCCCTTTCTCGCTGTGTCTCTCTCTGTTAAATAAATAAATAAAATATTAAAAAAAAAAAAAAAAGAGTTGCACACTCTACCGACTGAGCCAGCCAGGTGTAAAATAGTCTTCTTATAGTTAAGGTGTAAAAGGACATTTTGGACAAAAAGCTAAGCAATGGCATTTTTTTTTTTTTACTAATTCTTTCCTACATTATCATTTATTGAATTTGTATTATGTATATGTGTGTGTATATATATGTATATGTATATAAGAGTATGTGTATGTGTGTGTTTCTAAGTTATCTGTCCTAACACGTTTTAGTGTTTAAACATCCTGATATTTTTTCAGCTTCCCTGCTCTTGCCAGTGTCTAAAGAGTAGAGTATTCCAGGCCTGTATTCTGGGGTCTTCTCTTCTCATTCTATATTAGATGATCTCATCCATTCACATTTATTCTAACATCAGTTCTGTGCTACCAACTTCCAGATTTTTACCTCCAAACCAGGTTTCTCTCCTGACCTCAAGACCCATACCGCTGCTACATTCTTGTACTCCACTTGGATTCTTATCTCCACTTGGATATCTTATAAGCTTCTCACAGCTTATATGTTCAAAGCAGAGCTCTTCCCTTTCTTTTTTTTTTTTTTAAACATTCTCCTTTCCTTTTTTTTTTTTTTTTTTTAATTTATTTGACAGAGAGAAATCAGAGCTAGGCAGAGAGGCAGACAGAGAGGGGGGGGAAGCAGGCTCCCTGCTGAGCAGAGAGCCCGATGTGGGGCTCGATCCCAGGACCCCGAGATCATGACCTGAGCCGAAGGCAGAGGCTTAAACCACTGAGCCACCCAGGTGCCCAGAGCTCTTCCCTTTCTATACCCTCCCCCATCCAAGCCTGTTGCTCCACATGTCACTAATTAACACTTCCATCAAACCAGTTGCTTAAACCAAAAACCTGGAAGTACTCATTGATACTTCCCTCTTCCTGACCTTCCAGATCTAATCCATTACCAGTTTTTGCTCATTCTACCTCCAAAATAGATCTCAAACCCATTCTCCTCTACCGAGGACTTGGTCCCATCAAGCCACCTTCATTTCCCTTCTAGACTAGTTTCGGAGCCCTTTGACACTTCTCACTCCCACTCTTCCCCTTCTCCAATTCTTTCATCACATAATGGCCAGGAAAAAACTCCTGAAATGTAAATCTGGTCAAAACTCTTCTGTGGCTTCCTATTAAAATTAGGATAAAAATCTATAGATTCCTCACCATAATTCTACAATATCTGGGTCCATGTATGTTTTTTACTTCATTTCGTATCCTTTCTGACTTCTCATTCCACTCCAGCCACACTGCTCTCCTTTCCAGTCCTCAAACATCAAACTCTGCCCATGTCAGGGAGTTTACATGGGCATTTCCATGATTCCTTCCCTGTCTAACCCTTATTTATCCCTCTGGTCTCAACTTAAAAGTCATTCCCTCCAAGAGGCTTTCCCCAATCACCACTACCCACCATGCCCCAATCGAAATTAGTTCTCTTTATTGTACCATCTTATACTTTGCCTTCATAGAACTTACTTTGGTTTGTCTTATATACTTTTTATGCGATTATTTCTAGTGTGGTTTCTCACTAGAGCTAGATCATATACTGCACAAGAACAGGTGCCAGCAAATATTTGTTTGGCTCATCACTTTTTTTTTTTAAGATTTTATTTACTTATTTGACAGTTCAGATTACAAGTAGGCAGAGAGGCAGGCAGAGAGAGAGGAAGGGAAGCAGGCTCCCCGCTGAGCAGAGAGCCCGATGTGGGGCTCAAACCCAGGCCCCTGAGATCATGACCTGAGCCGAAGGCAGAGGCTTAACCCACTGAACCACTGAGGCGCCCCTGGCTCATCACTTTTAAAACCAGCACTCTGCCAGCACCTGGCACGTGGGCTTAGGTTTTTGGTTTTTACCCAACAACTGGATTATTGGATATATAAAGATTCAGCTCAAGCCTCACTTCTGTAATTTCTTTCTCAGTCACCCTCCTGTTTCCCCACACTGGGAGATTTCAGCACTTGCTTCCTTGTTCCCCAGTGGGTACTGTACCTATAACTTATACTTGACAAATAGTCTCACTGAACTTCTTTTGGGTCCTTAGATAAGCCATTACTCTGTGTTGTTTCTGGGTCATCACGTATGCTATTCCTTCTACCTGCAACACTGCTTTGCTCATTTAACCAAATAATCCTGCTCACATGGTTAGGGTCAATTAATGTTAAAGAATGAATTGTGAACCTCCTTGAACAGTTCCCTCCCTAGGAAGATGAAAGTAGATCTGCTTAGAAGATCTACTTCTGGGACGCCTGGGTGGCTCAGTTGGTTAAGCGGCTGCCTTCGGCTCAGGTCATGATCCCAGGGTCCTGGGATCTGAGTCCCACATCGGGCTCCTTGCTCAGCAGGGAGCCTGCTTCTCCCTCTGCCTCTGCCTGCCTCTCTGTCTGCCTGTGCTCACTCTCTCTGACAAATAAATAAATAAAATCTTTAAACAAAAAAAATCTACTTCTTACACTAGAATTTTCTATGTGAAAACCACATTAGAAATAGGAAACTCGGGGCACTTGGGTGGCTCAGTGCGTTAAAGCCTCTGCCTTTGGCTCAGGTCATGATCCCAGGGTCCTGGGATCGAGCCCCGCATCGGCTCTCTGCTCCACTGGGAACCTGCTTCCTCCTCTCTCTGCCTGCTTCTCTACCTACTTGTGATCTCTGTCTGTCAAATAAATAAATAAAATCTTAAAAAAAAAAAAAAGAAGAAAGAAATAGGAAATTCTAGGGGCACCTGGGTGGTTCAGTTGGTTTAGCATCTGACTCAATTTCAACTTGGGCCATGATCTCAGGGTAGTGTGATTGAGTCCGAGGTCAGGCTCTGTGCTGGACATGGAGCCTGCCTGAGATTCTCTTCTTCTCCTTCTGACCTTCCCTGCCCCCACTCTCTCTCTCAAAAAAAAAAAAAAATAATAATAATAATAAATAGGAAATTCTAAAATGACTGACTACTGTTCCCAGAGTCACACTTTGCTGCTGAAATTATTACAGACCTAACTCTACCTCCCACCAATGGAGAGGAAATAAATAAATCAGTTTTCTGAATTGGCCTCAAGGACAGTGTCAGTGATATCTGTGTTAACAAAATTTCAGGCAAAAAAGCAATGGTTACATAAGAGGAGAGTGCCTAATTTTCTACATAGTTGATTGGCATTTTCAGAACAACAGCCTTGAAAGTATCCAGAAATCAATTGATTGTGTAATACACACTCAGCAACCTCAAAGTTGACATAGGATGAAAACCAGGGAGACCTTAATAGGCATTGTCCAAATAAAGATGTGCCCTGAGAACAGAGAGGGAAGAAATTACAGACATGGACTGATACAGGGTCAATCAACAATGATATAGCATGTGCCATTTTTTATAATAACTATGTTGTAGGCACCATAGGTTGGCTTACTTGGCATCCAACCCTACCTTTTGTTCCTTGGCTTTCTCTACCATAGAAGCTAGGAAAGCTAAGTAATCACTCTCCCAGCCTTTCTCAAAACTAAGATGGCTAGATAAAAAGTTTTGATGGAATAAGATATTTCCATTCTCCCGTTCACTCAAATCAAAAACTTGGAGCCACACTGACTCCTCTCTCCCACACCCCACATCTGATCCGTTAGCAGATTGTTTGCTCCATTTGTGTGATATATTCCAGGTCCAAATATTCCTTGCACTTCCACACTACTATCTTGCTCTAAGTCAGCATTATCTGTTGCTTGGGTTTGGCAGTTGTCTCTTATTTGGCCTTTCTGCTTCCATCCTGCTCCCCTACAACCTATTTTCCAAAGAACAGCTGCAGATTTTTTTTAAAAATGCAAACGTCATCATATTACTCCTTTGCGTAAAACTTTCCAATGTCTTTTAATACAATAAAAATGTAAGCTCCTTACCATAATCTATAAAGCCTTGCATGATCTGACTTCCAGCTACCTCTGTGGTCACCACTCTGCTGCTTGCTCATTCTGTCCAGCATCGCTGACCTCCTTGCTCTTACTCAAACATGCCAAGCACATTCCTCAATGAGCCTTTCTGTTTGCTGTTCCCTCTGCCTGGAACACTCTTCCTCCAGACACTTAACTCCCTCATTTATTCAGGCCTCTACTCAACTATCACTCTATCAGGGGCAACTTCCCCAAACACTGTTATCTAAAATAGCTTGCTGCCCATCATTTTCTACCTTCTACTTTCCCTAACTTCATTGCACACATAGCTACTTGGCTTTATATTTAATATGTACTGATTTATTTCTTTCTTATCTAACACATACATATATACATACATACATATGTACATGCATACTATTTTATTTACCAGTATATCCCCAGCATCTAAAAAAGTGTTTCACATGTAGTAGGAGCTCAATATTTATATTTGTTGAGTTAATAAACTTTTTATAGACTTCTGCCCAGACTTGAGTTATACCATATCACCATTCTTTATAATTACTTTTACTTCTTTATGTTATTAATAATGGCAGACATTGTTCATTGTCCACCCATTACTTAAACCTCATACCCAACTTCCATGACAATAAAACTTTGATCTATGTGAGCAACCAAAGAGCCATTGATCTATCCCAATCCTAAATGATGAATCATGATTTTTCCTAGACTAGTCACAGTTATTCTATTCCACTTTGCCACAGATTGCTTGCTATGCAATAGACATGTGATCTGATTTTGTCAAAGGGAAAGTTAACTAAAAGGTTTCCCTTCTCAAATAAAAGACAGAGTCGTAGACCTAGCTAATCTTTTGTGCATGTCTCTTCTTCCTTCTTGGAATATGGGTGTGAAGATAAAATGTTCAGAGCTGTAGCAGTTGTCTTGCAGCCATGAGGTGAAATGCATAAAGACTAAAAGTCACTCAGTGAGAATAGCAAAATGAAAAAGTAGAAAGACAATAGGTCCTTGATGACATCATTGAGCCAGTGACTAAACTTGGAACTGCCAACTTCCAAAATTCTTTCTAAGTGAACAATAAATGTCCTTATGGCTTAAGCTATTGTTAGTTTGGTTTTCCTTCATTAACTACCAAATGAAATCCTAACTGATTCAATTATTTAGTTTATGAATGTGTTTGTGAAAACAAATGTATTTTCCCTTTACATAGAACATTCTAGTTAAGAAAAGGGAAGGAAGAAGGGAGAGAGGAAAGGGAGAAACAGACTCAACTAACTAACTTATGGATGACATAATCCTGGAAGTGGAGTAAATTACAGGAAGGGTAAGTGTGTGTGTGTGTGTGTGTGTGTGTGTGTGTGTGTCACTCTCAGTGTAGATAGATAGATAGATAGATATCTCTCACTCATTAACTAGTCTCAACCTCCTCCACTCTGTCTTTATCCGAACTTGCCACTGATATTGAAGGCTCATAAACTAAGCCACTGTTTTCATACATCTACCACCACACTATAAAACCTTTAATGGCTTCTCATAATTTATCAGACAATGTTCATCTAGTTAGCATTCAAAGATTCTAAAATCCAGTCACACCAATTCATTGAATTTACCTCCCACTATCTCTTAACCTAAGAATTCCTGCTCAAATAAACAAATACGAACAAACTCCCCTTACTGAATTCTCATTCCTTATTACATCTAATTGATCTTGACATTCCTAGTTGCTGGATGACCCAGTAGACAAAGTAGGTATTTAAAACACTAGGAAAGCAGAAAGAGAGAGATGACTATAATGGACTTACCCAGAATTTTGCAACCAGAAAATATGGAATTAACCATTTTAATTTCATATCATATATGCAGGTTTTGTGCTTTACAGTGTTAGAATTGTTTATTTTGAATTACATCTGCTATACAAACATCATAAATTTTCTCCTAATAGTTAAATTAAGTGCTGGCCATTTAGAACACATCTTCTCTCCTATCTAAAGTCTGCTCCACTCCTTGAGTGCAAGTCAAAATCCAATCTTCTCCAAATAACCTAAGACCACAATAGGATCTTCTTTAATTGCATTTTTAGTTTTTATTAAAAATGGCTTATTAAAATAATATTTATTAAAAGTATTAAAAACTGGACTCAAGTCTTAAGTTAAATATATACACTTATTTGTATTGTAAACTGTTCTATGTAAGTTATAGCTCCTCTCTCTTATTAGACTCAAAATTTCCCACTCACAAAACACCCTCTAGATTGCATCGTACTTTTGTTTTACTCTCCCACATTGCAACTAGAACAGTAAGAATGCAATGAATACCTTTTGAACCCCTGACCTGCCAGTTTACAAATCCATGTACAAATGAATGTTTGAATAAAAATATTTTGTGTTTCAAGAGTTATCAGCAAACTATTAGGCTAAAGATAAATCTTGGATTAAGTTGTAAAGTAGGAGACTATAATGAGCATCAATAAATGAAGAACCGAATCCTCCTTTATGAAGTTCTGCAGGAATCCACCAATTTTAACCAATTGCTCCTTGCAGAGTCTCTCCTAAAAGGCAAGGCAAGAGCTACCCAGGAACTCATTTGGTCAGACATTAATCATCCCTTCCCAGTCCCACTCCTACCCCTCTCACCCAACACTTATTACAAAATATGTCTGTTTTAAATCAGAACATAGATCAGCAACCAATAGCGTCCATGCCTTATCAAAATTGATTGCCAACACATGCCCACCCCCCTGCTGCCTCTGTCTGCTACCTGCCTCACTGACAAAAATTGGCAGCCAGCATGCTTCTTCCTCCACTTCATTGTTAGTGGGCTATCCTGCTCCCTCCCTGTTTGGAAATCATGCCCAAAGACGCACTCCATGAGATGCCTCCAACATGCCAAAGGGAAAGGAGGAGCAACTTTGGCACCCTAATTTTAAAAGGGTGCCAGTTCATGATGTAAAAGGAGACAATATTCTTCTGCAAATGTGGACACTGCCTATTTCTGTTATTTCAGTCATTAGCTGATGTCTATGGCAGTGAGCATATCGGGTAAGTTTTTCCAGGATGGGCCTAGAGCCTTGAAAATATATCATCTAAATCAAAAAGCAAACTTCTAATTGTTTCTCAACTTGTACCCACACATTCACCAAGACACCTCATTTTAAATTAAATTTTTTAACAAAGCAAGAGCAAATTCATATTCCCTCTATCCCCATGCCAATGACAAGTCATTCTAATTTTTACTTTTCTTTTTGGCCTGTTTTCTTTCCCTTCTCAATTAAACATTTTTTGTCACCAGTAACTACTGCATTTCTGATTTGCCCATTCCTGTTCCCTGGCCTCATTTTTCCTGTCCTCTACCTGAACAACAGAAATCCTGAAAAATAAACTGAATTTTGGGTAATCTATAATTGAAATTTTAAGGTCAGGGTATTAAAAACTGGATATGAATAACACTTGATGCAATAGATCATTTATTTCCTTATAAATCTGAACACAGATGTGTTTAAGATTCATTATAAAGTACTTCTAAAGACAAATGTAAAATTTTTCTCAGGAAACTTTTATTTTGGAAAGTTGTGTACTCATTATGCCAATATCACATTATGATAGATAATAAAATTGAACTATTATAAACTCCTACTAGATTCAATGACATGAGTTTGATAGGCAATCCAGAGCTCCAACTTCAACTTCAATCAATGCCAGTGTCAAATATCTGATTATTATATGCTCCACTTAATGAGTAACTAGCTGGGGAGTGAGATCTCTTCGATTGCAGCATGATATGTACATAACAGACAACTGTTTTTTTCTATTTTTAACACAGTTAAAGAGTAACAAGTATGTTTTAAAAGGCCATGGAAAAACACCACATAGCTAGGAAAGTTGAAAAAAATAAATGCTTCTAAATACAGGTTAAGTTACTCTCATTCTAGGCTTGATTTTTCCTTATGGTCTTAGAAGGATATCATATGATATATCCAGCCACAGAAATAATAAATAACTTCCGCCAACATCCTATTATTTAAGGCTTGGTTGTCTAGTGTGAAGACTAGGTCTTCAAGCACTGACTTAAGCATATCCATAATTTTTATTAACCTTTTCTTTTTTTTTTATTAACCTTTTCTTAAGAATTAATCAAGATCTGAGTCCCAGGGGCACCTGGGTGGCTCACTCGGTTAGGCATCAGCCTTTGGCTTGGGTCATGATCCCGGGGTCCTAGGATCGAGCCCCTCATTGGGCTCCCTGCTCAGCAGAGAGCCTGCTTCACCCTCTCCCTCTGCCTGCTGCTCTGCCTACTTGTGCTCTCTCTCTCTCTCTCTAATAAATAAATAAAATAAATTAATCTTAAAAATATATATATCTGGGGCGCCTGGGTGGCTCAGTGGGTTAAAGCCACTGCCTTCGGCTCAGGTCATGATCCCAGCGTCCTGGAATCGAGCCCCGCATCGGGTTCTCCGCTCAGCGGGGAGCCTGCTTCCTCCCTTCTCTCTCTGCCTGCCTCTCTGCCTACTTGTGGTCTGTCTGTCAAATAAATAAAAAATAAAATCTTTAACAAAAAAAAAAAAAATATATATATATATATATATATATATATATATATATATATATATATCTGAGTCCCAGTTCTACCACTCAATTGCTGTGACGTTAGCTTTTCTGGGTTTCAGTTTTCTTCATTTGTAAAATAGAGTTAACAACCCACTTCACAGAACTGTTGTGAGGATTAAATGAGAGAATATATATGTAATACCTAGTTCAATGGCTAGAATCTAGTGAATTTCCTTCAAACCCCTCCTCATCTTCAAACTTCCATGTTTACTATTTTCGGCCAATAGGGATGTATGTGAACGTCCTTTCCTCTGCTCTGTAGTGGTGAATTAAATGAGTATCTTTGTTTACAGGTGTTCTTGCAAAGGATACTGTTTTGTGTATGCGTGTAATTTTAATTTATATAAATAGTATTATAGAATATATATCATCATATTCCTTATCCTATTTATTTTTTGGTTTAGGGCTTGGAGGAGTTGTTTCTTATTATTGTAGCTGTTATGTAACTGTTATGAATTAGTGCTTCATAGCTCCTTTTCAAATGCGAGACTTTCTAAATCAGGTGTGCCCAAACTTGCTTTGAACAACTTTATCTGAAGAGATTAGACATGTGTGCAAAAAAAGCAAATACATGATGAAAGCATGCAGGAGTTTTTTTTATCTGCAGAGGTGGGAGGGTGAGATGGGTGCTCCAGGGTTGAGTTCATCATATTCTTCACTTCATAGTCCATTATCATCATTGGTCTGTGCAAGGCCTCGCCCTTATTTAATTTATTTATTCCCTTTAATCCTCATTCTTCAAGCCTTGCTCCTTCATCCCCAATAGGCAGCCAGGCCAATGAGTTGAATGGATATCTTTTTTTTTCTTTTTTAAGATTTTATTTATTTATTGGACAGAGATCACAAGTAGGCAGAGACAGGCAGAGAGAGAGAGGAGGTAACAGGCTCCCCGCTGAGCAGAGAGCCCCATGCGGGGCTCAATCCCAGGACCCTGGGACCATGACCTGAGCTGAAGGCAGAGGCTTTAACCCACTGAGCCACCCAGGCTCCCCGAATGGGTATCTTTTTGTTTAAGTGTATTTGCAAAATATGTTGTTTTGTGGAAATATAATTTTAATTTATTTAAATGCTACTGCTCTGTATTTTTTCATTTCTTTTTTTTTTAAGATTTTATTTATTTATTTGACAGAGATCACAAGTAGGCAGAGAGGCAAGCAGAGAGAGGGGGAAGCAGGCTCCCTGCTGAGCAGAGAGCCCGATGCGGGGCTCGATCCCAGGACCCTGAGATCATGACCTGAGCCAAAGGCAGAGGCTTAACCCACTGAGCCACCCAGGTGCCCCATATTTTTTCATTTCTTATTTTTGTCACTCTGCACTATGCTTTTAAGTTCATCTCTAGTGCCATGTATAGATCTAAAATCTACTTAGCCATTTCTAATTCTTGCCTTGTTCCCATGGTGTGCAACCACCATATTTTGCCTAACCACATTTGCAGCAATGGACATGCAAGAAAGCATCCACCCACCACCACAAATAATGCTGAAATGAAAAATTTTATATGAGTTCTTACATTTACCTGTGTGACATTTATTTGACATATACCCCAAGAATAGAACTGCCCTATACTAACAATATAACTATATACTATGTACTAGTATACAAGTATAGTATAATATACTTGCTATAAACCTCTGATTTTATCAAGTACCTGGGAGTTCCTGTAACATCAAACCTGGCGTGACATAGCTTTCTGATAAGTGAAAACTGATATCTCATTGTTTTAACTTGAATTTCTCAATTACTGATACATTTCTTCATGTGCTTGCTGGAGTTTCCTATAGTGTAAATCAGATAATTAGTGTTCATATCCTTTGCACATTTTCCTATTTGAATTATTGTCTTTTTCTTGTTGATTTATAGGAGTTCTTTGGATATATCAAATATTAATTCTTTGTCAGTTTTAAAATTTTCAAAAATATTCCCATTTGTCATCTATTAATTTTGTCCACAGTATCCTTTGTAGTAACTGTTAATTTTGAAGTAGTATCTGTGTCTTACGATCTGTGCTTTTGGACTTTTATTAAGTCTTCCTTTGCCCCTGGGTTACAAAAAATGTTCTCTTAAGTTTTCTTCTATTAGCTTTATAACTTAACTTCCTCATTTCGGTCTTTCAGCCATCTAGAATCCAACTTTGTATATCAGCTTAGGTAGGAATCCAGTTTTATTTTTCTTCATGTACTGAGCCAATTTTCCCAACACCACTGCTAACAAAATCCATTTTTTTACATTGATTTATGGTGTCACCTCCATTTCATATTAAATTCTCAGTATACAGGGGTCTATGATCTCTCAGTTATGTTCTTTTGATCTGTTTATTCTTGTGCCAATACTACACTGTTCTTATTACTATAGTTTGTAATGTGTCTTTATATCTCAAAGGAAGAGTCCATTCTTTATTCTCCTTTTTTATTCTTGTCTTAGCTATTTATGGATCTTTATTCTCCCATACAACTTCAAACATTTAGCAAATTCCTCAGAATATACACTTGGAATTTTTATTGGGATTACATTGAATTTATGTATCAAGTTTTGGATTATTTCATCATTATAATACTAAATCATCCAGTCAAGGAAACATACCCAGGATGACTTTACCTAAAGAAGATGATAGATGCCCATGGGAAGCAAATAGTCAAAGAAAAGGAGTAAAAGTAAAGTCTTTTTTTTAATCCCAGTTTTCTCTAAAAGTTGAAAAACCATTTCCTGATTTTTAAAAGAAAAAAAAAAAGACACTGTAGAAATGTTATTTCTACATATTTCTACTATGAGCTCTTTTTGAGTTTCTACCTCAACAGAGAAGCTAAGAGAGCTGGTCTTTGAGAATGAGACCAATCTAAAAAATCCCTTTATGGTTGCAAAAAAGAGTAGTTATGTTGATGTATAGTACAGGCAAAGAGTTGTAAGGAAAGATATGTATACACAGGGCCATGATTTGAGACTGCTGATATAACCATGAGCAAACATAAAGATTCTAGAGTAGCTAGGTAATTGAACCAGTTAGGGAAATAAGCTTATATGGATCATAATAAAGTTGTTTCTTTATTTGTTTTAAGAACAGAAATGTAAAGATTTTAAATGTTACTTTAAAAAAACACTTGTCTGCATCATAATAAAATGATGTTTAGAAAGAATTCCACTTACCTGTTTTAATAAAATTATCTGGTTTCGGGACGCCTGGGTGGCTCAGTTGGTTAAGCGGCTGCCTTCAGCTCAGGTCATGATCCCAGCGTCCTGGGATGAGTCCCACATCGGGCTCCTTGCTCAGCGGGGAGCCTGCTTCTCCCTCTGCCTCTGCCTGCCACTCTGTCTGCCTGTGCTTGCTCGCTCTCTCTCTAACAAATAAATAAATTTAAAAAAATAAAAATTAAAAAAAATAAAATTATCTGGTTTCTTTAAGCAAAAACTACTATTACATTAAAAGCTAGCTTTAGGGGGTGCCTGGGTGGCTCAGTGGGTTAAGCCTCTGCCTTCAGCTCAGGTCATGATCTCAGGGTCCTGGGATCGAGCCCCACATCAGGCTCTCTGCTCAGCGGGGAGCCTGCTTCCCCCCCCCCTCTCTCTCTGCCTTCCTCTCTGCCTGCTTGTGATCTCTGTCAAATAAATAAATGAAATCTTTATTTTAAAAAAAGTAAATGAATATAAGAGAAATCATGTGCTATTAAAAATAACTTCCTGGGGCACCTGGGTGGCTCAGTGGTTTAAAGCTTCTGCCTTTGGCTCAGGCCATGATCCCAGGGTCCTGGGATCAAGCCCCACATCAGGCTCTCTGCTCCATGGGGAGCCTGCTACCTCCTCTCTCTGCCTGCCTCTCCGCCTAAGAATTAGTTTTAAAAAATAAATAAATAAATAAAAAATAAAAATAACTTCCTTGTGGGATGCCCGGGTGGCTCAGTCAGTTGAGCCTCTGCCTTCAGCTCAGGTCATGGTCCCAGGGTCCTGGGTTCAAGTCCCACATTGGGCTCCTTGCTCAGTGGGGAGCCTACTTCTCAAGAACCCCTGCTTGTTCTCTTGCTCTCTCTCTGGCAAATAAATAAATAAAATCTTAAAAAAAATAATAACAATAACTTCCTTGCAATCTGGTAGGGCCATTGTGGAAAACAGTATGGAGGTTCCTCAAAAAGTTAAAAATAGAACTACCCTATGATCCAGCAATTGCATTACTAGGTATTTACCTAAAGGATACAAAAATGCTAATTTAAAGGGATATATGTGTCCCAATGTTTATAGCAGCATTATCTACAATAGCCAAACTATGGAAATAGCCATAGTGTCTATCAGTTGACGAAAGTGTCTATCAATTGACAAATTGGTAAGGAATGGATGTTAACCATAAAAAAGAATGAAATCTTGCCATTTGCAATGACATGGATGGAGCTAGAGTGTATTATGCTAAGTGAAATAAGTCAGTCAGAGAAAGGCAAATATCATATGATTTCTCTCCTACGTGGAATTTTAGAAACAAAGCAAATGAGCAAAGGGGGAAAAAAGGAGAGAGAGAGAGAGAAAGGCAAACCAAGAAACAGACTCTGAACTATAGAGAACAAACTGATGGTTACCAGAAGGGAGGTGGGAGATGGATGGGTTAAATAGGTGATGGGGATTAAGGAGTGCACTTGCTGCGATGAGCACTGGGTGATTTATGGAAGTGTTGCTTCAATATATTGTACACCTAAAACTACTATCACATTGTATGTTAACTAACTAGAATTTAAATAAAAACTTTTAAAAAAGAATTACTAAAAAAAAAAAAAAAAAAAGAATTATACCACAAGTCTACAGTGTGAATAGAACTAGATTTGGGTCAGAGACATCGCTGAGTATGATTATTCCATATAAGAACTGCAAAAGAAAATAACAACTAAGTATGATTGGTGTCTGAATATGAGATTTTTGAAAACTGACAGTCCATTTGCTTTTCGTCTCCAGCGCAGTATCTGTTATGGAAATTTGACAAATAGTTCATGCCATTGAAACGTTAGGGTTATCTTCAATTAAATCACCCAGATTTCTGCATTAAGCCAATGCTTCTTAGTCTTGAAATGAGGAATTTTGGTTGCTAAAGGCAAAAAAAAGGGCTAACATTACAGAGGCATTGTTCAAAGTTTCCTTTCTTGTAGTCAAAACAGGTACAAGTTATACTGTTGGTAGGAACTTTGTAATAAGAGCCAGGATGAATAAAATTGGTGCTTTTCACTTAGAAAGAAGCAATAATAAGCTACTAGCAAAATAAGACAATTGAATTCTGAATATCTGCAATATAGTTGTGGAAGGCCATTACTATCACATATCCATGCTACTCTCTGGAGTTGTTCAAAACCACTGGAACTATGAATTACCTCTTAACATTATAAACATTTTATTAGATGATTGTATACTTTATATATTTTATATATATCAGATAATGGAGATGTGCTTGATGGCTTCAAGTATTTATCACTCCAAATGCATGCTACAGAAAAGGAGACTATGGTTAACAATTACTTTGTGAGTCTGTGACAGAAAATGGAAAATGTACAGTAGATATAATAATAATAGAGTAGCAACTATATATTAGAGCAAGAAATGTGCTGCTGTGCAAATAAAAAACTGACAATACAGTATATCTTAATTAAACTGAATTTAAGTTTAAAAAATGTTTAAAGATTTCAAATGGCTTCCTTAACTTGCACACCTCAGAAATATACCTGCATCTTGACTAGCCAGAACCTCTTATTTTAAAGTTAAAAATACCATGATGGCTTTTTTTTTTAATTAAATTCAATTAGCCAACATATAGTACATCATTAGTTTCAGATGTAAAGTTCAGTAATTCATCAGTTGCATATAACATCCAGCACTCATCACATCATGTGTCCCCCTTAATGTCCATTGCTCAGTTACTCTATCCCCCCACCTACCTCCCATCCAGCAACCCTCAGTTTATTTCCTATAGTTGAGTTTCTCATGGTTTATCTTTTTCTCTTTTTATCTTTTTTCCCATTCAGTTTTCCCTCCTTTACCTATGGTCCTCTGCACTGTTTCTTATACTCCACATGCCATGATGTTTATAATGCTGAAGTTAAAATACCAAGATTTCATAAGAAAAGTGAATTGTAGTGAAAATGATTCAATAGTCAAGAATTTCACTCTGCCAACCGTTGATTCTTTTTACTCTTCAAAGAAAGAAATCTATGGTATATTAATGGACATATTTTAAAACTGCAACCAGATACTGCAAGAAGATATCAAGAAATATTTCTTAGAGCCACATACAACCAAGGAGTGTGTTATTAGATACTCAAATGTTTGAAACACTTGAAACATTAGCATCTGACTAAGAACCAAGTGTGCTGTTCAAAGAAAAATCTCCCCACACTTTTGGATCTGTATCCAATCAAAAAATACAAAACCATCTGACAACATCTGCAAATATTTGTTCCCACTTTTAATGACTTATAATTGTGATTTAGCATTTTCTAATTTAGAAGAAAATAAAGAGTAAGAAAACAGCTACATAAAACCTGAACTACAGTTCAAGCCATCCATGATCAAACCTGTCAGAGAGTATTATTATTAATTTTAATATGCTTCACTTTTTAAGCGCTAATAGATTTTAAACTTAAAGTTGATAACTTATATATGCTCTAAAAATCCATTAAGTGGTCCGTGGACATCAAAAGTTAGAAAAACACAGAGTGATAGTAAGTTATGATGAGAAAGTGTTTTACTCTGTGCCTCTCCATACCTCTCATTCCCAGCTAGCATCCAAGGTTTCCAGCAGTAACTGGAAGGAGAGAGTCACTCTCTTCCTAGATACGTGTCGTTACTATACCATACTATTTTTATAAACAAGAAAACTGTAATTTGGATAAATAAAATGAGCAGAGTCATATAGATTATACACACCAGAAGCAGATCTAACTCAGGTCTTCTCACCCCCAATTCAGATTCTGCTTCACACCATTACTTCTCAGAATTGGAGCCTTGGGTACATTTGGCATAGTACAGTGCTTTTCTATTTTGTTTTTGTTTGTTTTTTCTCATTTAGTATACTTCTTCCTCTCCCTTTTCCTCTCCTCCTCTTCCCCCACCTTCTCCTCCTCCACATCCTCCTTCTTCCTCTTTAGTGTAAGTGACACATTGCTTTAGCTGTTCAAACCATCAGCTTAAAGGAATACTCATCCTGTAACTCTAACTGGTTAATGGCTACTAGCTCACTGAAGTTCCTACATCACAACCAGCTGCAAAGCACTTACTCTCTTTTTTGTACCTATTAATGCAAAGCATCGGTTTCTCTCACTACGCCACAACCTGCCTCCCACTTCACTTCCAGAACTGCACATAAAATAAGAAAGCATGTGAATACTCGTTGTTGTTGTTGTTGTTTTAATTTCTTCTTATGCCTTGAATCAACATTGTGGCTTGTAGTTAGGTTGAAGATTCGTATTCATTCTCTTTGCCAGTCTTTAAAACTCAGTAGAACTATTTCCACTAGATGGCTGTCTTTACCAAGAACTGTAAGAGCTATGCCAGCTGGCGGCAATTTACAAGTTTGAAAGCCTACCTTTTACAGAGGTAGGTATATATGTGGCCATTTAGTAGACTTATCATAGAAAGCTTCTATCTATGATCCATTTCTTAGCCCCTACTTTGGAAAAAGCCAATAAATGTTTAAAAATTTAATGTGCTTTCTGGAACCTCAGTGGCTCAGTCACTTAAGCATCTTGACTTTGGCTCAGGTCATGATCTCAGTCAGGGTCTTGAGATTGAGCCCCACGTAGGGCTCTGTGCTCAGCCCAGAATCTGCTTGAGATTCTTTCTCTTTCTCTCTCTCTGCCCTTTCCCTGGCTCGCACACTCACTCACTCACTAAATAAATAAATAAATAAAGTCTTTTAAAACGTAATGTGGTTTTTAAAACACAGAAGAACAACTATATTTCAAGTTGAAATTTTTTCTTGTTTTTTTCCTTTTTTTTGGTTGATATATGCTTGACCTATAACTGTGTCAACTTAAGGTATCAACGTGTTCATTTGCTACAATCATATGTTTGTAGCAATAATTAGCACCTCTATCATGTTATATAGTTACCATTTCTTTTTAGTGGTTGGAATAATTAAGTTCTAGTCTCTTAGCAAATGTGATAATAATAAAACAATGTAGTCGTTTATATTCACTGTACTGTGCATTAGAGCTCTAGGACTTATCTACTATTCACTGCAAGTTTGTTGCCTTTAACAACATCTGAAAATTTTCTTAAAGACATAAGGAGTTTCAGGATGCCTTGGTGGCTTAGTCGGTTAAGCATCTATCTGCCTTCAGCTCAGGCCATGATCCTAGGGTCCTGAGATCAAGGCCTGTATCAAGCTCCCTGCTCATCAGGGAGCCTGCTTCTCCCACTCCCTCTGCTGCTCCCCCAGCTTGGGCTCACTCTCTCTCTCTTAAACGGATAAATAAAATCTTTAAAAAAGAAAGAAAGAAGGAGTTTCACCCCAAAGAAGGACTGAAAGAAATATATAAAAAATTCTCTCTTATAATTGTTCATATCCTCAAATCAAAAAATACTTGTTGATTATAAAAGTTGTGTACAATATTTGGGAAAAAAGATAAGACTATTGCTAGTCAGCATTTGTTTTGCATCTTTTCTCCAGGTGATAAAAGTATTTTTAAGTTAAAATGTAATCTATTGAGGGGCACCTGGGTGGCTCAGTTGGTTAAGCATCTGACTTTTGGTTTTGGCTCAGGTCATGGTTTCATGAGTTCCATGATCAAGCCCCTTGTGGAGCCACTCCCTGACCACCACCCCCCAACCTGCGCGTTCAACGGGGAGTCTGCTTAAAGATTCTTTCTCTCTGCCCCTCCCCACATGTGTGCTCTTGTATACATGCTCACTCTCTCTAAAATAAATAAATAAATTAAATATATATATATATATATATATATATATATATATATATATATATATAAAATGTATTGAGTAGAATTTATCATGTGCTACAATTTTTCCTCTGGTCATCAATGAGATTGATTCTTCCCCTCAAATGCTTTCTTATTTATTAATATTTAACAACTTGTTATTTGAGTAGTAGAAAAAAATTGAGCACCTTGTTTGAAGGAGGATTGGTTGGTTGGTAGCTTTTCAGTAAACTTTTTATTGAAGTATAACATAACTAAAGAAAAGTACAGGGGCACCTGGGTGGCTCAGTGGGTTGAGCCTCTGCCTTTGGCTCAGGTCGCGATCTCAGGGTTCTGGGATCAAGTCCCGCATCAGGCTCTCTGCTAGGCAGAGAGCCTGCTTTCCCCTCTCTCTCTCTGCCTGCCTCTCTGCCTACTTGTGAGCTCTCTCTGTGTCAAATAAATAAATAAAATCTTAAAAAAAAAAAAAAAAGAAAAGCACACAAATCCTAAGCATATCATTTGATTAATTTTCACAAGGTGAAATGAATGTAAATGTTTTTGTGCAATTGTAGATTTTATGTTTTTAAAATTCATTTGCTATTTGTTTGGTTACACCCAAGTAATCAGCACCTAGACCAAGAATTAGAACACTACTTGTGACTCAGAAGCCTATCTGTGCTCATTCCTGGTCACTCCCCCGCAATGGTGACCATTATCCTGACTTCTAATACCGTAGATGACTTTTGCCTCTTTTTGAAGCTTATATGAATCTTCTTGTGTCTGTTGCTTCCCATGGTGTTTGCGAGACCAATCATGTTGTTTTCACTGCTGCATATCACAACTTTTTATTCATTCTATTATTAATGGACATTTGTGTTATTTCCAGTTTGGAACTATTATGTTACTGCTTCTATGAAGTTCATAAACATACCTTAGATCAAAGTGTTTATGCATTTCTTGGGGTGGGTATATACCTAGGATAGGTGGATTGCTGGGTTGTGGGATATGCACATTTAGCTTTGGTAAATACTGCCAGTTTTCTGAAATGATTGTACCAATATACATTACCACCAGCAAGACATGAGTTCCATTGTTCAATTTCCTCCCCAGTATTCGGTATTGTCAGTCCTTTTATATTGTAGCCTTTCTGATGGATAAGTAGTGATATCTCACTGTGGTTTTAAATTGCATTTCCTTGAAGATGAATGAAATTATTTATATGCTTATTAAGAATGTTCCAGTCTTTTGGTCATTTTTTATCAACTTCTATATCATTTTTTAAATCAGTTTATAGGATTTCTTTATATATTTGAGGTTTTTTAAGTCAGTGGTCAGACACAAATATATAGTAACTATCTTTTCCCACTCTGGGGCTTGACCTTTTTTGATGAAATGGTATTTTTGATGTACAGAGTCTAATTTACCAATTTCTTTTCCTTTAAGTTACCACATTGTTTGGGCCCTCTTTTGAAAACTTTGCTTATTCCAGGGGTGCCTCGGTGGCTCAGTTGGTTGAGCATCTGACTTTTGATTTCGACTCAGGTCATGATCTTGGGGTCTTAGGATCAAGCCCCACATTGGGTTCTGCACTCGGCATGGCATCTGCTAGAGATTTTCTCTCTTCCTCTCTCTCTACCCCTAACCCCACTCATGTGCTAAATAAATAAATAAATAAATAAAATCTTAAAAAAGAAACTTTGCTTATTCCAATATCATGAATATATTACTCTATGCTTTCTTCTTAGAGCTTTATTGTTTAACCATTTATATTTAACCTGATGCATCTGCAGTTGTTTTTTGTGTAAGGTGGGAGGCAAGGGCAAAAACTTGTTTTATAAGCGTCTGCCCTGGGCTCAGGTCATGATCCCAGTGTCCTGGGATTGAGCCCCGCATCAGGCTCTCTGTTCGGCAGGAAGTCTGCTTCTTCCTCTCCCTCTCCTCCTACTTGTGTTCCCTCTCTCGCTGTGTCCCTCTCTGTCAAATAAATTAATAAAATCTTAAAAAACCAACACCACTTATTATAAAGACCATCATGGGGCACCTGGCTGGCTCAGTCGGTAGAGCATGTGACTCTTGATCTCAGGGTCGTAAGTTCAGTGCCACTTTGGGTATAGAAATTACTTAAAAATAATAAAAATCTTTTGGAGTACCTGGAGGGCTCTGTTGGAGGAGTATGCAACTCTTGATCTTAGGGACATGAGTTCAAGTCCCACATGAGGCGTAGAGATTGCTTAAATAAATAAAAAACCTTAAGAAGAATAATAATAAGGGCACCTGGGTGGTTCAGACAGTTAAGCATCTGTCTTTGGCTCAGGTCATGATCCCAGGGATCTGGGATGGAGTCCCATGTCAGGTTCTCTGCTCAGCAGGGAATCTGCTTCTCTCCTCCCTCTCCCTCTGTGTGTGCTCTCTCTCTTTGTAGTTCTTACTCTTTCTCAAATAAATAAATAAAATCTTTAAAAAATAATAATATATCTAAAAAATTATTTTAAAAAACCATCATTTCACTACTGTACTGCAGTTTTATCTTTGTCATAAATGAGGTAAAAATATATATATATATATATATATGGATTCCTTTCTGGAATTTTTGTTCTCTTTCATTGGTCTATATGTCTTTTCCTGGGTCTTCATTATTATAACAACATAACAAGTCTTGACAACTGCTATTCTAAATCACCAGCCTTGTTCTTCTTCTTCAAGATTGTATTGACTCCCTTTTTTTTAAAGATTTTATTTATTTATTTGACAGAGAGAGAGAGATCATAAGTAGGCAGAAAAGCAGGCAGAGAGAGAGGGGGGAAGCAGTCTCCCCATTGAGCAGAGAGCCCAATGCGGGGCTCCATCCCAGGACGCCAAGATCATGACCTGAGCTGAAGGCAGAGGCTTAACCCACTGAGTCACCCATGTGCCCCTGTATTGACTCTTCTTGGTCCTTTGCATTTTCAGATAAATTTTAGAATCAATTTATCAATTTCTATGGGGCAATAAAAACAACTGCTAGGATTGTTATTAGAATTGAATTAAATCAGTAAGTCAATTTCGGAAAAACTGATACCTGTGGTAGCTTTATAATGTGTCGATTTAGGTAGGCAAAACTACATCTTCCAGAATTCCCTTCCCTGATGGTTTGTAGTTAGAGTGGGCCACAGGAGGTGACTCTGTGTGTGTGTGTGTGCGCGTGCGTGCGTGCGTGCGTGTGTGTGTGATTTGAAGGGCAGAAGTAATGCAGCAGTCATAATTTTTACGTTTAGAATTCCAAAGTAGGCACTGCTATACTCGTGCACATCGTCACTCGTCCGCTGGCTCACCTTGTTGGTGTGGTAACAGCAGTGGGGCCTGCAATCGCTCCAACTTCCTGTGAATGTTCTTTCAGCTTCTCTGACCTCTATTAATTTGGTCATCTTTATCTCAATAGTTGTTTGTAGTCCTTTGGTGTGATGGTCTTGCCCACCTTTTATTATTTCATTGCTAGATATTTGATGGTTTTGATGCAATTGTAAATTTTATCTTTTTAAGTTTTTTTTAAGATTTTTATTTATTTATTTATTTGACGGAGAGAGAGATCACAGTAGACAGAGAGGCAGGCAGAGAGAGAGAGAGAGAGGGAAGCAGGCTCCCTGCTGAGCAGAGAGCCCGATTCGGGACTCGATCTTAAGACCCTGAGATCATGACCTGAGCCGAAGGCAGCGGCTTAACCCACTGAGCCACCCAGGCCCCCTATCTTTTTATTATTTGCTATTGTTTGTGGCTGGTAGATAAAAATACAAATCGATCTTTATATTTTGATCATGTATCCTACAGCCTTGTTTAAATTTGGTTTTAATAGTTCACGAACTCTTTTAGATTTTCTACATACACAATCATGTCATCTGAGATTAATGTGTTTCCTTCTTCCTTTTCTTGCCTTTTTTTGGACTGTCTGGGATCTCCAGTACAGTGTTGAGTAGAAGTGATGGTAAAAGGTAACCTGTGGGTACTTGGGTGGCTCAGTCGGTTAAGCATCTGTCTTCGGCTCAGATCATGGGATGAGTCCCATATCAGGCTCCCTGCTCAGCAGGGACTCCGCATCTCCCTCTGCCCTCCCCCTGCTGCTCATGTTCTCTCTCTCTTTCTCTCTCTCTCTCTAATAAATAAATAATTTTTTTTTTTAAAGGTAACCTTGTTGGGACTCCTGGTGGCTCAGTGGGTTAAGCCTCTGCCTTCGGCTCAGGTCATGATCTCAGGGTCCTAGGAAGGAGCCCCACATCGGGCTCTCTGGTCAGCAGGGGCCTGCTTCCCCCCTCCCCCACCCCTCTCAGCGTGCCTCCCTGCCTACTTGTGATCTCTCTCTCTTTGTCAAATAAATAAATAAAATCTTCAAAAAAAAAAAAAAAGGTAACCTTGTCCCATTGCCCATCTCAAGGGGTTGTTTTTATTTTTTTTTAAGATTTTATTTATTTATTTGACAGAGACAGAGAGAGATCACAAGTAGAAAGGCAGGCAGAGAGAGGGGGGGAAGCAGGCTCCCTGCTGAGCAGAGAGCCTGATACAAGGGCTCAATCCCAAGACCCTGAGATCACAGCCTGAGCCAAAAGTAGAGGCTTAACCCACTGAGCTACCCAGGCGCCTCAAGGGGGTGTTTTTAAATAACACTCTTAAGTATTATGTTTTCTCTGTTTTTTTAATTGATATTCCTTATCAGATAAAAGAAATTCCTTCTAGGGATGCCTGGGTGGCTCAGTTGCTTAACTGTCTTCAGCTCAGGTCATGATCCCAGAGTCCTGGGCTCAAGTCCCATACTGGGCTCCTTGCTCAGCAGGGAACCTGCTTCTCCCTCTGCCTGCTGCTCCCCCTGCTTGTGCTCGCTCTCTCTCTTTCTCTCTCTCTCTCTCTCTCTCTTTGACAAATAAATAAATAAATAAACTTTTTTAAAAAAGGAATTCCTTTTACTCTAAATTTGCTAAGAGTTTTTATCATCAATGGTTTTTGCATGATAAAATGCTTTTCCTGCATCTATAGAGATGATGATGCGTTTCCTCTTTTTTCCATTAATATGATGCATTACACTGATTAATTTTCAAATTTCAGACCAACCTTAACAAAAGCCAATTTGGTCATGATATACCATTCTCTTTATACATTGATAGATTTAATTTGCTAATATTTTGTTTAGGATTTCTGCATATCTCTTCTTGTAAGAGTTTGGCCTGTGATTTTCATTTCATTTCTTAGTGTTCTTTTCAAGTTTTGGTGCCAGAGGTTATGCTAATCTCTTAAAATGAGTTGGAAGTGCTTCATATTTTTCTATTCTCTGGAGGAGTTGTATAAAAGTTAGGTTACTTCTTCCTGAAATATTTGTAAGAATTCACCCATAAGGCCATGTGGGCCTGAAAATGTCTATATGGGAAGGTTGTGGTGTTTTTTTTTTTTTTAAGATTTTATTTATTTATTTGACAGAGACACAGCGAGAGAACAGAAGCAGGGGAAGTGGAAGAGGGAGAAGCAGGCTTCCAGCCAAGCAGGGAGCCCAATGTGGTACTCCATTCCAGGACCCTGGGATTATGACCTGAGCCACCCAGGTGCCCCACTGAGAAAGTTTTTAATTACAGAATCAATTTATTTAGTAGATATGGGACTATACAATCTATGTTGTCTATATCGTCTTAATTTTTTTTAATGTCTATACGATCCAAAGAAATGGCCTCTTTTCATTCCTGCCTTAGAATGTTGTGCTTTCTTTCTCATGTTTCCCTGACTTACCTTGCTAGAGGTCTCTCAAATTTACTAGTCTTTCAAAAAACCCAACTTTTGGTTCTGTTGGTTTTCTCTCTTATGTATTTGTTTTCTATTTAATTAATTTCTGCTCGTGTCTTTACTTCTTTCTACTTTTATAAATGTATTTTGCTATTGTTTTTGTAAATTTTCAAGGTGACTATTTATAGATACTTCATTTTCCGTCTTTCTTCTTTTCCAGTATATGCATTTATTTAATTTTTTTATTATGTTCAATTAGCCAACATATAGTACATCATTACTTTCTGATGTAGTGTTCAGTGATTCCTTAGTTGCGTATAACACCCAGTGCTCATCACATCACACGCCCTCCTTAATACCCATCACCTGGTTATCCCATCCCTCTACCACCTTCCCTTCTGTAACCCTCAGATTGTTTCCCAGAATCCAGAGTCTGTCATGGTTTGTCTCCCTCTCTGATTTCTTCCCATTCAGTTTTCCCTCCCTTTCCCCCTGGTCCTCTGTGCTATTCCTTGTATTCCACATATGAGTGAAACCATATGATAATTGTCTTTCTCTGACTGACTTATTTCACTTAGCATAATCCCCTCCAGTTCCACCCATGTCGATGAAATGGAGGTATTCATCCCTTCTGATGGCTGAGGAATAGTCCATTATATGAATCACATCTTCTTTATTCATTCATCTGTTGAAGGACAATCTTGGCTCCTTCCCCAACATATAGCATTTAAAGCTACAAATTTCCCTGTTTCTTTTTGGAACACAATTTAAGCCACTACACAGCCTTAAATTAATTATTAATGTTATTAATTCCCTGAAAATGCTAGGACTTTAGAACACTTTAACTCCATTTACCATCTCCTGCCTTTTGTGTTATTAATTCTATGTATTCTATATTATACATTAATTTTATATATTTTAAATTGCAAGGAACATTACTGCTATTTTATATAGTCAAAATCCACTTATGTTTACCCATATATTTAGCTTTTTCATTGCCCTTCATTTGTTTTCTGCATTTTATTTTTCCATCTTGGAGCATTTGCTTTCCCTTTTGCACTTAGTCTGCTGGGATTCGAATTACATGTATGTCATACATGTTTCCTCTGTCCCATTTGTCTCTGCTGAGATTCTCTTTTTCTTAATCTATTTTCTCCTTTTTCTCTATTATCTCAAATGTCCTCATCATAGTTATATTTTTAAAAAATTGGCTGATGTCTATAATTCTGAATCACCTGTCTGATTTTTCTCTTGTGTTTGTTGGGTCCATGGTCAAAGGAGCAAGACTGATACAAAGCAAAGGTCAAGCAAAGCTTTATTTCGCGCCAAGCATCGAGAATCAAACTGACTGGCCAGGGCCGTCTCTTGCAAAGAGGTGACCTCTCTCTTCTTTACAGACTAGCTTTTAAGGGCAAAGGCCATGTGGTTGGGCCTGGCCACGCACAGGTTACCAATGAGATTGTAACACAGAGAAAGCTGCACAGTCCTGCTAGGTCACACATAAGTGACCAATTGAATTACAATTTACCTATAGTAGATATTTGAACTAGCCTATCACCTTGGTCAGAATTGGCGCCCAAAGGGCACCCAAAGTGCTGGGCCCATACCATCCCTTGGTAGCTAGGGAGACAGTATGCGCCCCCACCAATTGGATATCTCCACCTGGCCTGACCCACCCTTGTATTTGGCCTTTGTTAAGTGGGACTGGTTTCCGGGACTTGTTTTTAAGTAAGTTCCCTGAAGTGGGGGGGGTGGGTCAGGATGGAGCTGCTCTGGCTAAATAGGCCCTTACAGTGTTCATGGTCATTTTGTCTTATTTCTTGGTATGCCTGATATTTTTGATTGACAGTCAGATATTGTACTGAGAAACTGTAGAAGCTCTGGATCATAAGGGAATTTCCAGGGAGGTTTCATCATTTCCTCTGCTAGGTAGGCTAATCACCTTAATCTAATCAGGACTGATGATTCAAGGTTAGGCTGCAGTTTTAACATAGGCTTTTTCTACCTCTTCATCATTCCCACCCTAGAGTAAATCCTGGAGAGTTCCAACCAATAGCTTGGGCAGTTCCCCACAGTCCCCACTTCATGACCCCCTTCATGACCTATCTTGAACTCTAATCCTTAACTCCTAGACTGAGATGACCAAAAACCTCCACTCTGCTTTTCAGAAACTTTCTCCCTAGCTTCTTGCGTGCTATACTTCGTTTCTTCAGAATTCAGCAAAATGGCTAGGAATAAACCTAATCAACGGGACTCAGTTTTTTACCCCTCGAGCCTCCAATTTGTGTCTGTTTAGAACCACAGGACTGCCAAAAGCTTTGATGGTTTTTCTGCTTTCCAACAGCAACCCTTTCCCCCAAGACTCTTATGGGTTTCCAGCCACATTCCTTGAGCCTATATTTGTGAAATTCCCCATGGAAAAACATGAATGCAGAATGCTAGTTCAGCTCTCCATGGTTTTTCCCCCCATGCAGAATCTTGGCCTCTCAATTCTAAGTTGCCTTAGCAGCATCCCCATACCCAAGATTTTTTTTTTTAATCCAACTTCTCTAGTTATTCTTAAAGGGTGCATTTTTCTGCCATAAGTTACTCTATTGTGCTAAAAGTAGTAGAAGTTCTAACCACAACGTTTCAGAGCTTCCCCTTCAGTAAAGCTATTGATTATTATTTGGGAAGTTAGACTCCTGAACATGAGAATTGTTGTTCTTTTTTTAAATCAGGTATATGATGAGCTCTAAATCCCAGCTGTAATCAGGTGTCCTATGACAAAATATATATTTAAATTATAGAACTTGTCAGGGCGCCTGGGTGGCTCAGTGGGTTAAGCCTCTGACTTCAGCTCAGGTCATGATCTCAGGGACCTCAGATAGAGCCCCGCATCGGACTCTCTGCTCGGCGGGGAGACTGCTTCCCCCCTCCCTCTGCCTGCCTCTTTGCCTACTTGTGATCTCTCTCTGTCAAATAAATAAATAAAATCTTTTACAAAATAAATAAATTATAGAACTTGTCAATGGACACTTCTGTCTGTAAATGAATTTAGAAAAATAAATATACAAAATAAAAAGCAAATATTTCTCACAGTTCCTGGGTTGCTGGGGCCTGTAGACTCATGTCCGATGAGAACCCTCTTTTTGGTTTGCAGATGGCCACCTTCTTGTTTGATCTTCACATGGTGGAAAGAGAGATCATCTTTCTTATGTTTCTTCTGAGGGCACTAATCCCATTATAAAAATTCCACCCTCATGGCCTGATTACTTCCCAAAGGCCCCACATCCAAAAACCATTACACTGGGGACTGGGGCTTCAACATATGAATTTTGGTGGGGACACAAACATAGCAGCCATGAATTGTGGTATATGATGAACTCAATTTTCTGTAGCTATATGTGGTAGATGCTGCATTTGCCTCCCAGATCCCTCTCCAGAAATGGAGGACTTATCCCCTCAGCCCCTGGGAAGTGCTGCAGAAGACAGCCCTTAGCTCTCAGCCTTCTTTGGGGATTGTTTTGCCTGAAGGAAAGTGGCCCAAGAGCCTACCTCCTTCCAAGGGTAGCTCATATCCAGTGACTGATCAGTGCAGGAAGTATGAGCAACTGTTCCCGTTGCCCAAACTTGGGACAGTTCTGAAGGTCTATTTCAGATCCAGAGTTTATCATCAGGTTGGTTGATTGGGACTGCATCTCAGTTCAACTTTCTCCCTCTACTCAGTCCTGTTTCTTTTGCCTCCCTTCCCAAAACCACTCCCTAATAAATGTCCTGTACTCTAATCTCCCACGTTGTGACACAAACACTAATACAAGTACATGGTGTTAATAACATATTTTTCCCTTTTGCTGACCTCTATTTTTCAAATTTTCAACAAACAAGCATTTAGGGAAAAGAAAAAATATGAAAGGTTCTTTTTTCTGTTTTTTACAAAATAAGATGAGGATGTATTTCTATCAGCTTTAGCATTAACAAAACATGCCAAATTTTTGTCCTGAGCATAAAATAGCTGAAAATACCACAGAAATTGAAAAGCCAAAATTTTCTCTAGGTAAATCCCTATTTATCTAGAGAAATTCAAAGGAATACACAGATGAAAAGTAAGTAGGCATATAATCAGTTCCCATTAGGTAGCAAGTTAAATACCAAGTCAAAGCTTCCTCACTAAATCATTTTGCAGCGACTGTCAAATTCCCAAGCTCCTGCAACATCACACTTGAGCCAAGATCACTTAGTAATGCTTTTTCATTCCTTCACCACTTGTTCCTTTGATCCACCTGCCTAGTTTACTATTTTTTTAAAGATTTTATTTATTTATTTGACAGACAGAGATCACAAGTAGGCAGAGAGGCAGGCAGAGAGAGAAGGGGAAGCAGGCTCCCCGCTGAGCAGAGAGCCTGATGTGGGGCTCCATCCCAGGACCCTGGGATCATGACCTGAGCCGAAGGCAGAGGCTTTAACCCACTGAGCCCACCCAGGCGCCCCCCAGTTTACTATGATCTTGTGAGCTTTCAGTCCTACATATACCTATGTTTGACAAGAATTTCTTAACAACCATCAGTGGGTCAGTGTATTAATTTCCCAGGGCTGTGTACCACAAACTGGGTGGCTTTTAACAACAGAAATTTATTCTGGAAACCAAGGTGTCAACAGGGTCATGCTTTCTCTGAAATACTCTATAGAAGATCCTCACATGCTTCTTCTAGCTATTGGTGATTGCCAGCAATCCTTACGTGACATTTTCCCTATGTGTCTGTGTTTATGTGCTCTTGTCTTTCTTATAAGGACTCCAGTGGCTGTATTTAGGGTCTATCTTAATGAGTATAACCTCAACTTAATTACATTAGCAAAGACCCTATTTCCAAATAAGATCACATACTGAGGTTCAAATTGGACATGATTTTAGAAGAGATACCATTCAATTCAGTATAGTCTGCTCTCTGGCTCCCCCAAGCCCACATCCATCACATGTGCAAAATACATTTTACCCCATTTCAAAATCCCCCCCAAATCTTTTTTTTAAATTATTTTATTAACATATAATGTATTATTTGCCCCAGGGGTACAGGTCTGTGAATCATCAGGCTTACACATTTCATAGCACTCACCATAGCACATACCCTCCCCAATGTCCCTAACCCAGGCACCCTATCCCTAAACACCCCCCCACCCGCCAGCAACCCTCACTTTGTTTTGTGAGATTAAGAGTCTCTTATGGTTTGTCTCCCTCCCAATCCCATCTTGTTTCATTTTTTTCCTTCCCTACCCCTCACAACCCCTCACCCTACCTCTCAAATTCCTCATATCAGAGAGATCATATGATAATTGTCTTTCTCTGATTGACTTATTTCGCTCAGCATAATACCCTCTAGTTCCATCCACGTCGTTGCAAATGGCAAGATTTCATTTTGGATGGTTGCATAGTTTTCCATTGTGTATATATACCACATCTTCTTTATCCATTCATCTGTGGATGAACATCTAGGTTCTTTCCATAGTTTGGCTATTGTGGACATTTCTGCTATAAACATTCGGGTGCACGTGCCCCTTTGGATCACTACAGTTGTATCTTTAGGGTAAATACCCAGTAGTGCAATTGCTCAGTCTTAGGGTAGCTCTATTTTCAACTTTTTGAGGAACCTCCACGCTGTTTTCCAGAGTGGCTGCACCAGCTTGCCTTCCCACCAACAGTGTAGAAGGGTTCCCCTTTCTCTGCATCCTCGCCAACATCTGTCATTTCCTGACTTGTTCATTTTAGCCATTTTGACTGGTATGAGGTGGTATCTCATTGTGTTTTTGATTTGTATTTCCCTGATGCCAAGTGATGTGGAGCATTTTTTCATGTGTCTGTTGGCCATCTGGATGTCTTCTTTGCAAAAATGTCTGTTCATATCTTCAGCCCATTTCTTGAAAATCCCCCCAAATCTTAATCCAATACAGCATTAAATCTAAATATCATCAACAATCAATTTGCTATCTATATGAGCAAAGTAAAATATAGTGAATACCTATCTTATACCATACTCCAAAACCAAGGGCAGAAGGATTAAGGATGTAAGTGTAAGAGGCAAAAATTTTCACTTTGAGAAGAAAATAAAGAATATGTTTTCTATCTTGGGGTAAGGGAAAACACACACGGAAACATAAAACAGATGAAAATATTCATAATTCAACTAAATTAAAGTTGAGATAGCTTTTCATTGGGAAAGTCAACAAGCAAACCATAAATTAGGAGAAGATAGTTTCAACACTGACAAAGAATTAGTATCCAAAATGCCCACAAGTTAATAGTAAAAGGCAAACAACCCAACAGAAAAATGGGCTAAAGATATAAGCATTTTACTGCAGAGGAAACACAAATAGACCATAACCATGTGGGGAAAAAACCCTCAATTTTATTTGCACTTTATGTCATCTTAAGCATTTTTAAGTGTACCGTTAAGTAGTGATAACTATATTCACATTGTCCTGTCACTATTAAAACTTCTTCCTTTCAGATGAGACTTGCAGTGCCGCTTCAATCTTCCATATATTCATGGGTCTATTTCTGGACTGTATTTCATTCCATTGATTCACTTAAATATTCCTCTTCCACTACATCTTAACACATCTGCTAATACTATCATAATACAACTTGGTAATAAGTTTTGATGTCAGGTAGGGAAAATCTCACACCTAACTCTTCCTTACTTTTTTTTAAGATTTGGTCTCCCATGTAAATTTTGGAATCAGTCCTGATTTCCTTCAAAACCCCATTGGGAATTTGATGAAACTTGCATTGAATTTATAGGCCAATTTGGGAAGAATTGCTGTGTTCAGGATATTGAGTCCTCCCATCCTTGGACGTGGCATATGTGTTTATTTAGGTCTTCTTTAATGAATTTCAATAAGATTTTATTGTTTCCTTCATATAGGTTTTGCACATTCTAGTTTTATTGCAATCATAAGTGGTTTTTTTTTAAGTATAGCTTATCAAACTACTAAAAAGACATTTTTGAAGCACTTGTAGATATTTTAATATGGACTGGATAGTAGATGATACTAAGGTATTGATGTTAATTTGGTTAGGCTAATGTGTTTGAATGGTATTCATTATGGAAAAAAAATAACAAGATTTTTAATTATTAGAAACTTTTACCTAAAGGGGCACTTGCGTGGCTCAGTCGTTAAGCCTCTGCCTTGGGCTTATGTCATGATCCCAGGGTTCTGGGATCCAGCCCCACATCAGGCTTCCTGCTCTACGAGAAGCCTGCTTCTCCCTCTCCCCTCCCCCTGATTGTGCTCCCTCTCTCCTGCTCTCCTGCTCTCTGTTAAATAAATAAATGAATAAATAAATAAATAAATAAATAAAATCTTTTTTTTATAAATAAAATCTTTAAAAGAAAACAAAAGAAACTTATTCCCAAATATTTATTAGTAAAGTGACATGATATTTTGTTTGTTTAAAAGTTAATAAAAATCATTTTAAATAGTTTGTTTTACAAATAAAGGAAGAGATAAAAGAAGAATGGCAAAATAGTAACAATTGTTGAAGCTAGGTAATAGTTATGGGGAAGTTCATTTTTCTCATTTTTGTGTTTGAAATTGTCCATAATAGACTTTAAAATTATATTTTCTACTTATTTTTTTTGCTAAAGTATAGAAATGTATACACCCATTCTGTGGTATTTTATTATGGCAGCCCTAACAAACTAATACACTTCATGTAAGTGGAATCATACAGTATTTGTCCTTTTTGTGACCAGCTTATTTCACTTAGCATAAGCTGCATCACTAAGCTACATCCATGTCATAGAATGAGAGGAATTACTTCCTTTTTTAAAAGTGGAATGATATTTTTTTTAAAAAGTGGAGTAATATTTTTTTTAAGGTTTTATTTATTTGTGGGTCGCCTGGGTGGCTCAGTGGGTTAAAGCCTCTGCCCTCAGCTCAGGTCATGATCCCAGGGTCATGGGATTGAGCCCCACATCGAGCTCTCTGATCAGCAGGGAGCCTGCTTCCTCCTCTCTCTCTGCCTGTCTGCCTACTTGTGATCTCTGTCAGATAAACAAATAAAAAATAAAAGATTTTACTTATTTGAGAGAGACTGCACATGCACAAGCGCACAAGCACAAGCTGGGGGTGGGGGCAGGAGGGGCAGGGGGAGAACCAGGCTCTCCGCTGAGCAAGGAGCCTGACTAGTGGCTAGATCCCAGGACCCCAAGACCCCAGGATCACAGTCTAAGCTTAACTGACTGAGCCACCCTGGTGCCCCCAAAAGTGGAATAATATTTTATTGTATAGGTATACCACATTTCATTTATCCATTCATCTGCTTATGGAATTTGAATTGTTTCTACCTAGCTATTGTGAATAATGCTGCTGTGCACGTGGCTGTGCAAATATCTCTTAGAGATTCTGCTTTCAATTCTGCTGTATATGTGCAACAGGGATTACTGGATCATATGATAGTCTGATTTTAAATTTCTTGAGGAAATGCCATTCTGTTTCATGGTAGTCACACCATTTTATAATTAAAACAAAAGTGTGCAAGAATTCCAGAATTTCTCCACATCCTCACCAGCACTTATTTTCTGTTCTTTTGACTAGCCATCCTAATGGATGTGCAGTAGTATCGCACTGTGGTTTCAATGTGCATTTTCCTAATGATCATTTGGTATTTATAAAAATGCAGACTAAGACCTTTTTGAAATACCATTTACATCCACTATATTTACTGGAAAACTTAATCTGACAATACTAAGAATTGACTAGGACAGAGAATTTAAAAAAATATATACACTGCTAGTGGGCATGTACATCATTAACAGTCTCTGAAAAACAATTTGGCATTACCTTGTAAAGTGAATATTCATTTTCCCTAAGACTCAGCAATTCTATTCCACCTAGTAATAGTCCATTCCTGTGGTACTTTTCAAACCCTGAGTCAACACTCATTTGTGAGTTCTGTAATCCATTTACTGAGAGTCACAATTAGCATTTCTTTTTTTTTTTTGAGTTTTTTTTTTTATTTATTTGACAGACATAAATCACAAGTAGGCAGAGAGGGAAGCAGAGAGAGAGAGGGGGAAGCAGGCTCCCCATTGAGCAGAGAGCCCGACGCGGGAATCGATTCCAGGACCCTGGGATCATAACCTGAGCCGAAGGCAGAGGCTTTAACCCACTGAGCCACCCAGGTGCCCCACAATTAGCATTTCTTAAGCACTGAAGAAATGACTATTTTATTATTTTGTGAAACTTTTGTTTTATATATATGAGTGTGTTTACTGGTTGAAGACACCAATTGCATTTCTGTTTCTCAAAGTCTATAAAAAAAAAAAACAAAATTATCATAGTAACAAAACTTGGAAGCAAACCAAGTGGCCAGTAAAATTGTAAATTTGTAGTGTATTCATACAAGGCAATTCTATAAAGCAATGAAAATGAATTCATGAGACTTGCAAACATCTCCTTAAGTGAAAAAAGACCACAAAGACCGATATTTTTATAAAGCTCCAAAACAAGTAAACTGAACAATATGTTGTTGAGGGATACACACATGGGAAAGGATTAATAAGGACAAATTAGTATACGCAGAATAATAAAATTGGGAACACATTTGTGAAGTGGATGAAAAGGGAAAGAAAAGGGTAGATGCAATAGTATCGGTGCTCTAGTTCTTACATGCATTCATGGATATTCATTTTATTAACATGCAATATAACTTAAATTACTAAATACATTATCATGTATAGTTATATAACTTATATATGTATAAAAATGTTCCTTCCTAAAAGTGTACATCCTCATCTTCTTGCACTGCACTGAGTCAACACTCCCAAACAGAAACTGGTTTTCCTGAAAAACAGGTTAAGAAGTTAAAGCCAAAGGTCAACATGTATCATTTCATGTAAGCATACCTTACTTTCAAGCAGTTTCCTGAGGCCAAGGCATGGAGTAGAGAATGATAACAGCTAGATTACTACCTTAAGCGTGACAATTAACTTTGTGCTTTCCTTCTTTCTATATATATATGCATATATATGGCAAATCATTAAACTTTGTCGGTGATGCGTATACCCAGTGTATCCACACCCCAACCAAGTTAGTAAAAGGCTGATATCCTTATGGGCCTATTAGTAACTTCTACCTAACGACTATGGGAAGAGTAATTAATCAGAGCCAGCCCACTCAATTATTAATTTAGAATTGGAACACACTTTCATCGCTTTCTTTGGACAACTTATCCAAACTCCCCATGAAGTGGAAAGCAACTCATTCGTTTCGAGATGTGACTCACAAGAAACAACAGAATACCATTTGCAAGGGAAAGAAAGAGACAGTAAAGAAAACGGAAAAGAAATCCCCCAGGAGAAAGGGATTGTGAAAGCCAAAAAATGGAAAATTTCCACACTAAGAATTCCAAAATAATATGCAAGATCGGGGGGAAACTTTCAATGGCTCTTTTCAGTGTAATAACAATAAGGAAATTTAGCTCATGAAATCCATGCATTAAAAAAGGACAATAACCAAAAGCATTCGACTTCAGCAAAACCCACTGCAAAGATGGCGGTCGAACGAAGCCCCTTCTCCTCCCGCGGCCAAAGGTTCTCGCCTCACATTTCCCACAAGCCCCTCCGCAAGGCCCCACTCGCCAAAACTTGCAGGGCTGGTCTCCCAGCACTGCGCACGCGCCGCACTACGTCACGTGCCCTCCCAGGGCTCAGCGGAGCTGGCAGGAGGGGTCTTGCCAGCTTCCGCCGCCGCGTCGCTTCGGGGCTCGAACGGCGGGTTCGCGCTGCCTCCGCCGCCGAGGGGCAGCCCGGGGTCGCGGGGCCGAGCGAGGGGCGCGTGGCGGCGCGGCCATGGGACTGCGCCAACCCCGGTGACAGCAGGGAGCCGAGCGGCCCAGGCCCTGAGCGCGTCTGCTCCGGGGGGCCTCGCCCTCTTGCTTGCAGGGCCGGGGCTCCTGCTGCCGTTGCTGGCGCTGCTGCTGGCGGCGGCGGCGGCCAGGATCATGTCGGGCCGCCGCTGCGCCGGCGGGGGCGCGGCCTGCGCGGGCGCGGCGGCCGAGGCCGTGGAGCCAGCCGCCCGCGAGCTCTTCGAGGCGTGCCGCAACGGGGACGTGGAGCGAGTCAAGAGGCTAGTGACCCCCGAGAAGGTGAACAGCCGCGACACGGCAGGCAGGAAATCCACCCCACTGCACTTTGCCGCAGGTAACCCGACCGATGCCGCCTCGCTTCGCCCTATACCCCTCCGGCCCACCGTGGCTCTCAGGCCTCAAACCGAACGCTGCGCTCCTCTGGCCCCGGCTTTTCCCCCTAGGACTCCGGTACTAGTCATCTCGCTCTCATCGATTGGGGACCAAGGCGAGGCCATGGGGCTAGGTGGCGAGCGTGCCCCACTCAGTGGATTTTTTTTTTTTTTTTGCTTTGTTTTGTATCAACAATACCTGTACCAACTTCCGGTTTTGCTACTCTAGGAGCCTTTCATACACACGAAAGGGTAGGGGACGCCGTAGACCCTGTGATTTGAAAGGCCATTTATCTCCAAAATTTATCGTTCTTGCAAGTTCCACTATAATTCTTATCAGTCCTTTGGGTTAAGGTTTTAGAGGCCTTTGTAAAATACAAGGGTGTAATTTAGGAGGAGTAGCTTAATTAGCCACTGACACGTTAGTGTTAATGGGTTTGTCAGGGTAGCCAGTCATTAGCAAGTTTCTGGAGAGGCTAGAACTGGGAGTAATCAAGTTTGGGTGAACTGAGATTTGACTTTGGGGGGGTGGGGTGCGGGCGGGTCGTGGCTGCCACATACACAAGTTGAGGTGGAAAGTGGTAGGATGAGATGGAGAGATGGTGGAGGTACTTAAGCTGGGATCTAGAATTGAAGTTGGGACGCATCTCGCCTCTTTCAGAGATTTAGATCGTTTGAATTACTTTTCCTTTAATATTTACTATGTTGACTTTATGATATAAAGGTATTAAGTTTAACTGAAGAATTTAAAAGAACTAGGGGTTCTCAGTTTATTTCTGTTTCTCAGTGTATTTCCATAAATCATTTATGCCTTTCACTTGGAGAAAAGATCATGACTGTATCCTCAGGTGAGCTATGCATGATTGAAAATGGGAGTAGGTTCTCATACTTAGGATATTCTTGGTTTTTTATTTTGTATTACATGTCTGGTTAAGATAATTTTTTAAAAAACAATATGTTTTAAAAGGTTCCCTTCTTTTGTAGTAGGCATGATGAGCAGAGAAAGAGTGTAAGAAAAATTCCCATGTTCACAGACATTGCTTTTACTTAAGTTATTTGCTTTAACTCGTACCTGTTTTAAAATATAAATACTAGGAGCGCCTGGGTGGCTCAGTGGGTTAAAGCCTCTGCCTTCGGCTCAGGTCGTGGTTCCAGGGTCCTGCCATCGAGCCCCGCATCGGGCTCTCTGCTCAGCAGGGGGCCTGCTTCTCCCTATCTCTCTGCCTGCCTCTCTGCCTACTTGTGATCTCTATCTCTGTCAAATAAATAAATAAAATCTTAAAAAAAAATATATATATATAAAAATACTAGTAGAGGATATGCTTTCTTTGTCAGTTCCAACTTTGTTGGGTTTCTTTTTGGGGAGCCTTTTAAGAGGAAGGTTTGGTGGGAGAACTAGAAACAGCCTGTGGGCAGCAGAAAGAGAAAGGAGAAAAACACTAAAGTCAGATCTCACCTGCTTGCCATTTTGCCTAAAATTTTAGTGATCAGTGCTATCTTTTCTCAGCTAATTTGAATTGCCGTGTTTGGCCATGTAGCCAACATTTAAACAACTGATTTGGCAAATTGTCATAACCAACTGATAAGTAATCCAAAGGGTAGTGTTACTTAGATTCTGTTCACTTGATCTGTGGGATAAAAATAGCCAAGCAAGATCTTAGTTGCTACCTTTCAAGAATTTGGTGTATTAATGAGTTCATATCTGAAAATAGTAATATTTAGAGGTTGTGGGATTAGCTTCTTATTGACCTTGTTCCTCCTCCACCATCCCACCCTCAGTCTTTCCCAATATTTCAAAGTACTTTTTTACATAAGATTTCATATGGCTTTGACTGAAATGGAAAATTTGTTTTAGGAATCAATGTGTCTCAGTATTTACCCAAATTATCTGATACAGGTTATACAACTAAGAATTTAAGGTGTAAAAGGAGAGTAATAAAAGTTGCTAATGGTGTGCATTAAACCAGAGCATTAAAACCCCTGCATCTAAACCCAGTCATATAAGAAACTTCTAAAAAATTAGCTTTGTAAATTCAATCTGAGTTAGTAATTAATGAGAAAACCTAGTTTTAACTTTTAAATAAATGTATCTAGTTACGTTTTCTCTTACATGAGGAGAATACATTTTATAATCTCTTAGAGACCTTGAGCTGTCATGTCGGTGTACATATAAACATGCCATTGGAAGCTCAGTGTAGGTGTGGGGACTGTGGAACTGCTTGGTCAAGCAGTTCTTGTGTTTGTACATTGTAGGGTAAGCCGGGTTTTTTTCTTTTTTTTAACCAATTAAAGTTTGGAGGTTTTACAGGGGGTGGGGACATGTTTTTGTCTCTGTTTTGATTTCCAAGCAATGGGAATGAGATTTATGCAGACTAAGGAAATGGATCATGATAGAACAGTTTAGAAAAAATCTGGTTTGTCTTCTCATCTAAAATATTTAGTTAAATTAAATATTTAGTTAAATTAAATTAATTAATTAATAAATATTTAGTTAAATTAAAAGAGTAGTCACTTGCTCCCAATAGGCAGTTAACTCCCAAGGAGTAGAGTTCTCTTAATGAAAAATAATAAACATAAATAGAAACTTTTTTCTTTTGGGTGCTTTTTACTATTAAACGAGATTGCATTTCTTCTAGATAAATTATTTAAGAAGCCATTTATTTTGGTCTTTTTCTTAAGATTTATTTATTTTAGAGAGAGTGAGAGAACTCAGTGTAGGGGGATGCAGAGGGAGAGGGAGAGAAAGAATCTCAAGCACACTCTGTGCTGAGCTTGGATCCCAGTATGGGGGCTCAGTCTCAAGACCCTGAGATCGTGACCTGAGCCAAAATCAAGAGTTGAACACTTAACGGACTGAGCCACCCAGGCACCCCTTCAGAAGCCATTTCTTACGAGAAAAAATTGTTTCTTCTTCAATCCCCCACCACACACAGAGGATATGAATGATTTTTTTTTTTTTAATAAATCACAAAACTTGTTGAGGCAAGTTGATGGATAGGGAAGCTGCAAGTCTAATTTTGCCAAAAGCAATACCGTCTGAAATTCTTGACAGTATAATCCCTTAGAAAATAGCAGATTACAGTAAAGGAGATTGGTTCTCTGAATTTATTTCTGAAAAATAAAGAAGAGAGACAAAACCTTTGGAAGAACGTCATGTTGTCTGTCAGAGCCAAAGAAGGAAATACATAGCATTCTCTAGAATCTTAGAATAGGATTGAGGGTGGTGATAGAATTCCGCGGCTTCAGTCTTTGCGGCATGCAGAGAGGTATCATTCAGTGGAGAAATATGTAAAACACTTTTTAGGTTTAAGGAATTCACATATAGAGATGGTGGAAAGAGATGTGGTACATATTTATATGTTATTAGAGAATGTCAAGTTGAAAAGAGCTTGCATTATAGAGTTCCAGCTAAACAAGGTAACACTTGTATTTATATGCTACTCAGACATCTACGTTGGACTAAGATTGAATTCCAGTTATTCAGTTGTGTAAGTTGCATGTAAGAGCATTTGGGGAGGGTTGGTGTCTTTTTTGGTTTTTGTTTTAAAGATTTATTTATTTGAGAGAGAGATGGAAAGTGTGCTTTGGGGGGAGGGGCAACGGGGGAGAGGGAGAGAATCTCAACCAGACTCTGCACCAAGTGTGGGGCTTAATCCCACGACCCTGCACTGAAATAAAGAGTCCATCCGCTCAACTGGCTGAGCCACCCAGGCACCCCTGGTTTGGTATTTTATTCAGAGAAGGGAAGTGAAATTAGAACATAAGGAATTTATTATAAAAGCAACAAATAAGAAAACTAGAGTCACCTTAGAGATGAAAGAAGTCTAAGGTTAGACAACGCTACTGTTTTCACATACGTAGAAGACAAGTAAAAAAGAGGAAGGGATATTGGATATGAGTTGTGTGGCTTGGGCAGTCAAAACCAGGGCCAGTAGGTGAAAGGTTACAAGGAGTCAGACTGCCTTTAATAATCTGTTTGATTGTGAAATTGGCTGGAAGTGTCCAGTGGTTGGATTGGCATCTTTCAGAGATGTTGTAGAAAGAGTGGGCAGTTGGACCAAATGGTCAGAATCTGGACTAGTATAAAAAAGTGGAATGTTTACCCCAAGTGAATGTTTTAACAAGTCGTCTACCAAAGATATAATAGCCTTTGTGATTGCCATTCATATCCTTTCCCAAAATGGTGCTAAGACCTCCAAAACCATCTCAATAGCTTTTCCTACTTTTGGCTATAGGCCAATGCTGTAATTCTAGGAGATGCACAAAATGGATCCATATTCCTTACCTAGGACTAGGATTATAGATTATTTCCAGGATTTGTTTTTGTTGTGGGAAATGATTAAATCCCACATCAGTTTAAAAATGTGTATAGGGACACCTGGGTGGCTCAGTTGGTTAAGCGGCTGCCTTCGGCTCAGGTCATGATCCCAGCGTCCTGGGATCGAGTCCCACATCCGGCTCCTTGCTCATCGGGGAGCCTGCTTCTCCCTCTGCCACTACCTGCCACTCTGTCTGCCTGTGCTCGCTCACTCTCTCTCTCTCTTTCAAAAAAAAAAAAAAAAAATGTGTATATATCAAGTAAAGACGTTTGTTGAAGAATTTAGAATATTTCTTAACTTACCAGATCTCCCAGTATATTACCAAGACTTGAGCTACACCTCTTTCTTCAGATCTTGTGGGACTTAGAGATTTACTTCAATAATAACTAGTTTGGAGTATTTGTTTCAGTACTCTTCACTCAGATTGTCAGGATTTGATAACCCAGAGGCCATGACATTCTTTTCCAGGTTTCTCCTAGTCTGACCAGAGAGGTAGTGTATCTGTCCCAAGTTGCACTGAGCAAAACCTTGTTATTTATATTCCTCATTCTAAAGAAATATATATGGAGGATAACTGTCCTGGATCTTGGTAAACTAAATAGTAAATGAGAGGTTTAAAATAGCATCCCTCAGAAAAATCTGGTAAGAGTCCTGGCTGTATAAGTCAAAGCTGAGGGCTTCTTAATTATACATTCCCAATTCCCAGACCACAAGAGCCTTCTCTGTCTCATAGTGGTTTTTGACATTTTCTGTTTCTGAGCTTTTCCTTCTGACAAAGCCCTGTGTGACACCAGCCTGGACATCACTATCATTTCATATTGGACAGTTTATATCAGTGGCCCATCCCACATTTGGACTGTAAAAAAAAGGGGAGGTGGTGGCCTTCAGTGAAACTCTCTGAGAGTCTAAATTGGTTTTTCTGTTGTGACTTCCCCTGCTCTTTGGAAGCCATTCAGATTAAATCATGTTTTAGTATAGTAGCAAAATAAGATGTTAACAATAGTCATGGTTAGCAATAGTCCTGAAACTGATGGCACCGACATAGTAGTGAAATTTGACAAGAAAAAAATTGAATAGACTCTTTAATGATCACATATCGGCAACTGCATAGTCTTGTGAGGGTCATTTGCTTACGCTTCCAACAATGTACTAAGCAGATGTTTATCAAATCCTGCTATATGCCAGCTACTGACCTTGGCCAGTGAATAGAAATGAACAGGACATAATACCTACCATTAAGTGACACAGTTTATTGATCAGCAGATTTACTTTCCAAATACGCCTGTTTTGTTTTCTCGTCAGTGCTTTTTAGTGAATTCAGACTCAGTGTATGATTTCATCATTATTTTCAAATGTAGAGCAGTATTTGAAGATGAATTCTGTTCCATAGTTATAAAATAGACCGCAGTGTATCCTGAGTAGCCATCACTACTAACTTTAGGCTTCTGACACCTTTGTAAAGAGATCCTTAGGATTTAGAGATTGCCATTAACTCTAATGACTTCTCATGTTTTACCTGGCCAGTGAGAACATGATCAGAATATATCCTGCAAAGCCTTTTTTTTTTTTTTTTTAAAGAGTACTTACCAGAAGACTTTGAACTGTTCTTGAGACTATAAGAAAGAGGATTTCATCAAGGTTTAGCCCTCGGAGTTTGAGAAACATCTTAAATTTTTGGGTGCCTGGGTGGCTCACTCGGTTAAGTTTCTGCCGTCAGCTCATGTCATGATCCCAGGGTCCTGAGATCGAGCCCCACATTGGGCTCCCTGTTCAGCAGTGAGTCTCCTTCTCCCTCTTGTGCTCTCTTTTCACTCTCTATCTCAAATAAATAAAATCTTTAAAAAAAAAAAATCTAAAGCTTTTGCCAAACTTCCAACAATAAAAGATTTTAAAATTTGAAATAGCTACCTGCTGACCCCCTCTAAATAATTTTTTTCATGCAAAGAAGTGGCTTCAGACCTTCAAGAGCTCCAACTCTTCATCTACTCTTTGAGGATAGCAACATGACCTCCACTCACATACTGTGGTCTTTATAGTACGACTTTAAAAACATGCCATATTGGGCGCCCAGGTGGCTCATTTGGTTAAGTGACTGCCTTCAGCTCAGGTCATGATCCTGGAGTCCCAGGATTGAGTCACACATTGGGCTCCCTGCTCAGTGGGAGTCTGCTTCTCCCTTTGACCCTCCCCCTTCTCATGCTCTCTCTCGCTCTTTCTCAAATAAATAAATAAATAAAATCTTTTTTTTAAAAAAGTGCCAATTTCGGGGCGCCTGGGTGGCTCGGTGGGTTAAAGCCTCTGCCTTCAGCTCAGGTCATGATCCCAGAGTCCTGGGATCGAGCCCCGCATTGGGCTCTCTGCTCAGCGGGGAACCTGCTTCCCTTCCTCTCTCTCTGGCTGCCTCTCTGCCTACCTGTGATCTCTGTCTGTCAAATAAATAAATAAAATCTTTAAAAAAAAAAAAAGTGCCGATTTCAAGGATGCCTGGGTTGTTCAGTCTGCCTTTGGCTCAGGTCGTGATCTCCGGGTTCTAGAATCGAGTCCTGTATCAGCCTCCCTGCTCAGCGGGGAGTCTGTTTCTTCCTCTGCCCCTCCCCTTGCTCATTCTCTCTCTCTTTCTCCGTCTCTCAAATAAATAAGATTTTCAAAAAATAATAATTTGGGGGGGGCGGGGCACGCCTGGGCGGCTCAGTGGGTTAAGCCTCTGCCTTCGGCTCGGGTCATGATCTCAGGTTCCTGGGATTGAGCCCCAAGTCAGGCTCTCTGCTCAATGGGGAGCCTGCTTCCCCCTTTCTCTCTGCCTGCCTCTCTGCCTACTTGTGATATCTGTCTATTAAATAAACAAGATAAAATCTTTTAAAAAAATAATAACTTTTTTAAAAATAAATAAATAATAAAAAGATACTGGTTTCTACTGTCAGTCTTCACACAGGTTTCAGTGACCTTGATGGCTAGGAAATCCTGTTGATAAAAAATTATTGAATTAGTCAAAAGGAATGTATAGTGAGGGATGACTGCAGTTAAGTAGTGAGAAATGCAAAGAAAAGGGGAAGAGCAGTCCAAGCAGAAGGGCAGCATGTAACGTTAGCATGCTTGATAAACTGAAAGAAAGCTGAATCATATTTGGAAACTGAAGAGTAGTATGAAATGAAGTTAGAGAAGTAGATAAGACCTAGTTCATGCATCAGGTCTTGTAGGACACAGTAAGAGTGATTGAATTTTACTCTGTGAGCATCACTGGGAAGCCAGTGAATTATTTTAAAGAAATACTATATTATTGATAATATAATGATAATATATTGGTACATATTATATCATGGTTTAAATAATTTAAATAATAATGATGACTTTTTGGTGGGGGGTTTTTGTTTTTTTGTGTGTTTTTTTGTTTGGTTTTTTGTCTTTTATGTAGGCTCTACACCCAGCTTGGGCCTAACCTGGGGCCTGAACTCAAATCAAGAGCTGAGCTGAGATCAAAAGTCAGACTCTTAACCAGTTGAGCCACCCAGATGTTTTTAAAAGGTCACTGGGGGGCCAGTGGCTCAGTGGTTAAAGCCTCTGCGTTCGGCTCAGGTCATGATCCCAGGGTCCTGGGATCGAGCCCCACATCGGGCTCTCTGCTCAGCGTGGAATCTGCTTCCTGCTCTCTCCCTACCTGCCTCTCTGCCTGCTTGTGATCTCTGTCAAATAAAAAAATAAAATCTTTTTAAAAAATAAATAAGTAAATAAAATAAAAATAAAAGGTCACTGGGGGGGCACCTGGGTGGCTCAGTGGGTTAAAGCCTCTGCCTTTGGCTCAGGTCATGATCCCAGGGTCCTGGGATCGAGCCCCGAGTTGGGCTCTCTGCTCGGCGGGGAACCTGCTTCCTGCTCTCTCCCTACCTGCCTCTCTGCCTGCTTGTGATCTCTGTCAAATAAATAAATAAAATCTTTTAAAAATAAATAATAAAAGGTCACTGGGGACAAAAGTGGTGAGGCCCAATTAGACTGTTGAAATAGTTCAAGCTGGAGACAGTAGTGGTTGGGTCTAGAGCAAGGGTCATTGGAAATGAAGAAAAGTTTGGGAACATGTTGAGTTTGAGATGACTTTGAAATATCCAGGTGGAGATATGTCCAGTAAACTGTCTGGAATTCAGGTGAAAGGTCTAGCTAGACTGGGGATTTAAATTTGGAAGCTGTATATCTAAATGGTACTTAATGCCATAGGAGTAGATGAGATCATCTAAGAAGGGAAAAATGGGTAAAGAACTGAGTCCAGAGGAATGCGAACATTTAGAAATTAGGTGGAGGAGGCAGGATGGCCTTGGGTAGATAGGACTGCCCAGACTTGAACTCCTCCTCTTCTGCCACAGACCTGTTTTGTCTGCAGCCTTCCCATTTAAGTTGATGACAGCTTCACCCCTTTATCTCAGTCCAAAAACTTTAATGTCATCCATGATTCCTCTCACTCTCACCTTTTCAGCTGTACCCTCAACCCTCATCCAATCCAAGAGAAACTATGCAGGCTCTACCTTCAGAGTATCCAGGATCTGCCACTAGTTATTCTGACAATTGCCACCAGGTTCTTGGAGTGGTCCTTGAACCTATGTATCTGGCCCTCATTACTTCTAACCTCATCTCCTACTTTGCTGCTGCTTTCTCACTCAGCTTCAGTCACTCTGGCCATACTGTTGGCAGGAAGGCTAATTCCCTGTCTTTCAAGTCTTTGATCAAATGTTACCATCCCAACAACACCTGTGGTGACCTCCCTATTGAACTATATAACCCACCTCCATACATACACCCTGATCTCTCCTTATTCTGCTTTTTATCCTGTGACCTTCTAGCTTTTTTTTTTTTTCCATTTATTGCTCATTTATGCCCGTCTCCACAGAAAAAAGTTCTCAAAGGCAGGGATTTGGTCTCTTGTTCACTAGCATGTCCCAGGCACCAAAAAAAAGTGTCTGTCATGTAGTAGATACTCCCTGATCATTTGTTAAATGAATAGATGAGACAGGAAAACTAGGAGTGTGTGATGAAATGGAAATTTCGGAGAGGGTGTTTCAGCAAGGAAGGGAGTACTTAGTTGCCAAATGTTGTTGAGGGGTATGATCAAATGAAGACAGACATATATCCCTTGAATTTGGCAACATGGAGATTTTAAATGACTTTGATGAAAGCAGTTACAAAGAAGCAGAAGCCAGATTGGATTTGGAAGAAGTGTGAATAGAGAGAATTGGTGACAGCCTTTAGAGATTTGATTATGCAAGGGAGCAGAAAAATGGAAATTTGAGTTTAGGGAGGATATTTTTCATAAAATAGAAGATGTAGAACACGTTTACATACTATCAAGAATCATCTAGTAGAAAGGGAGAGGTTGTTGGGAGTGGGGAGAGAACAGAGACTTTGAGAAGGTGCAAGATGAAAAGTGATGGATCTTTGATAGAAGTACACTTCTTTCAACAAAACAGATAGAAAACTAGTGCTTTGTAGCCAGCCTCATTTATTTTCATGGATGGCTTGAAATGTCATCCTGATGGTCATAGCTCTAGCTCCTGAGTTCAAGATCTGCAGAATCTTCTACTTGGTATTTGATCCGTAAGCTCCTCACTAAGCATTTCCAAAACTAAATCATCTTAACCCACAAAAGCTGTTTTGTTTCTCAGAGATCTGATAATCACCCCCATTCCTTCTCTGTCCTCAAGTTAAAGAAGTCACCAGATGCTGTCAATTTTCTCTTTAGTTGCTTCTGGCAATATTGTGTACAGTAGCAAAAAATTAGTAATAACCATCCATGAAAAAGAAACTACAGATCTCCTACTGATGATGGTTTGACTTATGATTGTATGATTTTACAGTGGTATGCATTGAGTAGAATCCATACTTCAGATTTTGAATTTTGATCTTTTCCTGGGCTGGAACTATGCGGTACGATACTCATGATGCTGGGCAGGGGCATTGAGCTGCAGCTCCAGTCAGCTATGCAGACATGAGGGTAAACAGCCAGTTCACTTAAAACCATTCTATAAAATCGTTACGTTACTCTTTTTCTGTACAGTATCCAGTAAATTGCAGGAGATACCCAACACTATATTATAAAATAGGCTTTGTGTGAAATGATTTAGCCCAATTGTAGACTAATATATAAGTGTTCTGAGCTCTTTAAGGTGGGCTAGGCTAAGCTGTGATTGATGTTTAGTAGGTCAGGTGTATTAAATGCATTTTTGACTTAAGAGTATTTTAATTTTAATGGGTTTATCAGGCTATAAACCCATCAGAAGTTGAGGAAGATCTATAGTTAAATTATGATACTTCCAACAAATAAAATAGGTACTGATAGGAGTTGGTTTCTGGGATATTACTAGATTTTTTTTTTTTAAAGAAGCAGAACAGTGTTTCGTTTTTTATTTAAAGATTTTATTTATTTATTTGACAGACACAGATCACAAGTAGGCAGAGAGGCAGGCAGAGAGAGGGAGAAGCAGGCTCCCCGCTGAGCAGAGAGCCCAATGCGGGGCTCGATCCCAGGACCCCGCGATCATGACCTGAGCCGAAGGCAGAGGCTTTAACCCACTGAGCCACCCAGGTGCCCCTTTATTGTTGTTCTTAAACATTACTAGGTATTTGTTTGTCCTTCAGTAATGACTTAAAACGTATAGCAGTTATTTTTCATACTATTTCTAGGAGATGCCTCAGTAATACAGGGATAATTTCCTTTGGGTCTTTGTGAGGGCTTTTGAAGAAGGAGGATTCAAGCTGAATTGTATTGTTACACTGAATCCAGTTAATTTGCAACTCTATGAGTGCCAGTTAGGTGCCAGGCATTGGGTATTTTTTCAGTGATCACGCAGTATATTAGAATTTTACAAGATTTCATTAGGAATTGTTAGCTCAAAAAGATAAACACACACACCTGTTCATTGCAGTGTCATTTACAATAGTCAAGACCTGAAGCATCCCAGGTGTCAGTTGATGGATGAAGGAAATGTGGTATATGTATATATTTATAATAGAATATTATTTAACCATAAGAGTGAAATATTGCCATTTGTGACATGGATTGACCTTGAGTGTGTTATGCTAAGTAAAAGAAAGAAGTACTGTATGATTTCACTTGTATGTGGAATCTTACTAAACAAAACAAAAGAATCCAAGTTCACAGAACAGATTGGTGGTTGCCAGAAGTAGGGGATGAGGGGTGGGTACAGGTGGTCCAAAGATACAAGTTTCCATTACAAAAAAAGAATAAAGTATAGTATGGTGGCTATAGTTAATCACATGTATTTGAAAGTTTCTAAGAGAGTAGCTCTTAAAAGTTCTCATCACAAGAAAATTTGTAATTAGGTGTGTCGGTGGATATTAACTAGACTTATTGTGATCATTTGACAGTGTACATAAATACTGAATTATTATATTGTATGCCTGAAACTCATATGTTTTATTTAAGTTATATCTCGAATTTTTTTAAGGACAGAAAATAATTCATTAAAATCTGCCTGAAAACAGTTTTTAAAAACACTATTCTCTATTCCATAAGACAAAATCCAGATGCTGCCTTAGCATGACATATAAAAGGTTCTTCCTCACCTGGCATCTGCCTAATTAGCATTTTGTATCCTGTTAGGAATGATTTGCTCTTTTATGCTTCTATGTACTTTTTGGTCTTCTATGTACTTTTTGTTCTCTTCTGCTTGGACTGCAGTGCTCTTCCCTTGTTCCAGTCCTTCCCCTCATCTTTCCTTGCCCCATTCTCCTAATGACCCCTTAATTTTTCAACTCAGATATCCTTGCTGGAATCTCCTTGGGTAGTCCTTCTTATTCTCTGCTTTCCCCCAATTTGGATATTCCCTTCTTTGGACTCTGTACCATTTTATATGTACCTCTGTATGGCAGTCATATTGTATTGAAATTCTTAGCTCTTTTTGTTTCTCCCTGTCTTAATTTGTGAGCTCTTTGAGAATAAGGAGAATCAGAGATACAAAGATACTCATCTTTGTGACATGGAGCCTACCAATATTAAAACAAAACATAGTGGGTGCCTGGGTGCCTCAGTGGGTTGAGCCTCTGCCGTATCTCAGGGTCCTGGGATTGAGCCCCGCATCCGGTGATCTACTCAGCAGGGAGTCTGCTTCCCCCTCTGTCTGCCTGCCTCTCTGCCTACATGTGATCTCCCTATGTAAAATAAATAAATAAATAAAAGTCTTTTTAAATAAATAAATAGAACAAAACATAGAATCCAGGTAATCTTTACAGCCATCTAATTCTTCCATCGCCTGCAACTAGGCCAGCCCCAGGCATACACCTTAAAAGCATGCTACTGCTGCTTTCTCATTCAGCTCACACTCTGGTCTTAGAAGAACAATATTCAGCCTTGGTGGTTTTAAGAATATTGGGGTGACCCTGGGGCAAATAATACATTATATGTTAATAAAAATAATTTTCAAAATATTCTCATCAAATAAAAAAGAATATTGGGTTGAAACTTTAGATGAGTGAGAAGGGCTTTCTCTCTCTCTCTCAGCACACATGTATCTGCTTTAACATATGCCTGAAATTCTTTTCATTTTTTTAGCTGTAGAAAGGTTTTAAGTGCTTTTATGCGAGAACGAGAATGGTAAGAGATGGGAATTCATTGGTACTAAAGCTGTAAACCAGTAAAAATGAGTTGTAGGACTTTTTCTGTTGTTTGATATGGGGGCACTTACAGCAGAACTTTGGTACATGGTTTTCCAAAGGAGGCCTCCTACCTAGAAAGAAGGTGCTTGTGTTATGCATGTGACAAAGTAGGGGCTCCTTTGAAGACACCTGATGTCACACCTTTGCCGAGGATCACTTTCATCTTCACTGCATAGATACATATAAACTGTAAGCAGAATTCCTTGTTGCTATCTCTTAGTCCCCCAATTTAGTGGAACCATTTTATGAGATAGATGTGGGAAAGGGATTCTGTAGCAAGAGTTATATACTTAGGACATCTGAAAATGTATGCACTCTAAATATGCAGAACTCTGTATTTGCTATTAGAAATGCTAGTCTAGAGTGGAAAACATTTGAACATTGGGCTTTCAGTCACCTATTTCATAACCATTCTCTGAAGTTAATGGTACAGTTGACCCTTAAACAACGTGAGGTTTGGGGTGTTGACCCCCTGTGCAGTTAGAAATCTGCATATAACCTCTGACTACCCAAAATTCAACCACAAACACCCTGCTGTTGACCATAGAAGTCTTACTGATAACATAAACAGTCGAGTAATGCATATTTTGTATATTATATGTCCTGTATACTGTATTCTTACAATAATAATGAAGAAAAAATACATTTACAGTATTGTAAAAAATCTGCTTATAAGTGGATCCATGCAGTTCACACCCATGTTGTTCGAGGATCAGCTGTATTGCCTAAACCGTTAGGCCCTTGGCTTTCTCATTAAGATTAATTAGTGATATATTCCAGATCTTTCCATCAGTTATTTTTTGAATTGTTAAATCTTTTGTTATTCTTCATCCAAAGACATTTTAGCATAGCTAGTACTTATTACTAAGTGATATATTTTCTTTGGCAAACTTAAATGTGGATAATTTGCTTTCTTCTAGGTTTTGGGCGGAAAGATGTAGTTGAATATTTGCTTCAGAATGGTGCAAATGTCCAAGCACGTGATGATGGGGGGCTTATTCCTCTTCATAACGCATGTTCTTTTGGTCATGCTGAAGTAGTCAGTCTCCTTTTGCGACATGGTGCAGACCCAAATGCTCGTGATAATTGGAATTACACCCCCCTCCATGAAGCTGCAATTAAAGGAAAGATTGATGTTTGCATTGGTAAGACTATTTACTTTCTGAATCTTCCTTGAAAGTTTGTAACTATTCTGAGTCTAAATTGAATTCACTTGTTAATATGATCAAATTCTGCCAGGCTGAATTTAAATACTAAAGAACACTTTGTAATTTAACCTAACCATTATTTACTGAGTGTCTGTTTTTATATGATATTAAACTTAAGTTCTTTAAAGAAGAGAATACAAAATTCCTTTTCTCTAGAAATGTAGATTCTCTTGGGAGAATAAGACACATGAAAAACCAGGTAAAGTCATGGTAGAAGTGAACAGGAATTGTTAGAGGGAACTGAGTACTGTGACTTGGTTAGAGTCAGGTTGCTCCTTCCTGGAGTCTTTCCAGGAAGTAATGGGAGAAAGATTGAAAAAGGTAGGTAGACTTCTTTATAAAGAGCTTTGAATTCCAGGTTAGGGAGCTTGTTATTGTTATGTAGGTAGTGTGGAATCATTGAAGACTTTTAAGAAAACAGTCTCATGAAGTGTAGCTTATTTTCAAAAGAATGATCTGAAGGGGGTTAGGTTGAAAAGAAGGCATCAGAGAGACCAGCTAGGAAGCTGTAGAATAACCCAGATGACAAATGATGAGGGCATGAAGTAAGGTTGTTGTAGAATAGAAATGGCAGGATAAGTACAGAAACATTTGAAGGACAAATTATCAGTCATTTACAATGCTTTAACAGATGATAGAAGATTTGCCTGACAGGTTGATCACTGACAAAATTATCATTGAAAAGGTTGCTTATTTGAGAGTTTCATTAATCTGGTATTAACTTTTCTGAGCCTACTAGTCAGGGATTTTGGACTCTGCTTACCTTAGCTCTGTTTCCTGATGCAAAACAGGGACAGTTGAAATGTTGGAGACAGATAGAAAACCAACTCTGTGCACTAGGAAAAGCCCAGGTGCTCTAAGCTGGACTGACTGTTCTCCCTCATCGCAAAGCCCCAAATCACTATTTATACTGGTCAGGTTAGTTTAAGTTAGGTCATTTATAAAGATATAAAACGCATTACCCAGTAATCTCTGCCCAATTCTCCTTTCCTGTGTGTTACCTAAGTTGCTACTCCCTCTGCTCATAGTCCTTTTCTAGTTCCTGAGTCTCAGAGATACAAATAATCAGCTTTAATAATGTAGGGTTTTCCAAATATAGTTATAGGTCTTCACTGTCCAGTATGGTAGCTGAGGACTTGTAATATGGCTGATTTGTATTGAGATACACTTTTTACATACCAGTTTTCACAGATCGACTTTGGAAAAAGAGCAATGCAAAAGTCTCAATTTTATATTGATCACAGTATAAATAAAACACTGAAATGGTACTTTGGGTATATTGGGTTAAATAAAATGTGTTTAAAATAATTTAACCTGTTTCTTTTCTTTTTTTTCTTTTTTTTTAATGTGGCTACTAGAAAATTCTAAATTACATGTGTGGCTCACATTTTATTTCTGTTGGCCAGCATTGTTACAGGGAGTAGTAGAGTGGAATGAATATAACTGTGTCAAAGAACGGGAGGTAGGCTCCCCTTTCTGCATGTATTTGCCTGTCTTTCCTCGGCACCTTACTTACAGAGTGTGCTAGAATATCTTTATATGACAAATAACAATACAGAATATAGCATGAGCCTTTTTGTGTATGTTCTAGGATGTAATGAAACAGTTTTGATTTGGGGTTTGTTAACCCTACAGAAGGCATTTTTTTCTTTTTTAAAGAATTTTTCCATGTGATTTTATTTTTCTTTTCTAATTCCACAGATCCCTATTCCTGGACTATCCATAGCTTTAGAAATTCCATTTTTGTTACGATAGGACAGTGTACCATGAGCAGTCGTTCATTTGGAGTTAGAGAACAAGCTTTCAAGCAAATTAGCCTTTTATTTCTTTATATACTCTTACCTGTCCTTAGTCACAAAGCAAAGGAAACCTGACATTGAGCTTAGGGGGCATTTATTTAGTGTATGCTATACATTAAATAATGCAATATTTTATACAATCTTATCTTTAAAATGTAACATTCAGCATGCCGTCAGGATATGGAAGGTGTTTAAATAACTCAAAGACTTCTGGACCAGAATTTTGAGAAGATCAGATTGTCATGATTACCATTTTGAAAGGTAGTGTCACTGTGTTGTTGCAGTGCTCTTACAGCATGGAGCTGAGCCAACCATCCGGAATACAGATGGAAGGACAGCATTAGATTTAGCAGACCCATCTGCCAAAGCAGTGCTGACCGGTAAGTCTACGTACTCACTTTGGGTATTCTGGGAAGAATATAAAGAATTGAGCCTCCTAGGTAGATGGTCTGTTTCCTCCAGTTAATGACTTTTAACTAGATTTTCAAAATACTGTCAGTTCAGTTGTTAATCTTCTCTACCTCTGGATAATTGGTGTTTGATTCTTACCTAAGAAAAGTAAAGCTTTTCTTTTTTCTTTTTAAATTGGTGTTTAAATTTGTGCTTCCTGTCTTATTTCGTTCAGGGGTAATAGCTAATTGCGTGTTACTATCATGTATTCAGGACATGTTTTAAATGTCCCTGACTTTTCCAAGCAAAAATAAACAACTGGGGCTACATCAAAATAAAAAGCTTTTGCACAGAGAAGGAAACAGTCAACAAAACTAAAAGACAGCTTACAGAATGGGAGAAGATATTTGTAAATAACATCTCTAATAAAGGATTAATATCCAAAATTTATAAAGAACTTAGAAAAATCAACACCCAAAAACCAAACAATCCAATTAAGAATGGGCAGAAGACATGCATAGACATTTCTCCAAAAAGACAGACAGTTGGCCAGCAAACACATGAAAAGATGCTCAGTGTTGGGGCACCTGGGTAGCTCAGTCAGTTAGCCTCCAACTCCTGATTTCGGTTCAGGTTATGGTCTCAGGGTCATGAGATCAAGCCCTGCATCAGGCTCCATGCCCAGGATGGATTCTATCTCTGTCTTTCCCTCTGCCCCTCCCCACCCCACTCCTGTGCATACAAACGCACGCATTCTCTCTCTTAAAAAAAAAAAATACTCAACATCACTTACATCTGTCAGAATGGCTAAAAATCAACAACATAAGAAACAATAGGTGTTGGTGGGGATGTAGAGAAAAAGGAACCCTTGTGCACTGTTGCTGGGAATGCAAACTGGTGCAGGCACTATGGAAAACAGCATGGAGGTTCCTTAAAAAATAGAACTACCCAGCAATCCAGCAGTTGCACTACTGGGTATTACTCAAAAATACAGAAACACTCATATTCAGAGGGACACATGCACCCTGATGTTTATAGCAGCATTATTTACGATAGCCAAGGTATAGAGGCAGCCCAAGTGTCCATCCATAGATAAATGGATAAAAAAGATGTGGTATATATACACAATGGAATATTACTCAGCCATGAAACAGAATGAATTCTTGCCTTTTGCAACAACATGGATGGAGCTAGAGTATAATGCTAAGTGAAATAAGTCGGAGAAAGACAAGTACCATATGATTTTGCTCTTGTAAAGAATTTAAGAAACAAAAAAAAATAAGCAAAGGGGGAAAAAAGGAAAACCAAGAAATAGACTCTTAACTATAGAGGACAGACTGATGGTTACCAGAGGGGAGGTGGGTAGGCGGATGGGTGAAACAAGTGATGGGGATTAAGGAGTGCACTTGAGATGACCACCTGGTGATTAAAATAAAAACTTAAAAAAAAAAATGAAAGTAGCTTAAAATATTTGAAATCTCAGAAATTAATTTTTATTGACCAGTGAGTAGGTTTATGAAACATCTCCTTTTGAAATCAGAATTGGGGCACCTGGGTGGCTCAGTGGGTTAAAGCCTCTGCCTTGGGCTCAGGTCATGATCTCGGGGTCCTGGGATCAAGCCCCACATCGGGCTCTCTGCTTGGCGGGGAGCCTGCTTCCTCCACTCTCTCTCTCTGCCTGCCTGTCTGCCTACTTGTGATCTCTGTCTAATAAATAAATAAAATCTTTAAAAATAAAGAAATCAGAGAATTTGTATTTCCAAGCTGGAACTGCCTAAAAATGCTACTTTTCTAGACATTGAAGGTGTTCTGATAAAAAATTTTTTGTAATGTATATGGTTTTATGATAAGATTCTATATAGGCTGTCAGTTTTTAAGAAGTAAGATATTTAAAAAAAAAGGTAAGATATTTTAACATCTAAAAATAAATAAATAAATAAATGTCCCTGACTTTTCCAGGTAACATGTTTTATCCCCTTTATATGCGTTTTTTTTAACATACTTTAATTTTTTTTTTTTAAACCTTTCAAAAAGCTCTGTTGTCTTTTCTAAAGCAGAGGATTCTGGTCATACCAATTTCAGTACCTTGAAGAATGTCAGTTACTGTTTCCTCTTAACATATTCATGTCTTTGGAACCTGTTAACATGTATAAGGCTTAGTCTCTAGGCACATTTTATTCTATTTTCTTTTAAAGATTTTATTTATTTATTTGACAGAGAGAGACACAGAGAGGGAACACAAGCTGGGGGAGTGGGAGAAGGAGGAGCAGGCTTCCGGCCTAGCAGGGAGCCCAATGTGGGACTCGATCCCAGGATGCTGGGATCATGACCTGAGCTGAAGGCAGATGTTTAACAACTGATCTACCCAGGCACCCTAGGTTCATTTTAAACTGTCAAGCTTTTTTGAGTGGTAGTATCCATTTCACATATTTCTTCTTCATCAGAGTGTTTCCTCTTGAAAAACTCTCTGCCATATTATTTTCTAAATTCTTACCTGTGTGAGCACCATTAGAATCACCTCTGATCTAATAGTCAAGGGCCTGAGGGGTTCTGCTATGAGCTCGTGTGCTTGGACTTTGTGATACTTCTTCTGGTATTACCGGCAAAATTTAGTCCAGTACCCCAAAGAGGCTCTAGAAAAGCAAGCTGTTACTGTAACTATCACTTCCATTTCCCCCTTCACTTTTCCATGCTATTCCCTGCTTTTCTCTTTTTAAAAAATCTTGGGGCTCAAAGAATCCTTGCATTAGCAGTCAGTTTATATTTTTATTGTGGACATCAGTTTGGATTTTATTTCAGCAAATCAATACACTTCTGTTATGTTAAATTATGTTAATTTAAGTTGTATTTATTTTAAAGTTTTGTTTGTATGCATTTGTAAATATGGAAGCTATAGGCATAAAGAATTTATATTTGGGGGGCCTGGGTGGCTCAGTGGGTTACAGCCTCTGCCTTCGGCTCAGGTTATGGTCCTTGGGTCCTGGGATGGAGCCTCGCATCAGGCCCTCTGCTCAGCAGGGAGCCCGCTACCCCCCTCTCTCTGCCTGCCTCTCTGCCTACTTGTGATCTCTGTCAAGTAAATAAATAAAATCTTAAAAAAAAAAAAAGTTTAATCCTGTTTTTGTATATATTTAAAGTAGTACTATAATATAGTTTTAGTGTTGGAAAATCTTCTGCATTCATAAAATTATTAATGATTATGTTCAGTTGGTAATCCCATAGATTATCTTCTGTTATCTCTATGATGTTGGCATATTGGATTTTGTTTTGTGTTACTTTGGAATGAAGTTGTGGGTGCATTTTGTCCATTGCACAAATAACATACCAGTTTTAGAAAATTTGAGGAGTAAAAAGAAAAGGAAAAGCTCACCAGTAACCTACTACCTAAGACAAACTTTGTTGAAATTTTGTTATATTTTCTTCTTGGCTTTCTTTTTTGGAACATACTGTTTCCAGATAGCTTCATGATGTAATACTAGATTTTTTTTTTTTTTACTTTTTTTTTTCTTTTAAAGATTTTATTTATTTATTTGACAGAGAGAGAGAGATCACAAGTAGGCAGAGAGGCAGGCAGGGAGAAGGGGAAGCAGGCTCCATGCCTCGGGACTCGATGATCCCAAGATCCTGACACCATGACCTGAGCCGAAGGCAGAGGCTTAACCCACTGAGTCACCCAGGCACCCCCCAACTTTTTCTTTTACTTTCATAACAAATATATTCCATGTTCTTCATATAAATATTTTTAAACTGCACAGTACTCTGTTAATCAGTTTCTGTTCATTGGAAACTTATTTCCACATTTATCTACTTTAAATATAGTTCATGAGGAGCTTTATGCATGAAGCTGTTAATGCTTTTGTGATTAATTTTTTTTTTTTTTCATTTTTTTCCCCCTAATTCACAGGTGAATATAAGAAAGATGAACTTTTGGAAAGTGCCAGGTGTGTACTAGTATTACAAATAAGTATCATGAATAACTTTATCATTAATTTTTTTAAGTAACAAGCAAACTTTTAAGAGAGAATGAATTTTTGTTTGATCTCATATATGTCTCCAGATAGGATCTGATGAAGAATATAAAGTACTAACTCTTTTTTTGTGTGTGCTAGGAGTGGCAATGAAGAAAAAATGATGGCTCTACTGACACCATTAAATGTCAACTGCCATGCAAGTGATGGCAGAAAGGTACTTTTGCAACTAAGCTTGTGTTCATCCTCCTGGTAACATGAAAATATATTTGTCTTACTAAAAACTAAAACATTTTGGTGAGAATGCTAATACTTTCTTTTAAGCAGTAATTTGGATTAGTTCTTAAACTTAGTAAAACTTTATTGGTAATAAACATTTAGTTTGCTTCCTATTTACAGTAATGAACTTAAAAATTTCTATACTATGCCTTCAGTATAAATATGTTAGATTTTGTAAAACCAGTTGATAACTATGAAGATGTAAAAGGTTTTTTTTTTTTCCCTGATGTTATATGGGGTTTTTTTTTAGCTATTATTGTAATTTCATTCATTTGTCTGATTAATATTTCAGTCAACTCCATTGCATTTGGCAGCAGGATACAACAGAGTAAAAATTGTACAGCTATTACTTCAACATGGAGCTGATGTCCATGCTAAAGATAAAGGGTAAGTAAGCATTGGAAACAAATGAGGATATCTTAAGTGTTACAGTCTTTATAATCATCTCTGTAACCTTATAAAAATCTTCTTGCTAAGCAGCATAAACATTATGGAACTTTTACAGTATGCAGATTGCTCTGAGGACACAGAGAATTATAAAACCTTAAAGCCACAACTCATAGGGCTTAAACTACACTTTAGGAAGCGTGAAAAGATACCTACAATATAAGTTTTCTACTAAATATGAGGTGATAATAGAGATAGTAGGGTAGAAGTTCCCAGGAGGAAACTCTCAGTGATGGCTGTACTGGTAGAAAGTCCTTCAGGAGGAGGTGATACTTGACCTGGACTCAGCTCAGGAAAGCAGAGAGTTTAGGAAACATCATGCAAGAGAAATTGTATGAGGGGATGTGCTAAAGCAGATATTACAGCATATTTAAGAAACAGTGACTAGACCAGTGTGGCTGAAGCATTGGTTTACACAGGGGAGGAATGAGGGTTAGGATTGGAGAAGTAGGTAAGAACCAGGATTTAGAAGACTTGGTATTCTAGTCTAAGGAATTCACAGTATGAGCCACAGTAGCTATTGAAAGATCTTAAGCAAGGGGAAAGATTTTTTTTTAAGAGGAGTTCTAGGGAACACATTCTGGCAGCAGTGTGTAAGGTAGTTTGGAGAGAAGGACCAAAGGTCAAAGAGCAGTGAGAGTAATCACTGTAGGGGTTCAGGCATAATGAAGATATATAATGTTGCAGAGGAATGGAAATGAAGACACAGCTGTAAGAGATACTATAGTGTAAGAATGGGTAAGATTTGTTGACTGGATGTGAGGAGAGAAAAAGGAATAAAAAGATAACTACATTTCAGATTCTGAAGCTGAATGACTGATACCTTGTGAGTTACGAAAAGATTGTAGAAGCAAGCCAGGAGGGAGGGAAGTCTGTATGCCCAGAGGCATAGAGGGAACTACATGTGGTTGAGCATACCATTATTGAAGGGTAAGGCTCCAGAGGGTCACACCATTGCATGCCAAGCTAAGCAGTTGGAACCAGTTTTCAGAAGCAAGGAAGAATCAGTGAAGGACATTGAAAAAAGGAGTAACAACAATAGGGGAGCCTGGGTGGTTCAGTCGGGTAAGTGTCCAACTCTTGATTTGTCTCACAGTCATGGGAAGCCCCACATGGGGCTCCACACTAGGCATGGAGTCTGCTTGAGATTATTTTTCTGCCCCCCACCCTCTGTCTGTCTCCCCCTCTTAAAAAAAAAAAAAATTCTACATCAGATTTACTTTTAGAAAAATCTGGCTACAGTTTGGAAGAGAAATTGACATAGGGGCTGTTTGAGTAGTACAGGAAGAAATAAAGGCATGGCAGTAGCCTTGGAGAAAAAAAAGATGGATGTGGAAGAGATATGGAAGTTAGAATTTTTAGAACTGTTAAACTTTGTGCATTTCTACTAGAGGATCACAAAAGCCATTTGTTATTTAAATCTCAGTGTAAATTTAAGGTTAATTAAAATTAAATGAACTAAACCTGTAGGGAATCTATAATAACGTAAGCTGCTTCTCACTCCCTACCCCCTCCCTCATATTGTAGTGATCTGGTGCCCTTACACAATGCCTGTTCTTATGGTCATTATGAAGTAACTGAGCTTCTGGTCAAGGTTAGTTCTCTTCTATTTTTCTCAGAATTACATAAAATCACTTGAAATATATCATATACCTATTGACTGTGTGTTTTTAGTGCTTGGAGGGTATAGAGGAATATGTATAGTCATTCTAAGATGTAGGTGATTGATGGGTCAACATTCAACTGCTTTGAGATTTTTAAGATACCTTAAGATTTTAAGTATAAAAATAGCACTGTCATCTCGTGAATACCACCTTAAATGATTCTGTAATTTGTGGCTAACGGTGAAGTTTCAAAATTCTTGAAAATACCAGGAAGCAGTTTGTAGTGATTCAGATATTAGGTTGCAGCAGGCTCCTTTGGTCAGCTGCACTTCCCCCAGGATGCTAGGAGGCACTTGTTTAACCAGCAGCTTCCCAGGACTGAAAACAAACTTTTTTTGCTCCCTGTTGGTTAAAAATAGAAGATACATATTCTTCTTCGGAGGAGATAGAAGGATCTCACCCATAGCTATTTCCTTTTGTCCCCCAGTCCCTATACATATATTTGACCACATTCCTTAGGCATCTCTTACTCTGCACCATTCTGCCCCTTTTAATACTTGTCCTCATTCTAGCAGCAGCCATCATGGTAGGATATTTGTTCCCAATCCATGCTTGATTTTGGCATGTGCTACCACAGGATACTTCCCCACAGAAACAACTTTAACGATTAGATACTCTGAGTAGCCTCTAAGCCTTTTTAAATGTATAAGCTGCAACATTACATATCTGGAGCAGTCATGCTTTTCTTACTGTAAAACAATCTTGAATTCAACAGAACATTTGGAATATTATTGTAGGTAAAAGTGAAACATGAGACAGATTGCATTGGGTCCTACAGACAATGATGTTTTCCTAAGACCTGATGTTCCATAAATAAGAATGGCAGGCTGACTAGAGGTCATATGTATAGAGGTTAGCTGAGGTGAGGTTGCAGTTACCAGAGCAGTCAAGCTCAGGAGTGTCTAGATTAGCCAAGTAGATAGAGACAGAATACAGGCGGAGGGTGTAGGCAACACTAAGTCAGTTGGCAACCCTTGCTAAACAGTTGGCTAGCAGAAGCTGGCATTTAACTGCAAACATTCTCTTAACTGCTTTTCATGACCTGGACACTGTAGAAATTGTGATGTGATTGCTTAAAAAGCTAACATTATTTTATGCCAGTAGTAGAAGTATAGTGTCAAAAGCAAATGTAACAACAGATGCAATGTACTTTTCTCAGTCAGACTGCATCGAGACTGTTATTCTAGGCACTCAATAATTTAATGGAGGGGCACCTGGGTGGCTCAGTGGGTTAAGCCTCTGCCTTGGGCTCAGGTCATGATCTCAGGGTCCTGGGATCGAGCCCCGCATCGGGCTCTCTGCTCAGCAGGGAGCCTGCTTCCTCCTCTCTCTCTGCCTGCCTTTCTGCCTACTTGTGATCTCTGTCAAATAAATAAATAAAATCTTTAAAAAATAATAATAATAATAATAATAATTTAATGGAGCTTTGAAGCTGAAGTATATTTAGCTGAGGGCCATGAGGGTGAAGGGAAATCTAGAAACCATCTAATGAAAAAAATGAGTGAAGGAGCTGAAGGTGTTAAAACTCAAAAAGAAAAACATAAGAGTTGCTTTCAAGTATTGCCAAGAATATTGATCTCTTTTGCTCCAAAGAAGAGCAGTAGATCCAAGTTTAAAATACATATTTAGGGGCGCCTGGGTAGCTCAGTGGGTTAAGCCTCTGCCTTCAGCTCAGGTCATGATCTCAGGGTCCTGGGACCAAGCCCCGCATCAGGCTCTCAGAGAGCCTGCTTCCCCCCCTCTCTCTGCCTGCCTCTCTGCCTACTTGTGATCTCTGTCAAATAAATAAATAAAATCTTTTTAAAAATATATATTTAACTTAATGTAGAAGAGAATTTCTAATAAGACAAGTTATCTAGTAATTATGAAAAGTCATGTTAGTTGAGAATTAGTTTCCCATCATTGAAAGTACTGAAAGATTGAGTAGCTCATTTGCCATCTGCAGGAATGCTTTGGGAAGGGATTATGAGAGACGAGAGATTAAACTAGAATGACTTCTCTGGTCTATCCAACTCCAGTACTTGGAAATGGCTAAAATTTAAAAGACTGACAATACCAAGTATTAACAAGGATGAGGGAACACTAGAACTCAAATATTGCTGATAGCAGTGCAAAAATAATAGAGCCACTTCTTAAAAATTATAATAATAAAGCCACTTCAGAAGACTATTTGTCGGGCACCTGGGTGGCTCAGTGGGTTAAGTCTCTGCCTTCGGCTTAGGTCATGATCTCAGGGTCCTGGGATCGAGCCCCGCGTCGGGCTCTGCTCAGCAGAGAGCCTGCTTCCCACTCTCTCTCTGCCTGCTTGTGATCTCTCTCTCTCTGTCAAATAAATAAATAAAATCTTTAAAAAAAAAAAAAAAAAGACTTTGTCACTTTCTAGTAAAAGTAAACCTGTATCTACTGTATCATCCATCCAGCAATTCCATTCCTAGGGACATAGCATGTGTCCATAAAGAGACTTACGGATGAATGTTCATAACACCTTATTCAGAATAGTAAAAAATTAGCAATAGTCCAAATGCCCATCAAGAGGATGGTGGATAGGGAAGTTGTGGTCCATCAGTACAATGGAATGCTACTCAGCAATAAAAAGTATTGATACAACAACATGAATGAATCTCAGAAACATTGTGTGTGAATGAAGGTAGACACAAAAGTACATACTGAGTTACTCTATTTTTGTAAAGTTCAAGAGCATATAAATCTAATATATGGTGCTAACAGTCAGAATGTGGGCATGGATTATCTATAAAAGGAGCATAAGGGAACATTCTAGGGTAATGAAAGTGTACTCTGTCTTGAATTGGGTGATGGTATCATGGAGATACAGATAAAGATAATCTTCACAACTCTTCAAACTGTTCACTTTGAAGAACTGTTTCACTGTATGTAAATTATACCTCAAAAAAGGGAAAAACTTAGAAATTAGAAAAGATGCAAGTTAAATCTAAAGCTTCATTCTTAGCTATTTTTAACAATAAGAGTTAAGTAAAGCCCTTATGCATAAGCCTAGCAACCAGCTACTGGTTTTCCATGAGAAAAAAATGTATTTCTGAAATAATAGGTTTAAAACGTGGACCTTGAGGATATAGCCTGGTTAAGCTTGCATCATGTTAAATTACACAGTACTAATACTAAATTCTCTTGAAAAGTTGAACACTAACTATATGCTTTACCCTCCCCCCCCCCACAACCCCTCAGCATGGTGCCTGTGTAAATGCAATGGACTTGTGGCAATTCACTCCTCTTCATGAGGCAGCTTCAAAAAACAGGGTTGAAGTATGTTCTCTTCTCCTAAGTTATGGTGCAGATCCAACACTGCTGAATTGTCATAATAAAAGTGCTATAGACTTGGCTCCCACACCACAGTTAAAAGAAAGATTATCATGTGAGTATAAAATGATGAATGTTCAACTAAGATATTAAGATAGCAACAAACTAAAAATTTGTTCTCATTTGTTTTTAGAAATTTTTAAGTAATGGAAAATTTTCCTTACACATGGGTATCTATTGTTCTTACTAGCGTATTTAGTCATCTGGAGGTTTCTACTCATTCTACTCTTAAGATGCTATGAAAAGAAAATATATTTGTACTTGATTTTTCAAGTGAAGTTCAATGAGATTGTATGCTTTTGGAAAGAGTGAATTTGGGTTTTGTTCCTGTCTTTGGTGTGAGTTTCTTATTAATCTGCCTTGTCATTTGTAGGATTGCTGTCTTTTAAACATGGACCCCAGATCCTAACCATCTAATATTCTTTGATATCTGGCAGTTCTATGGTTTTCTGTCTGTAACTGAAGTAAATGTAGTGAGAAACAGCCACCTAGTTTGGATTTAATATTGCTGTACATAAATAGGAAACTTGTATTAAATTTGTGTTACTCTGGAACAATAAAGGAAAATGGGTGGTTTCACAAATCTGATGAATAAAAGAGAAATCTTGAGAAAATACTCTTTCATTTGTTCATCAGTAGTGGGTGGCTCTTGGAAATACTCAGTTTTTGGCTCATCTACCACCATGATGTTAGAGCACGAACCATCTTAGAGCTCTCTGGTCTGGTAATACATTGTAGTACTCCAGATTCCTACAGACCAAAATAGACCCTGAGTTGGCCCATGGGCTAAATCTGTGTATACATTTAGGGATGAATTATGTCATAACTGAGGGGGAAACTGGTATAGCACTGTCCTCTTCTGGGGGGTTATATTTGGAGAATATCTTTAGAGCTTCTATCTGAATATTTTGGTAGATAATTTTGAAAATAATTTCAAAAACACTAAGTATCTTTTATTAGGTAAGTTCCATCAATTTGATAATTCTCATGCAGATCTGTATGCTTTTTTTTTTCATCTAGATGAGTTTAAAGGCCACTCATTGCTGCAGGCTGCACGGGAAGCTGATGTAACACGAATCAAAAAACATCTCTCTCTGGAAATGGTGAATTTTAAGCATCCTCAAACACATGAAACAGCATTGGTAATGTTTCAGATTAAAGTTTTGAAGATGCAGTAACCAAAAACATGTTGAACTAATCATAACGTCCTACTTCTATTGATGATACACAGTAACATAATGTCCTCCTTCTAGTAATAGAATTGGTTTTGAAAATCTGTTTTTTAAAAAATTAATGCCTGAACATACATTTTTTTAAAAAGGTCAAACAGTACAGAAAAATAGACAACCTCACCTCCCCAAAAGACAATACTGTTACTCATTTGAGTGTCCTTCCAGAAAAAAAAACTTTATTCATATACTGGTGTATGTTATGCGTAGCTTTTTTATTATTGTAATAGTACATATTATTTCCTTATAAAAATTATAAATGCTTGTGATTGAGAATTTCAAATCCACTGAAAGTAATGAAAAATAATCCTGTCATCCATCTAAAAACAACTTGGTTTTCCTTCCAGTATTATAATTTTTTTCAAAATTAGTCTGAAGTCTGTATATATCCCCTCTGTACTGTGTAAATAAAGTGTCTGTGTGATTTGAGGCTACTTCCCCGTTAGAGGTAATAACACTTCTGTTATGTTACTGTAACAAAGCTGTAACAAAGTGGATGAAAATTGGACAGTCTATGGAAAAGCAGTGAGAAAAGAATGAGAGCTAATAGGGATAAAGTGATGGAAGGTAGGAAGACAATGGTGTAATCAAAGACTACATTAGAAACTCCAATTTTTTAGAAAGATTTTTATTTATTTATGAGAGAAAGCACGTGAGCATGAGGGGTAAGGGGTGGAGGGAGAAGCAGGCTTCCCACTGAGCAGGGAACCCAATGCAGGGTTCAGTCTCAGGATCCCGGGATCATGACCTGAGCCAAAGGCAACACTTAACCAGTTGAGCCACGCAGGTGCCCCAAATAGCAGTTTAAAAGGAACAAAATCAGTTCTGCTGTATGAATTGCAAAATGTGCTTTGAGTGAGGAAAGAGGACCCTAAATAAACCAATGTGTTTCAGTCTTATTACAGTCTTAGTTACCTAATATTTTGTAGGTAATTCATTTTCTTGGTTATTGGTTAATTTCCTTCTTTATGCCATGATGTAAACTATGTGAAGGTTATGTCAGAACCTATCTATAAAACATACTCAGCCTTTTTGCTAACTTAAGTTGTAAAAAAAACCCAAGTAAAAAAAGAAAGCAAAGCTTCAGACTAATAAGAAATGCTAGTGCAAATTTAAAATCATAACATTATCAAGATGGTGCAGAGAAATTAAGAAAGACTGAGAAGAAAATTTTCTGGTCTGAAAAGCTAATACTGCATATTATCTTCCACTAAATACTCTGCTATTAAACAACTTGTTTTTCTTATTAATCTTAAAATATACTAGGAGTTAAGTGTTGGTGGATAGTTGTGGTACAGGGGCAGTGTCTTCAGGTTTCCAGAGATCATGGGCCCTGCCCCACGATGGGGCACAGAGGAGTAAAAGTGCAGTTTTGAAATGGACATGATCAAGAATTCTTGGAAATAAACCATTTCCATTCTGTGTGCTATCCTGATAGATGTCCAGGGATGATTATTCACAACATACCAAAGTAGCTATGTTTACCTGTTAGAAATGGTTTTACTGAGGGCAAAGGAATGGTTTTGGTGACAGCAGCCACAATGAAGAATGAATCTGAGGCAAAGTCATGAAGATCAGATAAGCTTTATAGTTAACAACAGGTTAAAATAAGAACAGGTTTCGTATGTACTGTGTATTTAAATGTATAGAACAACTTAGTTTGGCAGTCACCAGAACTTTTATCCCATGAATTCTCAAGCTTTGAATTTAACTTCGTATTTTTACATTGATCTAGTCATTCATGCCTCCAGACATTTATTGAACACCTGTTAAAAATTATTATCCTCAATATTGGGGAGCAAAGATTTGGGACATGATCATGAGATACATTCTAGGGTTATAACTAGCAAATCCCTACCTCCTGTCTCCTTTCCTCTTTGATATATCATAGATATAGATGCTGCAGACTCCAACTTAGAGTGTATCATCTCCTCCCATTGATTTTGACAAACAGGTAATCCAAGCTCCTTATTCTGTTTGAGCAACTAGTTGAGAAAGAAGTAAATACTGATCTTGTCAGCTGTTTGACCTGTGCTGTTACCAGGCAGCATCTAGAGCTGATGAATGTCTTACTACTTGATGTAAAGAAACTCCAACCTTAGGAGTGTTTTATTAATTAAACTTTTCAAAAGAACATAGACACCGTGCTATGTGGGAATAGCATTTAAAGGAGTGTTCATGATGTTAATTTAAATTTTCATTACATCAGTAGTGGCTTTTTCAAAGATACAGGGCAACTATAAAACTTGATCAGAATATGTAGTTAACATATCTGATAAATAGGATTTGCAGGCTGGGCCCGAATTTGGTAATTGTTGTACATTCTATCCAATAGAAAGTCTTTGAGTAGCAAAGTCAGGTCAAAAATAAAACAAAGAGGTTAAATAAATTCTTAGTTGTTCTTGATTAGAAACACAAATGTTCTTAAGTAAAAATTAGTTATGTATAGTCCTTGATTAATGCTGCAATTTAAATTATCTAGCATTGTGCTGCCGCATCTCCATACCCCAAAAGAAAGCAAATATGTGAACTGTTGCTAAGAAAAGGAGCAAACATCAATGAAAAGACTAAAGAGTAAGTCTACTTTTAGTAATTAAAAATTGACACTTTTTTTTTGACACTTTTTTATTTTGGAAAATACATTGATTGGCTGACTTTTTACTTTTTCTTTTTAAGATTCTTGACTCCTCTCCACGTGGCATCTGAGAAAGCTCATAATGACGTTGTCGAAGTAGTGGTGAAACATGAAGCAAAGGTATACTTCCTTTTTGGTAATCTTTGGTAATCCAATGAGTTATTTTCTGTTCAGCAGATAAAACTCCTGGCTTCCTAAACTGCTTGCTCTCTCATAAGTATTACTTTTTTCTTCTTAACCTATACTTAAAAATAGTCTAGCAGATACTTTTCTTTATCTGATTTTTTGCTAGAAAGCCTAAGGAAGGATTTACTCCAAAAAAAAAAAAAAAAAAAAGCTTCCTATATATCCTTCCTTCTCCATTCCTTTTACCCACACCCCACCAGTCAAGTTATCCTTAAGTTCTTTTTTTAACAGAATACTCTTCAGAATATCCTCAGCTAGAGACACACTGATTATGACCAATCATCACCAGTCTTCTCTCACTCATACCTTCTGTTCCTTGGCTACCATGGTAACTCTTGTTGTTTACCTCGGCCACAGTCTTTCTTACTCTGTTATTTCTATGACTAAACCAAAGGACTTGGAACAGAAGGGAATAAATTACTTAAATAATTTGACTGAAAACAGTTCCCCATACTGTGAAGTCAGTGTTCTTCAGTTGGCATTTTTATACAAAGCATTTTATTCTTGGATAATTGTGTTTTCTTTTATTTTTTTTTTATTTTAAGATTTTATTTATTGGGGCGCCTGGGTGGCTCAGTGGGTTAAAGCCGCTGCCTTCAGCTCAGGTCGTGATCCCGGCGTCCTGGGATCGAGCCCCGCATCGGGCTCTCCGCTCGGCAGGGAGCCTGCTTCCTCCATTCTCTCTCTGCCTGCCTCTCTGCCTACTTGTGATCTGTCTGTCAAATAAATAAATAAAATCTTTTAAAAAAAAAAAAAGATTTTATTTATTTGACAGACAGAGATCACAAGTAGGCAGAGAGATAGGCAGAGAGAGAAGAAGGGAAGCAGGCTCCCTGCCGAGCGGAGAGCCCGATGCGGGGCTTGATCCCAGGACCCTGAGATCATGACCTGAGCCGAAGGCAGAGGCTTTAACCCACTGAGCCACCCAGGAGCCCCGAATTAGTTTTCATCAGGCTAGAAATCATCATTTCTTGCCCAGGAACTTTGAAAAATACCACTCAGTAAAAAATACACGTGGCATCCCACATTGGAAGAGATGACAGTCACCAAATTCAACAGTTCTCACAGTTTTTAGCCACAGATCCTTGTCTTTTCCAAACAAAATCTTTAGTAGAAATTCATTACGTAGCAAGGAATGGAGCTGCTGTGAATGAAGGGAAAAGAAAGGAGTAAGACCCTTAGCCCTTGGATGACACCATGGCTCTTCCCTAAATGTGCTTTGCAGAGTAGTTTTCTGATCTGTCCTTCCTTGGGATCCCACTCAAGGAAGCACTTAGAATTCTTTCTACAGTTTTTTCTTTGTGTTTCCTCTCAGTATCCTAATCTCTTTTTGATACGGGGGGATTTCTTGATAATGTGTAATCTCAATCTTTCCTATTGTAAATTATTGAATAAAATAAAGTTTATTCTGCTCGACTGCTTGGCCTATCTTGTCTGTCTGTTCTATAACTTTTCATTGATTGCTTTTTTCATACATGTGGTACATTACTAGAATATCAGAATACATATTAAATGTGAGTTGTGAAACTCCCTCAGAGAGTCCTGACTAGTGGGGTCAACCATCCAGGTTTGTCCAGGAACAGAGGGACTTCCAGAAACACAGGACTATTAGTACTAAAACCAGGGAAGTCCCAGGCAAACCAGAAGAAGTTTGTCACCCTGATCTTAACACAAAGTGGTACCCAAATAAAGTTTCAAGTGGATGTATTTCACATTTCAGTGAGTTTTGGTATGTGAATAAGTAGATTAATTGTCCTCATCGTTTTAAATCAGTTTTCAAGTTCATAAGCATGGAGATAAGTAATTTATAATCCAGTTTTGGTTTCTCTGAGAAAGTCTTACTACATTCCTGTTCAAATATTCTCCAGTTCCACGAATATGAGTTGGACTGTGTCTCATTACACTGGTGGCCACAGGGTTGATTACTGAGGAACTTGATTTCTCACTTAAGTTTTAAAAAATTATTTACCTGGTGGGGAAGGGTGCATTTGAAGATGAGATGGGGGAGTTAACATTTTACTTTATTTTTTTTTTAAGATTTTATTTATTTATTTGAGAGAGAGAGAGAAACAGACAGACAGTGAGAGAGCATGAGAGGGGAGGTCAGAGGGAGAAATAGACTTCCCATGGAGCTTAGAGCCTGATGTGGGGCTCCATCCCAGGACTCCTGGGATCATGACCTGAGCTGAAGGCAATCGCTTAGCCAACTGAGCTGCCCAGGGACCCTTCTTTTTACTGTATTTTATTACATACCCATCAGTTTCTCCCTTTATCAACCCATAAATGTATACATACATGTTACACATTTCAGAGTAATTTGCAAATTGCTATACACTTCTCCCTAAATATTTCCATGTAAGCATCATCTAGAGGTCAGAATTTATTTACAAGTTTTTTGGGAGTGCAGAACTTACATGCAGTGAAATGCACAAATCTTAAATGTACATGTCCTGAAGTTTGACTAATGTATACACGTGTGTTACCAAAACTCATCAAGGTATAGAGGTCACAGGAGGACCCCATCCAAGGCAATCGCCACCCCTAGATGCAACAGCCATTTCATTTATTTCCTGTGTAGATTAATTTGCCTGTTCTAGGCCTTCATGTCTATGAAATTGTACAATGCATACTCTACTGTAAGGCTTTCTCCTCTGTATATTTTGGAGATTCATCCGTGTACCAATCATTTGTTCCTTTTTATTGCTCAAAAGTATTTTGTTGTGTGTATAGACCATAATGTATTTATCTATACAGGTTATATTTTACATGATAAAAATCAAAGATTAAGCCAGTAGGAATAAATGTTTTAATGCTAATTTAGTCTCCGGCTTTGTTACTGTTGCCTGTCTTGGGGTTAGTCTCCACATTTCTGGACCTTAGAGATCCATAAAAACATATGGATTAAACTTTCTTAAGCAATGTCTACCTCTAAGTGCAGTAAATATACTAATAATGTAATGCCAAACATAACTGTTACTCAGCATTTCCTGCTTTTAACTCAAAAAAGGATCTCTTCTGATACCAGCCTTCATGAGCTTGTGAATTTACGTTCTAGATCGAAACAAAAACACCTGATTTGGCACTGGAAAATAGACTTCATGAGAAAATAATTGGGATTTTTAAATCAGTAGCAAGCGTTAAATACATGATTAGATGGTTTTACATTTTGAGCTACAGGCTAATTTTAGCTTTTTCTGCATTGTTAAGGTGAATGCTCTGGATAACCTCGGTCAGACTTCTCTGCACAGAGCTGCACACTGTGGTCATCTGCAAACCTGTCGCCTACTCCTGAGTTATGGGTGCGATCCCAGCATCATATCCCTTCAGGGCTTTACTGCCTTACAGATGGGAAATGAAAACGTGCAGCAGCTTCTTCAAGGTAGTCAATGCTTTCATTAAGTCAGCTTTTCTAAATTAACCTTTCAATTTTTTCACACAGGGGTGCCTGGCCGGCTCAATCAGAAGAGCATGCAACTCTTGATTTCAGGGTTGTGAGTTTGAGCTCCACTTTGGGTGTAGAGATTCTTAAATATATAAAACTTCAAAAATAAAAATAAATTTTGTCACATACTATGTAAAAGTTGGTAATAAAAAGAAAATGTGGACTCTTTGGCTATTACTTCTTAATTCACTATACTCAGTGTTCCAAATGTCATTAAGTCTTACTGTGATTTTGTTCCAGAAGCATTATCTACTCAATTTCTCTTAATAGCTGGCTCTTAAGTTTGTATCTAGAAAGTGTTTAAGATGTAATAGTTGCTTTTTTTTTTTTTAAGACAGGAAAACATAAAAAGGTAGGTATCTCAGTTGAGCATCCATAATGATGAGTAATACTCTAAAGACTGGCCCTGCCTCTTCATGGTTTCTTTAGGTCCTTTATATTATGAGGCATGTAGAGTTTTTGTACAAGGTAATCCACTATTTGACTTATTAAAACATGTAGCTATTGAATACGTGCGTATTTACTATATTTTAAATATTTTAGATCAGGCATCTATACATTTTGCATAGGTTATACATTTCACCCTAGAAATCTGGTCTAATTTTAAAGTGACTTTGACACCTGAAAGCTCAAATGAGAAGAAATATAACAGATCAAGCCTCTTGTATCTTTAACAGTCATCTTTGATGGTCATTATGCCTATGATCTAGAAACTGCCTTTTGAGAAAAACACTGAATAGGTGAAGGCAGGTTGACAAAACAACCTGGAAACTGCCAAAACTGAACTAAACTACAAGACTCTTTCAGGATTCCCTTTAGTTCCTCATATACCGCACATTTGTTTCAGTGTCAGTTTTGGGGTGTCAGTGTTAATCCTATTCAGTTGCCTTGTGATGGACATTTACTAGTTTGTTCTAAGTGTGATTTCTTACCTTTCCTGCTAGTTTTTTTTTTTTATTTTGAAGATTTTATTTATTTATTTGATAGAACACAAGCAGGGGAAGCAGCAGAGGGAGAGGGAGAAGCAGGCTTTCCGCTGAGCAGAGGGCCCAAAACAGGACTTGATCCCAGGACCCTGGAATTATGACCTGAGCTAAAGGCAGACTCTTAACCGGCTGAGCCACCCAGGCATCCCCTCCACCTAATTTCTGAGAGTAAATTGTTGAAGTAGAATTTCCAGGTCAACGGATAACATGTAATTGTTAAATCATCTTTTAGAAAGGTTGTTAAGTACCATTTTATACTCCTGCTAACAGCATATGACAAGACTTGTTTGTCAGAACTGGGTATTCTGATTCTTAATCTTTTCATTTGGTGAATGTGTGTGTATGAACTTGAGAAGTAATAGATGCTTTTTTTTTTTAAGCATGAAGTATAGAAATACTGTCAGTGTAGCTCCCCCATTTCCTCTTTGACCACTAATGGATGCAAAAGAAAAACCCAGGATCTCTTTTTTTTTTTTTTCCCCTAGGCAAAGAACTTTATTAATCTTGTTTCAAACTTTATTCCCAGGCTTCTTCAGCTTAATTAGCTGCAAAGAATGAATTGTGTATAAGCAAAAACTGAAAAGAGCTGCAGTGTCCAAGGGGCTTGGGCTTAAAAATATTAGAGATCTAGATTTTATCAGATCCATGAACAAAATTTTAAAAAGCAGTCATAATATAAAATAGCAGCTCCCAGTAACTTCTTCAAGTTTTATCTTCTTCAGAAGTTGACTCAATTCAGTTTGCTTCATTCTTGGAAGCTTCATCAAAATTCTCCACAAGATCTGGAACTTCATCATCCTCCTCCTCTCCGGTAGCAAGTGGTGCTTTTCCATCCACAGATTGTTTGGGCAGAGCTTCAGCCAGTCTTAAACTAGTCAGACTGTCTGCACCAAGTTGGTTTAAGATACTGGGTAGCATTTCTGTCAGCTGCTTTGTCTCAGCATGGCCTGTAATGGTGAAAGTGTTCGCTGCCAGCGATGCCTGAACTTTGGGGTTGTTAAAGTGGATCACTGTTCCTTGGTTTGTGAACATACTCACTTCTTCAATACCAGAGATATTGTTTACCCCTAACTTCTTTAAGGAGAACTGAAGTTTTTTATCATCTGCTGTAGCTGTTCTATGAACCACCACCTTCTTTCGGCGAGCAGTTCCTTTCCCACCAATGCGCACTTGTGCTTGCAGTTTGGCGAGTTTCTCCTGGTTCATGATAGTTTCTTTCATCTTGTTGGAGCGGAAATGGGACCGCGCGGGGGACTAGGGTTGGCGCTCGGGGTTTCGGGCGGACCAGCTGAGATTAGGTGCACACACGCGGGGACGCAAGATGGCAGCTCGGATCTCATTATTTTAATTGCATTTTTAAGATATATGTTGCAGTATTTTTCCCATTTTTTATTTGCCTTATAACTTTGTTTAATGTTATGTTATTGCCTGACATATTCTTCCAAATCAGTATTAGTTCTGCCTTCAGTGTACTTACTCTGAGATGCTTTTTTATTCCAAGTATATAAAAATATTTACTTAACATTTTCTTTTAGTATTTTTAAATTTTAATTTTTTTACCCTTAAGTCTTTAATCCGTTGGAGTTTATTTTGTTTTAAGATACAGAGGTACATGTTTTCTTCCTTTCTCGTGAAATTTAAATGAGCTATAAAACAGAATTTCAGACCTGAAAATGACTTTAGTTATCTTCTAGTCCATCTTTTCTCTTTTTAGAACTGAAAAAAATCTGAGGCCCCTTGACCCAGTTCAGATAGCTAGTTAAGGGCAGAACAATGGTTAGGTCTCTGGCTGTTGGTCTCCTAATTTAAAGCTTTTCCACCATCCAGTGGCCTTGGTTGTAGAACATGCCAATTTGAGAAGTAATGGATCCTTTTTTTTTTTCTTTCATCTGTTTTATATTCCATTATATTGTTTTAATCATATTTATTCACATTTCCATATATTTTGCTTATATATATGTATATACATGAAATGTTTCCTCCAAAAAAAAACCTTTTTTTTTGTCTCACAAAAATTTTTAAGTCTTTCTGGCTTTCCTCTACTACCATGGAGATTTACTATATAATCTACCAAACTGTAAGAGAACTTTACTTTAAGATAAGATGCCTCTCTTAAAGCTTAGTCCAGCCTTCTCTGTGGGAGTTTTAATCACTCTTTCCTTCTCTCTTTTTAGAAGGCATCCCATTAGGTAATTCAGAAGCAGACAGACAATTGCTGGAAGCTGCAAAGGCTGGCGATGTAGAAACTGTAAAAGTAAGATATGATCTTGCGCTTTTGTTAACTTTGAATTTTTATTTGCAGTGTTTAATGAATCCGTATTGTTGTAATGAAGTGCCTAGTTATTTATGTGTGCCTTGTTTTAAAAGGTTAATAATGATGACAATCTAGTTCTCCACAAGTGAGAATCTTTGTTCAGCAAAGAAACTTTTCACATGCATCTCAGTAAATACCTGACAATCACAGATTTAAATAAAGTGCATGTTTATGGAAATAAATTTTCATTTAAAGAACCTGTTTGTCCCTTTAAAAGAAGAATAAGATATCAAATTATTGTCATTTGTTTACCTATGACACATACAACAGGAAAGGGACCAAGAACTACTAAACAGTGTGTCACTATGTCAATGTATTTCTTCTGGTTTCATTTCTTTGCCCTCTCTACCACTGTGTTGCCATTTTTCAGAGCCACTGTCTCCTAATAATCTTCAGTTCATCTAGCCAACTTCAGCTCTTACATGGCCCATCTCCCATGGTTGTCCTCCATAGAATAACCCTTCCTCAGATTTTCCTTTACTTTTTACCATAGAGTCATATGTAGTGTCTTAATGCCTGTACCAGATATTTCTGTTACCTATAGAAGTTGTATATCCCAGTAGATAACTCAGAAGCCTTATATTTTGAAAGAGCAAGACTACTTTTCCATTAAACTAATATAGATTAAAAAATTAACATGTTTTGTGAATGAAATAATTCTTGAGTAATGCAGTGGGGTTTTGGGGTTTTTTTTTTTCACTTTATTCTAATGTTATTTTTAATTCCCAAAGCTATCAGGGAGAAAAAAATCTTTGTTATATTCCCCCAACCCTGCCCCCCTTGCTCCTAGACTTTTTCAAAAACAGTGCTCATCCTATTTAAGGGAACAGTGACATGCAATAAGTTTTATAAAAATGTAAATTTATAAATTTGTGACGGAAGTAGCTACATGAAGCAGTTTCACTGTATTTTTATTTGGTGTCCTCAGTCCTGAACAGACACACGACATAAAGTCAATTTTAGATTTTCAGAGAATGAAATATGTTGGTCTCATCTGAACTTGAGATTTGAGGAAACACATCCCTGTCCTTTTAAATAAAGAGATTTCAGGAAGTGGATTTAAAAGTCAGTGTGATCTTTCCTGCTTTATCTCTGTAGCTAGTACAGTCATCTCCAAGTAATTTAAGATTTTATTTTTTAATAATTTCATTTTTCAAAAAAACCATTATAATGGAATCTTACTGTTTGACATGTTTTATATTTACATTTTCATTCCCTTAAGTGGAAGGTTAATAAGATATTGGAAGGAGAATTTGGTTTCTATTACTAAGTATTACTGACTTGTGCAAAAAAAAGTCACTTAAGTTAAAGGAAGTGAGCTGATTTTTTTTTTCTGGAAAATTGATTTAAAAATTAAACGCAAATAGTTAAAGGTCAACTAGCTGATTTTTTTGTTGAGGGGGTAAAATTTTCAAATGTTCATGTGCTTACATCTGTTAAAGAGCATAAAGCTATATTCAGTATATATAATATTGAAGGCTAGACTTTATTTTCATAAAGATAAAAGGAGTCTGGGGCGCCTGCGTGGCTTAGTGGGTTAAAGCCTTTGCCTTCGGCTCTGGCCATATCCAGCTGCATCAGGCTCTCTGCTCAGCAGGGAACCTGCTTCCCTTCCTCTCTCTCTGCCTGCCTCTCTGCCTATCAGTGATCTCTGTCTGTCAAATAAATTAATAGAATCTTAAAAAAAAAAAAAAGATAAAAGGAGTCTAGAGGAAGAAATAGATAAAGAGAAGAGCTGGGGGCAGGAATTGGGACTTATAGAACAAAATAATGCCCAATAATGGATTGAAGAAGCCCATCCTTTCTCTCTCATTCTCTGTGAGTAAGTATCTGGCCATCTTCACTTACACCTACTTTTAAAATCACTTGGTGGCAGAGCACCTGGCTGGCTCAGTTGGTGGGGCAGGTGACTGGTGATTTCAGGGTTGTGGTTTCAAGCCCCACCTTGGGTGTGATTGCCCAAAAATAAAATCTAAAAAAAAAAATTTCACTTGATAGTAGTTTATCTCCACAACCTTTGTAGCTGTTACCTGTCTATAGACAGGAGGCTTGGTATGAGTTACTGGCACACTAACATATGCTTATTACCCAATGAACGCTTAATTAATTATGTATTATTTAGTGGAGATCCATCAGGCTAGATACTTCTTACAAAGTATTAGAAAACTTGTCTCTGAGTACGCAAAACTAAACTGAGAAGTGGGGAGTAAAGTGGGTAGTGAAAACTACCCAACCTAGTAGCACTTGGCACATGTATGAAAAATACTCATTCCTAGGGTGCCTGGTGGCTTGGTAGGTTAAGTGACTGCCTTCAGTTCAGGTCATGATCCCAGAGTCTGGTGATCAGATCAAGTCCCATGAGTCCCACATTGGCCTCCCTGCTCAGCAGGGAGTCTGCTGCTCCTTCTGACCCTCCCCCTCTCATGTGCGCGCGCTCTCTCTTATTCCTTCTCTCAAATAAATAAAATCTTAAAAAAAAAAACAAAAAAAAAAACCCTCATTCCTACCTAGAGCCCTTCTTCAAAGCCATAAAATACTGTCTGAAATGGGACCCTGAGTCCATATACCTAACAGCCTCTTGTTTGGGAAGCATAAGAAAGCTTTATCAGTCCAGTAATTAAAACCCTTGAGGTTAAACCCACAGATATCTTCCTCCATTGATTTATTAGGCTTAGGGTATCCCTAAGGGATAGGGCATGGTAGAATAGTAAAAAGTCTTACTAATATAGATAGTCCTTAAACTTTTTTTGAGCACCATGATTTATTATTTATGTTTCTTTTCTTCCCCAAACATTTGTACTTTTCATACAAGCATGAATAAAAGTGTTACTCTTAAAGCTTTTCTCAGCCAAGTCTTCCTCATCTAGACCAAAGAACACAAAGAAGTATTTGACTATTTTCTTAGTTTTCCCAAGGATCGTAAGTATAGTTCCTTGATTACAAGTGTTACCTAGGAACTTGTTAGAAATGCAGGTTTTCAAAAAAAAAGAAGAAGAAGAAAAGAAATGCACGTTCTCAGGCAGGACCCAGTGCACATGAACATTTGAGAACTGCAGAACTTTTTAAACTTTAAGGTGCTTACAGATCATTTAGGAACCTTGTTAAAATGCAGATTCTGACTCAGTAGATGGGGGTCTGAGATTCTGCATTCTTAACAAACCCCAGGATCCAGCTTACCTCTACTTGTATTTGTCACAAAATGGAAGTTAGGATTGCCGATAATCGGTGCTTTAGATTACCTTTATGTAAATAATAGTAGTAATAATGGCAAAATTTACCCACTAGCTTTAGCAAAAGATGATACATAGATAAGAGGACCATAGGGATTCCCAATAAACAACAAGGTGAACTAAGAATAAGTTGTTTCTGAGAATACTGATTTAATGAGACAAGAAATTCAGTCAGACGTTTGAAATTTCTACTAAATGAATGAAAACCTATCAGAATATGTAGTGTCACGTGTATACTGTGTTCCATCCTGCAGAAACTGTGTACTGTTCAGAGTGTCAACTGCAGAGACATTGAAGGGCGTCAGTCTACACCGCTGCATTTCGCAGCTGGCTATAACAGGGTGTCTGTGGTGGAGTACCTGCTGCAGCACGGAGCCGACGTGCATGCCAAAGACAAAGGGCAAGTACCAGCGATTGCCATGGCCCCCTTTCCTTCACCTGACCTTCTTAGGAAAATCTGAGAAAACATTTTTTTAATAATTTTATGGTAGTGTGGCTCTTTTGTTTTCGGGCAGGTCTGTTACCTAACACTGACTTAAATGTAGCTTCTTGGTTTCAGTTAACATTTTATGACGATTAGCCTCTATGTAGATTTATTTGCATCATGCCTTATAATCTTACAATGACTAAGGAGATTAGTATGATTTTCAATATAATAAATTTTTTCAGTTTGCACTGAGGAGATTTGAATTATTCCAGTTTATCTCAAAATTATTTTTCTTTAAAGATATACAATTCTTGGGATCCCTGGGTGGCTTAGTTGGTTAAGCAGCTGACTCTTGGTTTCAGCTCAGGTCATGATCTGGGGGTCGGGGAATCAAGCTCCACTCAGAGTCTGCTTGAGATTTTCTCTCTCCCTACAACCTCCCTCCCTAACCCCCTACTCCACCCCCCCGGCTCCTGTATGTGCTTGCTCTCTAAATAAATAAATAAAATATTTAAAATACACACACACACCTCAATTCTAGATCGAGTCTATAGGTGTTTGTTATGTTTTCTATAATTTAAAATATTTTCCAGGCAGCCCTCTCAGGTCCCCTCCCTCTTCAGGAGATTTGTACTATCACTTTACTATTGCTCCCACCAAAAAGAAAAAAAAATGTTTATATTTTTAAAATTTCCTTCCTACACCCTCCAAAAATAATTCCATTTCTGTTTCAGTAAATTTAGGTTCTATAAAACATAAGCAGTGTGATCCCTTACGCAGTTGAAGAAATTTATCAGCTATATGCAATTAGCTAAATTAAACATATCTTCGTGTTGCATTGCTTATGTGATTTTTCATTTCAGAGGCCTTGTACCTTTGCACAATGCATGTTCTTATGGACATTATGAAGTTGCAGAACTTCTTGTTAAGCATGGAGCAGTAGTTAATGTAGCTGATTTATGGAAATTTACACCTTTACATGAAGCTGCAGCAAAAGGAAAATACGAAATATGCAAACTCCTGCTCCAGGTATATTTATGTACTTACTGTGGACCTGATTTATTACTAGATGTTTATTATATTTCTAATAACTTTCAATATAAACTTAAACTGGTAAAGGGGTATAAAGGGGTATGAAGCAAAGCTATATAATTCTCAATCTAGATTTCAGAAAAAATGTCATGAACACTATATTTTACTCTATGGGGATGTTTACCACACATAGATTTATTATTGTGTAAAGCCAGCTATCATCAAGTAACAGTTATCTGATTATTATCCTACTTTTTCCTGTATACTTCTTTAACCTCAAAATATTTGATAGATTATGTAATTTATAAGCCGGATTTAATTTGACACCAATAAAATTGATAGTACTGGTTTAATACAGGTATCCGTGTAGATATTTTACAGTAAAAACAAAAGTTAGGGTGCTTGGCTCGCTTAGTCAGTAGCTCATGCAACTCTTGATCTTGGGGTCATGAGTTCAAGCCAACATTGGGCATAGTGCTTTCTTAATAAGAAATACATTAAAAAAATTTTTTAAAATACGTTAAATTTATACTTTATTTCAGGGTTTATGAAAATAAGTTGTTCATGAAATTCTGCCTTATTTTGAATGTAGTTTAAATTTTTACTGAATTGCATTATAGGGGCTCCTGGCTGGCTCAGTGGGTAGAACTTGCAATGCTTGCTCTCAGGGTCATGAGTTCAAGGCCCACACTGGGAATGGAGCCTACTTTAAGATACAAGAATAATAATGATAATAAATAAGTTGCATTATAAAAGCCCAATAATGTTTAACTGCCTCTGTATTCTTTTTATTATAATTTTCTGTGTACTGTATTAAATATAACAAACATGTTAACCTTTAAGGTAGAGTCTCTCAGTATAAAGTAGGTTTTTTTTGCCGTAGTTCCATTAACTATTTTCTCATAGACTAAGGGCAAACTTAATTAAGCCAGTTCCTCTTTGTTTTTCGCATGCTCAGCATGGTGCAGACCCTACAAAGAAAAACAGGGATGGAAATACCCCTTTGGATCTTGTTAAAGATGGAGATATGGATATCCAAGATCTACTTAGGGGAGATGCAGCTTTGTTAGATGCTGCCAAGAAGGGTTGTTTAGCCAGAGTAAAGAAGTTGTCTTCTCCTGATAATGTAAATTGCCGTGATACCCAAGGCCGACATTCAACCCCTTTACATTTAGCAGGTAAGCGATCGAAGTTTCACAGGTTTAAGCTCAACGTCTAAGGTTAGTTTTACCAGAGTAAAATATTTCCTGAAAGTAAACTGAGAAGATGCAGTTCAAATATTTCCTAATGCTACCATTACACCTGAGTGTGTTCATACAGGCCAACTATGTTTCGTGTTCACTTTAGTACTGGTGCATTACCACAGTAAGAACAATGGAAGGAGAATCTGCCAGTCACTGTAGTGCTTTGGAATCTCTATTCCAGTCACCATAGTTTTAAATCCTTTTTCCTTGAGTGAGTTTTGGCTATAGAAACTCGAAAAATCAGCGTGCTTGGGTCAGCCTTCCTCATGGGAAGTTAAAGCTTTCCGTTCTTCTGATGACAGCCATTAAGCACAAGCAGAAAAAAAAATCTTAAGGCTTTCAAAAGTCACATAAACCTATTGCCAGAGTTGTTGTATTAATTCATTAGGTCTGCTATAACCAGGTACTACAGACCGGGTGACTTAACAGAAGATTCTTTTCTCCCTGTTGTGGAGATAAGGCATTGGCAGCATTGGTTTCTCCTGATGCCTCTCCTCTCGGCCTGCAGATGGCCACCTTCTAACTGTCTCATGACTTGGCCTTTTGTCAAAGTTGTATGTACGTGTCTGGTGTCTCTCACTGTTTGTCCTAATCTTTTATAAGGACACCAGTCAGATGTGATTAGGGCCTTCCCTAACAGTCTCATTTTAACTTTATTACCTCTTTAAAGATTTTATCTCCTAATACGAAGTCACATGCTAAAATGGTGACAGAGCCAATACAAGAATTTGGGAAACAATTGAGTACATAACATTTTTATAAGTTTCACTCATGAAATTGACACAGTGCACTTTTTTTTTTTTTTTTTTCAGTGCAAATGCACAGCATTTCAGTTCAGTTTCTTTAGCTGCATTGAAAATGCTAGGGAATGGACCATTAAAATCACTGAGCTTACAGCTAATACTTCAGTGGTGTTACATTGTAGACATAATCTGACTCATACAAGTTTATCTAAATACATATAGCTTAAAAAGAATAAAAGTAAATAGAGAAAAAAGTAATGCAGGTGTTTCTGCCCTTTGTGTAATATGGGAGATGGAAGTCTACCCTTCTCTTTTTTTTCTCTCTGTTTATTTTAGTCTTACAGTATGAATAACTGAGTATGTTCCTAGTATTTAAAAGATAATTTTGGTTATGTGTGATTTGTACTTTTAAATTTTCACCCACTGTCCAAGGAAAAGAATTACTCTATATGTCTTTTAGAGAATTTTGAAAGTGGTAACCACACATTAATATGGTAAAAAAAGGCTTTTACTTCCACTGGCAATCAGGAGTTTCTCATCTATGGAGACAGTATGTGACCTGTGTATATTTGATTTATGCTGTGTATATTTATTTACAGCAGTTTTTCTGTATCTTTATGGTAGCTTCTCCAGAACATTTAATAATTACTATTTAAACCCATGTTGTCGGGTGCCTGGGTGGCTCAGTTGGTTAAGCATCTGTCTTCAGCCCAGGGTCCTGGGATCGAGCCCTATGTTGGACTCCATGCTCGGCGTGGAGCCTCCTTCTCCCTCTCCCTCTCCTCTGCTCCTTCCCTCTGCTTCCTCTCTATCCTGCTCTCTCTTCCTCTCAAATAAATAAAAATCTTGAAAAATATATATATAAATCCATGTTGTCTTTGTAAGCGGTAAATAGGTTGTATGTACAAAACATTTCTGCCCTCTTGTGCAGTATTATACCTTGACACCTGGAAGGACTTTGAGATTCATTGTAATACTTAGCTTATGGTAGTTCTGTGGTTTTGTTTTCCCTCCTTGATCTTATTAAATTTTTTGGCTTTAAATCCTTCAGCATAAGAATAAAAACTACAAGAAAATAAATGTGAAAAATATTTTGAACTGTTTTAAAGTTTCACGTGGTAGCTGGTTTTATGTTGACAAAGTTCTAGATTTGCTCCCAATCTGTGATTATGTGTCAGATAAAATATACTTTATCATAAGACTGTACTAAGATAGCTGACAATTCCCAAGATGACAGTTAAGAGGTTATGGCATATTTATAATATACCAAGTTTTATTTCATGGCTTTAACAACATTAGATTTTGCTGCCATACTTGCAGAGATGTATATCCCTAAGAGCTCTCTCTACAAAAAGCATGTCTTTGTGTCCTTCTGGGAAAATGGGGTCCTGAGACCCATGCTGGTGTGCTGCCTCCTACTCTGCCAGCCACTTGTGTTCCTAACTTGGTTTTTATATACTTGACTGCCTTTTACTTGTAGTCCTTGAGACCACGTACCTGAGTTAAGGAAGTTGCATATAACAACTATAAAGCCAGGGACTCTGGTAGAAGACTTTAGAAGGAAAGATAAATCAATCAGTTTTAACTTTTGAGAGTTTCTGATATGAATGAGTGTCATCACTGAAAGCTTCCAACTTGAGACCAGTGGACAGTTTTTTCCATAAGCTAAATTTTTAATAGATTCCATTGGGGAATAATCAGATTTCTATAAAATCTCTCTCTCTCTTTTTTTTTTTAAGAATATATGTGCTTTTTATACAGATATATAGATGTCATTGTCTATAATAAGTGAAAGTAATTTTACTTCTTTTCTAAATTAGCTGGTTATAATAATTTAGAGGTTGCAGAGTATTTGTTGCAACATGGAGCTGATGTGAATGCCCAGGACAAAGGAGGACTTATTCCTTTACATAATGCGGCATCTTACGGGGTAAGTTCTTTCACATTACCTTTTAAAATCTCTGAAATTTTCTAAGTGGAAATCAGTATTGCAGTTCAAAGGGCATTTAGTTTGACTTTCTCATTTTATAGAGGAGTAAATATGAGGACTAAAGAGATTAAATAATGTCCAAGTCTCAATTCTGAATCTGTTGTAAGTGAGATGTGTGACATGCAGCACATTTGTCATTCATTGTATTACCTTCTTTAGCACCTCCTATCTTCAATGAGATGTTGATGGTTTTGTTTATTTGTTGGTGCCAGGAAACCACTAGCACTCCTAGGAGTCTGTAGATTCAGATGCATTGTTCCTGAGTTCATAACAGCCCTGAATGTTATAATCAGTATTGACCATCTTAAATAGTATAGTTGGAAAAACTGAGAAAGGTTGTTGGTTTATAAATTGATGTTCAGCAGTTATAACACTTGAATAAATGAGAAATTGTTTAAGTTGTATTCATTTATTTAGTTCCTGTCCTATGTAGAATTCTTAAATATTTTCTGATTTCTCAAGTTTATTAAAACGCCTACTATAATTTTTAATCAACTATCCATAAATTATGATGTTGGGGAGAAACACAATTTTTCTTCTCCTTTCCAGAGTAGGTTTGAAAATACGGAAACTATAGCTAGTTTCTTTTTAGGAACTAAAATGTGATAATATTTTAGACCGTAACAGGAGTATTTTCTTTTACAGCATGTAGATGTAGCAGCTTTACTAATAAAGTATAACGCATGTGTCAATGCCACGGACAAATGGGCTTTCACACCTTTGCATGAAGCAGCACAAAAGGGACGAACACAGCTTTGTGCTTTACTGTTGGCCCATGGAGCTGACCCTACTCTTAAAAATCAGGAAGGACAAACGCCTTTAGATTTAGTTTCAGTAAGTGATGGACTTTTGAAAAATCTCAGTGCTTTTCTGACTTTTTAAGGTTCACTTGGTATGTATAAAATGTTTTCCTTGGGGCGCCTGGGTGGCTCAGTGGTTTAAACCTCTGCCTTCGGCTCAGGTCATGATCCCAGGATCCTGGGATCAAGCCCTGCATCAGGCTCTCTGCTCAGCAGGGAGCCTGCTTCCCTCCTCTCCCTTTGCCTGCCTCTCTGCCTACTTGTGATCTCTTTCTCTCTGTCAAATAAATAAAATCTTAAAAAAAAGAAGTCTTCCTGGTGAATGTGGCTAAATATATTTTTTTAGCCCAATTTAAACTTAGGACTTCTTTAGTGTTAAAATATAATATGTAAATAATAGGATTATCAATCAGTTATTGTATCCAGAGTGCTTTTGAAAATAGGAAAAAAGGCCCCATTTGGGGGGTAGAGATTACTTAAAAATAAAATCTTAAGGAAAAAAGTACATGGTATAGCTGCTTAAGTTGTTGGGAAACAAAACGGGCACAGGCCCTCAGTGAAGGCTGTTAACGGTGCATACTGTGCAGAGTCATATAGGACATAGACGTCTTGATGAACTTTCCCAGCCAGAGACATTGCCCTCAAGGTGTAGCCACAAAGCTTCTAGTAGGGATTCCCTTCCCTCCCACATGGCCTCTTCCCAAAGTTCCTGTTGCTTACCTCACCAGTAGTGTTCATGAAACAAGCTTATTCCTCCAATTTTGTATGAAGTTTTTGTTCGTTTAGTTTGGTTTTGGTTTTTTCCTTCCATCTCCCAAGGGAACTCGTGTAGGCATTTCCATTGTCGCCTCGACCTCTGCTTTGGCCACTGTGACACAGGTGCCTCCCTTGCCTCGACCACTGAGGAAATTGACCAGGGCCATGGAGGGAAAGGAAGAAGAAACTCTAGTTGAGATGGAAGGGCAGTCTTCCCTACAGATCTCTTTCTCCTGAGAGAGATTCCACTGTTACAAGTTGCCCTGAGAAGCTAATTTCGTTCCGCTGCATTGGGGGTTAAATAGATTTTTCTCAGCAGGCTAACTGCCAACAGTATTTGCAGTATTTCTTCAGGGAAATGTCTTTCTAGTTCCAAACTACCCTGAGAGTGCACTTTTCTAGTTCATTCCATCCATTTGTTAGTCCACCAGACACAAGTGATGTGAAACAGTGCTGTAGAGGACAGGTGTGGACTTCAGAGTCAAATGGACCTGCCATAGAATTCCAGCTCTACCACTTAGAGTTGTACAGCTTTCACCTTGCGTAATCTCTAAGCATCAGTCATGTCATCTATAAATGGGGGCAAAATATGTCTAGTTAAGGGACACGTGCTGGCTCAGAAGAGCATGCTACTCTTGATCTTGGGCTTCTGAGTTTGGGCTCCACGTGGGATGTAGAGATTACTTAAAAATAAAATCTTTGAGGGTGCTTGGGTGGCTCAGTCCATTAAGTGTTTGCCTTCGGTTCAGGTTATGATCCTGGGGTCCTGGGATCAAGCCCTGCATCGGGCTCCCTGCTCAACAGGGAGTCTGCTTCTCCCTCTGCCCCTCACCCCTGCTCATTCTCTCTCTTTCTCTGTCTCAAATAAATAAAATATTTAAAATAAATAAATAAAATTGATACTACTATAACTCATTTTGGTGTTTTTCAGAAAATCATGGTATCAAAGTTAGATTTAATTTTCTGTGTCTTGAAACAGATGTTCTTTTTTTTTTTTTTTTAAGATTTTATTAATTTATTTGACAGAGATCACAAGTAGGCAGAGAGGCAGGCAGATAGGAGGAAGCAGGCTCCCTGCTGAGCAGAGAGCCCGATGCGGGGCTCGATTCCAGGACCCTGCAACCATGACCTGAGCCGAAGGCAGAGGCCTTAACCCACTGAGCCACCCAGGTGCCCTGAAACAGATGTTCTGAATTGTTTTATAGTTAATAACAGTTTGGCGATATCACTTGTTTTACTTTTAATGGTTTTTATATAATATGCAGTTCTCTTGCAGATCTGCTGAGTATTTGTCATATTTTTAAATGTATTCTGTTGGTGTAGGAGAATTTTAAAACTTACTTATCACAGATTTAATCTCTCTCTGACACACACCCTAGGCAGATGATGTTAGCGCTCTCCTGACCGCAGCCATGCCCCCTTCTGCTCTGCCTTCATGTTACAAACCTCAAGTGCTCAATGGCGTGAGAAGCTCAGGAACTACCGGAGATGCTCTGTCTTCAGGTCCATCCAGCCCATCAAGTCTTTCTGCAGCCAGCAGTCTTGACAACTTATCTGGGAGTTTTTCTGAGCTGTCTTCAGTAGTTAGTTCAAGTGGAACAGAGGGTGCCTCTAGTTTGGAGAAAAAGGAGGGTGAGACATTCTGCAAAAATAACTTTCTATCTTGTAATGTAGCCACATGTTTGTCCTCTAGAATGCTAACAAGTCATTTTTCAAACTTAAATACAACTGTTAGTATCAGATTAATTAACATAGCCTTTAAGTTTTAGTCTTTTCTTGTTTTCTTTATGTTAGTAGAATTTCTAATGACACTACTTCTCCTTCGGAGTTGAAGCTTAATGAGTCTTACGCCACTGACCTATTTTTTAGATGTAAATATGCTTTTTGAAAGGTTTAGAAGTCTTATGGTTGAGTAGGTATGCCTTGATATACCTCTTCCAGTGTATTATTACAGTTATGAAATACCTTCACTCCATGTCAAAATACCCAGTTGTGAAGATCATCTTTTTTAAGAGAAAGAAAAAGACGCACATACTTACAGTCTTTAAAACTGTTCTCTTTACCTTTTACCTCATCTCACCTTATGCAACATTGTGGAACTTGTTTGCATAAACTTTTTTGTGAAGTCACTTACATTCTCAAAGATAAGGAATTTTTTTTTGAGTGTAAATAAAATTGACATATTAGCTTCAGTATGGAAACTACTTTAAAGATACAGTTAAAAATAATTTTTTTTATGAAAACTTTTTTTTTAAATCTGTGTGTGCCCCACTGGTTGTTTCTTCTAATGATGTTGAAATTTTGTAGCTTTCTCTTTTTGCAATTTTTAATGCTGTGTTCAGATACTCAGTATTATATCCCAAATGCCAATGAGTATTTTCCTTCATCTTTACATTTTTCATGTGAATAGTAATACCACAAAACTCTGATGTTATAATGTTGATATACATTACTTTGTTCATTTGTTCTGGATTTTTTATTTTCCAGTTCCAGCAGTAGATTTTAGCATAACTCAGTTTGTAAGAAATCTTGGACTTGAGCACCTGATGGATATATTTGAGAGAGAACAGGTGAGTGGATGAATTGTTTTGCTTGGTTTGATTTTCTGTGAGACCTCAAGGAAAAATTAGGACGTACTTGAAATGCCTTGGACCATTCAACCTGTTTGTAGGAAGAGGAGAATGGTTTTTTAAGAGACTGGAAATCAGTCACTCTTCTAATTTGGCTATCTTGGAATTTCTGTTTAGTTTATTAGCACAAAAAGGTGGACTCTGATGAAATAAAAAATAAATACATGGAAACACATTAGAGTACACATTCTTTTTAAGTGCATATGAGACATTCTCCAGAATAGATCACATATTGGGGCACCTGGGTGGCTCAGTGGGTTAAAGCCTCTGCCTTCGGCTCAGGTCATGATCCCAGGGTCCTGGGATCGAGCCCCGCATCGGGCTCCCTGCTCAGCACGGAGCCTGCTTCCCTTCCTCTCTCTCTCTGCCTGCCTCTCTGCCTACTTGTGATCTCTGTCTGTCAAATAAGTAAATAAAATCTTAAAAAAGAAAAAAGAAAAAAAAAATAGATCACATATTAAATCACAGATCAGACCTCAACAAACACAGAAAGATTGAGATCATGCCATGCATATTTTCTGACCACAATGCTATGAAATTTGAAGTCAACCACAGGAAAAAGTTTGGAAAGACCATAAATGCATGGAGGTTATACAGCTTGCTATTAAACAATGAATGGGTCAACAAGAAATCAAAGAAGAAATTTAAAAATACATGGAGTAATAGACTCTCACGTAGTAATAGTAAAGTAGCTTTCTCTAATGGAAAGCATCACTTATTTAGCCCTTAAAGTAGGTTATCTTTGAGCTCTGTTTGGTCAGTTCAGTTGTGTCAGTCACTACGTACTCTTAAGTCTGACACTTCACTAGCCACTATGGGAAGGTAATAGGAATGCTAGGTATAAATCTGGGCTTTTTTAGAACAGTCCTACTTTAAAGTACACTATCAGAATATATTTACTGATTTTTTTTTTGGTACAGAAAATATGGTAGTTACAGACTTGTATCCCTAAGGAATTTTTGATCTACTTATGGAACTCTAACAGTATATGAAGAAATAAGTTTTGGCATAGATTTTAGAAATTCAAAGAAAAGTTACTGCACTCTGGACTATTCAGGGAAAGCTTCATGGAAGATACATAAATAAAACAGGATTCTGAATGTCTTCGGTTTCATAAAGTGGGAATAATATATTTGAGGGAAAAGGAATAATTTGAACCCTGAGACAGAAGTATCAGTTAGCGTAGTCCAGAGTCTGGAGGATGCAGTAAAGGCATTGTATAAATGGGTTGGTTGTAGAGTGATGGTAGATATGTGCATTTTTGTTTTGCAATTTAAGTCAGCTCAGGTTCTTAATGCTAAATGAAAACAACTATACTTATAATTAAAATAGTTATATTTATATTTAAATGACTATAGTTATATTCATTGAGATATTTTTGGTAATTCATATCTGAAATTTAATTAGCTGTAACTTTTCAGGTTCAATTTAATAAGTGGTTTGCTTTTGTTTCTAAGCTATTCACAAAAGCCAAAGTAAATGTATAAATCTAATATGTTAAAAGAACACCGGTATATGAATGTCCACCAAATATAAGTCTTCTAAACAATTTCATCCTCTTTTGTCAGATCACTTTGGATGTATTAGTTGAGATGGGGCACAAGGAGCTGAAGGAGATTGGAATCAATGCTTATGGACATAGGCACAAACTAATTAAAGGAGTTGAGAGACTTATCTCTGGACAACAAGGTATTCCATTTTAAATTAATGCTGTCATCAGTTTAACAGTTGGCATAAGACAACCCTCAGCCTACTAAATGATAATTAGTAAATCCTGTGAGAGCGAGTCCCTTTAACAGGAAAAACACTAGAATTTGAGAAACCTGGTATCAAGTCATAACACTGCTACTGTTAATTTTCCTGAGCTTCTGCCGGTAATTATGTGAACCTAAGTAAGATTTCTGGGCCATTCAAAAGTTTGGGAATTGCCTTCGCCCTGAAATTATTCTAGCTCTTAAAATTTTATGATTCTAAAAGATCAGAAACTTGGATATCTCCTTTCTTATGGTAATATAATAGGCAATGCTTAGACATTCAGGCCTGCCCATAAAATAATGTAAATCTCTTTTATTGTAAATGGCTAAATTCTAAACACCTGTAGTGGAAGTACCGGGAAAACTTGTTTTCCTGTTGTAATGAGGGAATTTGGGAAAACAGCATTGAGTAATATCTTTAATTCTTTTGAATGTTGGTACTTTTTAAAAAATGCAGATTGTATTTGTTATGTTAACATTTCCTGTGTACCAGGTCCTGGGTAAAAAGGTGAATTGTTCTAAGTATCAAGACCCATAGTTAAACTGAGGGCATGATTCACTGTCTCTGGGGTTAGACACTTCCTGTTGTTGAGGTCCTGGCTATACAACTAGAGTCCAAGAAAAACCTAGACTAACAAAAATGAAGACATTTTCAGGGGAGGATGTATGATAGGCAGGATAGGGTCCATCTCTTGAAAAAAATTCCTCTAAAAGTTAGGTGATTGAAGTTAAGGAATACTTTAAACTGGAATTCTGGAATAGGATCAGTTAAAGGTAGATGCACTTGACTTGCCTGGCAGGGCCTAAGGCAAAAATGTTTAAAATGTGAGGTAGTCTGGAATATGTCTTATAGATCACAAAATTGTATAAGATAAAAAGGAGGGAAGACCCATGGCTCCCTGGAATGTTAGTATACAATATAAAAAACATCAAAAATGAAGAGAAACTAGAACTCTCAGTTAGTTGTGGGTGGATGGCCATCATGACTCTACTAGAATAATAGTAGGTAGATCTGGTAGGATAGAAATTCCAGTGGAGTACTAGACTAACAAGGATCATTTAGGAGAGAGGCAGGTTAAAAAAGGAATCAGGCAGTGTTTGTTCATTAAACATACGGTGTCTGGGATACAGTTACTAAGACAGGGCCATATGTACCCCAATGTTCATAGCACCAGTGGCCACAGTCACCAAACTGTGGAAAGAGCCAAGATACGCTTCAACAGATAAATGGACAAAGAAGATGTGGTACATATATACAATGGAATATTACGCATCCATCAGAAAGGATGAATACCCGCCTTTTGTAACAACATGGACAAGACTAGAGGAGATTATGCTGAGTGAAATAAGTCAAGCAGAGAAAGTCAATTATCATATGGTTTCACTTACTTGTGGAGCATGATGAGTAACATGGAGGACATTAGGAGAAGGAAAGGGAAAGTGAATTGGGGTAAATCAGAGGGGGAGACAAGCATGGGATGGTGGACTCTTGAGAAACAAACTGAGGGTTTTGGAGGGGAGGGGGTGGGGGGATGTGTGAACCTGGTGGTGGGTATTAAGGAGGGCACGTATTGCATGGAGCACTGAGTGTGGTGCATAAACAATGAATCTTGGACACTGAAAAAATTAAGATGTTAAAAATTTTTTTTTAAAAAAGACTCATTGAAAGGCTCAGGAAACGATGGCAGAAACAGATATACTGCCTCCAAATGGCAGAGGTATGTAACTGCATGCCACCTCTGGTCTGTAGTCACTCTGATATATCCAGCTGCAATTGCAAAGGAACATTCATTCCTACATGAAGGAGAATTTTTACAGCACAGAATAACTGCATCTGCTCTAGCAGATCAGGGTCACTTGCCTGCATAAAGTTACCACCTTTCTTGTCTTTGTTTGAAGCCATGATTCTATACGTTTTGCAGAGTGGAACCACAGTAGTCTTCTGACAGTCTGTCATTTGCTGGTTTAGCCCTAGCTATCCATCAGTGCATCAAGTCAATAGATGACTTGTCCTCATCTTTGAGCACTGCTAAAACATCTTAGGATGGTACACAGGTTCAAGCTTGTGTCATACTCTTTATTTTGTTAAGTCTTTATTCGTTGAACATTCCCTTTTGTAAGTCCCCACACTTCTTGTAGATATTGTAACTCAGCTATATCTATAAGTCTTTATCAGAATTTAGCATGTTGATGGTAATCTTATTATTCAGACCAGAACAGTGCTCTAACTCTCCAGGGGCAAACTGCCATGCGCTGAGCCAGCAATAATGAATTTGATCCCTACCTTGGAAAACAGCAGAGCATTAGAGATCTTGTTGTAGGGACTGAGGGAGAGGTGTGTGTTCCAGATACACCAAAGAAATTAGAAAATTCTGTTCAAGACTCCATTTAAAAAACTTAACAGTTATCTTAACGATTGACATTCAAGAAAACACAACATTCATTGCTGAATTAAAAACTGTTAGTGGTTAGAATAAACATTCAGTAGTGAGTAAACTTTGTCGAGTTAATCATTCTGAGATGATTCAGAATTACCTGAGGCTAGACAAGTTTCTGTCATAATTCTTCCTCATATTTACAAAAATTAAAGGCTAAGTGCTGAAAGGGCTATATAGTTAGTGAAGGGAGTAACTGAGGAAAAAAATGTGTGACAAACTCCTTAAGAAAAGAGATAAAGAAAAAAAAGATTTTCTGAACTATTCCCAGAAAACCCTTATAGCTTATGTCAAAATTAGTAGTCTAAATGCAGTGTGGTGTTCTGGTTTGGATCCTAGAACAGAAAAAGGAGGACATTAGTGGGAAAAACTAGTGAAATCCAAATAAAGTCTATAATTTACTTACTAAGTATGACAGATGCACTGTGGCTATATAAAATGGTAACACTGGGGGAGCATTAATGTTCTTACTGGTAACATTAGGAAGTTGAGTGAAGGGTACACAGGAACTCTCTATATGATCTCAGCCTTCCTGAAAATCTAAATTCATCCAAAGTTAAAAGTTTTTAAAAATCAGTAGTAAACATCATAAATCAAGCGGCTGGTTTTGGTTGATGTTAACTTGGGGGGGTTTTTTGGCATATATTTTTTTACCTTCAAATTTCATTTGCTAGGTCTTAACCCATACTTAACTCTGAACACCTCTGGAAGTGGAACAATTCTCATAGATCTATCTCCTGATGATAAAGAGTTTCAGTCTGTGGAGGAAGAGGTATGTTCATATACCTTAAATGAATGTTGGTTCAGTAGCTAAACTTCCTAGAGGTTTCCAGATCTTAAAAATATCGTAGGGTTTTTTAATTGTCCTTAACTCTTTTACCACCTGGAAAACATTCAAATTTAGTATTTAAGGTACACTCCCTCAATAAACTTTAATTCCAGTAACTTTGTTCAGTACTACAATTAATACTAACCCAGAATTCTGTTGGAGAAGAGTTTACTGTCATTTAAAAAAAAAAAAATTCCAATATTCCCTCCCTTCATGAAGACAATTACAAAGCCCAGTATCTCAGACAAAAGCCAGAGTATGTGGATGCTACTTATCCAGGAAATTTTTCTTCTAGATATCTTTCCACAAAACTCTTGGATCCACTGAAATCTCTGAATAATGCCTTACACTTTTGAAGAACATGTGTGTGAGGAACACAGAGATAAAAAGTTAAGTAGGACTCAGTTCTAAAATTCAAGAAACTCCAATTCTCTATGAAGTACAAATTGTGCTTTATTAGAGCAACATGAATTGGAACAAATAAACGATTGCTTTGTTTTTTAGTATGTCAGGTGATTAGCTTTGTGTGTTTAACTCACCTGTGCATCTCTTTCTTTTTTTCTTCCTTTAATTTGCATTGTATAATTTTCACCTGTAAATAGTTTTCAGATTGACTAGCTAATTATCTCTAGAAAACAGTCCTTGTGAATTTATAGGACTCCTATTCCTTAAACAACAAATACAACAAAATCTCATTTTGTATTCTCAAAAACAGAATCATAGGAGTCAAGAACCATGTTCCCCATATCAGAAAAAACAAAAGTTAATACACATGTATTTGACATATTTTTTCTACCAGATGCAAAGTACAGTCCGAGAGCACAGAGATGGAGGTCATGCAGGTGGGATCTTCAACAGATACAATATTCTCAAGGTAAGAAGTTAGTGAAAATAAAGTTTTCGGAGACCATGGTTTTTCAAAGCTTGAAATGATAATTAACTTTCATAAGACTGTAATGATCTTTCTAGCCTAGTAAGTCTTTGACATAACATCGGGATATTTTGGGAAAGATGATATCCTTGGAAGGTTAAGAGTCTCAAAAATCCCTGTACTGTTTTGTTTCGTTTTGTTGTTGTTGATGCTGTTTTCATAATGAATAATTCAGCCCCTGTTGAACATACTGAAGTTTAGCGTATATGCCTTATCTTGGAATAACAATAAATCCTGTAAATATAAAAATTACTATTAAGGTACTCTGTTATATAACAAAGCCACATTTTTTTTGTGTGGCTCAGGGGAGGTCTCCATCTTATACCATGCTTCCTTTTATTTGTCCTGAGATGACTCCAGGTTTCTCTGAGTCCCCCTACATGTCACTTTTCTGTAATTTTAGTAGTACTCCTTCTACATCTTCATCTTTTCCAAAAACAGTCTTTAAAAAATGTTGTGAGTCATTCACATGAGAGTCCTCTTTTTCTTGACTTTCTCAGGGCCTTTTCCAGCTTTGCTGTGTTTTTCTTGAACTACAGCAAGCAAAAATGCACACTCTACTTGTGAGTGTGAGCTACGCTCAGATATCTTAATAATTCTAAAGACAATTAGAATGTGGCAAATGTTTTTATAATACCTAAATTTTACTCTTTTTTTTTAAGGATTTTATTTATTTATTTGACAGAGAGAGACAGTGAGAGAGGGAATACAAGCAGGGGGAGGGAGAAGCAGGCTTCCCACTGAGCAGAGAGCCCAACATGGGGCTGGATCCCAGGACCCTGGGATCATGACCTGAGCTGAAGGCAGATGCTTAATGACTGAGCCACCCAGGCGCCCCTATAATACCTGAATTTTAAACTCAAAAGTGAATAGTATCAAATCTTTAATCTGTTTTATATTACTGTTTCAGAATATAAACTATTATGAGTATAATATTAGATGTCATATTTTAGAGTTAGTGAATACTGAAACTATTGAGGTTGCTCTGTTCATACTATTAGATGACTTAAAACAAAAGCACACATTATTCAGGTAAAGGAATCCTACTTCTGGAAGCTCCGTTTTATTAGTTTATATCATAGTAGGACAAGAGTAGCACCTTGAGATTTCTATTCATGAACATATATAATAATTTTAATAAGACATAATTATGCATATTACAGGCAAATTTCAGTCAAGTCTGCATTATCTGCAAGTAGTAACAAAATGTATAGAGATTTGTTAAGTGTGAGCGCAGGAGAGAGGATATGTTTTTCATTTTCAAAATAGTTAAAAGTTGAGAAAAGGTATGCTGTTTTCTTCCTCTGTAAAGATATTTTAATGCAATATTTAATGAATTTTTCAATGACAAAACTTCATTTTTGTTTTTTGGAGAGGGGTTTTTGTTTGTTTTTTTGTTTTTTTTACATAAATGAGATCTCTGTGTCAGTTGTGTTCATTGATTACATCTGTGGCGGTATTTTGAGTTTTTTTGATCCAAGGCTAAAACCACCACTGCCCAGATGTGCTCTGGGACCAGCAAGGGGCTGTAACACCTTTAAACACAGCCAAGAAACAGCTCTAGGATTATGAATTTTGATCCTAGAAATACTCCAAATGAGGGGTGCCTGGGTGGCTCAGTGGGTTAAGCCTCTACCTTCGGCTCAGGTCATGATCTCAGGGTCCTGGGGTCAAGCCCCGCATCGGGCTCTCTGCTCAGTGGGGAGCCTGCTTTTCCCTCTCTTTGCCTGCTGCTCTGCCTACTTGTGATCTCTCCCTCTCTGTCAAATAAATAAATAAAATCTAAAAAATAATAAAAATAAAGAAATACTCCAAATAAGACCATCTTCAATGGTTCTCCAAACAAAACTTTTAAGAACTGGAAGGATAGGGAAGAGTAAAGGGTGTGTCTCTGTGTTTCTGTACGTGTCTTAAAAATGGTGTTTGGTGTGGCTATTTCAAACATTTTTAATTAATAACAGATAAAGATGATACTTTCAGCCAGATAAAGCAGGGGGAGGTTGAAAGAAACTTGTCTCTTTTTAATACTTATATGCAGAACTCCACATACCTGATTGGGAGATATTTTAGTAATAATTCTAAATTAGAAGGGCGCCTGGGTGGCTCAGTGGGTTAAAGCCTCTGCCTTCGGCTCAGGTCATGATCTCAGGGTCCTGGGATCGAGCCCTGCATCAGGCTCTCTGCTCAGCGGGAAGCCTGCTCCCTCCTCTCTCTCTGCCTGCCTTTCTGCCTACTTGTGATCTCTGTCTGTCAAGTAAATAAATAAAATCTTAAAAAAAAAAAAAGAAAGAAAGAAAAGTTAAATAATTCTAAATTAGAATGGAAGTATTTTAGTCAACAGTATTCCTGACCTTCACATAAGGCTATATGTAGCTTTTTTTCCCTTTGACGTTTTTGATTTCCAAAATGTAGGTATATTTCTCTTTATGTTTGAGACCAAGTATTTTTAGTTGACTGAGATAAAACATAGTTCACATTTCAAAAAAAACTTTTGCCTCTCTACTGGCTATGTGGACCATTTTAGTTAAGATGAACAAGTAGGTAATTATGAACTAATATTTTGATTTTTCTGATTTCTTTTTTATAGATTCAGAAAGTTTGTAACAAGAAACTATGGGAAAGATACACTCACAGGAGAAAAGAAGTTTCTGAAGAAAACCACAACCATGCAAATGAAAGAATGCTGTTTCATGGTAAGATTCCCTCTTCTCCGAGGTACCTGGCTAACTCAGTAGGGAGAGCATGCAACTCTTCATCTCAGGGTTGTGAGTTCAAACCTTACTTTAAAAAAAAAGGTGGCGGGGGGTCTCTTCCCCTATCCTACTACCATCCTCTTCTACATTATTTTTTAATCATGTATGAAATAATGAGCCTATTTTTTTATGCCACTTTTTAAAAATAAATACTATTTCTCTAAATATTAGATTTATATTTATATTTCCAACCTTTTTTGAAGTTGTATATTTTATAATGTGTTATTTATAAATAGGATCACATAAGGACAAAATATAGAAATGGAAATGTTGACTATTCATATTTTCCTCTTCTCTTTATATCAAAACGGCATATTACGATCACTCTGAGAAATGGTGTGTTTTACTTTTAACTAATTGATTGCCTTAAAATTAAAACAAGGTCTGAGGGGCCCCTGGGTGGCTCAGTCATTAAGCATCTGACTCGACTTTGGCTCAGGTCATGATCTCAGGAGGCCAAGCCCCAAGTTGGGCTCTGTCTCCACTGAGTGTGGGGACTGCCTAAGAGTCTCTCTCCCTCTCCCTCCACCCCCACACACCCACCCCCAGCCGCTCAGGAGCTTGTTCTCTCACTCTCTCTCACTCTTTCACAAAAATAAAAGTAAAATGAAACAAGGTCTGAAAATCGCCTCAGAAGACCATATACGTCCTATTCTGCCTTCGATTCTAAGTATCAAAACTACAAATAAGTAAATAGAATCCTTTTTTAAAAGGGGGGGGGGGTCGCTTGGGTGGCTCAGTAGTTAAGCAACTTCCTTCAGCTCAAGTCGTGATCTTGGAGTCTCGGGATTGAGCCCCGAATCAGGCTCCCTGCTCAGCAGGGAGTCTGCTTCTCCCTCTGCCCTTCACCCTGTGCTCTCTCAAATAAATAAAATTCTTAAAAAACAAACAGACAAACAAAAAACTACATTTAACTTCATTGTGTTAAAAGAGCCATTATCAGTCAAGGGTGCCTGGCTGGCTCAGTTTATAGAGCATGTGATTCTTAATCTTGGTTTCCTGAGTTCAAGTACCATTTTAGGAATGGGGATTACTTTTATTTATTTTTATTATTTTTTTAAAGATTTTATTTATTGGGGCGCCTGGGTGGCTCAGTGGGTTACAGCCTCTGCCTTCCGCTCAGGTCATGATCTCAGAGTCCTGGGATCGAGCCCCACATCGGGCTCTCTGCTCTGGCGGGGAGCCTGCTTCCCCCTCTCTCTGCCTGCCTCTCTGCCTACTTGTGATCTCTCTCTCTCTCTGTCAAATAAATAAATAAAATGTTTTTAAAAAATAAAATAAAGATTTTATTTATTTATTTGACAGACAGAGATCACAAGTAGGCAGAGAGGCAGGCAGAGAGAGGGGAGGAAGCAGGCTCCCTGCTGAGCAGAGAGCCCGATGTGGGGCTCGATCCAGGACCCTAAGATCATGGCCTGAGCCGAAGGCAGAGGCTTTAACCCACTGAGCCACCCAGGCGCCCCTATTTTTATATTTTGTAAAGATTTTACTTTATTTATTTGACAGACATCACAAATAGGCAGAGAGGCAGGCAGAGAGAGAAGAAAGGAAGCAGGCTCACCGCCAAGCAGAGAGCCCAATGTGGGGCTCGGTCCCAGAACCCTGGGATCATGACCTGAGCCAAAGGCAGAGGCTTTAACCCATTGAGCCACCCAGGTGCCCCAGAGATTACTTTTAAAAATAAATAAATCTTTTTTTTTTAAAGCCATTTTTGTCATTGAACTTAGGGAATTTTCAGAGAACTTACATAGAATTGAGAGCAACTTTATTCTTGAAATTTCCTGAGTTTTTTTATGTTGCAAATTAATAGCTGTTGGTTGGTCTGTCTGTCTTTTTTTCTAAGCAGTGTGGAGCCCAGCATGGGGCCTGAACCCACAACCCTGAGACCAAGACCCGAGCTGAGATCAAGGGTCGGATGCCCAACTTACTGAGCCACCCAGGCACCCAGGTCTTTCAAATGTATAGCAAAGATGAATATAGATAGTAATACAGTGTTTATCAAGTCTTCAAGCACATAGTTAGTCCCATCTGTTTTTTTATTTGGCTTTGTTTGCAGAAGATTTTTTATAGACCTATAAAGTTCTATAAAACACAGCATTTTAATTTCACAGTCCTTTGGAGGAATGGCTATAGCAGACTGAATTGTTACATAATATCTAAATAACATTTCTCATTCTGAAATCCTAAAAATCATTATGATAATCCCTTATCACAGAGTATGATTTATTTATGTACTGACTTGATAAAATGAATGATTTTTCTATTTTATAGTATAAATGATTTTGGTTTTTCCAAATTAATTCAAACAAGTGATTCTGTCCTTCAGTATATCTACAGAGTGGAATTCAGCATATTTTCCCATCCCTTTATGAACAGGGACACTAATCTTGATGAATCAGTGAACTGTTATATTGGCTTTCCCCAACACCCACCCGTCACCCTACTCTCTGGCCTGGTTCCTGTGACTACCTCCTTCCCTTTGGCTAAGCTCTTCTTGGCACACATGCAGGGAACAGGGAGAAAGTAGTCAGTATGCAGAGAATGAAGAACACACCACATTTGCAGATAGAATCTGGTATAATGGGATGACAGGCAGAGAAGTGGAATGATGGGAGAGAAGAGGTATAAAGAAGAGAACAGGGGTGCCTGAGTGGAACAGTCACTTAGCCTCCAATTCTGGGTTTTAGCTCAGGTCATAATCTCTGGGTCATGAGATCGAGCCCCATGTAGGGCTTCATGCAGAGTCTGCTTAACACTATCTCTCCCTCTCCCCATTAACCCCCGCACACACACACACATACACCTGCATGCACTCATGCTCACTTGATCGGTCCGGTCTCTTTCTCTCTCCCTCTCAAGTAAGTAAATCCTTAAAAAAAAGAAGAAGAAGAAGAAGAGAATGAACATGACAAAACCACATTGGGGATGCCTGGGCAGCTCAGTCGGTTAAGTATCTGCCTTTGGCTCAGGTCATGATCCCAGGGTACTTGGGTAGAGTCCCATATTGGGCTTCTTGCTCAGCAGGGAGCCTGATTCTCCTTCTGTGTGCTTTTCCCTCTGCCTGCCACTCCCCCTGCTTGTGCTTTCTCTCTCTCTCTCTGGCAAATAAATAAAATCCTTTAAAAAAAAATAAAGGGGCACCTGGGTGGCTCAGTCAGTTAAGCATCTGCCTTCGGCTCAGGTCATGATCCCAGCGTCCTGGAACCGAGTCCCACATTGGGCTCCCTGCTTAGCAGGGAGCTGCTTCTCCCTCTCCCTCTGCCTGCCACTCCCCCTGCTTGTGCTCACTCTCTCTCTCTCTGTGTCAATAAATAACATCTTTAAAAAAAAAAAAAAAAGACCGCTTTGGCCACTTTTGATACCTAGAAAATGTACACAGATGTGTCAGTGTAAGACTTAATTGCATTCACCACTGCTATTTTAGGTAAATTGTGTGAAACTCTTGGTTCTGGATTTGTATGGATTTGGGGTCTGGAATTTAATAACTTTAACATCAGTATTTCAAGTAATCTTTTCTTTTTCTAGTTGAATCTGTGCATGTCTTTTTTTTTTTTTTTTTTTTTTTTTTTTACATCTCATCCACCACCTTACTAGAAATATCAGTTGGTATTAGCAAGTCTTCTAAAATAGTTATTTATTCTAATGGCATAAACTAGCTGACAGTTAACTTGTTACACTTGTTTTTTTATATTCTTTATTGTGGTGTTCAGGTATGTCTGTTTAGGAATTTAACTTCAAAGAGCGTTTCATTTTATTTTTCTTCTAAGATAATTTTAAATTGTTACTTATCTACATGTATTTTAGGATCTCCTTTTGTGAATGCAATTATCCATAAAGGCTTCGATGAAAGGCATGCCTACATAGGTGGCATGTTTGGAGCTGGGATTTATTTTGCTGAAAACTCTTCCAAAAGCAATCAGTATGTCTATGGAATTGGAGGAGGTACTGGGTGTCCAGTTCACAAAGACAGATCTTGTTACGTTTGCCACAGGTAAGAGATTACTTGTTCTCATTTTGTTTATTTAAATTCAATTACTTAAATATAATGTATTATTTGTTTCAGGGGTATAGGTCTGTGATTCATAAATCTTACATAATACACAGTGCTCATTATAGCACATACCCTTCCCAGTGTCCATGACCCAGTTACCCCATCCCTCACCCCCTTCCCTTCCAGTAATCCTCAGTTTGTTTCCTATGATTAAGAGTCTCTTATGGTTTGTCTCCCCCTCTGGTTTTGTCTTGTTTCAATTTTTCCTCTCTTCCCCTGTGATCCTCTCTCTTATTTCTTAAATTCTCATTTATTTTGATAAGAACTGGTTTCATATTTGAGAAATTTGGAGAGAAGGGCAGCATCTTGGGCAACTTTAGAAATCCAAGCTAGGCCTGTTTCAGGTTGGTTTTGGCCCTCTCACCAGTTATAATTACAGCTAGTATTTATTAAATGATCTGTATAGAGCAGCACAGTTCTGAGCAGTTGACCTATTTAAATCATTTAATCATTGGAACACCTAGTGTTTTAAAGAATATGGAGTAGGTAATATCTTTGGACTTGAGAGATTTTATTGTGGCTCTTAAATATTATAGGACTGTAGATTTTTTCAAAATACGTTATTCAAGGGGCACCTGGATGGCTCAGTCAGTTAAGTGTCTGACCCTTTTTTTTTTTTTTAAAGATTTTATTTATTTATTTGACAGACAGAGATCCCAAATAGGCAGAGAAGCAGGCAGAGAGAGAGGAGGAAGCAGGCTCCCTGCTGAGCAGAGAGCCTAATGCGGGGCTCGATCCCAGGACCCTGGGATCATGACCTGAGCTGAAGGCAGAGGCTTTAACCCACTGAGCCACCCAGGCGCCCCAAGTGTCTGACTCTTGATTCTGGCTCAAATCATGATCCTCAAGCCCCATGTTAAACTCCCATTTCTGGGTGTGGAGCTGCTTAAGATTCTCTCCCTCTCCCTCTGCCCCTCTCCCCCCCCACTTAAAGTTTTATGGAGGGGGGTTTTGTTTTTTTAATAAGAGAGAGTACATGCGAGAAAGATCACATAGGGAGAGGAGAAGCAGACCCACAGCTGATGAGGGAGCCCGATGTGGGGCTCGATCCCAGGACTCTGAGCCAAAGGCAGACCCTTAACCAACCAAGCCCCCCAGGCCCCTGCTCCTCCTGTTTAAATAGACAGAGAGAACTCAAAGGCTAAAATGGCATTACTTGCCAAGCCTAATTATTTCATAGCAATGCATGAGGGAGTCTCTCTCTAGGATAGGATCCTAGAATCTTCAATTTACTATATTACAACTTGAAAAGTTATAACAGGGGCACCTGGGTGGCTCAGTGGGTTAAGCCTCTGCCTTCAGCTCAGGTCATGATCCCAGGGTCCTGGGATTGAGCCCTGCATCAGGCTCTCTGCTCAGCGGGGAGCCTGCTTCCTCCTCTCTCTGCCTGCCTCTCCGCATACTTGTGATCTCTCTCTCTGTCAAATAAATAAATAAAATCTTTAAAAAAGAAAGAGAAGTTATAACAGAACACTTCAATCCCTTTTAAAAAGTACGTTAATATCAAATAACTACTTTGTACTTTCTTTCTCCACTTCTAGTTACCCTGGTCTAATAACTCAGTTGTTAAAATCATTCAGATAACTTGTCCCTGTTAATAAACTCCTCATAGGTAAGCACAAATTATCTTTTGCCATTGGAAGAATTGAGTAAAATTAATTATAGTGGTTTATTCTATAGTTAGGGCGTTGCTATAGTTAGTGGCTCAGCGGGTTAAAGCCTCTGCCTTCGGCTCAGGTAATGATCTCAGGGTCCTGGGATCAAGCTCTGCCCCCCCCCCCCCAGCCCCGCATTGGGCTCTTTGCTCAGCAGGGAGCCTGCTTCCCTTCTTCTCTCTCTGCCTGCCTCTCTGCCTTCTTGTGATCTCTGTCAAATAAATAAATAAAATCTTAAAAAAAAAAAAACCTAGAACAGTCTTCTTCAAACATTAGCAGACATGAGAATCATTTAGAGGGCTTGCTAAAACACAGATTCCTAAGCCCTGCCTACTCAGTTGGTGATTTAGTAGGTCTGGGATGAAGCACAAGAACTTGAATTTCTGCTAAGCTCCAGGGTGGTGATGTTTTCTGATCAATGATCTAGAAGAAAGCACTGGAGCACTAGTTCTCAGCCTTGGTGACACGTTGGAATCACCCGGGGAGCTTTAAAAACTACTGATGCCGATGTCCCACCCTCAGAGATTCTCTTATAATTTCTGGGCATTAGGATTTTTTTTTTTTAAGTCTTCCCAGCTGATTGTGAAAGGTTGCCAAGTAAAGAACTGCAATCTTGGAGGAAAACAAGGTCTTTTTTTATATTACTCTTGTTTTCCCCTTAAATTTAGACTTGTGTAGGTGCCTGAAGTCAGCCCTTCTGGGCATGAACTCCCATCCTCTTCTGTTTTAGATCATAAATTAATTGGACAGGTTAAAAGGCTTATAATTTCTTGAGAGTCTAAAAATTGAACTCTGCTGTCACTTTATCTGGAGGTGAAAGTTCTGAGCACTTTCTCTATTTAACTCATAGTTAAAATAGTTCTGATTATAATAAGTAGTGTTTTACAGTCTTGTAAACTGTCTTTGGAAGGGAAAGGTTGATTCTCTACAAATAAGTTTATTAACTTAAGACTTTTGAGTTTGGGTTATCACAGGGCTGATTGTAACTATAATAGAAATCTACTAGAAATGCCAAGGCTTCCAACAAGCATATTTAGAATAAAAAGTATAGGTAGCCTCTCTTCTTTGGAGAACAGAATCAACTGGCTCACCAAAATCTTTTCTCCTCTGAAAAACAAAGAAGAGAAACCATTAAGTAATTTTTTAAAAAGGGGTTCATTGGAAATAAGGAAGGTCAATCGTACGCCTGAAGGGATTGGGAGAGTAATCTCAAACTTCTGATAAGGGAAAACTATTTGAAGAACTAACATTTCAGCTGAAACCTAAAAAAATGAGTGGTAGTCAGTTAAGAGTGGCAGAATAGGTACCATTCTCTGTGGTAAAGGAAGTGGTGTGTATGATGCCCATGAGGTTGAGAAAGTTGGCCTGTGTGAAGAAAGGAAATTAATGCTCCTGGTGCACAATGAACACGAAGTAAGATTTGAGAATTTAGAGCCATTGTAAGCAGTTTGGGTTTTCTTCCAGGGACACTTAAGTAGCCTCTACAAAGTTTCAAGCAGTAAAGTGATGTGATTTGATTAATGTTTTATGTGTTGGGTTGTTTTTTTTCTAGATAACTGGTTGCTTGGATGGAAAATAGTTTAGCTAGGAATTAGAGGAGAAATAGAAGTTCAGAGGCCATTATTCCCAGTCCAAATAAAAATTTTGGTGATTTGAATTTAACAGTAGCAATAGAATTAAGAAAATGAATTTCAAATGCATTTTGAAGGTGAAATCAATTAGACTTAGTTGGATAGATGTCCATCTTTGCAAGCTACTTTGTGGGAGCTCCCTAAATCCCCTTCTTCCCACTTGGGCTATGGTTTGTGCTTTTCCTCTGGGTACAGATGAGAGCAGCGTTTCCATCTCTATGAGGTTGTTACGCTTTCAGTTTATATAGTTAAAATAAGAATTAAAGTGGCAAATTCATTAATGAGAGTAGAAGACATTCCTGCAAAGTTATTTTAAGGATGAAATGACCAACAACTCTGTATAAATACACTAAAAAGCTTATGCACTGTACAGAAATAAAACTGCCATGTACTGCCTTGTTGTCAGGGAGATCTTTTCATGTTACAGGCAGCTGCTCTTTTGCCGGGTAACCTTGGGAAAGTCTTTCCTGCAGTTCAGTGCAATGAAAATGGCACATTCTCCTCCAGGACATCACTCAGTCACTGGTCGACCCAGCGTGAACGGTCTAGCATTAGCTGAATATGTTATTTACAGAGGAGAACAGGTAATTAATTCAGTTTTATTTTTCATCTTCAGAATGATTTAGAGCCATACTTTAATAAACTCTTCTTACTAATCTCTTAAATTGACAAGGCATATTGCCTTAAGAACTGGGTTGGGCTTTTTTTAACTTCTATTTGGAAATAATTTTAGATTGATGGAAAAGTAGCAAAACTAATAGAGAATTCCCATATACCCTTTGCCCCGATTTTCCCAATGTTAACATTTTATCATTCTCCCTCGTTTGTATGAATACAGATTTTTTTCCTGACCTGCTTGAGAGGACATTGTAGGCTTGCTGTGTAGCCTTAAATGGTTCAGTGTGTATTTCCCAAAAACAAGGACATTCTCTTTTAATTTTTTTTTTTTTTTTTTTTTTTTTTTTGGACAGACAGAGATCACAAGTAGGCAGAGAGACAGGCAGAGAGAGAGAGGAGGAAGCAGGCTCCCTGCTGAGCAGAGAGCCCGATGTGGGGCTCCATCCCAGGACGCTGGGATCATGACCTGAGCCGAAGGCAGAGGCTTAACCCACTGAGCCACCCAGGCGCCCCGAGGACATTCTCTTTTAAAATTATCAACATTGGGAAGATACCATTGATAGAATATTATCTTATAGACTTTATTCAGATTTTGCCAATTTTGGTGGATCTTTTTTCTGTTTTTTAACCTTCCATAAAATATAATTAATCAGAATCTTGTATTTAGTAGTTAACCTGTCTGTAGCAGAGAAACGTACAATTCTCTCCTGCTCTTAGTGACACAGATGCAGTCAGAAGCATCTCTAGAGCAGTGTTCAGAACTGAGGATACATACCAGGATCTCCTCAGTTATTAAAAACAGACATGGACACCTGGATGGCTCAGTGGGTTAAAGCCTCTGCCTTCGGCTCAGGTGTTGATCTCCGGGTCCTGGGATCGAGTCCTGCATTGGGCTCTCTGCTCAGCAGGGAGCCTGCTTCCCCCTCTCCCTCTGCCTGCCTGTCTGCCTACTTGTGATCTCTGTCTGTCAAATAAATAAATAATATCTTTGAAAAAAAAGAAAAGGAAAAAAAAAAAAAACACATGCTTAGGATTCATCCTAGACCTGCTGATTCGGAACCTAAGAGGGATTGGAATCAAGGTAAGGATGTTTTAAGAAAATGCCCATGGAGTACTCTGATCCACACATTAATTTAGAACCTCTTCTCTAAAGATCAGGAATTCTTATGGTAAAATCACCTTTCAAAAAATTTGTTTACCAACATTTAAATTAATCTTTCTCTTCCAGGCTTATCCTGAATATTTAATTACTTACCAGATTATGAGGCCTGAAGGTATGGTTGATGGATAAATAGTTGTTTTAGGAAGCTAAATCCACTGAACCTAATAAAATCATCTAAGCAGCTGGTGGCCTCTTAAGTTTTACTCCTTCGCTGAGAAATACCATCTTGTCCACAAGCCTGTGACAGAAGGATAAAAAATGTGAAAGAAGTTTAACATTCTGACTTGATAAAGCTTTAATAATGTACAGTGTTTTCTAAATATTTCCTGTTTTTCAGCACTTTAACAGATGCCATTCCAGGTTAAACTGGGTTTGTCTGTACTAAATTATAAACAAAGTTAACTTGAATCTTTTATAGGTTATGCATTGATTCTAACAGAAACTGTAATCCCCTCAACAGAACTCATTTTACTAATACAGCACTGTGTTCTTTAAAACACAGCATTTACACTGAATACGATTTCATTTGTAAAACTGTAAATAAGAGCTTTTGTACTAGCCCAGTATTTATTTACATTGCTTTGTAATATAAATCTACTGTTTCAGAACTGCAGCGGTTTACACATTTTTTCATATGTACTGCACATCTGTATTTCATTTTGCATCATCATGACTGAATGAACTTAACATCTGATTCTAGAGGCTATGGTTGAGCTGTTAGCAAAGACTTTGTCAGTTGGGAAAGATTGATTTATCAGATTTAATTAGCTGATGGAAGCATTTATCTCTCATTAGAAATCTTTCCCATTGAAGAATTTATTTCATGAAGACTCTGGGGATTTAATTTGTGATTACCTTTTATGTATAAGACACATTCCAAAGAGCTCTATGAACGTCCTGATGATTACTGGCCTCAAGCTCTGGGTTTCACATTGGAAAATTTTCTCATTTCATTTTGTGAAAATCAGCAAGTGCTCCTGTTTCAGGGGCTACATCCTGCCACTGAGCAATTAATTACAGGATTCTTTTTGTGGAGTGTAAATAGGAAGTTACATTTCAGAGGTAGGAAGAGGAATCCTGAATAATTTTCCAGTCTGTTCTAATTACCTAAATTGAAAGGGGATAAAAAGCAAATGAGAGGGGGTCATTTTTTTGTCCTAAGTATTTTTTTTCTTGTTCTTCTTCCTTGGCCTCACTATTACAGCCAATCTGTACACCATAGGTAAGCTGAACCCAGAACCATGAAACAAATGTAGGTGTCTCAGTTCTCTCCAGGTCATCTTCATGGGCAGGTGCTGTGACACGGTGCTTCCTGGTCCTGGGTAGCCTCATTGTGACATTCACAGTCACTTGGAAAACGCTGTGTGTGTGCACTATATGGTGACAGGCCTATTGGGCAGCTGTGGAGGGAAGTGCTGTCCCATAAAATGCCATTCCTGTTTTCTAAAGGAAAACTGTGTTTCCATGAAATCAGCTAAAGCTTCTTGGCCCAGAGACATGAATTATAGCTTGGCAGTCTATTTGTTGACTCTAGCTGCCTCAAGAGGCAAGGCAGGTTTTTACCGACTTAAGTCTCTGTAAGTGAGAATGTTCCCCTTCGCTCTGTACCAGTTCACTTTTGTTTTACATTTTATTCCATCTCTAAATTACCTGGCTCTTTGCAGTAACTTGTACATAAAGTGCTAGAAAATCATGTTTCTTGTCCTAACTAAGAGTTAATCAGACTAAATGCATATCTGGAGTTGTTTCTATGATGTAAATTGTGATCATATTCCTGACCTTGAAGTGCTTTTATACAGCTCTCTAATAATTGCAATTATGATCCTAAAGTAATTTCTTGGAACACAAATGGAGTATGCCAAATTTTATATAATTTTTCAGATTCTGGAATCATCCAGGTTTTATAATTAGAAGATAATGAGATGAGTTAATGGAGTTTATATTTACATTACCATATCTCCCAACATTGACCCCATAACACTCCCCCTGTAAGTGAATCTGGAATTGCTTATCATGTAAAGTCATCAAGGTCTCTGAGTTTATGACTGCAGCCTGTGTTGTTTCATCTAATCCATTGCTTAATTACTGTGTTATTTTCCTATGAATGATTACATTGTGGTTAATATGTTAGCATGGCAATATTTTCAGATAGCTTTTTGTTTGTTGGCTGTTTCGGGGGGGTTGTGGGTGGTTTGGAGGATTTTTTTGGAGTTTTTGCATGAAATATCTTACTTTACAATGATGGAATTGCTTTTTCTTTTGTCTTGTGATTTTTGCTTTTCTTCTTTATCTTTTTCCTTTTTTTTTTTTATTTTTGAAGTGAGATTTAACTTTTTGTGTGAGTAGTACTATTATATCCATCTTGGGTGTCTTACTTGTACTGTATCACATTCCATACCCTCATTTAATTCTTAATAAAGTGTTTATTTGTTTTTCTGGGTAGCATGGTAATTACTGGAATAGTATAAATGTGTTGAATGGTCTTTGAGAAAATGGATTAAGATTACAATAAACCACAATTGCAGGAAAACAATGTAGTTCTGCGTCTAACAGTGATAGAGTGCAGTTTAAAGTTTAAAATTTTGGGGCGCCTGGGTGGCTCAGTGGGTTAAGCCACTGCCTTCGGCTCAGGTCATGATCTCAGGGTCCTAGGATCGAGTCCCGCGTCGGGCTCTCTGCTCAGCAGGGAGCCTGCTTCCCTCTCTCTCTCTCTGCCTGCCTCTCTGCCTACTTGTGATCTCTCTCTGTCAAATAAATAAATAAAATCTTTAAAAAAAAAAAATAAAAAAAAATAAAGTTTAAAATTTTGAGTGTCGTGACCATAACCTATTCAGATGCTTTAAGATGGAAGTAGCTATAAGATGCCTTCAGACATTTAATCAATCCAATACAAGTTTTGGTAAACCTCAAAGCTTATTCCTGGGTAATCTGTCTTCTAAAAAGGAATGTATTTTTTTGTTTGTTTGTTTTTGTTTCAAGTTGGCTCTTGACCCAGTGGGGTCTTGAACTCATGACCCCAAGATCAAGAGTTGCATGCTCTACTGATGAGCCAGCCAGGCACCCCTAAAAAAAAACTTCATAAATTTTAAATTCTCGGAGCACTTGAGTTGCTCAGTAGGTTAAGTGTCTGCCTTCAGCTCAGTTCATGATCCCAGGGTCCTGGGATAGAGTCCCACATTGGCTTCTTGCTCAGCAGGGAGCCTGCTTCTCCAGCTGCCTGACACTCCCCACTGCTTGTGCACTCTCTCACTCACTCTCGCTCTACCTCAGGCATATAAAATCTTCAAAAAAAATTTTTTTTAATCTTAAAGTTAGTGGTATTTATTACTCTTAAAAGAAAGTATAGTAATGTCTGTATTTTAGATTTCAGTATAAGTGTTTTTGTGTATGTGATAAGTTCTCCGCTTTCCATGATAAAATAATGGTGCAGATAACCCATGAGTCATTTGCTTTGAAAGAGTTTTCAGCAGCTTTATGTTACTGTATCAGTTAGGATACTATTAAAGTGCTTGCTAGGTCTTAAGCATCCCAGTGCCTGATACGATCCAGTTGTTTGCTGGGTGGTGAGGAAAGAAAACATGTAAATAAATTTCCATAAGCTTTTATAATTAGTATTCCTGACTGGCCCTTTACCTACTGTCCTGCCCTGTTAGACAACAAGAGTGACAGAGGAAGCAAGTAGTAGTACCCAATCTTCATCAGGAAAATGGTCAGATTTTTATAAAGTTAGACCATAGTGTGACCTTTTCACTATCTGCTCAATCTGCACCCCCCATTCTGCCACCTCTTTTTCACGCATACTCCTTAGGCAGACTGTGACCTAAAATACTTAACTATACCTTTTTTTTTTTTTTTTTAGTTTTTATTTCAGTTCTAGCTAGTTAACATATAGTATAGTATTGGCTTCAATTACACCCTTTTAGGAGGCTCTTGCTCCCCACAGAGAAGCCACCATTGTCAGAAGTATCATTCTACTTCATCATCCACCCAAAGTTGTCCTCCCCAGAGCCCCCTCATACGGTCTGCCAGTAGAGCAGTGCCACAGAGAAGTTCTGCAGGGGGAACTGGTCTGACTCTTTGGTACCAACCCATGGAGAGATGAAAACAAAACTGACAGTTTGACATTGCTGCAATGTTTTTAATTTCTTAAACAAAAATACTGGTCTGCAGCAAATTGGAAGTTAGGAGGAAGAAAAAACTGACCCTTCACAGAGAATTTGAAATAAGAAAAATAATGTTTCGTGAACCCCATACCTATCACTTAGTACATCCTGGCACATAGTAGTTCCTTAGTAAATTTTTGTTGTGTGACTAAATTAATAGTCATTAAGTGATTGGGCTCTAGGGTCAGATAGATACCCTGTCCCAATTATGCAACCTTAAATTATATAACCTTTATAGTACTCCTCTCCTAGGATTGTTTAGAAAACTGAATGATGTTCTGTATGTGCCACAAAGTTATGTAGTTGGTAATAACTGGTTATTGTAACTAATATTACTGTTTCCTAGAATGCTAGTGAGGACTAGTGGTTGAATGTCCTCAGTTGTCATGCAAATATAGAACATAGAATTTTAAAACAGCAAGAATTATTAACCATTGATCCCATCAAGGTTCAGATAAAAATCTTTAAAAGCTCAAAATGTTAAGTATATAAATCTTTCGATGCTCAAGAATCTCAGTTTGAAAATTACTGATAAAAGCACATAGACCGGGGCGCCTGGGTGGCTCAGTGGGTTCAGCCTCTGCCTTCGGCTCAGGTCATGATCTCAGGGTCCTGGGATCGAGCCCCATGTCGGGCTCTCTGCTCGGCGGGGAGCCTGCTTCCCCTCTGCTTCCCCCCTCTCTCTGCCTGCCTCTCTGCCTGCTTGTGGTCTCTGTCTGTTAAATAAAATAAATAAAATCTTTAAAAAAAAAAAAAAAAGCACATAGACCCTTCTGGCATCCTTGTTGGGGAACCCATAGGCCAAGCCAAATCATATTCCTGCAGTACAGAAAAAACAAATGGACTCATGGTCAAAAATCAAAAACCATCCATTGTGAGCACAAGTCAGCAGACATAATCTTGGAGGATTAGCACCCCCACAAACTTAAAATAGTAGAATAACTATGGAATAAAAATAGTTACAATGACTGGAGCAAGGGAAGAAAGCATAAAACCCATTAGAAAAGACACTATGAAAAAGGCAAAATACATATGAAAAGCTAAGTCTTTTGGAACTAAAAAGTATAATTAGTGAAATTAACGCAGTGGACAGATTAAGCCACAGATTGGGCATATCTGGAGGGAATTGGTGAGCTAGAAGATAAATCAGGAAAATACCTGCATTGTAACAGAGGAAGAGATGGGAAATAGAAGAGGGCTAAGAGAAGGAGTGTAGAAGATCCAACTTAAAGAAAGGTGGGGGACGCCTGGGTGGCTCAGTTGGTTAAGCAGCTGCCTTCGGCTCAGGTCATGATCCCGGCATCCTGGGATCGAGTCCCACATCGGGCTCCTTGCTCCGCAGGGAGCCTGCTTCTCCCTCTGCCACTCTGTCTGCCTGTGCTCACTCTCTCTCTCTCTGACAAATAAATAAATAATCTTTAAAAAAAAAATAAAAATTAAAGAAAGGTGGGAAGATATTTGAAGATTTTTCCACAATTTAAGGACTTTTTTGTTGTTGTTTTTAAAAAAAGGGAACAAATATCTAGGAGGTTGAATGAAAACAAGTCTACTTCTAGACAGGTAGCAGAATTGCAAAAGACAAGAGAAAAATCTAAAAGCAACCAAAGAGAAAAGACATCACCTGCAAAGAAAGAATTATACTAACAGCAAGCTTTCCAATGGCAGCAATATAGGCCAGGAGACAATAAAATAATTAAGTGCTGAGGAAGAAGAATTGATGTTGGCTATGAATTCTACATACAGATAAATTAGTATTTAGAAGGGAGGATGGGGGACACCTGGGTGGCTCAGTTGGTTAAGCATCTTCCTTCAGCTGGAGTCATGATCCCAGGGCCCTGGGATAGAGCCCCCAACTGGGCTCCTTGCTCTGTGGGGAGCCTGCTTCTCCCTCTTCCTCTGCCTGCCACTCCCCCTGCTTGTGCTTTCTAAATAAGTAAATAAATAAAATACTTAAATAAATAAAAGGGAGGATGAAGAAAACATTTTTGGATTTTGCTAAGAGAACATAGAATTGTTCTCTAGGAAAGAAAGCAATTGAATCCAGAAGGAAGGAGTTGGATGCAAGCAGGATGAACAAAGAAGTTGGTAAACAGAAATACTCGTGTAAAAACAGAGTAAGTGTTTTATTAATTGGTAGGGAATAATCTTCAAAACATAACATGAAAAAGGCATGGAAAGAAGAAAAAAGCAAGAGGTTGACCAATATCTGTAATTTGCTACCATTCTGTAAAAGGGAAATATACAATATGCATTTGCTTCTTTATGCATAAAATACCTCCAGGATACACATGAACTGTTGGGAGGAAATCTGAGGCACCATGGGGACAGAGGTGTTAAAGACTTCACTGTATATCCTTTTTTTTTTTTTTTTTTAAGATTTTATTTGAGACAGAGCAAGCACGAAGCAGGGGAGGGGCACAGGTAGAGGCAGAAGCAGGGTCACCACTGAGTAGGGCTGAGCAGGGAGCCCAACATAGGGCTGGATCCCAGGACCCTGAGATCGTGATCTGAGCTAAAGACAGATGCTTAACTGAGCCACCCAGGCACCCTTTCACTGTATATCCTTTTATTCCTTTTGAATTGTGTATCGGAGCTATTTTATCTATTTAAATGAAACAATGTAATAAGTGTTATCTACAAAAATACTGTAGAAGTAAAAAATAATGATTTTTTTTAAGATTTTATTTATTTGAGAAAGAGAATAAGAGAGAGAGTGCATGAGAAGGAGGAGGGTCAGGGGGAGAAGCAGACTCCCCTCCGAGCAGGAAATCCGATGCAGGACCCAATCCAGGGACTCCAGGATCATGACCTGAGCCGAAAGCAGTCGCCCAACCGAGTCACCAAGGTGCCCAGATTTGATGTTTTAAAAGACAAGGTAGAGGGGCGCCTGGGTGGCTCAGTGGGTTAAAGTCTATGCCTTCGGTTCAGGTCATGATCCCAGGGTCCTGGGATCAAGCCTCGCATCAGGCTCTCTGCTTGGCAGGGAGCCTGCTTCCTCCTCTCTCCCTGCCTGCCTCTCTGCCTACTTGTGATCTCTGTCAAATAAATAAATAAAATATTTAAAAAGTAAAAAAAATTTTAAAAGACAAGGTAAAATGTACTACTTGATCATAATGTGGAAGGTGGGAGAATTTTTAAATGATGAACTTCAGAGTTTGCTAAGTGTGCATATTATATTTTTAAGGACAATCACTGAAGAGTGGAAATAGAATTATAAAGGTGAAAAAGGGTTAAAAAGAAAAAATGCAAACACTCCCATAGAAATGGAAATAACAGATAACTCTTGCACTTTTTTCCCATAAAAGAACCTAGGGTAAGTGGGAAATACCTGTAAATGGCTAAGATAGGCTAGATACTCCTGCTGAGGGCAGGGGGTGGACCAGAGAGTAAGACTAGAAGTAATGCTCTAGGAACTAAGTGTATTACTGATACAGGAATAAGCTCATTTAACCAACTGAACAGAATATAAGGGATTGTTATATACACCAGTGATAGCATTACAGATAATGTGGAAAGGAGGACATTTTCAACAAATATTTATGGAACAACTCGTTACCCACATGAAAAAATCTGTTTGGATGCATACACAAAATTGTAAATGTATTTTATGTAGTATGAAAAGCAAAGTATGTTAAATGTTTAGGAGAAACTATGGAAGACTTTCGAATTTGGAGAGACAAGAAAACTGTGAACTAAGCTTTAGAGAATGGTAGCCCTAAAAGAAAAAACTGATAAATTTGGGGCACCTGGGTGGCTCAGTGGGTTAGGGTCTCTGCCTTCGGCTCAGGTCATGATCCCGGGGTCCTGGGATGGAGCCCCGCATTGGGCTCTCTGCTCGGCGGGGAGCCTGCTTCCCTTCCTCTCTCTCTGCCTGCCTCTGTGCCTACTTACGATCTCTGTCTGTCAAATAAATAAAATCTTTAAAAAAAAACAAAAAAAAACTGATAAATTTAACCATATTAAAATTAAGAACATCTGTTCATCTAATAAGCTCTGTAAAGGAAGTACACAGACAAGTCACAAAGTGGGAGAAAACATTTGCAACATATATAAAGGGCAGACTATATTTAAAACTGCATATAATAAGTAATATGTATGTAGACCAATTTTATATGTAAGCCAAAAGCCAGCCTCCTGCTTATAGGAGAAACGTAAGAACCAGATGAGGGCTGTCTATTACCACTACTTAGCACTCTTCTAGCTGATACTGTTAGTCAAGAGAGAGAAAATGAGAGAGAAAACATTAAAAATGATAAAGGAGACAGTAAAGTTGTTTACTCACAGTTGATAGTATCTGAAAAAAAGCAAGAAAACTGAAAAGTAAGAAAATTCAGTAAGATGAATAGGTACAAAAAAAAAGTAGAAAGTAGTAGACTTCCTGTTTACACACAAAAAGCAGTTGTGAGATGAAACAAGAGATGTGCTCTTCTTAGATTCAGTAAGGTAAAGATTTTCTCTCTAGATTAATTTACAAATTTGCCATGACGTAATAACATATTTAGCCTTTTTATTAATTGAAATGTAGTTGACACACAACGTTAACTAAATTCGTTTCAGTTGTACAGCAGTAATTCCACAAGTCTGTGTAGCTCCCGTCCGTTACTATACAACACTGTTACGGTACGACTGACCACTTTCCCGAGCTGCACCTTTGATCCTGTGACTTACTCCTCCTATCACTGGAGCCTGTGTCTCCCACTCCCCTTCACCCATTTTGCCCACCCCCCCACCTCCTCCTGCAACCGTCAGTTTGTCCTCTGTGGACCTGTTTCTGCTTTTTGTTTGTTTATTCACTTGTTTTTTAGATTCCCTGTATAAGTGAAATCATACAGTACTTGTTTTGGTCCACGTGTCAGTCTTTTTGATGGAAGGAGTGGAATACCAAACTGACTCTAAAGCTACCATGGAAAAATGAATATACAAGGATCTTATTAAAAATTACCTATGGGAGGGGCGCCTGGGTGGCTCAGTGGGTTAAAGCCTCTGCCTTCGGCTCAGGTCATGATCCCAGGGTCCTGGGATGGAGCCCCGCATTGGGCTCTCTGCTCCACGGAGAGCCTGCTTCCTCCTTTCTCTCTGCCTGCCTCTCTGCCTACTTACGATCTCTGTCAAATAAATAAATAAAATCTTTTTTAAAAACAATAATTTTTAAAAATTACCTATGGGGCGTCTGGGTGGCTCAATGGGTTGAGCATCTGATTCCTGAATTTGGCTCATTTCATGATTTCAGGAGATCAAGCCACCACCACCGCGCCACCCCCCTCCCCCCCGCCCATCAGGCTCTGGGTAGAGTCTGTTTCGTTCTCTCTCTCTCCCCCTGCAAATGAGTGAATGAATGAATAAATAATTTTTTTTAGTCTAAGAAAAAAGTAGTGAAGGACTACTAATAATATCATGTATTAAAAATATTTTTAAACTATTATTAAAACAGTAATCCTGGGGCTCCTGGGTGGCTCAGTCATTAAGCATCTGCCTCTGGCTCAGGTCATGATCCCAGAGCCCTGGGATCAAGCCCCACGTTGGGCTCCCTGCTTGGTGGGAAGCCTGCTTCTCCCTCTCTCAGTCCCCTGCTTGTGTTCCCTCTCTCACTGTTTCTCTCTCTGTCAAATAAATTAAAATCTTAAAAAAAAAAAAAAAAAACAGTAATCCTGACACATGAGGTCATCAATGAAATGGAAGAAGGAGCCCAGAAGTGGTCTCCAATCCATGGTATGTGATAAAGGTGTAGTATATTATGAAATTGTGGGAAACATAATGGTCTTGCAACAACTGAGCATTCATCTGGGAAAAATAAAGTTGGACCCAAGCCTTACATCAGAATATTTCAGGTGAGTCAAATGTGTAATAAGAAAATGAAAAGATAAAATTATAAGAAAAAAGAACAATGTTACTCATCTAGACATAGTGAAGATCTTTCAGATGTAACACAAAACCCAGAAGCTACGAATGAAAGGATCGATAAATGCAACTTCAGAAAAAATGTTACGTCTACAAACAAAAAGGTAAATGGCAGACTGACAAATATCTGCAACATGAACAACAGACAGGGAGTTGATTCTCTTTAATATAAAAAGCTCCTGAAAATCAAGAAGCAACACAACCCAAAAGAAAATGAATATACAGAAAAGAAAATTAAAATGGCATTTAAGGAAGAGAAATGCAACCTATCCAAATACCATGAAACCATTTTCCACCTCTGTTAGCAAAGAGTGATATTCAAGATACTTAACACCCTGGCACTGGTCAATCAGAGCAGATTCTGAAGTCTTCTGCCTGGTGTCTATCCTTTAGTTGGTGGATTGTGGGAGGGGGTGGGGGAACTAGAGCTTCTGAGATACTGGAGTGGAGCACTCAGGGGCCTGGGGGCAGCAGCTTTTGCCAGTGCCTATGGAAGTATGCTGATACGGATTAACTACCAGTACAATCCCACCAGCACAATACCAGTACGGTACAGCTACCTGTCACACCTTGTGGAGGAGAGTAGCTCTCTTGCATTGTTGAAAAACAGCCTCGAAAAGGAAAACAGTAGTAATTGCCCAAATTTTAAATGGGTCCTTTGAGTGAAAGGACCCATGATAAAATACATCACAGCTTTACTTGAAAAGACAAAGTTATAAGTAGTACATCTATCTATCAATAGGAAACTGGTTAAATAAATTATAGCACATTCATGTACCAGAAAGTCTGGAGTTATGAAAAGAATGAGCAGTGCTATGTGTACTGATCAAGACAGATATTAGAGAAGGGAGTGGGGAGCAAAGCAAGATGTGGAAGTATGTATAATGAGTTACCATTGTAAAAAAAAAAAATTGAGAGGAAATACAAACACACGGACTTGTCCTCCTATAGGCTATCTCTGGGGGGTGTGGAATATATGGCAAATATATGGTAACAGTAATCTGAGGAGGAGAGCTGGGTGGCAGGAGACCTATAGATGGAAATGAAAGCCAAATTTTCAGTCTGTATTCATTGTACTTAGAATTTTGTACTATGTGGACTCATGTATTTTTTTTTAAGTATTTTATTTCTTTGAGAGAGGGAGAGAGCATGGGGGTAGGAGGCAGAGGGAGAGGGAGAAGCAGACTCCCTACTGAGCAGGGAGCACCACACAGGCCTCCATCCCAAGACCCTGAGATCATGACCTGAGCTGAAGGCAAACGCTTAACCGACTGAGCCATTCAGATGTCCCTGTGTGGACTCATTTAAAAAAATAATAATAATTTGTTTAGGGGTGCCTGGTTGGTTCAGTTGATAGAGCATGAGACTCTTGATCTCAGGGTTCTAAGGTTGAGCCCCACATTGGGTGTAGAGATTACTTTAAAATATATTTTTTTAAAGATTTTATTTATTTATTTGACAGAGAAATAGCACAAGTAAGCAGAGCGGCAGGCAGAGGCAGAGAAGCAGGCTCTCTGCTAAGTAGGGAGCCCAATGTGGGACTGGATCCCAGGACCCTGGAATCACAACCTGAGCCAAAGGCAGGAGCTCAACCAACTGAGCCACCCAGGCGCCCCTACTTTAAAATATTTTTTTTTTAAAAATACATTTTTTGGTTCTAAGATGAGATTAAGTTAGGTAATATCTAAGGGTTCTCTTAAGCTCTAAATCTCCAAAAAGGGTAATCAAAACTGAACTGAGAAATCCCAAGCCTGCTCTGTCTTCAGTCTTCCTCTTCCTGGTTCATGGCCTCTCCATTCTTCCAATTGTTCCAAACAGAAACCTTGGAGTCCTCATCATCTTTCCTTCACGGCCCACATTCACCCTTGTCCACCACCTCCCCCCAACTCCCAGACCCCATAGTCCTCCTCTTCTTCTTTTTTTAAAATTGAACTCGAGTCTACTTTCAACTCAGGAACCAGAGTAATCCTGTTGGAGCATAAGTCAAACGATGTCCCACCTCTGGCTCAGAGTTCTGCAGTGACTCCCCACTTGGCTTAAAAAGATGAAGTCTTTCAAATGCATGGCTTGACATGCATGACCTGCCTGTGCCACCCCTGTGACACCACTTCCCACCCAACCCCCCGCCACTTCGGCCTTCGGAGCAGGCAGGCTTTCTTCCCCCACGCATTCCCCATGACTTACTCCCCGGTTCCATATTATTCAGATGTCACCTTCTCAGGAAAGCCTTTCCACAGTCACCTTGGTTTAAATTTCATTGCTTCCTCCCTCTTCCCCAGCTCACTCCAATCTTCCTTAACCTGCTCTACCTTTCCTATTAAACGAAATAGGTTCTAAATTCCATATAGTGTATTTATTATATTTATTGCCCATCTCCCCCCACTAAAAGAGAAACTTCGCAAGGGTGGATTTTGGTGATAGAGCCCGGTGTCTACAACAGTGCCTGGCACAGAGATGATACTCCGTAAATACTTGGTGAGTGAGTGGGCTTATCTGTTCTTTACTCAGTTCTTTTAAGGTCTACTTAACCATTATACGTAGAAAGTAATAGCTAATAGTGGCATTACCAGTTGTAACCATCGTAACAACACTCATTTATTTAATTCACTGCCAGCAACAATGTACCATCAATACTTATAGTTATTTTTAAAGTTCACTCCCAGTAACAATAATAGCAGTAATCCCAGTCACCGTGTATTAAATCCTTAACACCATGAGCCAGATAATCCCACATTGATTATCTTTCAGATAGGGAACTAGAGCCAAGAGTTAAACCTAATGCCCATGGCCAAGGCTGATAAATCTTTTCAAATTCCCTTTCTTCTGTCTTCCTCAACCTTGTAAGTGCTCTTGGCAAGCCGCCGTCTTTTCTCATGACTCCGAGGGAATGCCCTTTGCCGCCTGAACCACACAGAGGTGCAGGATGGGTCAGTCTCAGAGTTTTCTGGTGCTTCTTAAGATCATGGGTCAGGACTGCGTTTCTCTCCTGGAACCAGCACTTCTCCACCTCAGTCAGCTTGCGGATTCGGTCAGATGAGCTTTATGTCCCTGAAGCAGAAAACTACTCCAACGTGCCTTCAGTGCCTCCCCTCTTCAAACAGCTGCTGGGACGGATGTTTTTACTTAGGATCTCTAATCAAGGGAATTTTAAATCGACCGTTTGGAAGAACAGATGGGATTCTGGATGAAGCTGTAAACCGGAGGTTGAAATTGATTTCTGTTGGCAGTTTCAACCCTATTTGTCAGGAGGGAAGAGTGGGAACTCTTTCTGGGGGAGTGTTCTGTCCCAGAAAGAAAAGAATGTTTTCTGTTCTGACCACCGAATGAAGGGGAGAATGAATCTAGGCAGAAATGACCAGGCTGAAGTTTAATAGATTTTAATATAAAAAGGCTACCAGATTCCAGTGGAAGCGAATATAGTCAATTTGTATTTAGAGACAGGGATTAAATAAACTAATCCGACAGGAGTCTTTGCAGGCAATTGTTCGGGAGCAAGATAGATCCATCTGCGTGCAAAGACTCGTGAATGAATGAGGATCCACGGCTCAGTGGGCAGGCGGAGCCTAGAGGAGACCACCAGTCCGGGTAATCAGACATTCACATTTCCCACTGTTTTGTTCTATTGTATCCAAATGTGAGAAGCTGCTTTCCAGTCCCCCACATACAAAGCTCTTTATTGGACTTTATTGAGGCATGATCCCCACGGCTTTACTGAAGCTGCCAGCCTCAGAAGGAGTTTTGCTTCATGGCGTCTGGCAGCTTGGCTTTGCCCCCAAGTAGATTTATGAGCTGTGAAAGATGGTCAAATTAACACCCTAAGCATTCCTGATAGGATTAGAGGGTTGGAGACATGCCTGCATTTGCATACTGCCCCGATACAGGACACATCTTTGTGCCTCCCCAGCCCTTCTGGGAGGGGTGCGGGGGCGGGGGACAGAGGAGGGGCTCCCTTCTTGCAGCTGGCAACACAAAGGGTCACCAGGAGACTCCAGATGATGTTATTTGGCATTTAACATCTTCTAATGGCAGCATCTCCCAATCAAAAGGACTGAACTGAAGTGGTAAATGCATCCCCTTTCAGGGCTAGCTACCCGGCCAGGACTCCCCACGGAGAGAAAGATCCTCTCTTCTCTGGGGTGGGATTGACTCTTCCAACTACCCAGACAAGCCCGGACGGTGGGCCTTAAAAACACCTATTTACATCATACTGATTACCGATTGTTCTGATGGTAGCAATAAAGCATATTCATTGTAGAAAATTTGGAAAAGGCTGAAAACTACAGCAAAGTGAAAATCATCCCAAATAGCTAACCATTACCATTTCGCTTATATTTATTTACAACCTGCTTTCTATGCATGTAGGCAAGTAATTGGATATTTTTGTTTTAACAAAGCTGGATCTTATTGTTCAAAAATCTTCTCTTAATATTATATCCAAAGCATTTTCCCATGTTCCTAAATATCTCTTTAAGAGGAAAGCTTATTTTTAATGACTGCATAGTGAATAAAATATTTTTTATAAAATAAATTTTATTGAATACAATATCTTACTGATATTTAGGAATAAAATATCAATAAAATGATATTTTATTGAATAAAATAAGAATAAAATACCTCAGCCTAGGTTGCATTAGCCCAAGCAGTGTGTTTTACTTCTGGGGACAATGTGCATGAACAAGCATGTGCCTGCCACACAAGAAAGATGAACTATTAAGACTCCCCCTGAATTTGCCCTGACACTAAAAGGCTTTAGGAAAGGGAGCCTGGGTGGCTCAGTTGTTAAGCATCTGCCTTCGGCTCTGGTCATGATCCCAGAGTCCTGGGATTGAGGCCCGCATCAGGCTCTCCCTCCCCCACTCCTGCTTGTGTTCCCTCTCTCACTGTCTCTGTCAAATAAATAAATATAATCTTTTAAAAAAATAAATAAAAATAAAATAAAATCTTTTTAAAAAATTAATAAAAATAAATCCCAAGTAGATTAAAAGTCAAAGATTCTTTTTTTTTAATAATTTTTTTTTTTAAATTTGACAGACAAAGATCACAAGCAGGCAGAGAGGCAGGCAGAGGAGACAGGAGGAAGCAGGCTCCCCGCTGAGCAGAGAGCCCGACTTGGGGCTCGATCCCAGGACCCTGGGATCATGACCCGAGCCGAAGGCAGAGGCTTTAACCCACTGAGCCACCCAGGTGCCCCTCAAATATTCTTTTTAAAGATTTATTTATTTATTCGACAAAAAGCACAAGCAAGGGGAGTGGCGGGCAGAGGGAGAAGCAGGCGCCCCACTGAGCAGGGAGTCTGATGTGAGGATTGATGCCAGGACCCCAGGACAAGAAAGGAAGGCAGATGCTTAACCCACTGAGCTACCCAGACACCCCATATGGCTTTTTTTTAAGAGAATAATAGTCTGTAGTGATTGTGCTAAAAAATGGATCCTCTCATACTGCAGGTGGGAGTGTAAATTGGTGGAAACCCTCTGGAAATCAATCTGTTATATTTAACACCACCCAGTAGATGATATTTGTTACTGTTTCTTTTAATATCTAAAAAGGAGAGCTGGGAAACGCTATTTGAGGATTTCCAGATTGTATAGCGGTTAAAATAGCGAACGCCATTCTATTTTGTAACACAGCTTTATGCACTTGCGGGTTAGCAAATGGCTGGAGAGTATGAGACGGTCTGGTTGTGACCTGGGAGATTTTCGGTGGTACCGACCACAGGCCAGAGAATAACACTTCACCTTGTTACAGAGCAGTCATGAGGTGTTTTGAGTCCTAGGTCATATCCAAGACCTAGTTATAAAAGGAATGCCAGTCTGGGCCCTGAAACGAGGAGACCCACCAAGGCAGACCAGATGTGCTCGATACAGACAAAATCCCACATGCCCAGCAAGCTGTTTGGTTTTGAAGTTCAGCACAATGTTGTGTCCGTTGTAAGAAGGAATGATCAGTATCGATTGGGGAAAAGAGAATGAGATAGAGCGACACAACCTTCACCGTCGGTTGAAGAGAAGTTTAAGGTCTTCCACAGGTTCACAGGAACGAGAAGGCGCGTTCGCCGGCCCGGTGGATCCCGTGAGGAAGATACAGGTCTAATGCTTGATATGCGAATCCACGAGGAATGTCCTAATTTTATGCCATGGGAGAACATAAAACAACCCAGTAGGGTCTCTTCCATTTTGGAGTCAAATCCCCTGCTGTATTAGACGTCCCATCCTTTAAGTAAACCACGTCTCCTGGGTTTACATGAGGTAGGTTGTTAGTAACTGTTAAATCAGGTGTGGGGAGACATGGTCTGTGTATTCATGTAGAGATTAATGAATTAGCCCAGCCTCAAATGAATAATTTATCAGAGCATTATGGTCTTCATCTACTGGTAGGTCTACAGTGAGAAAAGGTATCCCATATAATAATTCAAAGGGGCTTATCCGTATTGGTGGTTTTGAGCAATTCTCATTCGGAGAAACCGTACTGGTAAAGAGTAATCCAATTTTCTTGCGTCTCGATGCCGAGTATAAAGGCTTTTTCTGTATCATTTATAAACCAGTCTTGGGCAATTTTTAAAAAATCCCTGTTCCTGGGCTCCTAGGATTTCCTGTAGACCAGGGCTGCATCTTGTGCTGGTATCGGGACTAGTGTGAAACACAGGACTTTTGCAGGCCTTGTGCGGCTCGCTTGGCTGCATGGTCTGCCAAGTTATTTCTTTTCGACTCCAAAGACACGTCCTTTTGATGTGTGACTTCCAACCACCTCTTTAGGGTTGTGTCCAGCCTCTAAAAGGGCTCTTATTCCAGGTCCATATTTAATGGGACAGTCTTGACTTGTTAATAACCCTCTTTCCAAATTGCCCCATGCGCATGTAGGACTAGGAAAACGTATTAGAGTCAGTCTAAATATTAATCCTGAGGCCTTCTACCAATTGTAAAGCACGAGGGAGTGCTGTTAACTCCACTTTCTGGACACATGTATTTGCCTGGAGGGTTTTGGCCTCAAGAGTCTGGGTTAGAGGGGCATCTGGGTGGCCCAGTTGGTTAAGCATCTGCCTTAAGCTCAGGTCATGATCTCAGGGTCCTGGGATCGAGCCCCACATCAGGCTTTCCGTTTGGGGGGGAGCCTGCTTCTCCCTCTGCTCTCATCTCCTGCTCGCTCTCCTCTCTCTCTCTCTCTCTCTCAAATAAATAAAATCTTAAAAAAAAAGAGAGAGAGAGAAAAAATAAAAAAAAAAGAGTGGGTTAGACTGACTAAAGCGCACACCCAACTTTTCTTATCCCCTTTTCCATGAAACCACTGCCAGCAGTAAACCAATTGTCATGTGCGTTATCGATAGGAGAGTCTTTCAAGCCTGATATGCTAGCATAAACAACACCAGTAACTTCGAGACAGTTATGCTCTTTGGAAGTACGATGGTCAGGTCCTGGCATAAGGGAAGCTGGGTTTAAAGGCTGACAGATCTTCAAGACCACCTCAGGCGTGTCTAAGAGCACAGCCTGGGATTTTTTTTTTAATATTTTATTTATTTATTTGACAGAGAGAGAGATCACAAGCAGGCAGAGAGGGGGAGGCAGGCTCCCTGCTGAGCAGAGAGCCTGATGCAGAGCTTGATCCCAGGACCTTGGGACCATGACCTGAGCCAAAGGCAGAGGTTTAACCCACTGAGCCACCCAGGCGCCCCACAGCCTGGTATTTAATCAGTCCCACAAACCCTTCATCCATTGGTGCCCTTTAGTCTTTAAAACACTTGCAACCGGACGTGACGTCATCAGTCAGGGACTGTCCCTTAGAAAGTTCTGGAGGCTTCCTCCAGCTGGAGGGCTGTTGCAGCCACTGCTCAAAGACAAGCAGCCACCCTTGTGCTACATCGTCAAGTGGCTTTGAGAAAGAGCTGGTCTTGTTTCATTTCCTGATTTCTCGGTAAGAACTCCAAAGCTTGACCCTGTTTCTCGGCTACTTATAAAGTGAAAGGCTTTTCTAAATTTGACAGAGCCAAGGCTGGGCTGATAAAAGCTGAGCTCTTACTGTTTGAAGGTCATCCACCAGCCTTTAGTCCAGAGTAAAGCTTCTTCATCGGGGCCTTCAGTTGAATCACAGTGTGGCTTGGCTAAGAGGCCAAATCCAGGAATCCCAGGTGGCAGAAGCCATGTCTCGGAAAGTGTGGAGTTGCTTCTTTGTAGCTGGGGGCTCAAGATCTAGCATAGCTTTTTTTTTTTCTGTCAGTAGATAGAGTACAGTGACCTGCTGTTATTAGCTCATATCCTAAGTATTATACTTTCTATTTAAATATTTGTGCCTTTTTAGGGAAGATGCGATACACTCTGTCTGCAAAGAAATCAAGGTTATAGCATTGCTGCCAAACATTTCCTTAGTGGGACTACAGATTAAAATATCATCCACAGGGCGCCTGGGTGGTCAGTCATTAAGCGTCTCCTTTCAGCTCAGGTCATGATCCCAGGGTCTTGGGATGGAGTCCCTTATCAGACTCCCTACTCCTAGCAGACTGGGGAGTCTGTTTCTCCCTCTATCCCTACCCCCGCTTGTGTGTGCACTCTCTCTCTCTGTCAAATAAATAAAATCTTTTTCTTTTTGAAGATTGTATTTATTTATTTGACACAGAGAGAGAGAGATCACAAGTAGGCAGAGACGCAGGCAGAGAGAGGGGGAAGCAGGCTCCCTGCTGAACAGAGAGCCCTATGCGGGGCTCAATCCCAGGACCCTAAGATCATGACCTGAGCTGAAGACAGAGGCTTAACCCACTGAGCCACCCAAGCGCCCAAATAAAATCTTTAAAAAAATAAATAAAATATCGTCCACATATTAAATGATAGTCCCTTGAGGCAAGGATATGTCAGGTCCTTACTAAGTGTAGTCGCAAAGAGGTGAGGACTGTCTCTAAATCCCTGGGGCAAGACGGTCCAGGTTAGTTGAGCAGCCTGTCGACTTGAAGGTGAGGTCCATTCAAAGGCAAACAGTGGCTGCATCTCCTCACCTGAATACAAAAGAAAGGGTCTTTTAAATCAAGGGCTGTAAACCAGTTAGCATGACCTGGGTGAGAAGAGTGTATGGACTTGGCGTTCTGGGACGAATAGGCCCGCTGCCTCATCTATAGCTCTTACATCTTGTACCGTGCGCAGCTCTCCATTTGGCTCTTCTACCGCTGAAGTGTTACAAGGAGATTAACAAGGCCTTAAAGTACCATGTTTAAGAAACTCATCAATGTGTGGTTGTACCCCAGGCTTTGCCACGAATTTTAAAGGGTATTGTCTTTTTTTTTTTTTAAGATTTTATTTATGTATTTGACAGAGAGAGAGAGATCACAAGTAGGAAGAGCAGCAGGCAGAGAGAGGGGGGAAGCAGGCTCCCCACTGAGCAGAGAGTCAGATGCGGGCCTCGATCCCAGGACCCCGAGATCACGACCTGAGCCGAAGGCAGAGGCCCAAGCCACTGAGCCCCCCAGGTGCCCCAAGGGTATTGTCTTTTATGAGGTATAGTAGTTGGGTCCTTTAAGGTCACTTTAACTGGGTGGATTTATTTATTTTTTTTTTTTTTTTAGGATTTTATTTATTTATTTGACAGAGAGAGAGACATCACAAGTAGTCAGAGAGGCAGGCAGAGAGAGAGAGGAGGAAGCAGGTTCCCCGCTGAGCAGAGAGCGTGATGCGGGGCTCCATCCCACGACCCTGAGATCATGACCTGAGCGGAAGGCAGAGGCTTAACCCACTGAGCCACCCAGGTGCCTCCTGGGTGGACTTTAAAAGCCCATCCTGGGATATCATAATCCCAGACCTGTGGATGTATTTCCCTCCAGACATTAGAAGGGATATCAGAGTAAGAACAAGCTGTCCTTTTCTTTAATAAGAGCAAATCTGCTCCCTAGTTTATACATCAAGTCTCATCCAAGTATTGGAGGCGGGACAAGACGGAAGGACCAGAAACACATGAGTAACCAATCGACTTTTGTGTTTACAAGTCAAAGGCATTGTCTGATGGCACAGTTTAGTTTCTTATGCTATGTCAACAGTTTTACGGATAGAAAGACAAGTAAGACCAGGAGTGCTGAACAAGGATGGAGTAAGTGCTCCTGCATCAGTGAGAAAATGAATGAATTTACCTCCCGCTCCAGGGTAACCTGAGGCTCAGTCATTTTGCTGTCAAACGGACTCAGACCCGCCTCAGGGGCCCGTCATGCCAGATCCTCTGTTCCTGCTCTCAGGTGGGGAAGTGGGTGCCTGACCTCCTGTCTCTCTCTCTGGAGACAAGGACAGTCTCTCTCTTCCAATGTCCTTCTTGTTTACACGCAGGACGTGGCCCGGGAAGAGAACCTTTGTCAGGACATTTTCTGGTCCATCTGAAACATGGAACCTTACCGGACTTCTTGTCTGCAATTGGCCGTTGCGCCTGCTCAGTCTGGTGGGGCGGGGGCGGGGAGCTGGGGCGGCGGGGGTGGGGGGAGCTGGGGCGGCGGGGGTGGGGGGAGCTGGGGCGGGGTCCACAGTAGGGGCACCCAATACTCCAGCCTGTATCTTACCCAGTAACTAAGCCCTTCTGCCCTTTTCCCGTCTTATTATCATGTCTGTGTAATTCAAAATGCCGTAGGCACCTCCAGGAAGTATTGGGTGGGAGTTTGAGGGCCTTAAGCCATTTTAATTAACTTTCGGCTGACTGTCAGGTGCCAACTGATTCATAGAACGCATGTTTAAAATAGTTATTCCCCAAGCCTGGCTTTGTCGGAGCAGTGTGGGACGCTTACTCTCAGGGTCGTGAGTTCGAGCCCCACATTGGCTACAGAGATTACTAAAAATAAATAATTTTTAAAAATAAATACAATAATTATTCCCTCAGGTGGAGAAGGGTCCAGGTTCGCGTACTTACAGAAAGCCTCTCTTAAGTGACCCTGAGATAGAGCAGGATTTTCATCAGCTCTTTGAGCGAATAGGTGTTATATTTACCATGATTAAAAATTACTAAAGTACAAAAAGGTATTCAATGAAGTCTCTCTCCTATCCTTGTTCCCCACTCACCCCATCTCCCACATTTGATAAATGCTATTATGGTTCTAGTGTACCCTACCAGAGATTTTAATACATACACAAGCAAATATGAATGTCGATGAATGTGTTTTAACCCCCCCCCTTTAAAATTCGTATTATACACACTATTCTGCTTTTTCCTGTTTTCACTCAATGACTGTCTCATGGATCTTTCCACATTAGTATATGGACAGCACCCGCAGCTTCTTCACAAATGCGTGACATTCCCTTTTGTGGATCTGCCACAATCCATGTTACCAGTCTTGTATTGCTAGACAGTGACAAAGTTTCAAATATTTGTCATTAAGAAAGAAAGAGGAAAAAAGAGAAAGAAAGAAAGGAATAAAGAAAAGGAAAAAGAAAGAAGGAAAGGAAAGAAAGAGGGAAGGAAGGAGGGGAGGAAGGAAGAAAGAAAAAAAGACTTGTGGAGGTGCCTGGGTGGCTCACTCGATAAAGCCTCCATCATGATCTCAGGGTCCTGGGATGGAGCCCCTCTTTGGGCTCTGCGCTCAGCAGAGAGTCTGCTTGAGATTTTCTCTCCCTCTCCCTCTACCCTTCCCCCACCCCATGCTCTTGCTCTCTGTCTCTCTCTCAAATAATCTTTAAAAAAAGAAAAAAGAATGCTTCAGAACAACTATATGATCACATTTTCCCTGTGTGAGTATATCTGTGGGATCAATTCCCAGAAGTGGAATTGCCCATCAGAGGGTCAGAGGGAGTGATGGGAGAAACCAAAGTGCAATTTTAAAAAATAAAATGCATATAATGCAAAATTCAAAAGGCATAATAGAGTATAGAAGGAAAAGCAAGTCTCCCTCCCACACCATCCCCTGCCACTCAGCTCCCTTCATAGAAACAGCCAGAATTATTCATTTCCTGTGTATTTCCCCAGAGACTATGTGCATAATCAAATATATATATACACACACATATATACATATATATTTTTTCTTTTATTCTTATTCTTTTAACCCAAATAGTAGTACACAAGACACCTTGCTTTTTTTTTTTCTGTACACTAAATCTTCAAGACACTTCTATGTCGGTATAATGTCACCTCCGTGCAAAAGGGGATTTTCTAGCCATACTCGGTGTGAGGCAGTTGCACATGTTCCTTTTCACTGTGTTTCTCATTCCAGCTAAAAAGCAAGTTAGCTCAAGCCTGAGATTCTCAGAGAGTTGGAAACACTTTTAGCCGTTATATCTGTTTTTAAGATGTGTGTGATGGGGGGGGGGCTTATTATTTAAATATCCTATTTGCATTTCCGTCTCTGAGCCCTAATGTGGGAAGAAGGTTTCAGGAGGGCAAACCTGAAATGAAGCCTCATGGATGCTCTGTAGTGTGGGACTTGCCCAGTCCGGGGCACTCCTGGAATCTGTCACTTGAGGCTCCCGCAAGTCTCCTGTTCCGCTCAGCCTTGCCCTGCTTAACGCATTGGTGTTCAGCACACGATTTTGTTCGAAGCAAGGATTTGTGTCCGATACACGCCCGTGGATTTCAGAAGAGGATAGTGAAGCCAAGAGAGATGGTGCAACCTATTCAAGGTCACCCCGCTGGTAAAAGCAGGACCGGAACCTGGGTCTCCCAAGCAATGCCTACATCCTTCTCCTCTCCCCATGCCAGGATCCTCAGCCACCTTCTCAGGGCAGATTGCGTCCTCAGTTGGCAGCAGGGCGTTTAACCAGCTCTTCCAGATGGCATGTGCGCGTGTCATCACGCACCACCTGAGCCCAAATAACTGCTTGCCCAGCGACGTCCTGGGCGTCCCAGTAGCACTCCAAGGACAGGGGAAGAAGGCCGTAGGCAGATGTCCGGTCCCGCCCGCAGCACCCGAGTCTAATCGGCGCAGGGCCAAAGAAAGGCCGGATCCAAGAGCTCACAAGAACCGGGAAGCACCACGAGACGCCCCTGGGCCTCGTCCGGACGGGCTGCGGAGTGGTTAACCGATCGCGGGGCTCTCAGCAGAAGCGCCTGGGCAATGCGCGGGTTGAAACTCGCTCCCCAGGTGGGCCGCACGGGGTCGCTGTTGGGAGATCCGAGCGCGGCCCGGGAGCTCTGTTTCCCGGGCTCCCTGAGAGGTTCCCCTGGAGCTAATGAGTGCTCGGCCCCGAGGGGAGGAAATACAGGGACTAGAAAGAGCACTCTGGAGTTGGATCCGGGCTCGGGGGCAGCTCTTTCCCTCAAGACAGCTGCCCCGAGCCTCAGTTTCTCCCAATGTTAAATGGAGAGAGAGCGCGTGCATGCCTCGCAGGCTGGCTGTGAGGTTCTGATGAGGTCATGTCTGCGAAAATATTTGGCAAATTATACGCCGCGTACAAATGTGGGGAGGCGCTACCTCCCTGTGCCCGAGAGGAAGCCTTTTGGAAGAGCCTGGATTATTTTCAGAGCTCGGCAGCAGCTCCCAGTTATCCTTGGAAGTCGGCTTGCGAATCCACGCTTCTTTCCCCCGGAGCGTCCTCTCCCTGGGTCGGCGGGCTGTGCTTGGGACTTCATTTAAGATCCGCTTCCCCCTCTCGTGGCTTCGCGGGTTGGTTGGTTTCGGAGGCTCAGACGGCTTCTGGAGTCAGGTGTGGGGCAAAGAACCGGTCTCTCCCCGCAGACCCATTCCCGGCCCTGCCCCTTAGTGTACCCTGGATTTAGGAGCGACTTTGTGGCTTGAGTCTAGGTCCCAGGATCGCCCTTGGGGATCCCACGGCGTCACGGTTGCTCCCAGAGCATCAGGGGCCGCCGAAACGGAATAAACGCCTGACATTTGCCTCCCAGCTCCCCGACGGAGAGATGCTGAAAGGTTCATCGGATAGAGCCGGCGTGAGGTTGGCTCCCCGGGGCTCTCTCTGAGGGCCGTGATGTTGATTCACAGGTTGTTTAGCGAGGCCTTCAGTGGGTCTCTTAGAATGTCAGATAATAGCCCACCCCTGCCCCCCGCCAAAAAAACGAGTTCCTACTCTGTGGTCTCCCATCTAATGAAAATGCAGCCTGCCCCAACCTGGATTAAAAGAGACTTTCTTTTCTCTCTCCCTTTTAAAGAGTCTGTAGGCTTGGAACTACCATTTAAAACAAGAGAGGGACGCCTGGGTGGCTAAGTTGGTTGAGCGGCTGCCTTCAGCTTAGGTCATGATCCCAGCGTCCTGGGAACGAGTCCCGCATCGGGCTCCTTGCTCGGCGGGGAGCCTGCTTCTCCCTCTGCCTCTGCCCGCCTCTCTGTCTGCCTGTGCTCACTCTCTCGGACAAATAAATGAATAAAATCTTTTAAAAAAATAAAATAAAATAAAACAAGAGAAATTGCAGGAGGCCATTTCATGCCGAGGTAGAGCAGAATCTCAGAAAAGGTTAGCTAGGAGAGAGGGATGGGCAAATGCTTCCCCTCCCGCAGGCATAGAAGTGGCCCTGAGGGGTGGGGGTGGGAGTGGGGGTGGGGGGGGTACGCCTAGGTGGCTCAGTGGGTTAAGCCTCTGCTTTCGGCTCAGGTCATGATCTCAGGGTCCTGGGATGGAGCCCGCATTGGGGGTCTCTGCTAGGCGGCAAGCCTGTTTCCCTCTCTCTCTCTGCCTGCCTCTCTGCCTACTTGTGCGATCTGTCTGTGAAATAAAAATCTTTAAGAAAAAAAAAAAAAGTGGCCCTGGGCAGGGAGAGCCCTGGAATCCCACCCGCACAGCTGGCCTCAACTGGCATGAGGGACTATTCCTTCCTGTGGCCTCCTCCGTAGGCTGGCTGTTCTTGACCTTTCATGACTAATGTACTCATCATTTTGGCAGGCCTTGTGGTTTTTTTAACAGAAAAGGGGAAGCCGTGTTCATCAGCTGTTGTCTACAGATGGACAGTTACAGCACACAGCTGAAGATGAACCAGGAAAACCGAGAGAAGAGTACATTTTCTCCGGTTGTCAAAATGCTGCATTTTACCTTTTCTTTAGGTGAGGACCTGCCAATGCAAGATTTACACCCGAATTAATCCACAGTGAGTGTGAAAGGGCATTTTTTTTTAAGATTTTATTTATTTATTTGACAGACGGATCACAAGTAGGCAGAGAGGCAGGCAGAGAGAGAGGGAGGAAGCAGGCTCCCGGCTGAGCAGAGAGCCTGATGCGGGACTCGATCCCAGGACGCTGGGATCGTGACCTGAGCCGAAGGTAGCGGCTTTAACCCACTGAGCCACCCAGGCGCCCCGGGCTTTTTTTTTTTTTTTTTTTTTAAGGAAGACCCGGGTTTTTGTTGTTGTTTTTTAAGATTTTATTTTTTATAACAGTGAGAGACATTGAGAGAGTGAACACAAACAAGCAGGGGGAGTGGGAGAGAGAGAAGCAGGCTTCACACTGAGCAGGGAGCCCAGTGTGGGGCTAATTCCCAGGACCCTGGGATCATGACCTGAGTGAAGGCAGATGACCAACAACTGAGCCACCCAGGTCCCCTCCCCAGGTGATTCTAATGTCCACAGTTAGGGAACCACTGGCCTTACTTCTATCTCTTCCTTCAGGAAAACTTCCCTGATTTTCCCCCTCTCTTATCATCACACACATTCATGACCCTGACCCTGTGGGGTAGCCCTCCCATGGGCTCCTGTGGGACCTGCTACTTAGCCTTTCATAATACTGGTCACTTTATTCAAGGCTCGTCCTTGGGAATACTGGGAGATCCTTGAGGGCAGGACAAGTGTGAATTTCCACAGCTGGGTACATCTTGAGCTCTCTAAATTCCAGTTGAAGGAGTGAATTAATTTTCCTTGTGTGTGTGAATTAATTTTCTATTGGGACATGTCATTTCACTCATTGTGACCATGCCAATTTACTTTCTGTGGTCATAGATAATACCTGTAATTGTGTATTGCCCACTTAATCACACTTTCTCCAATTTTCATGGTCATTAGAAATGACCGTGTAATAAAAATAAAGTGTTTACAGCATTTTCTCCTTAAGGTATTTTATAAATTATTTGAGGAAATACTGCCAGCTCAAGCTATCAAATAAAAGATCAAAAAATGTTGGGCACCTGGGTGGCTCAGTAGGTTAAGCGACTGCCTTTGGCTGATGTCATGATCCTGGATCTGATCGAATCCCTGGTAGGCTCTGAGCTCCATAGGGAGTCTGCTTCTCCCTCTGACCCTCCCCTTTCTCATGAGCACTCTCTTAAATAAATAAATAAAATCTTTTTTTTAAAAAAAGGACCCCCAAATATGGTTTTTCACAGGAGAAGGTTAAATGATTAGAGTTGATTCAGGAGAGTTACATATGAAAATACGTATTTTCATTTAGGTTTTTGCAGACCTGAAATTTGGTTTTTCCCTTTTATTAAAAAAAAAAGTTCATAAGTTATGCTTTACAAAATTAGACAAAGGCAAATCAGTAAAAATGTCCATTTTGCTCAGTCCATATGGATTTAATGAAAGGGCGCGCGCGCGCACACACACACACGCACTTCAGAAGTTGAACAACGCTTTATTTCCAAAATCAGACAAAGACACAGATCTGCAAACACAGGCCCCCTATAACATTACGGAAGGGGTCAGATTACACGGCGGGCCGGCGGGGGCCCTCAGCAGCCCCCGTAATTGTCTCCACGTTCCTGGCCCCGCATTTCTAGATTCTGGGACGCCCGCAGACTCCTTAATGCCCCACTTTGTCACCCCGCCGGGCCGCGTGAATGGCAGCCAAGGTAACGTGACGGCGCCGCGCGGAGTCGCCCCGGGAGGGGGGCGGGCCCGGCCAGTGGGAAGGTCGGACGGGGAGCGGCGACATCACCCCACCGGCATCAGGCCATCGCCTCCATTCAACGGCGGAATGTCGGCGGGCGGGGGGGCGCGGGCCCCTCGGCCTGCGGTTAACCCTGTGCTCGCCCCAGGCTGAGCCCCGCCCGCGCCCGGAGCCCCGGCAGTGTGTACTCGTCCCCATGTGGGCGCGCGGCTCTTTCGGGGTTGTCTTTTTGGGTTTTGATCACTCCCCCACCACCATGTATTCTCGCTGCAGTTCAAATAATTTGGAAAGCATTCTAAGGTAATTGGGGGCGCGGATAGCCAGTGCAACGTTGGTGGCTTCTCTTTACTGGAAGTCCTGGCACAAGCGCCCCGAAGGGGAGCCGGTGGCCTGGCCCGTTCTTAAAATGCTGCCTCCTCCACACTTCGTACCTGGGAGCAGCCCTGAGGGACAAGCCTGGTCTCTTTCTTTTCCCCCTTCTCTGTAACTTAATTATTTTGCTAAGTAAAGGCGTGCTCATTTTCCAGTTTGGTTTTTTTTCCCCAAACTTTTTTCAGGAAATATTCACATTTACAGAAAAGTTCACTGCATAGTGCCATAATATAAATGAACATTCCTCTATCCATCTAGATTCACCACTTGGTAGCATTTTGCCTTATTGCCTTTATCATCCATTTCTACAGAGAGATCTCTTTCCGCTGCGTCTTTTGAAAGTAAATGGCTGATCGCAGGACATTTTGCCCTGAAGGAATTTCCATGCAGCAACTAGTAATAAGGATGGTCTCCTTCATAACCACAATTATCACACTTAAGAAAATTAACCCTAGTTAAATAGTATCACTTAAAATATGGGCCACATTTAAATTTTCTCAGTTTAAAAAAAAAAGTAACTTTTAACTATTTTTTTAAAAATCCAGAATCTAGGGCGCCTGGGTGGCTCAGTGGGTTAAACCTCCGCCTTCAGCTTAGGTCAGATCTCAGGGTCCTGGAATCGAGCTCCGCATGGGGCTCTCTGCTCAGCGGGGAGCCTGCTTCCCCCCCTCTCTCTGCCTACCTCTCTGACTACTTGTGATCTCTCTCTCTGTCAAATAAATAAATAAAAATCTTAAAAAAAAAAAAAATCCAGAATCTAGGGATGCCTGGGTGGCTCACTGAGTTAAGACTCCGCCTTCCGCTGAGGTCATGATCAAGGTCCTGAGATCAAGTCCCACATCTGGCTCCTTGCTTGGCAGGGAGCCTGCTTCTCCCTCAGCTGCTCCCCTTGTTTGTGTGCTGTCTCTCTGACAAATAAATAAAATCCCTTGTTGCTAAGCTTCTGGTGCAAATCTTGGGTGTCATATGCAAACCAGTGGGCCTCTCTGCCCTGCGGTCTCACCCAATGCTCATGTGATAACACTCCCTTTCAGAGACCATTTTCTCCAGAGCCAAGTGTCCCCTGGTGGCTCTTAGTCTTGCCATTTTCTCTTACTTATCCTTTGGATCCCAATGATTTACTTGCTGCTTTACAACAATTCTGATTAAACCCAAATTAAACCATTCTATTTTCTCTTTTTACGTTGACCTTTAAAAACATTTTTGAACTTCCCCTAAAGTCCTGTCACTCTTGTCCCATCCTGTCACTCTTGTCCCATGTGTGGACCTTAGAATTCTTTTCCTACAGTCTGTATTGCCTTTCTCTCTTGGCTTAGATACAATGCATGTGTATTGAGTGCTTGCTATATGTCAGATACTATATTAAGGGCTTTCTCTGTACCTCACTTAATCTTCAGAGCAGTCTTAGAAAGTTGGCATCATTAATGTCACCTGCATTGTCTTAACATTTTTTTTAAGTAAGCTTAATGCCCAACTTGGAGCTTGAACTCACCACCCTGAGACCAAGACTCTTGTGCTCTACTGACTGAGCCAGCCAGGTGCCCCAATGTTACCTCCACTTTATTTTTATTTATTTATTTATTTATTTATTTTTGAAGTAGGCTCCATGGCCCAGCTTGGAGGAGCCCAACATGGGGTTTGAATTTGCACCCTGGAGATCAAGACCTGAACTGAAATCAAGAGTCAGATGTTTAACCGACTGAGCTACCCAGGTACCCCTGTTACCCCCATTTTAAAGATAAGTCTTAAGATCAGTAATTTGTCTAGTGGGTGTGATATGGGAAGATGCAAAACGGGGACTCAATACTTGGCTATCTAATTCCTGACTCCATGTTCCCAATGCTACCTACTACCTCAAAGACATTGGCATGTCTGGAGCCCTCCTTTTATTCGACATGTAAATAGCCCATACAATTTAGTCATCAGGTCACTTTGCTGTGTCACTATTTTCATAAGTCGTTTGGTAGAAATTGGTGATACTCATGTACCAGAGCTCTATGTTGAACACAAGGCTAACATTTTAGCAAATGACATTTAGAGAGTTCTTATCAGCTAGCTTTTGGCTCACTGAGGCCATAGAACACCACTGTGATGCTCCTGGGGTCAGAGAGTGTTAGATCACTGCCTAAGCCAGTGATTTCCCAATTTCTGGAATTCAAAGACCATTAAAACGGCCTAACACCTTCTGGGGAAAGACATAAGATTGCCACTTCATGGGGCGCCTGGGTGGCTCAGTGGGTTAAAGCCTCTGCCTTCGGCTCAGGTTATGATCTCAGAGTCCTGGGATCGAGCCCCGCATCGGGCTCTCTGCTCTGGTGGGGAGCCTGCTTCCCCCTCTCTCTCTGCCTGCCTCTCTGCCTACTTGTGATCTCTCTCTCTGTGTCAAATAAATAAATAAAATGTTTAAAAAAAAAAAAAAGATTGCCACTTCATTACTTTGCCAAGTGAGGACATTAATTTTTTTTAATTACCATTTATGATACTAGTATCACCGTTTTATAAAAGAACGGTCATTTTATTTATTTTTTTTAAAGATTTTATTTCTTTATTTGGCAGAGAGAGAGAGATCACAAGTAGGCAGAGAGGCAGGCAGAGGGGGAGGGGAGCAGGACCCTGCTGAGCAGAGAGCCTGATGCGGGGCTCCATCCCAGGACCCTGCCCTGAGATCATGAACTGAGTCAAAGGCAGAGGCTTAACCCACTGAGCCACCCAGGCGGCCCTAAAAGAACGCTCATTTTAAACATATTCCCCTCGACCCCTACAAAAAATTTTGCAGTCACTGAGTATTACTATATTTATTTTGTTATTATTATGTTTGAGGGGTTATTTATTTGTTTTGAGAGAGAGAGAGAGAGGACAAGCAGGGGAAGGGGACAGAGGGAAAAAGAGAGAGAATCCTAAGCAGGCTCCGCACTCAGCTCCAAGCCTGACATGGGGCTCCAGCTCACCATCCTGAGATCACCACCTGAGCCGAAATCAAGAGTCAGACACTTAACTGACTGAGACAGCCAGGTGCCCCCAAAGATTTTATTTTTAGGTAGTCTCTATACCCAACACAGGGCTTGAACTCACAACCCTGAGATTAACAGTTACATGCTCAGTGGATTGAGCCAGCCAGGCACCTTGCATTTCTTTTTTTCTAAGGTGTTGGGGGATGCCTGACTGGCTCAGTTGGTTAAGTGACCAACTCATGGTTTCAGCTCAAACCATGAGTCTTGACATCAAGCCTCACTTTGGGTTCTGTGCTCACCTGGGAGTCTGCTCGAGATTTTCTCTCTCCCTCTGCCCCCCCCCAAATAAATAAATAAATAAATAAATAAATAAATAAATTCTTTAAAAAAAAGATTCTAAAGCAATAAGACTTCATTTAGACAAGATAGAAGATGTGTGGGGTGCCTGGTTGGCTTAGTTCATGGAGCATGTGACTCTTGATCTTAAGGTTGTGGGTTAGAGCCCCACATTGGGTGTAGAGATTACTTTAAAAAAAAAAATATATATATATATATATATATATCTTTAAAAAAAAGAAGGGGTGCCTTGGTGGTATAGCCCATTGAATATTTGACTTTTGATTTCAACTTAGGTCATGGATCTCAGGGTCATGAGATTGAGCCCGAGCTGGGCTCTGGGCTCAGGGGAGCCTCCTTAAGATTCTCTCCCTTTCCCTCTGTCCCTCAGCTCCCCCCACTTGCACTCTCTCTCATTCACTCTCTCATTCTCTCTCTAATAAAATTTTGTAAAAAAAAATAAGTAAATAAATAAAGATTTTAAAAAGAACATTCAATTCCTGATCTCTGGGTTCTAAGTTTGAGCCCCATGTTGGATATAGAGATTACTAAAAAAGAAAAGAAAGAAAGAAAAAGTTTCCTTATTTAAAAAATACTTTAGGGGTGCATGGGTGGCTCAGTGGGTTAAAGCCTCTGCCTTTGGCTCAGGTCATGATCCCAGGGTCCTGGGGTTGAGCCCCGAGTTGGGCTCTCTGCTTGGCAGGGAGCATGCTCCCCCCGCCCTGCCCCCGTCTCTGCCTGCCTCTCTGCCTGCTTGTGATCTCTGTCTGTCAAATAAATAAATAAAAATCTTTTTAAAAATACTTAAAAAAAAGAGAAATATTGTATGATTCTAGATATTGCTTCAAGAAATGAAACATTGGGGATGTCTGGGTGGCTCAGTCGGTTAAGCATCTGCCTTCAGCTCAGGTCCTGATCCTAGGGTCCTGGGATTGAGTTCAGGCTCCCTGCTCAGCAGGGAGCCTGCTTCTCTCTCTGCCTGCCACTCCCACTGCTTGCACACTCTCTCTCTCTCTCTCTGACAGATAAATAAATAAAATCTTTTTAAAAAATAAATAAATAAGGACACTCGGGTGTCTCAGTCAGCTGAGCATCTGCCTTTGGCTCAGGTCATAATCCCAGGGTCCTGGGATCAATCCCCATGTTAGGCTCCCTGCTCAGTGGGGAGCCTGTTTCTCCCTCTCCCTCTCCAGCATGTTCCCCCTGCTTGTGTTCATGTACTCTCTCTCTCTCTGTCAAATAAATGAATTTTTTTTAAAAAAGAAAATCTTGGGGCACCTGGGTGGCTCAGTGGGCTAGGCCTCTGCCTTGGGCTCAGGTCATGATCCCAGGGTCCTGGGATCGAGCCCTGCATCGGGTTCTCTGCTCAGCGGTGGGGGGGAGCCTGCTTCCTCCCCTCTCTGCCTGCCTCTCTGCCTACTTGTGATCTCTGTCTGTCAAATAAATAAAATCTTTTTTTTTAAATAAATAAAATCTTTAAAAAATTATTCTCTAATTTGGCATTTCTGGCAATAGACCACAAATTATGCTGTTATAATCCTAACAGCATAATTAGCAATTTTGCTGAAATGAAGAAAAAAATATACAATAACTTGTGAATTCTGTTTTTCTTTTACTCATCCTATATTCACTGCCCTATCAACAGTACACCAAACATGCACCAATGCACCATAATTATTAAATTCCATTGTCTTGGACATTTTGCCAACTTTTACTCATATAAAATCATAGTTTTCATATATTTTTTTTAAATTTTGTTATTTAAAGGTAGAGTGAAGACAGGATAGAATATATTATAGGCTTTTGTTATGATTATTTAATAATGTAGACATATATATGAACTTCCCTCCATTGGAACTCTCCCCCCAGGCCCTGCAAATGTTGGAGAGAGACCTAAAGGGGCAACTGCTACTTGGTGTGAGGTTTCTGCCTGGTGCTGTGGCACCTGGCACCTGGCACCTGGCACCTGGGCGGCTCAGTTGTTTAAGCGTCTGACTCTTGATTTCCGCTCAGGTCATGACCTCAGGGTCGTCATGGGACTGAGCCCCACAGTCAGTGGGGAGTCTGCTTGGGATTCTCTCCCTCTCTCTCTGCCTTTCCCCCTGTGCTTTCTCTCTGTCTCCCTCTCTAAAAATAAATAAATACTTAAAAAAAAAAAAACCCTCAGTATTGTCCACCCCTATTTCCAGAGCTCTGAGACCCTTGCCTCCATGACCTTTCCTGGTGTCTTACCCTCTTGGGTTTCCTGGTGTCTTACCCTCTTGGGTTTCTAAAGAGACATTAGTGGGACAGAGCTTCTAGGACACGTACTGCTCAGTTCAATGCAGCCCACTCCTCCCTGAGGACCCGGAACAGCTTACTGGGGGGTTGGACCCCTGTCTGTCTGAGCAACACCACAAAGTGTGAGGTGCCTTCGATTCCCACCGCTCTTCTTTTTTTTTTTTTTAAGATTTTATTTATTTATTAGACACAGAGAGAGAAAGATCACAAGTAGGCAGAGAGGCAGGCAGAGAGAGAGGAGAGAAGCAGGCCCCCTGCTGAGCAGAGAGCCCAATGCGGGGCTGGATCCCAGGACCTGAGATCATGACCTGAGCGGAAGGCAGAGGCTTAACCAACTGAGCCACCCAGGTGCACCCCCACCCCCCTCAGCTCTTCTACATGAGAGCTTAATAGACAGCAACTGCTGCCCAACGAAGTGCAGGGGTGGGATTTGGGAATAGGCCCTGGCCAGGCCACAAGCTCACAGAGTACAGTAAGTCCCCTCCCACACTTAGAGCTCTCCTTTCGGTGTTTAGCAAATACTGGGAAGTCTATGAATTTCAATTCAGAACTAATGGCAAACATTGAGATAAACAATAAAATTATAAATAAAGGAACTTTTAGGTCATTGATATTGAATTCTGTAAAATTGCACTACCAAAATAACACACGGGGCATGCATAAATGGTTTAACAAACTATTTTCAAAATTCAAAGAAGATGCTTCAGACTCTAAACAGTAGTTGTCTGTGGTGGTTCTAGTGGCAAATGGTGGTTCTAGTGTGCAAATGGAAATGCATAGCTATTAAAAGAGACCACCTCGACTGCTATTTTATTTTATTTTACTTTTTTGAAGATTTTATTTATTTATTGGACAGAGAGAGCAAGAGAGCACAAGGAGGGAAAGCAGCAGAGGCAGAAGCAGGCTCCCTACTGACCAGGGAGCCAGATTCCGGGCTTGATCCCAGAACCCTGAGATCACGACCTGAGCCGAAGGCTGAGGCTTAACCAACCAAGCCACCCAGGCGCCCCAGCTTCTATTTTAAACAAATTTACCACTAAGTAGTTGTCAAATCTTGAGGCTGCTAGGAGCTTAAGACTGCAGCCAAATGCCCCTGCCGGCCACTTCGGCCCCTCCCCTCGGACATCCTCCTAACCAGGCTGCTTACCAGTGCGTGAAGCCTTCACGAGGCACAGCCCCCGCCGCCGCAACACCACCCACCCCACCCCCGTCCTCACCCCCTGCCTTCCCCAGGCCCCCGGCTTGCTTTCAGGCACCCGGGCGAGCATGCATGCTTGCAGCGAGGTCCCCCGTCATTCTGGGTGACTCACTCGAAGTTTTTATAACACTGTAGGTGCCAGCCATTCACAGTTACTCAAAGTGGTTTCACCCTCCAGATTTTCCCAAGGGTTTATGTTGCCGACTTCACAGGGCTTTGCAGGAACATCCAAACCCATCTAAGGAAAGGCTCGCATACCCGCAGGTTGAGGCTGCTGGTGTGAGCTAAGGAATTAAAGATAGGACTGTCCTCATTATCCTTCCTCTAGACACACTGCTGCTGGTAAGTTTTCAGCATACGCCTATCCTGTGTGTGTGTGTGTGTGTGTGTGTGTGCGCGCGCGCGCGCGCGCGCGCTCGCTCGCACGCTGTTGTGTTATGTATTGTTTTGCTGTTTTTTGTCCTTTTTTAAATTTTTATTTTATTTTTTTTAAGATTTTATTTATTCATTTGACAGAGATCACAAGTAGGCAGAGAGGCAGGCACAGAGAGAGAGGAAGGGAAGCAGGCTCCCCGCCGAGCAGAGAGCCCGATGCGGGGCTCGATCCCAGGACCCTGAGATCATGACCTGAGCCGAAGGCAGAGGCTTTAACCCACTGAGCCACCCAGGCGCCCCTTGTCTTTTTTTTTTTTTTTTTTTTTAAGATTTTGTTTATTTGACAGAGAGATCACTAGTACAGAGAGACAGGCAGAAGCAGGCTCTCTGCTGAGCAGAGAGCTGATTTGGGGCTCAATCCCTGAGACCTGAGACCATGACCTGAGCCTAAGGCAGAGACTTAACCCACTGAGCCACCCAGGCACCACCCACCCCCCTTTTTTTGTTTAAATTGAGAGCATTCCTGAGCCTTGGGGCAGGGAATGGAAGGGATAAGGCAATAGGGGGGTAAATAAGTCCTGTAAACGCTGGTAAATATTTCATCCTGGGGCACTGCGAAGGAATACTTATTCATGGTTGAACATAAACTGTGACATCTCCCCCTTCTGGGGATCCCACACTGGCCATCTTCCCTTCACCCCTCGCCCCATCCCTCACCCCACGTCTTCAAATCAAAGCACAAGGGCCCTATCCCTGTCTCCATTTGGAGAAGAATCCTTCTCATTGTGATCATTGTGTGTGAGAACAAAAGAATTTATGGATCAAAGGTTTAGGGTCTTCAGCCCCACCACGATCACATGACCACCCAGCTCAAAGGAGGCAACTGTCAACTGAAGTATTGGTCGGAAGCCTCTGGCCTTCCACGGAGAGTCCCCGTGGTTACCTAGAAACAGTCCCCTCACGTCACTTACATTGTTCTACACTGTGCTGCTAACAGTCCTTGGAAAGACTCTGTATTTAGCCATTTCAAGTTGTATGCTTAATGAAAGCACCTTTTTTTTTCCTTTTGTGATCTCTCTGAAGCATACAGTCCTGCATCCCCCCAGCCCCCAAATTAATTTTGGGTTTCCTTGAGAACTTTCGAATCAGTGGCCTCATGCTCCCAAATCCTGTTGGTGGTTTTAGTGTCATCATTTTTACATGAGTAAATATTTTACAGGATCTGAATGTAAATATTGTTTTAAATGAATAGATTGTTTACAGGTTGACATTTTTTTTAAATCTTAGGACTTCTTATCTAATAATACACTAAATCCATCTACGTCTTCCTTTATTCAGGTCTTTCTTTTCTGGCCTGGGAAGTGTTTCTGTGTTCCTCATATGGCTCTTGCAAAAGTCCTGAGTTTGTTCTTAAGAATTTTACCTTGTTGGGGCACTTGGGTGGCTCAGTGGGTTAAAGCCTCTGCCTTCGGCTCAGGTCATGATTCCAGGGTCCTGGGATCGAGCCCCGCATCAGGCTCTCTGCTCAGCGGGGAGCCTGCTTCCTCCTGTCTCCTCTGCCCGCCTTTCTGCCTACTTGTGACCTCTGTCTGTCAAATAAATAAATAAAATCTTTAAAAAAAAAAAGAATTTTACCTTGTATTGCTGTTTTTAATGGCACTTTCCAAGATCTTTTCTAACTGCTGTTGTCTGTACAAGATGACCACCCAATAATATTGCTGAAACGGCCTTCTTGCTTTAAAGGAGAGAGGAGGGCTTTGCTTGGCTTTTGTGCCTGCTTTTAAAAATTGAAACAGGATGAGTTTGAATGTGGTGAGCTAGAAGTCACAGGAGGGACACACTTGGGGTAGGTCCATCAGGGCCCTGCAGCTGTAAGCATTGGTCAAGGTGTAAGGAGAGTGGCTCTTTGAAGTTGTGGGGCTGGGAGGTCAGCTGTGATTCCCCAAGCCTCCAAGGCCACAACCGTTCTTATCTCTTTTCAGGTCGTCCTCGTGCTAGGAGATCTCACATACCCCCTTGCTTCCACATCGGTGGTGTGAGCACTGGATATCGTACTCATCAGATACTTCTCTCTTCTACAGCTACACGTTTCTTGCATATTTCTTTTCATCCTGTTCTTAGCTAAGGTGGAGGGTTGCTGATCACTCTTGTGTAAGTGCCCTTGAAGGCTGTAGGTGCGTCTTCGATGCTTACACTGGTACGCTGAAGGAAATGGGGGCACTAATGGGGCATGTTTGCAAAGTGCCAGGAGCTCTGCTTTCCATGAGCATCTCACTTAATTCCCCCAACAACCCTATTGGAAATTACTAGTATCTTCCTCCCTACTCTAAAGGAGAGAAAACTGAGGCTCAGAGAGATGAATACATTGTCGAAGGTCACACGGTTGGTAAGTGGGAACCCCAAGATTTGGACCCATGCATATTGGTCTCTGTCACCTAATCGCCTTTTGTGGTAGTGGAAGAAAAAAGACCTAAATTATGCCTGAACCAAACGGAAATTGTTTCTTTTATTAAACTTGTGCGGCAGCCGTGGGGGAGCACTGCTCAGATTTCCCCTTAAGTGAGAGCCTGGCGTGAGCAGGGTAGTTAGCTGGCCATGTCCAGCAGCAGCGACTTCAGAACCTACCACAGTGTTTACACAGAGAGCATGTTCCTCCCAGACCACTCCTGACTGGTGGCCGTGCCTGCAGGAGAGGTAGAACCAGGCCATTCCTGTCCACTGTGGGGCTCCTCCAGTCTCTGTGTTGGGGCCCTGCACTGGCCTGGCTGAGGTCTTCTCAGAGCTGCAAGAGCCAAGGCTCTTCCTATCCAACCCTCTTTCCTTCCACTCTCCCTGCCTAGGATTCAGAGCTTCTCCCCAGCATGAAGCTCAAACTCACCTCCTCAGAGATCAAGAGTAGCACGTTCTACTGACTGAGACAGCCAGGTGCCCCTGTAATGTCACTCTTTCCCCCTTTTTCTTTGTGTTGGAGTTTACTTTGTTGGGTAGTAACCTAGCCCCTTGGGGTAGGCAGAATAAGGGCCCCCAAAGATGTCCATGTCTTAATCCCCAGAATTTGTGAACAAAACGCAACGTTCAACAGCTCTAGGGAATTAAGGTTTGCAGACGGAATTGAGGCTGCTAATCAACTGGCCTTGAGATGAGGTGACTATCCTGGCCTATTTGGGCAGGCCCAACACAGCCGCAAGGGTCCTTTTTTGTCAGAGAGGGAGGCTGGAAAGTGAGAGAGCAGATGTGTTAACGAAAGCAGAGGTCAGAGTGAGGTGATGGCTGACTTTCAAGATGGAAGGCAGCCATGAGCCAAGGCACATGGGCAGTCTCCAGAAACTGGAAAGGTCAAGTACATGGATTTGCCATTGTCTCTTTTTTCTCAGGTTGGCCTGACTGCCTACTGCTTCTTCCTTGACCTTTTTTCAAGGAATCTTGTTTTGTCTTTGAGCCTTGTCCTGTTGAAGTTTACCCTTAGAATTTTCTTTCTGTCATCAGAATGCTGAAAATTAAGACAGATTTTTCAGGTGACAATCTGCCCAGGTAATGAGATATGGTTGAAAGCTGGCATTTTGTGGGCCCAATAATATTCCTGTACGTATTTGCTTTCTGTACTGAAAATGCAGGGCAGGGGCGCCTGGGTGGCTCAGTGGGTTAAAGCCTCTGCCTTAAGCTCTGGTCATGATCCCAGGGTCCTGGGATCGAGCCCCACATTGGGCTCTCTGCTCATTGGAGAGCCTGCTTCCTCCTCTCTCTCTCTCTGCCTGTCTCTCTGCCTACTTGTGATCTCTGTCAAATAAATAAATAAAATCTTAAAAAAAAAAAAAGAAAAAGAAAATGCAGGGCAGACCAATGGCATGCCAAGTATAACATGACTAACCATTTCCCATGGATGCCAAGCAAAATTACAGTCTCTAAATATCTCTTTCTAGTTAAATAAAATTGAGAGAGGAAAAAAATTAATCAACACTGTATCCATAGGAAAAGGGAATATGTTTGTGTATAATAACAAAGGACTGATTTTTTTTTTGTGGCAATTGAGGGGGCAGAGAGGTTTATCACTATATATAATGGGTTGCATTGTGCCCCCCCCCCCAAATTCAGTTAAGGTCCTCATCCCCAGTGCCTCAGAATGTGACCTTATTAGAAATAGAATCATAGCAGTTGCAATTAAGATGAGGTTCTATTACAGGGTAATGGGCTTCTTATCTGGTGTCCTTTAGTAAGCTCTGGTATCCTTATAAAAGGGGACATTCAGGGGCACCTGAGTGGCTCAGTGGGTTAAAGCCTCTGCCTTCAGCTCAGGTCATGATCCCAGGGTCCTGGGATCGAGCCCCGCATCGGGCTCTCTGCTCAGCGGGGAGCCTGCTTCCCCCTCTCTCTCTGCCTGCCTCTCTGCCTACTTGTGATCTCTGTCCAAAAAAAAAAAAAAAAAGTGGACATTTAAAAAAGGGGAGTACATTTAGAGACAGACACTTACAGGGAAAATGCCAGGAAATTCCTTTGCTAAAAGCAAAGGAATGTCAAATACTACCAACAAAATGACCAGAAGCTAGGAGAGAAAGATGGAACAGATTAGGACTTACAGTCTTCAGAGGGACCAAACTTGCAGATACCTTAATCTGAACTTCCAGACTCCAGAATTATGAGACAATAAATTTCTATTGTTTAAGCTACCCAGTTTGTGGCACTCTGTTATGGCTCCCCAAGAAAATGAATGTAATTACTATTTAAAGAAATGTAAGTGTAGAATATAACTTTATGGAAGTACTCAGGTGATTTCAACGTTGGGATCATTTCTTATGCAGCTGAAGAGATTTAAAGAATTCTTTTTTTTTTTTTCAGATTTTATTTATTTATTTGACAGACAGAGATCACAAGTAGGCAGAGAGGACCCAGGACCCCGGGATCACTACCTGAGCTGAAGGCAGAGGCTTTAACCCACTGAGCCACCCAGGCGCCCTGCAGCTGAAGAGATTTAGTTTTTGTTTGTTTATTTAAATAACAATTTTTTAACAGCTTTTCTTTTTCTTTTAAGTAATCTCTATACCTACGGTGGGGCTTGAACCCATAACCTGAAGATCTAGAGTTGCACACTCCACATACTGAGCCAGCCAGGGCCTCAAGAGATTTAGTTTTGTTCATCAAGAGGGAAGTGGTTGCTATGGAAAACAGTATGGAGATTCCTCAAAAAATTAAAAATAGAAATACTATACAATCCAGTAATTTTGTTACTGGATATTTACCCAAAGAAAACAACACTTATTTAAGAAGATCTATACACCCCTATGTTTATTGCAGCATTATTTATAAAAGCCAAGATATGGAAACCAAGATATCTATCCGTGAATGGATAAAGAAGATGTGATGTGTTTATACAATTAAATATTACTCAGCCATAAAAAGAATGAGATCTTGACATCTCTGACAACTTGGATGGACCTAGAGGGTTTAATGCTAAGTGAAATAAGTCAGACAGAAAAAGACCAATACCATATGATTTCATTTATATGTAGAATCTAAAAAAAAAAAAAAAAAAAAAAAAACCAGAAGAACAAAGCAGAAACAGACCCACAAATACAGAGAACAAACTGGTGGTTGCCTCAGTGCAAGTGTGGGGGGATGGGCAAAGTGGGTGAAGGAGCAGGGCAGACACAGGCTCCCAGTTATGAAATGAATAAGTCACAGGAATAAAACATACAACATAGGGAATGTAGTCAGTGATATTGTAATAGAACTGTATGGTAACATATGGTAGCTACACTTGTGGTGAGCATAGCATAACAAAGTTGTTGAATCACTATGTTGTACATTGGAAACCAATGTAACATTGTGTGTCAACAGTACTCCAATAAAAAAGGGGGGGAGTATTAAGTACAACTATACTTATTTTATATTCATACTTTGTACTATGTACCAGTGAAAAAGCCTGAGGTATAATTATATTCACATGTGCTAATTTAGAAACATCTTGAAAATATATTAAGTGAAAAGGAAATTGTGCTATACTACATATAGCATGAGTCCATTTATGTAAGGAAAAAACCAGTATATTTAGACATACATTTATGCACTGATACCGAACAAGGTCTGATACTTTACACATACCTTAGGTTAAGAACCCAGGACCACTTCTCAATGGTCTAAATATCTATCACATCCAGAGGGGAAAAACAAAACCCTAGCGGTTCCCACCAAATTATAGCAGTCGGTGGTTACTGCTATGAAGAGGAAAGGGAGGAGAGAGAGAGAGAAGCTGAATAGAGATTTTCACATTTTACTCTTTATACATCTATACTTTATTTTTAAATTATTATTATTTTTTAAGTAGGCTCCCTGCCCAGTGTGAGGCTTGAACTCACAACCCTGAGATCAGGAGTTGCCTGCTGCACCAACTGAGCCACCCACGCACCCCTACACATTTGTAGTTTAGAACATTTCAGTGAAAATGTCTATCAGAATTTTGTTGGTACAAAGTTACGGAAGGCCTTTGAAAGTCCTAAGGGCGGGGTTCCTGGGTGGCTCAGTTAGCAGAGCCTCTGACTCTTGCTATAGGCTCAGGTCGTGGTCTCCGGGTCATGCCCTCTGTGCTCAATGCAGAGTCCACTTGGGATTCTCTGTCCTCTCCTTCTGCCCCTCCCTATGCTCACATGCTCTCTAAATCAATCAATCAATCAATCTTTAAAAAAGTTAAAAAATCTTTAAAAGTTAAAAGTTAAAAAATCTTTAAAAAAGTTAAAGTCCTAAGGGCTCATGTCCTCATGTCCTTAAAGCCACAGATTCCATGTATAAGAATTTATCTTGCAGGGGTGCCTGGATGGCTCAGTCTTTTGGCGTTTGCCTTCAGCTCAGGTCACGATCCCAAGGTCCTGGGATCGAGCCCTGCTTCGGGCTCCCTGCTCAGTGGGAGGCCAGCTTCTCCCTCTCCCCCGCTTCCCCTGCTTGTGTTTCCTCTCTCACTCTCTCTCTCTGTTAAATAAAATCTTAAAAAAAAAAAGGGGGGGAATTTATCTTGCAGATACAATTCCACAGGTGCACAATAAAATAATTTCAAAGTTATTTTTATGTATTTATATTAGTTATCTATTGCTGCATAACAAATTGCCACAGACTTAGTGGCTTAAATAACGCACATTCATTATCTCGCACTCTGGGGGTCAGAGACAGCTCCGCTGGATCTTTGGCTTCAGAATCTTTATGAGGCTGCAGTGGAAGGGCCAGCCTGGGCCCGAGTCTCAGCTGAGGCTCAGCTGGGGCAGAATGTGCTTCCCAGTTCAGAGTGGTTAGCAGGATTTCATTTCCTGCAGGTAGCAGATTGAGGGCTTCAGCTCCCTGCCGGCTCTCAGCTAGAGTCTATTTTCAGTCCCTTGCCATGTGGGCTTTTTCTTTGGGTGGCTTACTTCATCAAATTCAGCAAAAGAGAATCAATAGAGAGTCTGCTAGCCAGAAAGAAGTTGCAGTATTATGTGATGTAGTTATGGAAGTGATACTTCATGTCCTTTGTTGCATTCTATTGAGGCTGGAAGCAAGCCACACGTCCTGCCCGCACTCAAGGAGAAAGGATGCCACACAGATGTGAATACCAGGAGGTGGAATAAATGTAAGTAATTATATATACTTATATGCTCATACGCAGTCTGCCACAATATATAACTCATAGAGTTGATAAAAAATAATATAAACATTTATTCCTATTTGAAGGATTTGGATTTCACTTTGATTTCTTTTTTTAAATTTCTTTTTATTTTTTTAAAGATTTTATTCATTTATTTGACAGACAGAGATCACCAGTAGGCAGAGAGGCAGGCAGAGAGAGGAGAAAGCAGACTCTCCACGGAGCAGAGAGCCCGATGCGGGGCTCGATCCCAGGACCCTGGGTTCATGACCTGAGCCGAAGGCAGAGGCTTTAACCCACTGAGCCACCCAGGCGCCCCACTTTGATTTCTTTTAGATAGATTTTATTTTGTTTATTGTTCGTGGTCATAGGTGTTTAGATTGCAAAGACCAAGAACTTAGTTGTTGTTGTTTTTTTAAAAGATTTTATTTATTTATTTGACAGAGAGACACAGTGAGAGAGGGAACACAAGCAGGAGGAGTGGGAGAGGGAGAAGCAGGCTTCCCGCAGAGCAGGGGGCCGGATGCAGTTCTAGATGCCAGGATCCTGGGATCATGACCTGAGCTAAAGGCAGATGCTTAATGACTGAGCCACCCAGGCACCAAGAACTTATTGTTTGTTTGTTTTCTTTTGTTTTGTTTTGTTTTTTAAGAACTTGTTGTTTTAATGTAATATGCAACTGTATGTTCCAAATGTTCCAGATAGAGGACCAAAATGTTCAGGATAAAACTACCCCACCTTGTTAAAAAGAAAATGAAAACTGAACTTCAAGCTTGGGAGTACATAGTTGTCACGTGGGATCCTTGCATTCTGCCAAGAAGTTTTTACTAACACTAACCGGTATTCTGACTCCCCACCCTCACCCTGATTATATTTACTTATATACAGATATATATATATAACAACAATATATATATTTGTTGTTATTCGTTTTGCTTTATTTAACAGTATACCTATGCTAATGTTGAATATCGTTTATGGTTTATGGAGAAATCTTTATTTTTAAAAAATTTTTTTAAAAAAGATTTTATTTATTATTTGACAGAGAGAGACACAGCAAGAGAGGGAACACAAGCAGAGGGAGTGGGAGAGGGAGAAGCAGACTCCCCGCCGAGCAGAGAGCTCCATGTGGGGCTCGATCCCAGGACCCTGGGATCACGACTTGAGCCGAAGGCAGACACTTAACGACTGAGCCACCCAGGTGCCCCAAATCTTTTGTTTTTTAAGTGACCCCATAGTATTGTATTAAGTTGAACCATATAAAACTGTCATTTTTTATAGGTCAAAGTGGTCCAATAATAGTTTCATCTGTATTCTGTGAAAGGGAAGTGTATGCAAAATGACCTCCAGTGGGTGAAAGACCGTAAGAGGGAAGAAAAAGGCCAAGAAGTCCAGCTTGACGAGGAATGGCTTATTAGGGGAACTTAACAGAACCAAGTCTTGGGCTTTGCAAAACCAGTAGATCTCCTTGACCCCACCTCCCTTAACACCTCCTCTTATAGCCCTGGAGGCTGGGAGTACACGTGCTGTACGGGACCACCCAGGGGGAAAATGCTTTAAGAATAGGTGTGTGTTGTAGTCGTATCTCCAGGGCAGAGCAAGGATGTTGTGCCCCTAGGGTGTGCTTAAGGGTGTGGTTAAACAAAAGGAAAGAATGTGGGAGGGAAGGGACCTGTGCTCCTGAAGTTTTCAGGTCACAGCGCAGTCATTATGGTGGATTTGTCCAACATGGCCTTAGTTTGGTTCAATATGGTTCAATCTAACATAAATGAATTGCAACTTACTTAATCAATTTCCAGTTGGTTGCAGTTGTTTCTAATTTTTTGCCAATATAAACAGTGTTTCTATTAATAACTTTGTATATGTTTTGATGTGTCCTTGTACTAATAAGCCTTAGGATGAAAATAGAGAACTCCCAGGTTAAAGAGTATGGATGTTTAAAATTTTGCTAAAATAAACCGCTAACTTGTCTTCCATTAAGGTTATACCAATTTATACTCCCGCAAGTGTTACCTGAGAGTTCTTGTTTTCTGGAGCCTTCTACAGCGTAGTATACATTTTTTCCTTATGCCATATTGAGGCACAGACATTTTTATGATTTGCCCAGAATGAGATCTAGAGGCAGAGCTGGGAGTTGGCTCAAGCATTTCAGATTAATATCATTTCTTTTCATCATTTCATTTAGGGTTTCACACATTTTCTACACCTGTTTTTTGAGTTACATCAAAGTTTACCTCAAGCTAACATCTTCCAGGTGGGCTTCCCAAATAACCAGACCTACACTCACCTTTCATCTTTCTAATCTCTTACATGTAGAAGCCTAATTTCTTTGGTTGTTCTCATTGGCTTCTAAGGGTTTCATGGGGTAATCCCAAATCCCAGCTTGTTGAAGGCTAGTACGCTGTCAGGGTACCCACACCCCGCTTCCTCAGCCCCAAAGTCCAGGGCCGGGCACCTGGCACAGTATCAACAATTATTTGTTTATTGTTTAATTAAGCCATTTTTAAATGTATCATTCTCTAATGGAAGAAGATGTAATAATTTATTTATTGGGTACCTATTACATGGTAAGTATTGCGGGGTGCTAGGCTGTATGCAGGAGTCCCATAATTTATTCTTCATGGTAACCCTGGAAGTAGGTAAGCCTTCTTCAACAAGAGAAAAGAAAAAAAGTGAAGAGATTAAGGAACCTTCTCAAAGTAACCCAGAGTAAGAGGTGGGCAGAACTAGTATTCAAACCAGTCATCCCTGACTCCAATAGCAGTGCTTGCCCACATCACAGGGGCTGTCTCCTGGGGCCAGGACTAAGAGGCAGGTGGGACTGGTGAGGCTCTTTGTCCTGGGTGCAAAATAAAAATGGAGTACCAACAAACTCAGTAGTCAAGATAAATCGTGTTGGTTTTTTTTTTTAAGATTTTATTTATTTATTTGACACACAGAGAGAGAAATCACAAGTAGGCAGAGAGAGAGGGGGAAGCAGGCTCCCTGCCGAGCAGAGAGCCCAATGTGGGGCTTGATCCCAGGACCCTGAGATCTTGACCTGAGCTGAAGGCAGAGGCTTAACCCACTGAACCACCCAGGCGCCCCGATAAATCGTGTTTTAATGCAATAGTTTTAAAAAATCAAAATTAATACAAAACAATCCCTAATAAACAAAACATCAAATTTTTCAATAAAAACAGTACCATTATTCACTGATTTTCCTTCCTCCTCAGGCCCCAATATAGCTTCCCAAAGTACTGTTACTGCTCCTGTCTTTATTTAAAATAATAAGTGGGGTGCATGGCTGGCTCAGTCGCTAGAGCATGTGACTCTTAATCTTGTGATTAAGTTCATGAGTTTGAGCCCTATATTGGGTGTAGAGATTACTTAAAAATAAAATCTTAAAACAAACAAACACCACAGCTAAGTCATTGGATGAAAATGTTGTTGTAAAGGATTAAAATGTTGGTGTCCAGGCAAACTGAAACAGAGAGAGACTAAAGGACTTTGAAGGTTGAAAGGACTTTGCCTGGGGGCACCTGGCTGGCTCAGGCGGTAGAAGGTAGAGCATAGGACTCTTAATCTCAGGGTCCCAAATTCAAGCCCCACATTGGGTGTAGAGCCTACTTAGAATTAATAATAATAGTAATAATAATAAAGAAATTAAAAAAGAAAAGATTTTGCCTAGTAGAGATGAGTTCAGAAAAGCAAACTGGGAGAGGCATCTGGGTAGCTCAGCCAGTTAAGCATCCAACTCTTTTTTTTTTTTTTTAAGATTTTATTTATTTATTTGACAGACAGAGATCACAAGTAGGCAGAGAGGCAGGCAGAGAGAGAGGGGGGGAAGTAGGCTCCCCGCCAAGCAGAGAGCCCGATGCGGGACTCAATCCCAGGACCCTGAGACCACAACCCGAGCCAAAGGCAGCGGCTTAACCCACTGAGCCACCCAGGCGCCCAAGCATCCAACTCTTAATTTTGACTTAGTCATGATCTCAGGGGCATGGGATTGATTCACACACCAGGCTCAGTGCCAAGTCTGCTTGCCCCTCTCCCTCTGCTCCTCCTGCCCCCCAGCTTGCTCATTCTCTCCCCTCTGCCCTCTCTCAGATAAATAAATAAAAAAGAAAGAAAAGAGGGGCACCTGGGTGGCTCAGTCTGTTAAGCATCTGACTTTGGCTTGGGTCATGATCTCGGGGTTTTGGGATAGAGACCCAAATCAGCCTCCTCACTCAGGGAATCTGCTTTTCCCTCTCCCTTTGCACTTCCCATACTCATGCTCTCTCTCTCTCTCTCAAATAAATAAATGAAATCTTTAAAAATAAAGAAAAACAAACTGGGTAGAGAGTACATGGGTGTAATTCCATTTTTCCCTGCTATCTCTGTGCTGAATAATTTGGGAAGTATAAGAAAATAAGATGGTTCAGCACTTTAAATAAATTCTCTGTCTCCAACAAACTGAGTGACAGATGTCTTGCTACTTCTGATGCCCATGCTGATCCCAGCTCTGACAGTAAACTTGGGGGTGCCCTTGCAACTTTCCTGTCACTTAAAAAAAAAATTATTTTTAAGTAATCTCTATATCCCGTGTGGGGCCCTAACTCAAGACCCTGAGATCAAGAGCCACACATTCCACTCTTAACTGAGCCAGCCAGGTGCCCCTCCCTCTCTTGCCAGCACCTGCAGGGCAGGGTGGGGGTGGGGGGAGATTACTCAAATTCTCCCTGTCTGTCCTCCTCATTATTTTAGACATTTTGATTCCGTCTTCTCCCACTGACAGATTTGTCCTTCTGGACCAACCTTCCAAATCTTTCTAGATGCTCCAGATAAAGAAGTCTTCTCTATTTCCCTGGCTACTTCAGTTGTCTTTCTCTGGAGCTTTTCCAACTCCGTAACCTTTCTTGGGGTATAACTTGTACTACTGTACACAGAGTAGTTGTTGATTCTCATGTGCTATAATCACTATGCAAAATTATGTATAGGATTCTGAAGTGCCAGTAGTAGTGTATGGTAGGGACCTCAGATTTAACCTATCCTAACTCTCCTCACTGAACACATTGGAGCCATTGGGACTTAGTCAAAGTCATTCCAGAAGCTGATGGCAGGATCTGCTGATTTCTCTTTCACTGCAAGCAGTTGGCCCCTATCAGTCGGTGTTCTGTTCTCGAGATGAAGTCCTGGTATAGTTCTTAAAGAGGAAAGGAGCAAGAGCAGTAGCAATCTCCACTGTGTCCTTGGGCCCTGAGTTGAGCTTTCCTTCTTTTTTTTTTTTTTAATATTTTATTTATTTATCCGACAGAGATCACAAGTAGGCAGAGAGGCAGGTAGAGAGAGAGGAAGGGAAGCAGGCTCCCCGCCGAGCAGAGAGCCCGATGCGGGGCTCCATCCCAGGACCCTGAGATCATGACCCGAGACGAAAGCAGAGGCTTTAATCCACTGAGCCACCCAGGCGCCCCCTAGCTTTCCTTCTTTTGTTGAGGTAAGTTCATTGGACTGTCACAGGGCACACAAGAAGGATTGGCATTTGTCTTGTATGGAGAGGTAAAACTGTCATTCTAGCTATGATTCTAGACAGTGGTGTTTCATTTCTAATACCCTTCTTTGATGACACTCAAATTTTGTCAAACTTTTTAGAGAAAGTGTATGTTGGTCCCTATCTTTTTTTTTAAGATTTCATTTATTTATTTGACAGAGAGAGGATCACAAGCAGGCAGAGAGGCAGGCAGAGAGAGGGGGGGAAGCAGGCTTCCCACCAAGCAGAGAGCCCGATGGGGGGCTCAACGTGGGGCTAGATCCCAGGATCCCGAGATCAGAACCTGAACCAAAGTCAGAGGCTTTAACCCACTGAGCCACCCAGGCACCCCGTTGGTCCCTATCTTAAAAGAGTGGTGTCTAGCTACTCTGGACTTCCTCTCCTTGGCCAATATGAATATTATCTAAAAGTCAGTGTTACTCAGAATGTGACCTCATAAACCTGGCCTGGAACTACGTGCAATCTAAATATTTTACCAATTGTATGAAAATGTACAGACTGGTAAGAGATAGTTAACATTACCTAGCAGCTGGTCAAAGAGGAAAGAGTTCAGGAGATGTTTACTATCTGTAAGATTGTTGCATTTACCATTATTTAGAAGGGGAGGATGTGAGAACAGATTGTCAGCAAAAAGGTAAAAGCCTTATATCTCCCAGTGGCTTAAATGTCTTCTGGGCTCAGGCCTGTAATAGAAACGAATAAAGTTTGCTGGTAAGATTTGTAGGAATAGTGGAGAACTCTAGAAAACATGCCTAATCTAGAGGGGGCAGCCGGTAGTCAGTGTCAGCCAATTGTTGCCATATGGGAAAGAAGGTCCAAATGTTTATAGATCACATTTTTCAAAAGAATTCAGAAATCTGAATTTTATATGAAATTATTTAATTTTTTAAAAGACTTTATTTATTTATTTGATAGAAGACACAGTGAGAGAGGGAACACAAGCAGGGGGAGTAGGAGAGGGAGAAGCAGGCTTCCTGCTGAGCAGGAAGCCCAATGCCAGGCTCAATCCCAGGACCCCGGGATCATGACCTGAACCGAAGGCAGATGCTTAACGACTGAGCCACCCAGGCATCCCTGAAATTATTTAATTTTTAAATGTTGGCAACAAATCCAAATTGGGAGGGAAGACAAAGAGGAAAAATGAAAGAGAAACATGAGTAGGCCAAGCAGAGCAATGATACAACCCAGGGTTTGCCAGTTTGTCACTCTTGCTTTATGCAGACTTGTTGATTTTTCCTAACACTTCGGGAGATGTTTAAACACTTACTTTAAGGTATATTCAGAACTTTATCATATGCAGCCAGAATTTCCATTCCCCTGCCAGTTCTTTAAATCTATTCATAAAGTTTTTATTTGAGCACCTAACATGTGCTAAGTTATCATTACATCTTACTTAAAATGAAATATGTTAATAATTAATTACATAAAACAGATATAACTTCCATAATGGTCCAAATGACTCAAATACATACTTAATTTCAGCTATTTTTAAAAAAATATGATAAAAAAATTTTTAAAAAAGATTAAAAAAAATGATCAAACACAAAGAATTCTTTTTAGAAGCCGACCAGAGCACTACCATTCTTAAGAGGTCAATGGGAAAGTTTCAGAACATAAGGCATCCCTGGATTTAAAAGTAACACTTCTAAAAGAATCCAAGGGCAGCCAACCTGAAAATCTTCCAATTGGAGGTAATTTTGACCTCTGAACGGCTTCTATCCCAATAGAGGTCATCTATGACACCAAGCAGTACCCAAGTTCATACTAATGCCAAAAGGGGGGGAAAATGGTGGGAATCTTGTCATCTGACTGGGTGGGAAGTCACTAAACAATTCAATCTGGCTCAGGTTACCAATTGCTCGTGATTACATTTTAATATAAGTTTGTTAAACAATATACATTGTATCCTGCTTCCCACATGAGACAACATAGCTTTCGTCACTTTTTCCCTCTTATTTTTCCCCCCAGCCTTCCTCTGTACTTGCCTCTCTCCCAGTCTACAGTTTTTGTACATTTAAGGTATGCCTACTTCTGTTTCCACCATTTCTTCTGCTCTTCATCAGGATCGGACTTTTCAAAAAGTTAAACGTCTTTGCTATCTCAGAGATTCTTCACACCCCTTACACTCCCATCCCAAGGCCCATGCCGTCCCACCCCCCCCCCGCCCCCCCAGCCCCATTCTAGAACCTGGACTCTTCCCAACGCTCCATCCCTTATCATCTTGGCCTAAAATGCCCTTCAAGTCTCCTGCCCGGCTGCGTACCTTCCCCTACCCACGTTCTTCCCCAGGCTGGCAGCCTCAGCCATTCCAGAAATTGACAAAGAAGTTGCAAAGGGAGTGCCACTTCTCAGCACAGTAGGTCTCCGTGAGCTTCGCGTTCTCGCCCAACCCGTCCGGATCGGGCCGCGTCCCCAGGGGTTGCTCCTCTTCTGGATCCGAGGTCGCCTTCCTCTTGCCGGCTTTGGTCTTCTCAGAGGGCTTCCCTCTGGGAGACTTGCTCGCGGGAAGTCTGGACCCTCCTGCGGGACCGGGAGCGGGCTCCCGGAGCCGCCCCCGGCTCCTTGCTGGGGGCTCGGGATCCCGGGGGGAGACTGCCGCGGTGGGGCGCACGGGTGAGGACCCGTGGGGCACCAGGCGCAGCTGGGCGCCGTGGCCCTTCTTGCCAGCGCACAGGCGAGCCTTGAGCGGAGCCGGGTCCTGGCACGGCCGCCGCTTCTTGCGCAGCCCGCCCAGCACCTGCTTCCAGTAGTGGGGGCCGCGGGCGGCGTAGGCGGCGCAGCGCTCGGGCTCCCCGCGGTAGGCGCACTGCTGGAGCGCCCCGGCAGGGTCCCGGCAGCTCAGCGCCAGCTCGCTCCCCGCCGCGGGCCCTGGGGCGCGCGGCAGGAGCTGCCAGCTGCACGTGTGCCTCTCGGGGCTGACGAAGCGGCCGGAAGAGCCGCCCGTGGGACCCGAGGCCAGCTCTGCCGCGCTGCCAGCCGCCCCCTTGGCTCTCCGGGCGGCCACGAGGAGGCAGCCACCCAGCAGCAGCAGCAGCAGCGGCCTCAGAGCACTCATGGTCCGCGCTCAGGTCGGGTCTTCCGGACGCCTGGGCGATTCAGTGGTGGCTGGGCTGGCTGGGCCACATCCCTCGGACCTGGGGACAGAGGCAGAGACTGCTGCTGCAAATGCGTCTTCCCACACCGTCTACCTTTCCCACACGCTGGTTTCCAGTGGGCAGCAGCAGCCTGAGAAGAAACTCTGAGAAAACCGCTTACTGTCTAAATAATCGTTTATTATCTTTTTGAAACCCGGTGCAAAGACGAAAACAAAGCGAGGCTTGAAAATTGCCACCTTCACCCCCTCCCTTCCTCTCCCTCCAATAAACTACAAAATCATTTCAGGTTGTTTTTTGGAAACATGCATTTTTACTGCACTCTGAACTTACCGAGTTCTAGGAGAGGTGGTGGAGTCCTAGCAGGGTAGAGGGAATGACTGCATGAGAGATTAGTCCGTTTTTGCCGGCTCCCAGTGAATGAACGTGTTATGAATGGGACAGGAGGGGCCTCCCCCACTCTGCCCCTCCCAGACTTGTCTCCCACTGAGAGATTTCCCACCGCCACCACACGCATACACACACGCCCCAAATGTGTGAGAGAAGTGACACTGTGACATGAAATATAAATCTTGTGTTTGGCTTCCAGTGTTTAAAAGAATCACGCAGATTTTAACAGGTCATTCTTTTCTTTCCAGTTACATATTTAATCATACAAACATGAAGTTAAACAGAAAGATCTAAGTTTTTAAGAGTTAAACAAAAAATTTCATATTAGAAACAAAACAACTGTCAATATTCTCAGCCAGGCACTACACTCTCTTCATATCATTCTGAGTTCTGTGTTCTCAGCCAGCATGTTGATAGTCTTTCTTATCCTAATAATGTAATTTTAATCCTAATAACTGCTAACTACTAATAAAAATATGCCCTCATTTGTTAACATACTATAGTGTCCCTCAGTTCATCCAGGGGTGGGCATTTGGGTTTCGGATTATTTTAAGATATTACAAATCAATTATAAACCGCCTGCAAAAATTAGAAGTTTAAAAAATAATTTATTTAGATTATAGTTACAAGGTAACATTACCAATTCAAGCCATGTAATCTTTAAGAGTTACTGTGTTCTTGAATCTTAAGAATTTTATATTTAAGCAAAGCATAAAATATTCCATCATCTTTTTAAAAAATGTTCTCAGTAACAAATGTTTTTTCATTTAAGAGTTTTTATACTGCTTTACAATTGTTTTATACATGTGAGTAATTTCCTAAACTAATTACCCAAGATGTCCAGAAGTCTCGTTATATATTTCCTAATGTTTTCTTGCAGACTGTGTTTTCTATTACTGAACTCACTTTTAATATTGTATTTGAACAGTTACAATTTGAGTACTACTATAAAAACCAAAATATTTCAGAATTAGAAGAATGTATTTAAATATATATTAGCATATATTAAATATATAGTAGTGTATATTGACCTAAGAAAGGAAATTATACTACTCTTGTGAGATTAGAAAGATTAAATGACTTACCAAGGTCACACATCATTTAGTGATAAAGCCATATGCCACCTGACTTTCAGTTATCAATAATCTTTACATTTCAGGGATGCCTGGGTCGCTCAGTGGGTTAAGCGTCTGCCTCTGGCTTAGGTCATAATATCAGGGTCTGGGATGGAACCCTGCATTGGGCTCCCTGCTTAGCAGGGAGTCTGCTTCTCCCTCTCTCCGATCAAGCACTCTCTCTCTCTCTCTCTCTTTGTTTCTCGCTCTCTCTATATCTCTCAAATAGATAAACAAAATCTTAAAAAAAAACTTTACATTTCAGCTTTGTATTATTACATTGCTATCATTTTCAAATGATATGTTTTTGTTACATCAAATTGATTTATAATGAAAAGCAATTAGTACGTATTAGGTTAATAAATAGTAATGTAAGTTTCATAAACAAGGGTAGTTCACTAATGTTCTTCAAAGATGCAAACCTTCTCCTTCCCAGAAAACTGTATCTGTGGGAGTAAAGCACTGATGAGGAGAGTTAGGGGCTTTCGTCTGCTGCTTTGGCTTTACGGTTATAGCTGCCCAACTGAATTGGAAGAGTTTTCCAGCTAAAGAGTGACATCTTGTGACATTGCATGTTAATTACAATGAAAAAGTTCTTGATCTGGAAAGTCAGCATCATTAACAGGGAAATTACAGAGACCCAGTTTTCTGTCAGAAACATTGTTTCTGAGGAAAAGGGACACACAGATGTGCTTTGCCACATCAGAAAGTGGTATGTCTTACCACAAGGTACATTTTATTTTAAGATTTTACTTATTTTGAGAAAGAGCTTGCAAGTGCAATCCAGGGTGGAGGGCAGGGACAGAGGGAGAGAGAGAATACCAAGAAGACTTTCTGCTGAGCACAGAGCCCAACGCGGGCTCAATCTCACCACCCTGAGATCGTGACCTGAGCTGAAACCAAGAGTCCAGCGCTCAACCCATGGAGCCACCAAGGCATACTCCTCCAAGTTACTTTTTGAAAACTGTGGTAAAAAATATATATCACAAATTTGCCATTTTAACCATTCTTCCATGTACAGTTCAGTGGCATAAGTACATTCACACTGCTGTGCAACTATTACCACCATCCAGCTCCAGAACATCTTTTATCTTCCAAATGTAGCCGTTAAACAGTAACTCCTCATGCCTGCCTTCCTCCACCTCCTGGTAACCATCATTCAACATTCTGTTTCTGTGAATTTAACTGCTCTAGGCACCTCACAGAAGTGGAATCATATAGTTTTTGTCCCTTTATGACCAGCTTATTTCACTCAGCATAATGTCTTCAAGGTTATTGCATGTTGTAATGTTTGTCAGAATTACCTTCCTATTTAAGGCTGAGTAGTATTCCACTGTATGTATACATCACATGTTGTTTCTCTGTTAATCTATCAATGGGCTCTCCAGTTGCTTCTGACTTTTGGCTCTTGTGAATAATGCTGCTCTGAATATGGCTGTACCAAAACCCGTTTGAGTTCCTGCTTTCAATTCTTTTAGGTATTTACACAGAGTGGAATTAATGGTTCATATGGTAATTTTCTTTTTAACTTTTTCAAGTAAGGATTTTATTTATTTTTTTAAGACAGAGTGCACACAAGAGAGCGAGAGCAAGTGAGTGAGAGAGCAAGCATGGGGGTAGAGGGGCAGAGGCAGAGAGAGAAGCAGACTCCCTGCTAAACAAGGAGTCTGATGCTGTGGGGCTAGATCCCCCAACCCTGAGATCATGACCTTAGCTGAAGGCAGATGCTTAACTGACTGAGCCACCCAGGAGCCCCTATTTTTAACTTTTTGAGGAACCCCTATACTGTTTCCATAATGGCTGCACCATTTTACCTTCCTGCCAACAGCGCACAAGTGTCGCAATTTCTCCAGATCCTTGCCAATACTTGTTACTGTTTGTTTACTTGCTTGCTTGCTTGGTTTTGTTTTCATAATAGCCATCCTGATGGCTGTAACCTGATGTCTCATTGTGGGTTTCATTGGCATTTCTCTAATGATTACTGATGTTGAGCATGTTTTTTTATCTGCTTATAGTCATTTTTAAAGATTTATTTTATTTTATTTATTTGACAGAGAGAGATCACAAGTAAGCAGAGAGGCAGGCAAAGAGAGAGAGGGAGGGAAGCAGGCTTCCTGCTGAGCAGAGAGCCCGATATGGGACTCGATCCCAGGACCCCGAGATCATGACCCGAGCCGAAGGCAGCGGCTTAACCCACTGAGCCACCCAGGCGCCCCATGCTTATAGTCATTTTTATCTCTTCTTTGTAATATGTCTGTTGAAGTCCTTTGCCCATTTTTTTTTTTTTTTTTTTTTTTTATTTGACAGAGAGAGAAATCACAAGTAGGCAGAGAGGCAGGCAGATAGGAAGGGAGAAGCAGGCTCCCCGCTGAGCAGAGAGCCCGACGCGGGGCTCGATCCCAGGACCCTGGGATCATGACCTGAGCCGAAGGCAGAGGCTCAACCCACTGAGCCACCCAGGCGCCCCCCTTTGCCCATTTTTCAATCAGGTTGTTTTATTTTTGTTTTTGTTGAGTTATAGGAGTTCATGTATATTCTAGATATTAATCCCTTTAAATTTTTTTTTAAAGACTTCATTTTTAAGTAATCTCTACAGCCAACATGGGACTCAAACTCCCAACCCTGAGACCAAGAGTTGTATGCTCTACCGAGTCAGGTAAGCGTCCCTAAATATTAACCTCTTATGGATATATGATTTGCAATATTTTCTCCTATTCTGTAGGTTGTCTTTCATTCTGTTGACAGTGTCCCTTGATATATAAGAGTTTTAAATTTTGATGTAGTCCAAGGTGAGACATTTTAAAAAATATTATGATGTGAGATATGTAAGAAAGCATGAAATAAATATTTCAATATTAACTTAAAAAATAATCCTGGGATGCCTGGGTTAAGCGTCTGCCTTCGGCTCAGGTCATGATCCCAGAGTCTTGGGATTGAGTCCTGCATTGGGCTTCCTGCTCATTGGGGAGCCTGCTTCTCCCTCTGCCTGCTGGTCCCCCTGCTTGTGCTTACTCACTCTCTCACTCTCGCTCTCTCTCTGACAAATAAATAAAGAAAATCTTTTAAAAGAACTCAAAAAATGTTTTAAAAAAAATCTCGTTTGCACCAACGATCCAACAGGTCTGTTTGGATTCATACCATATGCTACCTAATAGTTTACAATGAGGTGAATTTCTTGATAATTTCAGTGATTAATTTCTTAGTCCTGCCCTGTGAATAATAGGGAGGAAATATATTACCATAACAACTATGTTGCACCTCCTTCCCTTCTTCTAGAGAAGGTTAGCTGCAGCACCTGACCCACAAACTTCTATGATGAATAGGCCTCCTGCCTCTTGGTCTTTCTTTCTTTCCCTTTCTTTCTTCCTTCCTTTCTTTCCTTTCTTTCTATCTCTGCACCCAGTGTGGAGTTTGAACTCACTCTGAGATCGAGAGTTGCATGCTCTACTGACTGAGCCACCCAGCTGCCCCAGGTTTCTTAAGACTACATAATTCTTTCTGCATATAATAATCAGCTTTGCGTAGTTCAAGAGTCAAATTTTCCTTGTTTCATCAGTATTTGCCTAATTGTGCAAATTATAATGTAAGCTTTTTAGGCAAGGATAACTTTTTTAGTTCTTTTGTAACTAAAAGAACTCTTTTAGTTCTTTTTTAGTTCTTTTGTACCTAATATAATGCTCAAGGCAAAAAGCTGGTTGCTTGAACTCTCGAACACTGCTGGTAGGAGCGTAAAGTGGTGCAATCACTTTAGGAAACTGTTTGACATTCTCTTACAGACTTACATACACTGTGATCCAACCATCCTTCTTCTAGGTATTTACCCAATGCAAATGAAAACTTATGATAATAGCCAGACAGGTAAAAGAATATTTATAGCACTTTATTCATTGTAATAGCCCCAAAGTGGAAACAACCTAATTATCCATCAACAAGTGGGTGGATAAACAAATTGTAATAAAAATATGTTTTTTACTTAGCAATAAAAAGGAATGAACTGCTACAGCATGCAAGAGTGTGAATTAATTTCAAAACCACAGTGTTGCTCAAATGAAGCCAGGCACAAAAGAGCCCATAATGCATGACTTAATCTATATGAAGTTCTAGAGCAAATGAAACTAATCAACGGTGGAAAAAAATTAGGATAGAGGTGCCCCTGAGGGATGAGTGCTGCCTTGTGTTACCCAGGAAGGGATATAAAGGAACTTTCTAGGGGTTATATACATCTATATATTATATATCTATATTCTAAATTTTCTGTATATTTAATTTTGATAGAGGTTTAGTTTACACCTAAGATTTATACATTTTATCATATGTCAATTTTACCTAAAAAAGAAGCCAAATAAATAATTATTCAACCCAAGTTAATGATATCAATGTTGAGTGTTTAGGGCTGAAGTGTATTGATGCTTGCAACTTGTTTTTAAATGTATAAAAAATCTGGACAATATGAACAGAGGGAAATAAGTAGTAGCTATGTTATAAAGCTAATAGAGTAAAATATTAATTGTAGAATCTAGGTCATTGGCATACGGGTGTTCACTGCATAATTTTTTCAACTCTTTTGTATTTTTGAAATATTTTACAATAAATGTAAAGCATAGAAAATAACAAACAATTTTAAAAATTATATTCCTACAATTAAGAATTAACATATATTAAAATCTTGTTATATTTGTGTTCCACATTTTTTTAAGGAAAAAATGTCACATAACTTTTCCATTTTCATTACTCCTATCAAATCCCATTTTCCTCCTGCCCCACTCCCAGCCAGGATAACCTGCATTTTATCATAAGTTTGGGGCTTATTCTTTCAATACACTTGTATTTTTAGTTTGGTTTATGCACATATATGTAAAGCTCATGTCAAACATACTCATTGCAGGGGCACTTGTCTGGGTTCAGTCTGTAGAGTGTGCAAACTCTTGATCTTGGGGTTGTAAGTTCAAGCCCCACATTGGGTGTGGAGATTGCTTAAAAACAAAATCTTTAAAAAAAGTATACTCATTTAACTTCATTTATAATAATGTAAAATTGGAAAAACCTAAGTATCAGTCAGTAAAGAATGAATAAATTATGGATTTTCATATAATGGACTAGATCTTGGAAACATAATGTTAATTAATTAACTATGAGCTTATAAATGATACTTTTTGTTCTTTTTTTTTTAAGATTTTATTTATTCATTTGACAGAGATCACAAGTAGGCAGAGAGAGGCAGGCAGAGAGAGAGAGAGAAGCAGGCTCCCCACTGAGCAGAGAGCCCAATGTGGGGCTTGATCCCAGGACCCTGGGATCCTGACCTGAGCCAAAGGCAGAGGCTTTAACCCACTGAGCCACTCAGGCACCCCAACTTTTTTTTTTTTTTAAGATTTTATTTATTTATTTGACAGACAGATCACAAGTAGGCAGAGAGGCAGGCAGAGAGAGAAGGGAGGAAGCAGGCTCCCTGCTGAGCAGAGAGCCCGATGCCGGGCTCGATCCCAGGATGCTGGGATCATGACCTGAGCCGAAGGCAGCGGCTTTAACCCACTGTGCCACCCAGGCACCCCGGCACCCCAACTTTTTGTTCTTTATGGATACTCATATATTAGCAAAATGATAAAAACATGGGACAGGAAGCATACACACAAACTTGATAAGTTATATCTGGGAAGGTAGGGAGGAGAATGGTATTATGGCATTTTGCACCATATACATTAAGGAAAATTTGAAACAAAAAGAACTTTAGTCAAACTCTCTTCCTCCTCCAGCTTTATTGGATAGTTTAAAATTACATTTCTATTTTCTAGGACTTCAGTTGCTTTTTTCCATCTGACTTTTAAAAACTGAAACACAGTTGTCTAAGTGATATAGTATACAAAAATAACAGCTTGGTTTCCGTGAAAATGTATTTCTCTGCAATTCCTGAATAACTCCAACTTATGCTAACTCTGAGCATAAATGTTTACTCTGGGTTTTAGATATAGTCTTTGAAAAAATGTGTTCTAAACCTTTGCCATCACCTTATGAATATCCAGCCTAATACTGTGATGAAGTTGTTCCTGTTTAAGACTTTATTCTGATTTTTCTCACACAGCCATTAACACACATTTGTATTTTTATTTTGTTTACTCCTACTCAACTGTATGTTCTATGTAGGGCCTGATACAGATGTTACTTGATATTATTTAATAGCTACCGAGGTCAGACAATCCAAGGCCATTGTTATGCTAAAGTTAAAGTTATTTATGAAAACTCATAGATACTCCAGAATTGGTTTTACTTCCTACATGGGAACATATCCAAGAAACCAAAAACAGGCTTACTGGTCTGACTCAACTCTTCCCATTCATCAATCCCTATTCACCAGTGGGGTGGAGAGGGGTTCTTTAACAAAGAATTATACATAACACCTCTAGCAAACTAAACATAAACTTTTTTGTTTGTTTGTTTGTTTGTTTTTGGTAGTTAAATGCAGAAGTTGGTTTTTTCTCCATCCTTTCTCTCCTTTTACATGGCAAGTAAAACTCACTGGTCTGGGAGTAGACTCTGCCAACCTTTGGCCAGTGAAGAGGATTCAGAGAAAATAGTATGACCATCAATCAGAAAAAGGAGAAGCAACAAAGGAAAATAATTAAGCTGTGGCTTCAGTCGTTCATTCCCGTGCAAGGTCCCCTCACTTGCCACAGTGGTCACAGTCGACTTCACTTGTTCTCCTGCAGTTGATGGCTATGTAATCAGTCTCACCACACCTATCACACTCACTTTGGGGCAGTCTTTTTGAATGTGTCCAAACTGTCCACAAGAATAGCACTTCTGCTCATCCTTATGGTCACAGTAATGAGCCAGATGGCCTGGTCTGCTATAGCTGTAGCAGAATTGCTCTCTCTCTCAGGATTCTGGCAGTCCTTGTTTATGTGGCCACATCTACTGCTATTACAGCTGACGTCCTCTTGAAGACCACAATTATCTGCAAGATAACCAGACTCACCACAGTGATAACAGGTGTCTGGAAGAGATAAGGAACCAAACTGGAAACCTCTACCAAGGTTTCCACCTCTGCCATGGCTTCTTATTCCAAGACCACAGCCTCCACCAGTACGGTATTCCTGGGCCTCATAATCAGATCGTCCACATTGGAAACACTCATTACTGCTCATGGCTGCAGTTAGATCTTCAGTGTCTGAGCAGGGCTGCAGTGGTGGACACTCAGACACAGGGCCAGGAAGGCCTGCCATTGATTTTTTTGAAACTACTTTTCTGGTGATAAAGTATAATAGCTAATATTTATTTAGCAGTTAGTATCTTTTAAGTTTATCATATCTTGCTCATTTAAGCCTTACCATCACTTTACAGAGTACAGGTTCGTAATCCATTATTTACAATTCTGAAACTGGAAAGGGCCTAAAAACCATATTTAAAAAAAAATTCATTTGGCAGCAAACCTGACCTGAACTGGCTTGCAACTATTTACAGTCTTTGATTTATTCCTCTTAGTATGGCTGGCTATTCATACCTTTTGCTGCATAGCTATAAATGTATTTGATTATAGGATGCTGCCCTAGAAGCTGTTGGGGTATGATGTAATACAAGGTATATGCACTGGATTACTAAATCCAATCAAAACCTAAAATCGAAATCTAAAAAAATTCTAAATTCAGAAAACCACCTGGCAGGCATTTCAAATATGCATTGTGGACCAATTGATAATCATCACCATTTTACAGATGAGACACAGAAGTTAAGTCACTCACTCAAGGTCATATAGTTAACCAAAGAAAAATCAATGTAGTTAATAGTATTTTTGCATGCTTATTGTGACAGTCACTTGGTTAAATGCCTTTAATTCATTATATCATTTAATACTCACTATCACAATAGGAGGTCCTATTATTTTATTTTATTTTTTAAGATTTTATTTATTTGACACATAGAGAGAGAGAGAGATCACAAGCAGGCAGAGAGGCAGGCAGAGAGAGAGGGGAAGCAGGCTCCCCACCAAGCAGAGAGCTTGATTCAGGACTCCATCCGAGGACCTTTTGAGATCATGACCTGAGCCGAAAGCAGAGGCTTAACCCACTGAGCCACCCAGGTGCCCCAGGAGGTGCTATTATTATCCCCATTTCACAGATGAAGGAACTGAAGCTTAGAAGGGTACAACTCCCTTAACAGCTGTGTAAAGTGTGGCGCAGAAGGTTTAAAAACAAGATAGCCTGACATCAATGTATTTGATTATTACACTATCCCTTGCAAACCTATGATACTAGCCATTTCCTGTCATCTAAATGTCATTTTGAACTATATATCTACTTACCTCTGAATATTAAAGAGAAAGATTTTTTTTTAAAGATTTTATTTATTTACTTGACAGAGAGAGATCACAAGTAGGCAGAGAGGCAGGCAGAGAGAAGAGGGAAGCAGGCTCCCCACTAAGCAGAGAGCCCAATGCCGGCTCGATCCTAGGACCCTGAGATCATGACCTGAGCTGAAGGCAGAGGCTTTAACCCACTGAGCCACCCAGGCGCTCCAAAGAGAAAGATTTTTAATCATTTTAATCAGATCATTTTATTCACATGTTAAAGCTCTCCTACGACTTCCTACTGCGTCTAGAGTAAAATCTGAATTCCTTACAATGGCCTTTATCTTCTAGTTCATCTCCCCACACAGCAGACTTCCCTTAGGCTTTTACACTTCCTCTACCTGGAATTCTCCCCAGATCTTCACACAGCTGGCTCCCACCTGTCTTTCAGGCCTCAGGTTAAGTGCCTCCTTGGTTTTTCCCTAATTACCCAGTCTAGAGTCTCTAATCATCCTATTTATCCCATCATTCTGCTTTACATGAAATATAAACATGACATTTTCTTGTTTACCTGTTTACTCTTTTTCCTTCCATTAGGATGTAAGTTCTACCAAATGAGTACCCTGAAGCTCCAATCGTTAGTAGAATTCAGCAAATGGTAGGTATTAATTTTGGTTGAATAAATGAATGTAGTACACAATCAGTTAAGTAGTACCTGCTTTTTCATTTCATTGGTGGGGAATATATTGAGAAGGTGGGTGTGAGAAGACTGTGAAATGTGAAGATACTTGAACATCATCTTAATTGGATTTTGTCTAACAGTACAAACACTGCCTAGTGAAGTGTTGGACAGAGTGGGTGCCAAATAAATATTTACTGAATGAATGAACAACAGTAAATATTACTAACTTGGATCGTGGGCAAATTAAACTTTCTGAAAAAAAGAAAAACTTTCTGAGCTTAGCTTCCTCACCTCTAAATTAAAGATTAATAGGGTGCCTGGATTGCTCTGTTGATAGGGCATGTGACTCTTGATCTTGGGGTTGTGAGTTTGAGCCCCATGTTGGGTGAAGAGATTACTTAAATATAAAATCTCAAAAAAAAATTGAAGGTTAAAACTTACTTTACCGGTCGGCCTAGGAATTATAGGAGATAAATTGTGCCAAATGCTTACCACATAGCAGGAACTTAAGTTTCTTTTCCCTTACATTTATATACTACTTTATGGTTTACAAAGCTCTTGTAAGCTTTCCTAGATACATGACATCATTTTATTCCCATAACCTTCTATAGTACTTCTCACTAGCCTCATTTTATAGATGAAAAGCAGACTCAGGGGTTGAGACATAGACTCTTCAGGTAATGAGAAGCCAGTGGGCAAATTTTATATGCAGAGTCACATGATAAAAGCAGTGGTTTTGTGTATGTGTTTTAAAGATTTTATTTATTAAAAAAAAAAAATAAAGATTTTATTTATTTGTTAGACAGAGAGAGAGCACAAGCAGGGAGAGCGGCAGACAGGGAGAGAAGCAGGCTCTCAGCTGAACAGGAGCCCGAGGTGGGGCTCAATCCCAGGACGCTGGGGTCATGACCCCAGCAGAAGGCAGCCACTTAACCAGGCGCCCCCAAAGCAGTTTTTTTTTTTTTTTTTTTTTTTTTTAAATACGGATCTGTTAGCGGCATCAAGATGGACTTGACTTTAGAAGCTGGAGAAACAATACCTTAGCTACTATCATAAAAATCAAGTTTAAGATGGTAAGGACTTGCACTAAGTGACGGAAGAATGTTTAAAAGACGAATGAGTTAAGCAACTCGATAGCCAGATAAGCCAAAAAAAAAAAAAAAAAAAGTGGTGGGGGGCCGGTAATTTTTACGCGGGACTGAGAAATTCATCGTTTTTTTTTTATCTACAACATAGACAGCTGAGAAAACAAACTGGGTTTGGCAAAATAGCTGGCAGACCTTCCCTACGATAGCTATGCGGAACTTCTGGCGAATATGGCTAACATTGGAGCCGTGTCCTAAGTGCCCCAGCAGATCTTCCCTGCTTTCACCCCTCCCACTGGCATCTCCCCCCTCGAATAGAGCACCTAAGGTCTTCGGGATCGTGTTTTCTCTAGCAGTCTGGTTGGATAAGGACCAGGGAAGTAAGGAATTAGATACCAAGTTTTTGAATTTCCAGAGCCTTGGCTAAATCGCCTTGTTTTCCTTCTCTAGGAAATAAGGGTACCCTTATTTATCCTTCCTGCCTCGTTAACGACAGATAGCCACAAACTTTTTCTTTCGGGTGCACGCAGCCAAACAGAAACCACCCTCACGCCTTCGCCTCACTCGCGCAGAGAAGGCCGTGGCGGTGAGCTGACGTCACTTCCGGCGCGCTGACGCTCAGTCCAGCGTGCCGACGCCTGCGTCAGCAAAGAGCGGGGCTGGGGGCCCCCGGTTTGAAGTGGTGCGGGTCGGAGGACTGCCGCCTCCGCCGCCGCCTCAGACCCTTGCTCCCCGGCCGCCGCAGGGACGAATTCGGGCAGGCGGCGGGGCAGATGTTCAAGGGCTCACGGCGGGACGCCCCGCGCCGCACCGGCCGCTCCCCTCTGACCGGGGCCTGGGCCTTCGTCGCTCTGCTTTCTGGAAACTAGCGCCTCAGCGGTGCGGCGCGTAGCTCGCGGGGAGATCCGAACCGCCGGCGCCCGGCCATGGCGGTCTCCAGGTGGGTCTTCGCTCCTTAAGAGAGGACAGGAAGGTAGCCCAGGCGAGGCACGGTCTCCTCTCGGTGCCCTCACTCCCAGAAAGGAGCGGTTCCCATTGTCACTGGGCTTGGGCGCCTTCTTCCACAGACTTCGGAGTTCGCTTCTCGGTCTCTGAGGGTTTGGGCTTCAGAAACGTCTTTTTCTTGTGCCCTGTGCCACGTTAGAACTAGTTTTTCTCTTTCCTCACCATGCTTCTCTTCTCTGGTTTCTCTTCCCCCTTTCAGTTCTAGAGCCTGTTACCTCTCTTAGTGCTTCTAAGGCTGATCCCTAACCTCCATTTCATGGGAAAACTTGGTAGTAACTGTCGAGGTCTGGAAGATTTGAATTACTATTATCCAAGTGAACTTCTAATTATGTTAGAAATTATTTATGGCTTTAAGGGTATGTTCTTTCCTGAGGACTTTTTCCTTAGAGTATAATTCTTTTGTTTAGCAGTAAACATTCAGTCGTCAGCATTGTAATCTTTGGCAAGTTATTGTATTAGCACTGTCTTTCTTAACTAAGGCGTGAAAGATAGCATAAATCTTGTTACTTTAAAATGTTGCCGATCAACAGAAACGTCTGGGAAAACTGTAGAAAAGCCAATAAGACGTATAGCTGTGGGCGGAAAGTCTTTTCCTCCAATATGACAAGAATTGGGAGAAAACTTTTTGTTTTGATTGATTTTGTTTGATTTTGGAAATGTCAGTAGGGGATGGTCCTTCTGATGATACCAGTCAGGAATCACCAAGTTCGCTAGAGTTGATAAGGTAAGTTTTCATGAGAACTGGGTTTTTCTATCAAATAGACTAAAGGAAGTAATGACAGTTAAGAAAACAAATAGTTTTCATTCATTTTTCACAATAAGTTGAAATTCATTCTCTTGACACAGTAGGTGCTCAAGCAAGCTCTGTCTGTTTTGCAAGCCAAAAGGATAATCCATTCTTCACAGACTCACTAGATAACTGATGAAGTAGCGTGTGGGAGAAGTCCATGGGAATTGATTTAAGGGGATTGCTAGATACCTGTAGGAGAGAGCATCTAATTTTTATTTCATAGGTTAATTGAATCCAGTCAGTGTGAGGAAAGTCTTATTTTGTGATATATAAAATTACCTTGAGAGAATAAAGTGGTAGTTTAACTTTTTGTAAATACTGAAAAGTGTATCTTCTCTAATTTGTTACCTTCTATATAAATATATATATGTTATAAATACATTGATACAGCAACTTAATAAGAGATTTGTTTATTAGGTGATACAGTGTTTAAGAGAATGAGTAGCTCCTGGGACTCCAGTTGGTGGAGCATGCGGCTCTTGATCTAGGGGTGGCGAGTTCAAGCCCTATGTTGTGTGGAGAGTTTACTTAATAAAAATATTAAAAATCAAGATTAGCTCTTGAAATTCCTCTTAGAGCAGACTGTTTTCACAGTATTGGATATAGTTTTATAGAGACAAAATGAAAGTATTTAAAGAGAAACTAATCTGCTTGGCCTATGCTAATCTATTTACAGAAGTTTAGGGCATGTAAATTTCTCAATGAATGAGTGGGTTTTGAAAGCTACTGCCTTTTGTTCTTGACATTGGATTTCAAAGGGTAGTGCTCTTTTTTATGTAGATTCTTTTTGCCAAAATTCTGTTAAATCCTAAAAAAACAAAACAAAATCTGTCATGGTTTTATGTAAAAGCTACTCCTGTGTATAATTTGGTAATATCATGGTCCAAGAAAGACACTTTTGAGACACCTTCTGCGTTTTGGGGATACTGTCAGTTCTTGCCTTTTTGTTTTAAAGATTTTACTTATTTATTTGACGGAGAGAGACACAACGAGAGAGGGAACACAAGCAGGGGGAGTGGGAGAGGAAGAAGCAGGCTTCCCGCTGAGTAGGCAGTATGATGTAGGGGTCAGTCCCAAGACCCAGAGATCATGACCTGAGCTGAAGGCAGCTGCTTAACGACTGAGCCACCCACACCCCCTAGCCCTAGTTCTTACTTTTTTTTATTGGAAGATTCACTTCGAATAGCAAACTTTAATTTCAAACTGCTCTTCTACATACAGTAAGCATGTTTCTTTACTAACTGAATTTCCTTTCTTATTGGTGTATGCTTGTAGAATACAGACTCATTTGAATATTTTATGCGGAATAAGTAGAAGATAGCTCAAGAGATAAAAATTATATTTGCCAGAATCAAATCTAAAATATTTTTTTGCACTGTAATATTTTTAGGACCTTGTAAATATTTCCAACAGAAGGGAAATGGTTAGTTGGTACCATCATTCCCTCAGTTGCCATATTCAGGAATCTGGGAATAATAAATGATTTTTCTCTCTCTCCTCTTCCCGCCAATCCAGCCAGTTACCAAATCCAATCCTGTTAGTCTATTTTTCTAATCTTTCTCTGGCCAGTCGTCTTTCTTTCTATACCAGTTACCACAGTCTTGCTCTGTACCACCATCATCTCTGATCCAAGACACCTGCAACAGCAGCCACTTGTTCTTCTTACCTCCCATGGCATCTCTAATTTTTTTCTTCACTTCAGCCATATTTTGCTAATATGCAAATGTTAATGTCTTTTTTTTTTTTTTTACTTAAAACCTTTCGATGTTTTCTTTTGCCTTAGCATATAGTCCAAATTCTGTAACAGACTTATCTTACTAGGTTCTTTGTGATCTGGTTCCTGCGTCACCTTTTTAGCTTCACCTTGTGTCAGGTTCTCTCCATCTTTCCCCCTTTCATTTTGAATCTGTTCTCATCTCCCATTCTTTACGTCTGGAACATTCCTTTTTTCCCTCCCACACCTCACCCCAAGTCTGGGTAACCTTAGTTTTGGAGTATAAGTTTATATGTCACTTTGGGAAGCTTTCTCTGGTTTTACCTCATCTGAGTTACTTGCACCAATATGTACTTCTGTCAGTCATTATATATTTCATAATTGCTTAATTGTTCTCCCTGCTTGGATTTAGGTACACTCTGGAGAGAAGGGAGTATGTCTGATCTTTCTCTTCCCAGGAGAGTGCTTGGGTCCTAGTAGGTGCTCTACACACTTTTTTAAACGAACGAGTGATTTTGTTTCTTATTTTAGTAGCTGTCATAATTTTATCATAGTTTATGAATGTAGTAGAATATTCCCAGTGTTTTTTCAGTGAGTCCTTAATAGTTCAGCTATAGTTTTTCCTTAGGAAGACAAACTTTCGCTATACCTTTGAATATTAGCCAGGATTATAATTTTAAAAAGCACAATGTTATCAGAACTATTTTTAAAAAGTGTGTAGCATATTGAATTCTGTGATAGTGTGGCCTTTTATAATCCAAATTAGATATAATACAACTTTGCACTCTGTGTGATCAAATTTTTTAGACTCTGCTTAATAGTTTTATAAAGGTCTAGTTTTATCATACTTTGAATTGTAAGAATGTGGCAAATTATCAAATACACGGTCAACTCTTGATTTCTGGGAGAGTTAAATCTTGCAAACAAATAAACTTTGAAACTCTTTAAAATTGCAAATATAGTTATAGCATTTGAAGTTCTGTAAAATGCAGTGAAGTATTACTAAAAAATGTATGACTCCCTTAGACCCTTAAAAGAGACAAATATACAAATGTAGGAGTAGAGAACAATGTTGCCCTTGAGATGTGAATGTTGGAAGGTCAGCTAAGCTCATTTACTAGCTATTTGCTCCCACAAAACCAACCTCAGCAAAAAGACAAATTAATATATATTACAGCTTTCAGTGTTCCTTGCAAATAATTGAAATAGTAACTGTTAAATATCTTTTAAAATTTTTATTTTTTTACTATGGTTAGCGAACGTATAGTACATCGTAGCTTTTTCTTTTTTTTTTTTTTTTAAGATTTTATTTGTCAGAGATTAAGACAGAAAGCATAAGCAGGGGGAATGGCAGAGAAAGGGAGAAGCAGGTTCCTGCTAACCAGAGAGCCTGAGGTGGGGCTTGATCCTAGGACCCTGGGATCATGACCTGAACTGAAGGCAGATGCTTAATCAACTGAGCCACCCAGGTGCGCCACTGTTAAATCTTTGAATAATGCTGTTTTGCTTTGTGAGCCTTTCTCCAATTGGGGTTGGGCCGTCAACAGTAAAGACAGCCTTAGAGGAACTGTTAAGATATGTTTATTACAGAAGATGGTGAATTTGTGGCAGTGTTGAGTACCATGACTTACTACAGGTTTGTGTGTGTGTATGTGTGTTTAAGATTGTTTTTCATACCTTTGCCAGATTATGCCATAACTGGTTGAGGTGACTTTTGTACATTGATTAGCTAATAGGAACATAGTTTTCCTTTGATCATATAAATTTAAAAATATTCTTCCTCAGTGATCCAAGCAATAGAGGCCATGTCTAAAATGTCTAGACAGTAGTTATGATTTGACTGCATTATTAGAAACTGTTTCTCAGGTCTGTGACATTTTTGCATTTGAAAATAATGCAATGTTCAGAAAGGTTTCTGGAAAAAAGGGAGCACACCCTCTTATGGAAGAAACAAATTGCTACATTTGATCAGAACTTTGCTCAGTTTTGTTAATTCTCTCCCTATTGCTGATACTTTAGAGAAACATTGTTTCAATAGTCCTGTTCTACCAAACACAGGGAAGTTTCTTGGGGAGGTTCCAGTGGATCCTTCCTGCTGACTGAAAACGATAAAATGATCTTGATGATGTCTAGGACAGCTCAGGTTTCTTGTGTTTGTTAGGCCTCTTCCTCCATTACTGCTAATTTCAATCAATTATAGGATTGGCAGAACTGTTACAAATATTAATATGTCAAATATTTCATAATTAAAAGCCAGGAAAGGTAGAAGAGGTATATGGAAGCTTTTACATTTCAGTCTGTATGGCAAATGCCTCCCTGTTTCTTTGGTTTATTCCTCAGGGTACTTACATAAAGCATTTTGTTGTTTGGTTTTTAAATTATGGTAAAATACACATAACATAAAATTCACCATTTTAACCATTTTAAAGTGCACAGTTTTGTATGAACTTTTAAAATAACAGATATTTCTTCTGAACAACCTAGATTTTATCTTTAAGATAAAGTCATGCAAAAGGCTGTAGCTTGATGGGTGGATCAAGAGTAGACTTTGGAAAAAAATGTCCTAAAGGAAATAACTGGTTGTACTATTTCAGCATCGATTTAATGAGTAGTTATAGAATACTTTCTATGTTCTAGCTACTAGAGATACAGCAGAGAACAAAGATAGAGTCCCCATTTAAAAAAAAAAAATTAAAGATTTTATTTGTTTCAGAGAGTGTGAGTGCAAGCGTGATGGGGGAAGGGAGAAGCAGACTTCCTGCTGATCAGGGAGCCCAGTGCTGGGCTTGATACCAAGGTCCTGGGATCATGACCTCAGCTGGAGGCAGACACTTAACCGACTGAGCCACCCAGGTGCCCCTAGAGTCCCTATTTTAAGGAATTAACGTTCTAGTGTGGAAGTGAGGGAATACAGTTTATTCTGGCATGCACCTGGCTTTGCACCTGGCTTTCATGTGGTTTCACATCTTCATATTGATTCTCAGTGTACTGTGTGGTGTCTTACTCTTCCTTGTTGAAAGAATATAACATTAGCATAGTTTCAAATTACCCACAATATAAATTAGAAGGTATACATTTAAAAACATCAGTCTAGAGAATTTCTTTGAAGTTGTTTATTTTGACCATAACTTTCTTACTTAATGATAATACATGAAACTTACTACAGTGTTTATATTAGATATTTACTTTCTTTTCTTATTCCCTAAGTCACACAGAAAAGTAAAAAAATTCAAACAGTTTCTGTTTTAAATTTTACTGTACTTTTGTTAAATGTAAAAAAAAATGCATTACAAAATGGACAAACTTGACTGATAATTCTTAGTTAAGGTTACATAGCTTTCCTTGTGAAGTGTTCTACTAGTTGACCTTATACTGTTTTTCAAAAAGATTAAATTTAAATTTATTCTAAGAATACGGAGGTCGGAAGTAGATTGAAGAAGTTATATTTATACTTTTTTAAAAAAATCTCTGCTCCCCAATGTGGGCTTAAACTCACGATGCTGAGATCATGAGTTGCATGTTCTAGTGACTGAGCCAGCCAGGCACCCCTGTACATTTTTTTTTTTTTTTTTAATTTTCAGATGGTTTAGGAATGGAAATGCAGCATGTACTTGTTTGTTAATGATGAAGTAGTAACCTAGGACATAGTTCAAAATGCCTGTGATTTCTTTTCATATCTTTTTATATGTTTATTTCATGAATTATCATAATGCAAACAGCTGAAGAGAAGAGGGGTTAGATTGTAGCTGCCAGCATAACCTCTGCAAACTTTCATGTTCTCTTTCCGTTTTCTACTCAGTCTTTAGAGCAATTGCCTGAAGTCATAGTTTGGTAAACAAAACGTGAATCATGTCTTGTATAATTCTTTTCTGAATTAAGATCCAGATTGAAAATGGGCCAGATTTCTTATCAGTAAATTCATAACCAGTAGATATTGTCAAATATAATTGCCTTATATTCTATTTAAATTATTCTTCCAGTCTTTGGTACCTTTCATACAGCTTGACATCTATTCCCTCTTTCTCCTCCATCTATCTATCCTTCAAAGAATGAAGAATGGCATTTTTTTCCTACTAGCTGTTCTGCAAGAGAAGTTTTAGCCAAAAGAAGTATTGTGGTAAGTACTGTGTTTCCTCAGTTAGCCCTTCTTTTAACTTCCTTTCTCTTCTGACCACCTAGCTTCTGTCACACCCTCCTTCACCAAGGGCCCTACCTGCCCTCCAACATAATTCTGACCCTGTCTCATGCCCTGGCCCTTTCCCCAACTAGTTCGCCATACCAGCCTTTTCCTGGTATTGTGTCCTGGCCGTGATGCTTGCCTCATAGCTGGCTACATTGGGGTAACAGGTCGGGTTGCCCTCTTGTCAGATCCTGGTCTGCTCATCCCTTTGTTCTTCCTTTTGTGTGGTGTTTATTCTGCTATTCTGGATAGAGGATGGGAGATCTTCAAAAAACCAAAGGCGTATTCTTATATCCCCATTCCTCTATTCAAGGAGGCAAGTTTGGTTACCACCAAGGTGGAAGATGTGAGGATAAATAGGCCTGGATTAGGTGAGAGAGTGATCTGATCTGTTACCCCAGGACAGTTGGCTGCTGGAGGAGCAGAGGTTACATGACGCGGCATTGGAATAAAAGGCTTTGCATAAAGGAGAGACAAGAGGAATTGTGTGGCTATGAGACAGGATCAGCATTAGGTTAGAGAGGAGTCAAAAGGCCAGGAGTGTGGCTCTAATGAAGCTGGGTAGCAGGGGACTAAAGGAAAGTTTAGGAAGGGTGGAGATTTTTGAAGGAATACAGTGCCTACTTCATGGTCTCTTTCTCATCTTGCTCTTTGGAGCAGGTATAACTGCCTTGATGTTCTGAATGCTGGAATACTGCTGGGCTGATCTTATCACTTACTGAAACATTACCTTAGCATCAGTTCTGTTTGTTTATTGTTTTTCTTTTTTTTAAGATTTATTTATGAGAGAGAGAGAGCTCATGTGAGCGGGGGAGTGGGGAAGGGTGCAGAGGGGGAGAGAGAATCACAAGCAGACTCCCTGCTGAGTGTGGAGCCCAGGGCAGAGCCTGATCTCATGATCCTGAGATCATGACCTGAGCTGGACGCCTAACGGACTGAACCACCCAGGTACCCCAGTTCTGTTATTTTTATAACTTGTTTTTACATAATATAGCTATTATAAATTAACGGTGTTTCTCAAAGGAAGCAAAAAAAATTCTAATATAGCTCACTTTTTTTTTTTAGCACACACTTTCTTTACTTAAAAATGATGTATAAACTTGGCCCTAAGAAACTTGCACTTTTCTTTACAATTTTAATTATAGTAAATACCAACTAAAGAATTGTTTTAATACTGAGCAAAGATATTGCAGAGGCACTATGCAAAGTATTGTGGCAGAGAAAAAGAATCATTGGAGGAAGTGACGCCTCATGAGCATAAGACATCATGGGACGAATTAGTTTAAGAGATGCCCCAGAAGAGCATAACAAATATCAAAATGGTTATTCAAGATGAGAATTCATGTAGATTTCAGAAGAGGAATTAATCTCTATGATATAGCAACCTGAGATAGTTTCAAGAGGGTAAAGGACTTTAAATCTTGATGGATGGGAGCTAGTTGAAAAATTGAGCCAAGAAAAGACATTCCAAGTGGAAAATGGTATAGAAGAAATTGTGAAAATCAAAAAGGTCCATGTTGGGTAGGTACTTACTTGTTTTTGATTACTATCTGATAGGCAGTGATGAGCCATTGACAGTTTTAGAGTAAGGTAATAATTTGATCAAAAGATGTTTTAGGAAGAAGTCTGGCAATACGATCATGTTACCTTGGAGTTAAGCTCACCAGGCAGTTGAAACTGTGGCTCCCAGATGGACTAGATTGAGGATGATTTGTGCTGTGTTATAGTTGAAACAAGTAACAATATAGTTTCCTCAGGAAACTGGTGAGGTGAGGAGCCAAGGATTGATTATGGGAGAATGTACATATTAAGAGTTAGGGATACCAGAGGAAGAATTGAGAATTCAGATATGAACAGGGTAATATAATGTGAAAACTTAGGTAAAAAAGTATCTTAAAAATGGGGTACTTGCTGATATCAGATGTCATAGAAGAGTCAAGAAAATAGGACTTAACCAAAAGAAATTGAATTTGGAGTTTACAAGTTCATTGGTGACCATCAGGTGTGCCATTCAGTAGAAGAGAAGAATAGAAACTTAACTGATAAGGATTAAATTGTGTATAGTGAGGAAATAAAAGAAGTGATTTTTCTTTTCAGATTTTATTTATTTATTTGACAGAGAGAGAGAGAGAACGCGCACAAGCAGGGGGAGCAGCAGGCAGAGGGAGAGGGAGAAGCAGGTTCCCCACTGAGCAGGGAGCTTGATGCAGGGGTTCATCCCAGGACCCTGAGATCATGACCTGAGCCGAAAGCAGAGGCTTAACCAACTGAGCCACCCAGGCACCCAAAAGAAGTGATTTTAAACATTTGTTCATAATGCTTGGCAATAAAAAAGAAAAAGCATGCTAGAAGATGAAGGTCAAGCAGTTTATTTCCTTTTTAGAGAACTCTGCATATTTGAAGGTAGAAGGGAATGGGTTAATAAGGTAGTGATTTAAGGCATTAAAGAAAAGATAATTGAATGAAGATAGAAGGGGATGGTATCAAGGAAACAGTGGGATAATATCTAAGCCTTGAAGGGGGGTGAGGATAGTCTTTCCATTTGAAATAGAGGATGAGTGTAAAGAGCAATCTTTGGAGATAGTGAGGGGAGAACTTAAGATAATTTGTGTTCCAAAGGCTAGAGATCCACTCAGTGAAGTATGTAGTCCATTCCTTTTTAAGGCATAGGGAATGGTATTTGGGGCTTGAGTAAAGTGGAAATGATTGGGGAGAGCTTTGGAAACTGTCCATTTTCTTTTAACTTTTTACACACAGATTTATAAACAGGTTAGTATTGTCACTTCCTTACAGTGTTCATTTTGCAGCCAGTTTTGCTTTTGATCAAAAAGGCAGAGTCTGGGATACCTGGGTGGCTCAGTTGGTTAAGGGTTTGCCTTCGGCTCAGGTCATGATTCCAGTGTCCTGGGATTGAGTCCCACATCAGGCTCCTTGCTTGGAGAGGAGCCTGATTTTCCCTCTGCCTGCTGTTCCCCCTGCTTGTGTGCACACACAGTCTCTCTCTCACACACACAAATAAATAAAATCTTTAAAAAACAAAACAGAATCTCTGTAATGGAAAAAGAATTATGTAGTAGTTGAAATCTTTCCAGAGGTGAAGTCTAAGGAACTTGGCATCAAATAAGTCGAAGATATGACAAATGTTACATAAGAAAAAAGTGAAAAAAAAAACCAAACCTCACAATGATGCAAAACTGTAAAATAAACTTAAATTATGTAGTTTTACCCTCCAAAGTAAGAGGTTAATTGAAGTTAACTTTCTTAAGTCTTCCAACATGTGACAGAAGTAGGACCTCTAAAAGTCTCCTAACTTCCAGTCTAGTTTTCCATTTTGCCCCAGTTTTCTGGAGGAAAGTCCTGAATCTATGTAAACTGTGTACATATAAGAGAGCCCAATACTGTGATTTTTCTTTTTCTTTCTTTCTTTTTTTTTTTTTTTTAAAGAGTGGGAGAGAGAGAGGGGTCAGGAGAGGGAGAGAGAGAATTTCAAGCAGGCACCATGCCCACCTTGGAGCCAGAGACGGGGCTAGATCTCACAACCTGGAGATCATGACCTGAGCCGAAATCAAATCACCACCCAGGTGCCCCAAGAGCCTGATACTGTTTTTGTTTTATTTGTTTATTTGGCAGAGGGAGCACAGGCAGAGGGAGAGGGAGAAGCAGGCTCACCCCTGAGCAAGGGAGTCTGACACTGGGCTCAATCCCAGGACCCTGGGACCATGACCTGAGCTGAAGGCAGATGCTTAAGTGATTGAGCCACCCAGGTGCCCTGAGCCTGATATTATTATAAAGAATACATGCAGCAAGTCCACTTAAAGTAGCATAAATTTGACCTAAGACTAACCTGTTCTTTGTATTAAAACTTACTTAATTTTTGATAATTTTGCCTGCCACATAATATGGAAGATTTTTTTGTAAAGATTTTATTTATTTATTTTAGGGAGAGCACAAGCAGCGGGGAGGGGCAGAGGGAGAGGGCGTTGCAGACTCCCTGCTCAGCAGGGAGCGCAATGCAGGGCTTGCTTCCAGGACCCAGGGATCATGACCTGAGCTGAAGGCAGATACTTAACTGACTGAGCCACCCAGGCATCCCAGATGTTTTGAAATATCTTTCTTTCTTTTTTTTTTTTTTTTTTTAGATTTTATTTATTTATTTGACACAGAGAGAAAGATCACAAGTAGGCAGAGAGTCAGGCAAAGAGAGAGGGCGAAGCAGGGAGCCCAACACAGGGCTCTGAGGACCCAGGACCCTGAGACCATGACCCAAGCTGAAGGCAGAGGCTTAACCCACTGAGCCACCCGGGCGCCCCTCTTTTTTTTTTTTTTTTTTTTTAAAGATTTTATTTATTTATTTGACAGAGAGAAACAGAGCAAAAGAGGGAATACAAACAGGGGGACTAGGAGAGGGAAAGCAGGCTTCCTGCCAAGCAGGAGCCCGATGTGGGGCTTGATCCCAGGACGCTGGTTCATCATGACATGAACCGAAGGCAGCTGCATAAATACTGAGCCACCCAGGTGCCCCTGTCTGAAATTTCTTTCTGCAAATTTCATGGACAAAATCATACAGTCACAGCAATATGCAGATGTTTGTTGTGGAGGTTCAGAGATGATTCTCATGAACTTTAACATCACAATTTGGTTTTTGTTTTTTTTTAAGATTTTATTTATTTGACGAATAGAGAGATCACGAGTAGGCAGAGAGAGAGGGAGGAGCAGGCTCCCTGCTGAGCAGAGAGCCGGATGTGGGCCTCAATCCCAGGACCCAGAGAGCATGACCTGAGCTGAAGGCAGAGGCTTAACCCACTGAGCCACCCAGCACCCCAACGTCACAACTTGATTTAAAGATGAAAATAATTCAAGGGGAATTCTGAGAGTTATATAAGGGATGGGTAAGGGAAATCATTTTATGGGGAAGGGACTTAGTCTTAGAACTTTTAAATAACACCAGCTGTCAAAAATTTTTTTTCTCCCTTTTCTTACTGTCTCTAAGTCACTGTTCACCAAATCCTGTAGCAAAACCTGATGAATGATGGGTAAAGGCAAGTATTTAGATGGCCCTGAATTAATAAGGAGAAATACTGTGTTAGCAAGTGGGATGTGTCTGTATATATAAAGTAAATTAATTTTTGCATGTCTTATAAAAATTAATTTCTTTATAATCACTCTGTGTGCCATTCAGTATATTGGAAGCAGAAAACTTATATTACTCTGGTTTATGCCACTGGCTTTTTTATTACCTCACATATTTTTCTTAAAATTTGTCCTTCCTACATACCCTTAACTATAAATTTGAACCTTACCTCTTAGTGTTTTGTTCTGAAGCAATTAAAAACTTTTTATAGTACTTTTAGCATTCTTGAACGAAAAAGATGTATTTTAGTTCTGTTTTTTATTACTTAAAATGATTTTGTGCTTATTAGTGACTGGCTAGTTTGATAAATACTACCAGAAAAAAGTAAAGAACAATCCTGTCCGTTTCATCTGCCTCTAAAGCTTTATCTTTTCTTATAAAAGGCTTTCAGAGCTTTGTTGTGTAATTTTTTAGCTCTTTGTGATAGAAAAATAATCCCAGAAGTAAAATAGGAGCTTCATTGGGACCTTACTTTCTATTTCTTATTAGATAAAATTTGGAAATATATTCACTAAATCTCCCCTCATATAGGATTTAACTTTGCCCTTGTCATCCTCCATCTTTTTAAAAAACGTTTTTACAAATTTATTTATTTATTTTAGAGAGAGAGTGTGCAAGTGCACATGTGCGAGTTGTGGGGATGGGCAGAGGGAGAGGAGAAGCAGACTCCCAGCTGAGTGTGGAACCCGACTCAGACTCCATCTCACCACCCTGAGATTATGACCTGAGCCGAAACTAAGAGTTGGATGCTAAGTTGACTGACCCACTGGACCCCATCCTCCCATCTTTTTAAAAGTACCCATTTATTCTATATATGAAGTATGAAGCTGCCTTCTTCTCATTACCTGTGGCATTCATTTTGCCTCACTGAGCCTAATTAGTAGTGTGATAGGAAAGCTAGACTTCTATTATGATATGTGGATGGTTGGTGGTAGTTACTTGTGACTTTGCCTTTCTAAAACCTTAGGATTTTCCTGTATTCCAAAATAATAGTAACACAGTGTTCCATTTCTTATTACCTATTCAGGTATAAGGCATTGTGATATTATTCCAAGCTTTATTCATTGGCTAAATGGCAGAATTGGAATTTGAACTGTGGTGTTGTAGCTCTAGAATTGATGCCGTTATGCTATATGCCTTTGGAAACATTTTACTCAGAGATCTTATTTATTGCCATATTTGTCGCTTCTATACAAATGGCCTCATATACCTTTATACCTTTAATCTCAACTCTTCCTGAATTTAAGATCTCTATTCCAGCTATCCTTTTTGGTCTCTCCTAGCTATCCTGTCCCCGCCACTAGTAAACTTACCAACTTTTCCCATGGTATTTTCTCCACTGTTTCTTCCCATTTTAAAAATGACATCTTTATTTTCTAAGATTCAGAGTCTGAGAGTCTTTTAATTTTCTTGACATTTTGTTATTGTACCATGTGTGTTTATTGTCTGCAGCCTCTCTCTCAATTTCTTCTTTTCTTTAATTTTTAAATTTTATTTATTTATTTGAGAGAGACAGAGAGTGTGCACGTGAGCAGGGGGAGGGCAGAGGGAGAAGCAGACCACCCCCCCCCCCACAGCAGTGAGCCTGATTCCAGGCTGTGTCCCAGGGCCCCGAGATCATGACCTGAGCCAAAGGCAGCTGCTTAACTGACTGAGCCACCCAGGCACCCCACTCCCAACTTCTTTCTAGGCTTCTCGCCTAGATGGTAGTTTAGGTCTGCACTTTTAACCTAAGACTCTCTTAAAGCTTTCGTCCATTACACTTCATGCTTCTTACTGCTGCCAGATTAATCTTCCTAAAATAGAGTTCCAGTTCCATTGCTTTCTTGAACCCAACCTTCATAGTCAGCCTATTAAGGTCCATCTCTTAACACCATTTATTTCATGAAGACTTTTCAGTATTACACAGTTGGGGATATATAGTATTTATTACCTCTGTTCCCACTCTTCAGAGCACGTTGTACTTCCTTTCTGACACATATGTTATCGTCCCCTGTATTCTAATTATTTGTGTACTTGCCTTCCTGCTTACCTTACCCCCAACTACAGGTTCCTTAATCGTAGAAATTCTCCCACAGCCCTAGAATAGGTCTTCTTCGTTCATAAATGCTCAATATATTTATTGACTTAAACTTATACCTATGAGGAAACATGTTTCAGAATAATCATCATATTTTTGTTATTTTAGGCTTGACCGTCTTTTTATCTTACTGGATACTGGCACTACTCCAGTTACAAGAAAAGCTGCTGCACAGCAACTTGGAGAAGTGGTAAAGCTTCATCCCCATGAACTAAACAATCTTTTATCTAAAGTAAGAACTCTTTTTTTATTTTAGTATAAAGCGATTGTAGAAATTTGTGGAAAGGAATAGAACAATAGAAATTGTCTTATTTTAGTGGCAATTTGTGGTCTTCCAATTCCATTAACTATCTTACTATTTCTCCAGATTTTTTTTTTAATTTGGTCTTTCTTTTTTATCACAAGATTTAAAGTATTTTGGTTTGTTTTTTTTTTTTTACATCAAGTTTAATTATCTAAGGGATTTGACAATATATAACCTTTTGCCTATGGCACAAATTTGAATCTGACCCAATTTGGTAATGAACTAAGTTGTTAATCTGGTTTGTTAGTGGTCTGACTTGTTCCTAACGGCTAGTAATTATACCATAGTTGACAGTCTTAAAGTGGATTGAGTACTCACGGGAAATGATGGAAATATATGAGAAACTAGTTATTACATTTTAAGTTACCACCTGTTTGAAAGTGGAGGTTTTCTGCTTTGGTGGATCAGTGTTTTCAAAATACTAGCCTATATTCTTTCCCTAAGCAATGACTGTATTTTTACTGAACTCTGGGCTTGTAGAAGTGTGCTTGATAATGGTAAGCAACACTTTCCATGTGTTTAATAATTCTCTGACATACAGGGGTGCCTGGGTGGCTCAGTCAGTTGAGCATCCAAATGTTGGTTGCAGCTCAGGTCATGATCTCCTGGTTTGTGGGATTGAGCCCCATGTGGGCTCTGACCTCAGTGGGGAGTCTGCTTGAAGACTCCCTCTCTCTGCCCTTGTCCCCAACCCTCCTTCCTCATGTGCATGTACATGTTCTCTCTTTCTCTCTCTCTAAAATAAATAAATCTTGAATAAAATCTTTTTCTGGCATACGAAGTAAAAACTGGAGTGCTTTGTGTGTTGGGGGCTTGGATTAGAAGGAGGGTGGGAATAGAGGATAGGGTTGGGGTACAATATGGAAATCCCAAGGTCCCTTTCTTCCTACTGGTCTTATTCCCTCCTTCCTTCCTTCCCACCCACCCACCATTTCTTCCCTCCCCCTTCCCCTCTTCTCTCCTTCCCTACCTCTCTTCCTTCCTTTCTTTACTTATCTTTATTTACTTATGTAAGAGGGAGAGAACATATGAGCAAGGGTTGAGAGGAAGGAGGAGAGGCAGACTCTCCACCAAGCAGGCAGGGAGCCCAATGCGGAGCTTGATGCCATGACCCCAGGATCACAACCTGAGCCAAAGGCAGATGCTTAACCGACTGAGCCACCCAGGTGCCCCTTATCCCCTCCTTTCATTCTCATTTGTCCCTTCTTGATTCATATGAGTAAGAGTTCTAAGACCTTGTGAATATACAAATCTCTATGATATGGTTCCCATCATGAGGGCTGACAGTAACTGTCTTTTCCAGTATATTTACAACTTAAATATTATCAGAACTTTCTAACCAATATGTAGATGAAGAGACAGCGATTTGATATCCACAGGCTCCATGTTCTCAGAGTGGAGAGGGACATTTATTAGACACTATTCTACTCATGCATAAGGTAGGGTATAGAGAGGCATACCCATTTCTTCTCACCCTAGGGTTTTCCCCTGAATGAGCTGAAACTGGAAACAGAATTAATTTGTGCTGAACTGAGGAAAGATTTCCAGCCTTCTGAATTCTGGTCTTCTTAACTTAGATCATGGCATATTGGCTGTCATCAAATAGTTCCAAAAGAGGCAGAGTTTGTCTTTTGTACCTTCTCCCCTCTTACCTTCTCTTCTCTCCCCTCAGTGTTTTCCTGCTGCATTTTGGTTTTGTTTTTAAAACTCCTTGTTGTGTGATTCAGTTGTTTTATTTTACTTGTTTAAAGATTTTTTTTTAAAGATTTTATTTATTTATTTGACAGACACAGATCACAAGTAGGCAGAGAAGCAGGCAGAGAGAGAGAGGGGGAAGCAGGCTCCCCGCTGAGCAGAGAGCCCGACGTGGGGCTTGATCCCAGAACCCTGAGACCATGACCCGAGCTGAAGGCAGAGGCTTAACCCACTGAGCCACCCAGGCGCCCTAAAGATTTTTATTTAGGGTTTTTTTTTTAAGATTTTATTTTCAAGTTTTTTTTTTTAAGATTTTATTTTTAGTATAGTGCTTGAATTTACAGTTCGAAGACCAAGAGTCAGATGCTCCACCCACTGAACCAGCCCAGTGCCCCTCAATGATTTTAGATATGTGCAATCATCACTGCAATGTAATTTTAAAAACATTTTTATTTCCTCAAAAAGAAACCTCATGCCCATTAGCAGTAATTCTCCATCACTCTCCCTCCCATACCTAGTCCTAGGTAACCCCTAATCTACTTTCTGCCTGTAAATTTGCCAGTTCTGAAAATTTTTATATAAATGTAACCAGTTTCTTTCACTTAATATTTTTAAGTTTCTTTCATATTGAAGCTTGTTTCATTACTTCATTCCTTTTTATTGCCAAATAATATTCCATTTTATGGATATGATATGAATATATTATGTGGATATATCACATCTTATCTGTTAATCAGTTGATGGACATTTGAGTTGTTTCCGCTTTTTGGCCTTCGATGAATAATACTGCTATAAAAATTCATATACAAGTTTTTGTGTGGGGTGTATGTTTTATTTCTCTTGGGTTTATACCTGTGGATAGAATTGTTGGATCATATAGTAACTGTTTTTAACTCTGTGAGGAACTGCCAGACTGTTTTCCAAGCTGGCTCCGTTGTTTACATTCCTAACAGTAGTGTATGAGAGAGCTGATTTTTTTTTACATCCTTGCCAATGCTTGTTATTAACTGACTTTGATTGTTCCCATACTAGTGAGTGTGAAGTGATATGTAATTGTAGTTTTGACTTGCATTTTTCTGGTGACTAGTGATTTTGAACGTCTTTTCACATGTTTATTGACCCTTGGTATATCTTTTTTGGAGAACTGTTTCTTCAGATCCTTCACCCATTTCTTCTTTTTTTGTGGGGGAGGGACAGAGGGAGAGAGAGGGAGAATCTTAAACAGGCTCCATGTCCAGTGTGGAGCCCAGTGTGGGGCTTGACCTCACAACCCCTGAGATCATGACCTGAACTGAAATCAAGAGGCAGATGCTTAACCAGCTGAGTCACCCAGGCTCCCCTAGGTCCTTTGCCCATTTTTTTTTTTTTTAATTTATTTGACAGAGAGAGAGAGCAAGAGAGGGAACACAAGCAGGGGGAGTGGGAGAGGGACAAGAAAGCAAGCTTCCTGCTGAGCAGGGAGCCTGATGTGGGGCTTGATTCCAGGACCCTGGGATCATGACCTGAGCCAAAGGCAGACGCTTAACGACTGAGCCACTCAGGCGCCCCTCCTTTGCCCATTTTTTTTTTTAAAGATTTTATTTATTTATTTGGCAGAGAGAGATCACAAGTAGGCAGAGAGGCAGGCAGAAAGAGAGGAGGAAGCAGGTTCCCTGCTGAGCATAGAGCCCGATGCGGGGCTCGATCCCAGGACCCTGAGATCATGACCTGAGCTGAAGGCAGTGGCTTAACCCACTGAGCCACCTAGGTGCCCCTCCTTTGCCCATTTTTAAGTGGGATATTTGTTCTTTTAATATTGAATTGTAATAGTTCTCTATATATTTTGGATACAAGCTCCTTACGAGGTGTTTCATTTGCAAATATGTTCTTCCAGTCTGTGGTTGTCTTTTCACTTTCCTGATGGTACCCTTTGAAGCATAAAAGTTATCAATTTTGATTTAGTTAGATTTATCCCTTTTTCATATCCCTTTTGCTTTTTGGGATCATATTTAAGAAATCTTGCCTAGTCTAAGGTCACAACAATTTACCCCTGTGTTTTCTTCTAAGAATTATATAGCTTTAGATCTTACTTTTAGACTTTTGGCTCATTCTGAGTTATTTTGTTTATATGTGTGTATGGTATTAGGCATTCACAATAATTATTTTGTTGCCCTAGCACCATTTGTAGAAAAACTATTCTTTCACCCATTGAATTGTCCTGGCACTCTTGAAAATCAGTTGACCATAGACAGTTTTATTTCTAGACTCTCAATTCTATTCCATTGGTCTATGTATCTGTCCTTTTGCCAGTACCACACTGTCTTGATTACTGTTGCTTAGTAGTAAATTTTGAAATCAAGAAGTGTGAGTATACCAACTTTATTATTCTTTTAACAAGATTGTTTTGGTGATTCTCGGTCCCTTGCATTTCCATATAAATTTTGGGATCAACTTGCCCATTTCTGCAAAAAAACTCAGGTAGGATTTTGATAGAAATTTTGTTGAATCAGTAGATCAATTGAGGGAGTATTGCTTTCAACAGTATTAAATTTTTAGATCCACAAACATGAGGTGAGGTGTCTTTGTGTTTGTTTATTTAGATCTTGTTTCATTTCTTTCAATGGTATTTTGATTTTTTTCTGTAGTTTTCAGTATATGAGTCTTGTACTTTGTTAAGTTTACATTTAGATATTTTATGCTTTTTGGTGCTATTATAAATGGGATTTTAAAAATTTTATTTTCAAATTGTTTATTGAAAGCATTTAGCAAAACAGTTGATTTTTGTATATTGATCTTCTATCTTCCAGTCCTGCTGAACTCATTTGTTCTTTCTGCTAGTTTTTACAACTTAATCCTTTGCCTTAAGTAATGGGACTTGATGAAAATAAACATTTTGTTTTTTACTGTATTAAAAGGTAGGTTATTTTTTAAATGTATTAAGTATTTTTTTAACTAAAAGTTTCCTGTTTCCTTTTTTTTAAGGTATAGTGATATTTCCTGTGAATGATAGAATTTGTAAATAATAGCTCCAAGGTGTTTTATATAAATTTTTATGTAAAGTCCCAACAGCTGCTAAATTATAAATTAATAACAAGTAAATTTGTATTTCTCTGTTCTGGCTACTTTGAACAAACAGTATTTTTGGTATAACTATGTTATCTTATAATTTTTTAAGGTGTTGATATATTTAAGGAGCACAAATTGGGATACCCGGATTGCAGCAGGACAAGCTGTTGAAGCTATAGTGAAAAATGTACCTGAATGGAATCCAGTACCAAGAACCAAACAAGGTGCTTTTAAGTGGTAAAAATAGTTTGCAGTAAATATCTACCTATAGAATTGACTATACATTTTATATTTTAATAAGAATTTCAGTTTTAATTTAAAGGCTTAATTTTTTCAGATACAGTTTGTCAGTGATTTCACCATGGTTTTTTTTTTTTTTTTAAAGACTTTGAGACAGAGTGCATGTGAAGGATGGGGAGGGGCAGAGGGAGAGGGAGAAGCAGACACCCTGCTGAGTGCAGAGCCCCATGTGAGGCTCAGTCCTAGGACCCTGAGATCATGACCTGAGCCGAAGGTAGATAGCTGACTGAGCCACCCAGGCGCCTCTTCCCCCATGCGTTTAAATAACTACTAGATAAACTATGTTTTCATATATATATATATATTTTTTTTTTTTAAAATCAATCTGTTTTACTTATTTATTTTTGATTAACATATAATGTATTATTAGCCCCAGGGGTACAGGGTTTTCATATATATTTTTATTTTTATTTTTTCATATATATTTTTAAAATTATTAACTGTACAGTATGCTTGATTTAAAGAGATATTGCTTCTCTCAGGAATTTATGTCTTAAAAGAAGAAACTAAACCAGTGCAGTGTAAATATTTGAAGCAGTGTTTTTTCTTGTTGCTGGGAGAATAGTGTAATTATTTTCCAAATTTAAGCACATTTATGTATGGGTATTTGGAGGGGTCTTTAGTTTCTAATGTTTCCTTTAGATGTCTTTTAGTGGAAATTACATTTCTGACTGCCTGAAACAATATTTAAAAATGAACATATGCTTTTAAAAATGTGTAAAGGTATACATTTTAATTAAACGAAAAAAAAATTTTTAAAGATTTTATTTATTCGTTTGTCAGAGAGAGGGTGAGAGCACAAGCAGGGGGAGAGGTAGGCAGAGGAAGAAGCAGGCAGAAGGAGAAACGGGCTCCCACCTGAGCAAGGAGCCCAATGTGGAACTTGATCCCAGGACCCTGGGATCATGACCCGAGCTGAAGGCAGACACTGAACTGACTGAGCCACCCAGGCATCCTTAAATGAAAATTGTTTTAAAGATTTCGTTTATTTGTCAGAGAGAAAGAAAGAGAGCGCGGGAGGGAGCACAAGTAATTGGGGTGTCAGGCAGAGGGAGAAACAGGCTCCCCCTGAGCATGGAGCCTGATGTGGGACTTGATCCCAGGACCCTGGGATCATGACCTGAGCTAAAGGCAGACACTTAACCTACCGAGCCACCAAGGCGTCCCTTAAGTGAAAATTTAATGTGGTGCAACCTGATTTCATTTTCAAGTCACTTTGATAACATCACTTTTATCATACATTTTAGCTTGTCTGAAATTTTTGCTTTAATTATTTGGCACCTATTATGTTGAGAGACTGTATTAATTTGTCCTCTCAAATAAAATACGTAACTAGAAGTTATAACTTGTTTTAGAAAGGAGCTCTTTCTTTTTTAGCTTATTTTCCCTGCTTATTTTGGTATATAGAGATATTAGAACTCAGATGCTTTTTATAAAACATTAAATTAGTTAAACCAGCATTAAAATTTATGGTAAGGTTGCTTGTCATCACTGAAAAAATTAAAATAATTATAGTTTAGTTTAATAAATGGATTATATGCAAGTACTAGCTAAACAAACAGCTAAGTGAACAAGGTAATATATTTAAAAATTTATAATGGCATAACCTTTTTTGGGGGGAGGAACGCAAAACATTTTATGATACTTTTAGACCTCGGATGAATAAATAATTTTAGCATTTACCAAGAGATTTTAATTTGCTCATGTTATGAGGAGTCCTCTTGAATGAATAGTTGCTTCATATCATAAATACTCCTTAGGTGTAGGGACGAATGATGCTTATTAGCTTTTATATGAATAAATCTGTTTGTTTTCCAAATTAGCGCTATGATGAACTCAGTCTGTTACCGTGGTAGTATTTTCAAACAGTTAAACAGTAAATGGATGGGTGCCTGGGTGGCTCAGTGGGTTAAGCCGCTGCCTTCAGCTCAGGTCATGATTTCAGGGTCCTGGGATAGAGTCCTGCATTGGGCTTTCTGCTCAGCAGGGAACCTGCTTCCTTCTCTCTCTCTCTGCCTGCCTCTCTGCCTACTTGTGATCTCTCTCTCTGGGTCTAATAAATAAATAAAAATCTTTAAAAAAAAAGTTTTAAACAGTAAATGGAGATATGTATTTTAAAGATTTTATTTATCTATTTGTCAGAGAGAGAGAGAGTGCATGCACACAAGCAGGAAGAACAGCAGGCAGAGGGAGAAGCAGACTCCCCACTGAGCAAGGAGTCCGATGCAGGACTTAATTCCAGAACTCTGGGATTGTGATCTGAGCTGAAGGCAGATGCTTAACTGACTAAGCCACCCAGGCGTCCCAATACAATATAATATTTAACAAACATTTCAATATGGGATCCATTTCTTCATGCTTTTGTAATGAAAAACAGCTATACATACACCCAGCGACATTTTCATAGTTTGTACAAGAGGAACCACCAATTAAATAGTTTATTCATAAATAAGAGCTGATCATAAATATATCCACAATAGCTTTTCTACTTCCTCTGCCTTTTACTTTTCCTTAGAATGTTACACGGCCACCCCAGGTAATGCTATTTTCTTTTCATTCTACACTTTGGCTTTATGATCGAATTAAATATTTTTCAACCTCATTTAGAATCTACTTCAGAAAGTGCTATGGAAGATTCACCTACTACAGATCGATTGAATTTTGACCGATTTGATATATGTAGATTGTTACAGCATGGGGCATCACTTTTGGGATCTGCTGGTGCAGAATTTGAAGTACAAGATGAAAAATCAGGTATGTAGTAGTCCTGTAGAAGAAAGTCTGAGATGTTTGTGTTCAGGCTGATTTATTACTTTGTATGCTACATATCAGTCATGCAAAATCTTAATAGATGTTACAAAATATAATTTGATAGACACTTGCTGTTGGGGAAGGAGAGGAATGTTGGTTGGAGAAGATAAGCAAAAGTATTTGTTCTAAAACTATACATATGAATATTTTCCTTCTTTTAAGTGAATACCATAATCTATAAATTGTTAATAGTTACATATTAGTATTTCAGCAGGCATTTTATTATATAATAGAGAAATCATAAAGTGTATCCCGAGAGCCTGGGTTGAATAAATTTTAAAAGCCAGGATTAGTACAGTTTTTGATACTGTTTTCATAATTCTGGACATTTGAGAGGCTTTATGACAGCTTTCTTTTTATCATGTGTTTTAAAAATTTAAATAATTGGATCTCATGCTGGTGACCAGAGTAAACACTAAAAATGGAAAGATAAATCTTGGATAGGAAATCGTCCCATTGTCTTTAAACTTACAGAATCCATCTGGATATAAAATAAATTTTTTGGCCATTCAGAATTGATGCCTTGAGTAGAAAAAATGATGGTTTTTAATGGGTTTCTGTAAGTAAGTTGCTCTTTTGACTAAAACCAAAACAGAACAGTTTTTGTTGCTAATAAAATTAATTACTCAGACACATCTATCTAGCTAAGTTAATGAAATGATCACTCGTTCATCTTAAAAAAAATGTCAAACAGCCATTTACTCTTGCTTAATATGGTTTCTATCGAAGGATCTCTGGTTAACCTCAGAACAACATAGGTTGTTGAAATGTGCAGGTCCAGTTATGTGCAAGGTTTTTTTTGGTAAATACAGTACGGTACTGTAAATTAATTTTCCTTATGATCTTAATGTTTTCTTTAGCTTAGTTTATTTTAAGAACATAATGTATAATGTACAGATATGTGTTAATTGACTGTTTATGTTATTGGTTTTTGATCAACAGAAGGCTATTAGTAGTTAAGTTTTGGAGGGGTCAGAGTTATACACAGATTTTCAACTGCTTTGGGCGTCGATGTCCCCAATCTCCGTGTTGTCCAAGGGTCAATTGTAATTTACTTATTTTGGGGAAAGAAGAGGAGAATTTGGTTAAGTTCCAGAAAAGCATAGTTTTTCTAATAAGGGAGGTAGAAGTCATTTAAAAAACTTTGTGATTTGAAAAAAATTCTTTCTAAACAGTAAGTTTTGTTTACTGATTTTACTGTTGTACTCATATCAGAGATCATTGGCCCTTATTCAGGAGTAAAAGTCAGTGTCACCATTGTCACTTAAAAAAAAGTATGTATTGGGGCGCCTGGGTGGCTCAGTGGGTTAAAGCCTCTGCCTTCAGCTCAGGTCATGGTCTCAGGGTCCTGGGATCGAGCCCCAAATCAGGCTCTCTGCTGAGCAGAGAGCCTGCTTTCCCCTCTCTCTCTGCCTGCCTCTCTGCCTACTTGTGATCTCTATCTGTCAAATAAATAAAAAATATTTTAAAAATTAAAAAAATATATGTATTTGGGTCTTATCCTCGAGATTCAGATTTAATAGCTCTATAGAGAGTTCTAGGACATTGTATTTTATTTTTATTTTAAAGGTTTTATTTATTTATTTATTTGACAGACAGAGACCACAGGTAGGCAGAGAGGCAGGCAGAGAGAGAGAGAGTGGGTGAAGCAGGCTCCCTGCTGAGCAGAGAGCCCGATGCAGGGCTCGATCCCAGGACGCTGGGATCATGACCTGAGCCGAAGGCAGAGGCTTAAACCACTGAGCCACCCAGGCGCCCCTTTATTTTTATTTTAATTAAAAAATTTTTATTTAAATTCAATTTAGTTAACATATAGTGTATTATTAGTGTCAAGGGTAGAATTTAGTGATTCATCAGTTGCCTATAACACCCAGTGCTCATTATATCAAGTGCCTTCCTTAATACCCGACATCCAGTTATCCCATCCCCAACCCCAACTCCCTTCCAGAAACCCTGTGTGTTTCCTGTGGTTAGAGTCTCTTGTGGTTTGTCTCCTTCTCTGTTTTTATTTTATTTTTCCTTCCCTTCTCCTATGTTCATCTGTTTTGTTGCTTAAATTCCACATTGTAAGTGAAAACATGGGATTTGTCTTTTCTCTGACTAACTTAAGTCGCTTAACATAATACCCTCTAGTTCCATCCATATCATTGCAAATGGCAAGATTTCATTCTTTTTGATGGTTGAGTAATATTGCATTCTATACATACCACATCTTCTTTACCCATTCATCTGTCGATGGACATCTGGACTCTTTCCATAGTTTGGCTGTTGTGGACACTGCTGCTATAAACATTGGGGTGCAGGTGCCCCTTTGGATCACTGCATTTGTAGCTTTAGGGTAAATACCTAGTATAGTGCAATTGCTAGGTTGTAGGGTAGCTCTATTTCCAACTTTTTGAGGAACCTTCATACCATTTTCCAGAGTGGCTGCATCAATTTACATTCCCACCAACAGTGTAAGAGGGTACTTTTCTCCACATCCTCACTAACATCTGTTGTTTCCTGACTTGTTAATTTTAGCCATTCTGACTGGTCTGAGGTGGTATCTCACTATGGCTTTGCTTTGTATTTCCCTGATGCCGAGTGATGTGGAACATTTTTTCATGTGTTTGTTGGCCATTTGTATGTCTTTGGAGAAAAGTCTGTTCATGTCTTTGCCCATTTCTTGACTGCATTTTTTGTAGTTTTTTTGGGTTTTGAGTGTGATGAGTTCTTTATAGATCTTGGATACTAGCCCTTTATCTGATATGTCGTTTGTGAATGTCTTGTCCCATTCTGTAGGTTATCTTTTGTTTCGTTGACTGTTTCCTTTGCTGTGTAGAACCTTTTAACCCTGAGTAGTTCATTTTGCTTTTGCCTTTAGAGATGTGTCTAGCAAGAAGTGGCTGCAGCTTAGGTTGCAGGGGTTACTGCCCATGTTCTCCTCTGGGATTTCGATGGATTCCTGTCTCACACTGAAGTCTTTCATCTATTTTGACTCTGTTTTTGTTTATGGTGTAAGGAAATGGTCCAGTTTCATTCTTCTGCATGTGGCTGTCCAATTTTCCCAACACCATTTGTTGAAGAGACTGTCTTTTTTCCATTGGATATTCTTTGTTGCTTTGTTGAACATTAGTTGGCCATAGAGTTGAGAGTCCATTTTTGGGTTCTCTGTTCTGTTCCATTGATCTCTGTGTCTGTTTCTGTGCCAGTACTATACTGTCCTGATGATTACGGCTTTGTAATACAGCTTGAAGTCCAAGACATTGTATTTAAAAGAAAAAAAACTCTACGGGTAACTAATACATAACAAGGATTGGGAACCCCAGTTTTTGGGCAGCTCAGATTTTAATGCTGTTGAGTTGCAGTTTGCTGATTAGTGCTCATTTAAGATTCTCTAATTAGATTTTCCTTACATGTCTGTTTATCTTTGTTTGTTTCCTCATACATGAAGGACACATATGTGATTAGTATAGGTGCTAGGCTGATCTTCCTTTGCAGTTGTGTAGGTTTTTTCTCCTTTCCCTGGAATGAGAAGTCTGATTTTGGGTTCTGTGTGCGTGTCATGGACTTGTGATCCAGTCTTCACTTTTGGATGCCTCGTGTTTTTCCCTCTGAGAGAGCAGTCTTAAAATTTTTTTTAAAAAAGATTTTATTTATTTGACAGAGTTATCACAAGTAGGCAGAGAGGCAGGCCGGGGGAGGGGAGGTGGGAAGCAGGCTCCCTGCTGAGCAGAGAGCTCAATGTGGGGCTCGATCCCAGGACCCTGAGACCATGACCTGAGCCAAAGGCAGAGGCTTAACCCACTGAGCCACCCAGGTTCCCCTTAAATTCTTTTTTAAGGTTTTTTTTTTTTTTTTTGACACAGAGATAGAGAGTACAAGTAGGCAGAGAGGCAGGCAAAGGGAGAGGGAGAAGCAGGCTCTCTGCTGAGCAGGGAGCCCAATGTGGGTCTCGATCGCAAGATACTGGGATCATGACCCGAGCCGAAGGCAACCATTTAACAGACTGAGCCACCCTGGCGCCCAGAATTTTTTTTAATAGCTTTATTGAGATATAATTCACATACCATACAGTTCACCTGTTTTTAAAGTGTACAATTCAGTGGTGTTTTAATATATTCACAGATACATGTGGTCAATTTTGGAGTATTTTCCTTATCTCGAGAAAAAACCCTATATCCTTTATCTGTCAACCTCTGACACCCTACTTCTTTCCTTCTAGGCCCTAAGCATCTTTCTGTCTCTGCCTGTTATAGACAGTTCTTATAAATGGAATTACCTAATATGTGATTTTTTTTTTTAAGAGTATTTATTTGACAGAGATCACAAGTAGGCAGAGAGGCAGGCAGAGGGGAAGGGGGAAGCAGGCCCCATGCAGAGCAGAGAGCCCCATGCGGAGCTCGATTCCAGGATTCTGAGATTATGACCTGAGCCAAAGGCAGAGGCTCAACCCACTGAGCCACCCAGGTGCCCCTAATATCTGATCTTTTGTGACTGGTGTTTCCAAGGTTTATCCACCCTGTGATATATATCAGTGCTTATTTCATTTTGTTTCCCTAGATAGTTTTTATTACTGGTTGTATCAATTTTTTAATTGTTGTGGAGTATAGATAACATAAAATTTACATCTTAACTGTATAGTTCAGTGATATTAAGTACATTTACATTGTTGTGAGCCAGTCTCCAGGACTCTTCATGTTGCAAAATGGAAACATTATACAGTAGTCCCCCTTACGCACAAAGGATATATTTCAAGCCTGAAACTGTAGGTAGTAATACCAAACCATATATGTACTATTTTTTCCTATACATACAGAACTATGATAAAACTTAGTTTATAAATTACATAGTAAGAGATTGACAACAATAATATAAAATAGAACTATTATAATGATATACTTTAATAAAAATTATATAAATTTCTCTAGAAATGTCTTCCTGTAATATATTCACCCTTCTTGTAATGATGTGAGGTGATAAAATGCCTAGATGATGAGATGAAGTAAGGTGAATGACATAGGCATCATGGTGTAAGTGTTAGGCTACTATTGTTAGCCTAATGACCTTCTGACGATATGTCGAAAGCAGGATCATCTGCCTCTGGACTGTTGACTGTGGGTAACTGAAACTATAGAACGTGAGACCACAGATGAGTGGGGATTACTGTACCCATTAAACAGTTCCCATTCCTCCCTCCCTCCAGCCCCTGGCAACCACCATTCTACTTTCTATCTTTATGAATTTGACTACTCTAGGCACTTCATATAAGTAGAGTCATAACAGTTTTTGTCCTTTTGTGATTGGGTTGTTTCACTTAACATAATCTCCTCAGCATTCATCTATGTCTTAGTATATGTCAGAATTTCCTTCCTTTTTAAGGCTGAGTAATATTCCAGTGTGTGTTTATACCACATTTTGTATATTCATCCATCAGTAGTTACTTGGGTTGCTTCTACTTTTTGGTTATTGTAAACAATGCTGCTGTCTTTGAACATGGGTATACAAATATCTTTTTGAATCCCTGCCTTTATTACTTTTGGTTATATACCCAGAAAAGGAAATACTGGATCACATTGTATTTCTATTTTTAATTTTTTTAGGAACTGCTATACTGTTTTCCATAGTGGGTATACCATTTTACATTCACACCAGCAGTGGACAAGATTTTTGGTTTCGGGGTGCCTGGGTGGCTCACTGGGTTAAAGCCTCTGCCTTCGGCTCGGGTCATGTTCCTGGGGTCCTGGGATCAAGCCCCGTATCAGGCTCTCTGCTTGGTGGGGAGCGTGCTTCTCCCCCACTTCTCTCTGCCTGCCTCTCTGCCTACTTGTGGTCTCTCTCTGTCAAATAAATAAATAAAATCTTAAAAAAAATTTTTTTAAATCAAGTTTGGTTTTCATTTAGTAGAAAACTTCTTAAACGAGATTTAGAGGAAATGCATTTCTTTTCTGTTTAAAGGTGAAGTGGATCCTAAAGAGAGGATAGCACGCCAGAGGAAACTGTTACAGAAGAAACTTGGTCTTAATATGGGAGAAGCCATTGGAATGAGTACTGAAGAACTCTTCAATGATGAAGATTTGGATTATACCCCAACTTCAGCAGCCCTTGTAAACAAACAACCTGTAGGTAAAATCTTTGGTTGTTCGATTGCAAGTAATAACACAACGGTTTTGGCTCATTTTGCCATGTCATTGCAGTTTAAAAAAAAAAAAATGCTGTTCATCTGCTCATTGCTGCTTGTGCCATCATAATTTAGTATCTTCTTAAATGGATTTCTAACACCAGATACTTTTTTTTTTTTTGAAGATTTTATTTATTTATTTGACAGAGATCACAAGCAGGCAGAGAGAGAGGAGGAAGTAGGCTCCCTGCTGAGCAGAGAGCCCGATGATGCACAGGGTTTGATCCCAGGATCCTGGGATCATGACCTGAGCCAAAGGCAGAGGCTTTAACCCACTTAGCCACCCAGTTGCTCCTAACACCAGATTCTTAAGAGACAGAAGTTCAACCTACCTTGCAGACTCTGAGTTGACTGTTAGATAAAAGCTGTGGGGGATCTTTTAGGAGTCACTGCTGTTGAGAGATCCTAGTTGCTTTTTCCTTTGTTTTTTAGTGGAAAAAAAAAAAAAGTAAATGCTTTGAGAGTGTGGAATATAGTAAGGGCTAGTATGATGATACTAAAAATCTTTAGAGCTATGACTTATTCTTTTATTTGAGAAAGTAACAGACATGATAACAAGGACACTTTCAAACAGTGCAGAAAAGTATATAATATGAAGTAAAAGAAGTTTTCAGTAATTGACAGCCATGTCCTTATGCCCCACAGGCAACCCTTTATAAATTACTTATACATATATACATGAGTATATGTGTCTTTTTAAGCCATATTTACCTTTTCCCATTTCATATAGCTGAATATATCAGCATATACAGATTGATTATACATTTTTTTTATAGCTTCGTGCTCTGTTGTTGTATTGGCTGTACCATAACTTTGCTCTGTATTCCTCCCTTTTCTCTATTCTTCCAATTTCCACTGGATGCCTACATGCTGCTTCTGCTCTTTTCTTTCTTTCTTGTTTTTTTTTTTAATATCCCAAACTATTTAAGCTCCAGTAAAAGCTATGACTGTCTCCTCAGAAAAATTCACATGCAAGTGAAATACTACCATTCAGAGGGTTTGGTGTTCTTTCCTCTTGCCCCTGCAGTATCTTTTAGGTTTTTCTAGTTCTTGTTAGAATTCCTGCTTTGTAGTCATGAAACATTTACCTTCTCTTCCTTTTGACCTTTGCCTTTGCCTTTATACTAGTTATTCTCTGAACTATCAGGTTTTGGTAGCTTTTTTAGGGTTAAGGGAGTATGTGTTGATGAATAACTTTTGCAGACAGGAAAATAATTGGAACATTCTAGAGGAAAAAAGAGTATAAAGAGCCAGAAGGTATAATGACATCAGGAAGGAACAGAGAGAAATGGGGTACAAAGGGAAGCATAAGGTGTAAATAAATAAAGAAGACAGTAGAATAAAGGAGGATGAAAATGTAGTAATGTGATCACAGTGTGGTAATTGTGTATGATACAAAAAAAAGGTGGGCCAGGTATATTAGAGAAAATAGGCTGTAGACGGAATAGTTGTATATGGGATGGACAACAGCCAGTTTGAGGTTTGCAGGATCCAAGTTGGGTTGGCCTTATAAGTCATGGACCTGTGGTAGGAGTTGTTTAATGTCACCCTTTGCCCTAGGTTCATCACAGCTTAAATTTATGCCAGTGGTCCCTAGACCAAGACTATAGCAGGGCATCCATATGAGTGACCCTGATTGGTTGTCAAAGTGTGAATTTCAGTTGGCTCTTAATCTGTTGAGAGCAGAGAGGATTTTTAGGCTTGAGTTCAAAGCATTTCTGTCTCATAGCCTTTATAATGTCATGAATGGAAAAGACAGCAAAAACAGGAGACAGGGGCCCCTGGGTGATGCAGTCAGTTGAGTGTCTAATTCTTGGTTTCTGCTCCGGTCAGGATCTCAGGATTGTGAGATCTCGAACCTGGTGTCGGGCTCTGAGCTCAGCAAGGAGTCTGCATAGTTTCTCCCTCTCCTCCTACTCTTCCGTGTGTGCATAGGTGTGCTCTCTCTCTCTCTTAAGTGAATATATAAGTCTTAAAAACCCCCAAAAACATAAAAGCAAAAAACAGTAGACAGTGACTGCTTAAGAAGAAAGGAGCAAGGGGCGCTGGGTGGCTCAGTGGGTTAAAACCTCTGCCTTTGGCTTGGGTCATGATCCCAGGGTCCTGGGATCGATCCCCACGTCGGGCTCTCTGCTCCGCAGAGAGCCTGCTTCCCCCTCTCTCTGCCTGCCTCTCTGCCTACTTGTGATCTCTGTCTGTCAAATAAATAAATAAAATCTTAAAAAAAAAAGGAGCAATATGGATTAAGTTGACTATAGGATGCTGGATCACTTACAGCTGTAATTTTTAGTTCTTTCAACAGATGATTATTTATTGATGTTCTTTATTATAACTTTTGGGTGGTGTTATGGTTGTTATTTTGTTTTTATTTTAAATCTGGTATAATTTAACATACAGTGTTATATTAGTTTGGGGTGTACAATTTATTGATTCAGCAGTTCTGTACATTACTCAGAGCTCATGAAGATAAGTGTACTCTTAATCTCCTTTACCTGTTTCACCCATAGTTCCATCCACCTCCCCTCTGGTAACCATCAGTTTGTTCTCTATAATTAAGAATCGTTTTTTGGTTTGTCTGTCTCTTTTTTTTTTCTTCGTTCGTTTGTTTTGTTTTTTTAAGTTCTACATATGAGTGAAATCATATGGTCTTTGTCTTTCTCTGACTTACTTCGCTTAGCATTATCCTCTCTAGATACATCCATGTTACTGGAAATGGCAAGATTTCATTTTTTATGGCTGAATAATACTCCATTTTATCTGTATATTTCATCTTCTTTATTATTGTGGTTATTTTGAAGTATCACCTTTTCAAAACCCTCTCTGTGGGTTATGATCATACATTTGTGCCACATCTGTGACAATAAAAGTTAAGAACACAAGCATCTTTTGGGAATTGGAAGAATAGGGAAAAAGGAAGAAGGGAGTGAAATTATGGTAGAGCCATATAACAAAATAGCATGATACTGTTAAAATGTGGTCAATTTGGATATAGTGAAATTTATAGTCATAGTCCTCTTCTGAGGCTAAGATTGTGGGTATTTATTTTAACTTCAAAAGTTAAAACAGCATTCTTTTGTTCTTTTAGACTCTCCAGGCAGCTGAATTGATTGACTCAGAATTTCGAGCAGGAATGAGCAATAGACAAAAGAACAAAGCTAAAAGAATGGCCAAGTTATTTGCAAAACAGAGATCCAGGGATGCAGTGGAAACTAATGAGAAGAGGTAGTAACCTTTTTTTGCTTATTCATTTAAAATACTGATGCTTTGTAGCTTAAATCTGTGTCTGCTTGATTTTTATAATTTTTTTTTCAAAGATTTTATTTATTTATTTGAAAGACAGAGATCACAAGTAGGCAGAGAGGCAGACAGAGAGAGAGGAGGAAGCAGGCTCCCTGCTGAGCAGAGAGCCTGATGTGGGGCTTGATCCCAGGACTCTGGGATCATGACCCGAGCCAAAGGCAGAGGCTTCAACCCACTGAGCCACCCAGGTGCCCCTCTGCTTGATTTTTTTTTTTTAATATATATTTTTTTAAGATTTTATTTATTTATTTGTCAGAGAGAGAGAGCACAGGCAGGCAGAGTAGCAGCAGAGGCAGAGGGAGAAGCAGGCTCCCTGACGAGCAAGGAGCCCAATGTGGGACTTGATCCCAGGACGCTGGGATCATGACCTGAGCCGAAGGCAGCTGCTTAACCCACTGAGCCACCCAGGCGTCCCCCTCTGCTTAATTTTTAAAAACATTTGCTGACATTGTCTTTGGCATGGAATACCATTTGGTTTGTCGTGCTCAATTTTCAGAAATTATTTACTAGTTCTAGGGAGGAGGACCGCTTCCCCAGAATAATTTACATATGAAGATTTTTTTTCTTACTAATTGACCTTTGGATGGAGGCTGAAGCTCTTCCAAGGGAAGTGCATTCCAGGTAGAGAGAACAAGTGTAAATGCCTTAATCATAGACTGTTCAAGAAACAGAAAGACAGTATGTCTAGGATGAGTAGACAGAAGTGAGGCTAGTACAGTGAAGTCAGAGAGAGATTGTCTAAGGGCCACAAATTAAGAAAACTGCATGAGTATAGAACTGTCCCAGCATTACATCATCTGTCTTCCAGCCTGGGGGCTAAGCCAAATAGCAGGTAATAATGCAGGTTTGTTTACCTGATCTTGTTGTAGGAAAAACTCCAGACAAAATCACTGTCCTCATTTTTTTTTTTAAAATGAAGTAATAAAAGTGGTATCTGTGTATGATTTGGAACAGCATTTCTAAGAGTAGTTCAAAACAACCTTCTTCTGAAGCACTTTGAGGAATGTATTAAAATACTGTTTTTGATGCTCCACTTAGCTGTGTTGAATCAGGATCTTTAGTGGTGGTCTAGAAGTGTTTGAGTAAAGGATAAATTAAATGCATGAGAACTTAAAAAGTTTTTTTGCAGGTGATAGAACCTTTTGTTTTTTCCATTCATATAAAGCTAAAAAGTAAGTGTCCACGGCATTTATTTAAAGACTAGGCACAAAGGGGGAATAAATAACAAAAATCTACTTGCTATACATTTTTACTTAGGGTTAAATTGTTTTTTTGTTTGGTAGTGGGTTTTTTTAGTATGAAAATTTTATGAAGCTTTATTAAACCACAAAGTTTTGTTTTGTTTTGTTTTTTTAAAGATTTTATTTATTTATTTGACAGACAGATAGGCAAGTAGGCAGGCTGGCAGAGAGAGAGGAGGAAGCAGGCTCCCTGCTGAGCAGAGAACCCAGTGCGGGACTCGATCCCAGGACCCTGGGATCATGACCTGAGCCGAAAGTAGAGGCTTTAACCCACTGAGCCACCCAGGTTCCCAAACCACAAAGTTTGTTTGTTTGTTTGTTTTTTTAAAGATTTTATTTATTTATTTGACAGATCACAAGTAGGCAGAGAGGCAGGCAGAGAGAGAGGAGGAAGCAGGCTCCCCGCTGAGCAGAGAGCCCGATGCGGGGCTCGATCCCAGAACCCTGGGATCGTGACCTGAGCTGAAGGCAGCGGCTTTAACCCACTGAGCCACCCAGGCGCCCCAGCCACAAAGTTTTTTAAGTGAACAACTTACTAGGATTGTATATAGTAATTAATGTTTCTATTGGCTTTGTTCATATAAGCACATTTACAAATATTTGAATATTGAAATAGTTTGACCTTATTTTTCAGAGTTTATAATTCATTCATTCCACAAATATTTATGACTGCCTTCTAAGTGCTAGATACTGTTTTAGGCCTCAGGATGCATTGATGAATAAAATAGATAAGAATTCTGCCTTCATGGAGCTTGTGTTCTAGAGGGAAAAATAAATGAGGAGGAAGAGGGGCACCTGGCTGGGTCAGTCAGTATAGCATGCAACTCTTCATTTCTGGGTTGTAAGTTCAAGCCCCACATTAGGTGTAGAGATTACTTAAAATCTTTGGGGCGCCTGGGTGGCTCAGTGGGTTAAGCCTCTGCCTTCGGCTCAGGCCATGGTCTCAGGGTCCTGGGATCGAGCCCCATATCGGGCTCTCTGCTCAGCAGGGAACCTGCTTCCCCCTCTCTTCTCTGCCTGCTGCTCTGCCTACTTGTGATCTCTGTCAAGTGAATAAATAAAATCTTTAAAAAAAATAAAGTAAAAATAAAGTCTTTTTTTTTTCAGTGATTTTATTTATTTGAGAAAGAGAGCACAAGTTGGCGTCGGGGAAGAGGCCGAGGGAGAGGGAGAAGCAAGCTCCCCACTGAGCAGGGAGCCCAGTGTGGGGTTCAGTCCCAGGACTTTGGGATCATGACCTGAGCTGAAGGCAGACAATTAGCTTAACCGACTGAGCCACCCAGGCGCCCCCAAAATAAAATCTTTTAGAAAAAAGAATATAAATAAGTAAATATACTGTGTATATATGCATATATCATGTTAATGATAAGGGTCAAGAAAGACAAAGGAGATAAAACAAGGAACATGTGAAATGTTTTGTGGGGAGTTTGAAATTTTAGGTAGGATGGTCAGAGAGGGATTCACAGAGGTGGCTTTTCATTAAAGATCAGAAAGAAGTGAGGATGCCAGTTCTATGAATATTTGGAAAAGACATTCTAAGTAGAGGGAACAGCAAGGGCAAATGCCTGGAAGGAGAAATGTGCCTGACAATTTCAAGGGCAGTATGATGACCAACCGGTGTGGCTAGATTGGAGAGAGCTAGGGGAAGAATAATAGGGAGTGAATTAGGGGAATAATAATTAGGAATGATATTCAGGAGGGTCAGATTTCTTTCATCACCTTTAGAAAAAATGGTTGGCCAAATAAATCATTAAGATGGGGAGGATATTTATAGAGAATAATGCTGTGTATACCTTAACTGTGCTAATTGTCCTTTCTGTTAATACTGAATAAAATAGTTTTATTTGCCTTCTTTTTTGTAATGCTTTACTATACTATTTACTGAGGCTAGCCTCAGTATTTTTGTTCCAGTCATAAAATAATATTTCCTCCAATTTTCTGGAAACATTTTTCATCAGTCAGTTACCTCTATTTTTTCAAGAACTAGTATGATTATAGTATGTTACTCAGTGTATTAGTTCCTCCAGGGTACAAAAGCCTAGTAAAATTATGCTGGGCCAGATTTAGGTTGTTAGATTTGAGATTCAGTTTGAAAGCAAGAATTCACAGACCTATTTTACATTTAGCAGTGAGGGTAGGAAAATATAAATATAAATAGATATACATATATATATTTTTAGGAGAATATATTTTACTCAAAACTTTTTAAGTGGTTAATCTTATTTGGTATATGAAATTTTAAGCAAACCGTGTAGGTAGAATATGGCAAAACATTTGTTCAAATGATGAATTCTCTTACGTTCTTTGTGGTTCACATTATTCCTTATTCACTTTTTTAAATGGTGCCTTTTATTTTTTAGCAATGATAGCACTGATGGGGAACCAGAAGAAAAGAGACGAAAAATAGCAAATGTTGTTATTAATCAGTCTGCAAATGATTCCAAAGTCTTGATTGATAATATTCCAGACAGTTCTTCCTTAATTGAAGAGGTACTATTGAAATGTCCTAAGGTGTCTTTTGAAATTGTTTATAATTTTTCATGCTAATGTGTCGGGAGATAGTATTTAATAATCTATCCATTGAGATAAATTTTATTATAAGTATCTTTACTTCATTAGTAAAAAATTTATTTAAAATTTTAAGGCCTATTATTACTAGATCTACAAATAAATACACTTTATTAAATTACTTAAATCGTTAGCATAAAACAGATCTTTTGGATTAGTAGTAATTCTGTTTTTCTTATTCAGACAAATGAATGGCCTTTAGAAAGCTTTTGCGAAGAACTTTGCAATGACCTTTTTAATCCCTCCTGGGAGGTAAGATTTCTTCATTCCAACTTCTCTCAGCTCTACTTTTTTTTTTTTTTTTGCTAATAAAGGGAGTCATGTCCAGCACAGTCTGCTTTGTTAGGGTCCCTATTCTTCCTTGTGTACCTCTCAGAACTACTGACCCAGGCACTTCATATCAATCACCTTCTAAGTAGAAAACTTGAGACAGATTTTTATCTTTCATACACATTTTGGTCATATTTCTTTAGTGAACTGTTCATTTCTTTTCATTTTTTTTTAGCTGTAGTATAAGGACTTGCATATCTCTCCTAAATAGTAAAACTTCTTTTTTAAGTGGACAGTTTTGATTAAGAGCAGTAGTTTCCAAACCAGCTTTTTAGTCTCAGAAATACTTATTTCAGTCTCAGAAATGTCTTTTTTTTTTTTTTTAAAGATTTTATTTATTTATTTGACAGAGATCACAAGTAGGCAGAGAGGCAGGCAGAGAGGGGAGCGGGAAGCAGGCTCCCTGCTGAGCAGAAAGCCTGATGTGAGGCTCAATCCCAGGACCCTGAGATCATGACCTGAGCTGAAGGCAGAGGCTTAACCCACTGAGCCACCCAGGTGCCCCTCAGAAATAAATCTTGATCAGATCCTAATATGTAAAAGAGATGAAAGTGAAGTACCTCTGATTGAAGTTGAAGATTGGTGGTCTCAAAGCATTCTGTCCTGCGTTGGTTGGCTTCTGGGTAATTTAAAAAGCACTGCTTTGGAATACCTTTTAGCATTTCTGTTCCTTGGTGTATTTCTGTTTAAAGTTATTCAAGTCTTAAATTGAGTCTTGAATACGTGAGTGCAGCATCAGTGGCCCGTTTCCTTCTTTCGATGACACTTCAGAAGGCCACAGGGTGACAGTGAGGCATTAGTCATGAGACAGTTGAATTATTTTCTTTTCACATTTATCCTGGTAGGTTTGGAACTTAGTTTTAACATATATATTTCTAAAATATTGATGTTGGAGTTAGATGATAATGCTGAATGCAGGTAAAGGGTAGGGAAGTGACAGCCAAATAGATTATTATCCCAGAAGGATTTTAGAATAATTGTGTTCTTAGTTTGATTTTAGAACAATTTGACATAACCAAATTTTGAAATTAATATATGTAATTTTTCTTAGAGAACAGAAGAAAAACATTTTTTTGAAGTGTAACTTAAGTTTATTCTGATTTCTTAAAAATTTAATATCCTTTTTCATATGGAAGAAGAGTTAAACTCAGTTTCTTAAGCATTTAGTCTCTGACATTTTTTTCTTGTTTTTAGGTTCGGCATGGTGCTGGCACTGGACTTAGGGAAATCCTTAAAGCTCATGGAAAAAGTGGTGGTAAAATGGGAGATAGCACTTTAGAAGAGGTAAGTGTAGTAAAGGACTGGTTATTATGAAGTTTCAGTAGTTGGCTTCTTTTCCCAAGACAGGGAAGTTACAGAGTTTGGGCCATGACATAGAAATGATAAATAGTTAATAATAAGAAATATGGAAAGATGAATATGAGGAAGAAAGTAAAAAGGTTAGGAAGAAGTCTGTTTGTTAACAGAAAGAATGAGTTCGTGGGAAAGATATGTTCAGAAACATTGAGTGGAAAAATATGTAGAAACAGGAGTATTTGAGCAGGATATAATGGACTGGGAAGTAAAGTAAGGAATAAGAGGATAGTTTGGAGGTCACTAAGCAATATGATTGGTGTAGCATGAGATGCTGGTAATAGGATAGATAATAGATACATGACAGATAAGATTGAAATCAGAGCACCTTTGAGTAGTTTCTTAATTTCTTTTGCAGTGCAAGTAACATAATAGAATTCATGAATTTTAAAGATTTTGGTATGGTATGTTTGAACTTAATCAACAAATATGATGTGGTTAATATTAAAGGTAATAATTGGGACTATGCTATGTTTTGGTTATTGTCAGACTAAAATAGTCTGTCCCAATATTTTAGTTTTGATTTTGGACCTGATGTTTCCTCAGTCCCCAATATGAAGTATGATCTTGATCTGTTAACTAAAAAATGATTGTTTTAACAGATGATTCAGCAGCATCAAGAGTGGTTGGAAGACTTAGTTATTAGACTCCTTTGTGTTTTTGCATTAGACAGATTTGGAGACTTTGTTTCTGATGAAGTAAGTATCGCCAAAAGGAGGCTTTGCCCAATCAAATTTCAAATTCAACAGAGAAAGTTTTTTGTAAATATGAGTTTTCTTCCTTTCTCATTCACAGGTTGTGGCACCAGTTCGTGAAACTTGTGCTCAGACATTAGGTGTGGTGTTAAAACACATGAATGAAACAGGAGTTCATAAGACTGTGGATGTGCTGCTTAAGTTACTTACACAAGAACAATGGGAAGTTAGGCATGGTGGTTTGCTAGGAATAAAGTATGCTTTGGCAGTTCGTCAGGTAAATACTTCAGTTTTTGAAGCATGTATGGGAGAGGTTTTTTTCCCCTCTTAGTTTACTTTCATTAATTATAGATTCTTCATGTTCTAAGATTTGCCTTCTTGAGGTAGTGTCACAGAACTAGGTGGAGCTAATAATTAAAGTATAAATCAAAAGATGGTTTGTTAGGTTTGAAAACTTGTTCCTGTTTTATAGCAAGACCAGTTCTCAGGGAGGTTTCCTAGTGTATGATCATAGGAGTAGCCTGGGTGGGCTAGCTCTTTTGGGGAGATTGAAAAAATAGGTTGGAGTTAGGAGAAGCAGGAAAGGATGGCTTTCCTGCCTTCTTCTCTCATACCGCTTTTGGTTATCTTGGTGTTGAATAAGGAATAGAAGCTGAGGTTCCAGCACCTCAACATAGCCTTACCTTGAAAACATGTTCTGATGTTTTAAGCCACATTGAATAATAAAGTACTTGATACTCTTGTAGTCTTTTTCAAATGGAATTAGTTACACATAGGCTTCTATTAAGTTATTTTTCTTTGTTTATATGACTTTTTTTTTTTTTTTTTTTTAGATTTTTATTTGTTAGAGAGTGAGTGAGCACTAGTGGTGGGGGGAGCCAGAGGGAGAAGCACATTCCCTGCTGAGCAGGGAGACGGATGTAGGGCTCAATCCCAGGACCCCAAGATCATGACCTGAGCTGAAGGCAGATGCTTAACTGACTCAGCCACGCAGATGCCCCGTGTGATTCCTTTTTAATAAAGATTGGGATTCATGAGGTGCCTGACTGTCTCAGTCAGAAGGGTATGTGACTTGTGATCTCAGGATTGTGAGTTCGAGCCCTACGTTGGGTGTAGAGATTACTTAAATAAGTTAACTTAAAAAAAAGATTAGGATTGGGGTGCCTGGGTGGCTCAGTGGGTTAAAGCCTCTGCCTTCAGCTCAGGTCATGATCCCAGGGTCCTGGGATCGAGCCCCGCATCAGGCTCTCCACTCAGCAGGAAGCCTGCTTCCCTGCCTCTCTGCCTACTTGTGATCTCTGTCTGTCAAATAAATAAATAAAATCTTTTAAAAAAAAAGATTAGGATTTATGCTTTCTTATAGTAAATTTAATAAAAAATGTTTAAGCACAATAATTTAATTGCAAAAAATTAATTTATTTTGATGTACTATTTTACAGGATGTAATTAATACTTTATTGCCTAAAGTTTTAACTAGAATAATTGAAGGACTTCAGGACCTTGATGATGATGTCAGAGCTGTTGCTGCAGCATCATTAGTACCTGTGGTAGAAAGCCTTGTGTATCTTCAGACACAGAAGGTAAATTAAATATTTTTGCATTTTCTTCTACAGAGCTTGTTTACATTCGGGGTGTAGAGTATTTAGGAAAAAACAGTATTTTTTACTCCTTCATCCTCCATTTTTTAAATTTTATTTTATCTTTAAGTAATCTCTACACACAACATGGGGCTCATACTTAGAACTCTGAGTTTGAGAGTGTCATGTTCTATCATCTGAGTCAGCCAGACACCCCATCCTCTATTTTTTTTTTTTTTTAAGATTTTATTTATTTATTTGCCAGAGAGAGAGCAAGAGTGAGAAAGTGAGTGAGCATAAGCAGGGGGAGCAGCAGGCAGAGGGAGAAGCAGGCTCCCCACTGAGCAGGGAGCCTGATGTGGGACTCGATCCCAGGACCCTGGGATCATGACCTGAGCTGAAGGCAGATGCTTAACCAACTGAGCCACCTTGGCGTCCCCTATCCTCTATTTTTCTTATGATAGATTGTGCTCTGATGTGTACAATTTCACTTACATATTATCCTTGAAGGAGTGAACTTTGTCTACTAATCCACTTCCCTTTCATGTACAGAATATACATAGGGAACATCTTTGAGAAGAAAGCAACCATTTCTTCTTTATTTCACTCCTGGTTTTCAGACACACGGGATTCTTTTTTTTATTTTGATTTTGGTTTTGGCTTTAGATTTTTTTAATCTGGTTTCATTTTTTGAAATGGCCTCTTTTACGATCTGTCTGACTTTTTTTTCTATTATTAAAACCAGAACACATATATTTGGAAGTGCAGCAAGCAGTATTTACTTAAAAGCTCAAAAACTAAATTTGTCTTTTCGTGATGATTAGTATTGTTTTAAATATATTAAAGTTACTTTACACAGAGGGTCATGTCTTGTGTGTGTACACTGTATTGTTTTCAGAGTTTGTTTTTTTACATAAAATAGAGTATTGGCATAAAATGGAGTATTGGCTATCTTAATTCCTGAATTCTCCCTTACATTATAAGCCTGATAAGAAAGGGAAGTGGGAAGTGCCAAAGTAGAGTTGAGTGGCATTTAAAGAGGAATAGAAAATTACTAAAGGCAAATAATGTCTCCTTAATTTTGCTCAAAACTGGTACTGTCAAAGGCATGGGGATTGTAAATGTTTTTGAATCATTAGGGGCTACAGTCTGGCGTGGCTTGTGGATATTTTGTGTAAAATAAATAAATGTTTTCTTAATAACTGATCTTATAGGTACCCTTCATTATAAATACATTATGGGATGCTCTTCTGGAACTAGATGATCTTACAGCTTCAACAAATAGTATTATGACTCTTCTTTCATCCTTATTAACTTATCCTCAGGTCCAACAATGCAGGTAATTATTTGTAGTTAGTGGGAGTAAAGTAAAAAGTGTTTACATACATTTCCAGATAATGAAACCTAAAAATGAAAGTCTAGCATCTTTAAGAACAGCACCATAAGCTGGGGATGTCAAAGACTACTATTTTCAAGCAGCCTTTTCTTTTACTCTCTAACCACCAGGACATTTGGGGCAGGAAGGTAAAAAGGTCATATTCTTTACCCCAGGGCTATTTTGGTTATATAATTTTTCATCTTGCTCATCCTATGATAGTTAACTTCAGAAATAGAATCAGTGCATATTATCTTTATCTCTAGCCCCAGAATTTAGAATTTCAGCTTTATTTAGAGACATTTAGCTAAAGAATTATCATTGAATATCAGCATTACATTTTCCAAAATTTGCTCCTCTGTGAACTTTTTCTTTTTTTTTAATGTCTTTTTTTTTTTTTTAAGATTTTATTTATTTACTTGACAGAGAGAGAGATCACACAAGCAGGCAGAGTGGCAGGCAGAGGCAGAGGGAGAAACAGGCTCCCCACTAAGCAGGGAGCCTGATGTGGGACTTAATCCCACCTGAGCCGAAGGCAGAGGCTTTAACCCGCTGAGCCACCCAGGCATCCCTGAACTTTTTCTTGTAATGTTCCTTCCAGCTCTTGCTCTTGACTTCAATAATTACTCATCAGGAAGGGAATACATAATAATGTAATATAATGTCTAAAGGTAGAGATTGAGTGAGGCCAAACATAAACCAAAAATTTTAAGTGTCACCTGTTTTCCTCTCCTGATAATTGAAATAAAGTTCAGCTAATTAATGTTTTCCCTACCTTTTAGACTGCCACTGAATTATACTGTTTCTATTAACAGTATCTTTGGATGAAAAAAAAATAGCACACACACACAAAAATAGTATCTTTGGAGATATTGAAGAAAAAATTCATATGCAACTTTAAAAACCACAGATGAAAAAATTAAGTACTGTTCATTCTTAGCCTAGTGAGGATGTTTTGTGAATATTCATATGATTATGATTATAAATGATTTCTGGCTCTTTGAGATGTATTAAAAATATGTACAGAATATTTCAAATAATACTGAACCTTCTGGGAACATTCAGTGTTAAATTTAGGCCAGTAGGACAGCCTACAAGTTGGGATAGCAAAGTAAGTGCCTGTAAAAGCAAAGGAAGAGAAAAAGTGGTAGTGCATATATGGGATTTTATAATTTTCAGGTACTTTCAATTAGTAGTGAAAACTATAGGGATTTTTTTTTTTTTTTAAGATTTTATTTATTTATTTGACAGAGAGAGACACAGCAAGAGAGGGAACACAAGCAGGAGGAGTGGGAGAGGGAGAAGCAGGCTTCCTGCCGGGCAGGGAGCCTGATGTGGGACTCCATCCCAAGACCCTGGGATCATGACCTGAGCCGAAGGCAGATGCTTAACAACTGAGCCACCCAGGCACCCCAGAAGCTATAGGGTTTAAATGAGTTCATCTATGTGAATGCCCTTTTCAAGCTGCAAAATGCAAGAGTTTTTAATTATCCTAAATCAGAAGTTGTCAAACTTTTACTGCGAAAGCCCAGATGGTGGTAGTTTTGGTTTTGTAGGCCATATCATCATTGTCAAAACTACTTAGCTGTGTCATTGTAGTGCAAACCAGCCATAGAGAGCACATAAAGGAGTGAACATGGCTGTGTTCCAGTAAAACTTTATTTAAAAAAAAAAAGCGGGTGGAGTGGGTTTGGACTATGAGCCTTTATTAACAGCAGCCCTAAATAAGGACTTAGGACTTAAAAAAAACAAACAAACTGAATAGTGTCAGGAAAGCTAGATAATATAAGAAAATGAAAATTCCGTTAATTCAATGTGAAATAATAAAGGTTTTAATTTTTTTCGAAGTTGCGTTTTTGGAAAATTTGCTTCTTATGTTATATTTGGCAGATACTTTCTAGCTTATGTAAGAAATGCAGCATGTCTTTGGGAGCATGAGCAGTTATACTATTAAGACTTTGTTATAATGCTTTTACATGGATCAAGTCTGTTTTAGCATCTCTGTGCATGTGTTTAAGTTAGAATTTTATAAGTAAATTTACTAAATGTGTAAGTAAATGTAAGAAGTGATGTTCATATAAACCTGCAAGTAATGAATATAGTGTTAAAAGATAGGCCTCCTCAGGAACCACAAAAGAATATATAGTTACACTTGCTGTATTCTTTTTTATTCATGCCTTTTTCTATGGAGTTACATATTTCAAATGCTATTTATAGATCATTTCCTAATCCAAGGTAATTTTTATAAATGCTCGTGGTTGTGGCAGGAATTCTGTGGTCCAAGTTGTTAGCACTGATGTGGCTTTGCATGTTTTTCCACTTAAATTCTAATCTGTGAAGGAAGATAGTTGAGGTTTCCTTTTTTTTTTTTGAGGTTTCTTAGTAATGCTAAATCAAGATGAAAAATTTCAAAACTACTACTATACCACCTCTTGCTCATTTGATATGTGACAGAGGTGACCCCAAAGGGGAATGTAAGTTCTGTGCATCTAATGATTACCCATTGGGGTTCACCATGGGAAAGAAGAAACAATTAACAATCTTGATTTTGTGTAGCCTGATTGCCAGTTGAGATACATGCCCCATTTTCATGAGTAAGGACAGATTGAAAATAAGGGCAGTTATATTAGAAAATTCTTATTTTAAGAAGGTAATTCATGGCATTAGTGCCATAGAACTTAACGTTAATATTTTTTTTATGACTATGTTTGCTCTGGCTACTCTGGTGCTATAGTAACAGTTCTGAATGAGGATTGTAAATGAATGTTCTTATGAAACTTGTATGTTTTTAGAATTTATCCATCAAGAAGGATACTAGGTTCACAAGGTCATGTTTAGATAATGTACCAACAGAGTTTCAGCTGAGAATGAGTAAGATTAATCTGTGTTTTCTTTATTAGTATTCAGCAGTCACTCACAGTTTTAGTTCCACGTGTCTGGCCTTTTTTGCATCACACTATATCATCAGTTCGAAGAGCAGCTTTGGAGACTCTATTTACGTTATTATCAACACAGGACCAGGTAAGAACTATAGTGATCTTGAAATTATATAAAATAAGGCTGTATTTGGAGTTCTACAGTATGACCCCTAAAGACTGATGATGAAATTGCTAGGCACTTGCCTCCTCTTAAGAATTACTTAATCTTGGGCGCCTGGGTGGCTCAGTTGGTTAAGTGTCTGCCTTTGGCTCACATCATGATCCCAGGATCCTGGGATCACGTCCCGCATTGGGCAGGAGTCTGCTTCTTCCTCTGCCCCTCCTCCCCCTGGTTCTATCATTCTCTCTCACTCTCAAATAAATAAAATCTTTCAAAAAAAATTATTATTTATTTGAGAGAAAGAGAGTGGGCACACAGAAGCAGGGGTTAGGATCAGAGGGAGAGTAAGGAGCAGATTCCCTGCTTCGCAGGGAGCTTCGTGTAGGACTCAATCCCAGGACCCTGGGATCATGACCTGAGCCAAAGGCAAATGCTTAACCACTGAGCCATCCAGGCACCCAAGAATTACTTAATCTTAAGAGCATGGTATTTCCAAGGGTAGTGTACTTCAGGAGTCATTTTCCCTTTTTATAAGCATTTCCCCTGCTTATAAAACGTCAGATTTCTATTTTAAAAATAACAGTAGGTCAAACAAAATACTAGAATTTGGGGATCCATTCTGACATGCTGTTATTTGTGGGTACCACAGTTTGAGCCAGTCATCTTTAAAAAGCAGTGGTTGATTATTTATTTTTAGACAATAGATTATAGTATGGGTATATGTCTCTCCTATGTTCATTAATCATGCATTTCTCTGTGAATTAGGAATATTAAAAAAGGTGGGGAGATATTCCATGTGGACTTGCTTTAATATGCAGCATGGTATTGTGTTGCACTTCTGTGACTTAGTATGTGTAAATTTTGTTTTGCCTTATTTTTTTTATTTTATCTAATCACAATCTTCTGAGGAAGAACTGTCAGGTTTGTTTTATAATCCTCAGTTGATCAGGCATGACAAAACTGTCATGGGTTCTTCTGAATTTTCACTTCATTTCAGTTTTGTGGTTTTGTCTAAATGTTTTGATGGAAGTATTCTTAAATTTACTTTGGTTATTAGCCCTCTTGAAGTTACCAGATTTCTTCACTTCATGTTGTTCTTTATTTTTCTAATAGACTTTACTTTTTTTTTTAAGATTTAATTTATTTATTTGACAGACAGAAATCACAAGTAGGTGGAGAGGGAGGCAGAGAGAGAGGGGGAAGCAGGCTCCACGCTGAGCAGAGACCCCGATGTGGGGCTTGATTCTAGCAGGCTGGAATCATGACCGAGCCGAAGGCAGAGGCTCTAACCCACTGAGCCACCCAGGCGCCCCAATAGACTTTACTTTTAAGAGCAGTTTTAAGTTTACTGAAAAATTGAGTGAAAAGTACATGGTTTGTTTGTTTTTTTTTTTTTTTAGTACATAGTTCCTAATATGCCCCTGTATGCGTGTATACACACACACACACAGTGTGTATTGTAATGTAGTACGTTTGTTATACTTGATGAACCAGTATTGATCCATTTAAAAAATTTTTTTTGGCAGGGGGGAGTGCACAGAGAGAGAAAACCTTAAGCAGGCTCCATGCGCAGCATGGAGCCTTATGTGGAGCTTGATCTCCCAACTCTGAGATCATGACCTGAGCTGAAATCAAGAGACAGATACTTAACGAGCTGAGCCACCTAGGCACCCCAGTCTTGATCCATTATCACTAACTAAAGTCCCTAGTTTACATCAGAGTTCACTCTTTGTATTGTAGATTCTATAGGTTTTGACAAATGCCGAGTGGTATGTATCCCCCATTACAGTATCATACAAAATAGTTTCATTGCCCTAAAAAAATTCCTTTGCTCCATCTATGGATCCCTCTTTTCTTCCTCCCAAATTCTTAACAATCACTTCTTTTTTTGGTCTCCATAGTTTAGACTTTTCCAGCATGTCAAATAGTTGGAATCATGTAATATGTAGCCTTTTGAGATTGGCTTGTTTCATTTAGCCATGTGAAATTAAAGTTTCTTTATGTCTTTTTGTGGTCTGATGACTCATTTCTTTTTATCACCAAATAATATTTTATTGTATGGATGTACCACAGTTCATTTACTCACCTATTGAAGGGTATCTTGGTTACTTCCTATTTTGGGGAATTAAGAATAAAGTTTTTTTTAAAGATTTTATTTATATGAGAAAGTGTACATGCACACGAGCAGAAGAAGGGGCAGAGGGAGAGGGTGAGAAAGAAGCAGACTTTCCTCTGAGGAGCCTGATGCGGGGCTGGATCCCAGGACCCTGGGATCATGACCTGAGCTAAAGTCAGACACTTAACCAACTAAGCCACCCAGGCGCCCATGAATAAAGTTTTAAACATTCATGTGGAGGTTCTTGTATGGGCACAAGTTTTCAGTGCACTTAGGTAAACACCAAAGAGCACAAGCAGTATGTTTAATTTTATAAGAAAGTGTCTTCCAGGGGCCCCTGGGTGGCTCAGTGGGTTAAAGCCTCTGCCTTCGGCTCAGGTCATGATCCCAGGGTCCTGGGATCAAGCCCCGCATCGGGCTACTTGTGATCTCTGTCTGTCAAATAAATAAATAAAATCTTAAAAAAGAAAGAAAGAAAGAGTCTTCCGGAATTGGCTTATCATTTTGAATTACCCTCAGCAGTGAACAAGAATTCTTGTTGCTTCACATCCTCATCAGCACTGCATGTTGTCAGTGTTACAGATTTTAGCCTTTCTAATAAGTGTGTAGTGGTATCTTATTGATTAAATTTGCAATTTCCCAGTGATATATGATGTTGAGCATCTTTTCATATGCTTATTTGCCATCTGTATCTCTTCTTCAGTGAAATATCTATTCAAGTCTTTTCCCTTTTTTGAAATTGAGTTGTTTTCTTACTCTTGAATTTTAAGATTTCTTTGTGTATTTTTTTTTTTAACGTTTATTTATTTTCTCTATACCCAGCGTGGGGTTTGAACTCATGACCACAAGATGAAGAGTTCCATGCTCTTCTGACTGAACCAGCCAGGTGTCCCCTTTGTGTGTTTTGGATATGAGTCCCACATTGTTCTTTTAAGCCTTTCTGATCTTTGTAGGGTGATTAAACCATTTGCAGGCTCTTTTTAACTTATTTTGGTGGTTTTTACTTATTTACTTAGTAGTTTATTTACTAAAGTTATTTATTTTAGTAGTTTATAGTATTAGGGGCAAAAAGTATTATATGTAAATGACTTTTTAAAAATAAACAAACTTTTAAACCAAAAACAGCTAACATTAAAATGATTGACACACCTGATCATGATCTTAAACTGTATTAAACATAAAGTAATATTTTTCGATGAATCAACCCACTGATACTATTTGTTGGTTATCAGTTTTTATGTGGTGTTATTTATGGTATAGTGTAGGAGTGTTGTGATAGATAAGAGCCACTGCTGTTAGTGATTAAACTATTCCTTTTCAGTTGCTCTTTCCTACTTTTTTTCTCTCATTTGTCAATTGTGACTTCTCATTCTTGTTAGTCTTACAGTGTGGTATTTTGTCTTATATTTAAAAATTTTTCACAGTTTAGATAAAATCCCATGATTGTTCCAGATCCTCTTTCATATCTTTTAGCCCTGAAATAAGTGTTGATACTGGCTATTAAAATTACATGGTCGTGAAAACATGTTTGTGTTCTGTGCTGTTGCTTTTCTTATCCAGGACTTACTATTTTTGTCTTTTGAATTTGCCTTTACGGGCTTGTAAATGAAAACTTTAGCCCTGGATATACAAAGAATTGATGATGACTCTTGGTCATATACCAAAATTCTTAACTGTCTTTGTGATTTGTAGCATGTTAGCCACCATTTATGCATAGGTCTTCAAAATTTGTTAAATAAATTTGTATAAAATTCTGTGCAGGGTGTTTTGAGAAATTTTTTAAAAATCTAATGTTCTTATTCTTACCTTGTAAAAGTTTACAGTCTAATCGTGACAAGACTCTTCCAATGTAAGTTTAATAACCCCTGCAAAGAGTTAAATAATGGAAGAGCAGAATATGAGAGGTGTCAGAAAGCAACACTGAGGGCTAGAGTAAGTCCTGAAAGACCAGGAGGATTTTGGGTGATAAGGTTAAAAAAGTAATCTTCTCCTCTCCCTCTTCAATGTCTAATATCTTCAATTGCACTTTTACAAACATACCATTTTTCTGAGTAATAGATCAGTTTCAAATTAGACAAGTATACAGAATGTGTTTTGGAACAAAGAGCTTTTCCGGTCCACTCCCTTTAGACATTTAAATGTATCCTCCTTTTGCATTTTTCTTCGTTATTCTGGTATGTGCATGATCCTTTATTTTTTGAGTTTTAATGTTTGTTGTGTTTCTGGTACCCTTTTGTGTTAGTTATCTATGCCTTTAACTTCTTTATCTCTCCTTAAAAATTTTTAATGGTATCACTAATGAAATTTCCCATTTCTGTCTAGCTTATATCTTCAGATTGTCTCTTTACTGAAAGTCACACTGGTAGCAAAACTTAATGTTGATACATATAAAATATTTTGTGCTTTGTCACTGTCCTGAGCCTTGCTTTCCATATTCTCACTGTTGAAGACTTAGAGCTGTGGAATTTATTACCCACTCTCAATACATCCCAGTTTTGGCCCCCACATAAATCCTTTACTGTATTTATTTGGTTTTTCTGTTTTGTTTTTTGTTTTGTTTTTCCAAATAATAGTATAAAGCCAAACCCTTTTAGAAAACTTTTCTCAGGGTATCTGGGTGTCTCAGTTGATCAAGTGTCTGTCTTTAGCTCAGATCATGATCTCAGAGTCCTGGGATCAAGCCCTGCATCGGGCTCTCTGCTCATTGGGGAGCCTGCTGCTTCCTCTTGCTCTGCCTCTCCCCTCCAGTTGTTCTCTCTCAAATAAATAAAATCCTAAAAAAAAACTTTTCTCAAGACCACCACGTATCCCCATTTTTTAATTTTGGCAAGTTTTTAAAATAGACAAAAGAGCAGGGAATTATAAAGTAAGATTTATATATCCACCATCCAGTTATAATTCTGTTTTGTTTGCTTCAAGATTTTGTAACCAAAATATTAAGAATAAGTTGTAATCCCCTTAGAACTTCACCTGTTTTCTAGTTTACCCACATTCTCCTTTGTGTATATTTATAAAAAATAGTATCCTACTTTCCTTAGTAGTTTGCTCCTTATGGTTTGGAATCAGGTTTTGTATCTTTAGTTTCTACACAGTAACAATAAGGATACTTTGGGGGACTATAGCCTCAGTTACTTGCAAATTGGTTAGTAATTTGTTACTGCCTAGTACATTAGAATTAAATTCCTGTCTCTCGATCTTCTGTTATTTGGCTCTTGTCAATCCTTTCCCTGCTATTTCCTAATATATAACCTAGAGTGAAGAAAAATTTCCAAGTCCACCGTGTATCCCAGCTGTAACCAGGTTATTTTATTTGATGATAATTTTTTTTTACTGTAACAATGTTATATTTATTTGATGAATTTGTTTAAAAATTCAGTATAGTTAACATACAGCATTATATCATGTTCAGGTATACAATATAGTGACTCAATAATTCTATATATTACCCAGTGTTCATCAAGGTAAGTGTACTCTTAATCCCCTTCATCTGTTTTACCCATCTTCCATGTGGTAACCATCAGTTTGTTCTCTATGGTTGAGTCTGGGTTTTGGTTTATCTGTCATTTTTTTTGTTGTTCGTTTGTTTTCTTTCTTAAATTCCACATATGAGTGAAGTCATATAGTATTTGTCTTTCTTTGACTTAGCATTATATCTCTAGATCCATCCATGTTGTTGTAAATGGCAAGATTTCATTTTTATGGCTGAGTAATGGTGTGTGTGTATACACAGAGGTACGTATACGTACCCACCCTACATTTCCTTTATCCATTTATATATCGATGGACGATGGGCTGCTTCCGTATTTTGACTGTTGTAAATATTGCTGCAATAAACTTAGAGGTGCATGTATCTTTTTGAATTAATGCTTTCATATTCTTTGGGTAAATATTCAGCAGAGCAATTACTGGATCATGTGGTAGTTCTATTTTTAACTTTTTGAGAAACCTCCGTACTCTTCTCCACAGTGGCTGCACCAGTTTGCATTCCCACCTACAGTGCCCAAGGATTCCTTTTTCTCCACATCCTTGCCAGCCCCTTTTGTTTCTTGCTTTGTTGATTTTAGCCATTCTGACAGGTGTGAGGTGATATTTCATTGTAGTTTTGATTTGCATTTCCCTGATGATGAGTGATGTTGAGCATCTTTTCATGTGTGTGTTGGCCATCTGTATGTCTTCTTTGGAAAATGTTTCTTCATGTCTTCTGCCCATTTTTTAATTGAATTATTTTGGGGGGGTTGGCGTTGTTTTCTTAAGTTCTATAACTATTTTGGGTACTAACCCTTTATTGAATATGTCATTGGGAAATATCTTCTCCCATTCAATAGGCTGCTTTTAGTTTTGTTGATTGTTTGCTTTGCTATGCAGAAGCTCTTTATTTTGGTGTAGTCCCAATAGTTTATTTTTGCTTTTGTTTTCCTTGCCTGAGGAGACATACCTAAAAAAATGTTGCTGCAGAGGGTGTCAGAGAAGTTAATGCCTGTGCTCTCTTCTAGGATTTTTATGGCTTCAGGTTCAAATTTAGGTCCTTAATCCATTTTGAGTTTTATTTTTGTGTATGGTGTAAGAAGGTGGTCCAGTTTCATTCTTTTGCATGTAACTGTCTAGTTTTCCCAACATTATTTGTGGAAAAGATTGTCTTTTCCCCAGCACATATTGTTGCCTCCTTTATGAAAGTTTAATGACCCTATAATCATGCGTTTATTTCTGGCTCCTTTTTGTTTAATTGATATATGTATTTGTGTGCCACCACCATACTGTTTTTTGGGTTTTTTTTGTTTAAGATTTTATTTATTTGACAGACAAGTAGGCAGAGAGGCAGGCAGAGAGAGAGGGAGGGAACAGGCTCCCTGCTGAGCAGAGACCCCAATTCCAGGCTCCATCCCAGGACCTTGACATCATGACCTCATGCCGAAGGCAGAGGCTTAACCCACTGAACCACCCAGGTGCCCCCACCATACTGTTTTGATTACAGCTTTGTAGTATAACTTGAAATCTAGGAATGTGATACTTCCAGTTTTGTACTTCTTTTTTAGGATAACTTTGGCTAGTCAGGGTCGTTTGTAGTTCCATACAAGTTTTAGGAATGTTTGTAATAGTTCTGTGAAAAATGCTTTGGTTTTTTTAATAGGGATTGCGTTGAATCTGTAGACTGCTTTGGGTGGTATTTTTTAACGTCTTTAACATTTTTAACATTTAAACATTTTAACAATATTTGTTCGTCCAGTCCATTGCCTTTTCATTTGTGTCATTTTCAATTTCTTTCATCAGTGTTTTATTTTTCAGAGTACAGGTCTTTCATTTCCTTGGTTAATTGTATTTCTAGGTATTTTATTATTTTTAGTGCAGTTGTAAGTGGGATTATTTTCTTAATTTCTCTTTCTGTTGCTTCATTATTGCTGTATAGAAATGCAGATTTCTGTATATTGATTTTGTATCCTGTGCCCTTACTGAATTCATTTATCAATTCTAGTAAGTTTTTTGTGGAGTCCTTAGAGTTTTCTCAGTATAGTATCATGTTATCTGCAAATAGTTTTATTTTTTCTTTACCTATTTGGATGCCTTTTGATTCCTTTGATGAGAGTATTTGGCACATGGCTCATCACCGGCCCCCTACAATTCCTTCTACACATAACCATTGTCCTTCCAAAATATCATCTCCCTTGTTTCCTCTTTCTGTCTTTACTTCAGGGAACAGGTGCTGCAAAATAGTTCCAACTTCTGCAGCTCACTGTGATTTTTTTTAATCTAAAGTCATTAATAAGTGAACACTTAATGGTTATTGTTACTTCTGTGATCTCAACAACATTATTTGCTTTCTGAGAAAATAGAGTAAACCATGTCTGATAGTTCTATCTGTTACTTATTCTTTGCCACAGCATTTCCTGATGGTTACTCATGTTCTTAAATTTTTAAAAAAGATTTTTATATATCTATTTGAGAGAGAGCGAGCATGCGCATGAGTGGGGGTATAGGCAGAGTGAGAAGCAGACTCCCCCATGAGCAAGGAGCCAGACATGGAGCTCAGTCGCAGGACCTTGAGATCATGAAGGCAGACGGTTTTAGCCACCCAGGCACCCCTCCTCGTGGTTACTGTTGATTGCTTCATAGCTATCTGCAAACTATCTTGTAATACAAGTTCAGTCTCTTATTTGCAGTTTTGAAATCCAAAGATTTTTTGTAAGGTGGATCAACTTACAAAACTACTTATTTGGTGGAAAAACGTGTTCATTCTGAAGAGAGACTGTTCATAGGTCTTTATCCTACTAAATGTGCCCATTCACAAATTTTGCTTCAGAAATATTAACATACTTTATTTGGGTGCTACCTCAGACCCTGTTGAGGATATTATATAGCATGCAGCACATACAACTTCATTATTTTAAAATTAGAAAAATTCTGAATTTCAAAACATACTTGGCCCCAGAGAATTTGGATGAGAAATGACAGACCTGTGGTGATAAAAATCTGTTTTTTCTTTAACTTGCCTTACTTATTCTGAGCTGCTTTCTATCACTATTGTTTCTTTAGTGGTGTAATGAAAAGATCGCTTAACTAAGTAAAGAATCTGGGTTTTAACCTCGGCTCTACTGTTTGTTAAATTTATGACCTTGGTCAAGTATTTTAACCCTTCTGGCGATAATCTCCATCCAGTCTTTCTCAGAGTTATATGGGCTAAGTAAGAGAATATACATGAAAGTGCTTTAAGATATTAATGCTATAAAAATATAAATAATAGTACATTGTAAGAACAATAATTAACACTTCCGATTCTGGGAATTCTTTCCTGAACAGTTTGGATTTAAATATCATTCTTATACCTCATATATAAATGAATGATATTTAATTAATAATAATAATAATAATAATAATAATAATCCAAGTTACTATTGAGGGCTTAATTTATGCTGTGAACCCTGGTAAGCATGTAACATGGGTGGCTACTGCCATTCCTGTATTGCAGATGAGGGAACTGATGACCAAAAATTAAACTTCCACTAGTTTGTGTACCTACACAACTCACAGTAAGTTATTTGGCTCAGACTCAGGTCCAGTTCTGGCTGACTTTCAGTTTTAAATTTTACCTGGAGACAAAATGGATTAAGTGTCTATTGAATTGCTTTTTCACTTTTGTATATGAAGTCATCTTAAGTACAAAGTGAAAAAAATGAACCCATCTTTAAATTACTGGTAGTTCTATTCTGGTTTCATTTTCTAACTTCTCAACGCTTTCCTCTCAATAACTGCAATGTTGAGGCTAAACCTGGCTCTACCTCAGTACAACAATACCCCTTAAAGACTGATGCCTTTATTTCCTTGAAAGTATTCTGATTATCTTCAGGAATTTTTTTGTTTTGTTTTGCTTTATGAAACCGGAAGATTTTATAACAAAAATGTCCTTAATCTTAAAATTTATCCCATGCTGAGTATGTATGTAGGCATGTACATCTCTAAAATATCCTTAAATAAAATGACAGTTAATACCATAGCATCTGTGATGTTAACATGTGAAAGTATTGGCAAGCCTGGCTTCTTAGGGAGCATTAAATAAGAACTTTTAGGCAAACCAAATTAGGGCATAAAATCAAGGTGTAACGTTTTTTTGTTAAACTGGCAGTTTGGCAATCAAAGTGAGGGACTTTACCACTTGATTTTTCCTTTCTGTATTGTCTCTTTAGCCTATGACTGTGTTTATACATAAAGAGTATATCTATGAGTCTGTATGTCTATCAGTGAACTACTTTACTGGAATATCAGGGTAACTAGCATTGTTACCAATAAGTGTTGTAGCTAGAACTTGACTCCTCAATCTAGAAAAATATGTTGGACATCAGTCTTTTGTTCTCCTGACTGGGTCAACTTTTCCGTTCTACTTGTATCACAGCCAGTTTATGAGTCATTCCAAAATTTCAGTTACATACAACATTGACTTGTTTGAAAGGTATGCTTTAGCATGAAAATTTAGCATGAAAAAAATATATATATATGAGATCAAGTTGGAATCTGAGGATCTAGGATGTAAGAAATGTTTCATAAGCATATGTAGAGAGGAAAAGAAAGACCAAAAGAACATATTTAACTAAGATTGGCATTAGAGAACATTAGCATAATTAGGTATTGGCCAGATTTTGCAAAGCCAAGAGCAAAGGTTAAATATTTAGTAAATATTGGTAGTAAATATTAGTTGGATAAATGAATAGAACAGGGTTTATAAATTATAAATTATAATAATTTATATAATAAATTACATAATTATAAATTATGTAAATACAGAGCTTGGTTCATTTTTGTGTGTGTGGGTTTTTTTTTTCCCCCCTTTTGGCATTGGGCCAAAATGGGATTTCAGACCAAATTAATGAAAGAACTCAGTGTGATTCATCACTTTATGGTATCTTTTTTCCAAATCTCCTCCCTTGCAACCCCAAATCATTTGATATGGAGATAAGAAATGATGATGAATTTGCCTACAGGCAGGAATCAGCTGTTCATGTGAGTGATGATCAGACTGCTGCTTTTTTCCACATCTGACCCTTTTGTGGGAAGGTAAAAGATGGGGCATAGCAAAAGGGTACTGGTAAAAGCTTACTCTGTCTGTCAATTTTGCAAATTAGGGATTTATTACCAACTACAGTTGTGAGAGATTTCACATATTACTAACTACTCTCTGACATGGACCATTTCCTATAAGAAATTATGGATTTATTCAACAAATATTTTAGTGCCTACTATGTGCTTACAATTTTTGGATACTGATCAGTGAAAAACAAGGTCCCTGCCCTCTGTAGAGCTTAAAACAGGAAACTAAACAAGACAGGAGAAAAACAGACAACTAGACAAGCTCTAATAACATAAAGAGGTTAAGTACCTGATAGGGGAAGTGGATGATGCTGTTGGATCCTACCTAGTGAAGTGAGTGAAGGTTAGGGAAGGTACCCTTCCTGTTAAAAGTGAAGATTAAGCCAAGATCTGAAGAATGAGTAGAATTTTCATAGTAGCAGGTGAAGAACAGGGTCAGGAAGGAACAGGATGTGAAACTCTGGAAGCAAGAGAGTGCATGATGGCACTAAAGAGGAAGTGAAAGGAAATTGGCTGGAGGGTAGTGTGAAGGGGTATAGATGGCTGGAAGTTTCACCTTGGTTGTCTGGAACAGTGAATGGTCCGATAGTCCTCTATTTCCGTTTTTATCTACTCTATTCTGAGTTCCGGGAAGGCCGAATACAGCAAGAAACATCATTCTTAATAAAACAACTGGGAAGAAACCACCCCATCTGTGTCATACTCCATAACCATCAGTCATTTTCTTCAGTAATTCCCACAAATGCCCCTCTGCCTCATCTGATGCTCATTACAAAAATGTTGGGGACTACATTTAGCACTAATGTGAAGTGCTAGTAATACTCTTTTAATTATTTAACACAGACCAAAAAATTTTTTTCAAAAGCCTTGTAAAGCTTAAATTCACTTATGACTTGAGTAATAGTGTTCCGGATTATAGTTAAACTTGGTCAAGTAAACACACTGTGGTAGGAATTTTTCTGTATTTTAGTTTACACTGTGCTAGACTAATGCTAAATGGTCATCAGCACTTTGTAGATATTCCCTAAGATTAGGGGGGATATTTTTGATAAGTAGAATCCTAGTTAGTAGCATATAAAAGTCTGTTAACTTTTAAAAAAGTCCCAGAGAGAGGAATTTGAAGGAGGATAATTTCTAAAGGACTGAAAAATAGTAATACACTCTTCACTGTAACCTGTTCCTTCCCCCACCAATCTAATTAAATAAACCTACAAATACAAAGCAACAGCCTTAGATCTCCTGCCTCAATAATTGTCTCCTGAAAGACAGGTGCAAAATTAGTGAAAATAAGTGGGTCAGCTTTCAGTTTTGCAAGATACAGATTGGCCCTGGATGGGCCAGATTATACCTTGCAGTATTTTAAGATAATACTAATAGTGAGCTAAAGCTGCATTACTTTTTGCACCGATGTTGAAAAGGAGATGCTTGCACATTGTTCAGGTGAAGTGAATTTGGCCTTCAGGTGTTTTCCCAGTCTTGTCTTGTATTTTCTACTAAGTGGACTTCATGCTGTGCTCCTAGAGAATCTGCATTTTAAAAATACTAATTCTTATGATACTTAATTTCTCCAGACCATTGGAATAACCATTGGAATAATATTACCCAGTAGAACCCTTTTGATAAAGCTGTACCTACCATCTTTTTTGGTAACACTTGTATTATTTGACTTGTAGCTCTTCAAATAAGCTAACACCTAAGAAATCTATGCTATAGATTTGATGCTGTTTTTGTTTTCAGAACTCTTCATCTTGGCTTATACCTATCCTGCCTGATATGCTGCGACACATTTTTCAGTTTTGTGTTTTAGAAAGCAGCCAGGAAATTCTGGACCTCATTCACAAGGTACACAGTGAATATATCGGTATTCTTTTCCCCAGTAACTTAGTAGATTTTTAAGTTTTTTCATAATTGCTGTACTCTTGTTGGTCAGAGATTTTAAAAAATTGGAAATCAACACATTTGAAAAGTGTGGAGATCTATGAGACAAGGAAATAGGATTCTTAAGGAGTATAATAGTTAAGTCTACTAGACAAGTGTTTTAAGCACTTTCTTCTGATAGCCTCAATACAGAAAATAAAATGAAGAAAAAACTGTTTTTCTGTATCACTTATTTTGCTGTTCATCTGTATGGTTATTGATTCTGCAAGTATCCTTTGGGATTCATTGGTAATATATAGAATCTGATTTTTGTGGTTTAGATTTATTTTTTCCTCTTAGCAAGATTGGTTGTATGTGTTAGAATCTTTAAAGAAGAGTAATTTGATATATTTAATAATGTTTATGGAGGAAGATGGTACTGTTGTAATTCAGTCTTGAACTGTTGTCACTGAGGCAGCTCATTGTTAATAGCCTTGGATTAACAGTGGTGTTATTTCTGTCTATTTTTAGTTACATTTATGTTTGGCATCAAGAAAGGTACCTTATTAAGATCATGAATCAACAACTTTAAGTTGTTCTCTTTATTTATACTAGGATCTTACCACCTCTAACTTTAGCAGAGGTTATATATTAGGAACTGTTATGTCTTGAAGTGTGTGTGCGCGTGTGTTGTTCTTTTTTTTTTTTTAATATTTATTTATTTGAGAGAGAGTGCGCGCATGCATGAGTTGGGGGAGGGGCAGAGGGAGAGGGAGAGGAAGACTCCCTGCTTAGAAGGGAGCCTAGCCTGGGGCTCCATCCCAGGACCGCAAGATCATGACCTGAGCCAAAAGCAGATGCTTAACCAACAGAGCTACTCAGGTGCCCCCAAAGCATGTGTGTTGAATATAGGGCTGCATTAGTGTCAAGCTTTATGATATATGCAGAGGATTTTAATGACTGGAATTTTGACAACTTTTATTGTTATGGGTATCTTATATTTTAAATTTAAGATTTTCATAAAATATTGAAGGAAATTCTTTCTGTTCCTCTCTTTAAAACTTCCTTTTGTGTTTTTTAGTATACAGACCTATCAAGCAATATTTTAAAATGAGCCTTTATATTGACTTTTTAAAATTCATCTCTGTACTATTTCCTTTTTTTTTTTTTTTTTTTTTTTTGCAATTCAGTGTCCCTAAAAATAAGTATTAGGTCTTATTAACCCTCACTAGGAAAATTTCACTTTTCATGTTTCTCTTTCACTCTGTAGGTTTGGATGGAACTGTTGAGCAAAGCTTCAGTTCAGTATGTGGTAGCAGCCGCCTGTCCATGGATGGGAGCTTGGCTTTGCTTAATGATGCAGCCTTCTCATTTACCTATTGATTTAAATATGTTGCTAGAAGTAAAAGCCAGAGCCAAGGTAAGTGTAGAGGGACATAATGTCTTTATATGTTCAGCTCTAATTAATATGGTAACCATGTAAGAAATTTGTATCTTTATTTTAATTAAGTGTGATTTAATTAATGTACAGAGAAATTATTTTGTGAGGACCTTTACAAATGCCTAATAATTTTAATGTGTTAAAATTTTGTGAAAAGAACTGTATTTTATTGGGAGAACAAATGAGAGTAATTTTTGTGTACAGAGGAGAATTGCCTATTAAATTTGATTATTAATTTTTACTTATTTTTTCCCCCTCTTTAGGAAAAAACAGGTGGTAAGGTTCGCCAAGGCCAAAGCCAAACGAAAGAAGTCCTTCAGGAATACATTGCAGGTGCAGACACCATCATGGAAGACCCCTCCACTAGAGATTTTGTGGTTATGCGGGCCAGAATGATGGCAGCCAAGTGAGTATGCAAAAATTCAGAAGCCTTTTAACCAAAATACTCTTTTAATGTGTTTCTCAGTACTTCCTGTAGGACACTGGTTACAGAGTAAGAAAAAGTGTAAGAAAACAGTTTTCATTTTCTTGAAGTTTGAAATGAGATTTCTATCTTCTTATGAAGATAAAATAGGAGTTTTTTGGGGAAAGTTATAGCTTCAGTAAAGGAAACTTTAAGTAATTTCTGTAGTAACTTCTTTTTTCTCCCTCATAGATTGTTAGGAGCACTTTGTTGCTGTATTTGTGATCCAGGTGTAAATGTGGTAACCCAAGAAATTAAACCAGCTGAATCCCTCGGCCAGTTACTGCTCTTCCATTTGAACTCCAAATCTGCCTTACAGAGAATTAGCGTTGCTTTGGTAATCTGTGAATGGGCTGCTTTACAAAAGGTAAGATTTTGCCCCAAAAGTAATGAAGACCAGTAAACCAGTTTCCTTTAGCTGTTAGGATTATTTTCATTGTATTTTACAAACAGAAAAAAAATTCTCTGTATAAAAATGCAACAGTTATAGAAAAGTATTCTAAATTATAATGTGAAACATAGTTTCTCTTCCACTTGCTTTTAACCTTAGACTTTTTTCTTACAACCCCTAGTTTGGTACCTGAGACTACTAACTGACCATACGTAATGAATGTTTGCTCTTGATACTACAGTCTGTTAAGAAATGTCCCTCCTAAAAACACATGTTTAGTGTGGAAGCAGTCTGGAAACTGTTGGTCATTCATTCCTTTATATCTCATATGTTCCTGAAAACTATAAAAGATAAGAGGCTTTGAATAATAGAGATCCATTTGTTTTGAGTAGTAGCAAGGGCAGAATTTTGGGTCACAGGAAGAACAAAACCTCCACATTTAAATAAAAATCTTCATGTTTTCAAATAAGCCATTTCCTGCAGCCCCTTTACACCTTTAACTTCTAATAAGATGTGTGATTTTGTGTAAGACTGACATCTGTAAATCAAAGAAACTTCCTGCTGGCTTTGTTTATTCCATTAACTGGAATTCTGGAAATTTAACTGTCTGCACTTGCTGTGAGAGTTTCTTGTTACTGCCTCTTAGCAGTTTGTCAAAGCTATAAGCTATGTCTAAAAGTAATTGAGCCATGCTCTGTTGCAACTGAGACCCCAGCTTTGCCTCTGGAAAGAAGCAAGGCTCATCTGTTTTTAGGCAGGACTCGGTGTGCTGGAGAGGCAGTGATGCTGTGTTTTTGTGCCTCTCAGACTCAGCAGCAAGTGTTGACAGTTCGGTTTCTGGACCCTCACAGAGCTTCTCTGGACTTACTCTGTGAAGCCCAGGCTGATCACCCAGATCCCACAGAACCCCTCTTGGCTCACCACTGAGGCCATTCCCCCTCTGGTTGGGGCAGGCAACAACCAGAGAGAGTGGGAAGGGTTAGTTAAATTTGGGGGCAGGTAAGTAGCTTTTAAATTATATATCCATTTCTACAGTATGGCATGTGAAGCTATGGGTTCAGCTGTTAAGAAATCTAATAATGAGTTTTCAAATAACATTTTTAGTGCATGCTAAGTGTTCTTTTCTGACTGATTTCTTTTTACAGTTACAGATTTTTAAATCTGTGCTATATTTATATAAACTTCATGTAAATTCAGAGTAAAGTAGGAGTAATTAGGTGCAAAATGTAATGGAATTGTAATAGTTCCATGTGCATGTTCTGAAGTCATTCATATTAAAATTTTAGAGTAGTTTGGGTGTGATACCTTTTCTCTGTGCAACTAACGATGTTGTTCTGGGAGGTAACAACATAGGTTCAGAATGAATAGGAATTTAGAATGTTGTAGTTTGCAAGTGAAGATGTATATATCTCTAGAGTTATGTTTATATATTTGCCCTGAATATTTTTTGTCTGTTATATTTTAGGAGTGTAAAGCTGTTACTCTAGCTGTGCAGCCACGTTTACTTGATATCCTTTCAGAACATTTGTATTATGATGAAATTGCCGTTCCATTCACGCGAATGCAGAATGAATGTAAACAGCTTATTTCATCATTAGCTGATGCACATATTGAAGTTGGTAATAGAGTAAACAACAGTGTTTTTACAATAGATCAAGCTAATGACCTGGTGAGTAAAAAAAAATGACTTTCTTAATTTTAGATTGAGCATGAAATAAAGATTAGAAATTTGTCATGTGAGCTAACCGCAGAAACACTAATTGGTTGAATCTGTCCGTGGCCTAATAGCCTGCCATCCATACCCTGTAGAAAAGTTATTTCATTGTATTGACTTTTTTTGAACTTTGGGGTGGGGAAGGAATTTTCTTTAAATCTCAGATTCTGACAAACCAGCATATCTGTATCAGAGAAAGCTGTTCCACTTTTGGGTCATTTCTCAGTTTTGCTTAAAACTGGCGGAGTAGAGGGGTGCCTAAGTGGCTCAGTCGGTTAAGAGTCCAATTCTTGGTTTCGGCTCAGGTCATGATCTCAAGGTCCTGAGGTCAGCCCTGCATCAGGCTCTGCACTCAGCATGTAGACTGCTTGATTCTTTCCCTCTCCCTCCTCCTATGTCCACCCTTTGCTTGTGCATGGGCTCTTTCTCTCTCAAATAAATAAAAACCTTAAAAAACAAAACTAAAACTGTCGTAGTATAGAAAAGACTGCTTCTGTATAAGTTCCTGAGTGTTTCTCCTCACCTCTCTCAACTTACAGTAAAAATACTCCAACATAAAGAAAAGGTAAGAAGAGAATTACACAGTGAACATTCATATACTCACCAACTAGATTGCATAGTTAACATTTTACTAAATTTGCTTTATCACATATATATGCAGCTATTTACTTACCCAGCCATCAGTCCACCTTATTTTTTTGATGCATTTCTAAGTAAGTTGCAGATATTGGTATACTTCAGCATGTATATATATCATGAACTAAAATTCACTGTTTGTTTTTTGCTCTATTGTGAGGTAAAGTTTATTTACTATGAAGTACACAAATCTTAAACTATTTGATGAATTTCAACAGATGGGTATACTTATGAAACCCAAACCCCTATCAAGTTACAGATATACACACTTCAATTCCTGCCTATCTCTGCTCTCAAGTGACCATTGTTCTGATTTTTCCTCCACCATAGATTACTTTTGCTGATTCTAGAATTTCATATAATTGGAATCATACACTCTGTGCTGTTTGGTATAAGGGTTTTTTTCAGCATAATGTTTTTAAAATTCATCCATGTTGTTATGTGTATTGGTGATTCATTGTTTTTTATTGCCTTTTCTTATCTCCAAGTTGTGAAGGTATTCACCTACATTTTTCTTCTGAAGTTTTGCAGTATTAGCTTTTATATTCAGATTTGTCATCCATATTGAATTAATGTTTTTAGTGTGAAATGCACATTGAATTTTTAATTTATTTTCTACAAGTTTTATTTATTTATTAGGGAGGGAGAGAGAGAGAGAGAGAAAGAAGGAGCAGGGGGAGGGGCAGAGGGAGAGGGAGAAGCAGACTCCCCAATGAGCAGGGAGCCCGACATTAGGCTCAATCCCAGGACTCTGCAATCATGACTCGAGTGGAAGGCTGATGATCAACTGATTGAGCTACCCTGGCAGGCCTCCTCCTGCCCTGCCTTTTTAAAAGATTTTATTTGAGACAGAGTGAGAGAGAGAGAGAGTGAGCATGAGTTGGGGGGAGGAGCAGAGGGAGAAGCAGACTCCCTGCTGAGGCTGCGGGGAGGGAGGGGGGCACCCAGGTGGCCGAGGGTGGGCAGTCTGTCCTAGGACGCTAGTATCACGACCTGAGCCAAAGGCATACATTTAACTGACTGAACCATCCTGGCGCCCCTGCTTTTTAGTTTTGATATAGTCCCACTTGGTTTTTGGTGGTTTTTGTGTGTGGTTTTTTGTTTGCTTGCTTGCTTTTGTATGGAAATGTTTTCTTTTTAAAGCTATCAGAGGCACCTGGGTGTCTCAGTTGATTAAGTGTCCAGCTCTTGATTTCAGCTAAGGTCATGATCTTGGGGTCATGGGACCCAGCCCCACTTTGGTCTCTGTGCTCAGCCCGAGTTTGCTTCCCCCTCTCCTTCTGTCCCTCCTCCTACTCGAGCACAGGCTAGCTCTCTCTCTCTTTAAAATTTAAAATAAATAAATAAATAAATATTTAAATTAAAGTAAATCTATCAGATGACCCGTTCTTCAAGCTTTTCACTTTTCACTCTTTTCTTATTCAAACCTTACTCTTCAGTGAAACTACTGTTTCATCAGCCTAATTAGTCCATGGTTTTGACCTGGCACATCAGAATTTCAGAAAGAAAGTATTGAGGGAAGGGCTATTTATTTTACTTTAAAGTTTTTATTTTATGCCTGCATACAAGAGTACATACTATAAGATTCCATTTATATGATGTTCTACAAAGGCAAAATTAACCTATAGAGATAGAAATTGGGAAACTGGTCGGTTCTTAATCAGGTGGGGAAAGGTGTTGACTAAAAAGACGCAGGACTTTCTGGGGAATTAAAATGTTCTGTATTTTGATGAGAGTGTTAGTTACATGGGTGTATCAACAAACTTTACACTTTTGTTTTCTGTAAATTATGTGCAAATCATTCTATATAAATTATATCTGACCTAAAAGTACTGGTAAATAAAAATACTAGTCTTGGCTCACTTAAAAAAAGTTTTTATTTTAATTTCAGTTAGTTAACACAGTGTTACATTAGTTTTGGGTTTACAATATAGTGATTCAGCATTTTTTTTTTTTTTTTTTTTTTGGTAAAGATTTTATTTGAGAGACGATGAGAGAGGGAACACAAGCAGGGGGAGTAGGAGAGGGAGAAGTAGACTTCTGCCAATCAGGGAGCCTGATGCAGGGCTTGATCCCAAGACCCTGGGATCATGACCTGAGCCAAAGGCAGATGCTTAACAACTGAGCCACCCAGGCGCCCCATGATTCAACAATTCTGTACATCACCCGGAGTTCATCACAAGTGAACTCCTTAATCTCCATCACTTACTTCACCCACCTCCCTGACCAGGAAGGGCAATTTTATATTATTTCACTTTTTTTTTTTTTTTTCCAGAAGGGCAATTTTAAGATGTTAGTCTTAGTCTTGGCTTAGAGCCATTACTTCATTAATCTTTTCATTGACTCCCTATTTTTCTCTTACCTGTCAAATACAAGCATTTCCCTAAGATGTTTCTTTGTCACCATTCTCAAAATTTAGTTCTTACCCTTGTACTATGCTATCTTCTCTTGATCTCTTGAAGTTCTTCTGTTAGGGATTTTTAGTTGGATAGCTCACTGTCGCTTCAGCTTAACATAACTAAAACTGAATTTTTTTTTTTAAGATTTTATTTATTTATTTGACATAGAAACAGCGAGAGAGGGAACACAAACAGGGGGAGTGGGAGAGGGAGAAGCAGGCTTCCTGAAGGGAGCCCGATGTGGGGCTCCATCCCAGGATCCTGGGATCATGACCTGAGCCGAAGGCAGATAACTTAATGACTGAGCCACCCAGGTGCCCCAAAACTGGATTTTTTTTTTAACAGTAAAATGCCCTTTCCAGTTGCAAATCTTGCTACCGTTTCCTTTCAGAAAGCCTCATGTTTATCTTTTCTCTGATTTGATTGCCACAACCTGGGGACTTTACTACTTTTATGACTAGGTCCTGAGTCATCTCTAAAGCTCCCTGTGATCTCTGGTCCATTTCATCTCCCCTGTTGTGCCAGACTTGTAAAGTCCTTTAGTTCTAATCTGAAGGCATCCCTCCCCTGCTTAAAAACATTATTTTTGTTTTCCTTGATTTTTAGTTTTTTTCTTTCTTTTCACACCTTCTCTAAATTCCTCATCTCTTTTCATTATTTCTCAAACTTTCGCCCTTTTAGTATAGTTAACGTTTTTCTTACAGAAGTGTACCATGCTCACTCACCTCCTGTGCCTCACTCATTCTCACTTCTGAGTCTGAGCTCCTGTTTCATTTGTCAGGAATTCCCTGCCCTCAACCCTCTCTGTGTTTATCCTAGGTTCATCTCTTTAACATTCTTCCGTCTGCACCCTATACTCAGGCCATGACTAGCTGTTCTCAGTTCCCTGAACAGTGCCTCACTTTGCACTCACCACCTCACTCTATTTGCCAAGATGTCCTTACAACTCTGGACTTAACCCATCCTTTAAGAACTGTATCACAAGAGGCCACCTGAGTGGCTCACTTGGTTGAGCATCCAGCTCTTGGTTTCTGCTCAAGTTTGGACTCGAGCTACTTTTTCCTCTCCTTCTGCCCCCTCCCCCTGCTTGTGCTTGCACCCTCTCTCCCTCTCAAATAAATACTTAAAATCTTCAAGAAAAATAAAAATCACAAGTGCTGACTTCATCTTGCAAGCCTCCACTAATCTTATCCTCTGAGAAAAGTTAAGCAACCCATGTGTCCCACAGTAACTTGCACTTACCTCGGTTATATGTTGCATTCTCTTTACTTATACATCTTTTCCCTTACTAGTCTCTACATTTTTTGAGTATATGAAGACATTGGATCTTACTCATCTTTTAGTATTTTTCAGTAGATACTTGTTGAATGAGTGAATGAATTAATGAATTTGGGATTATTGGAAAGCTTTTCCTTAGCTTAGAATCATTGAAAATTGACAGAAGCATAGTATATTTAGGACAGCGTTTTCAAACTTTAAGCAGTGAAATCTTGTTTCCGATAAATCTTAGAACACAAATAAATAAAATGAAGTAGAAAGTATAAGCTATATTGATTGTGTTTCTTTGTAGTGAGCAAATGGACTAGGTCAAGCAGATATAGCTCAACTTAAAGAGTTTTGTATTTTATAAGCATAAAAGGAGATCTTAATGGTGTGCCTGTTTTGTTTTTCATAATAAGAGGACAGTATTATCAGTCTTGCCCATAATAAAATTATTTATAAGTCTGAAAAATTAGGTTCTCCATTAAAAAAAATTCTTCAATGTTACAGGCTTCTCTAATATTTATCAGACTGGATCTATTTATAGAGCCTCTGTAAGATTACAGTTACCTATCAAACAAGAAGACTATTTTTGTTATGTAAGCCGTTACACAGTCTTTAGATGTTAATTTAAAAACATGCTCACACAAAAACTTGTACATGAATCTTCATAGAATCATTATTCAATATAATAGCTAAGGGGTGGAAATGTTTTTCATCTAATGAATGGATAAATACAATATAGTGTGGGATATTATTTGGCAAGAAAAGGGAAAGAAATACCACAATCAGGATGCCTGGGTGGCTCATTTGGTTAAGCGTCTGCCTTTGCCTTAGGTCATGATCCCAGGATCCTGGGATCGAGTCCCACGTTGGGCTCCTTGCTCAGCAGGGAGCCTGCTTCCTCTGCTGGACACTCCCCTGCTTGTGCACTCACTCTGTCTCTCACTCTGACAAATAAATAAAATCTTTAAAAAAAAAACTATAAAAAACTAAATATCACATTCATCTCTACAACACTGACAAACCTTGAAAGCATACTAAATGAAAGAAACCAGTCACAAGAGATTCACACACTGTATTAGTCCATTCATATGAAATGTCCAGAATAGGCAAATCTATAAAGATAGAAAATATATAAGTGGTTGCATAGGGCTGGAAAGAAATGAGGAATGTTTGCTAATAGGTATGAATTTTATACTGGGGATGATGAAAATGTTCTAAAATTGTGATGTGCAACTCTGAGTAGAATAAAAATCATTGAATTATACACGTTAAGTGGATGTATTATATGTAAAGTATATCTCAGAATTGTTAAAGATGTATTGAACAGTCATTTAATGTGGCTTGTAAAGTAGTCTGATATCACAGGGTTATAGCTTTAGGCAACTCTTGGTGAGTAAAACATTCGTGACTGTTGCACTAGTTTCTTTCCCTTTTTTTATGTATTCCCCCAAGCCCCCGGCATTTTCACGAGAAGGGAGGTCAAAGAAAGGATGAAAATAATGCAGTTAACAACACTTAGCCACTTACCCATAGCTGGCCCAAAAGTTTTTTATTTTTATTTATTTATTTTTTTAAAGATTTTATTTATTTATTTGACAGAGATCACAAGTAGGCAGAGAGGCAGGCAGAGATAGAGGGGGAAGCAGGCTCCCCGCTGAGCAGAGAGCGGGATGTGGGGCTCAATCCCAGGACCCTGAGATCATGACCTGAGCCGAAGGCAGAAGCTTAACCCACTGAGCCACCCAGGAGCCCCTAAACTTGGGAGATTTAGTTTACTGAATACTAAAATAATACTGGATACTGTGGAACTTAAAATTGAAACAAAGCTTGCTGTTGCCCTTTAGTTTATAGACTATTTGGGATTGATGTCATTAATGATTTTTAATTTCTCTTTTTTTAATAGGTCACTGCTGTTTTTAATGAAGTCACATCATCTTTTGATTTAAATCCTCAAGTGTTACAGCAGTTAGATAGTAAACGACAGCAGGTCCAAATGACAGTTACAGAGACCAACCAGGAGTGGCAAGTGCTGCAGTTGAGAGTGCATACTTTTGCTGCATGTGCAGTTGTGAGTTTGCAGCAGCTTCCAGAGAAATTAAATCCTGTCATAAAGCCATTAATGGAGACAATTAAAAAAGAAGAGAATACACTAGTACAAAACTATGCCGCTCAGTGCATAGCAAAACTACTTCAGCAGTGTACAACAAGGACACCCTGTCCCAATTCAAAAATTATTAAAAACCTTTGTAGCTCACTTTGTGTGGACCCATATCTAACTCCTTGTGTCACATGTCCAGTACCAACACAAAGTGGCCAGGACAATTCTAAAGGTATATATCTAAACCTACATTTGGGGTAGAGAACCATTTAAATTTGTTTTCATTTACTATAGGTATCATTAAGCACAAATCCAGTTTATGTTGGAGTTTTTTCCCATTTTGCATATATTGGTAATCAAATAACAACCCTCTAAACTCAAACTACTCTAAACTCAAACTGCTAGAAGACCTAAAAGACTTGATATTTCATATGACTGAAATCTGTGAGATAGGTTTAACCCTACCCTCTCTTTCCAGACCATTATTATAAGGGTTTACTGTTTATGGGACTAGAAAACGTAATTGTATCAAATGTTGAATAAAAATTTCTTCCTATAAAACTCTGGTTTCTCTAATTTAGTGCATGTCTTATAAGTGAACTCTGTTACCTTTAGCAAATAATGTGTAGCCATTCTGGGGGGAAAAATGTGTAGCCATTCTGATTTCATCTGGAAAGCAAGAATTGCTCTTTGCAGGCTAGTATCAAGGACCAATGTTTTTTTACATGCCTTAATCCTATGTGATTTATTTTTTGTTTGTTTATAAGATTTTGTAGATTTACAACTTTGGCGCAGTGTAGGTCATAACAAAATGTGAACAAACTGGAAGAGAGGGTGGCATTTTGAATATCCTCATCTTAAAACTATAATAGGGTAACAATCTCCCTCCCCTCCCCACACCAACCCCTAGTATTATTTGAGCCAGTAATATTTTGCACAGTGGTCAATGTTTCTGAATTTATGGTGACCATGGACATTTCTTTAGAACTTGCTTGCAATGTTTTTTGTTTCTTTTTATGCCTAGAAGCAGTCATTTATTTTTTAAAAATTAATATACTTTAACTGAAGGCTCAAAACCATTCTTGCATGTCATATTTCTTATTAACATGATTCTACAATTTTATATTAAGTATGGTCCTATGCAAATATCAAAACATTTAACTTAATGTTGTAAATTATTGACTCTTGTTACTGTCTCATTGACTAAAGAAAATGTCATTGGCTTATAAAAATTGAGGTTTAAAGACATAGTTTTAAAAATATGTTTTATCTCTTTTGGAGCAGGAAGCATTTGGTCACCTATATTATGCTTAAAAAGTTATTTAATTTTTTTCCTTTTAGGATCCAACTCTGAAAAAGATGGGATGCACCATACAGTCACCAAACACAGAGGTATAATTACACTCTACAGGCACCAGAAAGCTGCTTTTGCTATCACAAGTAGGCGAGGTCCTACCCCCAAAGCAGTAAAAGCTCAAATAGCAGATCTTCCTGCGGGAAGTAGTGGAAATATCCTTGTTGAACTTGATGAGGTAAATAGTTGTTTTGGGTTTTTCTGACTACTCTGATTTTTAAACAGGTATCTTATAGGTTGAGAGCTAAATTGTCATATGAGCATCCATTATTATATTTTTAAGTGATAGAACTGGAATTAACCTTTTGTAGTAACTCCACAACATGATCCAGAAAGACTGCAAACTTCTAAGTGCCAGATAATTATCACCTGCTTGACTTTTAGCCTGCAATTTATTATATGTGTGATATGAGGGATCTAAATTTATTTTTCCATATGAACAGCTAGTTATCCCACTGTTGAATCCTTTCCTGCATGGTTTATAATGGCACCTCTGTTATATATCATGCTTCATATATGTGAGTATCTATTGGGCTTTCTTTTCTGTTTCATTGGTATACTTGTTTACAGCACAGTCTTCTTTAAGGACAATTAAAAAGTGGTTTTTGAAATGTTTATAGTCACAGTATTAATGGTAGAATGATGCTCTAGGTATCTCCTTTGGTTGGCATGACAAAGAAACTTAGTTCAGGGCACCTGGGTGCCTCAGCTGGTTAAGTGACTGCTTTCGGCTCGGGTCATGATCCCAGGATCCTGGGATCGAGTCCCACATCGGGCCCCTCCTGCTCTGTGAAGAGCCTGCTTCTCCCTCTACTTCTGCCTGCTACTCCCCTTCTTGTGCTCTCTCTGTGTCAAATAAAATCTTTAACAGCAACAACAAAAAACCTTAGTTCTGCAATAAACTACCAATGCTAAAAGACATGTGTCTAATGTATTTCTGTAAAATATATTTTAGGTTTCTTTTTATTTTTTTTAAAGATTTTATTTATTTATTTGACAGAGAGAGAGAGATCACAAGTAGGCAGAGAGGCAGGCAGAGAGAGAGAGCCCGACGCAGGCCTCGATCCCAGGATCCTGAGATCATGACTCACGAGCTGAAAGCAGAGGCTTAACCCACTGAGCCACCCAGGCGTCCTAGGTTTCTTTTTTAAATAAAAAATCTTACCTTCTTACCTGTGTTTCTTTCAAAATATTCTGTATATATCTTTTTCACTGACTCTATTCTTACCATAATAATTTTAATTAAAAAATTTACTGTGATTTTGGTATTTATATCTCTATGGTTTATATAGTTCTTCCTTAAAAAATAATTGTAAAAATATATACATCTTTCTGGAGGGGACGGTTTTTTTGTATTAGGATGAAATTATTGCCAAGTAAGAGCTTACTAATCTTATTATTAGATTCAACAGATGCTTTTATTATATCCTTTAAGTGAATATAAATATAAGGACAATTTATTTTATCTCCTTATCTTCTCCTTGGCTGGTAAGTTTCTTTGGGGCAGAGAGCAGGGAAAAAAATGATCACTTAGGACTGTCTCTAGAAACTGCATATTCTTCTTCTCCTTATTTTTCAGCTCCAAAGGAGTATTTTACTTTGGATGGAAAAATCTAGTTTGGGGTTTTATGCCCATGTAAATTTAATTATTGAAAGACATTTATAGTGATAAATATGTTTATAGTTGCTTAATTGGTGAATGGTAACACCATGAGTTCTTAGATGGTGACTTTTAAATTCTCTTAATAAAATTTCAAACCCATTATGCTTTTTTTTTCAAACTCTCTTATCAACTAATATTTCACTTTAGGCCCAGAAGCCTTACCTGGTACAGCGAAGAGGAGCTGAATTTGCCTTGACAACCATAGTCAAGCATTTTGGTGGTGAAATGGCAGTGAAGTTGCCTCATCTCTGGGATGCTATGGTTGGTCCATTGAGGAATACAATCGACATAAGTAATTTTGGTGTGTACATATTTCTGAGTTGGACTTTAAAAAATTATTTGCAAGGTGATACACACTTAAATCAATATATCTTAATAGATGGAAAGTCCCTCTTGGAAAAGGGAGATGGTCCTGCCCAAGAACTGGTGAATTCTCTGCAAGTTTTTGAAACAGCAGCAGCTTCAATGGATTCTGAGCTTCATCCCTTGGTAACTAACTAATGCAAGTGTAATTTTCTTCTAATAAAACAAGTGGTTTTATTAAAAAGTCTTAAGGCTTAAAATGTGTAACTTTGATGTCATCCCTAGCAATTGCATTGTCTTTTGTGTGGTATAACTAGATTCCTTCTTTATTGACAGCACATTTCTTGTGGGCTTTGAGGCAGAATTTGGTGCATGAATGTTAGAAAACTCACTTTGCTTAGAATATGGAGCAGTGGGGACAGGGCTCTGATACAGAAGCCTGGTATAAACAGAAAGAAAGTTACAGCCCTATTAATTTATGCCATATTTAGTAATACAGCTCCAAGAAAGGAAGAACACAGGTAATAAAACTTCTTCCTAAGATAAGTGTAAAGGTAGAGGAAGTTACCTGAGTTGAAGCTGTTCAGTGGCAAAGAGCACTGGTTTGTGTTTTTTGACTATTAAAATAAATATTTCTTTTAAAAAAATTGTGACAGAGGAGAAAAACAGACTAGAGAATTAAATATCTGGTTTTCCCATAGAAGGAAGCAGTATTCTTTCCATATAACTGTAGTAGGAACTCTGCAATTTACAGTGCTGTTAAGTGTGCTAGCTCCAATTTCCTATTCATATCTAACAGAAAGGGATGAATCTAGGAGAAAGAAGAACAAACCTTTTCTGTTTATATTATATAGAGTAATGAAGTTATATCTTTGTACTTGTTAAATTTTGCTGATTTATCATTAGTGGAGAAGGGCACAATCCATCTGTATGCTCTCACCCTTCTATGATCAGCTTAACATTCATCTGAGCTGTAAGGCTAGTCTATTCATCATTAAGATTAATCCTGGTATTCCATGCAGCAGACATTATTTATTAATGAGATATATCATGCTTTTGTGATCATAATGCCTGTGGTAAGCCAGGAAGTTGAAGTGGGAAATACCTACCAAAGGATGGTGCCTAGAACAAACTAGGATCACTCAACCCAGTGAGTAAAAAGTATGTATCTAGGGGTGCCAGGTTGACTCAGTTAGTTGAGTATGTGACTCTTGATCTTGGGGTCATGAGTTCAAGCCCCACATTGGGCATAGAGCTTACTTGAAAAAAAAAAACAAACAAACATAGGTACCTAAACCTAACCCAGAGCTACCAAATTGGGAAGGGACTGGTGATGTGTGGTGTCATTTCTCCAATGTCAGGAGAATCTTACAGGTACCTTTTATGTGCACCCTGATACCTTAAGAGAAAAGAAACAGAGAAGTGACGTACCTTTTAGTTTAAAGAGTTTCAGTACCTTAGTTTGGATTTAGATTAATTTTTTATTGGGGATGTTTTGACAATAATGTTTGAGGTAATTGGAGATATTCTTGGATTAGTCATTTAGAATATTAAGAACCTCTGAGTATGGGCTGTAGTAGTTATATTTTAAACAGTAGATCCCCTAATGAATATTCTGATTGTCTTAAACTTTTTGTTTTTAGTTGGTACAGCATTTGACCCATCTTTATACGTGCCTTCAGTATCCCAGCACTGCAGTGAGGCACATGGCTGCTCGTTGTGTAGGTGTCATGAGCAAAATAGCTACCATGGAAACAATGAATATTTTTTTGGAGAAGGTTCTTCCATGGCTAGGAGCAATTGATGATAATATCAAACAAGAGGGTGCAATTGAAGCACTTGCATGTATCCTTTTTTATTTTTAAAACTTTAGAAATTGTATTCATTTTACTTAAGGTTGACTCTAGTAAAATTCATTAATTCATTTAAATGTTCATAAATAACCTGTCTTGTTCCAAAAAGAAAACTACTCTGTTATATTTTATTTTGAAGTATCTTTATATTACATTACAAATATATTTATATTTTATTTTGAAAATTTTCATAGAGTTTGAAGAATTACTATTTTAAGAGTTCTTTTTTAATAGGCAAAAATAATTTTAGTTACTTTATAAAATATATTTCTAGTAACTGATCTATTGTTTATAATCAGTTTTGTATTAGTACTAATCAGACACTGTGTATGTAGTTTGTATTTTATAAACATAGTATGTTTTCAAAGTTCATTATGTGGGTGAAAAATGACTAACTACTGAATAACTAGAAATACACAGGCAAGCTTTTTGCTATGGGTACAGCATCCATTGGCATTCTTTAACTCAAAGTTACTGAAAGAAATGTGGATGGAGAGCAAATCAGTAGAAACTCTGGTTCAGAAATGCTGAAGAGTGCAGGAGCACTAAACTTATTGGGCCCTGCTATGTCCAGTTTATGACTGTTAGGATTTTGGTTGGAAATCTGGAATTAATCTTTGAGTGACATTGAATTGTGCTCCCTTGCTTGCAGTGTTACTCATTTTATTTTGGTATTGGAATTCTAGTAACTTACAAGAATTTCTCTATGAGAAAAACCTAATTAAAACTTCCTCCAGCCTCTTTCAGGTGAAAAACCTGATTTTATAGGCTTTATCAAGAGAAAGTTACATAATACTTACAAAGGAGAACAGTGTACAAATGCAGTTATAATTGAATCATAGATCTCAGGGGACAGTCTGTTCCCTTGTGATGTAGATGAGAAAATGGAGAACCATTTTAGAAGTTAAAGTCTTGATATATTTTAATATATCAAAATATATATTTTGTTTGTGAAAACATTAACCTCAGAACAGTTTGGACATTTCCTTAATAACTTACTCAGGTGTAATGGAACAACTGGATGTTGGTATTGTTCCATATATTGTCCTTTTAGTTGTGCCTGTGTTGGGAAGAATGAGTGATCAGACAGACAGTGTAAGATTCATGGCTACACAGTGCTTTGCAACACTAATTAGACTCATGCCGCTTGAGGTAAGTTGAAATATTTGGTTTATAGACTTAATGTTTTCTATAATTTCATCTGTAATAATTGTAATTTTTTTAAAACAATGTCAGGTTAAAAACATTGTGAATATGTGTACAAGCATTAGGAATTTTATACTTTAATGGAAATACATATATCTCTATATCCATGTATATATAAACGTGTGTGTGTGTGTTTATGTGTTTATGGTTTTAAGTAAAACTATGGTTCCTAAAAGAATGATCATTTATTGATGCTATTCTAGAAATAGAATTGTTCCTAAGTGTCCCTTAACATCAAGGTAAAGATTCTGTGGCAACATTTTCATGAAAGGTAAATTTGAGAGATGATAAGAGAAGGTGTAAAAAGCAAATGAAGTGTCTGTGGGAGTGTGGAGAAAGCAGACTAGAAGGTTGGTTGGAGAATTTTGGAGTATATTCATGGGCTAGAAATAAAATATGTGGCCAGTATTGGAACTAGAAGTGGCTTGAAGCAAGGGAAGGACCAGGACCCTGCCACCAAACTACTTGAAATATTTTGATGGGATTTTTTTTTAAAATTCATTTGAGAGAGATACAGAGACAGAGAGAGCACAAGCAGAGGGAGAGGGAGAAGCAGACTCCCCGCTGAGCGGGGAGCCTGACAAGGGGTTCAATCCCAGGACCTGGAGATCATGACCTGAGCCAAAGGCAGACACTTAACCATCTGAGCCACCCAGACACCCCATGAGATTTTTACAGTTCAGGAAATCAGTAGATACACAATTCATCCATGTTGTAGTATGTATCAGTACTTTCCCTTTTTGGCCAAATAGTATTCCATTGTATGGATGTACCACATTTTGTTTACTCACCAGTTGGACTTTTGGATTTTTATTACCTTTTGACTATTACAAGTAATGCTACTATGAACATTTACTTATAAGTCTTTGTGTGAATATATGCTTTTATTTTGAGCGGATGTCTAGAAATGGAATAACTGGATCATATGATGTTCAACTTTTTGAGAAATTGCCAAACTGTTTTCCAAAGTAACTGTACCATTTTCGATTCCTACTGCAAAGTATAAGCATAAGTTGGAAAACCTGTATTAAAAAAAAGTTTGCCTATGCCTGCTGAACTTGAAGATTCCCATCCCAATAACCCAGCAAATTCATCCTAGATATATAGCCTAGGGAAATTCATACACATGTAACAAGACATATCTTTAAGAACATTAATCATAGCATTATTTATTGTAGTCTAAAACCACTTAAATGTTCATCATCGGTGGAGTAGATAAGTTTAACTGGATGATAATGGTGATGATACTACAATAAAATGAACAAATTAGAAACAACAATATTAATCTTTAACATAAGATTCTGTTTTTATGATGTTCAAAAATAGGTAAAGTTACATGGGATGCATACTTATGGGATAAAGGCATAAAGAAAAGTAAGAAACAGGTTGCCGTGAAAGTCAATAAAGTGATTACCTCTTGGGGAAAGGAGAGTGGGTTGTCATTGAGAAGGAGCATATGGGATCTTCTAGGATTATGGCAGGGCTATTTTTATTGACACGGTAATGGTTATAAAGTTGTTTGTTTTATAAAACTGTACATTTATTTATATATTTCTCTATATGGCTTATTCCACAATAAAAAGTATTAAAATAACTACTATGAGAAAAAGAAATACTAGACTATGGGTGCCTGGGGTGGCTCAGTCAGTTAAGTGTCTGCCTTCAGCTCAGGTCATGATCCCAGAGTACTGGGATTGAGCCCCACATCAGGCTCCCTGCTCAGCAGGGAATCTGCTTCTCCCCCTGCCCTTCACCCTGCTTGTTCTCTCTCTCTCTCTCTCTCTCTCAAGTAAATAAATACTTAAAAAAAAAAATACTAGGCTACTGTATTGAAAGACACAAGTCATTTCCAGAATAGTTTCCATCTTCTGCTTCCAAGGTGTTACTTGTATTTTTTAATTCTTCGTCCTTGCATCCTCCTCTATTTGTAAACTAAATTGTTAGTTCCCTATGGCCCTTTGTCACTTTGGAATCAATGAGTAATAGGAAACCACCATGTGTTCTTCGAGCAATAGAGTAGATGCCGAAAATGGTGTTTTAGGAAAATTAATCTAACAGCTGAAAGCAGTTTAATAGTTATTAGGAAAATCAGTTTAATGGCTGTTTATGGATTAGAATGGAAATACCCCAAAACAGAGCCCAATCCACTGTGAGGTGCTAAAGTCTTTTTTAGAATTTATTTTTAAGTAATCTCCACACCGAACCTGGGGCTTAAACTTACAACACTGAGATCAAGAGTCGCACATTCCTTCAACTGAGCCAGTTGGGCATAGGAGTCTTTTTTCTTTTCTTTTTTTCAAAGGGGGGGACTAACAATATTTGGTAGCAGATTGGCAAAGTAAAGAGACTTTGATCTTTAGAGACTGAGAAAAGATTAGTAAAATTCTCTTTGATGTCAGAATTAAAAGAATGTGATCTATATTTTACTTTTGGCCATGACTGAAACACAGGGACTGGGGCACCTGACAGGCTTATTTGGTGGAACATGCAGCTCTTGATCTTAGAGTTGTAAGTTCAAGTCCCATGTTGATGTACAGGTCACTTAAAGATAAGATCTTCAAAAGAAAATAGAACAACCAAATTTATCTTCCCTTCTTTACTAGAAGACTAAACAAAATGAATAAAAAAGTGGTTTTTAGGTTTTAAACAATAGGCAACAGAGGACAGTGATTCATGAGAGAAGAGAAACAAATGAAGTGGGGCGCCTGGGTGGCTCAGTCGTTAAGTGTCTGCCTTTGGCTCAGGTCATGATCCCAGAGTCCTGGGATCGAGCCCCACATTGGGCTTCCTGCTCGGCGGGAAGCCTCTTCCCCTCTCCCACGCCCCCTGCTAGTGTTCCTTCTCTCTCTGTGTCTCTCTCTGTCAAATTAATGAATTAAATCTTTAAAAAAAAAAAAAAACAAAAAACAAATGAAGTGTCCTAGCTTGCTGCCTAGAGTGAGTTTCCGGGCCATAGGATAGGGAAGTAAAACCTAAACAGAGCCTCAAAAGCATTACCAAGTTGAATGGTCAAGAGTTCAGAGTGTAGGTAGGACAAGATAGTTAGAATTTGAAAGGCAGAGTACCCAAGAGTAGTACCTGCATGGAGAAGAAGCTCCAAAAGTCCACACCAGGGTGGAGTATTCATCTGGGCATATTTATGTTTGAGACTAGAAGAAAAGGATGATTGAAAGGCATAGGTGGAACAATTCCCAGAGCTCACAAAGGGCCAGGAATAGTTTGTGTTTCTATCAAGCTGAATCAGAAGACCTTCTACCATTTAGAGCATTAACGACAGTCTTTAGAAGTATATTTCCTGTGTAGTGGGATCAAATGAGCCCTTGGCAAAATGCTTATTTGGACCTACCTTAACAAAGCTTTAAAATAAACCTTAAAAGGAGGATTTAAATGATTTCAAGTAACTTAAACTGTATCCTAGAAAATAACTCCGATATTAAAACCAAAAAATCCAGCACCCAAGAACGTAAATGATGTTTGGCACCCACTGGAAAATGACCAAGTATGAAAATATATCCAATAACTATCAGTAAGGTCAGTTAATAGAAACAAACCCTGAAATGACCCAGAGAATAGAAATAGTAGACAAGGACATTAAAATATACCCCGTGTGTTCAAGAAGTAGAGGAAAGCATGAATGTAATGAAGAAAGTAAGATAAAAGGACAAACCAAATTGAACTTTTTTTCTTTTTAAGATTTTATTTATTTATTTGACAGACAGAGATCACAAGTAGGCAGAGAGGCAGGCAGGGCGGTGGGTGCGGGGAAGCAGGCTCCCCACTGAGCAGAGAGCCCAATGCGGGGCTCGATCCCAGGACCCTGGGATTATGACCTGAGCCGAAGGCAGAGGCTTTAACCCACTGAGCCACCCAGGTGCCCCCAAATTGAACTATTTAATGAAAAAATATAAATAAAAACACTGGATGGGATGGCTAGCAGATTAGATACTGCAAAAGAAAAGATTACTGAGTTTGAAGATGTAGCAGTAGAAACAAGAATATCATGCAGGTATATTTCTGTTCTACTCTATCTTGATTTCCTCTCTTACATCTTCATAGGAAAAACGTGTACTTTTCTGAAATACACACTGAGAAGGATTCAGGGAATATCAACCAGTGATTTTGACAAAAGCTTTAATTCCCTGCACTATTAATAACTGTTGCTGATTTTACAGGAATTGGAATGAGGATGATTCTCACAAGAAAGATTCCTGGCACTGAGTAGCATTTATGACTCTTGGGCTTAGGGTTTCGTTGTTAGGAAATGGACCTCATTATATGGCCTTATAGCTAGCTGGTTGTCACCTATTTAAAAAAATTCCCTGAAGACAGATGTTTGAAAATTTTGTTATTTCTTTATGAAGCACTGTGCTCATTTTGATGATTATCATTATGCTATTGCTATGAGAGGTGCAAAAGTGTCTTTTCTGTCTTACTACATAGAGTTGTTAATTCTAAAACCTTTTGAAAAATATAACAAGGAAGCTATTTTTAAGACTCAGTGTACATACCTTTTTTCTCTGATACTGTTTCTCATATTAATGGAATATATATTTTAATTGACTTTAATTGAATTTGTTTCCAGAATTTTACATTTCTTTCTCCACCCCCCTCCCCCAGGATTTTGCATTTCTTAACTTTAGAGACACCACAGGGCAGTAGTTCTCAAACTTTTTGGTCTGAGGATCTCATTACATTCTTAAAATCAAAGACCCCAAAGAGCTTTAATTATATTTTCTGTAATAGAAATTAAAACTGAGAAATGTAAAAAAGATTTATTAATTCATTTAATAAACTCATTAGATGTTACCATCAGTAGCATTTTTAAATGAAAATAACTTTTTTATAAAATGAAAATAAGTGAGAAGAGTGAAATTGTTTGATATGTTTGCCCTAATAATAGATAGTTTGATTCTTGTATTTGGGCATTCACTCTGTTGCAAAATGTTTCTTGGGTTGAGGGTATATGAAGAAAGTCAAGCCTCAGAGATGGGTAGTTGGAAAAGTGAGCAGTATTTTGACAGCCTTTTCAAATAATTGTGGATGTTCTTTTATCTGATAGCATACCAAAACTCAAAAGGAGAAAGCTTATTAAATTTATGTGCAGTGTGGAATCTAAAATCCTATCAATGACTGTAAAATCTCTCTATGTTAAAATCTATTGGTTTATCTTACACTTTTCAGTAGATCTTTTACCCGTACATGTTTTTTTAAACATAAACATTGGTCATTTGGAAAACAGTAGTTCACTGAGTTATGTAAATCTTTTAAAGTTGGTGTATTTCATCCTAAAATAGCAAAAAATCCGATTCTTAATATCACCAACAGAAATTCTTTTTTAAGTATTGGGAAGCTTATACATAGGTTCAGGCTCACAATGCTGTTTCTTTTGGAAGATTGAATTTTATGACTGACAACAAGTTATGTTGTTTTCCTTGAAGTGACAGATTCATTTTTGAGAAAATGTTGGCCAAGTAGCCAAGTCAGAATAATTATAGTTTGTCAGTGCATTCAAGTAAAATTTTGTTCAATGAAAAATGGCTTAGATCACAATTTAAACAGTCTCACAAGTGTTTTTCCTCAGCATATTGTATTTTGATAAGCAGCAAAAGTGCTTTATAGGAATTTCACATTTTGTTGCATAGAATGTTAAGATGGGCATTCAAGGGTTGAGGTCTAATAAAATTAGTTTTACTGCTTTAAGGACATTCTTAAGTGAAACTGGCTTTTAAAAAAAAAAATGCTGGTGCATGGCTGTAACACAGTGCCTTGATTCTTTCTGAGACATAAGCAGTTTTGCCCACCATCACTTTTGTGGCATCAGTGTAAATGTCAACACAGTGAAAAAAGCAAACAATGTCTTTCATTTATTTCTTTTATTATGAAATAGTTTTGACCTCAGTGACCCTTTGAAAAAGTCTTGGGGATCCTGAGGGGTCGGCAGAATACATTTTGAGAACCGATACCCTTGGGGCATCATAACACTAAAATTGAGAAGCTCTAGTATCAGCATTGTATTTAAAATAAGTTACAGGATTCTGTCTGCCTCTTTATCAAGTAATGCCTGGTGTGGGAAAAAAGTTGTAACTGTTCTTTAAAAATACCTCAGATGTGTTTATTTCGTAGTCCCATAGCACTTTTTTTTTTTTAAGATTTTATTTATTTATTTGACAGAGATCACAAGTAGGCAGAGAGAGAGAGGGAGAAGCAGGCTCCCTGCTGAGCAGAGAGCCCGATGTAGGGCTCGATCCCAGGACCCAGAGATCATGACCTTAGCTGAAGGCAGAGGCTTATTAACCCACTGAGCCACCCAGGCACCCCCTCATGGCACTTTTAATACCCATCAAATTCAAACTCTTTTTATTGTCCAGTCTTTAAAAGTACTTAATATTTATTATTGGGGCACACTTCCTTTGCCCCTGTGCCCCCATGTGCTCTCTCACACGTTCTCTCAAATAAAATCTTTAAAAAATTTTTACTTCTTGTTATTGCTATTTTTGAATTTTTTCTCTGCATTTATATTTTAGTAAGATTTGAAATTATCCATAATCTTGAGTATGAAAAAATTAACTGTGGTAAATAGTTTTAATACTCTTTAAAAAAAATCACTTCAGGCAGGCATTCCAGACCCTCCAAATATGTCAGAAGAACTAATCCAATTGAAAGCCAAGGAGCGACACTTTTTGGAGCAATTATTAGATGGGAAAAAATTAGAAAATTACAAAATACCAGTACCAATCAATGCTGAACTCAGAAAATATCAGCAGGTAAAGTTTTATTCTTATCTTATAAATAGTGATTATTCCTTTCAATGTATTTTGAAGTTTTTAAAATGGACTCAGTAAAAGGTTGTGTTTAGTGTCTTATACCCATTTATTATTTCTCTTTTGCCTATAAAAATAAAGATTTTTGGTCTGTACATACATGTTTTACAAGAAAAAAACTTTTTACACTCTGTTCATATTTCTAATTTTCCTCTTTCTCCCAACCTTTCAGGATGGTGTGAACTGGTTAGCATTTCTTAATAAGTATAAACTTCATGGAATTCTGTGTGATGACATGGGCTTAGGAAAAACTTTACAGTCCATCTGCATTCTTGCAGGAGATCATTGTCACAGGTAATTTAAAATACTATTTTTTAAAAAGAGCTTTCAGATGCTGAGAAATGTAAACAAGCCAGTTAATTCATTATGTTCTGTTGTTGTAAAGGGCCCAGGAGTATGCAAGATCAAAATTGGCAGAATGTATGCCACTTCCTTCCTTGGTGGTTTGTCCGCCAACATTAACAGGTCACTGGGTGGATGAAGTAGGTAAATTTTGCTCCAAAGAATATCTCAATCCATTACACTATACTGGACCTCCTACTGAAAGAATAAGGTAAGAACTGTACAACAAAAAATGTTTAATCTTTTGCTTGAGAACTTTAGGATAAAATTTATTAAAAATTCTAGTTTTTTTTAGTTGTCAGAAACTTTCTTAATTTAAGAAAGATGAATATACATTATAAAGATAAAATCAGTGAGACTCATCAAAGTTTAAGGACTTCAACCATTGTTAACAGTCAATTGGGTTTTTTAAGTATTTGACCTAGGAACCAAAGCCATTCTCTCTGCCCTTCTTGGGAGCCTTGTGATCATAGCATATCTTTCTCTAAGAGCTCCCTAATCCCCAAAATGCTTTGCTTCATAGTGACTGCTCTGGCTGCCTTGATACCATAGCATTGCTAGAGTTCTGTTAGCTTTACTCTTTCTCTATCAAACTAGTACATCCTTTATGTTCCTAAATGCAAATTTTGAAGAGCAGAATTTCATTGATTTCAGTTCATCTTTTAAAGCATGGAGAATCATAGGTGCTGATTAGTCCATAGATTTGCTGTCTCTCTGTATCTGCAAGAGCTAACATATGTTGAGCATTTATTAGCCGGGTATTATTCTTAGTAGTTTCAAATTTATGTAAAATTGTGTATTATGTATGTGCACAATCACCATATGAGGTATGGTTATTATTTTTGTTCCCAGTTTACAGATAAAAGTCTAAGACATGGGGCTGGGTCCAAGGTCTTACAACTAATTTAATGGGCAGAGTGAGGATTTGAACACAGGCAAGTCATCAGCTTGCACTTTTAAAAGAATTTACTGTAGTGTCTGTCAGAACTTAATTTAAAAGTATAGAAGCTCAAACTAGCTTAAGCAAATAAGAAATTCATTAATTCACTTAAACTGAGAATTTCAGGGGTGAATTCTTGCTTCAGGCACATCTAGATTGCTCTCATTTTCTCTTCCTCCCCATTCACAGCTTGTTTTATTGGTCTCTGCTGTTGGTGGATAAGATAACCATACATAGGGGCGCCTGGGTGGCTCAGTTGGTTGAGCGTCCGACTTTTGATCTCAGCTCAGGTCTTGATCTTCAGGTTGTGAGTTCAAGCCCTGTGTTGGGCTCCATGCCAGGCATGGAGCCTACTTTAAAAAAAAAAAAAAAATGACCATAGATAGTCTTAGACCCACATTCTTCTGGCTTGGCAGCTGTAGTAAACAGAAATCTTCTCTCTCCCATCATGATTGTATCAATACTGGAAATGACTGACTGGCCTTGTTTAAGGTCATGCTCCCAAACCAGTCTTTGTGGTCAGGGGATAAAATATTGTGAATGGCTCAACCTGATTCAGTGCTTCATCTCTTTGGTAATTATGGGCACATGTGGCTTCCCCTCATCCCCCAACACAACATGGAGTTTGGAAGGAATAGTGCGTTTAAGGAAGAGGTGTTAGCAAATTAAGTGTCCACCACAGTTTGAATCAGGTACCAATCTCTTTTCTAGCCAGACTGAGTTAGGCTAACAGGACCAAGTCAAAAGAAGAATGGTCTTCAAGTGGCAGGGTCATGGATGTAGAACAAGCACAAAGGAATGTTGGGCTTAGTAGGCATATTGAAAACACCCTGTAAGATGGTAGCAGTAGCATCCCCTTTGAAATTATATTATGGACTTTGCAGGTTCCTTGCTTCCTATTAATTTATTTCTTTTTAAATACAGGTTACAGCATCAAGTAAAAAGACACAATCTGATAGTGGCTTCATATGATGTTGTGAGGAATGACATAGATTTCTTTAGGTAAGAATTAAAATTTTTTTGTTTAGAGAAACAGTATCAAATTTGAAGAGAGTTAATATTTTCCTGCCTGAAAGGCTCTTCATATAGTTCTTGCCATATACTAAAAGACACTCTATTTTTTTGCTTCTTCTCCCTTAGAAATATTAAATTTAACTACTGTATTCTTGATGAAGGCCATGTCATCAAAAATGGAAAAACAAAATTGTCAAAAGCAGTAAAACAACTGACTGCTAATTATAGGATTATTCTTTCCGGAACACCAATCCAGGTAGTTATTTATTGTGCTGTCTCTGTATGTATTTACCATGTGGAAAGAAGGCTTGATTTGACATTTGGCAGTGAATTAAAGAAGTATTTTCCTTCTCTTTTCATTTTTTTTTTAAAGTTTATAGGAATGATAACTTCTAGTAATTGCATTTTGTAATGGTTCATTTGGTATGTAACAGTATCTGAGCAAACTGGGTTTTAAAAGCAATATGAAGGGATGCCTGGGTGGCGCAGTTGGTTAAGTATCCGCTCCTGGTGTCCACTTAGGTCATGACCTCAGGGTCATGATGCTTGTGCGTGCTCACTCCTTCTCTCTCAAATCTTTTTAAGATTTTATTTGAGGGCCGCCTCGGTGGCTCAGACCTTGAGTGTCTGCCTTCAGCTCAGGTCATGATCCCAGGGTCCTGAGATGGAGCCCTGCATCAGGCCCCAGCTCCTGCTTGGTGGGAAGCCTGCTTCTCCCTCTCCATCTCCCCCTGGTTGTGTCCCCCCACCCCACTCTCTCTCTGTTAGTAAATAAAATCTTAAAAGATTTCCTTATTCAAAAGAGAGAGCACAAGCAGGGGGAGGGGCAGAGGGAGAAGCAGACACCACACTAAAGCCCCACATGGTACCTTAGGATCCACACATACTGGGAATGCATCTAAAATGGAAAAGTGCTAATTTTTTTTTTCTTCCTTTTTTTAAAATGAAACTTCAGCAGTAGAATTGGAAGGAAACTGTGCCTATTTCATGGCCCTTGAGTACTGGATAGACTTGACCTATAACGAAATTCTTCTAGGTTTTCCTTAAATTGTGATGTCAGCCAAATTCTTTAAATCTTGCTGTTAATTTTAGTGTCAAAGATAAAAGATTCGGAAACATTCATCTTTCTGCTCTTCTCTTTATTACCTGATAGATGCCACCAGTAGGATTTAAACACCATGGACCAAGGCTTATTTTGGTGGAAGAGGCTTGAAAATTCCACCCAGTAGAATAGAATATTTTCACCAAGGATACTGATGTGAATTTTACGTATTAAAATACAGACTTAACACAATATATATAAAAATGTGATTGATTACCCCTCATCTATGTCATCAAAAATGGGCTTTCATTAATATTCCATTTTTCAAGTGTAAGGAAATAATCCCAATACAAAAGATAACTGATATTCCTTTCTTATATTCAGAACAACGTTTTGGAGCTGTGGTCATTATTTGACTTCCTCATGCCAGGATTTTTGGGGACTGAACGCCAGTTTGCTGCTCGATATGGTAAACCTATATTAGCAAGTAGGGATGCTCGAAGCTCTAGTCGAGAACAAGAAGCAGGTATGAAAAAGATATAATTCTATACCATGCAAGTGACTTTACCTTATTCCTAACTCTTTTAAAGCCATTTTCTCTTACTGTTAACAGGTGTTCTTGCCATGGATGCACTGCACCGCCAGGTCCTGCCTTTTCTTTTGAGAAGAATGAAAGAAGATGTTTTGCAGGATCTTCCACCCAAAATTATTCAAGACTACTACTGTACTCTTAGTCCTCTCCAGGTTAGAAATCTGGTGATTGTGGTTGGTGGTGGTATGTTTGTTAGGAGAATGTTTTGAATAAGCCATGCAAACATTGAATAAAAGGGATTAGACTTTGGTTTTATCACTCAAATCTAGCTTCTACTTTCATAGACTTTAGGAAGATTCTGTTCCAAACATGTAGAGATAGCACCTGAATGAATCTGTTTTGACATGTGGATATACATTTGAATATATGCATTTTGAATATGGCATTAAAATAAAAGCCAGTATTGTAGTTGCTTTCTTACATGTTGAATTAATTGGAAAAGTTGCAAGGTTAAATTGTTAAAGAAATGGGTGAATATTTATAAGGGCCAAAAATCTACTGTAATGTCCTCATATTTTCACAACAGCATTATAGGAATTATCAATCTCCATTTTTGTAAATAAGGAAAGGGGAAGCTCAGAAACATTAAGTAACTTGCTCAACGTTATATAGCTAATAAATATCAGGGCTGAGTTTCAGACCTGGGAAGTGGGGTCACATCCCTTTAAAAGTACTTCTGCATTGCCAGTAAATTTTTGGAATAAGACTTGGCTTTTGTACAGTTCTGATTTTGTACAGAGACCATTATCAAAGGAATTTATTTTTTTCAAAGGAATTTTTTGTATGCCTTTCCTTATGTAGTATTTGTGAGGGGAAACTATCCCTTGTCTTAGTAAGACATGGCCTATAGTCGGAATTTTCTGTTTTTTTAACTTCCGGTTCTAGGTTAGTATGGCATCCATTCATCCATTTCAGTATTATGCGTTGATTTAGTATGGTAAAATGAATAAAAGATATACAGACACACTCAGAAACTTAGGTTCTTTCCTATCTATACAACTTGAGTTTAGAGCTTAGCAGGACACTAATCTAGATGCTGAGATCTCTTATGATCATTTATATTATCTACCTCATTTGTCTGGGCCTCCATTCCTCATTTGTAAAAATGGGATTGGTATTTCTTGAAAGGAGTATTTTAGGAGCAATGAGATGAAGACTTTTTGAAGTAAGTACAGTAAAGGAAAGGTGCCATATGAAAAAAATTCATGGTAGGGGCACTTGGCCTGCTCTTTCAGTAGAGCATGCAACTTTTGATCTCAGAGTTGTGCTCCACGTTGGGTGTAGAGTTTACTTAAAAATAAAATCTTAAAAAAAAAAAAATCCATGGTGTGATAGTGGTATAAAACACATTTAAGTAGCCTGAAGAAGAGGAGTTGGGAGGGAAGTGACATTTGGCTTTATTTAGCATTCCTGGGTTTTTATACTTTGATTTCTGTTTCTTGGTGCTTCCCTTACATAGTGTTTTAGCATGTACAAGGCAGGAATCCAGACCCCAAGGTAATGCTTCAACATTCATGAGTTCTCCTTTTAGGTAGCAGTAGTATTCTCTCCTTTTACCTTTTTTAAAAAGTTTTATTTATTTCAAAAGTAATCTCCATACCCTGCCTGGGCCTCGAACTTAAAATTCTGAGATCAAGAGTCACATATTCAACTAACTGAGCCAGCCAGGCACCCTAGCAATAGTATTTGTTTAAAACTTGGGTCTTTCTCACTTGTAGGGGTTCAGGTTCTCTTTTATTGGTAATGTATTTATCTTCCTCAGCAGAGTGGAAATACTGAGTCTAGGACTGTTTGACTAGTTTTTAACATTTTAGCAGCCAAGCTTAAAGTGTTATACTTGTTTTCTAAATGCAATTTTAAAGGAATTTACCAAGATGCAGTGGGTAATTTGTAATCAGGAGTAAAGCATAGATATCATATTTTCTTTAATGAGGACTGGTCTGAATCACTGCTGTTATTGGCATTTGCTAGCTATGTTTTGAACAGTTGAAAATAAATACACTTACTGCTTTTGGGGGTGCAATTTTACAGGTTCAGCTCTATGAGGATTTTGCTAAGTCTCGTGCCAAGTGTGATGTTGATGAAACAGTTTCTTCAGCTGCACTTTCCGAAGAAACTGAAAAACCAAAGCTTAAAGCTACAGGCCACGTATTCCAGGTATAGATTATAGTCTTTTTTAATTCTTAAAGAATCATGTTCTTCAGTACAGCAGTTTTTACATGGAATACTAAAGTATGGATTTATTTACATTTTTTCAATACTGTGTATACATTCTTGAAAATAAAGAAAAGTACTAATTTATTTTCATAATTAGAAATAAGTAATTTAATATTAAAATTATACAAAATGTTGGAACTGGAGGAGATTACGCTAAGTGAAGTCAGTCAAGTAGAGAAAGTCAATTATCATATGGTTTCACTTATTTGTGAAACATAAGGAATAGCACGAAGGACATTAGGAGAAGGAAGGGGAAAATGAAGAGTGGGAAATCAGAAGGGGAGACAAATCATGAGAGACTATGGAGTCTGGGAAACAAACTGAAGGTTTTAGAGATGGAGGGGTGTGGGGGGATGAGTTAGCCTGAAGGGGATGCATATTAAGGAGGACATGTATTGCGTGGAGCACTGGGTGTTACATGCAAGCAATGAATCATGGAACACTACATTAGAAACTAATGATGTACTGCATAGTGACTAACATAATAAAAAAAATTATACAAAATGCAGTATATTTTTGTATATTACATGAAAAGAAGAGTTTTTAGAGACTCTTTTGCTTTACATTAAAAAAAAATTGGAATGCCTGCTACAAGGCAGTAATTTCAGGGGTTAAAGCATTGGAAAAAACAAACTCCTTCCTTTATAGCATTGAAAAAGGAGAAAGTAAAATACATATTATGTAAGAGAAAATGAAGCAGCATATGATGTTATATAGTATAGGAGTTGTGGTTTTTAGTACAGGGATCAGGAATGGCCTCACTGAGATGGTGACATATAAGCAGAGATCTGGAGGATTGAGGCATGCAGATATGTGGGGGGAATTGATTCCAGGCAAGGATACCCAAAGTACAGGCGTCTTGAGACATGTATGCCTTGTGTGCTCAGGGGAATAGCAAATGAAAAAGAGAAAATGTCAGTTCAGTCTTTCTGTCCCTTTTGAAATATTCTACCAATATTGCTACCAATAAATTAAATACTGTAACATTTTTAAAGATAAAAGATGGGGAGAGGGAGTTGTGAAGGCTAATACCTCTCCTATAGTTTCTGTCATAGTGTCCAGCTGTCTCTTGAGCCTTGTCAGTCGAGCTAATAGAAATATCAATACCCAAATAATGAGCCAAGTAAAAGGCAAGAGAAAGAATGTAGCTGAATTAGAGAAAAGAAAGAAGGACCGTATAGGGTTCTGATTCTTAACCAATTGATATAACCACCTCGTTCCACCTTCCCCTCTCCCTGCTTTGCTGAATTAGAATACTGTGTAGGGGAGAGATTTGCAGATTTATAAGGTCCTCAAGAAATTTCTATATCCACTGAAGTTTGAGAAACCTTTAGGAAATCTTTAGAAAATGTTGCCTTATTCCAAAAGCATCTGTAAGCATTATCAGGCACTTTGACTGGGAAAGAGGTCTTTTTGCCATGAGATGCTCATTATCTAGTGAGGGAGACAGATGTAAACTGTAAAATTTATACAAGCTATAAATGCTCTCATATACTGCACAAGAAGCACTGATGAAGGCATCCCAGATGAGATATTTGAACTAATTTTTGTAGAATGAGTAGGAGTAGCAAGAATAGGAAAAAGGGCATTCTGTGGATGGAATAGAATAGGAAAAGATAATGAGACATGACATTTGTGGCATGTATGGACTTGTATATACTTTTTCCCCCCTTGAAGGCATTACAGTACTTACGTAAACTGTGCAATCATCCAGCATTAGTCTTAACACCTCAACATCCAGAGTTCAAAAGTACTACTGAAAAGCTGGCAGTTCAGAATTCTTCTCTTCATGATATTCAACATGCCCCTAAACTCTCAGCTTTGAAACAGGTAAGTAGGTCTCATGAGTGTTAGATGTGTGTTACATATTCTTGATTGTAACACTGGGTAAATTTGCTTTTCCAAAAGATTACTGATGTGTTTACCATTTCTTTTACTTTTTAATTTGTACCATTTCTGTCTGGTTTAGCTTTTTTAAAAACTGGCAAATATATATAGTATAAGATACGCCATTTTAACCATGTTTAAGTGTACAGTTCTGTGTCATTAATTACATTCACAGTGTTGGGCACCTGTTGCCACTATTTCCAAAATTTTGCTATCACCTAAACAGAAACTGGGTACACATTAACCAATAATAACTTCCTATTCTCCTTTCCTCCAACCCCTGGTGCCCTTTAGTCCGCTCGATATCTGTATGAATTTACCTGCTGTAAATATTTGCACTTTTGTGACTGGCTTATTTCACTTCATTTTTCAAGGTACATTTGTGTTTGTAGCATGTATCAGTACTTTGTTTTTATGGCTGAATAATATTCCATTATTATTTATATATCACATTTTATTTATCTGGTCACGTGTTGATGGACGCTTGGGTTGTTCCCATCTTTTGGCTATTGTGAATGATACTGCAATGAACATGGGCTAATAAGTATCTGTTTAAACAGCCCCTCTTTTCAGTTCTTTTGGATGTAGACTAGGTGTGGAATTGCTGGATCACAGAGAAATTCTATGTTTAACTTTTTCAGGGCCTCTCAGACTTTTCCACAGTGGTTGTACTATTTACATTCCCATTAGCGAATGTGTTAGTGTTCCATTTTCTCCATATCCTAGCCAACACTTTATTTATTGTAGCCATCCCAGTAGGTATGAAGTGCTGTCTCATTGTTGAAAATGCCTTTTAAGTTCTTGGACCATTTTTAAATTGTATAGTCTGTCTTTGGTTGAGTTTTAAGAGTTCTTTTATATTCTAGATATTAAGCCCTTATCAGATACATGATCTTGCAAATATGTTCTCCCATTCTGTAGATTATCCTTTCACTTTCTTCAGTAATGTCTTCCGTGGTTTCTAATGAGAAATACTGACCTTACTGAGATCCCTTTTACATGACGAATTCACCTTTTCTTGCTGCTTTCAGGGCTCTCTTTGAATGGTTTGATTGTGATATGCATCAGTGTGAATCTCTGAGTTTTATCGGGAGCTGCCTACTCTGCCAGTTTGCTCATGTTGCTTTCTGGGTAGATAGCTTTCAGAAACAGAATTTTTGAAAATTCTAAGATTTCAAAAGGTTAAACTTTTTTTTTTTTAAGGTTTTATTTATTTATTTGATAGAGATCACAAGTAGGCAGAGGGGCAGGCAGAGAGAGAGAGGAGGAAGCAGACTCCTCGCTGAGCAGAGAGTCCAATGTGGGGCTTGATCCCAGGACCCTGGGATCATGACCTGAGCCGAAGGCAGAGGCTTTAACCCACTGAGCCACCCAGGCGCCCCTAAAAGGTTAAACTTTTTAAAAGAACCAATTTCAAGCACAAAAATGTTAAGGCTAATACATTTAGTTCTATGTTGTCTTAAAAATTAAGAGCTTAGGGGGGCGTCTGGGTGGCTCAGTAGGTTAAGCCTCTGCCTTCAGCTCAGGTCATGATCTCAGGGTGCTGCGATCAAGCCCCGCATCAGGCTTTCAGCAGGGAGCCTACTTTCCCCTCTCTCTTTCTGCCTGCCTCTCTGCCTATTTGTGATCTCTGTCAAATAAATAAATACAGTCTTTAAAAAAAAATTAAGAGCTTAGGGGTGCCTAGATGGCTCAGTTGGTTAGGCAGCTGCCTTCAGCTCGGGTCATGATCCCAGGGTACTGGGATCGAGCCCCCCGCATCGGGCTCCCTGCTCGCCGGGAAGCCTGCTTCTCCCTCTCCCACTCCCTCTGCTTGTGTTCCGTCTCTTGCTGTGTCTCCCTCTCTCAAATAAATAAAATCTTTTAAAAAAGAAATTAAGAGCTTACTATAAAATCTGGACATTAGTAATTTAGTAATTGTTTTTGCTTTCTGTAGTTATTCTGGCCTAAATTTCATTGAAAATAACTAATGAAAGAAGATTTTTTATTTCACATTGGTTAATATAGAAAATGTTATATAATGACATATGACATCCAGGCATGTATCCTTATATTATTAAATATAAATATAAAAGAAAGCATTTTCCATAAAAAGGAAGAATGACTATTGGGTTTAGATGGTTTATATATGGAATAGTTTTATTTGACTAAACTAAATTTGTATATGAAGTGTTCACAACTTTCTTAACATAACTGATATATTTTTTTAGAAGATTTTATTTATTTGAGAGATTACGAGTGGGGAGCAGACTGCCCACTGAGTAGGGACCCCAACGTGGGACTTGATCCCCGTACCCTGGGATCATGATCTGAGCTGAAGGCAGATGCTTAACTGAGCCATCCAGATGCCCAACATAGCTGATACATTAGATAAAGCTCTAAGATATACTTAGTCAAGGAATCCGCTAATTAGATTTCTAAAAAATATTGAATTTCATCTACACTTTAATTATAGGCTTTAAATTATTTTTAGTTTATCCTTTTGCACATTATTTTTTTCCCCTGCAGTTATTACTTAAACTGATCTCTCATTTTAAAATGCTTCTTGTCATTCTGAAGTGTCTGGAATTAAGATGCTTAGGAACTCTGCAGCTTAGGCCCGGATTGTTTCTGGCCATACTTATGGAGGGCTTTTCTATAACCTGACTTTTCTATTTTCCCAGTTCTTTTCAGCCATTTAGAGCAAAGGTTCTGCCTTAGGGGATAGAGAACTAGCTTGCTTTCTTGTTTGCTTTCATCTAAAATATGTCTATTCTCTGAATTAGGGGAGAAGTCTTATTTGCTTTTTAAAAATCTGGCACTAAGGGGCGCCTGGGTGGCTCAGTGGGTTAAGGCCTTTGGCTCAGGTCATGATCCCTGGGTTCTGGGATCCAGCCCCGCATCGGGCTCTCTGCTCAGCGGGGAGCCTGCTTCTTCCTCTGCCTGCCCTTCTGCCTGCTTGTGATCTCTGTCAAATAAATAAAAAATAAAATAAAATAAATCTGGCACTAGAAACACAGAAACATGTTTATAAGCAAGTAATAGTGCCAGAATTACCTTATATTGCCGGAATTTTAAAATTTCAGGATACTGGAAGGATAAACTGAAACTATAGGTGAAATTTAATGGAAATAAGCAAAGTCAGTTTTAAAAAACTTACAGATTCTGTCAGACTTGGCAAACATTTCTTGGATGTTCTTAATATGAATGGTTATCTGTAGGGTTTGATATTGTTGCCTAAAGGATTAAGATAATTGAATGTGCATGGCAGACATTCTGATAAATTCTTACTCTCTAGAGCTCCTCTTTATATTATATAAAGAAGCCATGTAGAATTTCCCACTGGTATCACATTCTTTATACTGGATACCACCTAGTTATAGTCTCTTAAAACACCCCAGGTTTTTAGAAATAAAGATAGTAATATGATTGCAGATTTAGAGGCAAGGGATAGAGATAATTACATTCATCAGATTTCTTTATTCCACCTGGAGGAGTTCCTTGGTGTAGTATACTCTGTATGTACTCTCTATCAAGGAGGGAGGGAAAGCTTAGGGCAAAAATTTACAATTTAAGGGCTGTTAAGGTAGAAGAGAGAGAACATTTGTTTTTCCCCCAGCATCAAATTATGACAACACATGTGAAATATTACTTAACAGGTGGGCTAATTAGAGACTCAATGCCCAAAGTTTTTATTGGCGCCGATCATGTAGATTCCCTCTGCCTAGTATATACCAAAATTCTAGACTCCCAGAAAGCAAGCCAGTCTCAGCATAATCATATTGTTTGCATAACAGTTTAAGCACAGTAGGTCATCCTTATCAGGTAGTGAACAATGGAAAGACTCAAAACCCAAGTTTCAAGACTTGTTTCAGCCAAGGACAGACCTTGCAAGCTGGACTTTCTAAGAAATGCATTTCAGGTCTTCTGTGTTAACTTTTTTCTGCACAGTAAGTTTTACACTGAATTTGGAGTTTACCTGGGTGCCCTTTTGGTTATCTTGTCCAGCTGAGCTTTTGGTTTTCTGAGTAACTTTCATGAGTAGAAAGGAGAAAGCCTCCTGCATTGAGGTCTTACGTTTTGGGCAGAATTTATTATCTTAAGGTCCTAGGAATGAAGAAGAGTAAATACTGGGTACTTGAGTTTCCCAAACAGATATACACGTGATTTTCTTGGATTTTGTTCACTTACTTGGATATTTGCTCATTTGTCGTACCTGCTATATGCCAGGCACTAAACCATAATGTAGCAGGAAATACAAAAGATCTATAGCAGCCTAATTCTTGCTGTTAAAGATGTTGGTCACTAACTATATTATAGTAAGCTCAGGAATCCAGATCTCACTAGATGCTTTTGGTTCTCTTTTTTGTTATTTTGATTTCTGCCAGATTTAGCTGCTATGCTACGTTTTCTTCATACTGTTCGGTCTTCTCTTTTTTTTTAATTAAGTAGGCTCCATACCCAACATGGGGCTTGAACTCATGACCCTGAGATCAAGAGTCATGTACTCTACTGACTGAGCCAGCCAGGCACCCCCACTCTGTTCTTTTATAACTTTTCATGAACCATTTGACTAGAGGTCTTCATTTTCAATAAACATTTATGGAGATTCTACTGAGCCTCAGGTAATTCAGGAAAGGGGAGAGGGGCCTATCAGAGAACCTCCTGAAGAGGTGATGAGGAAATTCTAAGCCTGAACACCTCACAAACTAGTTCCAGAGGCTGCAGGCTAACAGATTACAACCCAGAGTGCCAATCTGCTTCCCAGGTGACAGATGAGCTTAGCCTTTTCTTACCACAAGAAGTATTTTGCACAGTGAGATTGGTTGCCTACTTTACTGGACACCTGTGTAACAGCTGATTCTGTTTTTCAAGTTGCTGTTGGACTGTGGTTTGGGAAATGGCAGCACTTCAGAGAGTGGCACAGAGTCTGTTGTGGCCCAGCACAGGATACTGATCTTCTGTCAGCTTAAAAGCATGCTTGATATAGTGGAACATGATCTTCTCAAACCTCACTTACCCTCTGTCACTTACCTGAGATTAGATGGCAGCATACCTCCCGGTCAGAGGCATTCCATTGTTTCACGGTAAGTGGCTTCTAAAACTCTTAGAAAGCAAGTTATAGTCAGTTGTTACTTACATAGAAGTTTGCCTCATGAAACATTTTCTTTGGCTAAATATCTACACATGTGTTTTGTTATGGTATGATTCAGCCCAACTAAACCCATTTTAAAATATAGAACTCCAAAAATAGAACTGATAGTTTTAGTTAAAAAAAGAAAAGAAAAAGCATGACAGTATTAGGAAGGTACTCTGAAGGGCATGGAAGAAATTTAAGGCATCAACAGAAGATGGAGAGGATGACTTTCCTCATATTTTTTGGGAGGTTAGGGTAGGAGGACACAAATAAGTGGCTTAGCTAAGATCTCTGACATCCCTGTGTCTCTGCTGAGAACAAATTGGAAGCTGGCCCAGGTAAGAAGCAGAATTGGTGAGTGCAGTGTTTAAGGGTTGTCTGCATTCTCTACTTTAGAAACCTTAGGGGTTGGGTTTTTTTTTTTTTTTTTAAGATTTTACTTATTTATTTGTCAGCAAGAGAGAGAGAGAGAGAGCACACAAACAGGCAGAGGCAGAGAGAGAAGCAGGCTCCCTGCCGAGCAAGGAGCCTGATGCAGAACTCGATCCCAAGACCCTGGGATCATAACCCGAGCCGAAGGCAGTGGCTTAACTGACTGAGCCACCCAGGCGTCCCAGGGGTTGGTTTTTTAAATGCAGATTCCTAGGTTTTGTCCCAGACCTACTGACCATAAGAGTGAGCATTTTTTATAAGCACCTCTAAGAGATTATTAGGTACAAGTTTTAGAGACCCACAAAGGGGCTTTGTAGGTAGAAAAACCCAGGTTTGACTCCTGACTCTAGACATGTTCTACTGGGCTCATCAAAAATGATAATATCTATAAGGACAATGATAATATCCTTATAGAGCTATTATAACAACATAATGCACACAAAGTACAAAAGCCCATCGTTTGATTCATGGTGAAAATAGAATAAGTGGTAGCTTGGTAATAATGTTACTTTTTCTTTTTCCTAGAAGCTCTTAGATGTCAGAACTCTTATCGGTATCTTCTAAGATTAGCGTAATAGTAGCAACCACCTCATCCTCTGATTTTCCTGACTGAGCTAGCCTTTCCCCCCAACTCTTCTGTTTCTACATGTTAAAGGCCCAGTTTGTTACAGAAGCCTTAGAAATATACTAATTTTTTTTAAATATCTATACTTTCAGGTTTAACAATGATCCATCCATAGATGTTCTTTTACTTACAACTCATGTTGGCGGCCTGGGGCTTAATTTAACAGGCGCTGACACAGTAGTATTTGTGGAACACGACTGGAATCCTATGCGTGATCTACAAGCCATGGACCGGGCCCATCGCATTGGGCAGGTAAAAAGTCATCACTCACAGGTGTTAACTTGTATCCTGGGAAAAATACTCACCCAAAAAAGCCGGGAAGCCTTGGTTTAAGTTTCTTCTCTGATGCTAAGTGTTGTGACCTTAGGCAAGTCACCCAATCTGGCACCACTTCCTCATGCATTAAATAAGGTACTTGGACTAAGGAAACCTTGGACACTGTCCCTTCCTAATTAATTCTCTGCAAAATGATAAAATTTTAAGCTCATGAAGCCTGATAAAGAAAATCCAATCCTAATTAGGTAGTAGTTAAGTACTTGGTTCAAGTATGCAAGCCCCCTGACTTGGTGAACTTCAAAGCTTATCAGTTTATTTGTGCTACAGTTGTTTACTTCTTTTTGTCATTCAGAAACGTGTGGTTAACGTGTACCGATTGATAACCAGAGGAACGTTGGAAGAGAAAATAATGGGTTTGCAGAAATTCAAGATGAACATAGCAAATACTGTTATCAGCCAAGAGAATTCTAGTTTGCAGAGTATGGGGACAGATCAACTTCTTGATCTGTTTACTCTTGATAAGGTAAAGAACTTATACAATTTGGTATATCTTTAATGTGTTCAGGGACTTCCCAGGACTGCTTGGTGAAAGTATTAAAGTAAGCAGCAAAAGGCATTCACTTTAGTATTATTGAGGCAACCCTCTGAGGGATTTTTTTTTCCCTGAGGGATTTTTGATGTCCAGATAAAACTCTTAGATTTCTCTCTTTAGTGTCCTGCCTCGAGGTTTCTTAGCCCTTTCCTACTAAAAGACAGCTATCACTGGAGTCAGCTAGACATGGGTCTGTGTTTCTTGCCCTGCATCCTATTAACTGATGACCTTTGGCAAATTAACTTGTCTGCTCAGAGACTTCTGTGCCCTTGGGAGGATAAAAATGCTGGTATCACTACATGGTTATAAAGATAAAGTGAAATAGAATATGTAAGCACTTAGAAAAGGTACCTAGTATAAATTCTCAAATAGTAGCCATTATCGTTATTTAGGATGATGGAACTAAAACATCAGATAACAGTCCATAATCAAAGGATACAACATCTTAGAAATATTGGTGTAATAATGTAAAACCAGTAGGGTTGGATTTAAAGTCCTGCATAGGTTCAGAAAAATCCACTGCACACTCAGTATAAATTATGGTGAGAAATGGCCTTAGATAATTAAATGAGCTGTAAAGAATTGTAATGTCCAAATATGAGAGAGAGTAGTTCCATTGTATTGTGTTTGTGTGTGTGTGTTAAGCCCACATTTAGAATATTGTGTCTGGTGCTGGGTGCTGCATTTTAAACAGTAATTAGTAATTAAGTCCCCAAGAGATGGCCCAGATGGGGGGGTTCTTCAGTCATATCATGTAAGTAAAGTTAAATAAGATACATATAACCTATAAAAAAGAAGGATCAAAGAAACCTGGATTCCTGTTTTTAAATAGCTTTTATTCTCTTTGAAAGAATATTCTTATGGGTGACTTTTAAGAAGCAAAACTGTGCTCAAGAGATGTTTCAAGGAAGCAAAAGCCATTGCCATAAAGGGCCTTATTGTGACAGTTGGCAAAATTTGAATATGGACTACATAGCAGTATTAAGTTTAATTAAAATTATAAATATTAAGTATAAATGAGCATCATACTATGATTATGTAAGAGAACATCCTTGTTCTCAAGAATACAGGCTGATTCCAGTCTAGGGATAAAAAGACATAATATCTACAACTTAACTCTCAAATGGTTTGGGAGAAAAGCTGATTTATATATCTAATATATATACATACACAATTAACAATGAGTTCTTTGTAATGTTCTTATAATTTTTCCTAAATAAAAAGCTTAAAATGATAAAACCGTTAGGGCTGGGAAAATAGAATTAGCTTATGAGATCACAAATTTACGCATTGCTTGAAGTATTTACCTGTTGAATGAGTGCAGTGTTAGAAACAAGTATGATATTTTAAAGTAGAATATTATTTCTGAAGTTCATAATCTTTCATTTTGTCTTTCTGCCAATTTTTCTTAAGGATGGCAAAGCAGAAAAAGCTGACACCTCTACTTCCGGAAAAGCAAGTATGAAATCAATTCTTGAAAACCTGAGTGATCTTTGGGATCAAGAGCAATATGATTCAGAGTACAGCCTGGAAAATTTTATGCATTCTCTCAAGTAACTATCAAATATTGTAAATGCAATTGCTGCTAGTTCAGTTACATTTCTGCTGATATTCAGCAAATTTCAAAGTTTATGGTGAACTTTTAGCTCAATGTGTAAATAGATCTGAAGAATATTCAGCATAACGCTGGTTCTTGTTTCACTGGGGGGAACAAGTTATTCTCAAATATTTGCACTGTATTAAATTTAAATGTTAATGTGAAATGGTTTAAATTTTACATGCTGAATAGCTGCAGAGCAGAGGAACCAAACCAGGTTTACATGTGCTACCATGAGGTGTTCTTACTGGGAACGAGCCTCCTATCTTTACATAGTCACTTTGTACAGGATAATATCCATGAGTACTTTAGTGTTCATGTACATTTTTTCTTTTAAATAGAACTTGTTTTTATAAATGATTAAAAATAGGGCTTTTTTTGTATAAAAGCCTTAATGAGCCATAATTTTAAGAATAATGACTATGATATTGGTCACTCTTGGAACATGAAAATCTTAGACAATGAATTGAACCTGGCCCTTGGTGGAAACCTTTATATATTTAATGCAGATGCATAGTGTTTTTCAAATCTTTAACATCATTTTGTCAACTTTTAAAATATATCAACTATTCTAAATACAGGTAATGGTCTATTTAAGGCTATCATAACATCCTATTAATAGGGTGTTTTTTTAATTTATCTAATGGCTAGGATATAGCCAGATTCAGAGAACATATGTACTCAATAGGTTTCAATCATATATATATATATAATATATTTTTTGTAACTATGAACATATACAGTTTTCCAGAAGTAGATTTTACACTGTTTAGAATTCTAAAACCTATGGTGAAAAGACTGTTTATTGTAGTAATGCATGACTGAAGCATAAAAGGGAGAAATAATTCCTTTATATACACAACATACATAAATACACATATCTATATGCACAGACATACCTATCCTGCATCCTGAAAGGTGCTTGGTATTGGCACTAAAATCATGTAGTTATACTGGGCAGCAATAATAATTGGGCATGAAGCTGATTAGTGTTAGAAAAGTGAGCTCAGGGGCGCCTGGGTGGCTCAGTGGTTTAAGCCGCTGCCTTCGGCTCGGGTCATGATCTCGGGGTCCTGGGATCGAGTCCCGCATCGGGCTCTCTGCTCGGCAGGAGCCTGCTTCCCTCTCTCATTCTCTCTGCCTGCCTCTCTGCCTACTTGTGATCGCTCTCTCTCTGTCAAATAAATAAAATCTTTAAAAAAAAAAAAAAAAAAAAAAAAAAAAAAAAAAAAAAAAAAGAAAAGTGAGCTCATTGGTGAGGGTGGGTATATGTATATAGATATGCATGTATGTGTATGTATATAATTTTATAAATTTCACACATAAATTAATATGTGCCTGTGTGCATATATATGTATGGGATATATTTGTATATACATGTACAGGTAATAAACATCCCCAGGGTTTGTGGCTGGCCATACACATAGGCATCGGTTTAAAAACCATCAGACCTCAGCTGTAAAGTAACAACTTTTTTGTTTAAAATCATTAAAGTTATACTGTTCTGCAGCATTTAGACATGGACATTTGTCACATTTCAGTAGCTTTGACAACCATACTGTAACATTAAACCTAGCATTCCACAGAGAATAAAAAGTAAGATTGAAACTGTAAAACATACGCAACTGTGTGTTATTTGTAGGAAATACCGCTAGAAAAAGCAAAAGCCTAAAATTATTGTTCAGATATAAGGGTTCTAAAAAAGCTTAACACCTTTTTTTCTTACTAAGTAGTTATTTCTTCACCGTTTAGTATTTATATTCAGATTGTAGAAGACCAAAAGGAAACTCTTATCTAGAATATCCATCGTAATATCACTGGGTAGTTGAACGGGTATACCTGAGTTAAATCTTTATTTGCCATTTACATAAGCCAGCTAATTAACATAGCTCATAATAACTGATGTTTTCTAAGAATATGTAGGTGACAATATATAATAAAATAGGAAGGGGAGAAGAATTCACAAAAGTTAAAGGTCTTTTTCCAATTTGAAAGGTCAGATATTTAGGTAGTTTAAATTCTCAGAGAGTAAAATATTTCTAGTAGCAAGCATAGACAGGAAAATGGTTGCCTCTCAATGGAAAAAGACGGGTTGGAGGTCAGGGGAAGACTTAGTGTGACTATAACATTAAAAAAATAACCTTTTGAATTGTATAAAATTAAATCACTCATTCCAGCTTTCCAAATTAAACAGGTAAGAACTAAGTGTTCTCAGTTAATTGACCCATTTAGAGTCACAGCAGTATAGCTTAGGAATAAAGGATACATGGGGAAAACTGAACTGAGCAGTATATGATATAGTTAATTCTATGGATGTGATAAGGATATGGTAGTTAACTTGTTTAAAAAGCGTCATGTGGGATACAAAACAAGCATCAGAAAATGTTGATAATATTTTTAGCTGAGTAATGGGTTCATGGATAGTACTACATGTACTAGTTCCCTTGTAGGTGTTTATTTTTTACTTTTTGAAATTTTGAAATTTTCCAAAATAATCAGTCATCAGTAGTATTTCCTTCCTATAGGAAAATCTTAAATTTTTTAGCATTGAAGAAACATTAAAATTTAGGGTTCTGGGTATAATTTTTGTTACATATATATCCACAAACATGTCTCCAAAACGTATTCTAGTCTCAACAAGAGATTATTATAACGGTAACAAGGGTAAAAGTCTCTGATGTGGGGACCAATTGAACAAGTATGGTATAGCCTTATTCCTTCTGGGTGGTTATATAAGCTTATTCAAAAGTAAACACTTTTAATAACACTTTATCAACTATATAAAATAGAGGCAAAAGTGGGGTAACTGTAAGAGTGTAATAGAAATTAGAAATATTTAATCCCAATACAATCTTGTACCTCCTGATTAAAGGTAGATCTCAGTTTCTCAGAATACATACTGGCTCTGGTGGAATCTAAAGTGAAATTGATTGCAGAAACATCTATTATCAAATATCAGAGTACTCGTGAATCTATAAAGCAAAAACTTGAGTTTTGCCACTTAACAGAAAATGTTTGCTGTTCACACAAATCAGTGTCAGTCATCTCTAAGGTGACAAAAATTGCCTCCTACTTCAAGACAGAATTCCTGCCAGTGTGTGGTAGATTGCCTCAAACGAGTGAAGTTCTATTGAAGAATGTAGGGGCTGAGATCCTATGTAGGGACAAGAAACTTGATTTCAGGCTTTAGCAGAAAATGGAGCTATAACTTGATTCCCTTTATAAAGCCTCATAGAGCTCATGTATTCAAATGGGACTTGCATAAATTGTCCATCAGCCCGGAAACAGTCTATGAGAAATCAGAGTTGTAGGCTTGTACCACGGGTGAATTTATGGGTTTATGCTAAGTGTTTACTGTAGGAACCACAAATCAAGAAAACAATTCTGGGACCCTAGCAGAAGCAAATACAAAATTGCCCATAGGGACAGTTTCAGATTAAGGTCCTGTTAGACTACTATGGGGGCAAAGATTCTAAGATTAAGCTTACACAGACAGTCTAAGAAAAGTCAGTAGATGCAAATAGGAGATTTAGTTAACTACAAATAGAATAATCTGAACAACCATAAAGTAATATGATCAAGATAATTATTAAAAAAGGCAAATTTCAGAAAGATCCATAAATGAATACTAGAATTGAAAATTTGGTAATTATCAATACAGATTTGACACAACAGGAGAAACTTTGAATTGCAAGATTGATCTTATAACATCACCTACAATGGGATATAGAGATGAATTAATAGAAACTATGAAAGAGCTGGCAAAAATCCTGGAAGATGGAATGAAAGCCTATTATACTAAATAGGGTCCAGAAGGAAAGGGAGATTATGGGACAACAGACAAGAAGTCACCTTTGACCTACATCGGTGTCTTGCACATCCCTGCATCCAGCCCATCAGCCGGTTGTACCATCTCTAGATCTACGATAAATTTTAAAATCTGTTCACCTTTCTCCATTACTGCTTCTAAGATTCCCATCATCTCAACTCTCTTGAACTGCTCTTTCCTAGCTAGTCTTCCCTGCTTGCCAAATCCTCCAGTAGCTTCCTCTAACACTCACACTGAATGTGAACTCCTTATCACGGTCTACAGGGCTTACAGGTTCTGGCCCCTGCCTCTCTGATTTTCTCTAAATCATATGCCTCCATATTTACCCCACTCAAGTCAATCTGTCCTCCTGCCTGTACCTCAACATAAACCAGATGTGTTTCCATATTGGTTGGGTTCTTGCACAACAGTTGTGTGATGGGAAGATATAGAAGACTAAAAAGGGAGGAAATCTGGGAGAGAAGAAGGATTAGGAAATCAGGAATTGTCTTTTGGTTATTAAATTTGGGATTTCTGTTACATACAAGGTAGAAATGATGAGCAGTCTAGATTATAGCAGGTTATAGGAATTTAGAGCTCAAAAGGTCAAGACTAGAAATGAATTTGGAAGATAATATTTGAAGGTGTGGGACTGAAAAAGATCCGGGGAGTTATTTACATAATGAAATACTATACAGCAGGGAAAAATCAATGTGTAAGAAAACGTGGATAAATTTCTAAAATGAGGGTGAATGATAAAATGTATAGTTTGCATCCATTTATATAAAGACAAAGAACAGGTAAAAATGAAACACTGGGAAAATACAAAACACCTATAAGGTTACCTCACATTTGAAAAATAGAAAATTAAATGGCAGTCATCTGCATATCATTTTTTCATCATTTTCTACTCTGTGCCAAACAATGGGAGAAGCTCAAAGACCACTGAGCAGGGAGGATACAAAGGTCAACAGGTGGTACAGTACATTAATTTCAAAAATAGTACCCTTCAAGGCAAATGGTATTACTTGTAATAAAAGAGTATCTCATACTGATGTGATCCAGTTAACCTGTTAAAACAACTCCAGATTGATACACACCTCAAAATCCAAGGTGCAGAAATGGACAAAACTACAAAAAAGAAATGGACAACTCAAAGATCACGGTGAGAGATCTTAACACACCTCCTTCAGTAGAACAAGCAGACCAGGGGGAAAAAAACAGCAGGATATAGATTATTTTAATATAATTAACAAACGTGACTTAATGGACATATGTAAAGAGAGATACCCAACAACTACAGAATACATTCTTTGGAAGCTTCTGTGGAATATTTGCCAAACTGACCATACGCAGAACCATAATGCAAGTCCTGGCAAATTTCAGGAAATAATTATGTTGTGTCTGCTTCTTCCAAGAGAGTGTAGTATTGGCATAAGGATAGATCAAAGATATACTTAAGGTCCTACCCAGTGCAGTAAGGCTATAAAAAAAAAAAAGTGATCATTATATATAGATTATATAAAATTCCAGAGAATCTACCAAAAAAAAAACCCCACTAGAAGTAAAGGAGTTTAGCAAGTTCGCAGGATACAAGATCAATATACGAAAAGCTGTATGTTTATATACTAGCAATAAAAAATTGGAAATTGAAAATTTTAAACACATTTTATATAATAGCACCAAATCCCATGAAATAGGTATAAGTCTTATAAAGTCTGTTAAAAAAAAAAAAAAAAGCTGCTGAAAACTACAAAGTGCTGATGAAAGAAACCAAAAAGACCTCGAAAAATGCAATGGCTTGAAAACTCAGTATTAAGTTTTCAGTTTTTCTCCCAGACTAAACTATAGACACAAAGCAGTTCCAATCAAAATTCCATCAGGGTATTTTGTAGAAGTCAATAAACAGATTCTTTTTTTTTTTTTTCCCTTAAAGATTTATTTGACAGAGAGAGGGTGCACAAGCAGGGGGAGTGGGAGAGGGAGAGGCAGGCTCCCTATTGAGCAGGGAGCCCAGTGTGGGACTCGATCCCAGGACCCTGAGATCATGACCCGAGCCGAAGGCAGATGCTTAACCAACTGAGCCACCCAGGTGCCCCAATAAACAGATTCTAAAATTCATATGGAAAGGCAAAAGAACCAGAGTAATAAAAAAACAACTAAGAAAAGCAATAGTTGGAAGACTCATATATATATAATAGTTGTTAGATTTTAAAGTGTATAAACAGGATAGTAATCAAGAATGTAGTATTGGCATCAAAGATAGATCGATGGGACAGAATTGATTACCTACAAATATACTCACACTTTATATAGTCAATTGATTTTTCTATAAATGTGCCAGGGCAATAATAAAATAGAGAAAGGATAATCTTTTCAAAATGTGGGTATTCATGCTTAAAAAAAGAAACCTCAACAACCCCAGACATACCTTATACCTCATGCAAGATTTAATTCAGAATTAATCATGGATGTGCATGATAAAGCTGAGTTTTGGAAGAAACAATTTCTGTAATGTTGCATTGGGCAAAAGATTTCTTAGGCTACCAAAAACATCCATAGAGAAAAAAATATGTCATGCTTTTTAAGAAAAATAAAGCTTCCACTATCTGAAAGATACTTTAGAAAGAATGAAGAGCCAGGGAGAAAATACTTCCAAATCACATCTGATAAAAGGCTTGTATCCTGAATATATCAAGAATATTATAATGAACTCCCAAACCTCAGTAAGTAAACAACCCAAGGTTTTTGTTGTTGTTTTTAAGTAACCTCTGAACCCAGCATGGGGCTCAAACTCACAATCCCAGGATCAAGAGTTGCATGCTCTTCTGACTGAGCCAGCCAGGTGCTCCTTAAACAACCCAGTTTAAAAACAAAGATTTGAACAGGCACATCACCAAAGAAGATCTCGGGAAGCCAAATAAGCAGGTGAAAAGATGTGCCAGTGTAGTGGTATATCACCACCATTACATACCTATGAGAATAATTCAAAAATGTAAAAACTGACAATATAAACTGTTAACAAAGATGCAGAGCAGCTGGAACTCTCATACACTGCTATGTGGTGTGCAAAATGATACAGCCACTTTGTAACAGTCTGGCAGTTTCTTATCAAGTTCAACATACACTTGGCAGATGTACCACCAATCCCATTCTTCGGAATTTACCCAAGTGTAATAAAAACATATGTTCATATAAAAACTTGTACACAGATGTTTATAACAACATTACTTATAAAAGATGTAAAGAATACAAAAAACCCAAATACTCATTAACTGACAGATAAACAGAATATGGTATATTCTTACAATGGAGTATTTGGCCACAAAAATTAATAACGTACCAATTCATGCTACAACATTGATGAACCTTGAAAACATGCTAAGTGAAAGAAGTCACGGAAGACCACATATTTCACGATTCCATTCAGATGAAACATCCATAACAGAAATCTATAGAGATGAAAACTAATGATTGCTTAAGGCTGGGAGTGTGGTATAGGGTGGTATAGGGTATAAGTGGGTGATAGGTGATTTGAGGTGATGAAAATGGTCTAAAATTGGCTGTAGTGATGGTTGCATATGTCTGAAGACATAGAACCCAGTGAATTACACACTTGAACATGGGTGAATTGTATAGTATGTGACTTATATCTCAGTAATTGTCATTTAAAAAGTTTCTAGGGAAACCCAAAGGCAAGACGAAGACAAAAACAAGACATAGATGAACTTGAAGCCTGCAACATCCACAATTACAGCAAACATTAAGCAGAACCTAACGCAGATAAAGTCTTACACTAAAGGCCCACTGACCATTCATGTCCAACTTCCAACAAAAATTTACAAAACATGCTAAGGCAAGAAAGACACGAAATGAAGAGACAAAGCAAGCAACACTACTAGACACCTATAGCAAAGATTTTGGAATTACCAGAAATTCAGAATAACTGAGTAACATGCAATGAGCTTTAATGGAACATGCAAACAACATGCAAGAATAGATGAGTAATGACCAAGAAACTGAAACCTGAGACAGAATTAAAAGTAAATGCTAAAAATCAAAGCACTGTAACAAATGAAAATACCTAAATACCTTTGATGGGCTCATCAACAGACTTGACACTGAGTCAGGTGAACTTGAAGATACGTCAAAAGAAACTTCACAAACTGAAATGCAGAAAGGGGAAAAAAAGAATGAAAAAGATGGGACGTCTGGGTGGCTCAGTTGGTTAAGCATCTGCCTTTGGCTCGGGTCATGATCCCAGGGTTCTGGGACACAGTTCCACATTAGGCTCCCCGCTCACTGTGGAACCTGCTTCTCCCTCTATCTGCTGTTACCCCCTGCTTATGCTCTCTCTCTCTGACAAATAAAAATAAAATCTTTTTTTTTTAATTGTGTTATGTTAGTCACCATAGAGTACATCATTAGTTTTTGAGGTAGTGTTACATGCTTCACTGGATATAACACCCAGTGCTCCATGCAATCCGTGTCCTCCTTAATATCCATCACCAGGCTCACCCATTCTCCCACCCCCTCCCTTCTAAAACTCTCCTGTTTGTTTCCCAGAGTCCACAGTCTCTCATGGTTTGTCTTTCACTCCGCTCTTTTCCCCCCTTCATTTTTCCCTTCTAATGTCCTCCATGCTATTCCTTATGTCTTTAAAAAAGAAAAAGACAATATCCAAGAACCGAGGGACAATTACAAACAGTGTACCATATGCATAATGGAATATCAAAAGAGAAGCAAAAGAAATATTTTAGAGTAATAATGACTGAGAGGGTTTTTAAATTAGTGTCAGGAAGCTCAGAGAACAGCAAGCAGAATAAATACCCAAATATACACCTAGGCATATCATATTTAAAGCAAAAAGTCAAAGACAACAAATTTTGAAAGAAGTCAGAGGAGGAAAACTCCTTACCTATAAAGGAGCGATGATAAAGATTTACCAGACTTTTCTTCACAAACCAGGCAAACAAGAAAAGAGTGGAGTGCAATCTTCAGTGGTGAAAGTAAAAACCCCACCAACCTACAAGTCTGTGTAGAGCAAATTATCCTTTAAAAATAAAGGAGAGAGGGGGCGCCTGGGTGGCTCAGTGGGTTGAAGCCTCTGCCTTCAGCTTGGGTCATGATCCCGGCATCCCAGGATCAAGCCCCGCATCGGGCTCTCTGCTCAGCGGAGAGAGCCTGCTTCCTCCTCTCTGCCTACCTGCCTCTTTGCCTACTTGTGATCTCTGTCAAATAAATAAAATCTTAAAAAAAAAAAAAAAAAGAAGGAGGGGGGGGCCCCTGGGTGGCTCAGTGGGTTAAAGCCTCTGCCTTCAGCTCGGGTCATGATCCCAGGGTCCTGGGATTGAGTCCCACATGGGGCTCTCTGCTCAGCAGGGAGCCTGCTTCCCCTCCTCTCTCTCTGCCTACTTGTGATCTCTGTCAAATAAATAAATAAAATCTAAAAAAAAAATAAAAATAAAAAAATAAAAATGAAGGAGAGGGACGCCTGGGTAGCTCAGTCGGTTAAGCCTCCACCTTCGGCTCAGGTCAGGATCCCAGTGTTCTGGGATTGAGTCCTGCATCAGGCTCCTTGCTCAGCAGGGAGCCTCTTCTCCCTCTGACTGCTCTGCCTGCCACTCCCCTGCTTGTGCTCTGACAAAATCTTAAAAAAAAAAAAAATGGAGAAATAAAGATCTTCTCAGACAAAAACAGGGAACTTGTCACCAGCAGACCTGCCTTGGAGTGTTGAAAGAAATTCTTCAGGGAGAAGGAAAATGGTAAAAGTCAGAAACTCTGATCTACATAAAGGGAAAACATGAAAGGGAATAAATGAAGATAAAATAACACCTTAACTTTTTTTGTGGTTAACTGATCTAATAGAAAACTGTTCAAAATAATACTAATAATACAAAAACCAATTCAAAGGGCTATATGTTCCCCCATGTTTACTGCGGCATTATTTACAACAGCCAAACTATAGAAGCAGCCCAAGTGTCCATCAACAGATGAATGGATAAAGAAGATGTGGTACAGACCAATAATGAAATATTACCTTTAAAAAGGAAGGAAATTCTGACATAGGTTACAACATGGATGAATCTTTGAGGATATTATGCTAACTGAAATAAGCTAGCCATAAAAAGACAAATACACTTTATGATTCCATTTAAATGAAGTATCTAGAGTAGTTAGAGTAAGTAAATTCATAGAAACAAAAAGAATGATAGTTGCCAGGGCCTGAGGAGGAGGAAGTAGGGAGTTGTTTTTTAATGGGTATAGAGTTTCAGTTTTGCAGGATTGAAAGAAGTTGTGGAGATGCATTGCACAACAATACATATACTTAACACTATTGAACTGTATACTTAGAAATGGTTAAGATCGTAAATTTTGTGTTATGTGGCTTTAACAATTAAAAATTCAAAATTTTTTAAAGTAAAAAGATGAAGGGATGTCTACGTGGTTCAGTTGGTTGAGCGTCCAACTCTTGGTTTCAGTTCAGGTCATGATCTCATGGGTCATGAGATCCCCACATTGGGGCTCCACGCTCAAGGGGGAGTCTGCTTGAAGACTCTCTCCCCCTGCCCTCACCCCACTTGTACTCTTTTTCTCTAAAATAATATTTTTTAAAAAGTAAGAGATGAAGATATACCATGCTAACGTAGATCAAAAGAAAGCTGCAGGGTAGTGAGAGGTGGGGCTGGAGCAGGGATGCAGAGGTGGGAAGGCTGGACTCCTGGGTCTGAGGAAGGAAGGGACAGGGAAACAGGACTCCTGGGCTGAATGAGGAGCAAATTTGGAATTCACTCTCAGGCTTAGATGGTATAAGACCTGGAGACTTGGGTTCTTGACAGGGAGTAAGGAGCATCTTTCAACTGACATGATTGTAAACATTTTTTTCAAGGATAAAGAATGAAGTTTCTAGGGTACCTGAGTGGCTCACATGGTTAAGCGTCTGCTTTTAGCTCCAATCATGATCTCAGGGTCCTGGGATCCGGCCCCGCATCCAGCTCCCTGCTCAGCTTCTCCCTCTCCCTCTGCCTTTCCTCACCACTCACCACTCCTGCTCTCTGACAAATGAATCAATAAAATCTTAAAAAAAAAAAAAAAAGACACTTCTCTACTCCAAAGCCACTCACCAGAATCACCACTGTCAACAACAACAAAAGAAAGCTGCATAATTATATTAATTTTAGACAAAGCAGATCTAACAAGGAAAATTATCAGAGATAAAAAGGGGCATTACATAATGATAAAAGGATCAGTTCTCCAAGAAGACATAACAGTTCCTAAGATGTATATGCCTAACAACATAGCATCCAAGTATGCGAGGCAAAAACTGATGGAACTGCAGGAGAAACAGACAAATCCACTATCATACTTGGAGGCATCAGTATATCTTTAGTGGTAACTGACAGATCCAGCCCGCAAAAAGGATATAGTGGTGGGGCGTCTGGCTGGTTCAGTCAGTAGAGCGTGTGATTCTTGATCTTGGGTTTTCCAATGTTGGGTGTAGAGATTACTTAAAAATAAAATCTTTAAAGAAAAAAAAAAAAAGGATACAGAAGAACAGAACAGGAATGCCTGCCTGGGTGGCTCAGTCGTTAAGCATCTGCCCTCGGCTCAGGTCATCCCGGGGTCCTGAGATTGAGCCCCACATCAGGCTCTTTCTGCTCAATGGGAAGCCTGCTTCTCCCTCTGCCCCTCCCTGTGCTTGAGTTCCCGCTCTCACTGTGCCTCTGTCAAATAAATAAAATCTTTAAAAAAAAAAAAATAGAAGAACAGAATACCCAACAGCAGAATATACATAATTCTCAAGCTGACATGGAACACTGACCAAGATAGGCCACATCTGGGCCATCAATCACTCCTCAATAAACTCAAAAGAACAGAAATCATTCAAAGTATGCTCTCAGACCACAGATTAAACTGGAAATTAAATATGCATTAAAATGCTGAAAAATCCCAAAATATTTGGAGATTAACAACACATTGACTGATGGAAAGGGAGGGAGAGGGGCAGAGGAAGAGGAAAAGAGAATCCGAAGCAGGCTACATGCCCAGCACAGAGCCTGATGTGGGGCTGGATCCTACAAGCTGGGATCATGATCTGAGCCAAAATCGAGTCAGATGCTCAATTGACTGAGCCACCCAGGTGCCCTGAGATGTTTGTTTAAGTAATTTCTATACCAAATGGGACTCAAATTCATGACCCCGAGATTCAGGGTCACATGCTGTACTTGACAGAGCCAGCAAGGCACCCCAAAGAACACAATTTTAAATAACGTGGGTCAAAGAAGAAATCCCAAGAAAAATTAAAATAATATTTTGAATTAAATGAAAATATAACATCAATTTGTGGGATAAAATGAAAATCACATAGAGGGGAAATATATAGCATTGAATGTGTACATCACAAATGAAGAAAGATTTCAAATCAAAACCTAAGCTTCCACTTCAGTGAACTATAGAAAAAAAGAGTAATATTAAAAAAAGAAAGAAGAGGGGCGCCTGGGTGGCTCAGTGGGTTAAGCCTCTGCCTTCGGCTCAGGTCATGATCCCAGGGTCCTGGGATCGAGCCCCGCATCGGGCTTTCTGCTCAGCGGGGAGCCTGCTTTCTCCTCTCTCTCTGCCTGCTTCTCTGCCTACTTGTAGTCTCTGTCTGTCAAATAAATAAATAAATAAATCTTTAAAAAAGAAAAAGAATAAGAATAAGAATAAGAATATAAACCTAATGCAAGCAGAAAAATAAAAGTTTGAGTAAAAAAATCAATGACATTGGAAACAGGAAACTGATAGAGAAAAAAAAAATCAATGAAACCAAAAATGTTGGTCTTCAAAAAGATCAATAAAATTGTTAAACCTCTGTCTAGCTAGAAAAAAAAGAAAAAATAGAAAATAATTATACTATTAGAACTGAAGGGGAAACAGTAGAGGCCACCACTACTGAGCCCATGGACATTAAAAGGATAATAAAGGATTGTGTACAACTCTTTCCCCACAGATTTGATAATTTACATGAAACAGATCAATTCTTTGAAAAGTATAATCCACCAAAACTCACACAAGGAGAAATACATACTCTAAATAGCCACATACATATTAAAGAAATTGAATCAATCATTAATAATTTTCCAAAATAGAAAGCACCAGACCCAGATGGTTTCACTCATGAATTCTACCAAGCACTGAAGAAAAAAATAATACTGATTCTCTACAATGTCTTTTAGAAAATAAAAGCAGAATGAACACATCCCAACTCATTCTATACGGAGAGCATTATGCTCATAGCAGACCAGATGAAGATATTACAAGAAAGGAGGGGTACCTGGGTGGCTCAGTTAAGCCTCCAACTTTTTTTTTTTTTTTAAGATTTTATTTATTTGACAGAGATCACAAGCAGGCAGAGAGGCAGGCAGAGAGAGAGGAAGGGAAGCAGGCTCCCCGCTGAGCAGAAAGCCCAACGCGGGGGCTTGATCCCAGGACCCCGAGATCATGACCCGAGATCATGACCCGAGCCGAAGGCAGAGGCCTCAACCCACTGAGCCACCCAGGCGCCCCAAGCCTCCAACTCTTGATTTTGGCTTCATGATCTCAGGGTCATGAGATCGAGTCCCAAGATAAAGGCCCACATGGGGCTCAGCCCAGAGTCTGCTTATTCCTCTCTCTCTGCTCCTTCCCCGCCCCCACCCCATCTCTCTCTAATAAAATCTTTAAAAAAGATATTACAAGAAAGGAAAACTACAGATCAATATCTCTCATGAACACAGATGCAAAAATCCTCAAAATATTAGCAAATTGAATCTATCAATGTGTGTGTGTGTGTGTGTATATATATATATATATATATATATATATATATAAAATTATACACTATGACCAAGTTTATTGCAGGCATAAAAGGCTGATTCAGCATTCAAAAATCAATTAATATAATCCATTATGTCAATAAGCAAAAAAAGAAAAATCATATGACTAATAGATGTACACAAACATCTGACAAATCCCAACACCCATTCATTATAAAAACTAGCAAACTAGGAATAGAGGGGGAATTTCAACTTGATAAAGAACAGCTACAAAAACCCTACAGCTAACATCATACTTAACACTAATGAACTAGATGTTTTTCCCCTAAAACTGGAAACAAAGCAAGGATATCTCGTCTCTCACCACTCTTTCCTATTCAGTGTTATACTGGAAGTCTAGCTAATACAGTAAGAAAAGCACATAAAGACCCATGGATTAGGAAGGAAGATAAATGGTCTTCATTAGCGGATGACATAGGGTTGTCTGTAGACACTCCCAAAGACTCAGACAAAAAACTCTCCTGGAGATGATTATAGCAGGGTTGTATATACCAGCAGTAGCACCCCCAAAATGAAATGCTTAGGGATACATCTAAACAGTAGGTGTAGGGGCACCTGGGTGGCTCAGTCAGTTGGGCGTCTGCCTTCAGCACTGGTCACGATCTCAGGGTTGTACGGCTGAGCCCCTTGTTGGGCTCCATGCTCAGTGCAGAGCCGGCTTGGGATTGTTTCTCTTCCCCCTGCCCTTGCACACATGTGTGCACGCACATGCACTTCTCTGTAAAATAAATCTTTTAAAAATATAGGCATCTGATAAAAAGTCTAATGAGAAAATGGGCAAAAAGATTTCACTGAAGAGAAAATGGAGATGACAAATATGCATGTGCACATGAAGAGATAGATGTTCAACATTGTTAGCCACTAGGGAAATGCAAATTAAAACCACAGTGGTTTTACTGCACACCTAACAGAATGGCTGAACTAAAAAGTAGTGATAAAACCAAATGCTAGAGAAGATGCAGATTAACTGGATCACTTACACATGTTGGTCGATACGTAAAAAAGTACACCCCTCTAAAAAACAGTTTGGTAGTTTCCTTAAAAACTAAACATGAGGGGTGCCTGGGTGGCTCAGTCGGTTAAGCATCTGCCTTCAGCTTGGGTCATGACCTTGGGGTCCTGGGATGGAGCCCCACATCAGGCTCTCTGCTCAGTGGGGAGCCTGCTTCTCCCTCTGCCTCTCCCCTAATGCTATCAAATAAATAAAATTATAAAAAAAAGATACGAAAGGTCCTTCCTTTAAAAAAATAAATTAAAAAAAAAACACTAAACACAAAACTGCCATATTACCTTGTAATTGTACTCCTGGATTATCCCAGAGAAGCTGAACACATGTTCACATAAAAACCTGTACACGAGGGGCACCTGGGTGGCTCAGTGGGTTAAAGCCTCTGCCTTCAGCTCAGGTCATGATCCCAGGGTCTTGGGATCGAGCCTCACATCGGGCTCTCCGCTCAGCCGGGAGCCTGCTTCTCCCTCTGCCTGCCTCTCTGCCTACTTGTGATCTCTGTCAAATAAATAAAATAAAATCTTTAAAAAAAAACCCACAAAGAAACCCCTGTACACGAATGTTAGTAGCCTCTTCATTTGTAATAGCCCCCAAAGCTAGAGACAATCCAGATGTTCAACAAGTAAATGGTTAGGCAAGTTATAGTACATCCATACCATGCAATAGTACTTGGCAATCAAAAGGAACCAACTATTGATACATACAACAACCAAGATGAATCTGTAGAGAATCATGCTGATTGAAAAAAGCCAACAAGGTTATGTATTGTATGTTTCCATTTACATACCATTCCTGAAATACAGCCCTAGAGCTAGAGAACAGGTTAGTCATTGCCAGGGATTAAGGGGGAGTGGGAAAAGTGGGTGCCACATGAGTGCTATTCCTTGCGGTAATGGAAATGTTCTTTGTAGCAATGTCAAGATTCTGGTTGTGATATTTAATGTAGTTTTGCGAGACGTTAGGGGGAAACTGGGCAAAGGGTACACGGGATCTCTGCCATTTCTTCACTCTTAGAATCTGTATCTGAAGCTACAAGTATTTCAAAATAAGGTTTGAAGGTTAAAAAAAAAAATCAGTCAAACTGGAAAAAAAAATCAACTATTTGGAAGTAGGGCCAATAGATCTTGGACGTTAAGGCTTTTTATAAGGCAGCTAGCACATGCACTGTGAAAGTAACCGGCTTTCAATGTTTCATGCTCAACCATCAAGTACAGAGATTCATGGATGGGTGTTTGTTTTTTTATACTTCTCTACATCTCCCCACAAACTGACTGAATCAAATCAAATCAAACTCTCCCAGATGTTGGTAGGTTTAAGGAAGGGCAGAAAAGAGCCTGGAGAGGAGAAGGGGGAGACTGGGAGCAGGGAAATTGAGGTTGGGGGATTGGGAAAGCAGGCCAGTCCAGAGGGGCAGCTGGTAGAAATGATCAGTGGAAATCATATCTAGTTATTCAGGAGTATCAAAGTGGATTATAGGGAGGTTGCCTGCAAAGAATTCCATGTTGTCCACACATCAGCTTTTACCTTTCACAGTCTTTTTTTTTTTTTTTTAAAGACTTTATTTGACAGAGAGTGAGAGACACAAGCAGGCAGAACAGCAGAGGGAGAGGGAGAAGCAGGCTCCCTACTGAGCAGGGAGCCCGATGTGGGGCTCAATCCCAGGACCCTGGGATCATGACCTGAGCCGAAGGCAATCGCTTAACTAACTGAGCCACCCAGGCGTCCCCACAGAGCCATTTTTTTAAAAAAACATTCCACTGAACACAAAAGTGCACAGCTTGCAACATACAGCTCCGTGTATTCAACACCCAGATGAAGAAAGTCAACAGCACCCCAAAAGTCGCCATCATGCCCCCCTTTCAGTAACTCCTGCACCCATTTATATGGATGGAGTCCTGTGTTACGTACCTCTTTGTGTCTGGCTTACTTGGATCAACGTTAAGTTTGTGAGATCCTTCTGTAATGTTGCACACACTTGTGGGTCTTCCTTCTCCCACGGTCATACAGGATTCCATTTGTGGATCTACCGTAACTTCCATTCTAATGTTGCAGGACATGTGGACAGCTTCCAGTCTGCGGCTGAGTAATGCTATGATCATTTTTGTACATGTCTTTGGGAGCATGCCACATAGTTCTGTTGGGTGTATGAATGAAAAAACCCGAATCATAGGATATTTACACATTGAGCCCTTGTGAAACAGGTTTCTAGAATGGCTGTGCCACTGTCCATTTCTACCAGGATTTATCTAGAGCCTTCCTAACACTTGGTATTTTCATTTTTATTCATTCTTATGGGTATGGATTGGAATTATGTTTTGTTTTTTAAAAGACTTATTTCAAGGTGGGGGAAGGGCAGATGGAGAGGGAGAGAGCATCTTAAGCAGACTCCCTGCTGAGCAAGGATCCTGACTCCAGGCTCCATCTCCTAACCCTGAAATCACAACCTGAGCTGAAACCAAGAGTCAGACCCTTAATGGACTGTACCCCCAGGTGCCCCAGTTGTGTTTTGGTTTTAATGATGAGTAATGAAACTGAGCAACAGGGTTCCGTCTTTGAAAGGGGAGGCCACGCACCCAAGACAGCTTCTCATACAGGGACCAAACCCCAAGAGCTTGTCCTCCATTTACCAGTCTCATGGGTTTGGGCGGCACTGAAGGTGACAAGCTGGAAGGTTTCCAATATACTTAACAATTCAGCTCAAGCCATCTTCTTATTATTATTGAGGTATAAGTGACATACTGTACTGGTTTCAGGTGTGCAACACAGCGATTCAACGTTGGTCTGTATTGTCACAGGGTCACCATAGTGAGTCTCTTTACCCTCTGTCCCCTTAGGAAGTCAAGGCAATATTCCTGACTACATTCCCCGGGCTGTATGTGACTTCCTCACGACTTATTTCATAGCTGCAAGTTTGTCCTTTTTTTTTTTTTAAAGATTTTATTTATTTATTTGACAGAGATCACAAGTAGGCAGAGAGGCAGGCAGAGAGGCAGGCAGAGAGACAGGAGGGGAAGCAGGCTCGCCGCCGAGCAGAGAGCCCGACGCGGGGCTCGATCTCAGGACCCTGTGATCATGACCCGAGCCGAAAGCAGAGGCTTCAACCCACTGAGCCACCCAGGCGCCCCCAAGTTTGTCCTTTTTAATCCCCTTCAGCCATTTCGTGTAACCCCCGCCCCCACTTCCGTCCAGTAACCACCAATCGGTCCTCCCTATCCGGGAGTCTGGGTTTTGTTTTGCTCCGTTTTTTAGATTCCACATGTAAGTGAAATTACAGTTCACACCAACTAAACCAAAGATTTGACCAGTAACAACGAAGAAGAAAATGACAAGCCTTGGGCTGCCCCTTGCGGGGCCAGAAGGAAATGCTGAGGTTGAGTGGGGGCGCCCGCGGGCACAAGCCGAGTCCTCTTTCCGGAACCCAACAAAGCCCAAAGGCAGACCATGTACCACTAGATCGCGGCACGGATAAAGGCTAACTTTCAGTTATCGATGCTAGTGAGAGCTTCGTTCCAGCCGTTCATCTGTGGGGACCCCCTTGGGCTCCCCTGAGTTGATGGGGAGAGGATTTCCAACTGAAGGCGCTGGAGATTCAGGAGATGCCGAAAGCAGCTCGGTCGGAGCCTCCCTTCTGCGACTGAGGCAGAAACTCCCGGAGCAGGGCTGCGGGCTCCGGCCGCGGGGAGCGCACTCGCACCCGCATAAACCAACTTCACCAACCTGTTCACGTCTTCTCCTGAAAACCCACTGTCTCTCCTAAAGAAACCATTTGAAGCTCTGTTCTCCCCCCTCACTTTCTCCCATGAGGTTGGGTACTAAACCCCACCCTGAACTCACGCACAGGGATTATCTGGTGCACGGAATTCTCATCCACACGCAGGAGACTAAGCTCTGCCTCCCCTCCTACTAATCTGTCTTTTGCCCGTTAATTCGAAGGCTCCTCATCACTGCACCTGAAAGGGTGGAAGAAAGGGTTTTCTCAGCAGCCCCGCGAACAGCAGTGGGACCCATCAGCCGGGCACCCTCCCCCACCTCCCCGCGCACGAACCTGTTGCGCACAGCCGGTCCACTTAAACTGGGATGTTGAAAGGGCCGGAGGGACCCATGTCTGTGACGAGGGTCTGGCGAGAAGGCTCCCGAGCCCCATTTCAAAGCCTAGTGTTCGTCCGCGTTTGCGGGTGAGGAGTCCCCGGCCTCGGCGGCGGTCAGGCCTGTCCCCTGTACCGCACATCTGCTCCGCGGGGTTCCTATGGAGCAAGGGGGCTGCTTGGGGCGCCCGCAGACCGCGGCGCGCACCAGGCCGGGCCTCTCGACCTCTGCCCCTGGAGGGGGCAGGCTCCTGCTCCCAGAGGCGCCAATCACTCCCCCACGCCCCCTCCACGCCCACAGTTAGGACAGCACAACGCTTTTTGCCAGGGACAAACGGGGGTCCAAGTCAGCCCAGCATTCTGAAAGTAGGATTCCATTTGGGGCTTAGCGATCTATTTTTAGATAAAGCCGAAGTAAAAGGAACTTGAACCTGAATATCCCTCCGCGCATTTTGGAGGGGGCTGCACGAGGGGTCCAGAGCTCCAAACATCACGCGCCGCCCGACGCCTGGGCTCCGACTCCGGCCTCTCGCATAGGCGCCGGGCTCTGCGGCGGCGCAGCCCGGCCACCCGAGCCGCCCCTCCCAACGCAGGGGGTGCGGCGTTCCCGCCGGGGTCAGCTTACCTGCGGGCTGGGCGAGGGGCGAACGGGGGCCACCTCGGGGGCGGGGCGGCCGTGAGTCCCGGATCCGGGCACGGGCTGCAGGTCGGGGTCCGGGGCAGAAGCTCGGGGGTGGGAGCAGGCCTGCGGGAGCCCGCGACGACGGAGCGTGTGCGCAACCGGGCGCCCCTAGGCCGCGGCCGGAGCGGGGCCCCAGGGAGCCTGTGGCCGCCCCTGGTCGCCCCCATCCCCTCCCGGAGCCGAGCACCCTGTACCGCTCTGTCTGCCCCCGCGAGGGTGGGGCGGCGGGCGGGTCGCGGCTGGGCTCCCCGAGGGCCCGAGCGCTGCGCCGCCGCGGGTCCCCACCAGTCCCCGACGCCCACGCAAGGCCCTGGCACTTGGTGGGCGGCCCGGGAGCTTAAAAACACCCGCGCGTGACCCCACCCAAACCCGTGAAACCATTCTCGGGCGTGGGCCGCCCGCACCTGTAGTTCATAAAAGCTCTCCATGGGATTCTTTAGTGCAGCGACCAGTGATCCATTTTCTAAAAGGATTAAACTCAGTGCCCACGAGAGAGCATCTAGCGCGTCCAAAGTCCATACGGGATTTTTAAGACCCATTTTCTGAAATGATCAGAGAGAGTCTAGGGTAAAAAGTAAAACGAAAGGGGCATACTTACATTTTCATTGACTTTCTTGGTTTTGATTTGGAAAATTGGTTTCAAGTGCTGGCATAAAAACCTAACTGCCCCACTAAAAACCTTGCATTGAATACATGTGCATTGTGTCAACAAATGCCTTCCTTTTTCAAATATACCTGTGCTTCTTTGTTTTTAAAGTTTGTATTTATGTATTTAAGAGCGAGAGACAAAGATAGCGAGAGAGAGGAGAGGGAGAAGCAGACTCCCCGCTGAGTAAGGAACCCCATGCGGGACTTGATCATACGACTCTTGAGATCAGGACCCCAGCTGAAAACAGACTGGTAATCAGCTGAGCCACCCAGGCATCCCTATACTTGTGCTTTAAAAAAAAAAAAAAAAGTGTCAGAGAAAAGGTGAATTTTGCTGTATTTAATCTGCCGTCATGTGTCCCCCCGACCCTCCAAAAAGGCGAATCAAGCAAATCTGAACGTGCAAATGTTCCCAGATGCAATCCATATACTCCGAGCTATTCCTTAGCAAATGCAAAGGATGACAAGTGTCAGTACTTCATACAACTATATTTAATAAGTTGTTATTACAGAAAAAAAGGAAGTCCAAACTACAAAGTTTAAGCAGTTGTAAGCAATAGCTGCATTGAGCTCCATGGGTAGTCACAGTACTGCAGTTCCATACAAGCAATATTAGTCCAAGCCCCAGAGGCGGAAGCTGAGTCAGGGTTACTAGCAAAAACAATCTAAGAGAACAGGTAATAAAAGATACAATACATTTAAAATTAGTTGTTAGTTGAAAAACAAATACAGAGATCTTAGCTGTGAACACTCTAAAAGTTATGTCCATTATTTTGACAGCAAAAATACAAATACCTAATACTTTATACCCCAACAGAACTATATCCAGAAAAGAAAGAGAGAAGTTTTCCTGTATTAGCACCCGAGTTTTCTACTTGTTGCCATTAACTTGCGTCATACAAATTTAAACATCCCCAAATCCCATATCCACTTCTTGACCCATTTTGGGGTATAAAGTCAACAGCGTTAATTATAAAATACTCTGTGGTAAAATGGAACACTATTGCAGCTGAGATAGAGAAGTTTGGTTATTATTAAAAAAAAAACAGAAAATGTTAGCTGACATACCATACAAACTGGTGAAAAAGCAACAATCCATACAAATAAGCCAGTTTTAACAAAAAGATACTTTTTTTTCACTAATCTGTGACTAATCTTTCACTCAAACCTTGCAAGTAGAGATGTCACAATACTCAAATATTTAGGTAGGAGCTTTACCCAGTTAAATGCCATTTTGTTGCTAATATAATAGATAAAATGAAAACTAGCAGTTACTTGCTAATTGCATAAATGCAGTACACTCTGCATTAGCCCATGCCTCACTAACAAGCTATAAAACACAAGAAATAGGCAGAAATCTAAGCATAATCTTTATACCACTAAGCAAGAATTTTCCAATTTCTTTTCTTCTGTTCCTAATCACTTATTTGTAGTTAATGTAAAATTCCAACCAGTAGTACCCAATTTGAGTTAAAATTTTACATCACGACTTGATCTAATCTATATATTATTTACAAAACTGAATACATAGAGCATACCCAAGAGCCAACTCTGGACACATGTTTCTCCACGTTACTGATAACCTCGCCTCCGCGACCACGGAGCTGGAAGGGGGCCATCAAGGACGAGGAGAAACACACTATCCATCTAGAGCAAGTCATTGAATGTTCTGTTTACGCAACACCAGTTCTGCAGTCCTAGGTACTTTGTTTTCATTTTAGGTGCCATTACAGGGACGCGCTGCCCTAACGGCACAGCTTCAAGGTGAGGTGGGTGTTGGAAAAGAAGCAGGAGGGAGGACAGATCATGCTCGGAATGGCCAGATGTTGCCACAAGGAGGGACAAACAAGGGGCACCATAACGGGGGTGGAGGAAGACGAAGTCTGAGACTGTCCATATACAGTGGTGACGTCTGAGCGTGCTTCCTCGGCCGCCACCCACGCCGGACGGGAGGAAAGACAGGAGGGACACTGCAATCCAAGTAACTACACAGAAGGTGGCGCCCCCTGGCAGCGTCCTTCTGCTCTCGGCCGTCACCACTGTAAATGCTTGGGGAAGATGTGGCCTGGGCGAAAGACACCGTCTCACACATGGACAGCAGTTGGTGGCAGATTCTCTCTCTCTCTCTCTCTCTCTCTCTCTCTCGCGCACGCACGCACACACGCACATAATGACAAGTTAGAGGGGGAAAAACAATGAATCATTCTGTTGACCTAGCCGGGTTTTCCACCTGGTGGTATTTCGGTGGGGATGACTCCATTATCAGGGCCCCAGATTTGGCTGCACCTGGTGTTGTATAAATCCACTGTGACATCCCTAGAGAACTGTACTGTGACATCCCTAGTCTTACACTAAACCACTGTAATAAAGGAAAAGGCTTGTCAAAATCTCACATGTTCTGCTCATTCTGTCATTTTATTACCCAATTATCCATTACATTTTCCAATCACTTTACATAACCAACCATGTTCATCGTTGTCACACTATTGTAAACCACATCAGCAAGTTAATACATAAAGCTTTGCATTTCAAAAAACTAGACACTTTAGTAACAATATTACAAAGGTTTTAGCTTCAAAAATAACTGAAAATGAAAAAAATAAACTTTTAAAGAATTAGCATCATAAAATTAATTTATTCCAAGTAAAAATACAAAATAATATTATGACATTGACCAGATATGAAAGTCCCTCCCAGAAACAACTCTATTAATGATTGAGAAAGCACTCCTTAAAGAAAATACGAAATAAAATGAAAAATATGTAAATATGTTTAATTTTTTTTCTTAGCAAAAAATCTTTCTAAAAATAACAATGAAAATTTGTCTCAGTACAAAGGCTACATTACTATTGAAAAAATACCAGCATGAAGAAAAGGTACATATTTGACAGTAGAAAAATGATTTCAGTGAATCACAATGTCTAAAGTTTGCAATGAAAATAAATCTGCAATAAAGATTTATGCCTTTTTTCTTTTCTTTTTTTTTCTATTTTTTATACAAACAGTACAAACAGTATTGCACATAACAACAAATAGTCGAGGTTAGGTTTTAGCCTTCAAAAAATCGACTAGTTCAAGTGTCACATCAAGGAAAGGCCACAACAGGACCTGTGATACCCAGGGGCTTCCCAGTCAAGTTGCAGGTCAGAACACCTCTTGTGTTTTAAAAAATAATTTTTTTTGAAGGACCCTCTCTTTTAATATAACATTAACAACTTGGGGGCACATTTATTTACAAAACAAAAGGGAACATGTTATAATTTAATAAACTAAAAAAGTTCTCTTTAAAAAAATACAAACAGAAGAACTCTTTCACAATCCTGGTCAGTCGTGCACAATCAACACTTGATTATAAATATACAAATGAAGGGAAAGTAGTTTCCACCATCTATCCACAACTTTCAGCACCAAAGGGAGTTTATTCTTTATTCTTTGTAACCTATTCTTCGCGACCATGGTTTTCACCTCCACATCAGCTTCCCGCTGTACAAGCTTCCAGCTTTTTTTTTTTTTTTAAATCTCAGTGTTGTTTTAGTACATGAAAGAGGGGTGCTTCTTCAAAAAGTTTTGCTTCTTTCACATAATTAGGTAGATTTCTGTAGGTTAGATATGATCTTTAATATTATAGTTATAAAGCTCTAACTTCTTCATTTTCAAAAAACACAAATAAGCATGAAAAAAATAAAGTTACCCATCTGTTAAATCATTTTTTCTTGCAGAATTAAATTAATATATATTTTTCTGAATAAACTTACTTAGAAAATATCATTTTCTTTCCTATATTTCAAAATTGAGGTATTGCAAAAGATCATGTCAGTCAGAAAGCATGCCTTTTTCCTTAAAAACAAACAAACAAAAAAATCTTCAGCCAACTTTTGAAAACTGTCTAGAATACAAAAAGTAGTAGTGCATAACAAAATTTCTTGTACAGATGAAAAAAACCACAAACATAGAAAAAAAAAACAAACAGAAAACCACAGCTGGGCTGGAAAAAAGCAATTATTACCAAAAAGCCCAGAGGTAACCTCAAAGGGGGGGATTCTAATAAGCATTTTTAATCCAGTAAAAAACTATGTTGTTTTTTCCTTTTTGAAAAAAAAAAACTATAGTTTGAGAGCTGGCAATTGCAACTAAACACTGGAGAAACAAAACAAAACAAAACAAAAACAAGCAGTCTTATTAACTTAAGAGACAGGACAAGGACATCACAGCACATAAAACACAGCGACTTAAATCTATTCTGCAGTGTCATATCCAGTCAGATTGTCCCCAGAATTCCACAACATAGGAAGAAGATTAAAAAAAAAAAAAAGATTTACATAGTCTCACAATCATTGTGTGTGTTTATATATTACTATCTGCAGCCCAAGAGTGAATGCTAAAAAAATGTCCACGGTAGTTCTAGCAGGTCTTAGTTCTATTCAAGCTTTACAGGATAAATCCAGGGAATTAAGTAGTTAAATTTCTCACCCAGACAACCAGCCCTGCCCAGGCCATCTTGTTTTGGATAGACATTTCTTTAGCATCACCGCCACGCAACTTTCTTAAAATGTGCCTAGTTTGTCAATCTGACAACTTATCTCTATATACTGTATATATTCCTAGTGTTTGTAAGCTAAGATGAGCTCTTTGGTTTTCTGGACAAGGTCTGAAGCTATGTAAAATGGTGCAAGCACTAGGAGATTGTAGCTAAGAGCTCATGTGTTAGTTAATAATATACCAGTTATGAACTGTCAAGTTCGTTAATGTCTGACACAGAGGCTTTAAACAGTTAAGTTTGATCACAGTTAGACATAATCACTTTACTATATAAAATAAATTGCACAATATATAACAGAGCACCGCAAAGTACTTCATCTACCATCCACAAATTTGCTTTAAGAATATCCTACACCTAGGTTTTATATTGGTTGTAATATAGGTCATTCTGTTAGGGGCTCTTCCTAATGTCAGAAGCATTCCATTTATTGAGGCATGCCTTCCTCCAGTCAATTACCAATTCTTTGAGTGAAAAAAACTCTTTTAAAAAAATCAGTATTTTATAGCTTATATAGATTCTTAATTTGTGCATTGTGGGAAGGTTTTATACTAGACATTGGATATAAAATTTATTGCATGCAGCAACCTGATTAAGTAAACATGCAGTCAGAAATAGTGACCTTCCGTTGAAGCTTTCTGTAGTCTATTCTGATCTCCTTTCGGCAGCTGATTCTATCCCTAAATCACAAACGTGTGTTGTTGGGTTTCTTTAAATTGATACCTTAGCCTGAAGAGAGTATTATGGTATTAATAATACCATCTTAATAGCAGCAAAAGCTATTGCAGCATAAATTTACATAACACTAAAAGATCTAACCAAAATCCTCAGCAAAACAAAAATCAAACATGAAGGGAAAATAAAGATTCAGCTTATGAGGTATCCTTACATGTCAAAATAGAAAACTAAAGGCCTATTTTCATTAAGGGTTACCCTTACTCTAAATGACCCCAACTAATGATTGCTGAACTGTTGTGAAGTTTTTGCTACATCTGCCACCTACTCACGAGTATTACCTTTGGTAAGTCTTCTCCTAGGGGCAACTCTCTAAGTTTCTGAAAATAAGTGCATGCTCCAGTTCAAAAACAATCGGAACAACAACAACAACAACAACACAACAACAACAACAAACAAAAAAAATCACAGACATCAACCTGATGGCCGCTGATGAGAATGGCAGTCTACAAGTGACAAATCAGGTGTAAGAAATTAAGGTACCAAGCAGACGAAGGTGTGAATCAAAGTGCAAATCAGTACCGTTATACACTCTGCAATTTTGCATTATACTGGACACTGAGTTCAGTAATATGACTGTAAATAATAGTAATAATAAAAAGACCCATTTCTTCTTTAAAAATCGAGAACGAATGCACAGATTTCCAGAACACTGTAAGCCCTGAGGCAGTGCCCTCTCTTTTTCCCTCCTTGTTATCTACTCCAGTACTTGTGGCTGGGTCTGCCCTGGGCTCAGCTCCAGCGGAACGGGACGTGCCGAGGGCGGTCGCCTCCCTCCTTCACCAGCGGTTTGTGGAACTCCCGCCCGGCGCGGGAATGTATGCTCGCCCAGCAGTATTCACAGTAATACTGCAGACACGTGACGTTGGCACAGAAGAACGGGGCAAACTTCCCACCACAGCGCGTGCCCTGGCACTCATCACACATCTGATCGTCCAGCACGTATGGCTTCACTTCCACCTGGACCCAGAGAGGAAAGACAGGAAAACATGTTTAGCAAAGCTTCCTCACGTTTCTTCCCTTGAGGCCTTACAGTAGAGTTTAAGGACGGCTGTCGGGCAGAGAGAAGAGTGAGTCAAAGCGCCGATCAGGGCTTTGGAACCGCTCCATTTACAGGTGGTGCGATCACAGGCAAATTCTTAACCTCCCTCTGTGCTTCTGTTCCCTCTGTGGGTCTGTAAAGTGCGTATAATTTACACACAGACATGCACACATATTTGCCTATCTGTAAAATGGGTACAACAACGTCCAGCTCCAAGGCTGCTGGGGAGGATTAAGAGAGGCAGTGCGTGTAGAAGGACCTGAGCGGAATCCCGAAGGCCAGGCAGCCCCTGGCCGGGTGGGGTGAGAGAGCGTGGGTCAGGGAGAGGAGGCAGCTGGGACAAAGCCCGCAAGCAGGCAAAAGCAGGGTGTGTAGGTGGGGAATGGTGTGGCGCGAGCCAGGCCCGAGGGGAAGAGTCACGCTGGCTGGCCAGACAGGCTGAGATGTGACACCACGGTGAGGCTCTGGGCCTCCGAGTTTCAGTGACAAGGCTTCCAAAAGTCTATTATCCAAAAGTCTATTATCTATTATTCCAAAAGTCTATATTAAAAGTATATTATTACTGGGATAATAATAATAATAATAACTGGGATAATAATAATAAATGCTTAGCTACTAATAATAATTGAGACTTTATTTTTTGGACTTTATTGCCTTAATCTCCCCCTATAACTGGAAGCTTCACAGAGGAGAGCTTTTCCTCACAGCCCTTCAGGGGGGGGATTTCATAACTGAAACAAAGCAAAGCTGTGCATGTGGAAACCAAAAGCAAGGAAGAACAGAATTACCAGAGTTTTCCCCTTGTCCCCTTCCTAGAACTCAGAAAAGGGACATTATTCATGTTTTCATCTTGAATGTTGGAAATTAGCGAGATGGTGGCAAGTCTGTGATCGGGTCCCTTCCCATGCAGCCCTCCAGAGCCATTCTGGGGAAAAGCAACCATTGTGGCTAGAGAGACAAGGACCCGGGGCTTTCTGATAGGCCCTAACTCCTGGCGATTCAGGCTGCTTCTGGGTGCAGCCAGGAGGGTCTAGCCGGGCATGAGGCAGGGTACAGGAGAGGGGCAGCAGGGTGGACAGCTCATGGGGAGCAGGAAAGGGGGTCTACCTAGGATCAGACACTCAACTTTTCCTGGCTCTCCTCTCCTTTGGAAGGCCCCCCTGCTGGCCTCCTCCGGAGTTCTGTCTCTAGCCATGACTCCAATCTATAGGACCATCGGCTAGCTGGGTACTCTGACTTGGAAGACCCGCCCGAGAAGACCTGCATCAGCTCTTGGTTACCCCGGGGGTAAAGGTCTTCACTCTGGCTCTAGTTCCCTTCTTCCAATTTCCTCCTCCTCAACCTGCGGCTTCAAAAAAAAAAAAAATCTCTTGCATCGATCTCTGCATCATAACTAGAACTGTTGTGGCTCTGGGGTCACCTGCCTGGGTTGAGATCTAGGCCATGTTAGGAGCCGTGCAACCTTAGGCAAGTTTCTCTCAGGCAAGGCCACTCTGAGCCTGTGTCCTCATCTGTGCACTAGGGGAGAAAAGAATTCACACTTGACAGGATTCCTAGGAGGATTAAATGAGTTAAAGAACAGAAAGCCTTGGAACAGGCTTGGCACAGCCTAAGCACGAAGCATGATTCAGATTCCGGCCGCGTCCCCTCCAGTCCAGACCGTCCCAGCTCGACCCGGGTGTGTTCAACACCGACAGCCTCCGCGCTGGCTACCAAGCTCCAAGACTTCCCCGGCTCATTCTCCCATGAACATGCTGACATTTCAACTCATCTACTTCTATGGTGTTCCTGGTCACAAGCCATTCCGATACTCCGCAAGCCCAGCTGCCCCAGTGACAGGGTGCTCCCCGTCTCCCGTGACTCCGACACCAGCCACAGGCTGCACCATCCGCCCCAGGCTGCCCGGAGGGGCCCCCGTTCACACTACACGGCCCCCACCTTTGCTTACACTTTCTTCCCACTTCCAATGCTCAGCCCACTCCGTTTTATGTACTCAATGAGGCCAGGTCTTTCCTTTCTTTTTAACATAAAATTAACAATTTTAAAGTGACCATTCAGTGCCATTTAATACATTCACTGCGCTAGACAGCCACGACCTCTATCTGGTCCCTGAACATTTTCATCCCCCAAAGGAGGCCCTGTGCCTACTAAGCAATTATCCCCCCTTCCCAACCCCTGTTAATGGCCAGCCCGCCTTCTCTCCCTCCGGATTTAGCTGTTCTAGATATTCCATATGAATGCCATCACATAGTATGTGACCTTTTGTGTCTGATTTCTTTCACTTATCATCATCATATGCTGTTCAATCCATGCTGTGGCCTGCAGCAGTATTTCATTCTTTTTCATGACTGAATAATATTCTTGTGTGTGTGTGTGTGTGAGAGAGAGAGAGAGAGAGACAGAGAGACAGAGAGAAACAGACAGACAGACACACACATTTTATCTATCCACTGATTCACTGATGGATACTGGGTGGTTTCCACCTTTCAGCCACTGTGAATGATGCTGTTATGAACATGTATGTACATATATTTGTTTGAATACCAGTTTTCAATTCTTTTGAGTATATACCTAGGAGAAAAACTTCTGGGCATATGGCAATTCTGTGTTTAACTTTTTGAGGAACTGCCAAATTATTTTCCATAGAGGCTGTATACCATTTTACACTCTCACCAGCAAATTGGCAGAGTTCCAATGTCCCTACACACTCATCAAAACTTGTTGTTTTCTATTTTGTGACCTGCCATCCTAGCAGGTGTGAAGAGGTATTTCACTGTGGCTTGATTTGCATTTCTCTACGGACTAATGACACTGAGCATTTTTCATGGGCTTGCTGGCCACATGTAGATCTTCTTTGGAAAAAGGTCTATTCAGTATGAATGTATTAAGTGCTCTGGATTGTTCACTTTAAAATCGTTAATTTTTTTTTTAAAGATTTTATTTATTTATTTGACAGACAGATCACAAGTAGGCAGAGAGGCAGGCAGAGAGAGATGGGAGGAAGCAGGCTCCCTGTTGAGCAGAGAGCCGGATGTGGGGCTCGATCCCAGGACGCTGGGATCATGACCTGAGCCAAAGGCAGAGGCTTTAACCCACTGAGCCACCCAGGCGCCCCCTAAAATGGTTAATTTTTTATGACTTTAACTTCAATTAAAAAAATTTAAGCTCTTAAAAAAACTAGAAGGGGGGAAAACTCACATAACCATATTCTATGATAGTATCATTTTTTATACCTAAACGTAAGTAATTTTCTTAAAAAAATACCAAAAAGTCGCTCTGTGCTAAACTTGAATCTCCTTCATTGCTCTTTTCATATTTGTATTATTTTAAAAATGGTTATTGCCGTTCTTGAAGTGAGCAATCCCCTGCCCATCTTTAAATTGTCTTTTTGTTGTTGACTTGTAAAAGTTCTTTATATATGCTAGATACTAGACTTCCATCAGACATATGATTTGCAAATATTTTCTAAACTGTTTTATTTTGTTGACAAGGTCTTTTGATGTACCAAAGTTTCATTCTGACGAAGTCCAAATTATCTATTTATTCTTTTGTTGCTCCTTTTGATGTCATATCTAAGAATCCACTACCAACCCAAGATCATAAAGATTTACCAGTTTTCTTCTAAGAGTTTTCTGGTTTTAGCTCCTGTATTTAGGTTGATTTTTAATTAGTGTTGTATATAGTGTGAGGCAGGGGTCCAATGTCATTCTTTTGCACGTGGATACTGAGTTACCCCAGTACCATTTATTGAAGAGAACTCTTCTTTACCCATTAAATGGCAGCCTTGTAAAAAATCAGTAACAGGCCTAGCCTTCCTTAACTATTTCAGTCTCACAGGGATCTCTTCCATCCTCCTTTGAGCTTAATACTCCATGGTGCTCCTCTGGCATTTCCTCTCTATAGTCCTTCCTTGTCAGCATCTCTCCTGAGCGTCAAGTGACTTGATGATATCCTGGTCCAGAGAAGAAGGTGGTCTTCAGAGACTGTGGCTCCTGGGGAAATGGAGCTACTGGCTTATGAGAATGTATCAACTTGGCCTGACCTCCTTGCATCCGAAGCCAAGAAAGTCAAAATGGCGGGATGACCCCCCTCTGCCCTGAAGTTGAAGGAGCGCTGGCAGACCCAGGGCCTTCAGGGAACAGTTTTCCCACCCCCAGTCCGCCGAAGACCACTTTGATTCTGCCACCAGGCAGATGCCTACACTCAGGGGACTCCAGCAACCAGATCAGAGCCTCAATGAGCCTAGATCAGAGAGGTAACTGGTCTGAACAACCAGAATTCACATTCAGTGAAAGAAAGCTGCTGGAGGAGAAAGACAAGAGCCATTTATCATACATACAAATATCAAAAGAGCATGTAAGGAAATTCAAGTCTAGCACAAAGAAGACACTCTGGTAATATAATTTTTAAAAAGGTTACTTTTGTTCAGGTATAAAAAAAGGTATTGTGGTTATATGGGTTTTTCTTTCCTCTTTTTTTTTAAATTTAAAAAAATTAATTTTTTAAAAAAGATTTTATTTATTTATTTGAGAGAATGCTGGCAGGAACAGGGGAAGGGGGTGCAGAAGCAGACTCCCTGCTGAGCAGGGAGCCCAATGTGGTGCTTGATCCCAGGACCCTGGGATCAAGACCTGAGCCAAAGGCAGATGCTTAACTGACTGAGCCACCCAGGCGTCCCTTAGATTAATTTTTTTAATTGAGGTTAAGTCATAAAAAATTAACCATTTTATTTACTTTTATAAAGATTTGAGAGGTAGAGACAGAGAGAGACAGAGGGGAGGGGCAGAGGGAGAGAAATCCTCAAGCAGACTTCCTGCCAAGTACAGGGCCCAACAGGGGGCTCGACCTCACAACACTGAGATCATAACCTGAGCCAAAATCAAGAGTCAGACGCCTAACCAACGGAGCCATCCAGGCACCCCTGAGATGTTGTACTTGACTATCCAGGTTAATTCTGTTTTTCCCAATACACAGACATGCAGCTATTAAAATAAAATGGACTTCTCTGTTATCAATAAACTACAACGCACAGAGACACTAATTTACGGGGATCATATTACCGATCTCCACTTCCATTATTAAAGTCAAAATAGAACAGAGTGCTATGCAAAGCCAGTCATATCATAGAACAGACATTCTGTTTTAAAGAAATTTGCAGGTACAGGAGATGAAGACTTTCCAGAGAGACACCTGGATTCATCCCACACACCTAAAAGCGATGACCATGCCCAAGGCTGCTGTCAAACACGTGGAACTTACTGATGAACTGTGATAACCATTAAGGATAAGGAGGACTGATGTGGATAAGCAGCTGTAAGCTGGATAAAGGGAATGATATATTTAGAATGATATAAACAAAGAGAAAGCCATACCTAAACTGTTCTCAATGCTGACACTGTTTTGCATCTAACAAGCTAGAGAGAATATTCTGTCTTCAGTTTTTTTGATATCAGTCAACAAAATGACCTTCCAGTGTAAAAAAGCAATGACCGAAGAGCTCTTGGTGGCAGAGGGGAGATACCTAGGGAGAACATGAACCATTCCCAGATCCAGGATTCCCTCTCCTTAGGCCTGAAAGGTTGTAGAAAAGAGGAGGGGCGCATTCGTCAAGGTTAAAGCTCAGTTTGAATGATGTGCTAACTGTCCTCTTAAGGACAGCTAAAGAATGGGCCCTGCTGCAGTCTGCCCCATGGTGACAGGAACCACTGAATGAAGTCTGCCAGATACCCAGCCACCCCAAGCAGGTAAGGCATGCTCACAGGGGACTGGAAGTTGAGTAGAAGCAAAGATTTTAGATAATGGAGTCAGAGCGGACAAACTGGAGAAAGAGGCCAGGAGGTAATAATTTAATAGGGATAAACGAAGAGGCTTGCTCAGAAGCCAGGTAGGCCATTTCTTATCATCTGCAACAACACGCTTCCTGGAAAAAACATTTTATTTGGTGCACTAAAGCTTTTAAACATGATGTGCTCCTAATCTCCTTGGCATGTGTCACAGAGAACATCTATCCATGCCTAAAAACCACAGCAATCTCATTAGCATTCCCACTGAACACGGTGTCTTTACAGTTGCTAAAGCAGGCTCTCTACCAGCAGGAAATACAAAGATTGTTTAGACATAAATTTTTAGTTTTTCAATGGACCATGAACTGGAATCCTGCTGTTTAGAAAGCAGATGACAGATGCCTAAGGCAATTAAAGCAGCGATGCGAAAATGGCTTTTCCTTAGCAACAAAGTTATCCACAACCTTCCAGATATAGCAAATTCACAGTTATTTAATTTTAGAAGCAATCTGGGGGTAGATTAAAAAAAATACAGGAAATGGTTTGAATTTTCTTTTTACCTTTCAAAGGATGGGGCTTACTATTTTTCATATTCTCGAGTGTGAGGGCAAGAAAGGTTTTAAAGTTGTCCTTGTGCCTTTCCCACAGTTCAGAGCGTGCTTGTGTGTGCTTATGTTGACACCTTTGCCATATGTTTCTGGAGTGTGGAGAGAGCTGTGAGCGCTCTGCTGCGTGAAACAAAGAAGGGCCAGCTGACAGTAGCCCACGCGATCCATGGATTCACCCCTAGTCTAGTTTTCTTCCACGCTGCTTGGCAATGGGGCGGGGGATGAGGATCTGAACCAGCTCCAAACCACGTTCTAGCAGAAGAGTGTACCGTGTGGAGAACGAAGGGTAAGAAAATCATTACCAATCTGTAAACGCACGACTGCCATGGCGTCACCACCCTCCCAGAACGCAGAAGGGCAGAGCACCCTGGCTCTGTCTGCTCACTGGCTGTCGCGGTCTTGCAGGCCTCAGTTTTCCCTACCCCATGAGAGGTGTGCACCAGCTCTTCCAAGTGAGAATCGGCACTCACCAACAAACCGCTAACTGACTAGTACTCTCGGACTTCTGGGGTTAAAGAACTTGAATGTCCTACTGAGATAACTACTTAGGGAAATGGGAGCGAGCCTTTTCCCATTAGTATTCTCAAACAAACAGCCTCTATGCTCAAATACAAGCAGGAAAGAACAACATTTAATTATTCTAAAGAGTCTTCATATTAAGAATTATCCCAATTCCAAGAGAAGGACATAAAAAGAGATAACGGACAGGAGAGAGAGATCAAGGGTCAAGACTAGGAAGGAGAGACAAGACAAAAAGGTTCCACCCTCTTCAGAGAAGAGGGACAGCTTTCTTTAGATGACCCAACTCCATTTAAAAAACTATTTCTAGCCAAAGGCTCTGAGATCCCCAGAGCTTCAAAATAAGCCCAGGAAGGATTCGTTCTGACGACATCTGAACTCACTTCTAGGTGCTGCTTCCTCTCAAAGGGTCCAATCAAACATAGCTCTGACTACAGCTGGGAAGTTTTCAAGCCATATCCAGCAGGGCCAAGAGCAGCAGCAGAAGAAAGGCTGGGCTGTTGGAGCCCTGGGCTAAGGCTGGCGGCAGAACTAGGCTGAGAACAGCCCATCAGGACCTGCACATCACTTGCTATTGAGTCATCATATATATTCCAGCTGGGGCTGAGGACAAAGCGTAGTATCATTAGCATTTCTGTTCATATGGTTACTGGGTCATATTAATCTCTAAGCAGGCTAAAAATATAAAGCCTTTGATAGTCTGTAGCTAAAATTCAGGCCCAACATGTTTCTAGGGAAGAGAGAAAAAAAGATTAAATATGCGAAGTACTTGAAGTGCTTGCAAAGAAAGGTGCAATGGATAACATCTCATTAAATAAAAAATGGGTTATTCTGAAGTATGCTATTCAAAGCAAATATTATGCGCTACAGCTTAGCTTTCACAATGTTCCTTAAATAAAAGTATCAGAAAGCCCCACATTAGCTAACTGAAAGGCAGTCTCTCTGGTCCTCTGTGTTCAGCTAAAACAAAACAGTCAAGGGAACGTTATTTGTCAATGGTATATTGATATCAAAAGTACCGATTTCCCCTCTTATATAGAGACTTGTATGTTAAGAGAGACACTAGATAATCTCAAGTAATCAAAAGACAAAGGACTCTAATTGCTAAAGGGAATTCTTGAGCACACCTTCAGTGTCCCACCACCAGCACAGCCGTGCCGTTGTTCTTCCCCTGCCTCACCCCAGTTCTCTGGAGACAGAAAATAGATGCCCAGCAACCCCACTTCTGGCTATTTATTCAAAACAACTGCAATCAGGACCATGTCCACTGTAGCGTTATTCACAACAGCCAAGATGTGGCAGCAACCTGAGTGTCCACAGACCAATGAACGATAAAGAAAATGGGCTCTATCAGGGCACCTGGGTGGCTCAGTGAAGCTGAAGTCTCTGCCTTCAGCTCGGGTCATGACCTCAAAGTCCTGGGATCGAGCCCTGCATTGGGATCTCTGCTCAGCGGGGAGCCTGCTTCTCCTTCTCTCTCTGCCTGCCTCTCTGCCTACTTGTGATCTCTCTCTCTCTCTCAAATAAATAAATAAATCTTAAAAAAAAAGAAAAAAAGAAAAAGAAAATGGCTCTATCAACATACAATGGGATATCATTCAGTCTTAGGAAAGGAGGTCCTGACATGCGTAACAACATGGATGAACCTTCAGGACATTATGCAAAATGCAGTAAGTCAAACGCAGAAGGACGAATGCTGCAGGAATCCATTTGTGTTTCTAGGTAGTTGTGACATAAGCATCTTCGCCCCAAGGATTTTTGCTAAAAAGTTTTTTATTGAGTAACTAATTGGCCATGAGGTAATTTCATTGTAAAAAATAAAATCATGAGACACTAAAGAGGAACATTCATTAAGAAGGACATAAGGAAACATGAAAGTGGTAACAAAATTAAAATGACTTTATTATGAAATACAAAATATTTGAATACATTCAAAATGTATAGTGTAAATATGGGGCAATACTGCATAAGTAACTGATTTTATTTTGTGGATTATACCTAAGCACTTGTCTTCAAAGACTTTTGCTCAGAGTATTAAATCTTTTTTTCTTTTTGCTTGTTAACTCATCTCATTTGGCATCATGCTTTTTCTTTTTTTCCACTGAAATTCTTTCCTTCATTAGGAAAGGCTATCAGTTTCCAAATATTAGGATGCATATTTGTGAGTGAGCATCGCATTGCTTTGTGAAAGCCTGGCATATTGTCACATGTCCACTGACAAACGTCCCAAAGTTCTATGGGAAATGTGAGTTCAAAACTGTGTCACTGTGCAGACCATTAGGAGGGCTAAGATCTATATAACATAAAAACGGGAGTACTTCCTCAATGGAGAAGTGAAACCCAACGTTCAACCAACTGATGAAACCAAACTGTCAAACCGAACTGCCAACCAGCTATTTTTTTTTATCTTTTAGGGCAAAATTGCCTTATGGCCAATTAGTTATGTGGTGAAAATGCTTGTGGCAAAAATAACTACGGCAAAGATGCTTATAGAGGAAAAACTGGACATGTCCATTTATATGACAGATCTAAAGTAGTAAATGCATAGAAAGCAGGAAGTTGAATGTTGGTTGCCAGGGCTGGGAACAGGGGAAAGTAGGGAGCTGCTGTTCAAAGGGTATCAGCTTTCAGTTATGCAAGATGAAAACCTTTCAGAGATTTGCTGTAGAACATTGTGCTTATAGTTAACAATGCTCTACTGTACACTTAGAAACTATTAAGAGGGTGGATCTCACGTGCCTTTTCACCACAATAAGAAAAAAAAAAAGAAAATATATGATGGGTAGGACACACTTGGGGAAAGGGGATTAAGGAAAGGAAAAACAATCACTACTTATTAAAAAGAGAACTACCCATAAGCCAGTAATTACATACTAGGTATTTACCCGGGGGATACAAAAATACAGATTCAAAGGGGTAAATGTACCCCGATGATTATAGCAGCACCAAACTACGGAATGAGCCCAAATGTCCACCAACTGATGAATGGATAAAGAAAATGTGACATATATACACAAAGGAGTATTATTCGGCCATCAAAAAGAATGAAATCTTGCCATTTGCAGTGATGTTGATGGAACTACAGGGTATTACACTAAGTGAAATAAGTCAGTCAGAGAAAGGCAAATACCATATGACTTGACTCATATGTGGAATTTAAGAAACAAAACAGACGAATATATGGGAAGGGGGAAAAGAAAAAAAGGAGAGAAGGAAACAAGCCATAAGAGACTCTAAACAACAGGGGACAAACTGAGAGTTGCTGGAGGGGAGGATGGGAGATGGGCTTAATTGGTGATGGGGATTAAGGAGGGCACTTGTGATAAGCACCGGGTGTTGTATCTAAGTGATGAATCACTAAATTCTACTCCTGAAACCACTATTGCACTAATGTTAACTAACTAGAATTTAAGTAAAAATTTGAAACAACAAAACCCCAAACCACCACTACACACCTATTAAATTTCTGAATTTGAGCATGAAGAAGCAGCTGAAAACATAGTATCTTTCTCAAGTGGGTTCCCTAAAACATTATTCCCAAGAGATAATAAATTTCAGAAGAGTTCCATGATCAAAAAATTTGTGAAAAACTGCATATTGTTTCCTTCTTGCATTTTCACAATGAAGATTGGTACATAAAAGATTCTAAGAAGTCCTAGAAGAAACTTACCTATTTAACATTCTTCAAGATAGCATTTCCAAACTCACTTGACTTAGAAAAAGACTTTAAAAAAATAAAATAGATATTAAAATCAAAAGGGGCTCATATTTTACAGAGAACCATTTAGGAAATCGTGATTTAGGGGAACTAATTTTAGGGACAGATTTTGAGGCAGGCCAGACTACTGAGAGCTCCTTCTCCTGTTTCAAAAACTGAGATAACCAACCAATGTTACTCCTGTCTTGCCTGACATATTTAACCCCTTTTATCATGTGAAATTCTTTTTTAAAAAAATATTTTATTTATTCATTTGACAGAGAGAAATCACAAGTAGGCAGAGAGGCAGGCAGAGAGAGAGTGGGAAGCAGGCTCCCCGCTGAGCAGAGAGCCTGATGTGGGGCTTGATCCCAGGACCCTGAGATCATGACCCAAGCCAAAGGCAGAGGCTCAACCTACTGAGCCACCCAGGCACCCCTATCATGTGAAATTCTAATTAGATTGTCTAATGAATATCTTCCAGAAGAGTTCAAATATTAGTCAAGCTTTCATATAAATCAAGTATCTCAGTATCACTGTATACTAACAGAGCACTTTAAGTTTTTAAAATTGCTTTCATTAACACACACACACACACACACACACACACATACCCCTATCCTTCCTTCAAGTTATACACTAAGTGGTTTAGTGAGGACTAAACTCCAGATTGGCTTATTCTAGCCTATTATCCTTTCTAGTAGTAAAAAGGTCTCTGTGGGCTGAGTTGGCAGACTTTAACCAATGTCTTTTGCATGATTCATTTCAAGTTACAAACACCTAACTTAACCAATTTCAAGGAAGGGACACCAGGTGGCTCAGCTGGTCAAGTGGCCAACTCTTAATTTCAGCTTAGGTCATGATCGGGGCAGAGCCCCACACTGGGCTCCACACTCAGCATAGAGTCAGCTTGAGATTCTCTCTCTCTTTCCTCTCCCTCTGCCTCTCACTCATGCTCTCTCACTACAATAAATTAATAAATCTTCAAAAAAAAATTTCTAGGAGACAACATGGCCAAGTCGTGCTAAACAATAGCTGTGTGTGGTGGGAGCCCCTCAGATTTTTATTTTTATGTTATTTATTTGTTTATTTTTATTTATTTTTAAAAAGATTTTATTTATTTTTCTGATAGAGAGAGGGAGAGCGCACAAGTAGGCAGAGCAGCAGGCAAAGGGAGAGGGGGAAGCAGGATCTCTGCTGAGCAGGGAGCCCCAGGCAGGGCTCCATCCCAGAATCCTGGGATCATGACCTGAGCCAAAGGTAGATGCTTAGCAGACTGAGCCACCCAGGCACCTGCCCCTCAGATTTTTATAAAGAAATTGTTCCTGTTAATCAAATATGCTTTTGTTAGACTAAAGGAGATTCAACTGATTCTACCCTTATAAATATTCTCTGGGCCACACAGAGTAGACAAAAAGGTAGAAAACGGCCATGTAAAAAGATTACCTCTTTTCTAATGATCTCATTTTTCACACTACAAAAATCTTTCATATGTGAGTGATCTAGCCTTGAGTTATAAAGAAATTTATATTTGAAAGCTCTGAATTTAGCAGAGCTTTCACGTCCTAAGTGTTCATTTGGCATCACTTCTAAAAATACCATTAAAACAGACAGAATGAGTACAGGTGCCCTCTTTTGCCCTTATTGTACTTAAATACTTTAAACTGTTCCAGTTTTTCACAGAAATGCTGTTCATGGATTATAAGCAAAATTTAATCCTAACCTATTCAACTTTAGGTTCAAAATCTTTTCATTATTAGAGAAAAGATAATGCTAAAAATACTTCTTTCTGGACAGGACTTTTTCTTTCTTCAATCCTTTGCCTGGAAAATGCATTTAGGTGTTTACCTCCATAAAAGGGACTTGCCTCTATGTATGTCTTGACTAACATCCAACCAGCATGTTGGCAGATTAGCAGCTGTGTTAACTCTGTGTGTGTGTGTGTGTGTGTGTGTGTGTATGTGTGTGTGAACTTCAACTATTCCATTGTCTCTGTATTAAAGATCCTTGGTGGGGGACGCCTGGGTGGCTCAGTGGGTTAAAGTCTCTGCCTTCAGCTCAAGTCATGATCTCAGGGTCCTGGGATCAAGCCCCGCATGGGGCTCTCTGCTCAGCAGGGAGCCTGCTTCCCCTTCTCTCTCTCTGCCTGCCTCTCTGCCTACTTGTGATCTCTGTCAAATAAATAAATAAAATCTTTAAAAAAAAAATTCCTTAGTGGAACTAAGTAGGTGCTTTAAAAGAAAAAAAAAAAAAGAAGAGAGAGAGTCAACAATTAGCCTTGAATACATTATTAGGCAACCACACACTTTAAATCAGCCAGGCTCAGCAGTAAAGCAAATCAACATCAGCACAGCCAAAGTGCTTCTCCATCTGTCATTGTTTATCAGCACCATAAACTGTAAGACAGCCTGGTCTTCTTACTACTATTGGAAAATAAAATCAATGAAATCAAGCCTCTAAAAGGTGGTAAATTGTCCAAAGTCACATTACTGGGAGAAGAGCTAGGAGTGTTGACTCAGGTCTCGAACAGAACACTTTTTCACTATCACCATGTTCTCCGCATGGTAAGTACAGGAGTGGGCCTGGAGTGTACCCCTTCTAAGATACTGATGGCCATACTCCAGAAATGCCCCACTCTATTAGTGTTCTAGGGAACCTGTTAACCAGGAAAGTGAATCACATGCTCATGTGTGCCAAAGGCAGAAGATCAATGGGGAAACTCACTCATTTATTCATCTAAACACAAATAATTAATGTGTGTCCACTGTGTGTCAAGTATTAAGTGTACAGTAGCTAATGAGAAAGACGCCAAGAACTGCTGTGCTGGGCATCACACAACCTTAATATTGTCAACACAGGGACAAATTACCAACTGGCTAATAACTGGTGAATATTAACCATAACATATGCATAATGTAACCTTTAAAGTATTTATTTTAAGATGCTAATAATGTTTCCTTGGAAGCAAAAACAAGCATAAATTATATTTGCGTCATTTAAAACATTTTTAATTTTTTTTATTTTCCCCACCCCTTGTGTCATTTGTAATAATAATGTTCCATAACAAGAGTCATTATAGCAACTTAAAATGCCAGACTTTTCAATCAAATGCTATAATCCAGTGGCATTGCACTGGTTCACACTCACTTGTAAAAGGTTTCATATGAAGACAACATGAAAGTGAAAATCAAAAGCAAAACAACTGCAGAAGGGCACAGAAAATTTTCCAGTTCATTTTGCTAATGTTAAAAATGACCTATAAACATATCAGAAACTCCTGATAACAAATCCCAGATGTGCTCTGCTCTGTGCAGAATATGTTCACCTGGGAAGTTATGTGAACTACTGAAACATGTATAAAACCCAAAAAAGGACCTATAATCTAACTCAAGACGTTCTGAATCCAAGGTCTGTGGAAAAAGGACTTCATGGAAGAAGTGGGCTAAAGAGACATTCGTCCCTGGGTGAGCCCAAGGTTCTGGGAAGGAGTCCTGTGAGCAGAGGCAACTCTGCCCTTAACTGACAGGTTTCTTCACAGTCTCCAAAGCTCTGCTAGATTCTCATTTGCTACAAAATAAAGGAGGTTGGACGACTTCCTGTCTAAGGTTAGTAAATCCAGCTTCAATGTCAAAAATACTCTAAATTTCTTTATTACATCAGTGTTTTGTTTTGTTTTTTTAAAGATTTACTTATTTGAGAGAGTGAGAGAGAGCGTGCACATGTGTGCGAGTGAGCGAGCAGGGGGATGGGCAGAAGAAGAGGATCTCAAGCAGACTCCCCCACTGAGCGTGGAGCCCATTCCCATGACCCTGAGGTCATGACCTGAGCCCACATCAGGGAGCCGCCCAGGGGCCCCACACAAGTGAGTGTTCTTAATGAAGTAGAAAAGGAAAGCTGTGCAAAGTTTTGGCGGGCAGCTGGATTGGCCAAAGGTTGCTATCTAAGGGGTTCCATCTGAGCTACCTCTCAGTGAACACTCATTCAATAACTCACTCATTTATTCATCTGAAAACAAATAATTACTGTGTCCACTACGTGTCAAGTATTAAGTATACAGCAGCTAACATGAAAGACAGTCATTGCTCTCATAGATTGTATAGTCTAACAGAGTAGATGGACATTAAATGAAGCAATATTTCATTACAGAGGTATCTAAAGCCACAAAGGAATGGTAGATGGTATTATGACAATGATTTATGATGGAGATGTAAGCTCCATGAAGAAAGGATTCCTAAAAATACTATAATTAAGCTGAGACCCAAAGGAAAAGTAGGTATTAGGCAGGCAGAAGAAACAGTATGTATAATGACCCTGAAAAAGAGAGAAAAAGGCCAGTTATGATTGGCTCAAGAGGAAGAAGAGAGAACTAAGGCAAAAGACGTGTGCAGTGTAGTGAAGGGGAATGGAGGTAGTATTAATTAAGGATTCTGACCTTTATCCTAATGGCAGTGGAAGATAACCGAAAGGTTTAAAGGAGGACATTATGATTTTAAAAGGTCACTCCGGTTTTATGTAAAGAATGTACTGGAGATTGGCTAAGCTGAACTGGGGAGACCAGTGGGGAGCCTCCTCTAGATATGCAAGTGAGAGATGAGAGTGACTCACTCCAGTATCCCCGAGAGCCTTCTGTGGTCGCTTCTGGTCCTTGTTCTCCCATACATCATCCTGATCTATTCCGCACATTTACTGAGCACCCCCTGTGAGCCAAGCAGTCCCATTCAGACCTCTGGGCACATGCGGCGGAGTCAAGATCCTGGCAGTTCTGTAAGGAAGTACCATCAGAAGCCGGTTCCACCTCTGGGAGTCCTGCGGTTGCTAGCCAGACCGCGGCAAGAAGTTTGAGGTGTGGATTCATCAGACGACTCCAACAAGTCACATAGTCTTGGCGGACTCTAATTACACATAGAGCATGGGTCAGAAGATTTACATTCATAAAGCCAAAAAGTCTCTGAGGTGGTGAGACAAAATCAAACCCACAAAGGTTGTATTTTCTCTGTAGACCACTCCATCTAAAAACTTAGCCGAAGAGCAGCAAGAACAACATAATAAATACAGAAACATTTAAGTTCGCAAAAGAGAGGTCTTTTTTGAGAAAAGCTGGTTGGATACAAAAGATGTGAAGGAAATACACCAGTTAAATTCTTCTTCATGCACCCCCCCCCACCCAGTTTACCTAGGAAAGCTGCAACCTGAGAGCACAGCCTGCAAACAGTCCGAGAACTTCCAGGGTTCCTGGCATTGCTGCTGTGCCAGGGACCCTCTCCCACTCTCCATATGGAGCAAAAATGAAAGGGCTAAAGGGCTAAGAGCAAGCAAGTGGCCCGTAAAATGCTATCTGTAGCGTCTGTCTTGTTTTAGTTCACTGATTGCACTGTATCTGTATTCATAATGATGCAGACAACAAAGGAAGTTCCTCTGACTGGAAAGGTAAGAAAGGTTGATGCTATTTAAAATAGTCAAGGTTTAAAGGCAACTGTAGGCTAACATAAGAAAGAGAATATGACCGTAGCATCTTGGAATTTGCAATAGTAAGGGAAAGGGATTATGGGCATAGGAAGGTATCTGCTCCTGACTTTTAGGACAGCAAGTTCCAAAACCTTAGCTATGAGACTATTGCTAAAAACTTAAAGGGGTTATTCAGGAAAGAAGGTTGTGCCTCATGAGAAATTCTCTGTAGACAATCAAGAACAGAGCGCCCAAGAGATAGAGCATTACCTATGGAAATACTGATGTGCTTCTATATAATGGGGGCTCTCTGGAAAGCTCAAACTTAACGTTTTAGGAGAAAGAGAAATAAAAACAGAACTGGGGATGAACTTTAAAAAGCATCTAAGAAGGGTTCAGTTAACAGAGGCTCAAAATGCCAGAGTCAAAAAAATCAAGTATTGTTGGCTACATTCAAATTAAGAAAAAAAGCAAGAGGACAGAGTAACAATTTGGGGAAAGGGAGGGTAATGTTCACAGAGGAACAGTGAAAGGGGAGCCTACCTCAGGATGGAAGCTGGCTTGTATCTCTCATAATGAAGAAAATGGTCTCCATATTAGGCAGGGCAAACAAAGAGCATGGGAGGCAGAGGACAGGAGGGGCTGTGCCACTTTGAATGATTTCTAATTCTCTCCCTTAGACGATTCTCAACTCTGGCCACTGCAGAATGGACAGGTCCCTTCTAGACACCAGGCGGATGGAGGTGGCCTTCTTGTGACTGTGGCAACAGTCCCACTATACATACGTACAGTGTGTTATGTTGTATATATTGCTTCCTCTTCCGGGTTTCCCACTGGGCTATTACTACTGCCTTCATTATACACTGAAGCTCAGCATTTAAGTGACCTACCCAAAGTCACACACCCCACAGGGGACAGGACCAGATGTAGATCCAGGTATGTGACCCCGTGCTCTTTTCACTAACCAGGTTGTCTGTTCACTACATCTTCAGAGAGCAATTGATAAAATTCAAGCTATGTAATATTAACAACATCAGTATTAACTGTGTTTGTAGCAAAATGAATACTGTTAACCATCAAGTGTTAGGTACTAAACATCTATCCAAAGGTCATACAGTTCTGGCTGTTCAATGCTCAAATCTCATTTATTCTTCAGACCATCCCCCGGAGGGAGTTACTGATGAGGACCTGAGGCTCCTGGCATTAATTAACTTACTTGGGGTCACCAGTGACTAGTGCAGCAGAGATTTAAAAGTACTGAAATCTATTCTAGCTCGAAACTCCATACTCTTTCCACTACAACTGGCTGCTACTCTAAATGTTTATCAAGGACTTCTCTACAAGAGGGAAGGTACAGTTAACCCAAATGCAGTAGGCAGAAATAGTCACTGGCTTTCTTGAGTCCTCAGAAGTCTGATGTTCCAAATACATTTTCATAAGCATGGCCTATGATCGTGCTCACTACCTCTCTCTATTCTACCCAGGTCCAAGTCTTGTGGGAAGAAACACTAAGGGCCTGAGTATAGCAGGGGAAGGTGCAGGGGTGGGCAACAAAACAAATAGCATCTGAATTTATTGTGATTTTAAAAGGTGCTCAAAGATTGCCATATTCCCTGGGGCAAATGTACTTCCCTCCATTAAGGAATAAGCCAGGAGGTTGTTAGCCTGTGGGCAAAGGAAAGACAGAAGCATGGGGAAATGGAGCTTTCTCTATAGTCCCTAGTACGACCCCATCCAATCACTAGTTCTGGCTGCAGAGAGGAACAAAGAAGGCACACAGAAGAGAATCCAAGGCTCTACAGGTTAAGGTTATGACTCACCATGACCAGTGGTGAGTGCCATAGCCGTCTAAATGTTTGGTGTCTAAAAATCTGGTGTCTTAGCCTCACAAAAGTGCATGCACAAGGAAGTCCACCCAGCATCAGCAGCAGTAAAGAAAATCCTCCAAGTATAATCATTTGCCAATTCAACAAGGGTTAATTGAGCACCTACTACTCCAGCTACACATCAAGCAATGGGTAAGCAAGCACTGGGAATGAAGCAGAGAATGAGACAGACACCGTGCCTGTCTCTGCGGAGTTTACAGTCTGTGGGGGGGCGGGTGGTTTACTGCTACGAAAGGGGAAGGTCAGGACACTGTGGGTACTTGAAAACTAGGAATGGAGCTGAATCTTTATCATACCTCTCCATTAATTCAAAGAGTATTTCAAAATTCTGAAAAAGAATTGTTGTTCATTTTGATTAAAAAACAAACAAACCACCACTACTTATTTTTAAAGAGCCCAGTAATGTAGCAACTGTTTATTTTAGGCACTGGCTTTTGAAATTTGATCAGATTTATGTCTTAATAAAAATATAACTTGCTGAATATTTAAAAATCTACCAACTGAAACTTTCACCTTCTAAGTGTTGAGATCAGTGGGCTCCAGGAATTCAGGAGGAACAAGAAAAATGACCCCCCCACCCAACCCCGCCTTTCCTTAACCCTTGACTCTCCCGCCAAAAGGATGTATGCCCAGGTCATGTCTCCATAGGTAACCCGATACCTATGCAGGAAACAGATAAAAGACCCCCAACTCCCTCCCAGTGTGACTTCCCCCACTCCCCTTTCCAGAGTCGAGGAACCTTACCTGAGGGTGCCCACCTCCTCCCGGAGCAACTTTCCTGGCTCCCCTTCTCCGGAGCCCTGAAACTTCACTGGAGAGTGCCTTTAATAAATCTTGCCTTGCACCTACCTTGCCTGGTCTTGTGTTTACCTCGCCTGCGAAACTTTACACTAAGAAGCTTGAGTCAGCTACCCAAAATTAGTCAAAGTTGACCACAGAGAGTAGAGATTAAATGTCATAATAGAACATATTTGGGGTGCCTGGCCAGTTAAGCATCCCACTCTTCGTTTTGGCTCAGATTGTGATCTCAGGGTCCTGAGACCGAGCCCTGTGTCAGGCTCTGCACTCAGCGCAGAGCCTGCTTAAGACTCTCTCTCCCTCACTCTCTCTCTTAAATAAATCTTAAAAAAAAAAAAAAAACACAATAACATATTCCTTACTTTATTTATTCTAGTCTAACATATGCCCCAAGAACATCCTTTGCTGGAAGTGTTAACAGCCACTGTACGACTGCAAAGGGAGGTGTTCAATACCTGATCTGTTCTCCTACTTGTTCTATTAATCCATTAACATAGGTCTCAGATTATTTCCTCCTACCACCTTCTATTTCCCCAAACTTCCAAAGAGTGGCAGAGCTGGGATTTCAGGGATTTAGACCTATGTCTGTTCACAAAACCAACTGAGCACACCAGCTCCCTACATTCTGCCATGTGTCCCCACTTTAGATCAGAAGGAGCAAATCAGGATACCTCTAGTGGCCCGGCAGGTAAGACCGTGAAGCAGGAGTGCAGGTAAGGCATATGCGTATGTGTTATGAACAGGATTACAGGGACCTGGAGGACTATAGGGAATTGGAGGGGACTGAAAGAGATAGCAGTTATCTGGCTCCAATGTGTGATCTTGCAATTTTAAGAGAAATCAGAATTTCAAAATTTTATGTATACTCCCTGAACATTAACATTTAGTGTGAGTCCAAAGTGAACTTGTTTTAAGAGCACCACATGGGTCAAACAGGTCACTAGCTGGCAACCTTTGTTAATGCACTGTTGGCATCACCCTTTAAACAGCACCAGTTGGGTATGCTAAATTCTGCACGGTTATTTTCATAAGTGTAACATCACCCTGGGGATGGGTGAGGCAGAAGGTTCGTTAACGCCTGGCATACTGTGGGTACTCTCTTTTTCAGGCAGCCTAGAGGGACTCATGGACTGATACCATGTAAGGTAAAGCTGCTCACTTATGATCACGAGGTGCTTTTCTCCCCAGGGGCCCAGAAAATAAACTTCGTTTCTTTCCCACAGCAGTTATGCCCCGAGCGGTCGCTTACCCGTTTGTCAATGTCATTGTGTTGGAGCTGCACAAAGCGTGCGCTGATGGCTGCGATGTAGCTCTGCTGATTGGAGAACGCCACACGGCCAGCACCTTTGGGGTACTTCAGCTCCGGGTCCGTGTCGATGCCGGCATAGCAGACACCACCATACAGACGGTCCATGATCATTGCCAGTTCAACTGCAAGAAAATAAACACAATTTGGTATAAATGTTTAGAAGGTACTTTTGCCCAGGAGAAGGAAGAACTATTTAAAGATCATGCAGTATAATTAAGAAAAGAAAAACCCATGTTAGGTATCATGAGGGATGTCCACATCCGTCTTACAACTCAAGGAAGGAAGCGCCTCATATTTTAAAATAAAATGAAAAAAAATTAAGAATTTACATAAGACACACACAAATTTACATAATCAGAACTTCAACAACAGTATAAAAGGAATGATCTATCGGCAATCCTACTGTTCTAATTTCTGTTTAGTCCACTGGAGTGGGCCCTGGGTAGGCAAAGCATTTCAAACAATGCACTAACAATTATAAACAGCCCTATTTACTGACCTCTAAGACTGAAAGCAATTATTAAAGTCATACTGCTATATTAAGATTAAGCTATAGAAAGAATTAATTGCTCATTTTAACTGGAGGCAACAAATTTATAACCTTAAGATAAATCTCTACAATGAAAAAAAAATACTATACTTATTTTTTAGTATATTCTATTCCAACTGAGAAATCTCCACACTAGCCTCTCACACTGAATTCTAAATAATAATAATAATAATAATGATGATGATGATAATAGTAGCAATGAACATTTATTGAGCACTTAAAACAATGTACCAGGAAGTATGAAGGCAGTAAAAATACACCCATCCTGTACTCTGCTAAAAATCCAGAGGTCTGGTCTAAACTCCTTGCCACATTTTTTCTAAATAAACCTTTATATTGGTATATTTACAAAACACCTATACAGAAGGCATTTGGAAATTGGACCATTCCAAAGGTCTGATATCCTAGAATTATCCTCACCAATGGTGTCAAGGAGAGACAGGTAGCAATTACTTACCTGGATCCAAACTGCCTGAAGGTAATTGTTTACTTGATACTGGATGTCACTTCCTCCACGTATGACCATTTCTTTCAGGCTACTCATATGACTTAAGTCCAGAAGACTTAGCCTTAGCCCTGGGGAATGACCCAAGAACCTACTTCCCTCAAACACCTACATGTGATATTTAGAAAGGAGAAGACAGGGTAGGTGGATGATGACCTGGGTTGTAGCCAGTGTGCAAAGACTGTCACATCACACAACAGACCTCCAAGGGAATCAGTATTTGGGGAGAAGGAAAGCAGCCCAAGCTGGTGGGGTAGGGGAGGAACTTTGTACCAGACACAGAGTTGAAGGGCTGAATGGTAAAAGAACCCCACCAGATTTCTTTCTTTCTTTCTTTTTTAAGATTTTATTCATTTACTTGACAGAGATCACAAGTAGGCAGAGAGGCAGGCAGAGAGAGACAGAGAAGAGGAAGCAGGCTCCCTGCTGAGCAGAGAGACCGATGTGGGGCTTGATCCCAGGATCCTGAGATCATGACCTGAGCCGAAGGCAGAACCTTTAACCCACTGTGCCACCCAGGCACACCCCCCTCCACCAGATTTCTATGAACAGAACGAAAGCCAAGCATTACTGGTTTCTGTAGTATGAAGCTGCTGAGCCGGTAAGAAAAGCTTTGTTGCTAACAGAAAGGATGTCTTTCTACTTAACTTCTCCAAAATTTCTCTCCATACCAGACTGCCTAATATTGGTGATTATTTTCTAAGTGCCTGTTTTTAAGAAGATTGATCTGCAACCAACAGGTTCTGGAATTTTCAGAAAATAATAAGTTAGCAATATCTAGGCCCTAGAATAGGTACTACTGAAGACAGAACAGCAGAAAGCCATCCCAATTATTCCATTATGATCAGAATTTCCGAGTCATATCAACCAAAGAGCATTGCTGATTACAGCCCAAGTGGACTCTGACTGCAGTCTTAGGGCAGGATCCAGGAATCACATTCATTCAAATTATGCAATAAGAATCATGCACATACTCTGGGTATCAGAGTTCAGTGGGTCCTCATACTTTAGCCCAACAACCTCTGATGGCTTGAGGACTTCTTCACATGGCTAATAGTATTCCAGTGACAGAGACCAAGACATTGAAAGTAGAAATAATTAAATTCAGTCATTAATGAATTCCTGTTGTTGGTCAATGGACTTATTAAAACAAGCAACCTCAGGAACTGGAAATTAAACCCCAATTTTCCAAAGACCAAGCTTCTCATGGAATGGCATAAGAGAGTAAACACTCCATCAGCCTGGTGAACAGCCAGGAGAAGAATGCTGGCAAGGGGCTAACTGGCACTTGTCTTCCACCCTTAGAAAGGACTCAGGAATGCATCCGATTTAGAAAGAACATTTACCACCTGTAAGCTTGAAGCTCCAGCTAAGGAAAGTTACTATAACCACAGGTTCTTCTACAGCATAGTGGTCTCCAAAGGAATTTTAGGGATCCTGGGCTGTCAGAGAAGGTGCCCTCCAGAGCACAAACATTCTATTACTTCATGAATCTAGCTGCTAGAAAATCATCTTCACATGCCAAAGATGAGGTCATGACTGATGTTGCTGGCAGTTAAGTACTTTCGATAGGAAGCAAACCCTCACTCACATAAGCTAATTATAAACAAATCATTTCCACTTATAACCTTATATACCATCATTTTCTTGGCCACCAAAAAGTCTGCAGACATTTGAGTGAATGAAATCTCACTCATGTGAAGAGCAATTTGTTGGGAAGCTAGAAGAAACTGAGGTGACTGAAGAGTTGTTTTGGGAAAGAGTATGAAGATTTCCCATCTCTCTTTCTACCCTAATCCATGTTTTAACTACAGAGGGTCTAACACTATGATCACCCTTGAAGAAAAGTAAATAACAGTCAAACAACTGCTGCTTATATTTGGTCCTTTACTCAATCAGCAAATCTTCACTAAAAGCACACTTCCTGCAGGCTAACCTCATGCTGGGCTCTAACACCAGAGTGGTGTTATTTAAGTACTAAACAGAGTTTCTAATTATTGAGAAAAGTTGCCATGCTTGGTAAAAACAGCCTTAAAAAGAGAGAGAGAGAGACTAATTTAATTCATCCACAACATGGGTGACTAACAGAAACACAGAACAAGCCTTCCTTAAATCCTAAAAATTTCTAATCTGGAACACTTTTGTATATAGAACATAAAAATTCACCTCTAGATGTCAAAATGTACAACTAGTTTTAGAGACTAGGTTTTAAAGGATTCTTTAAAGTGAATATCACCACTTAATACAGTAGATACCCATATGGATACCCTTCCTCTGACGTGGGTGAAGCTAAGCCATGAGTAGGGCTTACCCACTTTGACTATCTGGGAGGAGAAGAGAAAAACAGAAGAAAGGCAGTAAGGATCTGGCAAAAATCAACTAAAACCTTCATGGATTTATCTAAATCTTGTGATCTCAACCTTCCTCATGAAATGTGAGCCTTTGATCAAGGACATGTCTTATTCAGAAAATATAGTCAAACTGCCTACCAAGCCTCTGACAGTGAATCCTCATTCTAAACCATCCTCTGAAGAAGGAGGGACAGCATAGCTCCCAGGAGCAGGGCATATGGGTGGAGGCTGGGATTCAGACAGATGGAAGTGACAGTAGGCATAGCCAGCGTCCATGTGGAGGCTAGGAATTTTCAGACTACTTTTTATTTTTTCCTTACTATTCGGACAGTATTCTGGTCACCACAGGGGTGGGAATGAGCAGGTCTGGTAGCCATATCCAGTGGCATTTTATACTCTGGATGAGATGCTCTGTGCTCTTCAGACAACTCAAGTCTTCTCATGAAAGGTAACAGCAACACTACTATGACTCTAACCTACATATTGGCCCTTGTGATGAGCTTTACTGTGCCACAGCTGGAGAGGGAAACAGAACACTGCAGTTGTGTGTAGCATCTAGAAATCTATAAATTCCTCTGGGTTGTGGGGACTATGCCTCTGAAATTGAATCTAAACCCCAATTATGGTTCCTTGGATTTGCTTCTGAATCTTCACAGAGAACTGAAAGGGACTTTAGTTCACTAGAGAGAAAATCATGATGACGCTTATATCCTACCCTACACCGGGATCCTGTTCCTATCATTTAATTATATTTCAAAGCCAGCCACAGGCAGCGTCTAAGTCTGAGACACTATGAGAACCAAATGGGGTACAGGAGGAATGAGAAGTCTCCAGGGAAATATCAACACATTCAGGTTTCCAGATTCTAAACTATGAATCTAGAAACCACATTTTCTTCCCTTTGGAGATAAGAACAAAGCAGACGGGAAAGAGGTATAAGGCACCTCAGGTGGATGAAGAGGTCTGGACTTCAGAAAGAAAGGACAATTCAACTACAAGCTAGACTGTCTAGGTTTTCCACAATTGCTGCATTGGTTCACAGGGCAGTTCAGACATCTTAAGTGGAGGAAATGTGCTCATAAGCTTCCACTCTGCCTCAAATGTCGGGAAGTTAAGAATACTTTCAAATAAGTTGTATGAAAAACCAACTACATCAGAGAGATTGAGTGTTGAACTTGATTAAATCAGACTGGTACCAAGTTGACTGTTAAAAATGTTACTGAGACAACATTTCAGATCTCAGCTTGATGAAGAAGCTTTGCTCTGTGCAAAGAACATCCATACTTGAAGTCTGGAAATCGGAGTTTAAATCTTGGCATTTTTACTTATTGTGGCCTTGGCTAATCAGCCCCTTGGAACTCTGCTTCCTTATCACTAAAGTGAAAAGTCTACCACTTACAAACTCACAAGGTTATCAGGGCAGTTAAACATACATGAGAGCTCTGAACACAAAGCTCAGCAGAGACTGGTACTCAAATGTTTAGTTTTGCCCAGGGGGTGCTTTTCTCGCTACTCATAAATCTTTGCTTAATATTAACTTGGCCTGGTTTCTGCTCCATAAGCACCAATTTGTCCCAGTCTTACTTCAACTTTATGCTAATGTTACTCAACCTGCCAAGGACATGGCAAAGTTTGACATCAGTTGTGGGTGAGCATTAGCTTTTCAGGGGGAGAAAGAACACAAGCATGTACTAGCATTAGAAAATCCTTAACCATGGGGCGCCTGGGTGGCTCACTGGGTTAAGCCTCTGCCTTCCGCCCAGGTCATGATCTCAGGGTCCTGGGATGGAGCCCCGCTCTGCTCAGCAGGGAGCCTGCCTTCCCCTCTCTCTCTGCCAGCTGCTCTGCCTACTTGTGATCTCTCTCTCTGTCAAATAAATAAATAAAATCTTAAAAAAAAAAGAAAAGAAAATCCTTAACCCTAAAGGAAATCCAGTCAATCAAGTCAGTGTTCCAATTCTGGAGTTTATCTGGGACAACTTATACTGAACTTGGACTTGGTGAAAGAAAAAACTTCTACTACTGGGAAACCTGGTATGATTTCTGCCTGCTACTGCTTCACAGAACAACAGAAAAAAGGATATGGTTACAATATTCCTATTTCCTAAATCACAAATCGGGATGTGGTTCCTAATACATATGAACTACCAGAATGTTTATACAGAATGTCTGAAATAAGTGCCCTTAGAAAAATTTAGAATGTTCTCTAAATGTATGCATACATCACTAAGTATTTACCTCAAAAGCATTTTTTAAAAGATTTTTATTTATTTATTTGACAGACAGAGATCACAAGTAGGCAGAGAGGCAGGCAGAGAGAGAGAGAGAGGGGGAAGCAGGCTCCCCGCTGAGCAGAGAGCCCGATGTGGGGCTCAATCCCAGGACCCCAGGATCATGATCTGAGCCGAAGGCAGAGGCTTTAACCCACTGAGCCACCCAGGCGCCCCATACCTCAAAAGTTTTTTTTATTGTTTTGTTTTCCTCCCAGAAAAGCCATCCTCATAATAGTCAGTGGGGGGGAGGCAGAGAAGGAAATTTCAGTATTCATCGCAGAATATTAGTAGGAGAAAAACAGACAGGAAAGACTTATCAGAGCAATGGGAAAGGCAGGAGACCCAAAGATGATGAGCAAATGTAGGCTCCAGGGACTCAGCTGAGCAATCTCTCAAGATTGATCTGTTCTGCAGGACCTGGTTAGATAAACTGTCAGAAGAAAGTCATGAAGTGGAAGAACAGCTCACATGTCCCTAATGAGAAAGGAAGTCTGAGGGTTTCCCAGGCATGATTAAAGTTGGAAGTAGATGGGTTCCAAAGCTTGATCACTGAGGCAGTCTTCAGATTAGATATCTAAGCCTCTTGGGGTTAGAGTCTAAGCTGGGGTCAGAACACTCATGTTTATAAACTATAATCATCAAGCCTGGCACTCGTTTCCTCTCAGAGCAAAGAGATGCATTTTAGAGAGGTCCTTATGCCACAGGGAAATACACTAGGGCTATTCCTGTATTGAGATTCAGAAGACGTTGTTTGCATTATTGAATGAAGGGTGGCGACATGCTGTTGTACTTTCAGGTGGTAGTAAGTAGAGAACCAGGCAAACTACCCCTTTCCTGGTACTGACTCTGAAGAACACATAAACTTTAGCCACATGATGGCATGGTGAGTCTACCTATAGCCTTTTCTAGGATGGGGGTGGGAAGAGGTGAGGAGTGGAAGGAGAACAAGACCTGAAAAACACAGACAGACTCAAGGCAAACCACCCATGACTTGTCAGTGTCACTGAGGAGCAATGGAAGGGAGGGGACAAGAGACGATAGGAATGTGTATTTAACCTAGAGCAACCAACAATCAGGCAATCTAACGTTGGACAAACATCTAAATTTTCCATTGATATTTTCCCATTTTCAAGTTAATTTTTTTAGGCCTATGATTTTTTTTTTTTCCCAACCTGTATTTTAAAAAGGCAGGCTTGTCAAAAAGACTGGAAGGACCAACTTAAATTTAGTCAGGGCAATACTGCTTAAAACAGCTTGCCTTGTTTCTTTAGAATGGTTTGTGTGTTTCTGTTTGGTAAGGACTATATTTAGAATAATTTATTAGTGATAACAGTTCCTATCTAACAATGGGAAGATATCAAAGAGAAAAAGCCTCACAAGATTCAAAGGAATAATTCTTGAGTGATAACATTTTAAGTCACTGTAACATGTTAAAGGATAATTTTTGGCCTATGGTGAGGTGAAAATCAATCTGGACACCTAAAAGTCTCACCTGTTGAGTACTATTCAACCATGTCTAGTCTAGGGTCACCCTACATACAGTGCCTGAGATAGTTTTAAGACTTTTCAGAATTCCACGACCACAATACCATCCAGAATTAATAAAAAATGCCCTCAAGTATTTAAAAACCAAATCTGAGAATCACTGTGTTGAAGAATATAATTTAGTATCCAATTACTTCTGAGTTAGCAGTCTATTAATACATTTCTGGTTCTCTTCTGAAACCTCTGATTCTGTAGATGATGACCTGTTCAACGCGACAGTGTGATGTTCATTCAGTTTGGCATGGACATATACTGGCTCCGTGCCAGTAACAAGGGGATGCTCAATAAATGTTTATTGTTCAGGTCAACTGCATTGTATTCAACTCAAGACTGCCTAGCAGAGTCAAAATGAATTCTTTTAAAAATAGTCTTCTATTCCAAGGCACACATCAGTCCACAAAGTTCAGTGTGTTGCAAAGAAACCCAGTTCTGTGCACATGGATAAAAGCTGCAGACGTTAATTCTTTTTGTTTAGATTACATGGATTCCAATCTGGAAGGCTTGGAGAGGGAGTAAAATGCTGAGATGCTAATATAGATTGCTTAGCCATCTAGAAACTAGCTACACTTATGGGAGGTGTTGGCATGGGGGAACACTCTCACTAGACCAAGGGAATATAGATTACAACCCACACAAGTGTAAAACAAAACCATTTTAAAACAAAAAGCTTTAGTTTAACTTTAAAAAAAAAAAAAAAGGAGAGAGAGAGAGAACTTTGAGACTTATAAAAGGTATACTATCTAGGTAGGGAACACAAAATCCCATTTCTGACTAGACAACTAAATTTAATTCTTGCCTAACCCTAGGATTTGGAGCATCTTGTGAAGAATAGTAAAAAGGGTGAATAATAAAAAAGGGAATTTAGTTTCTAAACTTTTGTGTCTGTGACTTAAAAACAGACATAAAAAGTTAAAGCCAGTTCTGTTATTTTTATAACTGTGGGACTTTTTCTTTCAGAATTTTTTTTTCAGATCCCCAACTAGAAAAAATGGAGAGGGACCAGAATATGAAAACTAATTTGTACTTGTAGTTCACTGCAAAAAAAGAATAACTAGAATGCAGCAATAAATGTCCATTCTTTTAGAATACATATGTAATTAAAAGACTATCAAAGGGGATTCTTCTCCCTCTCTCCTCCAAAACGTAACACCAGTTAGAAAAAGACAGAATATTCCATGCCCCCACCCACATTTTTTTTTTCCAAACACAAGCAGTTTAGAAACAAAGGGCTACATTTGCCCTCATCTCATGATGCTGTTCACGTTTGTGTTAGCCCTTCCTAGACTCTATTCTGACAGCAGATAAAAGGGAGGCATCTCTGCCGCTTGGTTTTCTTCCTCTGGGCACAGTTCTCCATTAGAGTGAGAACAAGACCTAAAGATATTTGACTTTCTGAAAAACTGTAAAATTACAAACTTCATAATCACAATTAATATGTTTTAAAGTCCTTCAAAATGGAAACATGAATATAACTTTAGATAGGCCTACAGTTATCTTTCAGGAGTGTGCTTAAGTTGAGATCTGAATAAATACATTAGAAAAGCTGATGAACATTCAGAACTAGAAGTCATCAAAGTCAAAGACAAATAGCTGTAATTCTTTTTTTATAATTCTTGTATAATTCTTTTTTTCACTACTTCATCTTAATGGTCTCTGCTTTTTCTTTTCTTTTCTTTTTTAGTTAGAACGAAGTCGGCCTGCTTACGAATAACAGAGAAAACATTTCACTTTTGCAACTACAGGGCAATAGTGACCTTATTTTTTCATCTTACTTTTGAAAAATAAACTCAATTATTTTAAGCACTTTAAAAACTTCATTCTTACAAATAATTTTATTCTATTCTCCTGGTAGAACACTGTTCCGCAACTGATTAGATTTATATTTGGATTTAAATATTGAAGTCATCGGCTCAGCATCACTTCAAATGCCCCAGTCAGTTAGGATTCTGCCCAGTTTCAGCCCACAATTATTTTGTCATTTAAGCAACTTAAAAAAGAAAACAAACAAACAAACCAGGGAAGCTTTTAGAAAGTCGTAATAAAGATGCTCGAACATAAGTCATTTTTCAAAGTGCATTAAAAAAGGGGGGGATCTGTTTCACTTGGGAAGAGTTCAGTTTGCTTCCCAGCAACACAATTCCTAAGCAGTGGTTTGGCTTGTCACTGAGGGGTACACAGCTGCGCTGGACAGCTTTCTGATGGGGTGACTTCTTTCTCTGTCACACATAACAATGCTGACTAGCATGAAAATGCACACTGCCAAATGTATTGTTATTATTTTTAAAATATGTGGTTGAGAACACTAAATAGAATTCATCCTTTCAAAATAACAGTTTAATGAAATTGACTATCATACCATAGGAAAATAAAGCATTTGGGGAGAAAACGTTTAATCCTGAAAGAGTTAGCTCAGTGAAACTTCTTTTTGGACATTGTGTATAGCTGAGCAGAAACCTAGAAAATATTAAAGACTAAATACAAAGGGGATTTTGTTGTTGGTGGTTTTGTTTGTTGTGGTGTTACTATTTCCACTCACCAGCTCGAAGGGGTCGTGGAACTCCCCCAACAAAGATAGTTTTTCTGGGGTCCAAAGGCTGAGAACCATCCATTACAAAGTCACTGTCACTTAGGTTCCATGGTCGAATTTGCACCTGAAAAAAAGTCGTTTACTTGGTCCTTACTTCATTTCCATCAACCCCAAATGAGAATAAGGTGACTAAAGACAAACCCGCTGATTTGTGCATTTTACACATACATAACCCAAACAAAATCCAGTTATTAATTTATGTTATCTGCATTAGGTGCCTTTCACCAGAACTCAGGGGATCTACTTATAGGTACTCTACTCAGCACTCTAACACATATACCATGAAACCTTCAGAAACCACCTGTGGTTTTGAAAAAAGGCAGACTTTTAGAGACAGACTTGGGGTTTTGAATCGGATCCATTTTAACACATGATAGACTGTTTATAACCTGTCATAGTTCAGCACTTAGCTTTTTAAGAGCTCACCTAAAGAAAGGGAACAGGAATATGAGGAATATGTTCTAAAAATTATCTGTAGGTCTGGCTTTTAATTTTTTATCAACCCCTAAAATTGAAACATTCATCTTTCAGAAATATGGTTTAACACAGATCAACACTCATCGGGTTAGCATGGAATTACCAGCAATATCAAATACTGAAGCACACAGCGTTATCTATTTTTGATTTATCTGATTTTCTTAAACCAGTTTGGTTAAATAAAGGTGAGCCTAGAAATTGAAGTTATTTTTCAAAGAGTAGAAAAAGAAATCTAATGGACATACTTCTTTCTACTTGGTACTATCTCTTCACTGGTACTCTGACTTCCTGCCTACAAAAAACAAGGTATTTCATCAGAATTGTAACCTTAAAACATATTCCTTCCACTCCTTAACTCAATCATCAAAGAATAACTTAAAACAAAACCACACACACAAAAAAACCCTCCCATAACAAAAGGAGAGCTTCAGTACTGCCTGAGAATCAACCAGTTACTCAGCCAGAGAAGTGCTCGAGAAATGAGCTAGGTAGAAGCAGAGAACCAATGTCTATCTTTAGGGAACACACCTCTCCTTTCCCAGTCTCTCTGATAGGATAGGAAACATAACAGCTGAGTTTTCATTTCCTTAGTATCAACACAATTTTTCATTTTCCCCATGGCTCAACTGTCAACACTTAATGCAAAAAAACACATAAGATGATTTCTTATGTGGCTTGACTTGTATCTAGAAGTACTCTCATTTGAAAGGTAGTACATCTGTCAATTACAGTTTCAAACCACCTTGAATCAACTCGAGAACTGGCATTGCTCAGTTAGAAACAGTCCACAGATTCCTTATGATTGCTAAGTTCACCCCCTCCCCAACTTTTTGCCATTTATGACACTGTTGCCTTCACTAGTTTGTGAGAAGCAGTAAAATCTCCATTTCTTCCGTAGACCCTGAAAACATGGACCTGTTTTCAGTTCTGCTAACGTTTAAGCATTTGCTTCACCTTTATCATGTGGAAAAAAAAATAATCCTTGTTCTTCTCTTGAAACATTTCATCTATTTGACCAAATTACTGTTCCCTTGACATGTATCACACAGGCAGATTCACGAATACCATAAAGCACCACTTTTAAATTCCTTCATGAGGGCCCACTACTAATTTTTAATTAAAAACATAATTTCTTCATAATGTAAGAACAAAGATTCTAATGTCCCCACTAACAAAAACGTAGGACATATCTTCTTCTACACAGAGCCCTCTCTTCTTCCAGCCTCATCCTTGATAAATTTAAGGCAGTTTCAGGACCTGATAAGACAATTCCAATCATTTAGTGATGACTGAATTTAATTGTGGGTCACTTTGTTTCACAAATGAAAACAATTCCCTTGTAGTATCCATGGCGTTCTGGTTTCATTTAATCAGAAGTACAGAAAATGCAGCCTTCTAGAATAGCTGTAGGTTACTGCTGCTCAGAAAAACTCCCCAGAAGATCGCAAACCTTCCCACTGAGAGCTTTCATTACTGCCTCTTCTCCCGCCCACCCTTGCTTCGTTACATCACACACAACCCATTCCCTTAGCTATTCTTGTATTATAGATTAGGTAAAAATACAGGAAGAAGACTCAAGAGACAGTAATGATTAAACCCTATTCACAGAACCTGCATTTCCCAGCTGCCACAAGAAAAATAGCTCCCCAAAGCTCCCACCACCACAGAATCAGAGAAATGTCAACATAGGCCAACATCAGCACATTCTACATGCTAAGCAAAAAGTAATATTGTGGTACTGTTTGCACTGGGAAGTTCCATTCACACTCTGTTTTCCCTCTGAAATATAAGCTTGCTCTCACATAAGGCATGTTCTCCACCTTCTAAGTTTATTCTCAGCCCTCAGGGCCTGATACCCATATTTTATCTTTCTGACTTACACTTTGAATATATTTTCTGGTCCTCACTTATATATGTAGGTATTTCTCTACCTTTTAAATACCATGCTTTCTAAACTGACTCAAATAGACTGTAGAAAGGGGCAGAATACAAATAAAAGAACAGCTTTTTGATTATCTTCATTTATTTAATAATTATTTTTGAGACTGGATGAAATTAGAGCTCTGTTCTAATTCAATATAAACTTCCCCCAGCAAAACAGCCTTTACATATATAGGCATCACTGAGTGTACGTGTGAAACAAGCTTCCAGTACGTTGTCAAATAAGCTATACTCTGGGCGGTAGAGCCTCAACATCCTGAGGCCTGGGAGTTTAGGACTTCATCAGACAGGGTGGAAATTCCCTTACATGAGCCTGACAGTGATTCCAACACTCCTTCCTGGAGAAACCTGACCACATTTGCTTAAAAAGGTCACTCTAGAAAGAGGCATGGCCCATTGGCCTTCAGCCATGCCATGTCCTCATAGTATGGGTTACGCAAAACCAAATGTCCACAGCGATGGACAGGTAGCACAAACTTAACAGCCACCAGAACAGTTAGTCGTTAGGCCGGCAAAGACACCCGGGAGTAAAACGTTCCTTTTAAAGGAAGCACACTTCTCAGCTCCAGCAAGTAATTATTGTTTGGGAATGTGTTGCCAGATTTTTCCATTTTTGAAAAGTAGCTAGAAATTCAGATTTTTATGTGGAACTTCAAGGTTTTAATTTTATGCTGAGAAAGAATTCAAATGTTAAAGCCACTGTTCAGCTAAACCAAACTAACTGCAGACCAGATCTATCTTGTGGGCCTCAGACTTGTGATCTCTGACTGAAAGGTTTACTTTCTAGTAAACCTCACAGCTCCCAATGGAATGTTGTCTTCCATAAGCACTCATGAGAGAAAAAACAAAAATGGTTTTTCCTTGGTTTCTTTTTTAAGCGTGTATTCCTACGGAAGCTGTGGTGAGGATCATGAAACCTACTCTTTGGCTGGATTACTTGCTTCTTAATTCTTAAGAATAATCTGAATTAATATCTGAATTAATAATCTTCCTTGCATAATTGCTTATCTCCAAAGGCAAATCTTTTTAAGGATAAAGACAAAATCCAAACGTAAAGGTGGTGCTATTAATATATCAATTTATGCCATAGAATGTCTCTAACAGACTTCAAGAAGCCTAAAAGAATGTAACATTAATCATATCAACAGTTAGTACTGAAAGCACTCATTTTCCTATTCCAGGATTCCCAATGTATGTTCTGTGAACAGCAGGGCTGTAGGGTTGTTCTGCCAGACATGCAGTGTTTAGGAAAAGTTACAGGTTCTCTTCCTTCTTGGAGTTTCATGGCACCTATTGGTGTATATTAATCAAAGGCCCTTGGTGGGGTTATGGACATTGGGGAGGGTATGTGCTATGGTGAGTGCTGTGAAGTGCATAAACCCGGCGATTCACAAACCTGTACCCCTGGGGCTAATAATACATTGTATGTTTATAAAAAAAATTAAAAAATTTAAAAAAGAAAAAGAAACACATGTCAGAATAAAAAAAAAAAAAGGCCCTAAGAAGTTCTACAGGAAAGAAATCTGTTCAAATATTTTTTAATCCAGCATTTCCAAAATTTTTCTCATAACAACTACTAATATCCATATTTTGGTAATACTGCCCTATTATATCTTACTCTTAGTATGTAACAAAATATGGCATAACAAGGCTGAACCAACTAAACAAAATGTAGAAACTTCACTCCAATCACAGCTTTTTCTCACCTATTTCCTGCTATTGCTCTAAAAGGGTTGTTCTTCTAGAAATTTACTTTAAGTGGTTAAGAGCATAGTAAATATAAATAATAGTTCAAAAAATTGAAAGCTTTCTGACTAAACTGCACAAAAGAGATGTTTGGCTATTTTGATACCAATAAAGAATAAAATATTTAATTACAGTCCCATGTAAAAACCGAAGCATCAGTCTATGTAAAACTAAAAGTCATTCATAGGGATAAGAGCAGGCCAAGTATTAGGAAAAAAAAAATTTAAGAAATAGAGTGTGGGTCACTTGTTTTGACAAGAAGCTATAAGATCATTTTTTAGAAATTAATTTCATCAAAAATTTGCAAAAGCCTCTAAGTAAAAATTCAATATAAAATACATTTTTATTGTATCTTTAATAACTGGGTAAGAGAAAACACATAGCTTTAGTAAGAACAGTTTTTTAACATAAACCTTAGGGGTTTAAGTCTTCACACATGACCAAGCCACCCTACGGCCCTAGAATTCTCTGTTTAGACCACTATTTAGAATTTAGACATTTATCTACAAGTAAATAACAGTATCTTGAGCTCATTTTGAACATCTCACCTATATTTCATCCTTGTCTGATCATCTCTTTAGGTTACAAACATCCAACACAGGAACGTCCTACTGCTTAGCGCACTCCTTTTCATCTCTTCATCTCAAGACCACACCACAAAGCAACCAAACTGTTCAGAGTCAACAGTGCAATCTGGTGGCCAGCACAGGAAACTACCTGATCAAAACCCCTTTCCTGCTGTTTTCTTTCCCTTGAATTTCCCATAAAGTATATGGTGTAGCCTCCCTACCCTCTATTTCCTCTTTCTTTTTTCAATACCCTTCAAACTCCTACTCAGGAGGAGGTCTCCATTTTTCTCTCCCTAGTCATACAATCCTTTCAATCTACATGAATCATAAAAGCAATACTGCAGAAACACCAGGACTGCTCTCCCGAGCAACCAGCAGCATCGCCGCTCTTCTGATGGCCAGGATGAGTCAGCTAAACTTAGGTCCCCTGACATACAGCTGCAACAGCTCGGCTGCACGGGTAATGAACTCAGGCCCACCCCAGCTGTCAGCAATTCTATTTTAAGCATCATAGACCTCACAGAATGACTGGAGTGCCCCACAGTATCACGAATAAACAAGTTTGTGGTTTGTGAGGCATCTTTATCTCTTCCATGCTGAAAGAGGTTGTTTTATTATTATTAACCACCAAAACTAACACCATAACAGCAATAATTATGGTCTGGATTCTCCAAAGAACATTCATATTTGGTATCTCATTTCGACCCAATTTCTTTTTTAAAAGATTTTATTTATTTATTTGTCAGAGAACGAGAGAGAGCAGCGGGAGAGAAGCAGGCTCCCTGCTCAGCAAGGAGCTGGTTGCGGAACTCGATCCCAGGACTTTGGGATCATGACCTGAGCTGAAGGCAGATGCTTAACCAACTGAGCCACCCAGGCGCCCCTCAACCTAATTTCTACCACATAGCTCCCTAACAAAAAGGTGAGTCAGTTTCCAGGAGTTTAGATGCTGCTTATTATTTTCAAGTGCTGCTCTCCACCCTATGGAGAGGAGGAGATACCCTCCCTGTATCTTCCGGGGGAAGTGGCCAGAGAGCAACCTAATAGCTCATCGGTTTCACTGCTCTTGATAAGAGTTCTCTACACTGGGCTGCTCTGGGGCCTCCAGTCAGAATCCCACTGGGCATCTAAGCAGAAAACTAGCTCTCAGACTCAAACTATTTCTCCCACTCTGTACATAGAAACAGATTAACAGGCCCCAGAGAGCTTCATCAAAATAGGCAGGATTCTTCCTAGACAGGGAGCTAAAAGTAACCCTGGGAAATTCTCTCATGCCCTCCCAGAATGCCCCAGGTCCACCATCAGGGTCAGGAAACGGTCTAGGTACAAAAAAGAACGCCCTGCCACCTGTACCAAGCTGCACAGCCTGCCCGATGTAGGGAAACCGCAGGCTTTCAGCCCTTCAGCTACTTTTGAACAATTCAAATAGCACTCTGCATACTGTTTTCCTAAGGGCACCCAGTACCCAAACAGAGCATGGATAAACTGCCCTGAAGAGGGTGATCTACATCTTTGCTCCGTGCTTGACTTAGTAAAGCAAATACCAATTAAATGTAGTGATCAATACCCATACTTGTAACTGGAAGATTCGATGGAAATCTTCTCTCTAAAGGCTTTCCTGACTCCTTCAGGAATATCTGACCACTTTGCCTTTGAGCCCCCACCCTACGGCCACCCCTTATAAAACTTTTCTCATAGCACCTTGGACTCCTTACTTCACTTAGTATTTGCATGCTTGTTTCCTTCCCCCGGGCTCTAGGGTCCTCTAAGGGGGAGACCATATCTCTCTGTGGGTCCCAATTGCCTGGCAAAGCACCCAACAGAGTGAGCGCTCTGTGCTCATCAGCGTTCTGGTGAATTAACAAAGGTTTTCCTGTGGGGCAGACGTTGATGCCACAAGATGTCCAGCCACTGCCCTTCTACAGCTCCCAGACCACTCTCCTCACTCCACTGAAAGCCACCTGCCTGGGATAGGGAAATACAGTGTGTCTGATCACCAGTGGAAGCCCTGAGGCCTCGCCTAATCAGCGCAAATTTCTGATGTCCCCCCACTCCTGTGATCTACTCAGTGATCAGAACTGCCCAGTGCTCATCATCGCTGCTGATACTCCTACATCATTTAGAAAATACAAGCACGGTAGATGATGTCCTTTTTTTTTTTTTTTTTTTTTTTTATGATTTCCTTTTGAAAGAAAGAAGAAACTAGCACTTTTGAAGACATACACTACACCACCATGCTAGGCATTTGAACACACTGTCACACTTAAACTCACCATAACTTAAACTCATCATAACTTGATGCTGTAAACATTACCCCTACTTCAGAGATAAGGAAACAAGGGCTAAGAAGAGTAAAGTCAAGTCAGAACTGAAACCCAGGTTTATCTGACCCAGAGTCTATATAGATACTCTTTCCAATGCAATGATGTCCTGTGCCTGCAAGAGTCCTTGTCCTTCAGGCTACTTGGCCACCAGCCACGCTTCCTGAGAGTCACCTGAACAAGCCAAAATGCATTTTTATTTGTGAATGATTAATTTCTCTCTTCTTTCTAAGTTCATTCTGCTCCTTTTCGATTAAGAAATGACTGGTAGATTCTTCTTAAACCTACTAACAAAATGAGCAGTTAGAAAAGCTGAAGAAAATGATTTAGCAATGAACTGGCACTGTATTCAACTACTTTAACTTCCAGGTTCATAGCCTCAAGCAATTGTGCTCTTGCAGCCAGACAATTTTGTCCAATGTCTACACAAATGTGTATTTCCAGCTCCATGGTACTAGGACAAGGATGTTGTTACTGGCATGCTGATCACTAAAACTCTTGAGAGTAATATACACATAAAAGTTCAAGTTACCTAAGTTTTTCCTGGGAAGAAGCCTATTCTTTGAATGAGCTTCATGGAATACTAATTCCACCAAAACCTTCACATGTATAATCCCCAAATAGGTATATCGAATGCTGGATTAAAAAATATTACACAAATTTATTTACTGCAAGATTTCTCAGAACCTTAATATATCAACTTTTCCCAAATGTTCTTGCCTATGGGACGCTTAATTGAAGGAGAAAATGGATATAAAATGCATAAAATTCTCAACAAATGACATCTATTATTGTTATGAGCAAACCTTTTGGCAATGATGCTCTCAAGAGACAAGTGTCTGATGGGCCAGGTGTTCTTCAGAACACCCTCTGGAAAATACTAATATGGTCCCTTAAGGGGACCACTAGAAACTATTTTAGTGTATCAAAACTGCAGCATCTTTTAGACCTCCCTAAAAAGGAATATTAGGTCCAAAGATTCAAACACTAAGAAACTCTGGACTCAAATGCAAATTCAGAGAGTGGGGAGAGGAGAAGGCTTTATTATGAATAAGAGGTATTTCTCTCATTTTAGAGGAGAAATTTCACCTTTGGAGAAATTCTTATGATAGAAGTTGCTCAAACCATGAAATTTAGACCAAAAGGAACAAATAAATAAATAAAGAAGATTAGAAATGCTGACGATTTCCAAGGAGGGATATGACAAATCCGATTTGACTGAGCCAAGATAAAATTATACTTATTGTCTTAGGAGGTAGTAGGGGGAGAATGAAAGAGTTTAAGTAAATATACCACAAACCCAAGGGCTGAGGCCATCAATCAAGGAGCCCTGTAACTTAGCTCCTATTCATTTTCCCAATTTAATTTCCCTCTGCTCCCTTTCATACATTTGTGCTTCATCTAACCAACCTAAATGTTCTCCACTCATTCTACACAGTTTCTCATTTCTGTGTTTATACTTTTGCCTTTCTCTGCAATGTCCATTTCCCGCAATTCCATAGCTCCACCTCTCCCCTGGCTAATCTCCAAACCCTTTTCAACTTTCAAGGCCTAGTTCCAATGACACATCATCCAAGAAGCTTTCTTTCTCACTCCAGGTATGTATAAGCTCTCCAAAGCACTTAATCTTTATCTTCATTGTATTTGTTATTTTTCCTAATTTGACAAATATTTGAAAAACTTTTATGTGCCAGGCTCTATAGGTTCATATATTTATATATTTGTTTTATCTACCCATTATACTTTAACTTTCTGAACACAGGATTTTGTCCAATTCATAGTAACCAGCTCTAATGTCTTATCCATAGTTGATACTCAAACATGGTCTAAAAGAAGGAAGGCACATTACTTTGAAAAGATGGCTGTATGTGGGCTGGAGATAGCTATAATAGTAGGTGTGAGTCACTATAGATGGTGTAGTGATCAGAGAAGGCTTCAGGAAAGAGATGGCATTTGAGAGGCTTCTTAAAATAACTGTAGCAATTAGAAATTGAGACAGGAACAGAAATATTTCAGTCAACTGGAATATAGGGTTCAGAAGGAAAGCAGAAAAAAGGAAGGTTGGAAAAAACTTTAAGTCACACTGGGAAGGTTTTAGTCCCAGGCAAAAGGACCTGGACTGTCTGTGTGCCTAAAGAGGAGGGACTAAAAGTGCTAGCTCATATATTAACAGGAGTAGTAAAGACCAGAATTATAGAGAGATTGGACAGAATTAAAAATTAAAGAACTGAGCCAGCCTCCAACTGGTTTCCAGCTTCCTTTGCGCTCAACATTTTTTTTTCAATTTTTGTTTTTCAAATTTTGAGTGGATGACCATGTTACCCGAGCAATAACCAAAATTCAGTTTTAAATATACAGTTGACCCGTGAACAACACAGGTTTGAAATGTGCAAGTCCACTTATATGCATACTTTTTTCGATAAAGGCAGTATGGTACACTTTTCCTCTTCCTTATGATTTTTTTAAAAGATCTTTATTTATTTATTTGAGAGAGAGAGAGAGAGAACTGAGAGAGAGAGAGAGAGAGAGCATGAGAAGGGGGAGGGTCAGAGGGAGAAGCAGACTCCCTGCCGAGCAGGGAGCCCAATGCAGGACTTGAGCCCAGGACTCCAGGATCATGACCTGAGCCGAAGGCAGTCACTTAACCAACTGAGACACCCAGGTGCCCTTTTATGATTTTCTTAGTAACATTCTCTTTTCTCTAGCTTACTTTATTGTAAGAATAAGGTATAACAGTATATATAATATACAATATGTTTAATCAAGTATATATGTTATTGTTAAGGCTTGTGGCAATAGTAAATATTGGTGGTCAAGTTCCCGGGAAGTCAAAAGTTATATATGGATTTTTCAACTACATGGGGGTCAGTACGCCTAATACTCCCACCCCACCCCATTGTCCAAGGGTCAACAGTATAGCAAAATCAATCTGTCATATTTCAGGATATTTATAAATTGTGATTATGCTATAAATTGTAAGGAGGGAGAAGCAGGAAACTTCTAGGATACTCCTTCCAAAGTGTCTACTATGCCACATCTCTGGCCAAAGTGTTTTAGCAAGTAAGAACCATAAACATCTCCTTCCACACCCTGTCTTCAAGGTTACTGTTTTTCAGTCCTTATCTCTGTTAGTCTCTGGCAAGTTTCCTGCTCTATCCATTTGCTATTTTGAACCTTCAGGTTCAGCCTTTTTATATGTTCAAAAAGTGGAGTCACTCTGATGAGAGAAACCACTGTCACAGTGTCTGTCCAATTCACTGGAAGCCTGGGCAAAAACACAGCTATCCTTTGGGATGCTAGAATATCTGAGCAATGGAACTTCTCTTGCTGGAGGACAGAAAAAAATGACACAGCTAGGAGCTCTGCAGTAACTCCTGCTCTTGACAATTTATTTACCCTTCTTTGGGAATGAGAAGTCAATCGAACAAGCTATCAATACAGTGTCTTCTGCCATCTTTCAGGATCAGACCTATACATAGGGTAGGCTGAGTGGTCATAAATGAAAGGTAATCACTGACCAAAAGTATCTTCCTAATACTATCTGAAACCCACTGATTAGGGATTTGTTTGAGTTAAAAAACAAACATAATCTTAGAGAGGTGAGAGGGGACCTTGCTATCAGGCTCTGTATTAGGAAAACAATCTGATTAACCTAATCCACAAAAGGGAATGTGGGTTTGACTGGGGGGAAGGGATAAGGGAGAAGGTCAAAGGATAGAAAATCTGTGAGATTTTCTGGAACACTGTATATTTCCAAAGAGAAATCCAGGGAGGACCAGAGAGAACTAAACAACAGAATGGGGGCACTAGGATCCTGAGAGGTAGCCAAGATAAGAAGTAGAAAAATCAAGAAAGAGCCATAGCTCAGAAGATTTGGTGAATGAGTTCCAAAGGCTGACTTTACCTTGAGTTATTGCCAAGGTCCTCATTTACTCCCAATAGTTTAACCCAGCTCTCACTTTCTGTGGGAGCATCCAAAATGAGGTGGAATGTACCGAAACTTGGGTGGGGAAGTGTGGCCAAATGAGTTTGGGAGTGATAGATATGAACTGAAGCCAAGAAAGAGAAGGTTTCAAAAATGGAGCCAAAAGAGCTGGAACCCAAAATGGGATCCAGTTCATTAGAATTACAGGTATTTGGGGACTTTTCTGTTTCCCATCCTATGTTATATTCAAATTGTTTTTGCTGGAAATTCTGAGTATGCCTGGGTTAAAGAAATACGTGATCAGCAGCCACCATTCAAAATTCACCAAGCTCCAATAAAACCTCTTCACTTGAGTTCAGAAAATGAAAACTGCAATAAGGCAGAAATTTGTAGAAACACAGTAAAAGTTAGTTTGCCCATAAACATTTCCAAAACAGATAATTACACTAATTATTTTCAAAGTCCTTCAAGCCCAGGGTAATACACGTATTTGGAGGGAAAACAATCAACATACCACAGCCATCTGCAACTGCCACTGCTCATTCCCTTCTCAAAAGATGTCCAGTCCTGGCGAAGGCTTGCCCTGACAAGGCATAATACCCTCCTTCTCCCACAGAGCCAGGGACATGACCCTTCCAAGGTACACAAGCCCATGTGCTCATCTCCATTCTCCTCTCCTCAATTCAACAGCTTCTTCTTCTTCTTCTTTTTTAAAAATTAACATATAATGTATTATTTGCTTCAGGGGTACAGGTCTTTGAATCATCAGTCTTATACAACTCACAGCACTCACCATAGCACATACCCTCCCCAATGTCCATAACCCAGCCACCCCATCCTTCCCCACCTCACCCCACTCCAGCAACCCTCAGTTTGTTTCCTGAGATTTAGAGTCTCTTACGGTTTTTCTTCCTCCCTGGTCCCATCTTGTTTCATTTTTTCCCTCCCTCCTCACCCCCACCCCCCACCCTGCCTCTCAAATTCCTCATATCAGAGAGATCATGTGATAATTGTCTTTCTCTGATAATTCAACAGCTTCTTAATCTACTTTGGGCGTAACTATCTCTATGCAGACCTCTACCCCTCTGCCTTTTTTATGTATAAATATATTTCAAATCCTCTCCTACAGTGACAGAGGCTCTCTGGAGGTTGACCATTTACCTTTCAAACATCTGACCCCACCATATTGGGATTAGTCTCTCTAATCACACACTATTCCAAAGAGATTTAGAGAAGTTACCTCAGCGTTCTCATTATTTATTCAGATAAAGCACTGCATACTCGCATACTCCCATCCTAGCCACAAAGCACAGACTCTCCACATTGTTTAAATTCAGACTAAAGTTGACAAAGGTTCCTTACTCTTTTTCCTGACCTTATCCATGTTGGCTAGCTGCTATAAAAATTTGGTTATGGCCCCAGAATTTGAAAAATACAGGGGCACGGTCACACTTGCTAAAATCCTGCTTCTTCTGCATCGATTATTCTATGACTCAATATCCCCATTCTTTAGTGACTCCTTCTGCTTTCCATGCTGCAGGCTCCCCCTTATAAGTGGACAAGTCCCAGTATCATTCTTTTGCAACCAACTGTAAACCCTGTTCTAGAGGTCACCATTCCTTCCAGCAGACCTTACCATGTACATAAACTCTAAACTTGCTCTCCTAACTATAGCACTATTTGGCACTAATAGCATCATCCAATTATACTTGTACAAGTCCCAAATACTTTCACATTCATTTTTCTCTTACCTGAGCTGCTCAACATCCCAGAGAGATATCATATTCCTGCCATTTTATAGATAATGAAACCAAGATTCTACAAGTATTAGTTGACTTATTCTGAGCCAAGCAGATAATTTAAATGAGCTGGAGTCAAGATTTCTACTTCTGACCCCAACTCTTTCCCCATGCACATTTCTGAGAATTAATCTAACTGCTAAGCAAGCCACACATGGCTGGTATCAGTCTGACAGGATGTGCTGCAGGCCCTGTGAGAGATACCTGCTTTGGTCCCCTAGTCTGTATCACTATTTTTAACCCTATTTCCCACCCCTAGCACCAGTTCTTGATACACAAATTCACTCCCTCCCAATTTCCCTCCGTCCTACTTCTACCATGTTAACCAATTACTTTTTTTGTTGTTATTCTGAACATAGTCTTGCCCCTTCTCCACTGATAACCCCTCTGTCAGGAGAAAGGAAGCAGTCTTCTCTTACCCTATGACTTACTCATACTCTTTGGTTCAGAAACCACAAACTCTCTATACACATACATTTATTTATGGTTTTGGGTCCATGTTCTCTGTCCTTGCCTTCTCCTGCCCTGTTCGAAGCTATCCATTTGCGAGTGTAAGGTCCTAGCCCAGAAGGCTCTAGCTAGTCCATTGTGGGTACCATCCAGTACAATGCCTTGCATTCACAGGATCATAAACACTGCCGATTACGATCTTTTTAAAAATAATAATAATAAATTATTCCTGTCCTTGATCTGAAATAATGACAGAAACCAGTTGCCAAAACCACTAAGAGCATTGTTTACTTCAATTCAGAGTTACTGAATAGGAATTAGCTTAAAAGAGCTGTAAAGTGAAAGACAAGGACATATTTGTTTACACGCAGTCCCAAAGGGATAAAACAAAATACTGAGTAATTTGTTATTAGTTTCCCATTCACAAGAGTCCAGCTCTACTGCATAGCAAGGTCACCCCGGGTAAGAGGATCCTAGTTACCAGCATTCCCATTACAGAGAGGATGTGATCAGCTATTCCAAATGCATACGTGCTCTAACAAAGCATCCGCTGGCTGCGTATCACTTACTGGTTTATCCTTGATGGTGGGGCTGGACACGCACAGGTACAGCTTCCCGTCTTCTTCCAGGCAGGCATCTATCAACGCTTGCACTGAGCTCTCCTCCTGGAACAGCAGAAAGGCATAGCCTTGGGAGAACAAAAACAAAAGGATAGAGAGAGAAATCAGTACGTTTAACTCAAAGTACCAAATAAAAATTTACCTGCTATTTCACTTTGGCAACTTCTTACTAAAATCCAAGAACTTGAAATGGGACACAAGGAAGTAATAGTCACTGAGACTTTCTTATGCCAAGCATTGGGTTAGGTACTTGTAGACATTATCTTGCTTAATTCTCATAAGTACTCAGGGGAGCAAGTTCAAATTCCTCATAAGTACTCAGAGGAGCAAGTTCAAATTCCTCTATGGAATTTCCACGAAATACAAACACACCTCATTTTATTGTCCTTCATGTTATTATGCTTTGCAGATACTGCATTTTTTTTTTTTTTTTTAACAAATTGAAAGCCTGTGGCAACCCTACATCAGGTAAATCTTTTGGAACCATTTTTCCAATAGCATTTTCTTACTGTGCGTCACTCTGTCACATTTTGGCAATTCTCACAGTATTTCAAACTTTTTCATCATGATTATTATATTAGTCATGGTGATTTGTGATCAGGGCTCTTTGAGATTACTATTGTGATTGTTCTGGGGAGCCATGAACCGGGCCCACATAAGAAAGTGAACTTCATAGTTACTGTGTGTGTTCTGACTGTTCCAGTGACCAGCCATTCCACTGTCTCTCTCCCTCTCCATGGCCTCCCTATTTCCTGAGACACACCATATTGAAAATAGGCCAATTAATAACCCGACAATGGCCTCTAACTGTTCAAGGAACAGTCACGTTTCTCACTTGAAATCAACAGCTAGAAACGATCAAGCATAGTGCAGAAGACATGTTGAAAGCTGAGAGAGGCTGAAGGCAAGGCCTCTTGAGCCAGTTACTCAAGTTGCAAATGTAAAAGAAAAGTTCTTGAAGGAAATTAAAAGTGCTACTCCAGTGAACACATGAGTGATAAGAAAGCAAAACAGCTTTATGGCTGATATGAAAAAAGTTCTAGTGGTCTAGATAGCTCAAACCAGCCACAAAATTCCCTTCAACCAAAGCCTAACCCAGAGCAAGGCCTTGACTCTGCAATTCTATGAAGGATGAAGAGAGGTGAGGAGGCTGAAGAAGAAAAGCTGGGAGCTAGCAGAAGCTGATTCATGAAATTTAAGGAAAGAAGCCATCTCTGCGACATAAAAGTGCAAAGTAAAGCAGCAAGTGCTGATGTAAAAGCTGTAGCAGGATATCCAGAAGATCTTGTTAAGGTAATTAATGAAGGTGCTTGCAGTAAACAGCAGGTTTTTCAATGTAGATGAAACAGCTTTCTATTGGAAGAAGATGCCATCTAGGACTTTAACAGCTAAAGAGGAGAAGTCAATGCCAACCTTCAAAGCTTCCAAGGGCAGGCTCACTCTCTTATTAGGCATTAATACAGCTGGCGACTTTATGTTGAAGCCAATGCTCATTGACCATTCTGAAAATCCTATAGCCCTTAAGAATTATGATAGATTTACTTTGTGCACTATAAATGGAACAATAAAGCCTGGATGATAGCACATCTGTTTACAAGATAGTTTATTGATGATTTTAGGCCCACTATCGACCTACTGCTCAGGAAAATAGATTCCTTTCAAAATATTATTGCTCATTACAATGTACTAGGTCACACAAAAGCACTGATGGAGACGTACAATGAAATGAATGTTGTTTTCATGCCTGCTAACACAATGTCCATTCTGCAGCCCATGGATCAAGGAGCCATTTCAACCTTCAAGTTTTACTATTATTTTTTTAAGTTTATTTACTTATTTTAGGAGAGATCTCACACCCCAAGATCAAGAGTCGCATGTACCTCTAACTGAAACAACTAGGCGCCCCAGTCTTACTATTTAAGAAATACATTTAATAAGACTATAGCTACCAGAGATTCCTCTGGTGGATCTGGGCAAAGTAAACTGAAAACCTTTTGAAAAAGATCTACCATTCTAGATGTCATTAAGAACAATCATGATCATGGGAAGAGGTCAAAATATTACCGTGACAGGAGTTTGGAAGAAGTTGATTCCAACTTAAGGATGACTTTGAGGGGTTCAAGACTTAAGTGCAAATGTGGTAGAAATAGCAAGGGAACTAGAATAAGTACATTTAAAATGAAGATGTAACTGAATGGCTGCAATCTCAGCCAGTTTTAATGACAAAACTTTAACAGATGAGGCGTTGTTTCTCACAGATGAGCAAAGAAATGGTTTCTTGAGAGGCAATCTATTTCCAATGAAGATGCTATGAAGATTGTTGAAATAACAAAAGATTTAGAATATTACATAAACTTAGCTGATAAAAGCAGAGGCAGAGTTTGAAAGGATTGACCCCAATTTTGAAAGAAGTTCTACTGTGGGTAAAATGCTATCAAACTGCATCGTATGGTACAGGGAAATCATTTGTGAAAGGAGTCAATCAATGTGGCAAAGTTAATTGTCTTACTTTAAGAAATTACCACATCCATCCCAAACTTTAGCAATCCCCACCCTGATCTGTCAGCAGCCATGAACACTGAGACAAGATTCTCCACCAACAAAAAGATTACAACTCACCAAAAGCTCAGATAATGGTTAGTGTATTTTAGCAATAAAGTAATTTTTTAATTAAGGTATGTACAGTTTTTTAGATATAATTGCACACTTAATAGACTACAGTATGGTGTAAACATAACTTTTTAAAAAGATTTTATTTATTTATTTGAGAGAGAGAGAGAGAGAGAGAGATATCACGAGTAGGCAGAGCGGCAGGCAGAGACAGAGGGGGAAGCAGGCTCCCTGTTGATTAGAGAACCCGATGCGGGGCTTGATCCCAGGACCCTGAGATCATGACCTGAGCCAAAGGCAGAGGCTTAACCCACTAAGCCACCCAGGTGCCCCAGTAAACATAACTTTTATATGCACTGGGAAACTAAAAAATTGGTTTGATTCACTTTATTGAAATATTTGCTTTATTTGGATGGTCTAGAACTGAACCCACAATATCTCCATGGCATGCCTATAAATCTGGTCATCATGAGAGCAGGCAGATTCATCATTGGCCTGAGCCACAACCACCAGCCAAAAAAACCAGCATCATCTGCCCCCCAAAATCTATCAAGCTTTAGGCTTGACACATGCTACAACTTGGATGCAAATACAACTTGGATGAAAATACAATGCTAAGTGAAAGAAGCCAGGCACAAATATTGTATGATTCCATTTATATAAAATGCCAAGAACAGGCAAATCTAACAGCAAAACTAGAAAAAATATTTCTTCCTATCTTCTTTCTACTGGAAACAGTATCAAACAATCACCAAGCCCCAAGGAATCTATTAAAAATTCAGTGTTTTCATTTAATGTGAGAACATTAATTCCACTTGCCAAAGTGAATATTAGAGATGAGTGAGTTAAAACATGCAAATCATAAAGAGGAGGTCTCAGCACGTCCTCTCAAACCTCCTGCCTCACCATGTTAAACCCTGGTACAGATGGCTCACAAATGTCCTAGAGGCACACTGGATATCTTGTTCTTGAAGAGGACCCCATCTGTGTACATTATGCACAGATGCATCAAAAAAGCCTGGGATGGGAAGTCTGGGTTGCTCAGTCGGTTGAGCATCCAACTCGATCTGGGCTTGTGTCTTGATCTCAGGGTCATGAGTTCAGGCCCTGGGCTGAGCTCCATGCTGGCCATGGAGCCTACTTAAAAAACAAACAAACAAACAAACAAAACTGCCTGGGAATGAGGCATGCTCACTGAGCTGGGGATTTCTCCAGCTCCTTGCCACTAGAAGGCCACCAGGCTGACTACATTTTTCTGGCACATTGTTGCCTACCCTCTGAAATCTTCCACATCAATTCCTGCACTGAGCTCAACTTGTGCATCAGAAGAGGAGAGTATCTCCCCACAGCAGCTGAGTAGCTACCACAAAGACATGTAGATCTCCAATCAGGCCCCTCTCACTGCCATAAATGTTAACATGAGCAGTATACAGAGTAAAAACAATGGGGAGTCAGGAGTAAAAGCTTGCTACCAATACTATTATCAAGAAAAATATCCATAAACAACTTCTTCTCCTTTCCCAAGGAATGGCTCATAATACCTTACCAATTCCTTCAGGATAACTCTTTTACAACAAATAATCTTTTTTTTTTTTATTTCTTTTCAGCGTAACAGTATTCATTGTTTTTGCACCACACCCAGTGCTCCATGCAATACGTGCCCTCACCTACAACAAATAATCTTTTATAATAAATAATTTCTACTCCCTGACCAGCAAGCTGCCACTCTCAGTAATGACAATATTCTCCTAGCATTACAGATAAGGGGTGTGACTCCATTTCAACAATTTCCTTCAACCCTACTTCATACCTCAGGCCTTCCAACCAAAACAAAATTCACCAGAGACACCCAAAATCATCATGAATGGAACAACTTTATGGTACCTTCACCTACTAAAAACACCTTCTGATGCCTCAAGATCAACCAAACCCAGATGACAACAGAAAGAGTACTTAAAAACAAATCAGGAAGGAAGAATCCTTCAAATATATTTCCCTTTTGATCTTCAGAAATTTAAGGTCAAATTAAAGTAGAAAAAGAGTCCTTCTAGAATAACAAGGTCAATGTGAGATGATAATTTAAATGTGGAATTTGCCTTTTAGTAAATAATTAATATTTGAAGGATTCTGGGGGAAGCTACAGGAACTCTTAACACTATCATCATCATGACTCTGGGCTGGGCAGAATGGATGGCAGGAAATTGCTTTCCCACTGGTGCCACATAGGTTGGGGGAGGAAGGAAAAAACAGTGAAGGATTTTAGACAAGACTGGACTGACCATACTTCTCTGGGGTAAAGAGGAACAGGAAGGTGTGGGGTTGGGGGGACTTAATTGGGATAATTCCATTTTATTTGGCCAGGTTTTTACAGGGTAAATTTAATTAAAATTTTTTTTCCTCTTAATACCTGAGAACACATTAAATATAACAACCTCCAAAATGTTCTTGGCTACCTGTCAAAAACAACGCTTCCTGAGCTTTTAAATATATAATTTTTCATGTTAGAATTTTTTTATACTTGATCCCTAGTACAAATAACCATCACCACCAACTTCACCACCACAAACACCAGTTACAAAGTGCTTACGGTGTGCCAAGCACTTTGCTAATAATAAACACTTTACATCTGCAATCTCTTTTCATCCTCACAGTAATTCTATGAGGCAAATACAGTTGTTATTCCCATTTTACAGATGAGGAAACTGAAACTCCAAGGGGTTAAGGGACACCTCAGATTAAAACCCAGGTCTGCTTACAGAGCCCTCATTCTTCATCCATTCACTTATACTGTCTTGCCTAAAAATGATGAGGCAAGAATATCATTATCATTAGCAAATGAGGACTGGCTTGTTTATTATTTATGGTTACTTTTGTGACTGTGATCATTTCACAGTGTTTTAAGTAGCAGAAAGTGGTTGCCTATGCTTTAGTACTACAATTTAAGGTCTATGCAGATATATTTGCTCTAAAGTCCATAGACATATATTAAGAAGAACTGAAATTACGAATTTCAAAATCATCAGGAGAAGTTTAGGTTTAGTTTTATCTAGTCAATCAAAATGTTATATTTAGTAAAGATGCTTACTGGCTTTCAATGTATTTCTAAGTTATGTATTTATGTATTTATTTTTTAAAGACTGTATTTATTTGTTACTTGAGAGAGAAAGTGAGAGGAGGGAAAGCGAGAAAATCTGAAACAGACATGGGGCTCAATCCCCTTGAGCCTAAACCAAGAATCGGACACTCAACCAACTGAGCCACCTAGGCGCCCCATAAGTTATCTATTTAGAAAAAGGCCCTTGAGGGAGCGAAAAAGTAGGTCTCTCACTAAATTAAGCAAGATTTTAATAAAATGAATATCATCATCACAGTAATAATTGACTTAAGCAAGAGTCACCAATGGATTCTAAAACCATTGGGTGAATTTGGGAAGGGGATACAAGATATTTAATATACTTTTATTAAAGTATCACTTCACAGATTAGTCAGTATTTAAAAAGGGAGAAAGAGCCATTTTTAAAATGGAGAAATCTGGATGACAACAGTTTAACTAAATGATCACACTTAACATCACCAACAATGGGGCAAATTGACTTAATGTGCCTCCTGTACTATGTCCTTCACAGTGCAACAGATCATCAGCATACTATTCCTGCTAACAGTGTTTTACCTGAATCTCACTATGAGGAAATAATTAGATAATTCCAAATTAAGTGATATTCTATAAAGCCTCTAAAATACACCTATAAAATGATACAAAAGATAAAAAGCCTAGGAAACTATCTAAATTAAAGGACAGTAGAGAGATATGATAACTAAGTGTAAGACTATATTGGGATGGGGGCACCTGGGTGGCTCAGTGGGTTAAGCCTCTGCCTTTGGCTTGGGTCATGATCCCAGGGTCCTGGGATCAAGCCCCACACTGGGCTCTCTGCTCAGCAGGGGGCCTCCTTCACCCTCTCTCTCTCTGCCTGCTTCTCTACTTGTGATCTCTCTCTCTCTCTGTCAAATAAATAAATAAAATCTTTAAAAAAAAAAAGACTATATTGGGATGTTAAGGCTACCTGTTTAGATCTTGGATTAAAAAAAAAACAGCTCTAAAGGACATTACTAGAACAATCTGGATATTTCTTTTTCATAGGAGACATCCAGAAGCACTTAGGAGTGAAGGGTCCTGAGGTCTACAACTTACTTGCAAATGATAATCACAGACACACACACACACACACACACACACACACACACAGGAAAAAAAAAAGAGAAAAGCAAATGTGGCAAAATGCTGACAACTGGTGAATCTAGAAAAAGGCTATATAGGTGTTTGTTGCATTTATTCTTAATAGATTTTTTGTAGGTTTGAATTGTTTGTTTCAATTTTTGTTTAAATCCCAGTCAACGTGTAGTGTAATATAGGTTTCAGGAGTAGAATTGAGTGATTCATCACTTACATATAACACTCAGTGCTCATCAAACAAGTGTGCTCCTTAATCCCCATCAGCCATTAAGCCCATCCCTCCATCCTCCTCCCCTCCATCAACCCTCAGTTTTTTCTCTACTGTTTAAGTGCCTTTTATGGTCTGCTTCCCTCTTTTTTTTTTTCCTTCCCATATGTTTGTCTGTTTTGTTGGTTATATTCCTCATATGAGTGAAGTCATATGGCATTTCCCTTTGTCTGACTGACTTATTTTGCTTAGCATAATGTACTCTAGCTCCAACCATGTTGTCACAAGTGGCAAGAGTTCATTCTTTTTTATGGCTGAGTAACATTCCATTGGTACATCTGTCACATCTTTATCCATTCATTAGTCGATGGACATTTGGGCTCTTTCCATAGTTTGGCTATTGTTGATAATGCTACTATAAACACTGGGGTGCATGTACCCTTTCAAATTTGGATTTTTTTATCCTTTGGGTAAATACCTAACAGTGCAACTACTGGGTCATAGGGTAGCTCTCTTTTTAACTTTTTGAGGAACCTCCATACTGTTTCCCAGAGTAGCCTTATCAGCTTGCATTCCCATCAATAGTGTAAGAGGGTTCCCCTTTCTCTGCATCCTCACCAACACCTGTTGTTTCCTGTGTTGTTAATTTTAGCCATTCGGACAGGTGTGAGGTAGTATTTCATCATGATTTTGATATGTATTTCTGTAGATTTTAAATATTTGAAAATAAAAATTTGTTGGGAAAAAAACCCACAAGGTCTTTCTGGGGAATTGAGTAATATATTCTCCCATTCTCTCAAGGACTGTTTGGTATTTTTTTTAAAAGCTTTATTTATTTATTTGACAGACAGAGACACAGTGAGAGAGGGAACACAAGCAGGGGGAGTGGGAGAGAGAGAAGCAGGCTCTCTCTCAGCACCCACTAAGCAGGGAGCCCGATGTGAGGCTTGATCCCAGGACCCTGGGATCATAATCTGAGCCAAAGGCAGATGCTTAATGACTAAGCCACCCAGGGGCCCCCTGTTTGGTATTTTTTAAAGACCCAATAGTTCTTAAAATCAACTAATGCTCTTAGTGATTTAGATGTTTCAAGTATCAACTACAATGGGAAAATAATTTCGGCTTGTACGGCTATGCCCCAAACCACTGTTACATGCATAGACCAGTAGCTGGCCAAGGGATAGCCAGTTTCTGATTCAGTGAGATCAGCCCCAGAAGGAAAAATCCATGGTCTGGACACACAGAGAGAGAGAGGGAGAGAGAGAGAGACAGAGAGACAGAGAGAGAGCACGCTCTCCTTGCACAGAATCCAGCCTCCCTGATTTCCTGTGACCTTCCTAGACAGAACTGAAGGGCGCCTCCCCAGCCAGAGCCGCCTGAGTTCAAACACTTTTTGGCACAGAGGCTGTTCCAAACATTCTCGCTAACCTTGGCTCTTGGGTCAGAAGACCTACCTGGTTTGCCTCAGGACTCTTTGTCTTTGGATTCAATTCAATAGAACCAAAAATATTTATGAGGGACAGAGCATGAAGCTAAGCAATGAAGCTACAAAGAAGCAGCAGCCAAGTCCCAGAAAAATCTAACCTATAAATAAATGACTAAGGGACACGATGAAAAGTGTTGTGTTGGGGGTGTGTCCTACAGAACACTGGTGAACGACAAAGAGCAAAGGTGTCCAAACATCTGCAAAAGCCATAGAACAAAGGCCATATATGAGCAGGGCAATAATTAGTCTTCCAGGAAGGAAGGGGATTCCAAGTTCAGGAAAGAGGGCAGGCCCAGGCACAGAAGGTCAGTCAAAGGTTTGGCTCACTTGGAAAACAGAGACTAGAGTTCATTAATTAGAGTATAGGATTGGGGCAGTGGGTGGGAAGAGGTGAAGCACCTCATCAATTTCCTGCCTCCTGCCTGGAGAACACTGTAGTTCTCTGAACCGGATTCCCTATTCATTCCCTATTCATTCATGAAAATAAGTGATTTCCAAAATTTACTGAACACTTACTATGTGCTCTAGGCACTGCAGAAGAATACTAACATAAGCAAGACTTTATTCTTAAGGAACTGGTAAGCTAGCGCAAGAAAGTAATGAAGAGTAAGTACATAGAGAACCGTAATCTAGGAAGAACACATTAAGTATCCCAATTAGTATTTTTTTTTAAGTATTTGTAGAAACTGGACTTCACAGAAAGAAGACAGATCTTTCAGTGAAGAAGGCGTGGATAGAGAAATCAGGAAGTCTTTCTGTAGGTGACAGCAGATCTTAATGGCATGACAGAGTGAAAAAAAATGGAGGCCATTCCAAGTGAAGGAATTAGCCTAAGATAATATGTAGAAATGGCTCTGCAGATACTGCCCAAATCCACGGATTCCTGAACGTTTCCTGTGGGTTCACAACTAAACATATTTCTTTGACTATATTCACTACATAGGGCTGAGGCTCAAACATTTTGGGCTAGCCTGTTTTGTGTTTTTTTACTGCACTAGTAACTGTTTCTTTGTGGACTTCTGGCTTGGCAGGCGGGGGTGGAGGAAGGTAGGAATGGACAAGAAAACAAATCTGATGGGTAGAACCACCTCAGAGCTGAAAACTGGCAATCTACTTCCTGTGTTCTTAGTAAAGTCCTGTAATCCAGGGCAGTGACCTGGGGCATTTGGGCTTAAAACTTGCTCTGTTTATGTAACCTCACATTTCCTACATAAAGAGGTCCTTGTGAAATCGGCCAGTCTGTCAGTTCTAGTCACAGTCAGTTCTAACAAGCACCTGACCATGAAAACTGAGCTCAGACTGGGGGTGTGGGAGGAAACTGGTCAAACTAGTCGGGCAGTTTTATTATTACTGAGCATTACATTTCCATGGGGGGGCACTAATATTACTTAACACCTATTAAGCCTAAGTACTGTGTTGGTTTGAATGTGCCCTGTTTCCCATAATCCATTTAATAACCCAATGAGTAGTAGTAACACAGATGAGTAAACTGATGTTCAGAGATTAAATGACTTGCTCAGTGTCACACACTAACTACTGCCCACGTCTGAGTCCACAAACACCCAGCTCTTGCCCTACTGGTTGTTATCTCCCTCATTCAGCATCACACAACTTTTAACCTAACAGGTACTTTCATGCAGATGAAGCTTTGGTCCAAACTGCTTGTACAGTGCTTGAACTTTGACAATCTAGTTTCTCCTCCTTCCTGCACTTTAATACTCCTCTGATGAATTCCTGATGCTGCTGCCAATAGGTTTTCTCTGTGCCACCATTTCTTCTTCATAAAACGAAAGCCTTGACTAAAGCTATCCATCCTATTTTGAAAGACAACCCAAGTCTTTGTTCTCAGCTTTCAAAATAGTTCACCAGATCCTCTCATTTTCCCATTCCAAACCTTTTCAACTGATATATCCTCTCTTGGTCTCACTTGCTCATCCAATTCCTGTCAGCAAGTCCTGTCCCAATCTACACTCTCTGTGAAAACATTCACCCTGCCTCAGCCTGTCAAATTTGCACCTTCCATTTCAGTTCCTGAGAGCTACTTTCTTCCAAAGAACATTCTCATCAGGGGTGGTTTTGATTTCTCTACACTATACAAGCATCTCCCCCACTCCCAGCACTTCTGTCTGGACATAGCATCAGGTACTGCTCTGACAGAGTACCGGGTGTCCCCATTATGTCTGTGGCTGCTCAGGCTCTGTCCTGTCGCTGGTACCTTCTTCTGCCTACTCCTTTCTATATAGTCCCTCAAACTACACACGCTCTGAAATCAAAGACTCGTTCTTACAGTTCAACTTCAATACAATGCAGAAGAGGTAGGTGTTTAATAAAACAGTTTAAACCGAGGGTGTGCTAAGCTTTTGAAAGCAATAATAGCTCAAAAAAGGACAAAACAAAACAAAAAGACCACTCTTGCTACCCTGCAGTACAGTTTTTGTAAGAAAATCCTTCTGAGAAAGAAAACTTCAATCAATTAAAACACAGAATTCACTAAAGGGCATGAGTATTATAAGCCAGGATCTGCTTAAAAAAAAAAAAAAAGGCAAAGTACTACTCAAAAGCTTATAAACTGCAAAAGGTTAGGTACAGGCTAAAACCCTTGAGTTTCCCAACTTGGATCAGTTTATGTAACTCAGAAAGTAGAAAAGCTTGGAATCTGGGCCTAAAACAACAGACTTATTTCCATTCAAGTTATACTACAAGGGAAAAAAATGTGAAATTTGAAAACTTTCCTTTCCAGAGCCAGATTTAGATAAACTGAAGGAAAAAGAAACAGATGCCACGAATCCAGCCGATGCAGCTTCACAATGACCTATTTTTGTCCATTTAGAGTCCTCTTTCCTGTTCTTCAAATAGGATCTCTGTAGCTGGCTGCCTCAAAGTGAATCTGAAAGCCATGTGGCCTGGCTTGTGCCAGGTTCACAAACCACGCTGGTATTACATACCCTTCCACAATGGCATGACCTTGGTCCCAAGGACCAGCAGCCAAGCCAGCCCGTCCAGCGCAGAAGAAATACAAAATCACCTGAACAAACAGCCACTGAGAAGTACACCCTTCACCCAAGGTGGGTGGGAATCATCAGATCGAAAGGCATGAGTTATTCTTGCATAAATCTGCATGCCTGTTACTATTCCTGTTCACCCGGCTGTGCACCTGAATCCTGTCCTCCCCCTCCCCCCGGAACGGCCAGAACTGAAACTGGCTGCTCAAGTGGGCTGAGACGACCTCCTCCACTCCACTGCCAGCATCACCAACTTCTGAATAAGGTTTCAGAGCCACGTGGTCAATCTCCTGTCCAACATCTGCAGCTGGCCGCTCTCCTTACCTCTGTCCCACAAGTCTCTGCCAACAGCAGTACTGCAGCTGTACGGACTACCCAGGAGATGCCAGTTCTTTTCCTGGCCCCCGCCCCACCACAAGAGCTGAGACTACTGGCAGTATCAAGAGCAGCTGCTTAGTATAGAATGAGGGGAAGGCGGCTCAGGGTGGGCAGAGATTTTTCTGTAGCTCTAGTGATAGCAACTTTGGACACAGGCTAGTCTTCCAAGAAGGAGGTTATGATAAATATACTTATCCTCATAAAAGCTTGTCACGCCCACCTTGTCCTCCTAGTAATCATATTCACAGCCCCACATTCAAGGAAGCAGAACTAAGCTGTTTCTTTACTAAGGAGTCAAAGATTCTCCGGCCACTGTCTTTAGGATGGCCCTATGTCACAGCTAGGTATTAAAAAATGAACAGGGCCAATCAGATTCCCTCTTTCTGGAATTTGAGTAGAAATATGAAAACAATTTTCCCACTGGAAGCACAGTCAGAGACGAGCACATGTGCATAGAAGAGCTGAGTCACAATAATGGTGGAATATTACGATGAAAAATTCACAGTTCCCACTGCTTGAATCCCTGCAGCCCACCACTCCCTAGCATGATAGCTCCATGATACCTGGTTCTACCACAGCTCCTACTTTTGGGGCTTTCCTTGTCACTTTTTACCACATCCCCAACTTGAGGTAGTACAAGAGAACCTCTGATCCTTGTAGTCAAAGAACTCAATTACAAAGCAGTGCACTCATGTCCAGAAATGGTGTGACATCACCCAAAAGCTATATGGGATGTAATCCCATGCTCATAGCTACAGCTAAAGGGCAGCTCAGACCCACAGCCTCATCCTAAACCAGCTCTTGGAAATATCCCCGTTATGTCAGCGTGACTAACAGAACAGAAGAATTCAGGAAAAAGCCAAGGACCACTTCTGTTTCGAAGCTGTGAAAATGTCCCATGGGTGACACAACTTAAGTTGTTAATTTTTATATAAAATCCAGTCTTGTAAATAACAGCATAATCTATCAGATTTTATAGTTTAAACCAATATTCCTTTCCCACAAATGATACAGACTAGTCAAACAAATAAAAATGACTTCCTTTATAATTAATTCACCAGATAAAACAGCATAAACTCTTGGTCAGTCAGGTCTAAGCCTGTCTGATAACAACTCTATGATCTTAGGAAAAAACAATTCACCTCTTCGAATCTCAGTTTAAAATAAAGATTATATTAAAATGAGATGATCTTTATGGAACTTTCCAGCTTTAAAATATGATAGACTTCTACTCTCTGAGCAAGTAGTGAACTCATCATTTGCAAAGATAAAATCTATTCATTTAACAAATATCTGAGGGCCAGCCACTGAGTCAGGTATGCAAGGTACAAGGCATAGAACAGTGAACAAAACATAAAAACACTCTACTCTTATAAAACTTACATTCCAATCTAGAAAACAGAGAAACATGTCAGTTTTTCAGGTCATAGGCACTTTGAAGAAAAAATGAGAGTGAAAAAGAAATAAAATGAGGGTAAGAGGGACAAAGAGCAAGAGAATAGAGGGACCGCCATTTTAGATAAGGAGATTAGGAAAGAGCTCTCTGTTAAGGTGACAGTTGAGGAGAGGTCTGTCTAAGGGAAGAGATGAGCCGTCCACTCAGAAATCTGGGAAAAGAGGGTTTGAGACAGAAGGAAGTACTAAGGCCCTGAAGGGCCTGAGGGGACCTCAAGGAATAGCAAAGAAGTCAGTGTGGCCAGAGTGGGTAAGGGAGAGAATGACAGGAGATGATGTCAATGAACACCAAAGATTCAACAGATGTGACCCAAGAGGAAAGGGTTAAATGCTTCAAGTAGAAGACTCATACCAATGTGGTTTCTGGCTTTTGCGGGGGTCCATTACATTTCAGATCCGCAGGCAAAAGGTAAGTCCACACTGCAACGTACCATCTATCTAACTTGGAACTAAGCAAAAATGGTGCTGCAGATGTCCAAATTAGCATAAACATCATAGAGAAAATTGCTTTGGGAAGCCATGTGATATCAAATCTGGACTCATCAAGATTTTCATTTCTTTTTACTCTAGTTAAGCTCCTGCCAATTTATTCTAAAGAGAATCCTATGAAAGAAAAAAGAAAACCACATACAAGGATATATTAACAGGAAGGAACATCATTTATAATAGCTTAAATAACCAACAAGCCAGTAAATTAAGGTGTAACAACAGGTTGGGCAGACTCTTGAAAAATATGAAAAGTATATAGTAACATGGCAGGGAAGAAGGAGGATAGAAAACTGTATTTCTGCTATAATTACACTCCCCACAAAAAAGGATATATATGAATAGAGACTGGAAGGAAAAAAAATGATGATGGTTAGTCTGCTGGGGAGGCAGGATTATTCTTATTTATAAAATAACACTCATTCAGTGCAAACTTGATTTCTTTGTTCTGGTTTTCCTACTTCATTACAATACTAACACCGAGAATTAAGATAAAATAGAAATTCCTGTGATCATGTAGTTGACAAGAAGCCCACACTCATTTCCATTCCATGACGCTCTTTTTTTTTTTTAACATCTTATTTATTTTTTAAATAATTTTTTTTTCTTAAGTAATCTCCACACCCAACATGGGGCTTGAATTCATGACCCTGAGATGAAGAGTCACACACTCTACTGGCTGAGCCAGCCAGACACCCCTCCATGGAGACCTTCTCAGTAACGCTACAATATCTGATGGTCCTGATACACTTTCTTGAAGCTTCTTTCCTTAGCCTCTAAGGCCACAAATATGCTCCTAGTCCTTCACTCACCCACATCTCTACTGACATGTTCTCTTCTTCCTTTTAGGTCCTAACACTTACTATTTATCATTTTCTTCTCTCTCTTCTCTATAAAGATGACTCTCAAGAGATGTGGGACTCCAGCCCCAGTCTCTCCTTTCAAACTACCTAACCACAATCTCAATGCCTATTAGTAATTTCCTCTCAGATCAGATATGAGGACACACCAAACTCTACATGTCTTTAATCAAACTGTCACATCATCACACTGGTTTTCTCTAAATTGATTCCCCTACATTCAACAGTACCATGATTCTCCCATTCAGTGGAAGTAATTTTAGCACAACCCTATCATCAAAGTCTACTGATCTACTCGTTTAGAACCACCGTTCTATTACTGCCTCTGGTCTAGTAACATCTCAATGCTAATATCTTCGGTCTTTATGGTCCTTATTACTGCTTATGAACTGGATTACAGAAAATTCCTAAATAGTTTTCCTGACTCTGCATAGAACAACAAAATCAAGTAAAAAACCTCAACCACCTCTCCCTTGCTTAAAAAAAAAAAAAAAAAAAAAAGGCTACAGGGATGCCTGGGTGGCTCAGCTGGTTAAGCGGCTGCTTTGGCTCAGATCGTGATCCCAGCGTCCTGGGATTGAGTCCCACATCAGGCTCCTTGCTCGGCAGGGAGCCTGCTTCTCCCTCTGCCTCTGCCTGCCACTCCGTCTGCTTGTGCTCACTCTCAATCCTCTCTCTCTCTCTCTCTGACAAATAAATAAATAAATAAATAAATCTTTAAAAAAAAAAGGCTACAATGATATCTAGGTACTATGAAAGTATTCTCTATACATTTTCTTATATAATCCTCATAACAAACCAGAATTAGACACTATTATTGTTTCCATTTTGTAGATTAAAAAATAGAGATTTGGGAAAATAATCAGCTCAGGGATACAGATATGGCAAGTAGTGGAACAGGAATCCAACCCAGACAGCTTGCTCCAGAGTCTTTATTCTTTTTTTTTTTTTTAAGATTTTATTTATTTATTTGACAGACAGAGATCACAGGTAGGCAGAGAGGCAAGCAGAGAGAGAGGAGGAAGCAGGCTCCCTGCTGAGCAGAGAGCCCGATGCGGGGCTCGATCCCAGGACCCTGGGATCATGACCTGAGCCGAAGGCAGAGGCTTTTACCCACTGAGCCACCCAGGCGCCCCAAGAGCCTTTATTCTTGATCACTGTTTACTCGGCCTAGGTCCTAGGCTTGGCCATCAGGCTACCACATAATCCTGCCTTAATTAAGCCTGCTGCCTACCTCTGGGCCATCCTTATTTCAAAATGAGAATAGTAGAGTGCAATATTTAAGAGCCTTGGGCTCTGAGGCCAGCCTATTCAGGCTCAAATCCCAGATCTACCATTTAATACATGACCATGGACAAATTGCCCTCTTCTAAATCTGTTTCTTCTTCTATATAAAAATGGGAATACTAAAGGTGTCTACCTTGTGCAGTTGAGAAGAATAAATATGATTTAGAGAACAGTAACCCAATGCCTGGCAAGCCCTCAGTAAAGGTTAGCCATCTTAATTATCATAATTCTAACCCCCTGCAATTTCTGCCTATTCTTTTCCTGCCCAGGTTTGAAGATCAAGGTCTTGCACAGCCCACAGCAATCTGTTCCTCTTCTGCCTGCACAGAATATTTTTTGCTTACTTGTCATTAAGCATAAGTTTATCTGTATTTTAATAAAAATAACAGTATCATTCAGAATATCTACTGTATGCAGGGACTGCTTTAATCACCCCACATGAACTTACGTACTTGTTTTAATCCTCATCATGACCTTCTGAAGTAGGTACTATCATGATCCTTCTTTTGCAGATGATGAAACTAAGGCACAGTAAGGTTAAAGAACAAGCCTAAGGTCGTACAATAGGTGGAGGAGCTCAGCAAGTCTAGTTCCAGAACCCATGCTCTTTACCATTATTTAGCATTTCACATCTGTTATTTCCAGGTCTCCTCCAAGAAACTGCAACCTTCTCAAAAACAAGAATGGTAGCTTCTCTAGATCCCCCATAAGGCCAAAAATGGACTCTTCCACAGATGGACAAGGAACAAACATTGGATGGATTGATATTCCCAATGCTGCATCATCACTTGCATCAGGACCTCAGCCCTCTGCATTTTATTCTGTTCTCTCACCACCCCTTTTCAATAACTATCTTAAATTACCTGCACCCAAGATATTTTTAAAAATTTATTTATTTATTTATTTGACAGAGAGAGAGAGAGAGTGAGCACAAGCACGGTGAGTGCAAGCAGAGGGGAAAGAAGAAGCAGGTTCCCCACTGAGCAGGGAGCCCGATGTGGGGCTGCATCCCAGGACACCAGGATCATGACCTGAGCCGAAGGCAGAAGCTTAACTGACTGAGCCACCCAGGCACCCCCTGAACCCAAGCTATTATAAACACAAGTGACATTGATTACTATTCTGTGTGAATGTGGGTTTGGGCTCATGACCTAAGACTTGGAAGAACCTCTTTCTAGACCTCACAATTTCAACTCTGCTATTCCAGAACTAAGAAGTATGCAAAGATGATCTTGGAAAACTTTTCCTCAATAGTTTGGCTAGAGTTGGATTTCTTTTCATCATCAAGAACTAAATGCAGGAAACGCAAAGCAAGACTTTGCTTCAGTTTTATCAATAGCTATTTGAAAGTATTTTAAACTGATATTTCTATTTGACCCAACTCTACTCTTCCACCACCCCAAAGACAAATACCACACAAATGCCTTCATGTCCACTCTCTCTGGGGGATGAAATCAATTTAGGGAAGAAAAATAAATCCTATTGTTTCAAGTCTCATTCTTTTGCATCATTTTCTCCTAACATTCCAACCACACTTCATTTATTCAAAGGTACTAAAGCCCTTTCATACTCAGTCGTTCCCATATGGTACTCCTCTGCTTGGAACCTGCTTCCTTAACTTTCTAGCTAACTCCTCAATTTTCAGGTCTGCTTAACTGCCATCTTCTTAGAGAAGCTTTCTCCATATCCCCACTCTAAAATGATGGCCCCTTTTCAGAGTCACTGCCTCTCTACTTGCCCTTTACAGAAATATCACAGTTTGTAATTGTGTTTATTTTTTGACTGGTTGACTAATTTCTTACTTCCTCCACAGGACTATAAGTTATGAGGTCTGAGATCAAATTATGAAAACACACATTCCGACTTCCATGCCTTCCTCCACCTTTCCTTGTTCTCAGTGTTGCTCTGGAGAACAACGAGCAATGAGCAATCGCCTGCTTGTGGCCTGCAGATAAACTGATCCACGGGACTTTGCATATCTTTGAATGCCTGACCAAATACCTAAGTGGTCTTTGTGCTGGAGAGTGCCCCAGATTCCATTACCTCCCATTGTGTTGGCCCAACCAACAACACTTAGAGGGAAACTGATGTGCCTGCCTGGTCACTGTTTCTCTACATAGAGTTTAAGCTCTCCACAGTCCGTGAAATGGTCATGGTTTTACAAACCCTACCCTATATTTGTACAGGTAAATCTGCCAGATGAATGAATGTGTATTTCATTAGGCATATACTTTCTGAGAAAAAGGCCAAAGGGCTCAATAGGGAGTGGTTCCTTTCTATTTACACATAAACCAACATGGACAGCCAAACAAACTATAGGTAATAGCCATCCTAAGGTAACCTAAAGAAAAGTACACTCAGTATAAAGGGCATTTCCAAGAAGACATGCACCTGTATTAAAACCTAAGGAATTTAAGGAAAAGTAGAAATAGAGCAAGGGGGCATTATTAAGAAGGCACAGAACAGTTGCAGTGAACTCCTTAGATGGTCCCAACATTCAGAGCAATGGGCATGGATTCTGAAAGTTACTTCACTCTTGGAGTAACACCAAATCTCTTTAGGTACTCCCCAATCAGGTCAGCCTTCAGACTAGCTGAAAGCCAAAACACAAAAGGAGCCAACAGTATAATCATTATTTCTCTTCCTAACCCCTAATCACAGGGAAGGCAATCCACTCTGCAAGGATGCAAGCCTGTGGACCAGAATTGGGACACCCAGATTCTCCTCTTGGCCTTGCTGTCACTGACCCCTCTCAACACTTAACCTCAGGTATAAAATAAAGGCACCATGTTCTATAGTTTATATTATTATGCTGTTATATAGGAATGGCACCAAAAACCATGGAGTTAACAGAACTGCTAAAATTTGTACTGCTCATATCAAACCAAATGTTTCCTTTTCAATTCTTAGTAACAAATTTAAGTAGGATATTGTAAACATGACATATACACAGAAAAGGAAAACAAAAAAAATGGTGATATGGAAACCATTAGACATAAGGTACTTCTGAGAGAAGTGAAAATATCTATCTTTGAAAAGAGAAGATATAAAAAGAAATGAATAGTCTTTTAAAGTACCAAGAGACATATGTCACAATGGTAATTTATTCTATTTTACTTTATAGGACATAATTTATCAATAGGGTAAAGGTTGCAGGGAAGCATTTGACTCCATTGAAAAGCAAACTTGAGAATTAGCTACGTCTAGCAAACATATAGACTTCCTCTAAAATAAACTGCCTCCTTTGTCACTGGATGTCTTAGAAGCTACATGAGTAGCTCAAAAGACTATTTTAAAGCAGGAGGCAACAAACTTTCTGCAAAGGGATTTGAGGGCCACATATAGTTTCTGCTACCTATTCTTCTTGCATGTGTATTTTTACAACCTTTAAAAATATAAAAACCATCCTTAGCTTACAGGCTGTATAAAAACAGGTAGTTTGCAGATTCTAATTCTTGAAGTGCTTTCCAATAGAAAGATGAGTCACATGTGTATCTTAAAATTTTCAGAAACAAAAAAAACACAAAAAAAGACAAAATTTTTCTAATATCTACATCTTAAAGATTAAAACAGGTGAAGTTCATTTTAATGCATTTTAATTCAATATACCACAAAATTACCATTCTAACATGAAAACAAAAGTACTAGTGAGATATTTTTCTAAAACTATGTCTTCAAAATCCAGTGTATAATTTATACTTACAGCATATCTCAATTTAAATTAGTCACATTTCAAGTGCTCATTAGCTACATGTGGCTAGTAGCTATCATTCTGGATAGAGCTGTTTCAGAGAAACTTGTGCACTCCACTGAGAAACAGAAGAGATAACCTTCCAACCAACACTTCTTTTTCTTTCTTATACTTATTTCTAATGATCCAAATTGATGAAGAAAAACTGTATTAGTCAATAAATGACTATTGAGATGACTGGCATGCTACTTGGAAAAAGAAAACTGGATCTCTTTTTGTGCATTACTCCAATATGAAGTCAGACAGAAATGAAAAGTCAATCTAAAAAAGTAAACTACATTCAAAGGCCAGTAAAGAGAAAAGAATGCCAAAAAAAGGAAAAGGGGATGTTATTTAAACCATCAGACTGGCAAAGATTGAAAAGGAGTCATTTCCTCAGACTCAATAAGACTGGTTTACAAATCAGATATTATTGGTGGGAACATAAATGTAAATGACCTTTCTTAAGGGAAGCTTTGCAATCTGTATAAATATGTACCTCACTTCTGGAAATTCACCCTAAGAGGTCATGATAAAGGACAAAAAGATGAAGGCACAAGGATATTCACTGAAGCATTACCCATGAGAGGCAACAGCTAGAAGCAACTTAAGTATCCATCAGTAGGACAGATTAAATAAAATAAGGTCATTAAAATTATGTAGGTCTCGCCTTTTTTTTTTTTTTTTTTTAATTTGACAGACAGTGATCACAAGTAGGCAGAGAGGCAGGCAGAGAGAGAGAGGAGGAAGCAGGCTCCCCGAGAGCAGAGAGCCCGATGCGGGGCTCAATCCCAGGACCCTGGGATCATGATCTGAGCCGAAGGCAGAGGCTTTTACCCACTGAGCCACCCAGGCGCCCCAAAATTATGTAGGTCTCTTATAGCAAGATGTTGACATGGCGGAGGGGGAAATGCAGGTTATCGAACAACACATACAGTGTGATCCCATTTATGTAAAATGCAAAATTTCATTTAAATGTTCATATTCATAAAGAGAACATCAGAAGGAAATTTAATAAAATGTATACAGTGATTATGTCTGATAGAGGTAGATTTGGAATAATTTTCTTTGGACACAACTATATATGTTTATCTTCATTTTTTATGATCACCTGACACCTTTTATCCCACAGTTGTTTTTATAACCTTCTCAGTATGATTTTTTTTTTCACTACCACTCTTAGAAATATCTTTTATGTATGTAACTTTTATGTAACTTTACAGTGGGCTACATGCACCACAGTATGGTGAACACATTCTTTCACTGAGATAACATGTACCTGCAACTCCTACTTTTTACACATGTGACTTTACAGAGCATGGGACCTATAGCACCTGTGGTGAACTCTTTCACTCACTGAAATAATTCTACTTCGACTCAGGGAATTATTAGCTCTCTTAGAAACACAGTTTAAACATGTGTCTTTACATAGTGTCACACATGTACTATGAAGTGGTGAACACATTCCTTCAGTGGAATAATCAACAAGGTGGTTTTTATCTTTTCTGATTAATATAAAACTTATTTTTTTAACTTTAAAAATTCTTGGAGAAGATCAAAAAGGAAATGTTAAAAGTAAACAAACATCCTGTATTTAGTGAGTAACTTCTTTTCATAGGTTATAGAGAGACTGGGGAGAAATACAGGTGGCAAAGAAACCTAATAATCAGACATATGAGGAAGCCACCTGCCTTTCCCAAGTTAAGCCATAAATTCATTCCTGTACAAAGCACAGGAGGGTAAGTATGTTAACTCCACCTTCTTGTGGTGAGCAATGTTATATGATAATACATAACAAAAAACCAATTCTTTAGAGATGAAAGATATCCCTGAAACATATCTACAGAATATAACACATGAAGAAAGTTTCCTTTTTATTTTGTTATTTTTTATTTTATTTCATTTTTTTAAAGATTTTATTTATTTATTTGACAGACAGAGATCACAAGTAGGCAGAGAGGCAGGCAGAGAGAGAGAGAGAGAGGAGGAAGCAGGCTCCCTGCCAAGCAGAGAGCCCAACATGGGGCTCGATCCCAGGACCCTGGGATCATGACCTGAGCCGAAGGCAGATGCTTATTAATCCACTGAGTACCCCAGGTGCCCCAGAAAGCTTCCTTTTTAAAAGCCAAAACCTCATCTATATAATTCTAGAAACTTACCCAGAGTGAACATCACTAGAAAAGTTCCCTGAATTCTGCAGTAATGACAAACGATGACAAAGTAATATATTTTCATGTCTTTGTCAATTACCAAAATAGCCTACCAAACATAACGGATAAGTTCACGTGAAGAGTTCTTTGCTAGTTTGCCCTCCACCCCTCAACAAGCTAAGTCACTTAAAATACAGACGTGAATAGAGGTAATTTCATACAATGTCACTTTTCAGCCACTAGGTTTTCCAAGTTTGGAGTTTATAAGAACTATAAAACCACAAGATTATGGGATACAAATAAGATTTGACACAAATAAGATTTGATGCAAAATAATCTTTTCCTCTCAAATCACTGACATTCTTCAAATCCCTAGATTTTTTTCTCTCAAATGATGAAAATTTAGCACAAGGCTCATTCACAAGGGACTCACAGGATCTCACTGTGAGTACAATGGATGCCTGAAACCATCAGTGTTCTCCTGGGGGAAGAGTCTTCGAAAGAAAACAGTATGACACAAAAAGATGATCAGCATTAAAATATTTTCTTAATTAGGGGAAAAACGCCAACTGCTATTTCAAGAATTAAAAGGCTGTCTTTTATTGAACTGTCATGCTAGCTCTCCAACAGGCAAGCAGTGGAGACATTTTAAATGCATTACCTTTAGGAGGAAAATATGACTTGCTTTCAGCTTTGTGAGGCCAGTCTACAACGAGAGGTCCAAACCTGCGAAAGCTGGCAGTGATCTCATCTACAAAATAAAGAAGTAATCTTAGCAAGAGAAAAAAAAATATTGCAAACAGAGTAGCATAAAGCATGTCTTTTTATTTAAAAAATACTTTGAGAACTATTTCTAAAGCATTTTTATAGAAGTCAAACCTACTAAGTGAAATACAATTGTCTATTGGGTCCATTTGGTTAGTCACTTTCAACCACGCAGAATGTGTTTCTAACTATAATTCATTGCTCTTCACTGCTAACAAATTTGATATAAGAATTTGGAAGAAAAAAATCTGACATAACCAAGGTGACCTCTCTGTCAGGCAAAAAATAAAAAAAAGATTCTAAAAATGGAAATGTTCTCTGCTTTTAGAAAAAAGGCAAAAGTATACAAAATATCTAAAATACGCTTTCATTTATGAAAAATAACCTCTAAAATATCTAAGATCATTAATATTAGGTTTTGATTATTAGTAATCTAAGATTATCTATAAGATTATTTTAGAAATAGATAAAATTCTTTTGGTGAGGAGTAGGAGCAATAAGTAGGTAATTCTATTTGATGATAAAAAGTTAAAACCAATGATCTCTTTCTTTCATACTTACCTACTACATATTCTATAAAGAAAATGTTTCCAAAGTTATAGCTCCATAAATTTACCTTTTCCTTCTGACTTCTGACTCAAAGCAGAAGGTTATAACTTAGCTCCCACTCAGATTTAAGCTACTACCCTCTCAGACATGATATAAACTTTGTATTAAAAAAAAATCCCATTGATAGATGAGATTAACACTAGTATGAGAATAGTTCGGAGGAAAATGAGTCTCCAGCTCTGTACAACTTTAAAGCAATAAGTCTTAAATAAAACTACTTTTGACTATTCCTTTCTCATCATGAAAAAAGAAAATCATGATAAGTTGGAGAAATGTCACAACTAGAACAATGCTGACAAAACAATTGTTTTAACAATATTTTTATAGAAGATCCAAAGCCTACTAGAATTAGAATTGTTGTTTTTTCCCCTTCAGTTAACTGTCACAATTTTATTCCATTTGTCTGTTCAACAAATATTTATTGACAACCTACTATGTGCTGATTGGGTTTGGGCATTATTGAAAACTCACTTTTGGATTGACAGTATCTCAAGAACATTATTAAGAAAAATTCTAATTAGTCTTTATTCTTTTAAAGGCAAGGGGGGACTTTTAATTAATAGATATCTATATTAAAATATGAGATGGGATAGTGATGAACATGACCAAAAGCACTGGAATTGGACTAATTTTCAATGCCAGCTGCACCATTAGCTACATAACCTTGGACAAACTCTCTGCCTCTGATCCTCAGTTTCCTTATCTATAAAATGGAGTTGGTAGGATTTGCCTTAAAGGATAGCTACAAGGGTTAAATGAGATAATATAATGTGAAGCACTTAGCACAATTTTGGGCATATAGAGAGTTTCACAAATACTAACTTTCATTATTATTTTACAGTTTATCCCCAAATTAATGACTGGGAAACACGAAGCTGTTGGGAGACTGCCCTGTATGAACACATTTGAAGAGCAGACCTGAAATGCACCATCTATTACTTCCTCATCTTTTGAATAAATCCTCCAAACACAAAAACAGGAATGTCCCAAACTGCTTGGAGAGGAGAGGCAGGGTCAAATCACACAAACAACAAACCTGGCCTTTATAAAGTCCTTAATGAATGCACCGTACCTTCATCAATATCAGGAGGAAGGCCTCCAACAAACACCTTTCTAGAGTAACGTTCTACTCGTTCTCCGTTTTGACAGCGAGTGGGAGAACTTAAGCCAGATGACAAGGATTGATCGCCATGACTGTCGTCCAGGAAGGCATCTTCAAAGGGAAAGAGAGAAGACCGACCTGAAACAAACGTGGAAGTTTCTACAGTTAAAATTATTTTCTTGGACAACAAATGCTTTATTAGGAACCAAAGTGTAGAATGAATCATACAAAAAAAGATGCATCCTGAACTGTGACTTTTACAATAGGGTAAGCGACTGCAGATTGCTGAGCCTAGACAATACCATCATTTTTATGTAAAGGTATGCATAGCACAGAAATAAATGGACTGATCGTCAGGAAGAAGCATCCAAAATTACAGCTGCTTCCGCAGTTAAAAATCACCACCTTTTACGCAGAGAGTTCCTATCACTGCCACTAAGAGTATTCACCAGCTATTTTTCCTTTCCCCAGACATTTCTTAAAATAAATGGAAAAGTAATCTTTATTTACAGATTTTTATTTGCTCAAAGGTCCAGGCTGGCTGGCCCTGACAGCAGAGGGAATATTACACTGATAAAAAAGGCTGATCGCCTCTCTGATAAAGGACGAAAGATGATCAATTTTGCCCTGCCACTCCGAACTAATCCAATTTGGGAATAAACACCTGCAGTAATAAGAGGTGGCACAAGTAAATGAGAAGACATAAATTAAGGTGTGGGAGTACAGATGCAGATGTGGTTATGACATTTTTACCCTACTAATCTAGGCAGTATTTTATATCACTCAAAAAATTATTTTCATTGTTAACTCTATAGCCAAATAGAGTTTATACAGCAAAAGCATCTACCCATTCCACATGACTGTAAGAAAGATGCCAGCAGTTAGAGTCTGTTAATAAACATAACACAATAATGCCATCCGGCATTACAAAATAAAATCTAAGTTTAAAACAAATATATTTCCTGTTTGAGTCAGTGAGTTCCTGGTAAAACTTTCCATTAGGTTACACTCTAAAAATGAACCATCTTGAATACTCTAACTTTTGAAAAAAAGAATAATTCCCCTCTAAAATAAATTCATATACTCTTCAAAAAAAGAACAGTGTCTTCCCCATTTAGTCTATCCTGTCTGTATTTCCCTGAAACCTAGTTTCTGCGTCACTACAGCCAACTCTCTAAAACAGAATATAAATAGCCTTATAAAAATACTGAACATTTATTTCTTTTACCAAAAAATGGCTACTAATATAACTCTGTTTATTTTATGAACAACCCAGGTGGTTTAAGAAAGGCGCTATTTTGATGTTGGGAGTTAACAAATAAAAGGACCTAAGAATTTATTGTTCAGCTCTTCCTAGATTAGCTACAAAGAAACAGAATAAAATTTGTCACCTCATGTCACCTAGCTTTCTTAGCCTGGGGGGGACAAACGATAGGCAGTAAATTCTCATCCTGTGAAGTCTGTTCTGATCACTGGGGGTAAAACAAATAGAGTTGCGGCAACTATAGGCAAAATGATTTTCCCAAAGACATCCAGAGATGTACTTGCACAACTGTCAGATTTGCTTCCCACGGAGTCCACACTCAGTGAGTTATGTGCTTACTCCGGGACATGCACATACCCAAATCAGCATTTCCCACAGAAAACTCCTATCCCTATCTCTTACCCTCAAACTAGTAACAAGAGATGCTCAGAAAACAAAGGCCGCTAGGGGCAGGGAGTGGGGAGACAACTAAATAATACTGGAAAATACTGCACACCGTATACCCTTCCTAGACATTCACAATCCTTATCAGAATATAAATGGCTGGGAAAAGTTCTGCAGTAAAATAAATTGACCCAGCAATACCCGGATTTAAGATTGAAAAAAAAAAAGTTAACATATGCAACTCAGTGGAAAACACTTGGAGAAATATTTATCTATATTCTAGAATCACCAAACTAATATGAATTATTTGAAAGTTCTTGACAAAGAAATCAAGTCTGGTAAGAGATAGGCAAGTGCATAAGTATAAGACAGAGAAATTAAGTACTAAGTGAAGATGATACCAAGAGCACTATTACTGCCCTATGGGAGATGGGGTGGGTGGAGACCTTTGGAGTGATTTCACACAAACGCAACCTTGAACAGAATCTTGTGGGGTTGGGGTTTCTAAGGTAAAGAACAACAATCCACAGAGACAGAAGTTTCAAAACAGCTTTGACCTTTCCTTCCAAACCAGGTCCTCTAGCATTCCCTTCAATCTCAACAGAAATGACTATCCATACCCAATTCAACCCAGAAATCCAGGACTCCCCCTTGACATCTCTTACTCCTTTCTTACTTACTTTCTTTCTTTCTTTATTACTCCACATCTAATCTCTCTCTCACTAGCTTCTATCAATTCAAACTATGAAGTAATTCTTCAATCCATTCACTTCTCCCATCTCCAGTCCTAATATCGTGGGGTCCATATCGTCATCATCTCTGCCCTGAACTAATGGGTTCCAACAAGTCTATATGACAGCCTAATATTTAGTATACTGGTTTCTTTTTTTTTTTTTTTTTTTTTTTTTTAAAGATTTTATTTTATTTGGCAGACAGAGATCACAAGTAGGCAGAGAGGCAGAGAGAGAGAGGAGGAAGCAGACACCCTGTGGAGCAGAGAGCCCGATGTGGGGCTCGATCCCAGGACCCTGGGATCATGACCTGAGCCGAAGGCAGAGGCTTTAACCCACTGAGCCACCCAGGCACCCCAGTATACTGGTTTCTATCTTGAACCCCATAATGCTTTCTCCACACAACAGCCCAAGTCATCATTTTCAAATATTAATCTGAACACATAACCACATTCCCCACCTTCATCCTTAGAACCCTTCAATAATGTCAAACTGTTTTTCAATAAAGTACAAAAACATCACTCTATAAGGCTTATGCAGTCTCCTACATCATAGTTGTTGCCTCTCTCCTTCTGTCTGGTTCACTAACTTCCAATCACTCAGACCTCCTTTGAATTTCCTGATGATTCCTCCTTGCCTCAGGTACCAAGAACAAGGTGTTTCCCCGTTCTCCCAAATAAATACTCTCCTCCCAACTCCCCAGTTTTCTAATTAATTCCCACCAATTCTTCAGGTCTCAACTGAAGAGTCATTTCCTCAGGTGGAACTTTCCTGAACTTCTAGATTAGGTTAGGTTCCCTTTTCTATCCACTGATAGCACTTCCCCTGATAATTTTCCCAATTACCATTATACTATCATGTGGGTTTTTATTTGGTATTTCACTCCCCAGCTCCATTAAATTGTAAGCTCTATTAGGACAGGGACCAATTTAATCTTATTCACCACTGTATCCTCACATCCTAATGAGGGCCAGAAAAGGTATTCAATAAATATTAAAAGTGAGGCAACATCCAGAAAAGGATAACAGCACATGCAAAGACACACTGTTGCAAGTATATGCTGGAATACAGCACGCAGGTGTGAGAATGGCAAAAGAAGGAACCATGTCCTAGGAAATTGAGACCTTTTCTATTGCTTCTATGTATCAAACATTATATTCTATACTTTATATTACAAAAGCAATAGGGAATTTCCCCATTTTCCAAGTCAATATTTCCTTCTAATACTAGCTCTAAAAAAAAAAAAACAAAAACCCTCACTTTCTGGAGACGGACACTCCCATCTAATTCATCTTCCATCCTGTCAGAATGACTTTTCTGAGATGCCTATGACCATGTGATTCCCTCTACCTCACATCCTACAATAGCTACCATCACTTTCACCAGCAATTTTCACCCAGGGAAAGAGGAGATAGGGTGAGTGTCTGCAGAAATTTGGGACCGTCCAGACAAGAGATGAGGAAATCTTGAACAAGAGCCGTGAAGGAGGAGGAGAAGTAGATATTCAAGATGTTCCAGAACAAAGAGAACTTTCTTTGTGCATGACCAATATAACCACAGCTTCCCAGAATATTTTTGGCAAAGAAAATAAAAGCTAGAGTTATATGTAAAAATTTGGACAGTTTTAAAAATTGGTTATGGGTACTTAAGAAACTTGCCAAGGTTTTAAAACCAAACCTCTTATTATTAGTGTTTAGAGTACCATAGACTTTAGTAATAAAGTTGCCCTAGGAAATGAAACTGCAAAGAATCCACACATACATGATGTTTTCTCCGTGGATAAGAACTAAGACTATGCGGTGGGGGGAGGTACCTGGGTGGCTCAGTCCATTAGGCATCTACCTTTGGCTTGGGTCATGATTCCGGGGTCCTGAGATCAAGCCCCATGTCAGGCTCCCTACTTGTTGGGGAGCCTGCTTCTCCCTCTCCCTCTGCCACTCCCCCTACCTGTGCTCTTTCTGTCAAATTAGTAAATAAAATCTTTAAAAAAAAAAAAAAGGCAGTAAGACAGGCATTCTTTTTTTTTTATTTATTTAAAAGATTTTATTTATTCGACAGAGATCACAAGTAGGCAGAGAGGCAGGAGGGTGGGGGGGTGGGGAGAAGCAGGCTCCCTGCTGAGCAGAGAGCCCGATGTGGGACTCAATCCCAGGACCCTGGGATCATGACCTGAGCCGAAGGCAGCGGCTTAACCGACTGAGCCACCCAGGCGCCCCAAGACAGGCATTCTTGAGTCAAAACCTCTTTGAGATCGTAGGCAACATAAAAAAAGACAAACCGAACAAACAAACAAAGATTATGTCTCAGAGTCTAATCCCCAGATCTACTTAATCTGAATGCATAGGGTTCAAATTTGAAAATCTGCACTTTTAATAAATTTCCCCAGTGATCCCTATGCTCAAGTTTAAGAGCAACTAAAATGGAGATTAACTGTCTATAGCAGGCATCCACTGAAAGTGATATTATGTGAAGTATATGGAGCCTTGGGAAACATCCAAGTTCAGTCAAGTCAAAGAACAGAATGTAAAATCTATAATCTAGTCAACCATACTGTAATAAGACTGCCTTAAGTGCTGATGGAACAAAAAGTTAGTCTGTAGGAAGCATTTAAAAGACAGAAGTGTAGACCAAAAGAAGTTAAGAGAATTTTATCATACTGGTAAGATTACTCCTCTGTGGACAGAATGGTTCATTTGATGTTTCCATAGCCTGAAAACCACCTATTTCCTTATGCTTTAATTATAAGCTCCTGAAGGATTGTTCTAGTAATTAATTTAGTACCTTTCCACCGTGAAGAGGTACTACTGTGACTCCTTAACTAGTAGACAAATAATCAGCCACTAAAACTGTCTTCTGTTACTTTCATCTGCATAAATTAAAACACTGGTATTCTGATTTGTCCAGGGTTCCTCGTGAGGTTAGTATCTGTGCATTCATTTGGTTGGTATAAATCCATTCCCCCCCGGACAAATCATCCCTGGGAAGACTAGTAAAATTTTAGTTCCCACATATGTGTTACTAGAAACTGACACTTGAAGAGGCTATACCCATGGTGTGCCCATAGGCACTCTACTTCACTAGCCAGCATCTCTCTGACATACTACTTTTCTTTAATAAAAAATCACCCAGGACCAAAACATTTTAAGTAAGCCATGTTACTTCCCCCAAATTATATTCTTATATACCTCGCATATTAGTATGCTTTAGAATCTGATACTTTCATGTAAAATATTCATATTGAGTATTTCAAGAGAAGCAGGAGAATACTTCCCAACAGCTGCAATTTGGCCATTTGGCTTTCCCTTCCACCAATGGTCTGGTTTATGATATCTATTTTCAATTAATAACCAGAATGTAGTTTTTTTGTCCAGTAATTGAAAAAATAATCTCTGAATGTAGAGGTAACTTAAAGCTATGTTGAATGCTTTGTAAGAGATAGGAGCTTTGTAAAGTACAAAATAAGAAACCCACAAAGCATGAGCTTAGCACAAAGTCTTGTCCAAAACTCTTGCTTATTTAGGAGGCTCCCTTTCCTGCAGCTTATGATGGGGAAACAAAAGCCCACTGGCCACGACAGGGTGCCAAAGTGGCTCAGGCCTCACCTCTAAGCTCCCACCAAAGACTCTGTAGTCAATCCAGCAGTTCCAGCATGCTTCTGGCCCAGTACCTCCATTCCAAGCCTGACCAAATTCATCTCAGTTTTTGCAAGTAGCTCAGAAATTAGTTGCTTCAGGAGTTTCGGAGTTTTTGTTTGTTTGTTTGTTTGTTTTTTTAATGGTTTATGAGGCATAACTTCCCTAAGGAAAAAAAATTGCCTGAAAATCAGGACAGTCAGGTCCCAGCTTTACTCTGTAACCTTGGACGAAACATCTCACACATCTGAGTCTCATTTACGTAATGAGAGATTTGAACTAGATGAATGGTTTTCAAATCTCTGGGAGCAGAATTCCTTTTATTACACAAAAATCTTTCATTAAACCTTAATATACAAATATTAAAGCGCATCTTACGTGGCATTACTATGTGGGTATCTCTTAGGCATCACAAACTTAATGTGGTTTTAAATGAACTCTTGACATCCACCTTGAACATATTCTCTCCCAGTCCCATTTCAATACGTGGCATCACAATTCACCCAGTTGCTCAAGCTAGAAGCTGAACATCATTTTTGAGTCTTCTTCTTATCTACTTCTCACATTCAATTCTTCAGTTTAATGTCATTAAAAAAGGTTCATTCTATCCTCTAGAATATATTTTCCATTTGTTCATTTCTTTCCAACTCTATTGCTATCACTCTATGCTAAAACACCATCATCTCTTGCCTAGACTACTGCTACCTTCTTTCTGAGGTAGACAGCCCACTTCTCTTCTCACTTCACTTTAAACAGTGGTAGCCAGAGTCCTCTTTTAAAAACATAAATCTGATCATTTGACTCTACTTTAAAACATTCATAGATTTCCTTAGATTCCATAGATTTCCTTCCATAGATTTTCCTATTTTCTTCTGTCCTTCAGCTTCATCTTAATACACCCTCCTCTTTCTCCTACCAAGCTCAGTCATTCTGGTCTCTATTTCCTCAAATACACAAAGCCCTTTCGGGCCTCACCTATCCCCCAATTTTTAAATAAAAGCTTTATGAAGACTTAATTCACTTATCATACAACTCATCCATTTAAACCATTAGCTGCCACTCTCCATTTCTCCGTTTTCCTTCAACTCTCTCAGGCCTAGGCAAACTAGTCTACTTTCTGTGTCAACAGAAAGGACATTTCATAAAAGTGGACTCATACAATACACAATCTTGTCTTCTTTCACTTAGTATAATGTTTTCAAAGTTTATCAATGTTGCAGCACCTATCAATACTTTGCCTCAAGCCTCTTAAAATAGCTGTCTTTTAATGTCTGCAATTCCCTTTAAAACATTCTAAGGCGGGGGGCGGGGGCGGGCACCTGGGTGGCTCAGTTCGTTAGGCGGACTGCCTTTGGCTCAGGTCATGATCCTGGAGTCCCGAGATCAAGTCTGCCAACAGGCTCCTGCTTGGCAGGGAGTCTGCTTCTCCCTCCCACCCTCCCTCTTCTTAATCTCTCTCTCTCTTTCTCTCAAATAAATAAATAAAATCTTAAAAAAAAAACACACTAAGGGAGAAAAAAAAGGGAACATATGAAACAAGATTGGCAAAAATGAAGGTAACTGATGGGTAGATAGCTCAATAAACTATTCTATTTTTGTGTATGTTTGAAAATTTGCACAATAAAAATTCTCCTTTAAAGATACCTGTCTTTCCATCCTTTGGGTTTCAGTTTAAATATCTTTTCAGAGAAAACCACCATAGGTTACAGGGAACCTCCCATTTTTCTTGCCTAGTACTTTTCACAATTATTGAATATGGAAAATGTTTGTTTCACTTATTGTCTCTCTCCTACTAGAATGAACACTGTATAGGGAGACAGAACACACCTAGAGTCCAGTACAGCATCTGACCTGATTATAAGCACACAAATTCTTAATAAATGAAATTAGGGTGGACAGCCCAGAACCCCTCCATCATTGTTTAAGACCCTCTAGGCCAACTTCTTGCAAAAACAAAAAAGTGTCAGGGCGCCTGGGTGGCTCAGTGGGTTGGGCCTCTGCCTTCGGCTCGGGTCGTGATCCTAGGGTCCTGGGATCGGGCCCCACGTCGGGCTCTCTGCTCAGCAGGGAGCCTGCTTCCCTTCTTCTCTCTCTGCCTGCCTCTCTCCCTACTTGTGATCTCTGTCTGTCAAGTGAATAAATGAAATCTTTAAAAAAAAAAAAAAAGTGTGATCTTATTCTCCCACCATTTCCTATGCTCAAATTTCCATATTACTATAAGGAGTAACATTTCAGATAATATAGCCATGAACAGTCAGAAATTTCCTCAGCTGTTCATGTTTCATTGAGGGACCAACCATTCCTTTAGACAAGAAAACTCATGTAACTGGGTTTGAATTAGCAGAATGACACATCTGTATCACAGACTCACTGATATGTGTGATCCCTTCACCCTTAGGAAGGCTTTTGGCATAAGGATCCAACTTCAACTCGGCACATAAGTTTGTTTCATTGGATTTTTTGAATCATTGTTATTAAACTAAGATTAATACCTCATATCATGTCAATAGATTTTTATGGATTAAATATACACAGAAGTATATGTTTTATGATAGTAACTCTAACCCAACAGTAACTCCAATAGTAAAGTAACTGATCATTCGTTGTATTTCCTCATTTACATTGTTTAAAAAGATCTTTTCTATTTTCCTTGCTTTTAAAGCAATTCTACTAAACATCAAGAGCACTGGAACAGCCAACATGCCTACTTATGAACGGAAGTCTCCCAGACACCTTAAGAGCTCATGTGAAATGAAAAACACAACATACATATTAATCAGGTGTAAAATGTGCAGGCAAAGTTCTTTTATGACACTACCTGATAGACTAGTTTCTAATAGGGTCTGCAGTTATACAGGAAGGCACATATCAAAGCTTGTGAAAGTCAAAATACTCCAGAAAGAAAATGTTAAAATTATTTGGAGTTATTTCGATTTCATGAGGGTATATGGGAAGAGAAATCAACATTTCTCTAAAGGAACATATCTTTAAATTAAAAGTGGGTATAATAGGAAATATACTTGGACGTTTAAATACTTTATATACAATCACTCATTTTCAAGTTCAATTCTTACACATCTAATTTTGCTTCCCTACTACTGTTTCTTTCTTTTTTTAAATTTTAATTAATTAATTAATATTAACATATAATGTATTATTTGCCCCAGGGGTACAGGTCTGTGAATCATCAGGCTTACACATTTCACAGTACTCACCATAGCACATACCCTCCCCAATGTCTGAAACCCAGCCACCCTATCCCTCCCAACCCCCAGCAACCCTCAGTTTGTTTCATGAAATTAAGAGTCTGTTATGGTTTGTCTCCCTACTACTGTTTCAACTGTACTAGTAGAAGTACTTGGTTTGCCAAGGTCTACTCTTCAATACTTGTATCTCCAGCTAAGCCTCTAGCTGATGTCCAGGTTCTTTCCTGTTTTTGCCACTTGATCATGAAACCCTCTTTCGAAAGCCTGATCTATCTCTGTCTAGGAGTCTTCCCTTTTGTTTAAAAAGGTTCATTAGGGCAGCTCAGACCATTTTCATTGCAAATTTCTCCTCTTCAGTTGGCTCCCAATGCATATACTCAGGGACATATGCAACAAGCATCTATCTGGTCATGCCAATCTCACCTTGAAGCTTTTTTTTTTTTTTTTGAAGCTTTTTTTTTAAAAAAAACATTTTAATTTTTTTTTTAGATTTTATTTATTTATTTGACAGAGAGAGAGATCACAAGTAGGCAGAGAGGCAGGCAGAGAGAGAGGGGAAAGCAGGCTCCCTGCTGAGCAGAGAGCCTGATGTGGGGCTCAATCCCAGAACCCTGAGATTATGACCTGAGCTGAAGGCAGAAGCTTAACCCACTGAGCCACTGGGGCACCCCAAAGCTTTCTTTTTAAAGGTGAATCATATACCTGGTGAGGTCTCCTTCCCACTCCTCTTCCATTACCCAAATAGTTCCTGAAATTCTATCTGTTCCAGGGAGCTTTTCCATGTTTATCAGGAGAAGTGAAAGAGTTCACTAGCCTAATCCTTGCTGACAGATCTCAAAACTGTCATAGGTAAGTCCCTTTGGTTTCTATTCCTAAAATATTTACCAACATGTGTATGTGATGTATAGAATATGAGTTACAGGTAATTCTTAATAATAAAATAACATACATCAGCAAGTTCAGTTTTTAAATTTTTTATTTAAATTCCAGCCAAGTTCATTTTTTATGTTTTGGGAAAGTCTAAGCTTTGTTTGGAGGAAAGAAGTCAAGCAATAATATAACCCCTGATTATACAAATAAATGAGCATGAGGAAATCTGCCAATTCATCAAGTGTATACTATGCAGTGGCCCAAATGAGTATGCTTTAGGAAATGAGAGAAGATATAAGGTACACCTGCCCCATCTCACATGCTATGTCACCATATTTAAGGAAGATGATTTCTTTTTCACCTTTGGGAATAGAAGACTAAATAAAGGCATGGAACAAAAATCTTCTATCTGTTCTTTTCTCATTACAAAAAGTCAACCTTCAGTCTTTTAATGTTCTAGCTTGTGCTCTCTCTCTCACACACACACACACACACACACATACACTCTCTCGCTCTCTCATCATTATCTTCTTCATCTGCAGATTTACAGACTGCAGACTTACAGAGAGGAGGGACCAAGTCATTTTAGGCTGTGTTTAGCCTAACACTTGATGCAAAGATGACCATGCTTGTGAAAACAATTAAGTTAAACTTTACATATAAATAGGGGGAAGGTAACACGGAAACAGGAAGAATAATTTTTTTAGGCACTTAGAAATTATAGGTGATCTTAATATTCCTGGTGTCTGGTACTTAATATACTATAATTTGTAAAAATAAAATAATTTTTAAAAATATGATGCCTCTGAAAAACAATCTGAGGGTTTTGAAGGGGCGGGGGATGGGAAGTTGGGTGAGCCTGGTGGTGGGTATTATGGAGGGCACGTTATTGCATGGAGCACTGGGTGTGGTGCATAAACAATAAATTCTGGTACACTGAAAAGAAATTTAAAAAATTTTTAAAAATCCCATTGAAGAAAAAAAAAATATGATGCCAAGGCACCTGGGTGGCTTAGTTGGTTAGGCATCTGCTTTCAGCTCAGGTCATGATCCCAGGGTCCTGGGATTGATTCCTCCATCAGGCTCCTTGCTCAGTGGGGAGCCTGCTTCTCCCTCTGTGTCTGCCTGCCACTCTGCCTGCTTGTGCTCTCTCTCTTTCTCTGACAAATAAATAAATAAATTCTTTAAAAAAATATATATGACGCCAAACTCTGGTCTGCATAGATATAGGATTTTACTTCAAAAACAATCCTCATCAATAAACATTTAATAAGAGCTAATTATATGTAGGCACAAGATACAACTGTCTTCAATGAACTTATCTCCAGTTGAAGAATCAGAGCATACAGGAAAAACAAGAAGAATGTAAAGGCAGTAGAAGCAGAGGAAAACACTGCCTACAAAGCCACTGAACAAGGCTTCATGGGAGAGATAAGGCTTTTTCGCTTAAATGTACAAACCAAGGATAGGCGTCAGGTAAGTAAATGAAAGGAAGGGAGGCCAGTACATGCGTGCAATGGCCAGACTGTGGGAAAGTACAGAGACTAGTTAGGGGAAGGTGAGGTGGGGAAAATGGAGATGATGAGGCCGGTGAAACAGGGAGAAGGCAGATGATGGAGATCCTTAATGGAGGATGACGACATGGACTAAATGATGTTTCAGAAAGAAAAAAACAAAAGTGAAAAAGAACAGAAATGAAAAGGGAAGGATGAGGCCCGAGACACTAAAGGAAAAAATCTCGACAAGATGTGGTAACTGATCAGTGTGTAAGAAGAGGAAAGGCTAGTCCCTGCTATCTATCATCCAGATGGTGTCTATTTTCTGTGTAAATTTGTCCATTCCTTACTCCTTCCCAAGAGTAACCAATTTTCTAGCAACATGAAAAATTATATGCATAGTACAAAATGATTTTTAGTAGTATTATTGTCTATACTTTCAATTAAAAAACAGTAAGGTTTAAAATATTAAATGCTATTTATTTTCATAGCTTAAAAATAACCAACTACACAAATATTTTTCTTCACCATGATTTGAAAACAAAACTGACTATATGATTCCACCATGAAAGAAGTTTTGAGTAGTAATTTGAATACATACCAGATTCTGCCAATTTTCATCCACCCAACAAATATTTATGGTAGAATAAATAAGAAAATACTATGAACTTGGGGTACCTGGGTGGCTCAGTTGGTTAAGAGTCCAACTCTTGGTTTTGGCTCAGGTCATGGTCTCAGGATTGTCACACTGAGCCCCACATTAGGCTGTGCACTCAGCACAGAGTCTGCTTATCCCTCTCCCCCCACCCCTCCCCCACTCTCTCTCAAATAAATAAAAATTAAATCTTTTTAAAAAAAGAAACGAAAGTGAGTACTTTCAAAGCAACTTACATTTGTGGAATGCTTTTAGTGTACATGAATAGGTTTTTCTCTCCCATTTTTTACACTATAATTTCACTAACAATCTTAAAGTTAGACAAGATTGGTTTTACTACTTCATGATTTACACATGATGATACCAGACAGAAGTAATAAAGCAGTGATTACAACGTGGGTCTTTGACCCTAAACCTCATATTCCTTTGAAACACTACATTAGGTTTAGCCTACTACTTGAAAAAGTTATTTGAATGAACTACAGATACCGAAATGAACAGCATTACACAAATAAAAGCAGCATTGTTTTGTTCGGGTATGATCAGGAGAGGATGCAAGTTTTATGGGGCTTAGAGCCTATACAAGTTGGGATCCACATCAAGAAAAAGAACACAAAGATAAGGTTAAGAGCTTGGAGGGGGCCCCCTTGAAACTTAGGCTTCTTTAGCTTCAAGGTAAATCTGCCTCTGGATATAACACAGAAGAATTCACCAGGCAACCTACTAAGATCAAGAATTGCCCTCTAAGATCTAACTTTTGCCTTCTACGTAGTATGAAAAGAACACTGCAGATAAAGGACAAAAATATATGTATGTTTGGCCTTTATTCTCTCAAGATCATTCATAATACACCATGTAACAAAAATTTCCAGGTAGAAATAGTCTTTGTTATGTCTTTATTAGGATTAAAAGAACAAACTACCAACTAACAACAAAAAATAACTATAATAAAAGTGATGAGAATTATTTTGCTAAAATAAGCTAGATCATACCATACAATAATTATTGTTTTACACACACACGATATAAACACACACACACTCATATTTACTCACAATTTGGCAAGCAAAAGATCTCATTAAAAAAAATTTACCTCGTCTCCGCCCATAGCTCCTGGCTGCATGTAAACACAGAAGAAAACCATGGGTATCTGTATCAAAATGGTGAATTTAGAAATAAAAAAAAATATTCACATAAACCTAAGTATTTTCAGTATTAATTAATCTGGAGATACTGTTCAACTTGATGGCAGAGATATTATATTTTAAAAAAACCTTTATGAAGCACAAGTTAAAACACAATCTTTAAAGAGAAATTCACCTGGATATGGCAGCCACTGGAAAAGATACAATGGGTGCTTAAGTTATACAGTTTTATAAGGATTTATATCATGGTCCATTATCTATATCAGATATAGATAAATAGAGTTCTTTTAAATTTTTTTTTCTGCTTTATAAATCTTCATTTGTGCTATATATTATCATTAAACATCACTTTAAAGAAAATCCATTCATTCTAAATTCAAAACTGTAGCACATGGTAGTGATTCTCAATTTCTTCACGCATGCGTGCACACACACCTACACACACACACACCCCATACGTAGAGTCGCCTGAAAAACCACATAGAAATTTTATACACAATTAACTCTGGTTTTACAAAATATGTTTGTGTGAAAATTTCACTGAAGCTTCTCATGATCTCCCAATTTACTTTCCATACAGTAACACGGGGAGAAAACAACATCTTTTCACCTAAGAAGTGAACTGAAAAAGTAGGAAGAGATTAAGGTACTAGACACCCAGGTCAGGATGAAAAATAGAGTGCTTTGAAGATTTTCTTCCCTTTCAAAACTAAGGGCCCACAGAACACATTATTACAACATTTAACAGAGCTAGGCTATGGTATCAGACATAAATTGCTAGGAGATCCAGTCATCTAAAATAACTTTCAAAGTAGAAAGTTTTTCAAATTTGAAAACTCAAGGTCTATCAAATAAATGAGAACTTGATTTAATTCATTTTTTAAAGCATGACATGTTATAATATTAGCTTAACACAAACCAAAACAAAACAAAAAAATAAATTTGTGATGACATATGCATTATAAGGTAGTACTGAAGAAAAATATTTCTCTCCTAGAAAGAGAATTCTGACTTTTCAGTTAGAAAGTTGAAATACCAGTTGGCCAATCTCATCTTCTGCTAGTTCCCTCTTTTCTTCAGAGAGCATACCCTCACCTACACACATTTGGCCTCTTCACTTTCCCATTACCTAAATAATAAAAAGGACTTTCCAGTTCGAGCCCTACTTTCTCCTTAACTCCTTCCATCACTATAATTCTCAATTTAAAAAAACATAATCCCTTCTGAATTTACATAGCAGTACTGTTTACATCACTTACAAAAGGAACATATTACAAAAAAAATTAAGGAGCTTTTATACTTTTCATTATGTAGAACCTGGAATTCATCTCCCCACAGAATGTATAATAAATGGTAGTTAGTTTCCCAGTTTGGCCCCCCAAAAGCTTACTACATTTATAATAATATGAGTGAGTTAATACTAATAGACAACACTTAAAAAGAGATTAAGTATGGGGGTGCCTGGGTGGCTCAGTCAGTCGAGCATCCGACTCTTGATTTCAGCTCAGGTATCGACCCCTATGTTGGGCTCTGTGCTCAGTACTGAGTCTGCTTGGATTCTCCCCCTCTGCTCCTACCCCTGCTTGAACTTTCTCTCTCTTTCTCTCAAATAAATACATAAATAAATAAAATCCTTAAAAGGAAAGATTAAGTATGTTGTGATATCATACCATTATTTCTTTGTCCCTTCTCCCATTCCCATGCCCAATGATGTCATGCTGCCCAACACCCCCACTGCAAACTTTTTTTTAAGAGAGGAAATAAAACATTCTGTATTTCAAAATTACTCATTTCTCTCCCAAACAACAAATTCCCATTCTTTCATTATATCTGATTTCTGGCCAGATGCTCAATGAAAAAGAATCTGATTACAATTCTAAGGTACAAATGACTCATAAGACCTTAACACCCCTAAAAGATAAATGAGAATGCTGTTCACTAGAGTGTTCAACTGCCAAACTTTCAGGTAATAGAGAACATGAAGTGAATAGATCCAATCTCAGAGGTGAGAAGGAGCATCCTGAATTGGGGAAGTAAGACTCACAAAAGACATACTTGGGAGTTTTAGTCAAAGCTTCCTTAAATAGTTCATGATTTTGATTTTTTTTTCTTTTTCCATTTCTAATTAAATACAGTAAATTGGCTCACATCATCCTGGTGACTGATATGGGGGCAAGATAACATATGGAATAGGTAGCCAATTTAAAGTGGTGACATGAGATGCTTCAGTTTGCTTTTATCATTCATTGTGGAATTTAATTATGTGCTACCTTGGTTCTAATTTCAGTATTTTATCTATGATCCCTATGGTGATTATTATTATAGCAGCTACCACTTAATGAGTACGTGCTATGTACCAGAGCAGTTCAAATGCTTTACATGTATTAATGCCATTTAATACACCTGATAACTATGGCATAAGAATTCTTATTAGCCTCTTCTTAATAGTTGAAGAAAATGGGACACAGAACTAAGTAACTTGCCTAAAATCTTACAGCGAGGAAGTGGTACATTGGAATATGAATCTAAGCACTCTGGCCCCAGAGTTCACACTTGGAACCACCTCACTGTACTGTTAAATTCCTAAAGGGCAAGGTCAATATCTTGTATTCCTTTTAATAACTTGTCATGCACCTGGTAGAATGCTCTGTACCAACCCGGTATTCAACAAATAGAGGTTGTTAGCTGAGTATGTAATCAAGGGAAGGAGTAATACATGCCTTTAGAATGTATGACATCTCTGTTGGTGATTAAAAGTTTGCTCATATGAAGGCCACTTGCAAACAGACTAATTAGAGTCAAACTCCTCCCTAAGGGAAAGGTAATTAAATGAACACCATGGAGAGAAATTTGGGAGCACAAAGTGCTTTCCCTTGAGAACAAATATAACCTTTTTTTTAAAGATTTTTTTTTAATCTATTTGACAGATCACAAGTAGGCAGAGAGGCAGGCAGAGGGGGAGGGGGAAGCAGGCTCCCCGCTGAGCAGAGAGCCCGACAAGGGGCTTGATCCCAGGACCCTGGGATCATGACCTGAGCCGAAGGCAGAGGCTTTAACCCACTGAGCCATCCAGGTGCCCCAAGAACAAATATAACTTTTAAACAGGAATACTGGACACATAAACTTATATGAGTCGGCACAAAATGATTTCTCATAAAAAAGGGGGAAGTAAATCTGGCTAATTCCATCCGCATAATACATCCTATGCTAGTATAGATTTATACCAGATATAAGATATGATATATTTTCAAAGTCCTAAATAGTTCCTCCAAGAACTCTAATTCTTATTTTTCAACCATCATCATCATTACAGATAAAATTCATTTTGCCATTTCATATGTATTACTTTCAGAACTCAAAAAATTACATTTAATTTTTACTAGTCATGGTAATGGTTACCCTTGGCTAGGGGTATTAACCAGAATAACCCTGAGTGGGGGTTCTGGGGTGTTGCTAATGTTTTGCTCTTGATCTAGGTACAGGTTATATGGGTGTGTTCAACTTGTAAGAATACATCAAGTTACATATTTATAATTTGTTCATTGTTTGAAATGTATGTTATAGTTTAATAAAAAACAAAATATCACAAACCTTTTAGATCATTTAGCTAAGACAAAAGGTTATAAAATTAATGTATAAAATTCATAATGCTAATATTTATAGTCTTTAAATCATAAATCTGAATAATTTAAAATTGAAAACATTAAAGATTTTTTCATCCATCACAATAAATATAAAAAGGTATATGTACCAACTATGGAAAGAACAAAGCCCTTCAACATATGAATGGATAAGGAAGATGTGGTCCATATACATCAGAAAGGATGAATACCCAACTTTTGTATCAACATGGATGGGACTGGAAGAGATTATGCTGAGTGAAGTAAGTCAAGCAGAGAGAGTCAATTATCATATGGTTTCACTTATTTGTGGAGCATAAGAAATAACACAGAGGACATGGGGAGATGGAGAGGAGAAGGGAGTTGAGGGAAATTGGAGGGGGAGATGAACCATGAGAGACTATGGACTCTGAAAAACAATCTGAGGGTTTTGAAGGGGCTAGATTTCTTACTGTGACAGAAAGAAGTTACAAGGCGGGGGGTGGGAAGTTGGGTGAGCCTGATGGTGGGTACTATGGAGGGCACATATCGCATGGAGAACTGGGTGTGGTGCATAAACGATGAATTCTGGTACACTGAAAAGAAATTTAAAAAATTAAAAAATTTTTAAAAAGGTATATGTAGTTTACAGTGCAATATGTCAGAGGTATTCTAAAAATAAGTTTATGTGATCAATGACTAGTACATTGTGAATGATACTTTCACATAAATGTTATGGTTTATTAGGCATATGAGGCAACAAAATAAAATGGATCATCTGTTACTCTTTATGGCTTGGCCTACACTGGGTATTAAGTGGCTGTACTCAATACATGTGATTCCTTAAGAGCATGTTATGATCTGATTTTAAAATCTAAACTAATTCTTCAGCTACATGGATTCACCCAGATTTCCTGAAGTTTCTCTAAGCAAAGTAACAACAAAAACAGATTCCACCAGAGGCTCGAAAATGACAGAGAGAGACAGAGAGAGGGGAGAGAGGGAAAGGGAAGAGGGACAGAGAAAGATCTCTATTCTACTGTGTAAAAGTAGCTTGCAACATTTCAGAAACTTAAGCAGAGTCCCTGGGATGCTGTATGGATGTAAAACAAGTGAACAAGATATAAAGACCTTAGTACAACATTTTACTAACTGGCTTGGAAACATCTGCCAAGACTGTTAAAAGTTAACTGGGGGAACAAATTGTTAACTACTTTTCTTGTAATAAAATAAGTTTCTTAAAAACACCTTGTAAACTTGGGGCACTTGGGTGGCATAGTCAGTTAAGTGTCTGACTCTTGATTTCGACTCAGGTCATGATCTCAGGGTTGCAGGATCAAGCCCCGCATCAGGCTCCACATGGGGCATGGAACCTGCTTAAGATTCTCTCTCCCTCTGCCCTTCCCCCCACCTCTTAAAAACAAAAACAAAAACAAAAACAAACCCTTGTAAACTTATGTTTTTGAATACCATTTCAGGATACAAAATTAAATTCTATTCAAACCTCTAATGGTCCCTTTCAGTTTCCATCTAAGTATTAGTCATGCAAAAAATTCCACCTAAGGGGCACCTGAGCGGCTTAGTCAGTTAAGCATCTGACTCTTGGTTTCAGCTCAGGTCATGATCTCAGGGTCATGAGATCAAGCCCTGAGTTGGGCCTGCACTCAGCACAGACTCTGCTTAAGATTCTCTCTCCCTCTCCCTCTGCCCCTCCTCCTGCCTTTCTCTAAAAGAAAGGAAGGAAAGAAGGAACAATGAAAGGAAGGAAGGGGAGGGAGGAAGGGAGAGAGTGAAGGAAGTAGGTCTTAAAAGAAATTCCACCTAAGATGGGTTAAGATCTTAAAATTAGTGCAAAAATACCCCCATTCCCTAATTAGATTAACTTCCAAAGAGCAGGAGTGATGGAGTTTGTCCCATAAATGCTCCTCCTCTATCTTTGTCTTTATAATGGCGGGGAAGATACTTTTAGCCCAGTAATTATATAGATTTTAATATTGCAATCTCACAAACAAAACAGGAATTCCTTCTTTAACCAACACAAAGGTGTTCTACCTAGTTCAACTAGAATACCTTAAAATCAAGAGTTAAAAGACTAAGGAGACTCACTTCAGCCTCTTCCAGTCTTTTTTTTTTTTTTTAATGCAGAACTCTCTCTCCTCCAAAAGCTGAACCCCAACAGATGTGAGATATTTGTTCCCCAAAGCATTACAAGGACCCAGGGCCCAACCTGTCACGTATCTTTCCCCCACAGTGGCTTTTAAATCTTTTTTTTTTTTTTAAGATTTACTTATTTATTTATTTGAGAGTGAGAGAGTGAGAGAGAGCATGAGAAGGGAGAAGGTCAGAGGGAGAAGCAAGCTTCCCATGGAGCTGGGAGCCCGATGTGGGACTCGATCCCGGGACTCTGGGATCATGACCCGAGCCGAAGGCAGTCGCTTAACCAACTGAGCCACCCAGGCGCCCCTCCCCCACAGTGGCTTTTAAAGTACCTCCTCGGATGTTGGGTTTCCACAGAACATGATTAGAAAACTAAAGATCTACACTCTATGGTAGGACCATTCTTACTAGGTAGAAAGTTCTTTCTAAAATGTACCTCTCTACTATCCTTAACCACAGATCCCAGCCTAATCCCACTTTTATTTGAGGGTCATTGCTTTATCTTCTTTTGGTTTTCTCTTTTCTATAAAGAAAATATATTTAGCTACTCTCCATAAGAAATTGTTTTCCATAACTATATCATCTTGAACATTCTCCCTTGGATAAACTGAATTTTCCAATAAGACAACACTTGTCTTTCCCAAGCTTCTCATGGGGACATCCAAGAACCTTCACCATCTGACCCCTAACTACTTTTCAGATCCTCATTCCGATTTTTTTTAAATATTTTATTTATTTATTTGACACAGAGAGAGAGATCACAAGTAGGCAGAGAAGCAGGCAGAGAGAGGAGGAAGCAGGCTCCCCGCTGAGCAGCGAGCCCAATGTGGGGCTCAATCCCAGGACCCTGGGATCATGACTTGAGCCGAAGGCAGAGGCTTTAACCCACTGAGCCACCCAGGCACCCCCCTCATTCCGATTTTTTTTAATAAACCTTTTATTTTTTTAAATTTTTAATTGTTTTCCATTTTATTTCTTTTCAGTGTTCCAAAATTCATTGTTTATGCACCATACCCAGTGCTCCATGCAATACGTGCCTTCCATAATACCCATCACCAGGTTCACCCATTCCCCCACCCACCTCCTCTCCAAAACCCTCAGTTTGTTTCTCAGAGTCCACAGTCTCTCATGGTTTGTCTCCCCCTCCAATTTCCCCCATCTTACTTCTCCTCTCCATCTCCCAATGTCCAAATTCTCATTCCTATTATTCTACAAATCAGACCTATATATTCCAGTCCCACCAATTCAACCCACTCTTCCCGTAGTATCAATATAATGTAAGGACTTATCTGTTCAGCATAAGAATTTAGATATCCATGTCTTGACATGTATTCTTCTCTGATCCTAAGAAACCCCTAACCCCCTTGTCCATTTCCACCCACTATTATTTTTCTCCCATCTTGTTCAAAATATAAATTTAAGTCTTCTCTATACCATCTCGCAAGATCCATGCATACTGAGTATTAAGTTAGTTTCCAAAGTACATTTACCATATAGGTTACTTATAGAATCTCAAATGTGATGTGTTATCAAAGTAATCACTTTAGAATTTCTAAGCCCATTTCCTAAATTCCTCATGAAAACAGGAAAAAATAAATCAAAATCTGTATGTCTAACAAGACTTCTCTGGAAATAAACCTAAAGAATCTCTGCATTATACTGCTATCCCTACTTGGAGAGAGTGGGCATCCACATCTACTCACATCAGGTGATGTCTATGCACCTTCACATCTGTAGCCTAATAGCATTCCACTGAGAGTAACTACCACCTCACTTTCAGTAGAACTTTACTCAATGATAGAATAAATGCCACCCCCAACCAAAAAAGGGAAGAAATCAAGAAAAGTCCTGAGAATTCTAATCACATGACACAGTATTTTGTATTTTACACAGATCAATCTGTCCAAATCAGGTCAGGCCTACTATAGAAGTATGCACCCAAATATTTGGCATATGTTCTCAAAATCCATTGTCTCTTGAACCACTATGTCAAAATCTGATGAGGTCTCTTCAAACTTTATAGAAAAACTCAATTTCTAGACTGTTCAGGATAAGTAATACTTGTTAATCCTACATTTTTGAACTTCAAAATAATGTAGGGAACTAAAGAGAAAGAAGGAAGTGTGAATAAAATGGGTACTAATGTGCCCAGGAGCCTAAGCAGAACCAAAGGCCCAGCCCATTGGTCACTATTCCTTGTGTTCTCCTTATGAACAAGGCTTTTCTCATGTGGGAAGGAGGGTTCCTTCATGGAAGAAAATTATGGAAAGGAAATAACTTGAGAATTTGGGAAGAGCTCCAGCAACATGGAATGCTGCTCAATCAACTCACCCCTGCCTTGACCTTTGCAAAACAGCTTCCTTTTCTGACCTGGACTTGGGAAAACCTCAGTGAACAATAAAGGCAGAGCATGCTCCAAGAGGGAAGAAAGAATAGAAGGGAATGCATAGCATAGTCCTTATGCTACTTGATTCCTTCATGGTCAGATAAAGACAGACGTTGGCAAGGAGGATTGGCACTGAATGTCCCAGGAGGTATTTTTTTTTTTAAAGATTTTATTTATTTATTTGACAGACAGAGATCACAAGTAGGCAGAGAGGCAGGCAGAGAGAGAGGAAGGGAAGCAAGCTCCCCGCTGAGCAGAGAGCCCGAGGTGGGCTCTCTGGACCCAGGACCCTGGAATCATGACCTGAGCTGAAGGCAGAGGCTTTCACCCACTGAGCCACCCAGGCGGCCCCCAAAAGGTAATTTTTTTTTTTTTTTTTGGTAAGTACACAGACTTTTTTTTTTTCTACGTTAACAGGACAATTTGGTGATAACATTTTTTTTTCTTTTCAGTGCAACAGTATTCATTGTTTTTGCACCATACCCAGTGCTCCATGCAATACGTGCCCTCCCCAATACCCACCACCTGGTTTCCCCAACCTCCCACCCCCTGCCCCTTTAAAACCCTCAGGTTGTTTTTCAGTGTCCATAGTCTCTCATGGTTCTCCTCCCCTTCCAATTTCCCTCAACAGGTAATTTTTAATTGTTCTTTTCCGTCCACCCCTTGCTCACTGCTCACAGCCAAGTTTCATCCCAAATCAATTAAGTTACAGTCTCTGGTGTGGTATCAGAGGTATTTTCTATTTTTATTCCCATTTTGACTGTATAGCTGGGATTAAGAATTACTATTAATTTTTAAATTTCACATGACTGAAATCATACGGTATTTGTCTTTCTCTGACTGACTTGTTTCACTTAGCATGTCCTCTATTTCTAGCCATGTCATTGCAAATGTAAGATTTCATTCTTTTTGATGGCTGAGTAATATTCCATTGTGCACATACATGTACTTGTATATGTATATGTATATGTATATGTATATGTATATGTATATATATCTCCCACATCTTCTTTATCCATTCATCTGTCAATGGACATCTGGGCTCTCTCCATATTTTGGCTACTGTGGACATTGCTGCTATAAACACTGGGGTACATGTGCCCCTTCAAATCACTATGTTTATATCCTTTGGATAAATACCCAGTAGTAAAACAGATGAACATAGAGGAAGGGAAGGAAAAATAAAATAAGATGAAAATTGAGAGGGAGGAAAACTGTAAGAGACTCTTAAGTCTAGGAAACAAACTGAGGATTACTGGAGGGGAGGTGGGTGGCGGGATGGGGCAACTGGGTGATGGACATTAAGGAGGGCACATGATGTAATGATCACTGGGTGTTATATGCAACTGATGAATCACTAAATTCTACCTTTGAAACTAATTAAAAAAGAAAAAGAATTACTGCTAACTCAAAAAGGAAAAAAGGGAAACTGGGGGAAAAGAGCGAAAAAGCAGAGCCTAACATTTGTTAGGTGTGTACTTCTTGCCAGATCTGGAAACAGAAGCATTGCACCCTTGACCTTACTATTTTTTTTTAAATTTATTTATTTGTTAGAGAGAGAGCGAGCGAGCACAGGCAGACAGAGTGGTAGGCAGAGGCAGAGGGAGAAGCAGGCTCCCCGCCGAGCAAGGAGCCCGATGTGGGACTCGATCCCAGGACGCCGGGATCATGACCTGAGCAGAAGGCAGCCGCTTAACCAACTGAGCCACCCAGGCATCCCCTTGACCTTACTATTTGTAAAGAAGGAGTTAATAACTCCATTTAAAATAAAAAACACAGGCAACTTGTCTAAGGTCACAGAGCAAGTAAGTGATAGATCTAGGATTTACATTCAGATTGTTTGCCCCCCCACCCCCCCACAAACTTCATTATTTCCACTTACATTAGGGAGAAAAACCCCTTTGGTTATATATCAAAGGTGTAAGTATGCAGAGGATAACAGAGAAGGCAAAGTTTCACCTACTTAACTTTACCCAGGGGTTACCTGTATACTAAGTTTTTGTTCAAGTCTCAGACTCCCTGTCGGCACATACTAAAAGTCTGATTGGAAGGGTGGTTAAAATTCCTGCCCTTGACAAGGGAGACTATGTTCTGAAAGTAAAACTGATCACTCTTGGAAATGCACTCATTCTCCACAATCAATAAAATACTATTTAGCTAATGTTACTAAAGAAGCTAAATGAAACCTAAGCGATCTTTTTTGGAAAATCCAAAAGAGTAGAAGTCACACTAGAGTAAGGGGCTGGGTGGCAGAATAATCTTTATGTCTAAGCCATAGACATATGATTGGTTGGAGGATATCAGCAAGTTCCTTCACCTTTTTCAGAAAATGAAGATAACTGCCATGTTTTAAACAGGCTGCAATAAAGATGAAATGAATGACCGTGATTCTCAACTTTTCTATCAAAGTGCCCCCAAAGCAGAGGGAAATAAATCAGAGAGCATTCTTAAATCTCATTAAGATCTCAGGATACCCTTTGAAGTTGTCAGCTTTATCTTAAAAATTGTCTATCAATTTCATATATCACTCTATCACATAACCCATGTTTCGTTTGGATAAGAGAAGAATCCTGGGTAAAACTGGTGTTTGGGAAAGTAGATTTTGACCATGTCCTGGCAACTCATTACATGCATTACAAAAGCACAGAGGTCTAAGAAAGCACTTTGTAAACTGTAAATCTTTATAAAGGAACTAAGATAGACGGGATATCCTCTAAGCCTGTTAAACTGTGCTTTTCACAGTTTCTCTGATCTATCTTTCCCTGTCTTCTGGTCTCCAATACTGAGTACCTACTGAATAGGTTTGGCACTGCACTTGAAGCCAGTGAGGAGCTGTGAATAGAAGCTAGTCTCAGCTCTCTTGAAGCACACATATTAAAGACCAACATTAAATTGTACAACGTGGTGAGTGCCATAAATGGGAAGTCCAGGTTCTATGGTCTACAAAGTGGAGAAGCAAACACGGAGGTCTGCAGGGAAAAGTAGGTAACTTCTTAGTTTCCTGTACATTATTGGGTTGGAAGCACCCAATTCTAGCACTTTAGACATATTCACACACACAAGGAACTTCTTCCAAAATCCAATTAATAAGTCAAGAATATTTCAGACTACACTTATTTACAACGTTCAATGTCAGACCATGTAGACCAGGTTTATCACTCTATTTTTTCAGGAAAAGAGGCTTTATTAAGCATTCAGAGCATAAACAAGGTGACAAGTAACATTAGAAAAACAATCTTCCCTAAGACAATGAGTTTGTGTGTTTGTGATAAACTAGTATAAAAATAATACAACCACTCTCAACAATTAAGTATTTAAAGCAAAGGTAATCACCCTCACCCTGGAGGCAAAAAGTTCTGCTTCTGCCTCACTCGTCACCCTACCCAATTCGCATGGTCTTTGGAACCTCAGCTTCCCCATCTGTAAATGAGAAGGTCAAAACAGAAACAGCAATGCCCTTGGGTCCCCTATCATTTTCCTATATAGCATCCACTTAATATAGTTTGAAACTTCAGTACTTAAAAGTTATAGAACATTACATATCCCTATAATTACTATTTTTCATTTTTAAATTAGCCATCTTTTACAATATATTCATACCACAGCTGTATACTAATTTTACTCCTAAGTCTGTTCATATGGAAACAATAGCACTAGATCTTGTCTCGAAAAGTTCAAAATACTCAGAGATGAATATAAAAATAATTCCTTCAGTATCTCATTACTCTGTTAAAAAATTGTTTACTTATATCCACTTATGGTGAGCAGAAATACAATGTACTCTTCAAATTTTGGAAAATTCCACTGGAATTCTAGCAAACCTGGCTCTCTTCCCATTTTGGCATAAAAGCATCATGTGTTCTGCTCCCTCTCTGCCACTTCCTCTCAGCTGAGCCTTTCCCCAAGGAGCTCACTCCCAGAAGAAAGAAAGGGGGGAGGAAGAGGAAGCTCTGGAGTCTCTCCCCAACTTGAAAGTTCAGAGAAAAACCTTTTCACATTTCCTCTTTTGACTCAACAAATGCTCTAGCAGCCCACAGTTCAACAAAAATATAGGCAAAATCTTCCAAAATATTTTCAAGAGGAAAAAAGTAGAAGATGCCATAAAGTAAAGCTTCAAGTTTCCTGGTGCATCAGCTATGCATAAGTTATTTAACAACCAATGACCTCAGAGTTTCTCAAGCAGGTGAATGTCCTTGTGCTTTTTAAAAGATATTAAAAATTTAAGTATTCACCTCTTGTAACTTAGAATAGACTCTAGTTACAAACTGAAAGATATCAGAAAACAAATGCCAAGAGAGCTTTTAATTTAAATAAAATTGAAACACTGTTACATTACAAAACTATTGTCTAAAAAAAAAGTCATTCTCTGGCATATCTTCTCTGAATAAGGCTATGCCCCCTACTTTTCTTTTTTTTTTTTTTTGCCCCCTACTTTTCAAATGTAGCAATATTGATACCTTATTTGTACATGTATGTAACCTCATCCAAATCTCACAAAATGGGGGCGCCTGGGTGGCTCAGTCATTAAGCATCTGCCTTGGTCTCAGGTCATGATCCCAGGGTCCTGGGATCAAGCCCTCATTGGGCTCCTTGCTCAGCAGGCAGTTTGCTTCTCCCTCTCCCTCTGCCCCTCCCTGTGCTTGAGTTCCCTCACTTGCTGTGTCTCTCTCTGTCAAAAAAATAAAATCTTTTAAAATCACTCAATCTCACAAAACAATGAGGTAGCTATCCTAACTGTCCTTTGACAGGCTTTTAAACAAGGACAGACTTAATGAGATGAAGAGACTTGCTCAGCTAGTTGCCACCCTTATCACATGACTCCTCCAAGCTCTAAGCCCTTATATTTGTCCTCCGAAAAAAGGGAGACAATATTGCTCCAAAATATCCTTGAAGCTGTCATATTTTTGTCACTCTATATTAGTTGACATTTCCCAGAATTTTATATTAATGGAATCATCTAGTACATACTCTTTGTCCAGTTTTTCAACTCAGCATAATTATTTTGAGTCATTCGTGTTGTTACATGTTTCAATAGTTCACTTCCTTTTATTGCTGAAAGTATTTCATTGTTTCAATGTACCACAATTTGTTTATCCATTCTCCAGTTGAGAAGCATCTGGGTTATTTACAATTTTGGAAATCATGGATAATGCTGCTCTGAACATGTGCATACAATCTTTACATGGACACACACTGTCATTTTTGCTCTTAAGTAAACTCCTAGGAACAGAACTGCTGCATCATATGGTAGGTGTATGTTTAACTTTGTGCGTGTGTATGTTTAACTTTTTAAGAAATTGCCAAAATGTTGTCCGAAATGACTATACCATTTTACATTACAAATGTTACAGAATGGCACCTTTAAAGGTGCCAAACATCACCGGAGATGGAGCAACTCTAGGCCCCAAAGAAGACGCATGTCCCAAATTTAGGGGACAGAGGCAGAAGGCATTTCATACAGAAAAAAAGATTCATAAAAAAAAGTGACATTGTACCCTAGTATAGTCATTGCAGCTTATAAGCCACTCGTAGGTCTGCTGCCTTAAATCACATAAGGAAAACACCTATTTTTTTAAAGATTTTATTTATTTAAAAAAAAAAAAGATTTTATTTATTCACTTGACAGTCAGAGATCATAAGTAGGCAGAGAAGCAGGCAGAGAGAGAGGAGGAAGCAGGCGCCCCGCAGAGCAGAGAGCCCGATGCAGGGCTCGATCCCAGGAAAACACCTATTCTAAAGCAACCAATATAATATAGACTCAAGTTTGGAAAGTCACGTGCAAGGGAAAAAAAAATCTTTAAAAGGCAGCAATAAAGCTGATGCAAGCAATCACAATAGCAGCTCACCAGAGCCTTATCTCCTAGTCAGGCACTATGCTAAACTTCATGAGATTTATATAAGGCCACTTCAGTGGTCACTATCTCCACTTTCCAGGGAAGAAACCAGAGGCAGAGGAGTTAAGAATGTGGCCCTAAGGTCATACGGCTCATAAGGCACAGAAGGAGAACTGCCGGGCTCTAGACCATACTTTCCGTGGCTATGCTGATTTACTGCTCTAGACAATGCTTTCCGTGGCTATGCTGATTTACTGCTCTAGACAAGGCTTTCTGTGGCTATGCTGATTTACTGCTCCATCCTTGGGTTCTGCACTCCTTCCAGCCTGCTGGAGGATGCCTCCTTGAAACTGAATGATCCTACCCCTTCAGCAACACTTCTCCCTGTTTCCAATTTCATACTCATCAAGCAACTTTCCGATATTAAACTGGTTTTCCAAGCCCAATCTCTACTTGGAAAAAGAAGAGCTGACCAGTCAAGAAACAATGTGGATACACTTGGCAGTGTTTATCTCTTAGAGTAAATTACCAGACCAGGCATTTTGGTTTTGAATATTAATTTGACCATAAATTTGGTTCACCTGACTAATCATGGAGGTACTAAACATCCTTTTCAGAAGATCATCATAATAGAGGAAATATCATCAAAGTCAGGTATCAATGCTATACAGGCCCACAACTGCTACTAAGCTCAACTCAATACCTAAGAGTTTAACAAAACAATAACAAAACCAAAGGCTACTGCTGGTATTAGAAAAAATCTGGCCGAGAGATACTACATATATAGCTGGAAGCATTCTCAATAGCCTCCTTCTTCCTCCAGCAGGAAAAATAAAAATACATTATGCAAACTTTTAGTGTTTTTGGTATAAATGTGAAGAGATGAAAGGACAGAATTATTACAAAGTTAAGAAAAAATATATTCCCAGTTTAAATGGAAGGGACTTACCGTTTCAAAACTGGTTTTATTTTGGAAATACCAGACAAGTGGCAGGTCTTACTGATGGATCAGAATTTCTTTACCCAATCTTCCCTTCCATACTCTATAATGCTTGAGGACCTCATATTTTGGGGAAAAGTAAAAATTTAGATGTGGCCTTAATTTCCTCCCCGAAGGCTGGCCTGCTAATTCTCACTAGATTCATGGTCTTGAATAGGAAAAATCAATAGATTCTTTGGTTTCACACAAAGCTTATTGTTCTTCCATACCCTATATATCTATAGGGTTACTGTTTTCCAAAGTTAGAATCCTATCTTCCACACCCATTTTCTGTCTTCTAGATGACATCAGTGGCAGTGATTCTCAGAGGAAAGTATAACTGGAAGGCAAGCTCTAAGAACACTAAAACATGGGAAACTGGCCCATTCAAAGCTGGCAAGTCGTACTGAAAAGTGAGAATGCTCAGCATGGCACCTCTGTTATCCCCCTCAAGTCAGGAGAGGTTAGAACATGGTGTCTTCAGAAGAGATTTCGGTTTGGTAAGGTCAAGGAAATAAAATAAGGATGAAAGTTTTTTGAAGACATAATGAATGGCAGCATTATGCACAGAATTAGGAAGCATGGATTTTATAAAGCAAAAAAGGGTAACAAAGAAGGAACTATAATTGACATTTAAAAAAATTTTTTTTAGCTTGATTCAATTCTCTTTAATTTTCTTAGCCAGTCCCTTGTTGTCTGAAAATACAATTCAACCCAGTCGCTTTCAATAAGCAACAATAAAGTTTCAGTGATTTCAGCTATGTCTATAATGAAGGCTGAGGGGAAGGAAGGACAGGTAAGTCACAGGACAATAACCATGGGGCTGACAAATGGTAGATAAAAGAGGAAAGACAATACATAGATGTGCTTGTGCATGTGTCACATATATAAGTCACTGGATGAGTTAGGTTCAATCACACAGAAGGGAAGAAAAGCTTTATCACACCAAGTCTGTCAAAATCTGTAGGTCTCACAAGTATCTTTCAAGGAGGATATTTCATTTATTCTGATCATTTCAAGTTGGAGTCAACTTTGAAAGAAAACTGACAGTAAGGCAAATGTCAAATTCTGGTTGTTTTTATGGTTTACTTTGAGGGGCCTGCCGGGCAGTACCCGGAGTCATTTGAACATAGATGTACTCTCATATCTGCCATAATGTAGCAAATATGCATCATTCATCAACATTTGATATAGATACTGCCAAACTGACCCTTTGGTACTTTAAGAAAATATCATATGGCGTGCCTGGCTGGCTCAGTTGGTAGGGCATGTGACTCTTGATCTCAGGGTCGTGAGTTCAAGCCCCATGCTGGGTGGGTGTAGAGCTTACTTTTTAAAAAAAATAGTAAAAATAGGAAGTAAAAATAAGAAAATCAAAAAATATTACAGACTCACAGAATCTTCATTCTGAAACAATCATTAAAGATGACCTATTTCAGTCCCCTTCTCTTACAGATGAGGAAATTTAGATGCTAAAAGGGGGATTTAAGCATCATGCACAAACTGGAAAGAACATAAACAAAATCATTTGTAAAAGCAGAGAATTAAAGAGAACCAAATCAAAGAGAACCCAAATCTTTTAAAAAGAAAAGTGTCTTCTGGCTTCATTTTGTACACAGAACAATGGTAAATTATATCCTCTCCCTCTTGCAGAAGAGGACTCACACCATAGCAAATCAGGTCTTTTCTAAAATACGTACTCATACCTTCAGGCAGACACACTACTGTACTGTTTTTTCCATTAACATTCAATTCTAGATCCCAGCACCTAACTGAAGTGTTTCCACAAAGTTTCACAAAATTGCTGAAGCTCAGCAAGTTAAGCATGTTTATTAATCCTCACCCCAAAGTACTTGCTTCGGGGTGGGGGGGGAAGAGTTACCTTAAACTAAAGGTAAAGTGACCTTTCTTTTCAAAATTAGAAAATAGAGGTGGATAGTCTGGAATTTTTATGGTTTCCAAGACCCTCCAAAAGAGGGGATACCAGCTATTTAGAACAAAATACACATGCAGTGGATTAGGACCTGCATCACCAAGTTCTGCCAGTGGTTCTCAGCAGTGGCCACTGTGAAGTAGACAACATGTCAGAACCAAAAGAAATGCGGAATATGTATTTTAGAGATAACTTAGGTAAAATCTACCTTAAGGAACTACAATGGTAGGAAGGAAAGGATTAATACTGTACCCAGCCCTAGATTTACCCAGTATGTCTCCTATGGGTATCCATAGTCAGGTTGTATATCTGAGAGGATGACAGGGAACAATTTGATGTCACCCATTTAACAGAGGAAAAAACCCAAGTCCTGAGAGATTCAATGACTTTTATGGTCGTGACAACTGACAATTTCTATTTAGAGACTGTTTTGCAAGCTATTTGGTCCACAGACACTAGGAAGGAGAACTGATGCCAGCCAGACATTTTTCCCAGAATTAACTAATACAATGACTTTCTGGTTAATTAGGTTTTGATGCTCCAGAACTCAACCGAACAATTAAACCGATAAAACCATTTATAACCTGCAAAGCTGCTGACCAGACCACCTATACCACACAAATTCCACTAATGGGAGATCCCTGATGTCCAGTTTGAAGCACCTGTTGGCTATCTACCAAAATGAGAGAAGTCTGAGTTATATATAAATAAATTGATCTATTCATTCACATTCACTATCCTACTCCCTCTCTCTCTCTTCACCTGCCTCCTTTCTTCCTCTCCTCCTTCCTTCTCCCACCCCAATGGTATGTAGCAGGGGTCAAAGGGCCAGACAGTAAATAGTTCAGGCTTTTTGGGCTCCACCACCGTGGCACAAAATAGCTAGAGATAATCCATAAATGAATGGGTGTAGCTGTGTTTCAATAAAACTATACAACCAGACAATGGGCCAGAGTTGGCTCAAAGGGCTGTAGTCTGTCAACCCCTAGTATAGAGAAGCAGGTCTCAATTTTTAGCCTGCAACAGAATCACTTATAATTTGTTAATACCCAGATTTCTCAGCCCCAGCCTTAAAGTTTCTGATGCAGGAGTCTTTAGTGGGGCCTGAGATCTTGCATTTTTACTAAGTTCCCAAATGATGCTGATGCTGCTGGTCCAGGGACCACACTTCGAGAACCACAGGAATAGAATAATGGTCTATCCCACACTAAGTGGAAGACTGAAATGTAATGAACAATTAAGAAAGTGGAAATCACATGCTGTAACCTTGACTGCTAATTTTACAGAATATTTCATATGAAAACTTACTGTTAAGTGCCATAATATTATCTGTTCCTGGATGATGGAAATTTATTCCCATGCGTCCTAAAAAAAAAAAATTTATTTTAAGCACAAAGAAAAGAATGCTTAATATAATTTCAAATACATTGTAAAAGATAAACATTACAAAAAGCTAAAACAGATTAATCTATAACAATGCTATAATCTATAACAAGGCCATAGCAGTTACAACAGTTTTTAAATCAAGTCATAAAACATACAAATGAAAAAAAATCTTAAAAACAAAGCCAAAATCTCATTAACAACAAATAAATAAAATAAAACAAAATGAAAAAGAAGCTTCCCTTATAATATATTGAAATTTTAAAGCATCTCTCGCATTCCGATTTCAACATGCCAACTGGACTAAGCATTTTATTTAAATAACCATTCATACTGCCCTTCAAATTCAAGCCACAAAATAATGAATTCAAAGAAGTATAAAAACTTAAAGTTTAGAGGGAATAAAAGATAAATGTTTCATAGTGGCTCAAAAATGCAACATAATTATCAGAACGGCTACCAGAAGAAAGATGGTAAAATTTATACAACAGGTATAGTGGGGAAGAAAGACTGGCCTAAAAATCTAGGGTTCTTATGCTTTCCCTACCACTAACTAGTTATATGACCTTGGGGATAATGCTTATCTCCACACCTTCATCCTTATAGTAACAGGTTTCAAATGTCTGCCCACACTGACTGGCTGCCTGTTTTTGTATACCTGTGAGCTAAGAATCATTTTTACATTTTTAAAGGGTTGTAAAAATAAAAACTAAAAAACAAAGAATAATATGTGACAGAGACCATATGAACCACAGGCCTAAAATATTTCCTCTCTGGCCCTTTACAGACAAAAGTTTGCCAACCTCTGGTCTATAAGATGTAAGTCTGAAACAGATGTTTTAATGGATAGCCTCCAGGGTTAAGAGTGGAAGATGTTGACAATTGGTATGTTTTTCATGAATTATTTGGGAAAAGAAGGTGGATATATTAAAAGAATAATGAAACAGAGAGTCTTATATAGAAAAAAATGTATTTAAGTTTTCTTGACCAAGCTTTTCAACAAAATAATTATTGATACAGCGCTTTTGTGTAAAGCTATTATACATATGACCTTGGTTCTGCAAAGGTCTTTGTGTCCAGTTAGGTCAAAGGTTATTGTGAAATTCTCAGAAAAATGTCAATTTTATGTCATTACTACTGTTAAATAAATGTCAACAGTATACAGGGGTGGTACAGAGAATGCTGGAGATATGGAAGTGATGACTTTTACAACAAATACAGTGTTATAAATAATTGCAAAAGGTCAGTCATCATTTGGTATTAATCTCCGTTGTGGAGTACTGAAGGCAAACAGCATTTTCGAGCTCTTCTGACCCAAAAGAGAAGAATCACAGTGGACAAAACAGAGCATTTGCTTCAAATAAAAAGGCGGAATAATGAATTTCCAGCCAAATCAATTTTTTGCCTAGACAAGGCCAACCTTGTCTCTTAAAAAACCCTCAGGTGATAGTAATTATTGAAAGGTCATTTGTATTAAAGGATAAGGAAAAAATAAAACTCTCATAAGTGTAATGTTGCTTGTACTGCTGGATGCATGTGTGTATGTGTGTAAGAGAAAGAAAGTGTGTGTGTAAGAGAAAGAAAGTAATTAAGAATGTAAAATCATCAATAATTGATGGATTCTAAGGAGATTATTCTAATTTTACCATGAAGTGTTATAGGACTTTTACTAAAAATTATTTTTAGTTTTTACCATTTAAACTTATTGGGAGGAAGATATTACATATATCTATCTCTAATTTTATGGAAATATTTTGCTAGCATTTATATTACAGTATAATCATTTTTTAGAATATATTTTAATGTTTTCTAGAGAAAAATCACCCTATTAGTAAAGAACCATTTTTTAAATAATAAAATTACCTGTTTTATTTTGTATTGATTCCATAGATCTTTTCATATTTACTAGAAGCTAATTGTGAGGAGTTTCAGAAACTAACCACTGTTTAAAGACATATTTAACAAATCTATGTATGTAATTACTCTGTGTCTTATGTTTCTCCAGCTCCTAAGTCATCTTAGAATCTCTAAACTTATTGTCTACCCCATACGCAATGAGTGCTACCTCCTACCACCACCTGATCAGAGCCTATAATAGGAAAATTTGTCATGAGAATAAGGCTTGCGGCTCAGCAGGGAGAATTTACATTCTGGTTTTAGTTAGCTGTTATCAATATTCTATAATTTTCAGATAATCAAGACTTTATTTGGATTCATTACCACCGAATACTAACATCTATAATAACTAGATGTGATTTACTCATTGTATTCTGACATATCCAAACTTAACAGTAAATATACAGTCACTGGAAAGTATGCCTAAAAACCAAAGAAGAGTTCAAAATCACTGCAGAACCTAAGGAAATAGTATATAGAGATGGTCTCCCCAATCTCTGACCAAGGAACATTCAGACATGGGTGTGGTTCCTAAAAAGCCAGGGGTATTCCCTAAAATAATAAGGGGTTATCAAGAAAACTAAGCAAGTCTTGGGGCACGTGGGTGGCTCAATGGGCTGGGCATCCAACTCTTGATTTCGGCTCAGGTCATGATCTCAGGGTCGAGAGATCAAGTCCCACATCTGGCTCTGTGCTCAGCATGGAGCCTGCTTGGAGTTCTCTCTCTCCCTCTCCCTCTGCCCTTCCCACCCCCTCTAAAACAAAAACAAAACCCAAGCAAGCCCAAATTTAATTGATCCTCATTAGACTTCTTATATTTCCTGTGCTACAATCGTTTATGGTAAGAACTATGTGGTCTTAAAATTGCTACATCAAATAATAGTTTTTATATGTTTCTGGAACCATTGCTGTTCCCACACTTAAGGGTGCTCTCTCTGTTGTCCTCCAGAAGCTGGATCCTTTTGGGGCTCTTTCCAGATCTTAGGACTTTTCAGCTTGAAAAGATGAAACTGAAAGGAAGCTCGGTAATTTTCTGATTTTCATCCCCTAGCCCACACTGATGACTTCCAATTTAATCTTTCTAAAGATGCAGGGGGGAAAAAAAGCCTTAGGCAATGTTTTGTAGCTGAAGGCATCAGGATTTGCTGAAAAGCAAAGAACTTTTTGCCTTTCTTGGTATCCTCCCTGATTCTGTTGGTCCTCGGACTTCAGCAGATCTCTGGATCAACATCATCCACAAAAGGTTTTATAAGAAACTCTGTGTCATGCCAGACCCAACAGAACCAATTATTTAAATATAATCTAACTGTTTCCCAACTAAATGCAAACTCTTTCTAGTAAAACCACTTACGGCTTCTTTAAGCTACTTTCTTTACCTCTACAAAAATTAGTATTTAGATTACAAAATGCAATATCTTTTCATTGGAGAAAAATGAGATGATACAAAAAAATGCAAAAAATAAGGTCACCAATTAAGACAAGCTCTGTTAACATTTTGATTTATAGTCTTCCAGTTGAAGGATTGTTTATGTGTAAAGATTCTTTTCTAAAAGGAGAATTATTTTATGTTTTTTCTTAATATATTTTGCATCTTAAATTTTATAGTTATTATGAGATTTTAAAGGAGAAAATATATAACAGCAAAAGAAAAACTGATTCCAAATACAGATGAGGCCATTTCTTTTTTCTTCCTTTTAACCAACAAATACTGCTGTTTAATCAGCTGTGAAAATAGAACCAAGTGTGTGACATCTGGTGATTTTTGTTAATTCAGTCTGGTGCTGCCAGTGTGACATTTTGTCACCTGTCCATGGGATGCTATTTTTAAATTGTTCTTGTCAGCCAGCTATCTTTTAAGTATAGTGTAAAATATAAGGTTTCGAAAACTGAAAGGCATACTTGGTTTTACGGAGTTAAATGATGCTGTGGAAATCTGAGACTGTCCCACTTTCCCCACTGCACAGGGCTTGATAAATGGGGGGGTAAGGGGAATGGAGGGAGAGGTTGGAGAATAGGGTTACATATGTTTATCCAGACTCTGAAAATCACAGTCTCATAAGCTCAAGTCACATTCATATTTAAAAGGCTAGTTATAAAAAATGACCTCTACTGTTATTCAAAGTTTCAGAGTCCAACCAACCCATTTTTTATATGTCCAAGATAAAACTTGGAATTTTCATGAATTCATAATTATGAAAGTCACCTCTTCACTTCTGCAATATGTTACGAGATAGGGAATAACTATCTTCCTCTAATCATCCCTATTTGCTCTAAAAAGTCAAGTCTTTCAAAGACCTTCACATAATAGAATTTAAATGCTGTATTTTAGGAAAGGTTATAAGAAAAATGCATATTCTGCTTGGTTGTATTTTCTACCAATTTTCTCTATAAAATTGAAAATACATTCCTTCAGAAAAAGTATCCACAAGATGAAATAATATATTATGTAAGAATATAATAAAATGGTGTTTTAAAGTCCTTTTAAGGAAAAATGATAAAATTCTGGCACTAAAGTATTCTAAATCTGTTCCAAAGAACCAAGAAGCAAAAGCTATGAGTTTAGACTTGAGGTCAAATTCTAGTTTCTTTTCATAGCAGCAGTGCATAATTTTTGGCATGCTATCAATTCCTTTGTTCCTATGTTTCCTCATTTCAGGCTATACTCTAAAATACTTAAATCATTCTTTTAAAACTCTCAGATAGGGGCACTTGGGTGGCTCAGTGGGTTAAGCATCCAATTCTTGATTTTGGCTCTGGTCATGATCTCAGGGTCCTGGGATGGCAAGTGTGTTGGGCTCCGCACTCAGCAGGGGGTCTGCTTGAGGGATTCTCTCTCCCTCTCCCTCTGCCCCTCCCCCTGCTTACACTCTCTCTAAAATGAAAAAATCTTAAAAAAAATAAAATAAAACTCCCAGGTGACTACACTACTATATAGAAAGGACCGCTGGAAAAATAAATGGGAGATATTTATTTTAAAAAAATCATTCAACTTGTATTTATCGTCCCCCTCTTGTATAGAAACGAAACAGTCACTTCTTGCTTACTCAGAAACTATGCCACAAACAATTTGTAAACTCTGCTAACTTTTATGCAAGACAAACTTCTATGGGCCAAAGGTAGGTAGCACAAAAATAGAACTGGAGCAACAATGCAAGTAAGTAAAGAGACAGCATATTTTTCTGGAACAAACTAAATGTAATGAAAATGCACTTTTTCTGAATCAAGGGAACCTCGATATTCCACAAAAGGGGTCAATTTTGTGAAAGGCTATACAATACTAAATTTAAATTATGATGAATAAAGAAAATTGCTTCCATAACACCCAAAGGGTGGAATTTATTTCTTCCAAGTTTCTCTCAATTTAAATATTTTAAAGCACTATTATCAGAAGACAGCTTCCCCCCCCCCCAGATTCAGTACACATTTGAAAAGCAAACCCTTAAAAAAAAAAAAAAAGAAAGAAAGAAAAGCAAACCCTTCAATATCAGTTCTCAACTGACACCTGCTCTTTTCATTTTTCAAATTTCAGTTCCATGAATAGTGAGGAAAGAGATAATTCAAATACATAGAAATGTTTCATCAGGTACTACACCCAAGTAGTCAGCCAGCTCTATTCTTCTGTTGTAAGAGGGAGACTACATGGGATGACAGAAAGGGGACTCTTTGCCAAGATTATTTGCTATACTGTGCTACCCAATCAGGGGATGGACCTTGCTTCACAATGTCACCTACACTGCCCAACACTCTGTGGTTGGTATTTCCCTATTATTCCTCCTGTCATCACTTTGTACTCTTTGAATGTTAATCCTAAGGGAGGCTGGGATTAACCAAACCTAATGACCCTGGGTTTTCACTGGGGTTCCCCTGTGGCTAGGTAAACTTTCATCATTAGTAGCAAGCTGGGCAACACCTATAAGAAGAGTACAGAGATGAATCTTTTTCCCTATTTTACAGAAAACAAAAATTTTTTTTTACAGCAAACGATTTTTTAAAAAGATTCTATTTGTTGGGGTGCGTGGGTAGCTTTTTCTTTTAAAAATTTTTATTTATTTATTTATTTGAGAGAGCATGAGTGGGGAGAAGGGGCAGAGGGAGAGGGAAAAGTAGATTCCCTGCTGAGCAGGGAGCCTGATACCAGGCTGATCCCAGGACACTGAGATTATGACCTGAGCTGAAGGCAGATGCTTAACTGACAGCCACCCAGGTGCCTACTTTCCCTATCTTTAATCCCACCTCTCCCAATGCCAGAAATCCCTTTAACCCTCATAGTTATAAGGAAAGTTGTGGATTTCCTTCCCTTCAGCCCACCTGAAAAGAGGGCAGAGAACAATTCTTCTCTCTTAGGTGTTACTCACATCTCTACCAACCCAAGGATTTCTGCACTTAGAAAAGAAATAAGGGACAGTGTTCATTAGTTAATCATCCTTCTCAAAACCACCCTTCTCATTTCTTGGAGGCATTCTCTAAAAGAAATATAAGGAAAAGTCATACATAATATGGTAAGAGACAACTGATAATTATAGTATGTTATTCTGTTATAACCAAGTAGTTTGATATCTTTAAGAAGCCAACAAAATTAGTCTAATTTTTATTTAAATAAGGGTGCTGTGATCTGATCAGCACTACTAAACACATTCCTCAGGTGCTGTGAAGAAAGCTCAATTCAACCTTTCCTCTACATTACTTGACATTTTTATCATGGGGGAGGAGGTAGAGACCTTTTAATATTGCCTACAAACATCTTCAAGTCTGGCTTGGTTTTACTGAGTATAAGTATAAATGTGACTGAAAAACTTAAAATTCTTTACTCGGGGGCCCCTGGGTGGCCCAGTTGGTTAAGCCACTGCCTTGGGCTCAGGTCTTGATCTAGTGGGCTCCCTCCCTCTGCTCCTCCCACCTGCTTATTCTCTTGCTCTCTCTCAAATAAACAAATAAAAGCTTTAAAAAAATACAAAGTTCTTTACTAAAACAGAAGTCTTATTACTTTCTGAACTTCCTATTCTGTCATTTCTCCCACTAACCCTTTTTTCCCCTTTAATCAAGAGAACAGTTGAATAAAAGGATTTCTCATTGCATGGATTTTTTTTAGATTTTACTTATTTGTTTGAGAGAGAGAGTGAGTGGGAGGGAGAGGGAGATAGAAACTGAAGCGGACTCCATGCTAGCTCAGAGCCAGATGTGAGGCTCGATCTCACATTATGAGATCATAACCTGAGTTGAAACCAAGAGTTGGACCCTTAACCAACTGAGCCGCCCAGGTGCCCCTCATTGCATACATCTCTAAGATGAAATATTGCTGAGAACATATTTCATCACGTTCACTTTAAATTCATCATGAAGTACTTTATCCCATCATGAATGGGATATCCTATGATATTTTCTTTCTTTTTTACATTATTTAGATACATAATTTTGGAAAGCCAATGTAACTTGAGGATTATTTTCCTTTCTCCTTCAGGTGATTTTTTTTTTAAAGATTTTATTTACTTGACCGAGAGAGAGATCACAAGCAGGTAGAGAGGCAGGCAGAGAGAGAGAAGGGGAAGCAGGCTCCCTGCTGAGCAGAGAGCCCAAGGTGGCGCTCGATCCCAGGACCCTGAGACCATGATCTGAGCCAAAGGCAGAGGCTTAACCCACTGAGCCACCCAGGTGCTCCTTAAGGTGATTTTTTATGAAGACAAAGTGTTTATCCTTCAATAATCACTACTTATCTATGACAAATACAAAATTTTTACAACTTGCATTTGAAAGCTTTTAATATTTAGCTACAGTCTAGCTAGAAGGAAGTAAATATTGTAGCAATATAAGGTTTAATTTATTACCAGGCCAGGCAGTAAGCAGCACAGCACTACCACCGCCAGCCAAAAAAAAAAAAAAAAAGGTTAACATCTGAGCAGTTTCTAGTCTCAGGAACTTTGTCTGACCTTTGCAGCCAGTCCATGAAGTGGGTACTTTATTTCAATGATGAGGAAACTAAGGCTTTGAATTCAAAGAGGTTAACTGATTTATCTGGATCAACAGCCAACTAGAGGCAGAGCCAGGATTCAAACCCAAGTTTGAATGACTGGAAAGTCAGAATGGCTGATCTGAAATTTAGTCTCCAGTAAGAGAATATAAAATGCCTGGAAAAATGTTAATAAAAATAATAATCTTTACTATCTCTAGATAGTAAGTCTCAGATTATTTTTTCACTTTTCTTTTTGTTTTTTTAATGTGTTATTTGAAATTCCTACACTGAGTAAGAAAGTTTTTTTTTTTTTTCCCCAAAGAAAGTCAAGCTTCAGGAAAAAAACAAAACAAGCATACAAAAAACCCATGATTCTATAACTTGAGTTTTGAGACACTCAAAAAAGTGTTCCCATGGTCAAGTGGGAGACGAAGATATTAAAGGTAGGAGGAAAAACAGGATGGAGTAGAAGAAGTGTTTTTAGACAGGGAAGCCACATGGTAAGTCCCCTAGCCTACCACCTTTCTCTTAAAGCTCTGTTCACCTAGATGTCTACATCTTTGGACCCAGAGATCTTCTCTATGAATTTACCTTAAGGAAAAGCTATGTGCAAGAACTCATCCATGGCAGCATCACCTATTATGGAGAAAAAGCTGGAAACAATCTAAGAGTCCAAAGTTAAGGCCTAGTAATAAATTATAAAGATCAGATAAAAATGTGGATAACATTTATTATATAAGGTATATAAAAATAGGGGAGACTGGGTGGCTCAGACGGTTAAGCGTCTGCCTTCAGCTCAGGTCATGATCCCAGAGTCCTAGGATCGTGCCCCGCATCAGGCTCCCTGCTCAGTGGAGAGCCTGCTTCTACCTCTCCCTCTGCCTGACGCTCTGCCTACCTGTACTCTATCTCTCTGTCAAACAAAAAAATAAAATCTTAAAATATATATATATATATATATATATGGATATACTATTCACATTTATTTTTTAGTTATATTTTTGTTATAATTTTCTCCATTTTTAAAGTAAAAAATTACTTAAATTTTTTCCTTTAAAATGCCAGCATCATAATTACATTATTAGAAGTAATAAGGATCATGTACATGGTGCCATAAACCAGATCTAAAAGTCTCCCAGCTGGAAAAGGAAGCAGGAAGCTCGAACACTCTACCCAAAGGACAATGACACGGTGATGTAATTGACCATGGGAAGTAGTCCATTCATAGGACATCAAGGTGGGCGGTATGATGAACAGAGAAGTTGCAAGCATATTAAGGCTGTAAAAATGTACATGTTACGTGCTTTCCGACTTATTAAGATATATTATAAGTACAATGCAAAAGACTCTTACTGATGAAACCTCACATTTGCAAGTGTGGTAGAGAAATATATGCAGAGGTGGTTGGACATGCATTAAAAAAGGGGCCACTAAAAATGGAGTAAGGTATTTACATTACCCATGGTGAATTTCCCTCTTTATACTTTGCCACTACTACTCTCAACAGGGCACAATAGCTCCTGTGTAAACAACAGTCACAAAGCTGTGGGAAATTATTTATAGACTATAGTGTAAGAGCTTTTCATAATATTTTATTGCTAGAAGAAAAGAATACAGACCCAAATAAAACAGGTATGCATAAAGAACAAGGGCTGAGGGGTGCCTGGGTGGCTCAGTGGGTTAAAGCCTCTGCCTTCGGCTCAGGTCCTGGTCCCAGGGTCCTGGGATCGAGCCCCGTGTCGGGCTCTCTGCTCTGCAGGGAGCCTGCTTCCCCCTTTCTCTCTGCCTGCCTCTCTGCCTACTTGTGATCTGTCTGTCAAATAAATAAATAAAATCTTAAAAAAAATAAGCTTTAAGAACAAGGGCTGAATATTTTAGGATAATTAGGAGAGGCTTATAGCTGTTTGTGGTAGAGAAGGAAGACAAATGCACCCTTAGAAGATACTAAAAACACAAACAGTTTGTGAATATCAGTTTCTTTTTTTTTTAACACCATTCTCACTTCTAAGTGAAATATGCTCTAAATTACCATATACCTAATCTTTCAACTGAGCAAAGTCGTGGTAATGGTGACTAAATATAACAATGAATAAATGAGAGATCTTTTTTCCTACTTCTGAAGGCCTTAAAATATAGCTTTTCTCAAATCCCTTATTTTCTTCATAGCCTGTTATCTACTTTCTTTTCACTGGAAATTGAGGAAAGCAGCAGAAAATCATGAGTATGGCAAGAAAATGATGAAATGGATTTCTGGGGTGGCTTGAGGAAATGCATATCAGGTGTTCATAGTCAGTCACACCCTATATAAAAGCCTGGAGAGAACCAGAGGGGATCAAATTTCTCACAGCTCTGGAGAACATAAGAATTCAAACGAAATGGGCATCCTTGTGGCCAACTCTTCACACTTTTCAGATATTTAGGCTCTAAACCCAAGTGGATATTTCCACAGGAAATTTCCATTACGGTATTTTAAAATATCACAGGGCCCCTATAAAGTCCTATAACACATAAAAAGAACTATCTGTAATTAGAAATGTAACATCAACCACTAACCTGAATTTACATTGGCTCTAAAAATAGGAAGTCCTAATACTGCTGACCTTGGGACTTTCTGCCTTCTATTTAATCCAAAACGTTTGCACACTTTAAGACATTTTCTTTCTGTTCTAGCCTTAGAGAATGCGAAGAATCACTGGCTGCTCTTAAGGCTGTGTAGTGATACTTCCTATGCAACGAAAGTGATTATATTTTAATAAAATGGAATTCTTTTCTACGAAGTTTTCTGAAGCAGTCTTTGGAGACTGGTTTACTAAATCTCCTATTTCCTTGCAGAATACTTTGACTTAAATGAATTACCCAGGTTCAGCTGAGGATTCCAAATGCACCAACCCCAGAAAACTTGACTTCTGGTTTCATGCTACCCAACACATGCTTCTGCCAAACATTATGATTAAAGCAATCAACCTTGATTATTGTAGGTAGCTGAACCCAGGTTAAAAAAAGAAAATCAATTTTAAATACATTCCACAATGCTTTACAGAAGCAAACAAAAACGGGAAAAAAAAACCAAACCAAAACAGAAATGAAAAAAAAATCACAATTATTAAAAAGCTGATTTTTGTTTAAAACACCAAGCAAGGAATGGACATATGAATATTCCTAACCTGCAAAATGATTCCTCCACATTATATCAGCGAAACTCATTGGTGGGCCACTGGGAGGGTAGTGTTTACCTTTCAGAGGCTCATGATCAGTCCTTATCATATCCATTAAGGAGTTCTCCAACGAGTGCAAGTTAAAAGTGTCATAGGGCCTACTCCGGTCCTAAAAATAAAAACACAGAATAAGACAATACATAAAATTACTTCATAAAACTAATACTATATCATTTGTTTCTTGCCATGGATTGATGACATGAATCAAAGTTCCAGATTGTTCTAATAACACATATTCATTTCATTAAGAATAATGATTTGGCAACATTAAGCTTAATACAAGTTTCTATAATTAATTGCATCCTTTTCCCCAATATTCTTTAATGTATATGTCCCACTACTTCAGACTTTCTCTCAAAAGAACTTAAGAAAGTAAATTCAAAGGGAAGAGTCAAGTCAACTGACTTTGCCCTCAGTCCTTCACCCCAGCCTCCAATGTCAAATAAACATTCTATTCAAATGAACAGGGAATTTTTTATCTAGAGGAAGTCCATAATTGAGAATTCTCAGTCTACAAACAGAATCACTTTTCTGAAAAAGCAAAAGGTGACTGTAGTTTCAATCTAATTTTATCGGGCATCTTTAATATTTATTACTGATAAGTTCTATACATTAGAAATACTCTGTAAAACTTAAAATGTGTCCAAAGTTTTATGAAAATTAACTTTTGAAAACCACTCAAATGAAAAAACTTTAACCCAAGATAGTGTTTTCATGATGCTAGAGGCAAAAACATTTTGAAAATAGAGAGCTGACACAAACTAAGTGAAGAAAATCATCGTTCTACTACATTTCACTCAAGCCCATGAGAGACTATCATGTACAAATTATTTTTACTAGCCTGAGCTAAAGGGAAGCACAACTCATGGCTTAACTTAACATTAGAGAATACATTACATTACAGACTTAGTTTGCTTTTGTTTAAGAAAAGCAAAACAGAGGCGCCTGGGTGGCTTTGGTTGTATCTGACTCTCGATTTCGGCTCAGGTCGTGATCTCAAGGTCTTGAAATTGAGCTCTGCGTGGGGCTCTGGGCTCAGTGCAGGGTCAGCTTGAGATTCACTCTCCCTCTCCCAAGACCCCCGCACACTCACATGGGAGCTCTCACTCTCTCTCTCTCAAATAAATAAATCTTTAAAAAAGAAAAGCAAAACACACATCTCAACAACCACACCAAATCAAACAATAGCAATGAGAGATTATTTTCAGGGTCCTGAACAGTTTCCCCAGACCTGCAAATAATCACTTAGCGTCTCCGATGAACAACAGTTAAGTAATTGTCTGGATGGCAAAAAAGGGATACAATAGGTTAAAAACCTCAACTTCAGTGACTATCTTCTAGCTTAAGTCTTAACTCTTGGGAAGCTGTTTTTCTTCTGGTTTCTGGAAAGCATGGCTGTACATCTATTCAGGGAGCCAGAAAGGAAAGTGGCATTTCTGCAGCACTGAGCATAAAGGAAGAATCAGAGGGTTACTGACTGAATGAAAGCAGTATGTATACATGCAGATCCTAAGAAGAACCCTCAACTGAGCACCAAGAGGCAAGAGTGCTAGAATAACTACTATCAATTGGGGCCTTTGGGGTACATCATGATCTACCTCTCCAGTCAGTGCCTGAAATTCCTCCCTTTATACAAACGAGAGGACTGAGCTAGAGTATTTCTAATATCCCTTACAATTCTATCCTTTTTTTTTTTTTTTTTTAACTCAGAGATGAGGAGTAGCAGTGGAGGGTGCAGATATTTTCAAATGCCAGAGACAGAAATTCCATTTTTACAAACTTTTAATGCACAGGTCAAGGGTCAACTCCTATACTAGGCCCTGGTGATAGAGATGAATGTTGCAACCCAGTCCCTATGTATAAAGTAACCAGTAAAAGAAGAGAGACATAACCAATTAAAATAAGAGAATAACAGGTGTTTTGACAGGGAACTGTGTAGAGTACAATAGAAATTAGGACATCTGTTTCTTAAAGAATGTGTATGTATTATAATTTTTGAAAAAATCACATTCTGAAAAGTCCCAGGTCTCCTCAGTCTGGACCTGCCATCTGACCAGGTATGAGGCTTGTCTTAGTTATTCTCAATGGTCTTCAGTATTCTCATTGGTAAAACGGGATCTAACCTGTGAAAATTAAGTTGAAACTACTTAAGTATTTATTTTACTCACATTGTGTTTGCCAAAGAGCAAGCATTCAACATTTCTTAGTTCACTGCCACTGCCTCCTCTCACTTGCTATCTCCACCCCATTTCTTTCTTTCTTTTTTTTTTTAAAGATTTTATTTATTTATTTGAGAGACAGCATGGGTGGGAGGGGGAAAGAATCCCCAACAGACTCCACGCTGGGCTTAGAGCCTAATGAGGGGCTCAATCTCATGACCCTGAGAGATCATGACCTGAGCCAAAATCAAGAGTTGGACACTTAATGGACTGAGCCATCCAGGCGCCCCTCCCCATTTTTTTCTTAACACTCATCAATTGTCTGTCTACTGTTGGATAAGAAAGAGACGTGGAGTATTTTCTTTGGTTCTCCATTTTGGTCTCTATATAATTGAAGAAGGACTTTTCTTTCACCTTTAAGGTCTTCCTTCAGATCATTTGTTTTGTGCTGGGTTCAAGTTATCAGTGGAAACTCCAATTATTTAAGGAGCAAAACTGAATTTTCAGAAATGTAGGTTTCTCTGTTTCTGTAAGAGGTATCATATTCTTTGTCCAGAGGAAAAGCCACGGGTGGAAAAAAAAAAAGGAGTGTACGGATGAGAAGTCAAAATGACAACTTATTTCTGACACTGACAATTCTGGAATGGATGTCTAGGAGCCTTCTAATATATATATATATATTAGAATTCTATATCTATATCTATGTATACATAGATATAGATATTTATATATATAAATATATTAAATTCTAGATCTGTATCTATATAGACATTTATATATCTATATATCTATATCGATATAGATATATATCTATATCGATATACCTATATCGATATAGATATATATCTATATCGATATACCTATATCGATATAGATATATATCTATATCGATATACCTATATCGATATAGATATATAGATATATAAATGTCTATATAGATACAGATCTAGAATTCTAATATATTTATATATATAAATATCTATATCGATATACCTATATCGATATAGATATATAGATATATAAATGTCTATATATAGATACAGATATAGAATTCTAATATATTTATTATATATATAGAATTCTATATCGATATACCTATATCGATATAGATATATAGATATATAAATGTCTATATATAGATACAGATATAGAATTCTAATATATTTATTATATTAGAATTCTAATATATATATATTAGAAGGCTCCTAGACATCCATTCCAGATATATAGATATAGATATAGATATAGATACATATCTCCACACTTCTAACTAGAGCCCTGCAGGCGTGGGACTGTTTCAAAAAAGGCTGATAAGGTGAAGGGACTATAAGAAATGCTTGTTTGAAGGCATTCATGAATCCTCCCAGTCAGGACAGTTTATTTTTTTCATTTAGTTCTTGATATAATCCTTCAATGTAGATAACAACACACTCATTTCACACATGGGGAAGATGAGGTTCAGAGAAGTTTCCAGCCTGGATCTAACCTCAAAGCCAATATCTAAGGATTACAGACACAAAGCCTGAAGGAACTGATCTGGTCCATACAAGCCAGTAAATGAAAGCTCTATAGAAGCACAGCATTGCATCTAATTACCAATGAAATAACCTTCACGGCAAGATGACAGTCGCCATCAGAAGACAATACTGGATTATTAGATGACTACCTGTCAGGAAAATGGAGGGGCTATTTGGGTGGGGACTAATGCATCTGAAGTGGTACTCAAACCTGTCAGATTGTCACTTGTAGAATGGTTAAAATACAGGTTCCTGGGCTCCAGTGAAAACCAACTTAGTCAAAATTTTGAAAGAAATAAGTGTCCCAGGTGACTCTTTTGACTAGCTAGATTTGAGAGCCACTAGACTGGACGATTCTTCAAGCTAAGACTTTACACCTGTATCTGATCAGTAAAATGGGATGGTAAAGTGAGGAAGGGAATAGAAAGATAGCAGCAGGAAAGAAACAATTCTGGCCACTTTGCCAAGGGTCAGCTTTGCAGTCTTCTGTTGATTGTGGCTTAGGAAAGCAGTTGGTGGTCTGGCATGTAAAAGTACACATTCTAGGGCGCCTGGGTGGCTCAGTGGGTTAAAGCCTCTGTCTTCGGCACAGGTCATGATCCCGGGGTCCTGGGATCAAGCTCCACATCGGGCTCTCTGCTCAGCATGGAGCCTGTTTCCCTCTCTCTCTACTTGTGATCTCTGTCTGTCAAATAAATAAATAAAATCCTTTAAAAAAGTTTTTTTAAAGTACACACTCTGAAACCAGTCATCTGATTTTCAAATTCTGGCTCTGCCAGTTGCTGGCATGTCACTCTGAACAAGTTTCTACACCTTGGTTCACCTATAAAATTATAATTTTCCCTATGGTTATTTCCAGTACTAAATGACAGAATGTAGAACAAGGCATCTGTACAGTGGTGGCTACTGGAATATCAGGGAGAACAAAAAGAAACTTTTATGATGCCACCTTAGAGTACTGGGACATATATTTAAAAACCCAGAGGTTCACTCGTGCTCAACAGATGAAAAGATGACAGATGAAATGCAGGACAAAGTTTGCACAGCCTTCTTAATTGAACGAATTTCAATGCAGAGGCTTATTTTCTCATTAAAATTTATTGATCTATGCCTCACTAATAAACATTTGAAGCATATTATTCATCCTTTTTGTTTTGTAAGTAGTAAACATTGCTAAAAGCAACTGATTAACCAGGAAGCCTGCAAGAAACAACAAAAAGGACAGAAAAAGTACAAAATTTGCAGTGAAATTCAAGCAGAAATCATACATAGATAAAACCAGACCACAATTTATCATTCAACAACAAAAGTCAGAAGTGGCAACTAACCTTTTAAGTTTCTTTTTAAATAAGTTTTGGTTCTCAATATAGGGAAAATATAGGAAAAGATCTTTTTTTTCATTTGTTTTTAATAAGCAAACACAACAGGAAGTATTAGAACATTTATAAATAATGCATCCCATTATTGACTCTTTCTCTGAAGATAACCAATGACAAATGCTATCAGTTAGCTGTATTTAGAGGGAGCCCACTCCGATTGTACAGTTCACTAGCCCTGCTTATTTTCTTCCCTCAGCTTGACTTAATATTAGTAAATTTATCAGGTATTGAAAATATGCCTGCCACTATTCTAAGCATGCTAAATGCATCCCCTCACAACTCTATTTTATAAACTAAGCAATTAAATCTTGGACAGATTAAGTAACTGGCCCAATATTCACAGGGCAGTAAGCAACAGAGCCAAGGCTCCAATCTACTCAAATCCAGACTGTGTTCTTAAGGAGTCTCACTCTACTGCCTCCCTGACTTCCTCCTACTCCCTCTACCTTAAATCCTTTTCACAAACATTCCCTCAACCTAATCCTAACACATTCAGAGAGGGGCTTCTTTGACCACCACCCTACCACATAGGCAACCTAATTAATCCTCACTTGCCCTTAGTCATTTACTCTTATTCAAATGACAGTTAAACTCAAGAAGTAGCTTGATGTACCCTCTAGCATTGCCACAGGCCCACCTCCACCAGCCCTATCCTATTCACCTGCCTTTTTCTAGGGAGAGAAATCTAGGACCCTTTTCTATCCTTTCTGACTTATTCCCATATTGTCTCCTAGAGATACAAGCTAGAAGGCTGCAAGGGTCCAACAACATCTGAGAAAAAAAGCAGCTCCAGAACCAAAGATAAAATTAATCATGGTGTTTTGCATGATAGGAACTGGGCTAAATGCTTTATAGACATGATCTCCATCCTTATCACGACCCTACAGGGTCAGCATTATCTCTATCTCACAGAAGAGAAAAATGAGGCTCACAAAGCTTATATATATAACTGCACAAAGTCACAAAGCTAGGCAGATATCAGGATGTGAACCCCCATCTATGACTTTCAAGTCTATGTCAGTAATGTTCCAAAACTTCTACACTGATCAGTTGCTTTGTGTCCCATAGACAATGGGACTTGGCTAGCAAAAACAGAAGCACAGACAGGATCAAAAATCAAAGGGTAGGTAGATGTTTGAAAAGGCTAGGAAAGGATAACTGGGGTTGTCAAATAATACAGAAAACAGGAGGATTTTTTTTTTTTTTTGAGATTTATTTATTTATTTGACAGAGAGAGAGAGAGAGAGATCACAAGCAGGCAGAGAGAAGAGAGAGAGGAGGAAGCAGGCTCTCGGCTGAGGAGAGCCCGACACGGGGCTCAATCCCAGGACCCTGAGATCATGACCTGAGCCAAAGGCAGACGCTTAACCCACTGAGCCACCCAGGCGCCCCAACAGGAGGAATTCTTAAAGGAAGGTTTTTACATTTATCATATGATTACAACATAGGTATGGATAAAACATTTCAAAGTTAAATGCACAGAACACATAAGGGAGGATTAACTCACAAAACAAGCCATTTCCAAATTTCTGCTCTACTGCTCTTATTTTCTAAAAATTTTTTATTGGGGAGGGAGGGGCAGAGGGAGAGAGAGAATCTCAATCAGGCTCCACATCCAGCACAGGGCCCAACACGGGGCTCAATCCCATGACCCCAAGATCACGACCTGAGCCCAAAACAAGAGTTGGACACTTAACAGACTGAGCCACCCAGGTGCCCCTACCATTCTTATTTTCTAATGAGTTAACATTATTTGAAACTATCTCAGCTCCCTATCTATACTATAAATACTGTTTAGTGGTAATTAATATGCTTTACTTATTTTAAATGAATATTGAACCACACAACTAACACATAAATCCATTCTTCCCAAACACACACAAACAGAAGATTATGACAGAAAAAGCAAAGGCTCCAATCCTGCCTTCTTACATTCTTCAGACCGCTACACACATTTGGCATGTATTCTTTCAGATGTTTAAAAAAAAAAAATATATATATATATATATATATATATACATGCCCACAGAAAAATGTTTTATGTTATTTCTTCCCCTAAACAAAGAAGTATGCATACTGTTCTGCAATTTGTTTTCTTTGACCAATCTTGTGCTTCTGAGATGGGTCCCTTTGAATAGGTATGTTCTTGCCTCTCCCCAACCCAACCATATACATCTCTCTCCTACAAAGTAAATGCATAATGACTATATTAAAAGAATTAAGTAATCACTTCCATATACATTCTATAAAATAACTTCTGATTTTGAGATTTCTTTCTCATCCTCTAGTTTTCACAAAATTTCTGTTCTGACCCTTTAACTCCATCTCTTCCATGCTTGGTCTACTTTAGCACAATGATTTTTTGATCCCTAGTTTCTATGAAAGACTCTACTAATAATGAAACATAAGAACTGACAGAACTTACAGTCCTGAGTAAAAACCAAAGCTCTAATGCATCCAAAAGTTCAACATGTAGTGATTTCAAGCACAGAATCTGCTTAAGAATACAATAAAGAATAGACAGGATATCTAATAATGAATACTTGATAGGGGCAGCAAACAATTAGAGAAGTAGTACCATCAAAGTCCTATGTATGACAAAATAGAAGTCTAGGAATTTATAGTTCTAAACCAATTATTGTTACTATTTGTCAGAACCTGTCAAAAACTGAGGTTCCCATATCAAATTGAACTTTACTATAGTACTGAGCTGCTTGACATACATTTTCCCTAAGATTAAAACCTTTCCGGGACGCCTGGGTGGCTCAGTTGGTTAAGCGGCTGCCTTCGGCTCAGGTCATGATCCCAGCGTCCTGGGATCAAGTCCCACATCGGGCTCCTTGCTCAGCAGGGAGCCTGCTTCTCCCTCTGCCTCTGCCTGCCTCTCTGTCTGCCTGTGCTCACTCTCTCTGACAAGTAAATAAATAAAATCTTTAAAAAAAAAAAAGATTAAAACCTTTCCTAAATAAAGGAAAACCTGTCACTCATGTGACAGAAAGGGAAAAAAAACCTTTTCAAATGAAGATTTTCATCCCATCTTCAGTAAATATCAAGTCCTTCAGTCTGTGGTCAATTTTAACCATCCCAAATGAGACTATTAGATTTGTAGCCCTCTGGAAAACATGATTATAGATTCTCCTTGTCACTCAACAACAAGCAGATAATGCTCCTTATATTTAACCTAAAGTCCTTATTAAGTTGAAATCTTTCTATAGTCTAAGAAAAGAAATAACTGGTCAGCACCTGCTGTGAATTTTAATATTCTTTAAGATTATTGTTCAACCCAGTCTTCCATACAAGACATTCTCAAGAAACTTCAATACAGCCTGGGATAAATTAGGGCATACAAAGAAATTACAACTTCCTCATCTTTTTCTTCTTGAGGTTGACTAGTCCCAGTTATTTTAACCTTTTTTTTTCTAATCAGATTATATTTTTTCTTGCTGTTAACAGCAAACCAAACTAAACAAGGTTCTTGACAAGTCTAAAAAAAAAAAAAAAAAAAAGAAAAGAAAAAGCAAGAGGATAGTTTCATTTGACAATCAGATGAGCATGACAACCAGCAATTTTCACCTAGCCTCTTCCAGCTCCCAGCCAACCCCAACCTTCCTTCACAGCTCTTCTCACTGGTTTGCTACCCAGACCAGATAAGAAGCCCTATTTATCAGACATTGAGAAACATGGCTTTTGGAATCACCTTATTCACTTGGAATAACTTACATATTAAGGCCAAATCTAGCTGGGCAAAGGGTAAGAGGTGAACTGGACAAAAAGTACAAATGCCTATTGCTACCACTTCTGACTATGGTAAACAGTTCAGAGCTAAGTAATATGCACTTTAAAAAGGAGCAGGAGTACAGTTTAGCAGTGTGTTATGTAAAAGGCAGAAAGCCAGACCTAGGAAGGATAAAAAAAAGGGAGAAAACTAAATACAATGGTCAAAAGAGCGGGCTTCAAGAAACTACAAAAATCAGAGTTACCTCCTTCCTTGATTATTGGGCATATGTGACTAACTGGTGTTGCCCCAAATCACTAGGCGGTTAGCAAGCCGGATATCATCCCAAGCAGCTTATTAAGCATTGGTTTATTAGGCATGATAATGCAGGGGGAGGCTTGACCTTTGCAACCAAAATCTACCGTAGAACATTAGGCAAAAGAACATGTAGCTCTTCATATTGTTATCTTTTTACTGATCACAAATGTCAAAATCCATCCACAAAACTGACTAATTCTAGGTATAGTTGTGACTCTCCCTCCCCACCCCAATATTTTCGCTCCAAGTAATTAGCATTAACTCGTTATATTGTTATTACTTCCTTACATGTCTACCATTATCAATAAATTGCAAAGTCTGTGGGAGCAGAGATGTGTCTTACTCATATTCCCATCACCTAGCAGAGGGCCTAGCACATCATAGGCATTCAGTAAATGCTTTTTTTGGACTTAAATCATCCTTCAGATGGTTTCATAGCACACGATTTTCATGTAAAACGAACGAAGAACTGCATACCTATTAGAATGAATAAGAAACAAAGAAAACCCCTGACAATTCCAAATGTTGATTAGGATACAGAACAACTAGAACTCTCATCAATTACTGGTGGGGATGCAAAATGGTACAGCCACTTTGGAAAAATGATTTGTGAGTTGCTTAAAAAGTTAAACATACCCTAAACTGTACAACCTAGCAACCCTATCTCCAAAGTATTTACTCAAGATAAATAAAAACATATGTCCATATGAAAACCTGTAAACAAATGTTTATAACAACTTTATTCATAATTTCCCCAAACCAGAAACTACCCAAATGCCCATCAACTGGTAAATGTATAAACAAATTGTGGTACCTCAACATAATGGAATATTATTCAGCAATAAAAATTAAATGAAGTGTTGATATGTGCTATAACACAGATAAGCTTTGAAAACACTATGAGAAGCCAGTCACAAAGGATCACATGTTGTATAATTCCAATTACATGAAATACCCACAATAGGTAAATTAGCCAAAGAGACAGAAAGTAGACTGGTCATTGCCTAGGGCTAGGATAGTCAAGAGGGAAACTGAAATTAACTGCTGGTGGTTATGGGGTTTCTTTTTGGGGGTGACAAAAATGTTTTATAATTAGATGGTGATTATTGACACACAATTTCATAAATATACTAAAAACCACAGCATTTAAATAAAATTTTAAAAGGCGAATGAACTCCATGGTATGTTAATTATATCTTAACAAAGGTATTATTATTTTTTAAGTTTTTCTAATGTTTTATTTTATTTTATTTTTTTAAAGATTTTATTCATTTATTTGACAGACAGAAATCAGAAGTAGGCAGAGAGGCAGGCAGAGAAAGAGAGGAGGCTTGATCCCAGGACCCTGGGATCATGACCTGAGCCAAAAGCAGAGGCTTTAACCCACTTGAGCCACCCAGGTGCCCCAAGTTTTTCTAATGTTTTAACAGGAACCATGATATTACCTGCAATCTGTCTATTTTAGGTATAGGACACGAGAATTGATAAGTTTCTTCAGCTATGACTGAAGAAAGGTAAAGTCTAGACTGTAGCTGTTCCATTCAAGAGCCACAACAGGACTCAGGTAATAAAACCTTAACCAGACAATAGAAAGCTCAAAAGGCAAATATATTGCCAGTCAAATAACTAAGCCATCCATTGTCGCAATGTTTCATTGACATTTCTAAGGATGTCTGCAACAAGACCTACTAGCAGTTATTGACCATATTACCCACAAACAGCACCTTCTCATGTCTCCCATCGTTTCTAAGTTTTTTTTTATTCCCGAGATTCCAGTCTTAGAATGATGTGCTGTGTCCTTCAGAGACCTAGCTCATTCCGTATGTAACCAGGGCACATTTTAAAAATGATATGCTCCAACTTCTATCTAGAACTATTACTAGACCACAAAAGATAACCATATCCATAAACACCAAAGTCAGCCCTGCTCCTGTTCATTTCAATTGTTGTTTGACTTGAATGGATAAATGAGGAGTTACACAGCAGAATTCGCAGATTCACCAGAATCTGACAGGGGCCGCGACGTGAACGCTTCTGCTGTGGCCCCCTGTTATCCTCTGATTCTTGTATTTAAAAACTGAGCAGCAAAACACAGCTGCTTTTATGCAAGTAGTCCTGGGGCACCTGGGTGGTTCAGTTGGTTAAGTGTCAGACTCTTAATTGTGGCTCATGATCTCAGGGTCAGGAAATCAACCCCTTCATTGGGCTCCATGCTCGGCATGGAGCCTGCTTAAGATTCTCTTTCCCTTTCCCTCTCTCCTTCCCCTCTTCTTCTCTTAAAAAAAAATTGTCCTGTGACAATGAAAGCAATCAAGCAAAACTGTTCCAATTTGACCTAGCATCTAAGGATCTTTTTTTTCTTTTCAGCTTTTTATTTAAGTTCTAGTTAGTTGGGCAATCCTCTCAGGTCTCCTCCCTCTTTGAAAGCATTGTTTTCTATCACTCAATAAACTTTACTATTGCTCAAAAAAAAATTCTAGTTAGTTAACATACAGTGTAATATTTGTTTCAGGAGTAGAACTCAGTGGTTCATCACTTACATACAACACCTACTGCTCAACATAACAAGTGCCCTCCTTAATACCCATTATCCATCTAAAAACCTCCCTTCAACTCAAGGTTTGTTCTCTACTGCTAAAAAGTCTCTTATGGTTTGGGGAGCCTGGGTGGCTTAGTTGGTTAAGTGTCTGACTCTTGACCTCAGCTCAAGTCTTGATATCAGGGTCATGAGTTCAAGCCCCACACTGAGCTCTACATTAGGCATGGAGTCTACTTAAAAAAAGTCTCTTATGGTTTGTTTCCCTCTCTTTCTTTCTGCTGCCATATGTTCATCTGTTTTGTGTCTTAAGTTCCACATATGAGTGAAATCCTATGGTATTTGTCTTTTTCTGAATGACTTACTTCACTTGGCATAATATAGTCTAGCTCCATCGAAGCTGTTGCAAATGGCAAGATTTAATTCTTTTTGAAGGTTGAGTAATATTCCACTGTATTATTATTATTATTTTTTTTTTTTACACACACACACATCTTCTTTATCTATTCATCAGTCAATAGACATTTGGGCGCTCTCTACAGTATGGCTATCGTTGATAATGCTGCTATAAACATTGGAGTGCATGTACCCCTTCAAACCTGTATTTTTGTACCCTTTGGGTAATTACCCAGTAGTGCAATTGCTGGATTATAGGGTAGTTCTACTTTTAACTTTTTGAGGAACTTCCATACTGTTTTCCACAGTGGCTGCACCAGCCTGCATTCCCATCAACATTTTTGTCAGAGGGTTCCCCTTTCTCCACATCCTCACCAATACCTGTTGTTTTCTTGTGTTGTTGATTTTAGCTATTCTGACTGGTGTGAGGTGTTATCTCATCATGGTTCTGATCTGTATTTCCCTGATAGTAAGTGATATTGAGCAACTTTTCATGTGCGTGTTATAGTAGCTGTAGCAGCTAAGGTTCTTCCCCCTTTCAGAAACTAAGGTGATGCCATGCCCAGTGTACACACAGATTAAGAGCTATGGACTAGAGTTCTTCACTGTCACTCTCCTGCCATCAGTGAAGAGGTCACCAATGTACATGAGTGCTTATTTTTAAGCAGGGAACCTGGTAAGTACCCAAAAAATTCACTCCGAGCTGATGGACTGAGACCAGAAGAAGAGAAGCCCATTAATTTTTCTGTGTTTGAACCATTCTCTTCTAATAGAAGGAAAAAGGAAAACAAACAAAAAGCCCACATCTCAAGTTTATTATACAATTCTGATTCCAGATGAGACCAGTAATAAAAATAAATTAAGTAACAAAACAAATATAATAGGATAGTTTGGTCAAAAGTGCTGTCTTAACCATTTTTAAAGCTTCATTATTTCTGAATTTGAGCAGGGCTTACTCCCTAGCCCCCTTTATGCCCAACCCATCTCTGATATAAGATAATGCAGGTTTATAAAAACATCAATCTGCCTCTATCTATCTGCCTCTGGGGAGAGAGAAATGGATATGTATACTGCTTTTCATAACAAGCCTTCTAGAATTTATTGTCATAGTTACCATATAAGGATTAATACATCCCAGAACCTGTGCTGAGTACTTTACTTAGATTAATTTATTTAATCTTTACATCTTTAATATTTACAACTATGCTATAGGATAGATATTACAATCTCTGTTTTACAGATGAGGAAACTAAATATTAAATTCAGTTCTTAATATAGATCGGGTGCCCTTGAAGGCAGCTATCCTCACACAAATTATTTGTTATATAAGCATTCCAGGAAGAAAAGAACATTTATAAACCCTTAAGCCAATCTTCAATTTAAATATTATCACATTTTTTTAAAGGTTTATTTATTTGACAGACAGAGATCACAAGTAGGCAGAGAGAGAGAGAGAGAGAGAGAGAGAGGAGGAAGCAGGCTCCCTGGTAAGCAGAGAGCCCAATGCGGGGCTCGATCCCAGGACCCTGGGATCATGACCTGAGCCGAAGGCAGAGGCTTTAACCCACTGAGCCACCTAGGCGCCCTAAATATTACCACATTTAAGATGAACATACTACAGGGGCACCTGGGTGGCTCAGTCAGTTAAGCATTGGCTCTTGGTTTTAGTTCAGGTCATGATCTCATGGGTCAGAGTATCTAGCCCCTACTGGGCTCTGTGCTCAGTGGGGAGTCTGCTTTAGGATTCTCTCCCTCTGCTCCTCCCCAACTTGCACACATGCACACATACACATGCTCTCGTTCACACACTCACTCTCTCTCGAAAAAAAAAATGGATCTTAAGAAAAAAAGAAGTATATCAACCATTCCAATTTTAGGAAAAAAAGATAAACATATTAAAGCATCTAAAATGCAAAGGATCTATACTTATTAAAATATTTGGCATGTGGAAGACTTAAAAAATTTACTTTAAAATAAAGCCCGTATAATTCTAGTAATGCTACTTTAAGGTACTTTAGAGATCATTACATAAAATGAAGTAATTTAATTAAGGGAAATTCAGTCAGAATTTCCAAAATGTCCACATCACCAAATATTTTTTAGAAGAACAGTTTTCTCGGGGTGCATGGTTGGCTCAGTTGGTGGAATATGTGACTCTTGAGGTCGGGGTTGTGAGTTCACGCCCCCATGTTGGGTGGAGAGTACTTAAAAAATAAAGTCTTAAAAAAAGAAAAATAACAGCTTTAAAGACTTATTCATTTGAGAGGGAGAGAGAGAGAGAGAACACATGCATGGGCGCGTGCACGCGCACACACACACACACACCAGCACACATCAGTGTGGGGAAGAGCAGAGGGAGAGGGAGAAGCAGACTCCCCACTGAGCAGGGAGCCCAAAGCAGGGCTCAATTCCAAGACCTAGTGATCATAACCTGAGCTGAAGGCAGATGCTTAACCACCTGAGCCACTCAGGCACTCTGAAGAACAGCTTTCTTTATTTCAAATGATAGTGCTAACAAATTTGTCCTGGGTGCTGAGGGCTGTTTTACTCTTTCTTCATTTATTCCACTTAGATTTGTTGGGAATTTTAATACGCCCGGCATTAAAGATTAAGAAGTTAAGAGAGGCACAGTCTCCATCCAAAGAAGCCAGCTGTCTAGTTTATAGATAATTACTACATAATGAGGTAAATGCAGTGACAGAGCTATGTGCTTGGAATTATGGGAGCACAAATGATGGAAAGATCCTTCCAGAAAAGGAAAGCCAGAGGCAGAGTTACATGCACAGACATCTGGGCCCAATTTCCTCAAGAAATTTGGAAGAACCCAAGAAGAGAGTCTCCAAAGGAGATATAAGGTAGATATAGGCTACAAATAGATAATACGTTTTTGTGAATACAGTAACATTAAGGTTGTAGTTTAGCAAATCCTTTCTACAGGACAGTATAAGTTAACTTATATATAAATAAGCACAATTTCAGAATAATATTCTACCACAAAAGAGTCCAACTTTATTTTAAAGACTTTTGTGTGTATATGAGGCCTTAAATCTTCTTCCTGGTATTCAACTCTGGGGACCTAGAGGGGAACACTACCATTATCTATTGAGCTAGATATGCGAACATTCACTCTACAGCATACTAAGGCCAAAAATCTAATTTCTTCCTATTACTTTTTTTTTTAGATTTTATTTATTTATTTGAGAGAGAGAAAGAGAACAAGCAGAAGTAACTGCAGAGAAAGGGAGAAGCAGGCTCCCTGCTGAGCAGACAGCCTGATGTGGGGCTGGATTTCAGGACTCTGGGATCATGACCTGAACCGAAGGCAGACACAACTGACTGAGCCACCCAGGTGCCCCTCTTCCTACTACTTTTTATTTATAGAGTATTTTACATCTCATAAAGCATTTTCACACACACCCTTGCTCATATGAATCTCATTAAGGTGCTCTTTTGAGCCTTATTTAGCATGCTCTATCCCACTCTGACATATCCCAGAATCTTCCTCCTATTAAACCAACAACAGAGCTATCAAAAACTCCTGGAATTAAATAATAGCAGAACTGATCCATATTGGCTATGTGCCTGGTACTGTTCTAAGCACTTTACAGGTTTTATCTCATTTCCTCCTCACAAAAGTCTATGGAAGTAAATACTATTATCATTCCATTTTAACAAATGAGAAAACTGAGGCACAAAGTTATCACACAGAAAGTATGTGAGACAGGAGTCAAACCCAGGCAATTCAGAGCCATAAAACCGTTGTGCTCTTCTGCCTCTAGGTTGAGAATCATCCCTAGTTAATAATTCTCATTTCTGTTATTGTCTAACCTTTATTTTTCCATTCATCCTGGTGTTGTGGGGGGCTGGGGTATGAAAGAGAAATGTATCTTCTTATATATTATTGCTTATTCATTAAGCTGAATTGCAGATCTATTAAAGAACTGAAAAAGACTTACTGTTTTACTTAAATTTGTGTGTCAAACTCTATTTGGGGGAAATAATTTAGTGAAAAACATGAAGTAATAATTTGCTTCTGAAAAGTGATTAAAGGGGTGCCTAGGTGGCTCATTCAGTTAAGTGTCGGACTTTTGGTTTCAGCTCAGGTCATGATCTCAGGGTCGTGGGATGGAGCCCCATGGTAGGCTCATGCTCAGTGCAGAGTCTGCTTAAGATTCTCTCTCCTTGGGGCGCCTGGGTGGCTCCATCGTTAAGGGTCTGCCTTCGGCTCAGGTCATGACCCTAGGGTCCTGGGATAGAGCTCAGCGTGGGGCTCCCCGCTCAGTGGAAGCCTCCTTCTCCCTCTCCCACTCCTTCTGCTTGTGTTCCCTCTCTCGTTGTCTCTGTCAAACAAATAAAATCTTTTAAGGAAAAAAAAAAGCTTCTTTCTCCATCTCACTCCCTCTGCCTCACCCCCGTGCAGTCTCTTTCTCAAATAAATAAATCAATCTTAAAAAAACAAAAAGGAAAGTAATTAAAGCAGGATCTCCTTTTAAGGTATAGCTATTTAGAGATTTTTAAAACTGATTCAATTTACAAATTTAATTTTATTCCCAAAATGTTGTGGAAACATTTACTCCCTAAAAAGTGAGATGCCAATGTAAAAAAAAATTTACGATTTTATTTATTTGACAGAGCGAGAGGGAGAACAAGCAGGGGGAGAGGCAGGCAGAAGGAGAGAGAGAAGCAGGTCTCCCACCAAGCAGGGAGCCTGACATGGGGCTCAATCCCAGGACTCTGGGATCATGACCTAAGCTGAAGGCAGACACTTAACTGAATGAGCCACCCAGATGCCCCCCAATGTAAAAAATTTTATATATAAACATAAATACATGTTTATGTATAAATTCACATACACTACTCTTACCATGGACTCTATCATTGCTGGAATATATTATGCCTTCTGGAGGCAGAGGGAAAAACAAACAAGTTGACTGGCAGTGTTAAGATTACTCTCATTCGATGAAACTATAGGGTATATACAACATTCTAAAGATTTATTTACTTAAGAGAGAAAGAGACAGAACATGCATGTGTGCACATGGGGGATGGGGCAGAGGGAGAGAGAGAATCTCAAGGAGATCCCCGCTGGCCTGACAGAGGGCTGGATCCTATCACCTGAGTCAAAACCAAGAGTTTGATGCTAAACCAACTGAGCCACCCAGGTGCCCCTCCCGCTTTTTTTTTTTTTTTAAGATTTATTTATTATTTTAGAGAGAGAGAGAGGGATATATATGATATTCCAAAAGCAAAGACTAAAAAGAGGAATTTCAAGGAAAGGAAATTTGAGGAAGAAAAAAGGAGAGGAAATCTATGAAAATATAAAAAGGAAAAAGCAGACAGAACTCACTATTTGCACAACTGTATACACAAGACAATCAGTCTCTTCACTGGGATGACCAGTGGTAGCCAGAATTATAATGCTCTGTTGCTCTGCATTAAGTAAAAGATGGTAAATCACAGCACAGCACAGGCACTCAAATTTCAATAGAAGTGGACAAGTTACTCAATCTCCCTGTGAATCAATTTCCTCATATGTGAATAACAATAACAATAAAAATGTGGATAACAATAATACCTACTTCACATGGATGTTATGGCAACACTATTTGTAAAGCACTTAGTACACTATGTAGCATAAAGCAAGCACCAAATAAGTGTTAAGTAAAATAAGCAAATTAATACCAATCTTCTCTATCATTGGGCAGGAAAGTAGTAAGGTGGTTATATACCACGGCATGGGAGTCCAGAATGAACCTTAATTCTGTTTTCATGAAATAATGATGAACCAACATAAAAGCCAGGCTTGACTTACAGGCTGAAAACTATGGAACTCTGAAAGACACAAGTGGCAAATAAATTACATTCGACTACACACATTCAATGGAACTGAATATACAGAAGGCGTAAGAAAAATCCACAGCCATTATTTTGAAATAATGGAAGATGGGAAAGTTGTGAAGACCAAAAAAAGGAAGGAAAATATTATACACACATACACATTAAGGAGTGATATCTAAATTACTGAACAATCTGTAGCCACTTAGAAAAACTGTAGGTATGAACAAAGCTTCAGTGGATATACAGTGCTTTTTAAAATGCTTTTTGCTTGAAAAATTTTATGATTTTGTTGACAACAATTTCATTTAAAATGTAAACATAAAAACTCAAAGTTAGGGGCACCTGGCTCAGTTGTTAAGCATCTGCCTTAGGCTCAGGTCATAATCCCAGGGTCCTGGGATCAAGCCCCATGTTGGGGCTCAGTGGGAAGCCTGCTTGTCCCTCTCCCACTCCCCCTGCTTGTGTTCCCTCTCTCACTCAAATAAATTAAAAAAAAAAAAAACTCAAAGATAGTAAACTAAACTAGGGATACCTTTAGTGATAAACAACGAAAACACCCTTAAACTGTAAAGAAAGCAGTACGTAAAATTAATAGAAACAGTAGCAGTATATTATATGTATTTACTCATTTCTGGGTAATAGTTGTTGTTCCAAAAACTCAATAGCTTTAGAAAATGTGAACTGGAGAGTGAAATGAGAATGTTTAGAAACATTCTGCCTACTAGCAGCAAAGTCTTAATCTAACAGATAGTCTATCAAGTATACAAGAAAACTCTTACATTTTCCTTGTATATTACATATTATATCTCTCTATATAACATGTTTCATTAATGTCATGCTAATGGAAGTCCACAGATCTATGCATTAAAGTATAAAATGAAACAGAAACCATAAATTATAAAACTATATTATGACTTCCAGTACAGATAAACTGTGCTAAATCATGACATGGAACATAAACTATCAAAGATCAAATTGCTTTACTATCAGCTCATTCAAACCCATTTGTTCCAAAACATCTTCACTGTCCAATATAGCAGCTACTACCGACGTGTGGCTATTGAGTAACTGAAATATCGCTAGAACAAACTGAGATGTATTGTAGGTATCAAATACACCCTGGATTTCAAAGACTCAGTAGGAAAAAAAAATAAAAATATCTAATTAATAATTTTTATATTGATCACATGTTGAAATGATATTTGGATATAGTAGGTTAAACACAATATATTGTGTTTACCTATTTCTTTTTACTTTTTAAATGTGCTACTAGAAAATTTAAAATTATCCTATGTGCCTTGCAGTCTATTTCTATTGGGCTACAGATAGGTTTAACAGAAACTGAGCTTGAATTCTTATATTCCCAAGTTAAGACCACTGACTATCCCACCAACTAGACCAGTTTACAGATTTAACCAATAATCTCTGCCCAAATTTCATTTATTAATTTCTGCCCTAAAGGCACCCAGTTACTAATCTCAGCCTCCAAAACTTTATTTAAGTACCTTAATTCTCCCCTCTCCCTCTTGCAAGACACTCTTGAGCCAATGTAAAGGTGGTGCTTGTTCAGCAGGTTTAGGAAAACCAGCTTTGTATGATCAACAGGTTTCCCTGGTGGTCTTTGCACAGGGCTTTGCCAAAAAGTTAATAAATAAGGCTTGTAAAATGCAGTAAGTTGTGTTGAGGATGCATAATGAAGTTAGAAAACAGAAAAAAAAAAACAGAAGTTAGATGTTAGAAGAAAACAGGAAAAGGTAATTACAGTTGACCCTTGAACAGCATAGGTTTGAACTGCATGGGTCCACTTATATGTGAACTTTTTTTCAATCAATACAGTACAGTATTGTAAATGTATTTTCTCTTCCTCATTTCTTTTATTTTAAAGATTTGTTTATTTATTTAATAGAGAAAGAGAGAGAGAGAATGAGTCAGGGGAGAGGCAGAGAGAGAGAATCCTAAGCAGATTCCCCACTGAGTACAGAACCCAGTGTGGGGCTCAATTCCACAATCCATGAGATCATGACCTCAGCTGAAACCAAGATAGGACATCTAACCAAATGAGCCATCCAGGTGCCCCCCTTTTATGATTTTCTTAATAACATTTTCTTTTCTCTAGCTTACTTTATTGTAAGAATATAGTATATAAAACATACAACATGGAAAACGTGTTAATCAGCTGTAGTATCAGTAAGGCTTCTGGTCAATGGTAGGCTATTAAGTTTTCAGGGAATCAAAAGTTTTATGTGGATTTCTGAATGTGCAGAGTTGGGGGGGGGGTCGGTCAGTGACCTTAAGCCTTGTATTGTTCAAAGGTCAAATGTATGCATAAGTTGTCCTAAGGGATTTAAATTACCTAAATTAAAATCCACACTTGTAGCACTACCTTATTTTGGAAGGGTGAAAGAACAAATCACGTGGGCCCTTAAGGTTCCTGCCCGTATTAGGCTCCCAGTTCCATGGGTAGTCTGCTTCTCCCTCTGACCTTCTCCCCTCTCATGCTCTCTCACACTCTCTCTCAAATAAATAGAATCTTAAAAAAAAAAAAAAAAGGAAGAAGACGACCCTCTTGTGAATTCTATGGAGGAAGAGCAGAAGTTGTTCTAAGGAACACTATAGCATAAAAAGATGCTCTCATAACACTCCCAGGGCCTGAGCTTATATCCGTCCTACTTCCCCACTTTGAATTGCATGCATGCTGCTCATTCTCATTTGAATACCCCTCAGTGCCATAACTCTCAACCTATTATGGAGACAGAGATTCAAGAAGTGGAAATATCCTTATACATAGTTTAAGAATGAGAATTAGAAACTGCAGTTTTGACTTCCTGAACTTCAAATGATAAAACTGAGAAAGCAACAGTTTGATGTTCTGGAAGTACCAAAAAAAGAAAGGGGGGGGGACCCATATTCTTCTCTTCTTCCTCAAACCTTTTAATGGATAGGGACCTCTACAAAGACTGGTGTGAGCAACATAGTGTCACGAAGTTTTAGCTGGGGCAAAACTGTGTAAGGAAAGAGAAAGATTAAAAAAAAAAACAAACCTAAAAGTAGATACGATTTAAGTATAACAGCTCAGAATGATCTTGTTCTCCTTCATATCCTCTACTCCATCAGCCAGCACTTGTGATATACTTTCCTTTGAAAGGTTTCTCAGTTTTACCTTCCTAGACTTGTGCTAAACCCAAGATAACTATCATGCCTTCTCTCTGACCCCGGGCTGTACTGTGGCAGGCACACACATTTCTCCAATCTACCTGCTTGGTCTTTCTAAATATATGTTTTTATTGTCCCAGTGCCCTGATCTCAGTTCTTCAGGGTTCCCGTTGTCCGTAGCAGAATCCACATCTCTAAACCAGATACTGAAGACTGTCACTATCATGATAAGCATTATCAGTATTAGTCTAATTCTGGACTCCATTTTGCATTCCCTACTCTTACTTCACTTTTATCTCATCTTTCTCATCTACTTCTAATCTATGTTCTCTTGCAGTGTAGTATATACAAACACATCTTAAATGCTTTTTTAAACCAAGTATAATCTGGCAAATAAAAATGTATTGGTTTTTTTTTTTAATTAAAAAAATTTCAATCCAAAATAAAATAAAATAAAATAATTAAAAAAAAATTTCAATCCATTCTCACCTCCCAGTAAGATCTAAAAGTCCCCCACTCTAGTCAGGAAGTTCTGCTCAATAACCCCACTTATTGCTCACTTTTCTTTCCTTATTTTGGATTCCTATTCTCTGTAGCCAAATCCTATCTATCCTACAAAGTGGAGCTACAAGGACCTTCTCCATCACTTTTTTTTTTTTTAACCATTCTAGGACAAATTCTTGCCCCTCCTTGACTGTTCATGACAACTAACACATCACACCATCTGGTACTTGCTTTCATATAATGCTCTGCTGCATAGATGTTAGTTCCTAAGGACAGGATTCAGATAATTTGCGTCATCCACAATACCTAACACCAGTCCAAGAACATAGTACATAACTTGTAAATCCTGAAATCAAACTCCAGTTAACAGCAATGACATATGTAATGCATGTGAATTTCTGTGGATTTAAAATAAAGAGATAATATGTAAAAGACTATATAAGAATTTTGCATAGCATGATGGTTTATATAGCTATCTCTATGGAACATAAATCTACAGAATATTTCTTTTCTTTTTTTTTGGGAGTTTAAAATTAATTTAATAAAAGTTTAAAATAGAATATTTCTTTTCTACATAGGTTGTCTTTTTACAGTAACTGAGTACTGTAAGAAGTCATCAGACTCGATCATTAAACAATATATACAATGCAAATTATGCTGAACACATGGTCTTTGATGGTTTAGAACAAACATGAAGTGTCTTAGAGGCATCATAAATATTATGATCATGCCATATGAGATTAAAAGATTGGGTTTTGAACTTGCTTATGACATTCCCTAGAAGAAACTTCTTAATATAAATCCCTGATGTCAGCGTACTTGCCTATGGCTTGCTTGCATAAAACTAGAATATCAAATGAGCGATTGCTTAACTTCCTGGACAGTATAAAATGGCTGCCTTTTTTGAATATTTAATTACTGTAACAAAAGCTGAAGCATCCTTTTACCTAGCTTTGTCCTCTTTGTTGAAATCCTCTTCATGTCTTTCAATGTTCTCTGACGTCTCAGCATTCAATACACTCTCTATTATTTATGTCCCTCTAACAGAATGTGTCACTCCAACTCCCTTGTCTGCTTCAGCCCTCCATTATGTCCCTCAGTGTGAAGCAATATATTCACTATCAAAAGATTTTTCTTCCTTTCCTCCTCACTCAGGTCTTACATTTTTTATATTAAGCTATAATTTTCCTTAAGTCTCTGTGTTTCACATTTAACAAAATCTAGGCCTAAATTAGAATATCAAATATCGCATTGTATTTTAAAATGAAAATCACGTGTTACACTTGCATGATTCACCAACTTTAATTCTGCTCAATAACTTTAAAATAGCTACAATGGAATAACATCTCATGTGCTAGATCACACCAGTTGATAAGTCAAATAGGATCATCTATATGGGCAAATAAGTAGAAAGTACGCAGTAAGCTCTAAAATGTGAAAAAATTTTGTTGCCTTCAGATGAGCTCATATCTTTGGAATGTTGAGGAATTCAAGGTCAAAATATGATAAAATCAATCTTCCCACCCAACTCAGATCTTCTAAAATGCTAAACTCATAGGGCCTTTGAAAGTCGGAGTTTAAAATTTTCCATTCATCGAAGTTTTACTGTGCAATAGCTGAAGCATTAACACATTTCATCTGCTTTTATTCTACTTAAAATCAATACAAAGTTTAATCTGACTAACATTGCCAAATAAAGTTTCATCAGCATTATAAAATGGTTCAAAGAATTTAGATTGTGTTTTTGCAGCTTAAGGACCAACTATTTTTAACCAGATTTGACTATTGTGATGCTGTCATTACATAGATTTAAATAATAAAGTCTTTTTCTTTCTCTAGAAAAAAAAATTTTTTTAAAGATTTTATTTATTTATTTGATAGACAGAGATCACAAGTAGGCAGAGAAGCAGGCAAAGAGAGAGGGAGGAAGCAGGCTCCCTGCTGAGCAGAGAGCCCGATGCGGGGCTCGATCCCAGGAGCCTGGGATCACGACCTGAGCCGAAGGCAGAGGCCTAACCCACTGAGCCACCCAGGCTCCCCTCTCTAGAAAATTTTTGAGCATGATGGCAATGAAGAGCCTGGTAAAGCTTTAACTTAAACTACCAATTAAAAACAGCAACTACCTCCAGTAAACAAAAATAGGGTCTCTTTTAATCTAGGTATATGCAAAACATGATGCTGGAAAATGTTAAGAACTGGCAAAAGTCTGGCCAGTTGTTCTTACTGGAACTTGACTATCACATATCTTAACCTGTATTCCAAAATGCTCTGTTGTTAAAATGCTCTTTACCAATAGAAATCAGGAAATACATGACGGACAGGTTTCCACACTAGCTTATAAGTAGTTAATTGGCTACAAAGCTAAACAAAAAAAACCTCAATCAGCAGTCAACATCGTTTCCATGTGAAACTTCAAGGTCTAATGCACTTCTCTTCAGTGAGTTACAGGTCAATCACAGACATCTAGGCTGACTGCCCCCACAGCACAAATCCCCAACTTCTACCCCCTCCCCAAATTTTACTCTCTACTCTCTTCATTAAGTTACAGTTATAGGAGTGGGTCTTCTAAGATCATAGCAATGACAAAGAAGCCAATGGGAGAGTGCAAATGTTCCTCTGAGATCCTTTGTATATTAGCAATTTCTTAAAGTCAGTATTTCTAAGCTGTACTTCCTACACCAAAATTAAACAACATTCCTCTCTTGAGTCAAAACTTGCTGGCCCATTTATTTATTAAAATACAGAAGCATCTATATTTGAAACTTTGCTTAATTGATTTTCCAGATTAAGCCATGAGTTCTATCTTCCTTATATAAAATGCCCATAGCATACTCAACACCTGTAATGGGAATTAACCCATTAATTTCTGTCCTGTCAGATAAGCCACAAGCTTACCTAGAGGTAGTGGGTTTGTCCCCAAGCCTTTTTAATGCTTGTGTTACCGTAATTACATGATTTAATTTACTATACATAAATCAATGAACTGAATGTCAAAAAACTATTTGTATAATGGAAAGTATTTTTTAATGTTCTAGAAAAAACTAGATTAAAAAAAGGAGTTGGGACCATTTTATTTAGAAAGTTCTCAAATTAAAGTTAGGCAGAATCTCTCTGTGGAAATACGAAGAGGGAGAAAAATTTATGAGACAACTAAGTTTTTCAAAATTTTTTTTTTTTTTTTAAAGATTTTATTTATTTATGTGACAGAGAGAGATCACAAGTAGGCAGAGAGGCAGGCAGAGAGAGGAAGGGAAGCAGGCTCCCACTGAGCAGAGAGCCCGACGCGGGGCTCGACCCCATGACCCTGGGATCATGACCTGAGCTGAAGGCAGAGGCTTTAACCCACTGAGCCACCCAGGCGCCCCAGTTTTTCAAAATTTTTTAAAGATTTATTGGGTGCCACATAGCAGTGCTTTTACTCTAAATCTAGGATTCTTGACCATTTTTGAGTTATGGGCCCTTTTGGAAACTTAATGAATGGTACAGCCCACCCTTCTCTCTAGAAATACAAATGAATAAACAACATATAATTCTGGTGGGTCCTACACCCTGGCCCCATTTCCTTTCCCCTCCACCCTGCAGCCTCCCCCAAAACACATCTCCTTGTGGCTCTGTGGATCCTAAGCTTCTAAACATTTTACCATGCTTATACCCCTTAAAAAACTAAGCACCATATTAGTGTAGCCAACTAAATTCCATAAGGTTGAATCTTAACTTTGTTAAGACCTTAATGATATTTCAGATGGGTAATATTATCCATTACCTCTCAAGTGAGTTTATTCAACTTAAAAATAACAGATTCCTGGTTTCATTTCTCTCATTGCCTGTGATCCTCCCTTATGATTGATTGGTTAGCAATTCCTTGTAGTTCTTTGCAATGCCAGGCTATAACTCATAAACAAGATGACTAATCAGCCAGCATACACTCTAATTCTCAGGGTACAATAAAAAAAAATCAGGCTAGAATCAAAAAAAGCTCTTGTCTTAGAACGGTAGTTATTTCTTCTCTCAGATTTACTGTTCTAATAAGTAGTCCACGAAGTAATCTATCTTAATAAGGTTTTCCTTCCCACACATTAAGAGTCACACAAAAGCATGGGTGGATAAGAGATGTCAAATCACTTGTTCAAATATTCCCAACACATAGCTTTGCCTTCTGAAGTTCCTCCACTCTAAACCCACCTGGCTTATGAGTCATGAAAATTCTAATCTGCCACTATTGAGCATTTTCACCTCTAGATCATTTTCCCCAGCTGCCTTAACCAAAACCTAGGAGTCATTCTAAATTCCTCCTACTCCTCTCTTCCCCACATCCAAGCAATCACCAGTCCTTCCAGTCAGCCTCCTAATTTATTTCTCAAGTCTGTCTTTTCCTCTCGATAGCTTTAAGTCCTTACATGTTAACTGGCTTCCCTGCCTGTGTTTGGTCCCTGACAATCTATAGCCCAGAATAATCTTTCCAAAACAAAGATGTGATCACCTCACTCACCAATTTCAAAGCCTTAAAATGGCTATCTTTCTCAGCTTAAAAATCCTTCAATGTCCCCATTGGACAAAGTTGAAGGCAAAGAATATTGGAATGTCCTTGTGATCTGGCCCCTTCTGCTTCTTCAGCCTCATTGCTCACTTGCCTCACCCCAATCTTGAATCATCTGCTCTCTCAGCACACCTTGTTGTTCTTACCTGTGTACCTGCTGTTCTCTCTGCTTAAAACAAATCTTTTTGCTCAAACTCCTACCTCGTCCCCTGGTCTGCCTATGGAACCCTGCCATTCGGCTCTAAATAAAGCATTAAAAGGCTCAAAGATCTCTGAGACAGTATTAATAGTTAAAAATTGGAGGCATCTAGATAGCACAATTTGTTAAGCAACCGGCTCTTCATTTCAGCTCAGGTGGTGATCCCAGGGTCGTGGGATCAAGCCCCAGGCTGGGCTCAGCACTAAGCCAGCTTTATATTCTCTTTCACTCTAACTGTGCCCCTCCAGCTTGTATGTACATGCTTCTCTCCCTCTCTCTCAAATAAATAAATCTTCAAAAAAAAAAAAAGTTAAAAACTAAAAACAGGGGTGCCTGGGTGCTCAGTTTGTTAAGCCTCTGCCTCTGGCTCAGGTCACGATCCCAGGTTACTGGGATTGAGTCCCACATGGGGCTCCTTGCTCAGCGGGGAACCTTCTTCTCCTTCTACCTGCTCTGCCTGCCACTCACCCTGTTTGTGCTCTCTCTCTGACAAATAAATAAATAAAATCTTTAAAGAATAAATGAAAACAACTTAAATCCTCCAAACATAAAAATGATTTGTTAAATTACAATGGATTCCCATGATGGAATATTACACAGTAATAAAAAAGGTTTATAAATTTAATGATATGAAAAGCTAAAAAATATGGCTATAAAATTGTTCACACAGAATCATCTCAACCGTATAAGGTACATTATACATTCACATAAAAAAGAGATAACTGCCAGAAATGCACCAAAACAACAGTACTTATCTCTGGGTAATAGGGTTATAAGCGATTTTTTTCCCCTCCAGTTTTAAATGGTAAACATGTATTACTTCCAAAATCAGAAAAACTGAAAATATTTTAAACTGTGAAGACTTTCCCGGAGACTTCTCAACCCACAAACACACACACATACACAAAAATTTAATCATTCCCTCTGATTCAAGTACACACTCTTTGTTGTGTATATCACACACGATTTCAAAACAAGCAAGCAGGAAGAGTAGAATAGAACTGGACATGGAGTCAAAAGACCTAAGTTTCCATTACTGCTTTGTCACCTACTAGTCAGGTAATTTTCTGAGTCTCAATACTTCTAAATTAGAAATAATAATCCCTAATTTACAAAAATATATAAGGATTAAATAAGATAATTTACATCAAAAGGGTAAGGCCAGTACTTGGCATTCAGGGCTCCCTGTGTGTTTTTAGCTGTATCTATTTGGAGAAGGACATCAAAAATAATACAACACCCAAAACCTGGAGTACATGGATTATGACTGTGAGCAAATATGTCAAAAGAAACTCAACAATGTGAATCTCATCCTTTTGATCAGAGAATTCCATAACAGATTTGTAGTTCATAAAAATACTGCATATGCTATCCTTCTTAGCTATATTCTACTATTAATTACAATTGCTTTAAACAACAATGTGACAAAGAGTTGAATAATCTACCCACAAAATCAAATGCAAATACATAAAAACAGATTCATATCTAAAAATTTTCTTTCAGCCTTTCCCCACAATCTCATAAACATTACTGATGTTCACCATTTTTAATCTCCTACAAATCTCAGTTATATTTCTCTGGTCCAAAAGAGGAAAGGAAATTTTCCACAGCAGATTGCAAAAGAGAGGTGCTGGGCACATTTACTTCTTGTCCTTTTTAACTGCTGTGTATCTGAACCCAAGAGCCGGGTATCCTGGACTTGGAGTAAGAGGTTAAATTGTCAGATCATGAAAAGGTTTCCTCTGAAGTATTTCAATCCCTAATTAGTCCCCAAACTCTACCATATATTTAAGATAGAAAGCCTTTTGCCTTTCACCTCTCTGCTTTCCAATCTCACATTCTTCAAATGACTGACTGACTGAAATGGGCTACCACAACCTACTCTTTGTCAACCTCTTAGAACAAAGAATTCTCTTCTTTTTTTTTTTCCCCAAAGAATTCTCTTCTTAATATTTTTAAGTGCTATCGTCAGAATTATTCAGACCTTCGTTCTGGTCAGTTCTAGTATTAATAACTTGATTTGAGATGTCAGGAACAAAACAGATTACCATGACAGGATAAATTAACTCCACAAGAATGAGTTGATTAATAGTGAGTAGGTAAAGAAAAATTTAAGTTGTTAGATGCAAGCTAGTGTTCCCATCTACTGGCTGCCAAAATCTTTTATGTCAAAACAAGAACTCTGCTTGCTTTTTGGCATACCAAACCTGCAAACAGAACCATAGCCCAGAAACTATCGGATGTCCACTAAGTCTGGGAACACAGGTAATATTTTCTATTTTTACAAATTGAAGATACCCTTTACGACATTACATACATTCACGTTTCCACATTCTATGGACATTTTATAGAAAGATGGTACAATGGCAAATCTGTCTCAAAAATATTAAATATACTATATTGTAGAATAAACAAAACTATAGCACCTTGTGTTTAAATGTTTATTCAGTCATTTAATGAGCAGCTACTGAGTTCCAGCTGTTTGTGAATTTCTAGACACTGGTTCATTTGTTGTCACTGATCATTTAATTAATTGCATTGAGTTACTAAGGAGAGGGTGTTATTTTTTTCCTCTTGTACTTGATCCTGACTTTGAAATAAGTCTGAATGCTTAAGAAATGAAGATATTTGGCTGTATAAGTCTTACCCACACAAAATTAGTACACAATGTTTCCTTCCCTTCATGTGTATTAATTCTATGATCATCTCAAATGATATAAAGGCTGTTTGGTGCCCATTTCTTTTTCTCTCCTCTTAAGTATCCTTACAAGAGTTCATATCATATATTCATTATTTTTGAGGCTTATGTAATAAAACTTCTGGGGAAAGAAAAGTAGGCTTGATTCCAAGATAATAATTTATGGTATTATTTTCATTTAGTAGTACCTTTCTATTTCAAATTAAGTCAAAAGGCAAATATTAGAATGGTTTCACATTAAGAAATTTACAAGGCCAGCATCTGTAAAGAACACTAAAGGATGGGAAAACTAAATGTAATAGAACCAAAACATAAAAGAAACCGCATACCAGCCATTTACAAGGAGTAAGGACAAGCTGTGGAAAATTCCTTGTTAGGCTGGATACTACTGCAAATCTCTCCAGAAAAGCCCCCTTGGAAGTGGTGGCTATATTCCCCAACTCTCGATATTCAAACTTGTGACTCTATACAGAATTCTGTCTCCGACAACCACACTGGCCCCTACAGAGAGCCAGGCATCATCTTCCGGAAAGTGGTGATAAGGAGCTTCAAATTAGAGCCTTTGTAGCTCCAGAACTACCAAAATCAACACTGGTAACAGTTGGGAAATTAAAAGTTTAAGCATTTCTCCCATCACCAATCAAATGTTCACAGAGCAAGGAAAACGCTTATACTCACATTGATGAGTCAACTCTAATCAGAAGCAGGTAGTTACAGAAAGCAGGTAGTTACTGCTTTTCTAGGTCAGGTAGCCACAAAGAACCTTTCATTGCTCTTCCATCCCTGCTGGACACATCTTTACAGCCCCTCTTCATTTCCAGATGCCATCAACTAGTGTTTAACTCTGGACTATTGATTAATACAATACTCCCTCTATTAAACTCGGACTATAATTAGAGGTAGTTAGACAGGCATCTAAGAACCATAACAGTATCTAATTATCTGAACACTTTGTATACATTCTCTCAAAAGCAAACGCAGAAGATGGGTGCTCTCTCTCCATTTTTGTAGACTGGGAAAAAGAATCATTTGATAAATGACGTGACCCAATCACCAGTGACAGAGCTGTGGCTTTGACCATGTCTTTCTCATTACAAGTTTCATGGGCTATCCACTATTCCATGCTCCTTTCCATCTCTCTCCTCAGTAAAATCCACACGACTTAATCAAATTTTCATATTGTAGAAAACAAAGCCATAATCTTCTGACACTTGTGAATCAAAACACTGTAAAACTCACCTGAGCAATGACAAGTTCCAAATGGACAAGTATTGTGCCTTATGTAGCCCTTGAAAAACAGCAAAATAGACCAACCAATGGAGAAAATTATTTAAGTAGAAAATTGTGTATTACAGAATATCTAAAAACATTACATTTGGGGCACGTGGGTGGCTCGGTGGGTTAGGCCTCTGCCTTCGGCTCAGGTCATGATCTCAGGGTCCTGGGATTGAGCCCTGCATCCGGCTCTCTGCTCAGCAGGGAGCCTGCTTCCCCCTCTCTCTCTGCCTGCCTCTCTGTCTACTTGTGATATATCTCTCTCTCTCTGTCAAATAAATAAATAGATAAATTTAAAAACATTACATTTATGAGGGTGTACTTTTGTATCCACTCACTGCAAGGTCATGAAAATTTTAAAGTTAACTACTTTTCAGTATGCAATTTTTAAGTATACAGGCTATAGGCTATATTATTAGTTTTTAGTAGCATAGAAAACCTTCTAAAATTTTCTAACCAATCTGTCTTTTAAAGAGAATATAGATAATGTGGTTTCGTTGGCATTCACAGTAACCATGCCATAATAGGCTCTGAAACAGTTTGTGGGGTTGGGTGGACCTTAAGTGGTTTTGCATTAGAGCAGTAGTTAAGAAACCAACTACAGAAGAGTCTCCAGTTTTAAATCTAGATCATACTATCCTTGGTCAAAAGGAAGCATAAACTAGACAATTTATACTATTTCCTAAAAAGATGGATTACATACACACACACACACACACACACACACACACACACACAGAGGAGCATAGACTGGATGAAGATTTTACTGGTTCCTCAAAATTTATTATGAACAGGTGTATTTATTTTTTTAAAATAATCTGTATTCCTGGGGTGCTTTGGTAGCTCAGTAGGTTAAACGTCTGACTCTTAATTTTGGCTCAGGTCATGAGCTCAGGGTCCTGAGATCCAGCCCCATGTCGGGCTCCAAGATGAACATAAAGTCTGCTTAAAGATTCTCTCTCCCTCTACTTTTGCCTTTCCCCATTCTCCTTTCCCCATGTTCTCTATCTAAATATATATATATATTATATAAGATATTATATTTAATATTATTATATATTATTACATATGTATATATAATAATATTATATATAATAATCTATATTGCCATTAATTCATGTAAAGAATTTGGTCCTCTGTTATAGATAATCCCCTAGCAAAATTAACACTAAATTACAATTAACTAGACTTAGACCAGAAAATATAAAATCTATATAATTACTCTCAATTTGGGGTGAGGGAAGAGGAGAGGGATAAAGGCAGAGATGCAGAAAGAAAGCAAAACATAATTTGAATTTTTTTCCAAAAATACAATATTCAAAAATACATAAATTTCAGTAAATAAATAAATTGGAGGATATATTAACTATTGTTGCAAATAAGTGGTAGTCAATGTTTGGGCACTATATTTTTCTTTCTCCATTTCCAACAACACAAAATTTTTAAAAGCACTATTTCTAGGGTATATCATAAGGTCAAGTGTAGATTCAGCCCAGTCTCCTGCTTCTACACTACAATGTTAACTGATGTCCTAGAGTTATTACATTCAAGGTATTATAGTGGAGACTTGGCTCTGGAGGCAGACTGCCTGGGTTTAAATCCCAACTCTGCCAGTTACCGGCTGTGTGATCTTGAACAAATAAAGTAAATGTATTAACTCTCAATTTCTCTGTCAGTATAATGAGGGTCATAATAGTCCTGAACCTCAAAGGAGTTCCAATGAGAAATTATAACAAAGTGTTTAGCACAGGGCCTGGCCCATAAGTAAATTGTGGGTCATCAAATTGTTACAGTAACCAAAGGATACCTTCACACAGGGGAAAAAAAAAAAAGAAGAAGACCAAATAACATTATACAAAAGTGTACAGTTATTCAGACTGCACTGTATGAAAAATCAGTAATCCATACTATAAAATCATGCAGAACCTCCAGTCGCCATTACAGCAATAATAATTATAGCCCAGCATTTATGTAGTACTTTACTATGGACCAAGCACTGTGCTAATATGCAATTCCTCACTTGAACACATACGAAGCAAGGAATTATTATTACTCCCATTTTACAGATGAGAGTCAAGATGTATACATAATTTGCTCAAGATTACAAAGCAAGTAACTGGCAGAGTTGAGATGTGAACCTAGACAATCTGCCTCCAAAGCCTGCTTCTGACAGAAACTACCCACCCAAACTTGGACAAAGACTTTCATATATTGGGATTTCAATTTCCTTCTTTAGAAATGAATAGAGTGGGGACGTCTGGGTGGCTCAGTTGGTTAAGCATCTGCCCTCAGCTCAGGTCATGATCCCAGAGTCCTGGGATCGAGTCCCACATCGGGCTCCCTGCTCAGCAGCGAGTCTGCTTCCCCTTATGCCTGCTGTTTCCCCTGCTTGTGCGTTCTCTCTCTCTCTCTCTCTCTGACAAATAAATAAATAAAATCTTAAAAGAAAGAAAGAAAAAGAAAATGGTGGAACAGGTATTCTTACAAGTCTTCTAAACTCCTCTGGACAAAAATGCTATTTAAACCCAAATTCACTACATATAGAAAATATGCTCGGTCCTTTTACATACCTAGGCTTCCCTGTCTTATATAAATACAGAATATTTATAATTCCCCCAATGCAGTGTCTCACTGTTCCTGAGCCCATTAATGGAAGGTCCATCACCTCCCACTGAAAGTGCTCTTTCTCCATCTTTGTAGACTGGGAAAAAGAATCATTTGATAAATGACATGACCCAATCACCAGTGACAAAGCTTGTGCTTCTGTCAGCCAGAGAACCTCACTAGATAGTTCTATAACTAAGTCCCTTTGATTGGAGCCTAAAGAGAACCTGACTTAAAATGAATCCTATCTGACACCACTAGTGCTATAGGGAAATTAAGGACACACATCAACAAACTAGCCAAACCCCTAGGACTGGAGTTATGTCCCTCTACCTTAGGACCTCAGTTTCCTTGTTTACAGATAAGAAGCGGTGTTTAGATACAAGTAAACCTGAAGGAAGCAGCCAACCCAACTCAGGGAAGCCAATCAACTTTGTTAAGAATTGAGAGAAAGGGGTAAGGATATGTACAGTTTGGAAAACCACATTCAAATACGGTTATCGCTTTTACAATATAAACCACAGAAGTAAAAGCTCCAAAATGATCTACCATGTTGGGTGGCAAAAGAGAGTGAAACAACACTGAGTGGATATGGATTTTACAAATACATATTAAGATACATTAGAGTAGATCACTGTTGCAAGCCCTGTTTAACTCAGAGTCTGAAAATAGTCTCCAGGACGACTTAAGATATTTCCTCCCTTTCATAGAAAAATGATTTAAATAAATGCACAAACATGTAAAATTCTAAACACAAGACTCAAGGTATTTTATTTTTGTTTCCTAACAAATGTGGTATACTTAACATAAAGTCTTAAAATATTCTAACCCCAAACTAAAACACAACCAAGTTACTTCTAATCTGGTTCTAATACTGCTTCAAAACCCTGAAGCTCCATTTTTAAGTGAGACAAAGAAGTGAGACATAAGGTCCATGTAATTTTTCCTGAGGCCAAATATATAAAGCTCAATTTTAAATAAAATCTATCCTTGCACAAGTCTTTTGGCCATCTTTGCCTACTTAATAGCACCACCAGGGGATGAAAAGACAAGAAACCAAACTCAACCCCTTCTGTCTGGCTCTCATTAGCATTGCTGGTAAATGGTTTGCTGAGAAACAATGGGCAATCCACTACTACTTGTCAATATCAGTTTGGGGGAAGTTTTATGGATTCAATCTCTCCTCAGCCCTCACTTCCAGAGACAATTAATTGAAAGCTAGCTGTATTCAGATTTAGTGCCTAGAAAAAGATAACTGATGTCTACACCATCAGCTCTCACCCTAAAACTCCTACTCAGATTTTGGGTTATCTTTTAAGACTGGACTTGGGTAAGGAGCACCAGAATAAGAGGAACCGTTGGAAAAAGAAGGCCTCTTCTACCAAATGCAGCCTCACTATTCTATCCCCTCACCACAAAAATAAGCACATGGAGAAATTTCAGAAAGCAGATTCCTCTTATTCCCTACCAAACTAATCCCATCCTGCAGTGCCTCTTCATTTCATCAAGACAAACTTAAGAATGGAAAGAAATACACATTAATATTAAAATCTCCCATTCCTAAAGGACCCCTGTGAAAATTTGTTAAGATCCTCTCTCATGGGGGCGCCTGGGTGGCTCAGTGGGTTGAGCCGCTGCCTTCGGCTCGGGTCGTGATCTCAGGGTCCTGGGATCGAGTCCCATATCGGGCTCTCTGCTCGGCGGGGAGCCTGCTTCCCTCTCTCTCTCTCTTTGCCTGCCTATCTGCCTACTTGTGATCTCTCTCTGTCAAATAAATAAATAAATAAATAAATCTTTAAAAAAAAAAAAAAAAAAAAAAGATCCTCTCTCATGAAAAACTCTCATACACACAATTTACAAGTTTCATGGACACCCCCCCCCCCCCGCCAAGCCCCAAACTGTCAAGGTTAAAAATCCTTGCTGTAGTCTAGAGAATCATGTGCTTCTCTATAACCCTATCTCCTTCTTCATGGGTGGGAGCCATCCCAAACATCACATCTGAAATGTAAAGAACAACAAAATGAAGGTTCCAAATTGCACCTGATACTTTAAACTAACTCTGTCAAATTTCGGTACTGCCATTTTTCAGCAATGCTCAAAAGATTTATTTCATTTCCTTGACCACCCCAACTGGGTCTTATCCAAAGCCCTCCTCTCTCCTTCCTTTCTTCTCTTCTTTTTTAACTGAGCCTAGAAGCTTATAGCCAAATCAAATTGTAAGTGAAGGAAAACTGTTTGCCTGAGAACAAAAGCCCCCAGTGAACACTCACCCTCACCACCCCTTTCCAACTCAAGATGTTCAGGACACTGCCAACCGATGTGGCCCTGGGCTGGATCAGAAAATAAGAACAGAATAAGGACACTCCATTCAACCTTTTTGTCTGGGGCACTTCCTGGGTTTTTCACTGGTATTTAACACCAAGACACAAGGCTCATTTTTCATTAAAGTTGCAAGACTTTCACTTTGCCCAGTTTCAAATGGTGTAATTGATCTGCATTGTCTTCTTAAATAACCCATCTGAAGGACACTGCAGCTTTAAATATTTCAGTGCTAGCTAGCAAATAGACTCCATTGCAATATGGCTCTGAAGGTCGCGTCCTATTGTCTCTTTGCTCTAGAAAAAAAACAATGTCTTAGTCCTTCTTTTAGGTAACATAGGAAGGGTTACCCCTAGAATTTCCACTCTTTCAATTCGTTCCCTGTAGGAGCTTGGGAGTTTATTGGAATCTCACACTCATAATTTTCCCAGCAGGGGCAATATGCTGATTGCTATTAATGATGCCAGCACCTTAGCGAGACATAAACACATGTGTTCACATTAGTTTAATTGAGCATATGCAACTGTCTGAAATAGCACCACTCAAGGGCTGTTAACCTCTTTAAGAGTAGGCCCAGGGTAGTTTGGGAGTGGATGGCTTTCAGGAGGCACTCTGAACCCAGGATTGCATAACCTGAAACGTGTAACTACTTAAAATGACAGGAATCTCAGCCTACTCATCCTGGGACCAACCCAGCACCTTGCCATACATTTGCACCTTTACTTGTCAAAGAAGGTCAAAACAAGAGGCACACACACGGTGAAAGAAAAATATACCAAAAGAAAAAGGCCCTTTTCTGTCTTATCAGGGTGCTTAAATACGATTCTTCAAACAGTCACAGTGTTCCCCCAACCTTGTCCTGGGTACTGGCGCAGCACCGGTGAAATGGAGGCTTTTGAAGAGGACAGGGGGACTGGACATCGCTGCCTTTCTTAACAAAAATCAGTGGACAATTAAATGGCAGGGAAGAAGGGGCAAAGGGAGCGGGGTAGAAGGAAGGTGTGTGCAGGTGCACTGGAGCATTACCTGAAATGGCAACAGATTGTTACCATTATCCGTCCGGAAAGCGTTATCCTCCATCCAGGACTTGGAGGTGAGCGGGGCCGCACGGGGGAACTTGGGCGGCGCGATCACATTGCTGGAGAAGGGCTTTTTGAGCGGCGAGATGGGGTTGAGTGGTGAGGGCACCCCGACACCTACGCCCACACCCACGCCGACAGCCCGGCGAGGGTCCCGGCCCGCCGGCAGGCCGCCCCACGGGTTGGACGGCGCGCTCCAGGCGGCGTTCACACTCTGGTGCGTGTTCCAGCTGGACGAGGCGGACGAAGCGGCAGCTGCGGCCGCGGCGGCTACTGCAGCCGAGGAGGAGGACGGCTTGCTGGTCATGATGGGCTGGTGGCCGTACGCCGCGGCGGCACTCCTCTGCGCGTAGGGCGCCTGGCTGGGACTGGCGGGCGAGCGGCGCTGCTGCGGGGGCTGCGCCTGCGGGGGCTGAGCGGGCTGCGCGGGCTGCGGCGCGGGCGGCGGCGGCTGCTGGTGGTGCTGGGTCTGCGCCAGGCCGAGCTGCGGAGAGAAGGTGCCTCCGAAGACTGGGTTGACGTGGTGCGGGAAGTTCTGGAAGAGCATGGTCCCGTTGACTGGGGTGATCCCCTGGAAGAAACTGTCCTCCACCGCATTCGTGGTGCCTGTGGACCAGGTGCTGCCGAAGGACGGCGACAGCGACGCGCCCGGGGCCGCGGGCTCCTGCGGCGGCGGCGGCTGCTGAGGGGGCTGGTGGAAACTCAAGCCCGGCAGGAGCGGCGATTCCATCTGCATCTTGTCGGGGCCGTTGGGGGCCGGCGGGGCCGCGGCGGGGCTGAGGGCCGGCACTGCGCTGCTGTCCTCCGGCTTGGGGGTCTCTGAAGAGAGGGGCGTGGACGGGGCTTCGGCTGCGCTGGGTTCGGGCTGGGGCTGCTGCTGCTGCTGCTGCCGCTGCTGCTGGGGCTGGGGCTGGGTTTTGCTTTTGTCCATCAGTAAATCATCCTGCATGGTTTGCGCAGCTGAAACGGGAAAAAAGAGAGACGCGTTATTGTCAATGTGATCGTTAATGCCCCCCGCTAAAGCGGGCGGGTGTTTTACTTGAGAAAATCCAGTGCCAGCGCTACTAGCCAATTGCAATGCAAATCCATAATCTCCCATTTAGAAGAGCAGGTCGGGCTGGGGATGTGGGGGGGGGGGGTGCTCGTGCAAGGTCTCTAAAAATACTGTGAGAGCGTCTTCACCCTTTCTGATGTCTTGGTTCCTTTTCTGTTTTAAGGAGAGATGTGCTTATAAGACAGAAAGACAGCAATTTCGCCACGTCTCTTTTCCCTTCACCGGAACTCAGAGCGTTCACCCTGCAATGAGAAACTGATTCTGGTTCCTGTTTTTTCCCAAGCACCACCCTCCCCCAGTTATTTGCATACGTCAATAAATACTGCTGCGTCCTTCAGCAAGGTTAAAAAGACACCGCACACGACCCTTTCTTCCCCCTTCCCTGCTCGGCACTTTAAAGAAACAGCAGTCTTATCCCTCTTGATTAGCAAACTGCCTTCTTGCGTTGATAATTGTTTCATTTAGCAGCGGCGAACCACGAGGGAGGAAATCCTTGGCATTTGTTAGGAGGAGGACTCAGCTGCACAATCATTCTCTGGCCTCCCAGAAGCTGCAGCTACTCCATTTTGTTAGGAGACATTTAAAAAAAAAAACAAAAAACCCACACCGTTTTTAAAGAGGTAAAAATCTACTGAAACGTTTGTAACCGCTTGCTTCTTGTTACACTCTTAAGGATTAGGGCTTTTCTGCTTATTCTCCAGTCTTCTTGTCTCCAATTCTGCCATACAAGAAATGTCTTGGCTTCTCAGCGGTTCAGGTCTCAACAGGAGCCTGAGAATTTCTCTGCAGCGTGGAGAAATGTTCTGGTTGGATTTGAGGTCAGAGAGAACCAAAGACAGAGAAAGGCTGACTGTGAGATGGGGTGGGGGCGGAGCTTTAAAAAAAAAAAATCCCCCTGAGATTTAAGTAGAAAGTCAAGATACTTTTGGGGTTGCCAGATTTTCATTTTTGAATCCTCCTGATGCTGCCTTGGTCACAAGACTTTGGCAAATTTAGAATCCATTCTCTTATCACTGGTATTAGCAATGAAAGATTATGGTTGGAAGACCCTGAATTACCATATGCTAGCAAAAGTGTTAAAAATAGCATAGTACAAAGTCCCAAATTCTCATACATTGTAATTATAGTGCATTGCCATCACTGCTTCATTTAGCCATATAAGGAGCGTATGGTATTTTCCATCTCTCATAGAAGGGCTATATTCACCTCTGCCATACAGCCTGTTTTCTCATTCAAGGATGAAAATAGTAATCACTCAAAATCGGGAGATTTCCATACACATAGTTATCACTGAGTTAGTTTGTCCTTTAGAACATGTTAATTGTTTTAAATATATGAATATTACAGTGCTGAGACCCTAAAAACAAATATTTTGAGATGTTAAAGGAGCATATGACCAAACATATAATTATTTTTAGGTGATGATTCAGTATAATTGCAACAAAGTTATTAATATATTTAATGCAGTTACTTAATTAACTCAGATACTTGGAGAAGCATCTTTCCCAGAACACTTGCAAAAGGACATTCAGAATCACACAGAAGCTCTGCCTTTGGACATCCTCATGATAACTGTTATAAAATAAATGTATTGGAAAATGGAGATGCCACCACTCTTAACTACTAAGCAAAATATGTCAGATCAAGAAATGGGATTAAATAGTATTGTTTTATTAAAGACAATCTTTAAAATGGTTAATCTTTAATTTTAAAGTTTCATACACAAAACAGTGGGCTCAAGCAAATGCTTCATAGCCACCTCGCTCTCTTCTCTTCCCTCCCCTTTTACCCGCCCCAAAACCCAGCCCAATATACCTCACAAATTGCCAGCTATTACCAATAAAACCTACATAAGATTGATTTTAGGTTCCTCAGTTCCCTTGGTCTAAAACAATGGCTTTGATCAGTATTGAAAATATGACACAAAGAGGCAAGCAAAGCTTGAATTCACAACAGCACAAAGTTCTACCGCTGCCAAAGGAAATGGTCACTGAAAGAGACATTTTCATAGTTGGTTTAAGCAGTGCTGCAGTAAACCATTATAATCTGGGATCTGAGTTGCTTCCAGTGGGCTAGAATTATCTTTACAATAGCCATATCATCATGGCTGAAATATGTATCTGATTATAATTTTAATATCACTCAGCTTTCCCAATGCTTGTATCAATGCTTTTTGTTAATGCCTTCAGTTTAAACTACATGCTCTTGATGGAAAAATTAATGCTATACTATGGCAAAAAAGCTAAAAAGTAAGCTGGACTCAATTTTTTATGAAGGCTATAATTAGTATATTTACTGAATTTAAAAAATTTTATCATACCAGGAACACCCATTTCTCTTCTCAACACTGCTTAAAGATATAAATTTCACTTTCTGCATAAATTCACTCTGTCAAGGTCAAGCCCATCTTTTAATAAATAAGACCCTTTTAAACAAAAGGAAAGCAAAAGATTAAGATAACATTTACAATGTTAAAATGCAATGTCTCTCGGTAACTGCTTGTATAGTTTGTTTGGGTGTGTTTCTTTTTTTTCCTTTTTCTTTTTTCTTATTTACAGCAAAGTCCGAGAAATAGATACCTCCTTCCCCTCCCCCCACCACACACACAATAGATCTCCCTTTACATGCAATCACCCAATCTCAAGTAACAAATTCTTAGTAGCAGTTACCTTTGAGTGTCCAGTTTTTAAGGATCGATAAAATTAAAAACTGTACAGTATTTTATTTTCTTCTTTCAGGTTGATTATGTGACCGCTCTGGCAAAAGCACTTTGACAACTGTAAGAAGAGAGGGCATGCGCACACAGGGAACTGTGGGGGCTGAAGTCCTTCACTAGGTACTCTGCCTGACTTAAGCACGTTCAGCCAAGGAAAGGAGGAAGCCTCGCAAATACTGATTCCAAGGGGAAGACGTTGTGCCCGGATTACATTATATTTTCCTACCAATCTGAATCACGAATTTTTGAAATGAAAAGGGAGAAAAATAAACAGGTTTATCGGCTTGATTTAGGAATCCAGGTTAAAAGAGAGACTGGATTGAAGGACTCAAAATAAATAAACCCAGCAGAGCTACCTTAAATGGTATTAGAATGGTAATGACCGGGTAGCCAGCAATAGGAACCCTACGGGAGCAAAAAGAGATTGGGGTGGGGAGGGATTAGAAAAGGAGGGAGAACTACAAGGAAAAGATAAATACTTAAAATCTGACATGCCCTAAAAGAAACATTTTTAGTATTACAGAATGAAAAATACTTTAATATTAAATGTGATATTAACCGTGGAGATCAGGTAAAAACAGGCTTCAGTCACAAATTTCTGACATCTTATCCACCAAGATTTCTTTGTATTTGAGTTTTCAATGAAGGCACAAATCACTTAAGATTCTACTTGCTTTGCTCTGAATCAACTCACCTCATTTTACTTGTCAAAATGAAAGTTTACTTTGCATTATTCATACAATGATCAATCAAATAAAATTCAACTCTTTTAAGCTAAAATAATATTTGGTGAAATATTAAAAAATAATTTGACATTTAGTTTTCATTGCATAGGACAGTGACTTCTTTATTCAACACAAAAAGTAAATACAGTTTCTATTTTTCAAAAACAATTTTTTTGTTGTATATTTTTCCTATCTTAACCTCATGACTCAAAGCTGGAATCTCACAACATATTAGCATCAACTCTTACTATCCATAGCTTCTGAGAGCAATAGTTCAACTACCAGTTTGCTCACATAGGTAGAAGATATTGTTTCTTGTGGGATTTGGTTCAATGCCATTCACCCAAGGGGGTCAGAGTAAATGTCAGTTGATGACTATGCTGATTGAACTTGGAAGCAAAAATGTCAAGCATCATTTAAAACTGTCTTAATTCTCTATTTCCTTTTTTCGCCAATTAGAATTAAAGTATTACAGAGACTACCAATTTGCATTGTTAGTGGTCTTTGTTTCTAGTTATTCCTAAGGAAAAAAAAAATTTTTATGAGGAAAAAAAAATTGTGAATCAACCTGTGAAACACTCTTTTTAAAAGACCTAAAATCACCTTCTTATTCCTACTGTGAACTTATTTTATATTCCCCATTTTTTTCTCTTCGTCTGCTCTCCTAAAGAAAGCTTCATTTCTGCCAGTGGGCTGCACTTATCATTTGCATTCCAGAGTCTGTCAGGATCACTCAAGGTTAATGTTGTTCCTGAAGACTTCCCTAGCCTACCAAACTTCTACATTTTCAAATATATCAATTAGGTTTAAAAAAAAAAAAGTGCCCTCATAAAATCCTTACAAAGACTTGGCTATCTATCTATCTATCTATCTATTTATTTATTAGAGAGAGTGAGAGCGAGGGGACTCAGCACTGAGCAGGGAGCCCAATGTGGGACTTGATCCCAGGACCTAGAGATCATGACCTGAGCTGAAGGCAAAGCTTAACTGACTGAGCCACCCAGGCACCCTCAAAGACTTGTTTTTAAAAAATAGATTTTTAAAATTGTTTATAATTAACATGTCAAGGTTTTACTGGTAGAAATTATCAAGGTATTTAGGTGTGCTTGAAAATGGTTTACTTGGGCACTTCTTTATCCACCTGACCCCAAGTGCAGGTCTAATAATAATTCGCACAATAAAGAAAAATAAACTTTGGCCCCGATCCACGATAAATGGCAATCAGTAATTAGCACTGCCCATATTTAATTTTATTGTGTTGGAAAATGAAGTAATTTTTCCTCTTTCTTTTCTAAAATGAGCATTCAAATCTAAAAAGAAAATGACTCAGGGCACCCGGGTGGCTCAATCGGTTAAGTGTCTGCCTTTGGCTCAGGTCATGATCCCAGGGTTCTGGGATGGAGTCCTGAGTTGGGCACTGAGCCCTGCTCAATGGTGAGTCTGCTTCTCCCTCTCCTCTGTTCCTCCCCCACCTCATGCTTTCTCTCTCTCAAGTAAATAAAATCTTTTTAAAAAGTAAAAAAGGATAACAGGATGACTCAAACATAAATACCAAGGTGTAAATAAACACCAAGCAAACAATAAATTATAGGATGACCAACAACAAGGATAAAGACCTCTACTTAAATCCTGTTTTTTATTTAACCAGAAAGGAAGAACTTTCTAAAATTTTGTCTTCAGGTCACAGAGCTTAACCATATATCCCTTTGAATAGTCATGGAAAGCTGTAAAAACAGAGACTGCAGAGTTAACTCATTGGGATACACATGGGTCAAATACATCTTTCTAGGCTTCCTTCCATTCCTTCCCTAATTATATCTCTAGCACAGTGTTTATGACTCCTGGGTAACTAGTGGTTGCTCCATAGATGTTTGCTGAATGAGTGAATAGATGCATGAATAAATGAATGGATGGGTGGATGGATGAAATATAGTTTTGGATTATCTAAAACAGCCAAGTTTTGAATAAGTTAAAATTATTTGCCATTTAGGGGCACCTGGGTGGCTCAATGGGTTAAAGCCTCTACCTTCGGCTCAGGTCATGATCCAAGTCCTGGGATCGGGCCCCGCATCGGGCTCTCTGCTCGGCGGGGAGCCTGCTTCCCCCTCTTTCTCTCTCTGCCTGCCTCTCTGCCTCTTTGCGATCTCTCTCTGTCAAGTAAATAAATAAAATCTTTTAAAAAAAATTATTCTCCATTTAGAAGAATAATTACTTTTTCATCAGCTTCATGAATGGATATGAAAGGGAGTGGTATAAAACAGAAAGACATTTTTGGTTTTGACCCTTATCATGGGAAACACTATATAGATCATTTGATTATCATCATGAAATAATAGAAACTCAGCACTAATTGAGCAGGGAACTTTGTTCCCATCTAAGAGATTACAGTCTCATAAAGACACCCACACCCCCAAAACTGCTTAAGTTCACAACAGCACCTAGAGCTAAATCCAGTGGATGTTTTGTCAGTCTTTATCTTGCTTGATCTTGCAGCAACACTGACATAAGTGACCACACCTTCTAGATATACTTTCCCTTTGCTTCTTTCATGCTGTCCTTTCTTGTTGTTGTTGTTTTTCACATTTGGGTTTATGTGCCCTCTGGCATGCTGGTGCTCTCTCCTTAGCTTTTAGTCTTCTATGCTGACTTTAAGTATTGAACTCCTCAGGGCTCTATCCCAGGCTATTTTCTCACCTCAATCTATGTAAGTGACTTTTCCAACTCTAAGGAAAGGAGGCCTATCATATTGATAGCTATATTCCCAACATCTATCACTGCCTAGCACATAAGAACTAGGTATTCAGTAATATTTTGATGGATCAAAGTTACATTTATGTGCAAAGGGCCAAGAATGCCAAGGCAATCTAGATGGCAAAAAATAATAAACTTGGAGGACTTACACTACTAGATATCAAGACCTATTATAAAGCTATAGTAATTAGGCTGTGGTTATTGGCACAATGATAAGCAAATATACACATGGAACAAAATAAAAAGTCCATAAACAGATCCAAATATGTATGGCCACCAGATTTATGAAAATAGTAATACTACAGTAGCAAAAGATTTTTTTAAAATAAAGGATATTGAAGTCAACTGAATATCTACATGACAAAAAAGACTTTCACCTTTGCCACGTCATACACAAAAATCAATTCCAGATGGATTGTAGGTCTAAATGTAAAAGGTAAAGAATAAAGCCTTTAAAAAAACATAAAAGAATATTTTCATGACATTGGCCAAGGCAACAATTTCAACAGGTCACAAAACCTGTTAACAGTAAAAAAAAAAAATTTAATAAACGAAACAAATTAAATTAAGAACATCTGTTTACCAAAAGGACAGAATTAGAAGTGAAAACTCATAGAACGAGAGAAATATATGCAATATGTACATTTTTCAACGACAGACTTGTAATAAGAATAGATAAAGGACCCTTACAAATTAATAGTAAATATCCCAAAGAAAAAGACAAGTGACTTCAACTAAAGATAATCAAATGCTCAAAAACATATGGGGAAAAAAGCATATGATCACCTCACTAATCATCAAAGAAATACAAAATAAAACCAAAAATGCTAAATTGGAAAAAGCAGGTAATACATATATTAGCAAAGATGTGGGAGCACCTCATTCTCAAATACTGCTGATGGAAGAATAATACAACTATACAAGCACATTACAAAACTATTTAGTAGGATCTATTAAAGCAAACATTCAGGGGCATCTGGGTGGTGCAGTCAGTTGAGCACCCCACTCTTGGTTTGGGCTCCAGTGTGCCTCAGGTTGTGATCTTGATGTGGTGGCATCAAGCCCCATGGTGTGCTCTCGCTTATACTCTTTCTCCCTCTCCTCCGGCCCCTCCCTGCTCCCGCTTGTGCAGGCACACGCGTGCATGCACACACTCTCTCTCTCTCTCTCTCAAATAAATATGTATTTATTGTTTTTTAAAATTTTTTATTTTTTTATTAACATATAATGTATTATTAGCCCTAGGGGTACAGGTCTGTACCCCTAGTGCTGGGTTTACACACTTTCACAGCACTCACCGTAGCACATATCTTCCCCAATGTTCAAATAAATATATATTTTTAAAGATTTTATTTATTTATTTGACAGATAGAGGTCACAAGTAGGCAGAGAGGTAGGCAGAGAGGGGGAGGAAGCAGGCTCCCTGCTGAGCAAAGAGCCTGATGCGGGGCTCCATCCCAGGACCCTGGGACCATGACCTGAGCCGAAGGCAGAGGCTTTAACCCACTGAGCCACCTGGGCACCCCCAAATAAATATTTTCTTAAAAAGCAACATTCAGGGGTGCCTGGGTGGCTCAGTGGGTTAAAGCCTCTCTGCCTTTGGCTCAGGTCATGATCCCAGGGTCCTGGATTGAGCTCCACATTGGGCTCTATGCTCAACAGACAGCCTTCTTCCTCCTCTCTCTCTCTCTCTCTGCCTGCCTGTCTGCCTACTTGTGATCTCTGTCTGTCAAATAAATGAATAAAATCTAAAAAAAAAAAAAAAAAGCAACATTCATAATCCGGATGACCCAGCAATTCTGCATCTAGATATATACCCATCAGAAATGCAAACATGTTCACCAAAAGACATATTCAAAGCAGCATTAATCAGAAATAGCCCACACCTGGAAACAATCCAAATATCTACCCGCAATCAAATGGTTAAGTAAATTTCTGATAGATTCATATAATGGAATATCATAAAGCAAAGAGAGTCAAGAGATTCTTACTCTATAGAACAACATAGATGAACTGCATGAATACAATGGTGAGTGAAGCCCAACAGAGCAGAGGACATACTATATAATTCGATTTATATAATGTTCTAATAAAACTAATTTATGGGTTAGAATTCACCACAGTGATTAGCTCTGCAGAGAAATAATGATTGGCAGGGGACTTATAAAAGGGGACTACAGGGATGCTGTTGATATACTCTATTTCTTAAACTGGATGCTGTTACACAGGTGTATTTACTTTGAAATTTCAGAATACTGAACACTTAATTTATGTACTTTTCTGTATTTTTGAAATATTTACATTAAATTTCTAAAACTTACATATGTATTTACTTACTTTATATATACATATACATACACACTTATGTATTACATACATAAAACTTACAAGATTGACTATCTTCTGTAAGATAAAGAGAAAAAATAGTACAATCTGGCCAAGTAAAAAGAGGAGCCCTGTCTAGGTCATGAAGCTAGAGAAATAAATGGGGGGTTTCCTAAATGTCAAGCCTTGTGACATGCAAAGATGAAAAAAGCCAAAGTTCCTTGACCTCAAATACCTTGCAACCTAAGGAAGTAAAAATAATTGTGGTCAACTATGGTAAATTAGATATCCCCTAGGTAACCTAGAAAGCTTTTAAGATTGTTAAAGCCTAAGGCAATTTACAACTAGGAAATCCGCATCCTCTAAGTGAGGATCTATTAAGTAATTCTAGATCAGACTAAGTTTGAGAACATAACAAGAGAAAAGGGAGCAAAAAGGGAACCAGATGAGTCAAACGTGGTTTGGTGGGCAATCTGGAGAACACCCGGAGTTCTTCACATTTCTTGCCTCTCCATAAGCTTTGAGTTCATTCATTCATTCAACAATTTTATGAAAGGCCTCCTAGCCACAAAGCAGCAATTCTAAAACTTCACCTGTTTTTTTATTGACCTTGCCTCTAACCTATTAAGAGAAAACTGAGGCTATTAGACAGAAATGCCCTCAATTTTTCAGCTGCCTATCAGCAAGTCCCCCCTTACAAACTTATCTGTAATCCCCACAATACTTCTTTCCCTTATATCTCAGAGGAAGTTGAGTTCCCCTACAGGTCCATAATTAATCACTCTATCTATAGTCTATAGCTCATACCTTCTAGTTTCCTGGAGACCTAGTTCATCAGTTGTTCCTAGCATTCTCCTTCTCATTCCAGACAGGAAGTTTGAAAGAAACCTCTAGGTCCTAGTTCTATTTTCATTTCCAGTTGACTCCCAAACTTAACTGCATGTGGTTTCTGCCCCACCATCCTTGCTAAAAGTGCTGATGTTACTAAAGTCATCAATGACCAACTAACGTTCTCAATTCTTATTTTGCCATTTATCCTTCATAAAACACTTACAGTAAGCAGAATTCTAAGATCGTCCTCCAAGATTCCAGGCTAAACGGACAACAGGAACCTTAGTCCTATAACCGCAATTCTGCCAACAAGACTGAGCCTGAAAGCAAATTTGACAATCTAAACAGAGAACCCAGTCATGCTGCATCAGACTTCTGATCCCCAAAACTGTTAAGTCATAAATGGGTGTTGTTTTAAGACATTAAGCTTGGGATAATTTGTTACACAGCAGTAGCAAACTAACACAACGCTATTCTATTTTCTTTGAAGACACTGCTTTCTTGGTTCTTTTAAAGTTTCCTTGGTCTCCTGGCTCCTAAACAGGGCTTTTCCCCAGTGTTCTCCCAATTCCACACTCTCCCTGAACAATGTTATATTCATGACCTGGGAAACTGAGTTCACTACCATCTAGGTTTCCAGATTAAATGTTTTTGCTAAGCTCTAAACCACTGTTAAGCTAACAACTTCTCTGTCTGAGGATCCTATAGCACCTCTTCCCCCACATGTGCTTCTGCCTTTATTTCTGGTCTACTTATCTCTATCCTATGTAATGGGACTATCATCCATCTAGTCACTCAAGGTAGGAATCAGGAAATGGTTTTGTCTTCTCCCTTCTCTCTCATCTTGAGGGACAAGTCCAATTGGTCACTCAAACTTAATTCAGCCTCCTAAATTTCTGCCTGATATCCCCTCCTCTTCATTTGCAGCCAGTTTTACACTTTACCTGGACTGTGGCAGTAACACCCTAATGTCTCTCATCTAGTACAATTTCAAATGTGGCCTCCACACTAAAGCCCAAGTAATCATTCAAATACAGTTTTACTATGGTACGCCCCTTCCTAAAACTTTTATTTTTCCCCTGCCAAGAGGATAAAATACAAATTTAACTCTTCTTCTACTCTTCTTCCCAGCCATATCTAACTACTACAGGCCCCTGGATGGGCCATGTGCATACTGCACATACCGACCATGTACAGTATGCCTCTGCACATACTACTTCTCCCTGAAATACCTTTCTACCTCCTAATAACCTACTCTTACACACCCAATAAAACCCAGTCCAAATCACCTCTTTGAAGCTTTCCCTGGCTATGTAAGCAGAATTGTCCATTCCCTCCTTTACATCCCCTGGTAATACAAACATACCTCTATTACAATATTCTTCATACTTTAGTGTAATGATCTGTTTATACACCTCTCTTTCCTAGAAAAGCTCCAGGATCAGGACTGTATTCATCTTTGTAACCTGGGCACTGGGCCTGAAATTTAGAGATAAAATAAAAGTTTGCTGACCAAATCAAAGAACAAAGGTTTTAACCTCAAATTATAGAGGCTGAGAGCACTTCTTTAACGTTAGGTGAAGAGAAATTCTCTTTGCCATCAAAGACATTATGTTTACTGATGCTGTGGTTAATGTTTATGGATTTTTTTTTAAAGATTTCATTTATTTATTTGACAGAGATCACAAGTAGGAGAGACAGGCAGAGAGAGAGGAGGAAGCGGGCTCCCTGCTGAGCAGAGAGCCCGATGCCGGGCTCGATCCCAGGACCCTGGGATCATGACCTGAGCTGAAGGCAGAGGCTTTAACCCACTGAGCCACCCAGGTGCCCCTGTAGTTAATGTTTAATGTTTAATGAAGATATTCCATACTAAAATTTGGTGGAATTAATCCTATCACAGGACATTAATCTCCTATCACAGGACATTTAATTTGTTTACACATTTTCACACATTTTCCAAACTGAATTTTCTTTAAGTCCTATTTTAAAGAAAAAGTTACTTGGTTGAAAGGCATAACTTTAAGGCCTTAGATACATATTAATACAAATTAGATACAAATTATTTTTAAAAGATTACAGCAAGGGCACCTGAGTGGCTCAGTTGGTTAAGCCTTCTGCAGTTGGCTCAGGTCATGATCCCAGGGTCCTGGGATGGGGATCAAATCCAGTATCAGGCTCCTTGCTCAGTGGGGAGTCTGCTTCTCCCTCTCCCTCTGCCCTGTCCCTGCACACAAGTATGCATGTGTTCTCTCTCTCTCTCTCTCTCTCAAATAAATTAATTATTTTAAAAATAAATAAAAGGTTGCAGTTTATAGTTACTGCAGAAATTAACTTTTAATATGAAAATGATGCATGATTAGTGTATATAACAAAGAATAATATAGTTACTGTTCTGATAACAACCTAATGTAAAAAAGTCTCTATTGTTTTGATATGCCAAATAAAATTAAGTCTCCTTCAGCATCCTAATACATTCAGTACTTTTGTCACTCTTCATCTTACCTTCATGTGATAAGGAGATACTACAGATAAGTTTGTATACTTACAGGCTAAGTTCATTAAATGGAGATTCCATTTCAAATGACACGCCAATGTGTATATGTGTGTATTCCATTAGAAAAAAAATATGAACACACTTATCTATGTTTTCTATGTTTCTAGACTTCAATTGTAATTAATCTTATTTTTTTAATTTTTTATTTTTTTAAAGATTTTATTTATTTGACAGACGAAGAGAGCAGAAGCAGGAGGAGCTATAGGCAGAGGGAGAAGGGGAAGCAGGCTCCCCGCTGAGCAAGGAGCCCAATGGGGGGCTCAATACCAGGACACTGGGAACATGACCTGAGACAAAGGCAGGTGCTTAACCAACTGAGCTACCAAAGCACCCCAGTAATTAATTTTAAAAACCAAATATTCATGAAGGTACAAATTTCCAGTTATAAAATAAGTCCTGGGGCTGTAATGTACAACATGGTGACTATAGTTAATAATACTGTATCGCATATTTGAAAGTTGCTAAGAGAGTAGACATTAAAAGTTTTTACCACAAGAAAAAAAAATTGTAGGGGCGCCTGGGTGGCTCAGTGGGTTAAGCCTCTGCCTTCAGCTCCGGTCATGATCTCAGGGTCCTGGGATGGAGCCGCATCAGGCTCTCTGCTCAGCAGGGAGCCTGCTTCCCTCCCTCTCTCTCTGTCTGCCTCTCTGCCTACTTGTGATCTCTCTCTCTCTGCCAAATAAATAAATAAAAATCTTTTTAAAAAATTATAACTATGTATGGTAATAGATGTTAACTTATTGTGGTGATCATTTTGCAATATACACAAATATTGATCATATTGTACACCTGAAACTAATATAAACATCTATGTCAATTATACCTCAATTTTAAAATATCCATATATATTTTATGTATCTGTATTCATCTTGGACCTAAATAATGCACAGATATTTTTATATAAAAAGTTTTAAACATCAAAATTTTGTTAACTTGAGGTGCTTGGCTGGCTCAGTCGGGAAAGCATGTGACCCTTGATCTTGGGGTTGTAAGTTCAAGCCCCATGTTGGATGTAGAGATTACTTAAAAATAAAATCTTTTTTTTTTTTTTAATAAAATCTTTAAGGGGCGCCTGGGTGGCTCAGTGGGTTAAAGTCTCTGCCTTCGGCTCAGGTCATGGTCCCAGGGTCCCAGGGTCCTGGGATCGAGCCCCACATCGGGCTCTCTGCTCAGTGGGGAGCCTGCTTCCTCCTCTCTCTCTGCCTGCCTCTCTTCCTACTTGTGATCTCTCTCTCTCTCTCTGTCAAATAAATAAATAAAATCTTTAAAATAAAAATTTGTGAACTTATAGAGTACCTAAATTTGTACTCTTAAAAAAAGTGTCCTGAGGTGTCTGGGTGGTTCAGTTAGCTAAGTCTGCCTTTGGCTCGGGTCATGACCTCAGGGTCCTGGGATGGAGCCATGTTGGGCTCCCTGCTAAGCTGAGAGCCTGCTTCTCCCTCTCCCTCTAGCCCCTGCTTGTGCTCTCTCCCTTGTTCACTCTCTCTCTCAAGTAATTAAAATCTTTAAAAATAAATAAACTTGCTGATTTGATAAAGCATACCTCCCTTTACTAGATCTTATTATTTTCCTACTCTCATCATGGTAACTCAGTCATAAGAACCTTCTGAAGAATGGAAAAATCGCAGAATAATTTCAGAAAATATAGTTAAGCTTAAATGCGTCATTTTTCTTCCCCTATACTAATTCCGCTTTATATTTTAAATTTCCATTAAAAATTATTGAGAGACCATATGTTTTTTCAGAAGACTTCAGAGAAACAAACTCTACCCAGTTAACATTTTAAGATGTCTTCAAATCTCCTGACAGTTTTACCATCTCACTTGAAATGCTATTCAAAAGCCGCCCTCACTAAATTGGAATCAACAGGCTCCACTCAGGGAGCTGGCCTGAAAGGTATCACCAGCTTCCACAGTTTCAACTTCTATTCCCAAAGTTTTAGCTGTGGCTATGAGCATTTTCCTAAGAGCTTTCCAACTACCTGCTAGACATTTCCATACACAAGGCTCATTGTGTCATTTATCATTACCTACAGACAAGGGTCAACCACTTACCCTAATATTTAAGGCTCTACCCTTCTAATCCTAACCCATGTTCCCAGATAATATTATCCCTACTTCTCCAGGCAAGTTGGTGTACTCAGGGTCTGAAGCTTGCCAATGTTACTGATCCCATATGGAATGCCCTCTTCATCCTTTCTACTTATCCTAACCTCACCTTTCTTCAGAGCCTCCTTTAAACATCAGTTCCTAACAATAGCATCTATCTGTATCATGCATTTATTGCTTTGCATTTCTATTTATCTTTTCTATAAGCTTCTTGGGAAGGCACAACAAAGTCTGGCAGAGTATTTTGCAGAGAGCTCACTAATCAAAGCTAACATTTCTGGAACACATACTGTGCGCTAGACAAAATGCCAAGTGCTTTCCACATATTAGTTCATTTAATCCATGTAAAAAACCCATGAGATAAATACTGTTACCGTCCCTAATTCCAGATGACAAAATGGAAACTTAGAAAGATGATTACCTGTCCAAGTTACAAAACTAGTAAATGCCAGATCTAGGACCCAATTTCAGGTTTGTCTAATTCTAAAGCTAGCTGTCTTTTCACTTGTGACTCATACAAACAGATCCTCTTGTCCTACTTGATCCATACAGCCTACGACACAGCTTGGGCTTCAAAGGTATGAAAAGAGGGAAAACTGTGGCTCAGCAACTTTTCTTTCCTCCGTTGATACAAAGCTTTTATACAATGACCTTTGCCTGAAAACCAGAGATAAGCTCTAACCAAAGGATTCCAAATTCCACCCATGGGCAAGACCCAATCCCACTCCAGAGTGTTATAAAAACAACATGTCTTCAAGAGAATGAATCATCAAAAGAACTGAGTTTAGTCTTTAAGGATCTTAAGAGCAAGACTGGTCCAGGCCTGAAAGTGATGGAGAGAACCTTTCTTTGCCATAATCTGCTTTAACAGCCAGTAATATATAGGTGCTATACAAGTTAGGTATCAGAGGAATCATCAGAACAAAAGGAAGGGCAACGGTCAGTATGTCTACCCAGGTAGCCCTTGGGTCCTAGTATTTGAAATCAAATGGTGTTTGTGTAATATCAGGGCCTTACATTCACAGAGATTAGCCTTTACCAAACTCTTTCACTTTTATGATCTCACTTGATATCTCACTTTCACTTTTATTATCTCACAAGATCAAGTGAGCTTGCACATCAAGTGAGCTTGCACATCAAGCCCTGTGCAGTGGATAGACAGCATAGGGCCCTCACATTCACTTAAGCAGATTGTGCAATGCACCAGAAGGCTAGCCCCTAAGGCTAGTGGAGAATGAAATCTAACACATGTTCTGCTCATCAAGCTCATGAACCTTAATGTAGAGCTGTATCTATTTGGGAAAAAAAAGGCACCTTTTCCCAATTTCCACAAAGGGACTATATAGACAGGTAACAGTCACAAGGATAACTGCTGGGATCCCCACTTTAAAGATGTGGATGTCAATTATGCCTAAATAAAGCTAAAAAAATAAAAAATAAAGATGTGGAAACCCAGGTTCAAGGATGTTTGAAAATATAGTTAATAAATAGTAGATTTAAGATCAGAATTCAGGTCTTCCAACTCACTAGGTAACACACTTTTTCAACTACCCCACAAGTCTCCCATTGGTTCAGTTTAATGCAGGCTATCTCTGTCTTCTCATGTGGCAGACCAGTATTTTCAGCACTTTGCTACAAACAGCTGAACCAAATCCAGAGCTTTTTGGTGTAGCTCTGTCCTGAGGCCATAACTGTTCTCTTATTGAGGAAACTGAGATATGTGTGCCAACTGTACCAAGAGGAATACTTTAGATGGATATCTTATCACTTTGGGAAAAACAAATTGGGTCACCTGCCCTAATGTTAACGGATCATACATCATCACAGTGGCAGGGAATCAACATTATTAATATTATGGGAGGTGGTGTGTGGAAAGGACATTGGATATGAAATGCAATTATCTGAATTTAGATACAAGCATTACCACTTATTAGGTGCCTGGCCCTGGGAGATAACAAAAACAAATATTTATTAAGTACATACTATTTGCTTTGTCATGCACTTTATTTACATGATGAATAACTGCACACAACCCTGAGAGGTTATGTACCTTCATTATCCCCATTTCACAGATGAAAATATTGAGGCTCTGAGAAGTCCAGGTAACTTACTCTACATCACACTGTTGGTAAGTGGAGAAGCCAGGATTTAAACCCTCCAATATGATTCTAAAACCATGTTCTCAATTTCTCAGTCTTTGTTTCCTCTAGAATAAAATAGAGATTATAATAACAGCTGCCCTACCTACATCAGAATTATATTAGCGTGTATGAGGGTATCTTTAATAAACTATAAAGCAGTAAAGGTCAATGTATGAAATCCAAAGCTAATACTGACAGGCAGATATATTTATCTGGAAGGTCTACATTCAAGTATAGATTTCCTTGTCTCCTTTCCACTTAACATTGGGAGTCACATGACCTATATTAAGCCCATGCTTCTTAGAGCAACATGATCTTGCTATCCAGACATTTTTTATCCCACCTCTTTCTATATCCTGTGTTCCCTACTATGGTAGCACAGTACAGTGGGACATACCCTTAGAGTGCCACAGGATATAGATTTTATTATTAGTTTCAAAATTAGTGGATTGAGAGAATTTCTTCATCATCTGCTAATGATAATGATATTCATACTAACTGATCACTTAGTCTATGTAGGCATCTAGTTAAGCTTTTTATATGCCTTATCAGTTAATCTTCATAATAACTCTAAAAAGACAGAAGCTATCATTCTTCTCATTTTTCACTAAGGAAACCAGGGCTCAGAAATGCTAAATCATTTGCCCAAGGTGATGTAACTTGTGAGTGAATAAGCTCAGGTCTATTTTGACTCCAAAACTCAAGCTCTAAAGCCTAACTCTCAAGCACAACCCAGAGGACTTACAACAGTGCCCACATTTTCTTCCTTACCATTAGGCTTCTGCCTCCCACTCTTTCTTACTTTAGTGACCATATATTTTCCAAACAAAAGTAAAAATATGTGGTCTGACAATCTTTAATAAGCTCCAGAAAAATCTAGGACCTGTGGTTGTTTATCTTTCTCCTCTATACCTGATCACTGAGAACAAGCCCCATTCAGAGCATTCTTGGTTTTTCTTTAGTCCAGGCCTGGCTCATCTTAGTGTTAAACCATCTTCTTTAGTTTTAAACCCATCTTCACCAAAAAGCCTGAGAGTTTCTTAGAGAATGAGAGCTCAATTAGTGTTATTATTCTGAAAAACTCCTCTCTCAAAAGAAAAATATGAAAGGAAGAAAGGTTTTTCCCTCTTTTTTTTTTTTTTAATAAGTTCTTGAGACATCCCTTTGAAACATCTCACTCTTCTAGAAATGGTTTCTCCCAGGGAGAGGAGAGAAGGGGAAAAGAGAAGTTTATCTGCTCTCCTAAGAGCAGATAAATAAAATAAAATAAACTTTTTAAAGTTTATTTATTTCTGTAATCTCTATACCCGATGTGGGCTTGAACTCAGATGCCAAGATCAAGAGTCACATGCCCTTCCAACTGAGCCAGCCAGGTGCCCCTGCCTCTCCTTTATAAAGTGGCTCTTCATTGCTATTTGCATGGTAGGTCCTCCCTACAAAAGAGAGAACAAAAAAAGAAAGCACAAACCCTAAATTTCATTTACTGAAATAATCTGCAAATTCCTTCTTTCAACATTTATTGAGCACCTACTATGCAACAGGCTCCCAACATTCACTATTGCTCTCTTCCACCCAAATTCAAGATCAAGAACACTCAAAAGTAGTAAACAAGAAAAAAAAGTTCTTCCTACGTGGGGGGAGGGAGGAATGGTTGTTGGAAAAATAAAAATAATAAGAAAGTACCAGATAAATATAAGTGCTACAAAGAACAAAAGAGTGATATGACTGAGAGAATCTGGTAGGGTAGATTAGGTGATCATTAAAGATCTAATGACACCTGAATTAAGCTCACTCCTGAATTAAAGGATCCATCCATGCAAAGACTGGTGTGCAGGATGCAAAGGGAACAGCTAATGAACAGATCCTAACAGACGAAGAATAAGCCTTTAGAGCAGAAGTTGGCACACTTTTTCTGTAAAAGAGTCACATAGTCAATATTATAGGCTTTGCAAGTCACATAAGTTCTCCCGAATATAACTGTTTTTGTTCTTGTTGTTGTAGTTGTTTTACAATCCTATAGAAACGTAAAAATCACTCTTAGTCCTCTGGCAGTATAAAAATAGGCTTCTGGCAAAATTTGGTCCCGCCTTAGTTTTCTGACCCATTTTAGAGGAACACTTAATCTATTGTAGCTAGAGAGCAAGTAAACAATGAGGAAATTGGTACAAGATGAGATCTGGAAGGTAGGCAGGAACCAGATCATGTAGAGCCTTTTAGGCTAAGTTAAGATTTTGGATTTTTTTCTGTGTGATGGGAATCCCCTGGAGAGCCTTAAGCAAAACAGTGTGACACGGTCTGCTTTAAGCTTTCAAAAGACCACTGTGGTTCTCTGTGGAGAACAGACTGTAGTTGGGGTAAGAGTGGAAGCAGAGTTGACTAGAAGGCCAGCTATTGCATCATCCAGGCCAGAAAAGATGAAGGGGGTGGTGGTAGAGACAGAAAGTGAACTGAACACCCTCAGTGAAAAGCTATGTTTATCAGTGATGAACAAAATTATGGATGGATTCTTGAAATTCTACCTTAAAATCAAAACAGTAGGATAAAGAGCTTAGGCTGAGCTATAAATGGTATTAAGTTTGATTCACAGGAAAATCTTGGTTACTCAAATTTTTAGCAATATTTTGACATTTTTGATTTATAGATATTTGACTTTCGGGAAGATCTTTTTCTTTCTCTTCCTAGTGAAATGATTCACAGTATCTCTGCTGGTTCCTCATCACATTATTTTCCCCTTTTCACCTCAATTTTTTTTTTTTTAAGAATCTATTTGTTTATTTGACAGAGAGAGATCACAAGTAGGCAGAGAGAGAGGAGGAAGCAGGCTCCCTGCCGAGCAGAGAGCCCGATGCGGGACTCGATCCCAGGACCCCGAGATCATGACCCGAGCCGAAGGCAGAGGCTCAACCCACCGAGCCACCCAGGCGCCCTCACCTCAATTTTTATAGACTTAGAATGCTCCTCTCGTTTCAGAGTGCACCACGGTCAACCAAAAGATAACTACTCTTTTAAAATCTGAGAAACTGGGGCGCCTGGGTGGCTCAGTGGGTTAAAGCCTCTGCCTTCAGCTCAGGTCATGATCCCAAGGTCCTGGGATCAGCCCCGCATCCGCTCTCTGCTCAGCAGGGAGCCTGCTTCCTCCTCTCTCTCTGCCTGCCTCTCTGCCTACTTGTGATCTCTGTCAAATAAATAAATAAAATCTTTAAAAAAAATAAAAATAAAATAAAATCTGAGAAACTTCCAACTTCCCTTGACCATACACCCCTCTCTCTGAAAATTTCCACCATGAGGAAGTTGTAAATATAAGTGGTTCTCACATTATCCAAAATCATTTCCTTGTTCTCTTTCACAAAAGTACTGCAGAGGGGCACCAGGATGTCTCAGTCAGTTAAAAGTCTGCCTTCAGCTCAGATCATGATCTCAGGGTCCTGGGATCCAGCCCCGGGTCAGGCTCCCTGCTTGGTGGGAGGCCTGCTTCTTCCTCTCCTTCTGCCCCAGACCCCGCACCCCGTGGTGCATGCACTCTCCCTCTCCGTCTCAAGTAAATAAATAAAATCTTTAAAAAAACTACTGCCAAGTTTTGAAAATTCATCAGGTTGTACATTTACTTTGGGCACTTTTTTTGTATATATCTTACTACTTTTTTAAAGTTGTTTGTTGGTTTGGAATACACAGACAGACAGAAAGACACACACACACACACACACACACACACACACACACACACACACAGAGATTCCAATGATCACAGCCTTTAGAGGGTAGTCAGATTAGACCGTGTCATACGTTGAGTTCCTTGGAGGCAGTTTCTGAGACCAAGTTTTGCATGCAAATGTTTTATTGCAGATAGGACACTACTGGCAACTACATTTACAATGAAATGAAGAAGGCAGGAAGAGTCAAGAGAGATATATTGACCCCCCCAGGTGGTTACAACCAAGTACTCACCTGATCTTGTGATAAGCTCTGGAGCTGAAATGGCCCTCAGGCTTGCCTCAAATAAGGCAAGGAAGCTAAATCTTTGCATCTTAAATCAGCCAGTCACTGACTATAGGCTCCCGGGAACATAACCTGAAGAGGCAGTCCCCTGCATCCTAAAGCAATGCCCAGTAAAAACAAAGCTTCACATTCCATGATCAGGAGCCAGTATCTCAGCTATGGGATGAGCACTTCAGCGAGAAGAGAGGATCCAGTTGAAGCATCATGGCAGCCACTACAGAGGGGTATTCAGGTGTTCTCATAGAGTCAGTTTTACCGTTTAAGATTCATTATGGTGCATTTTATTTTACCATGGGTATACAGCATTTTAATTAAAATACTCTAGTAAAGTTTATAAAATATACTAACTAGTATGCTAATTAGTATTTTCACTAAAACACGAAGTTTTACTATATAACATAGTATCTTACTATAAGCACACTGCATTTTATTAAAAATAAACACACTTCATGTTCAAATATTTAGGAACACACTTTAAAAAAAATACTGCTGGAAAAATGACTCAAGTGCCATTTCAACTGTGCACCTTTATGCAGCTGATTAAACCTGAGCCATTTTTTACTCTTCCTTCTCTTCTCTCAAATCATATGGCCCCTTCTGGGATAAGACTCCTCTATCCTCTTCTGTCATTGCCACCAATTCGGGTCTGTACCTTCATCTCCTCAAACCTAAAATGTCTCCTATGTTCAATGTCACCCAAGTTTTTTGTTTGTTTGTTTTCTTTTTAATCTGTCAGAGAGAGAGAGAGCACAAGCAGGGAGTGCAGCAGGAAGAGGGAGCCTGATGTGGGACTCGATCCCAAGACCCTGGGATCATGACCTGGGCCAAAGGCAGACATTGAACCAAGGGAGCCACCCAGGCATCCCTCACCCAAGTTGTTACAGAGATTAGAGGAATGCTCCACTGCATGCCTTGCATTAATTCCTCAAATAGTCATTGAAAGCCTGTATAAGGCTTTGGGGAAATAACTTCGGGCAAGAAGACACAATCCCTCCAACTCTTATAAACACTAATTTCCAGTGAGTGAAGTCTTAGTCAATATCATGATAAATAATTTCATAGAAGTTGTGATAAAAATGCTTGAAGAAGTACCAGATGTACGAAACCATATGATGTCAGGATCTGGATTAAGAGGTCAGAATGTTTTCTAAAGTAAGCAAGATGAGCCTTAAAGAACAAAAGGATAAAATTCAAAGGAAGAATTTTCTATGCAAAGAGAATAGCATACTTCTGGCCACCTTAAGGCTCTGGAGAGGAGGTAGCACAGTGTGCCCAGGGAACTAAAGAAGAAAGCCAGTAACCACATTCTGGAGCTTGTAAGTAAGGAAACTGGTAAGCAAGCAAGGGCATTATAAAGCCATTAGAAGTAGGATTTTATTTTGCTTTTTAAAAAATCTTTTCATTTGGAGATAAGTTCAGAATTGCAAAATTATAAAAAAGAATCTCCTTATACTTTTCAACCACATTCTCCAAATGTTAACAACTTAAATGATCACAGTAGGGTCATCAAAATCAATTGATTCAATACTTATTACCTAATTTACAGATCTTATTTTACCAACTGCTCCACTACTATCCCTTTTAAGATTCCAATTCAGAATCACACATTGCTTTCATTGTCATGTCTCCTTAGTTTCCTTTAATATGGGATAGTCCTCAGTGTTTATCTTTCATGGCCTTGACTCTTTTGAAAAGCACTGGCCAGTTATTAGGTAAAATGTACCTCAATTATGGTTTGTTTAATGTTTTCTCATGATCAAATTCAGGTTATATATTTTTGGCAATAATACCACAAAAGTGATGTTGTGTCCTTCTCGGTGCATCATTTCAGAGTGAACATGATAGTGTCTGTCAGATTTCTTCACTGTAAAACTATTCACTTTTTACTTAACTATCTTTGGGAATTTTTTTTTTTTTTTGGTAAGATTTACTTCTTCAAGAGAGAGAGTCAGGGGAGGGACAGAGGAAGACAATCTTCAAGCAGACTCCCCACTGAGCTAAGAGCCTGTTGTAGGGCTTGACTCACGATCCGTGAGATCATGACGGGTAAGATCACAACCCATGAGATCACTACATGAGCTGAAATCAAGAGTTGGACATTTAACCAACTGAGCCATCCAAGGACCCCATCTTTGGGAAGATATTTTCTATTGAATATTCTGTTTCTCAAGATACTTTATCCAATAATTTTCACATCCATTAATGATTCTTGCCTGCATCAATTATTTCTGTGGTATTTGCAAATGGTGATCTGCTCTTTTCATCAACTCGTCTACGTCAGCTGTAATGCTGCTCTAAGGAAGATATTTTTCCTTTTCCCTTGATTTATTCATTTATTTTTTATCAGCAATAACTCATGGATTCATATTTTATGCCAGGAGTTGTAATTCATTACTATTATTATTTTGTTACTCAAAATGTCTCCTGTCTCATTGGAATCCCTTCAGGTTGACTGCCAGGTCTTTTTTTTTTGAGCCATCCCTACTTTCTGGCACTGCAGATGTTCCAGCTCATATACTTTTCCTGTCCCAATTTGGAATTAGCAAAGAGATAATTTCTCTAGAAAGAGCCTGGTTTGAAATACCACTTGATATATTCACTGGGGTGTCATCGTCTTAGGTTCTCTCAACAGAGCTAAAAAGCATATTTATGCATACATCTGTGTTTATATCTATAGAATCATGAGTTTGTATCAATGCCTCCAATTCCAATAAAATATTACAGGGTTCATTATAGCCTTAGAAGTGTCCTTTATTTTTTTGAGAGAGAGTGCATGCATGTGCACACCCACCCCCTGTGAGTGGGGGGGGGGGTGGGAGACAGGGAGAGAGATGGGAGAGAGAATCTTGAGCAGACTCCACACTGAGTGCAGAGTCCAACATGAGGTTCCATCTCATGATCCTGAGATCCTGACCTGAGCTGAAGCCAAGAGTCGTACATTTAACCCACTGAGCCACCCAGGCACCCCAGAAGGGTTTTTAAAATTTTTTTTTTACTTCAATAAATATTTACTGAACACCTGCCATTGGCCAGCCTCTGTGCTAGATACTGAGGATATAGTATTGAACAAAACCAGTATGGTTTCTTGGTCCCTGTCCCTGCCCTTACAAAGTTTAGATTCTGGAGGTACAGTTTATTAACTATTCCCCTTTTCTCCAAAATGGCTAAATTTAAATTTATGCTTTTTACTGGCTCTTTCTCAACAAGATTTAAGTGGGCCACAGAAGGATTTTAAGCAGATAACATAATCAGTTCTACATTTCTTTTTCTTTTTATTTCTACATTTCTTAAAAGGTCAATCTACTGGAGAATCAAAGGAAGAAAAGAGCAGACTGGAAAGCCAATTTTCAAATCAGTTGGGGGGGGTGAAAGCAAACGTGGGGAGACCAATTTGAGGCTGTTAAGTAGTTCAAGGAAGAGATGACAGTCAACAGGACTGAGGTGAAGGCAAGAAGAAAGGAAACAACTGTATTTGAGAAATACTTAGGAGATAAATGGACCATTTTGGTGACTGACTGAAAGTTAGGAGGATGAGGTAAGGAAGAAACATTACTCAAGGAAGACTCCTAGGTTTCTCAGAGTAGATACAAAAAGACTGGTTCACATTTCCATATATTATAAATACAACTACATGTCTCTTGCATTAAATTGTAAGCAACCTGATGACCAGAACAGTGTAACCGTGTATGGTTCATATCTTTGTATCCCCAGTATCTCCTACAGTGTCTGGTACAAAGTTGGAGCTCAAGAAATGTTGAACAAATGACTGAATGGATGACCTTCCTCAGAATTACCAAGCTGAGATTTCAGCTGTAGAGAATCAAATTAGATAAAACACCCTCATAAAGGTTTCAAACTCCCTAAGCAGAGGAAAAGTACATATGCTGAATATCTATTCTCCCAGAAGGGTATATCCTGGTTTATTAGTTTATTATGTATACTTTCTCTTGTATAATTAATTTAACCTACCCAAGACAGAAGCTATAAAATAGAGGTAAGTGTTTGGCTATAACAATGAATTTCACTTTGCACCTAATAGATTGCCAAATACTATGCCTGTTATTCGCCTGGCCCTGGCAGGGGGTGGAGGTAAGGAGAGGTCTCTGTTTTCCCAACTCTCAAATGAGGCTATGTGATTTAGGTGAGAAGTTTCCAGACTCAAGCAGGCATTCCATAAAAGCTGACACTCTCTGTCTTCATGTATCTATATACTCCTTCAAGACACAATACACAAGACACAAAACCACTTCCCCAACTAGGAAGCCTGCCCAGACCAGCAGTATGCAGCAATCTCTTTTTCCTTCTCTGAGCTCCTGGAATACTTATCTAATAAAATTCTTCAAAAAGTAATCAAGGCTAGTCCTGTGACTGCTCTTGTAATAAATTGTTTTCTTTTTTACTTGTTATTTAACTACTCACATACTCATACACTGTTCTCCAGTGAAGTCAGATACGTCTTCATACGTGAATGTGAAGTCAGCTATGCCACTTATCTGCTATGACTTCATCTTCCCAGTTTTCAGTGTTCTCATCTGTAAAACGGGAGACATAGATACCTCTCTGGTAAGGTTGTTGTTAGGATTTGAAGTAATGAGTGTAGAGGGTTCAGCGCATGCCGCATATCCGGTATTCAACAAATAGATGCCAACAAGCGCCAGTGAGGGCAGTTGTCAGATCTGTTCCAAATTTCAATCCTGTCCCAGATACAGCACTTCACAGAGTACCTCACACATGGCTGCTGCTTGATATTTAGTTTATTTTTACTCCATCTTTTCCAAAAAAGATTTAAGGCAGCTAGGTGTTCAACAAATATTTGCTAAATGATGACAGGCCATACTTTCCAGTCAGATGTTCTTTCTTCCTTTCAGCTCTTTCCATAATAAGCAAAACACCCCAATATTGTGATTTTTTAAACGTTTTTAATCATCCTTCACTTGCATCAAGAATTTCTTCTGTTACTTTTTAATCTAATAAATGAAAAAAATTTTAACTATAAAACATATGCTCATGGTGAAAATGAAAACATTATGAGGTAATCAAATGAAAAGTATGCTCTTCTCCCCATTTTCAGTCTTACCATCCAGAGGTAATTTTTTTTTTTAAAGATTTTATTTATTTATTCGAAGACAGAGATCACAAGTAGGCAGAGAGGCAGGCAGAGAGAGAGGAGGGGGAAAGCAGGCTCCCTGCTCAGCAGAGAGCCCGACGCAGGGCTTGATCCCAGGACCCTGAGATCATGACCTGAGCTGAAGGCAGAGACTTAACCCACTGAGCCACCCAGGCACCCCTGGAGGTAATATTTTTAAAAAAACAATTTCCTATATATCCTTCTACAAATCTTTGTACATCTACATCCTGAAGTTAAAATAAAATGAAATAAAATAAAATAAGTAAATGGGATTATATATACATATGTGTGTGTGTGTATGTGTGCGTGTGTGTGTATACACACAAACATACTATCAACTACCTGCCTTTTTCACTTCATATGTACTTAGTATTTATTGGTTTTGGTGTTTGGCAACTATCTTACCTTCTTTAGTTATTAATTAAAGATTTGCCATGATTTAGTATCTTATAATATAGGTTCCAAAAGGGTCTTTTCATCTCTTTTGCTGTACTCTATCCCCAGCACCTAAATAAAACCTGAAACATAAACATATAGTCAATAAATACTTGCTAATGAACATACTTTCTTCTGAGGAACTGCCTTCATTCATTCAAGGTATACTGCCCACTCTTAGCTAAGTGACAGGAAAGACTGATAAGATGCCTCATCCTTAAATTTTGAACTGTGAGTAGAATAAAAACAATGCTGAATTCCAGTGCTGAACCCATTTAAGCATGAGGAATGTCCCTGCTAACAATATTCTCTGGGGTGGCTGCTACTTCACGGTTCTAGCCTGGTTCTCCTGCCGTACCTCCAATTTTGTGAAATAACCCATATCTTCCCAATGAATTGCCCTTTGGTTGTTCAGCATTTCTCAACCTCAGCACTACTGATAAATTTTTTTAAGGCTTTCTTTTTTTAAGTAAGCTCTACACCCCATGTGGGGCTCAAACTCACAACCCCGAGATTAAGAGTCCTAGACTCCACCAACCGAGCCAGTCAGGTGCCCCAGCACTACTGACATTTTGAGCTACATAATTCTTTGTTCTGAGGGGCTATTCTGTGCATTGCAGAATTTTTAGCAGCACTGCTGGTTTCTACCCACCAGATGCCAGTAGCTTTCCCTACATAACAATCAAAAATGTCTCCAGACATTAACAAATGTCCCCTAAAGGGGTTTAATTAGCTAGTTGATTTCTATGGAACAACAACAACAAAAATCCTAACTGATGGCTACTATATTTTTGGCAACTTTTCCTTACGGCCTGTATAGAAATATCTCATTCGTTTAAATAGCTCAGTTATATCATATTATATGGGTGTGTCATACATTATTAAAACAGTCTACTAATAATGGATTTCAAGGTCTTCTTGAAAATAATAAATAAAGATTTTATTTTTAAGGAATCTGTACACCCAACATGGGCTTGAATTCACAACCCCAAGATCAAGATTAACTTGTTCCAACAACTGAACCAGCTAGGTGCCTTACCTGGTATATTTTAAATAGCAGCTTTATAGAGATATAATTCAAAACACCATATAATTCATCCATTGAAAGTCTACAATTCAATGGCTCTTAGTACACTCAGAGTTGCAATCCTCACTGTAATCAACTTTAGAACAATTTCATCTCCTCAAAAAGAAACTTCTGTACACCTTAATTGTCACCACCCCCAAAGCCCTGTCTGCCACAGCCCTAGGCAACCATTAATCTATTTTCTATCTCTGCACACTTACCTATTCTTAATATTTCATGAAATGGAATCCTAGAACATGTGCTCTTTGGAATTATTTCACTTAAGTGTAATGCTTTCAAGGTTCATCCATGTTGTAGCATGTATCAGTACTTCATTCTTTTTTGTTGTTGAACAATATTCCATTGCATGGACATACCACATTTCATCTCCCCATTCAACATTTGATGGACATTGGGTTGCTCCACTTTTTGTCTATTATGAATAATGCTTCTATGACTATTCATCTACAGTTTTTATGTAGATATGTTTTCACTTCTCTTGGGTATAGACCTGGAGGTAGAACTGCTAGGTCATTTGGAAACTTTATGTTTTACCTTCTGAGGAGCTACCTGTTTTCTAAAGTGGCCGCACCATTTTATCTTCTCAACAGCAGTGTACTAGAGTTCCAATTTCTTCACATTCTTACCAACATTTGTCCTTTTTTGATTTGCATCTCCCTGATAGTAATGTTGGTGAGTATCTCTTCATGTACTTACTGGCCATTTGTGTCATTGGAGAAATGTCTACTCAGATCCTTTGCCCATTTTTTAAAAATTTTTTTATTTTAATAAACATATAATGTATTTTTATCCCCAGGGGTACAGGTCTGTGAATCGCTAGGTTTACACATTTCACAGCACTCATCATAGCCCATACCCTCCCCAATGTCCATTTCCCCCCACCACCCTCTCCCATCCCCCCTCCCCCCCACAACCCTCAGTCTGTTTCTTGAGATTGAGTCTTTTATGGTTTGTCTCCCTCCCAATCCCATCTTTTCATTTTTTCTTTTCCTACCTCCCCCCCAACCCCCCCCGCCTTGCATCTCCACTTCCTCATATCAAAGAGATCATATGATAGTTGTCTTTCTCCGATTGACTTATTTCGCTAAGCATGATACCCTCTAGTTCCATCCACGTCGTCGCAAATGGCAAGATTTCATGTCTTTTGATGGCTGCATAGTATTCCATTGTTTATATATACCACATCTTCTTTATCCATTCATCTGTTGATGGACATCTAGGCTCTTTCCACAGTTTGGCTATTGTGGACATTGCTGCTATAAACATTCGGGTGCACGTGCCCCTTCGGAGCACCACATTTGTATCTTTAGGATATATACCCAGGAGTGCAATTGCTGGGTCGTAGGGTAGCTCTATTTTCAGTTTTTTGAGGAACCTCCACACTGTTTTCCAGAGTGGTTGCACCAGCTTGCATTCCCACCAGCAGTGTAGGAGGGTTCCCCTCTCTCCGCATCCTCGCCAGCATCTGTCATTTCTTGACTTGTTAATTTTAGCCATTCTGACTGGTGTGAGGTGGTATCTCATTGTGGTTTTGATTTGTATTTCCCTGATACCGAGTGATGTGGAGCATTTTTTCATGCGTCTGTTGGCCATCTGGATGTCTTCTTTGCAGAAATGTCTGTTCATGTCCTCTGCCCATTTCTTGACTGGATTATTTGTTCTTTGGGTATTGAGTTTGATAAGCTCTTTATAGATTTTGGATACTAGCCCTTTATCTGATATGTCGTTTGCAAATATCTTCTCCCATTCTGTCAGTTGTCTTTTGGTTTTGTTCACTGTTTCCTTTGCTGTGCAAAAGCTTTTGATCTTGATGAAATCCCAATAGTTCATTTTTGCCCTTGCTTCTGTTGCCTTTGGCGATGTTCCTAGGAAGAAGTTGCTGCGGTTGAGGTCAAAGAGGTTGCTGCCTGCATTCTCCTCAAGGATTTTGATAGATTCCTTTCTCACATTGAGGTCCTTCATCCATTTTGAGTGTGGTGTAAGGAAATGGTCCAATTTCATTTTTCTGCATGTGGCTGTCCAATTTTCCCAGCACCATTTGTTGAAGAGGCTGTCTTTTTTCCATTGGATATTCTTTCCTGCTTTGTCGAAGATTAGTTGACCATAGAGTTGAGGGTCTATTTCTGGGCTCTCTATTCTGTTCCATTGGTCTATATGTCTGTTTTTGTGCCAGTACCATACTGTCTTGATGATGACAGCTTTGTAATAGAGCTTGAAGTCTGGAATTGTGATGCCACCGACTCTGGCTTTCTTTTTCAATATTCCTTTGGCTATTCGAGGTCTTTTCTGGTTCCCCTTTGCCCATTTTTTAATTGGGTTATTTGCCTTCCTACTATAGAGTTGTAATAAATCTTCATATATTCTAGATACAAATCCCCTTTCAGACACATGATTTCCAAAAACTTTTTCCCACTCTGTGGGATGTCCTTTCACTTTCTCAACAGTATCCTTTACAGCACAAAAATTAAAATTTTTTGGCAATCTTTCAGGTAAAAGTAGTGTGCCATGAGCAGCCAGTTGTTTGCACCTAAATCATGTGTGTGTGTTTCTCTGAGACAACTGTCATATTTGGATGCAAATGTGTACACGTTTCCCATTTCACCACACTGAATATTAAAAATGTGTGTATGTAAGGGTCAAGATTTAATGAAGTATTTTTTTACTGCTCACTCAAGAACAATCTTTTTTTTTTTTTTTTTTTTTGAGAGAGAGAGAGAGAGAAAGAACACAAGCATGCTCAAGGGGTGGAGAGGGGCAGAGAAAGAATCTTAGGCAGGCTCCATACCCAGCGTGGAGCCCAACATGGGGCTTGATCTCACAATCCTGAGATCATGACCTGAGCCCCAAATCAAGAGTTGGATGCTTAACAACTGAGCCACCCAGGCACCCAAATCAAGAACATTCTTAAGTGAACCTCTGTTTTGCTTTTACTGCATATGCATGGTGGTGAAAAGTATATAACATTAGTACAGTTTAGTGCCAATGCCTTTAATAGTGCAAAGGTACTAGAATTTTCACCCATCATTGCTTGTGCCATCAATGTAAATGCCAATGTAGTGAAAAGGGCAAATAATATTTAAGTTTTGTGAAAATAATCTTGACCTGACATACTCCTGGAAATGTTCTCAAGGAGCCCTAGGGGTCTGCTAGATCACATTCTGAGAACTGCTACTGTATGATATTCATGTTTATTTGAAAAGGAAAAAAAATTCCTTATATGTACATTTTCTAATAAACTGATGCTCCAGGAACAAGATACAAGAGGGAATATGTGACATGTTGTCTTCTGATTTTTGCCTACCTTTGACATACCATTGCATATCCAGGGACACATAACCCAGAGAAAGGAATTTAAGCAAGGATAATGAAACATAATGGGTCTTCTACCATATTTATGAGGAGGAGGAGAAGGCAAGTTAGTGGATAATGATATTATATAAAATTGTTATTATATTTTTTAAAGATTTTACTTATTTATTTGACAGAGAGAGACACAGCGAGAGAGGCAACACAAGCAGGAGTGTGAGAGAGGGAGAAGCAGGCTTCCCGCCAAGCAGGGAGCCCCATGCAGGGCTCTCCCCCAGGACATGACCTGAGCCGAAGGCAACAACTGAGCCACCCAGGAACCCCCCACCTTTTTTTTAAGTATGTAAAATTACTTACCCTCTGTAAATATCTACTGCATTAGAGTGGATATAAGCTGTTAGGTCTATTCTCCAAGTAGCAAATAAAGACAGACAGGTCTTAGACTGTCCTCTATAAGGCCAGTGAAGCCTCTGTCCAGAATTAAGCAAAGTCAATTCAAAGTAATCCTACAGATCCTAAGCCAGTAAAATGTACTCTGGAGACCAAACTCTCCCCATAAAAGTTCTTTAGAGATGAGGAGCCTATCTACTTAAGAACTACTTAGCCTATCTAAGGATCTTCAAGCATTAATAGCTGTGTTTAAGCAAACTTGAAAATAGTTACAGATCATGGCCAAGTTACTGAGATCTAACTTATCTTTATTTCTAATCCATCCTGCATACCACTTCAGAGTTAATCCCTCTAAATCACTCTCACCTTTATTCGAGAACTTTCAGTAATAATTAGAAGCTAACACTAATGGAGCTCTAAACCATGTGTCCAGGACTACAATGAACAATTTAAATGAATTTTCTAATTTAATCCTCCCAGTAATCCAATGAGGTAAACTCTATAGTTCTTTCCCTGAAGATGAGGAAACTTGGCTTAAATGGATTCAATAACCTGCCCAAAGTTGCTGAGCTTCTGAGTGGCAATACTAAGACTCAAACCCAAGCTCTTGACTACTGCGGTATTTCTGCAGAGATGCAAATGGTCTAATAATCACTTAGGGAACTTGTTTAAAAAAACAAACAAACAGCTAATTGGGCACAGTGACAAGGCACACACATCAGAATTTCCAGGGTGAGTCTCTGACTCACACCAGGTTTAGGAACCACAAGTTAACTTCCCATTTCCTACAGAATGGAATGTATTTCCTATGTCTAAACTACTTCTCACAGCAGGATTCTAGGATAAGGGCAAAATTCCTTAAATTGGCCTACAAAGTTCTTCATTTTCTGTCACTTGATTGACCTTTTGGGGTCCAGTCTTGCCCCAAGTTCCCTTTTTGTTTCAGTCTCCCCTATTCATCACAGGGCTTTCCTTCATGGGATATTTCCACATGCCATATCCTTCATGGGATATTTGCACATGTTCATTCCTGCTCCCCTTGTCTAGTTAACTCTTGCTCTTCTTCAGGCTTCAGCATAATGGACACTTCCTGAGAGAAACTTTCCTGACTTCCCTCTCTAGGTTGAATCCCTAGTTATAATCTCTCATAACACTATGGACCACATTTACAACTTTAAAAAAATTTATGTGATAATCTCTCATTATAAACTATAAAAAGGTAGGTAATATACTTGTTTTTGCTCATTATTGTATTCCCAGTGCCTAGCTTAGTGCCTGTTGCATAAATACTGCCTGTTCAATAAATATTTGTTGAAGGAATAGATTCAAGGCCTTTTAAACTATTCCTTATTTAACCAACCAAATGTATTTTTCACTCTTACTCAACAAAGACCTATAGTTCTAAGTAACAGATTAACTCTTCTCTGTACATCTTTTCATCCTTATCCTGACCCAAGATCTTTCTCCACCTCCTCACCTATATAAACTTACAATTCACCTATTCACTTACAATTCCTCCTACGTCCTAAATTTCCTTTGTTTCACAAAGTTCTCTTTAATACATCAGCCCCTAACAAATGCCTCTAAACTTCTAAATCACTTTGTATTTCCATGCCATTCATTTGGTACTTCATATGCTGTATTGGGTAATATTTCATATGTAATTACCTTGTTTTATTTTTTTGATGATTTATTTATCTTTTAGAGTGCATGAGCCCAGAAGCAGGGGGAGGGGCACTGGAAGAGGAAGAGAGAAAATCCTCAGGCAGACTCCCCACTGAGTATAAAACCTGATGCGGGGCTTGATCCCACAAATCTGAGATCATGACCTGAGCTACAATCAAGAGCTGGACACCTAACCAACTGAACCACCCAGGTGCCCCTGTTATTTGTTTTTGGTTTTTTTTTTTAATATAACCACTGTTAGGGAGTTTGTATGTTCTTTCTGATAACTTTTTTTTTTTTTTTTTAGATTTTTTATTTCTTTATGTAACAGAGAGAGAGATCACAAGTAGGCAGAGAGGCAGGCAGAGAGAGGGGGGGAAGCGGGCTCCCTGCTGTGCAGAGAGCCTGATGTGGGGCTCGATTCCAGGACCCTGAGATCATGACCTGAGCCGAAGGCAGAGGCTTAACCCACTGAGCCACCCAGGCGCCCCAGGGAGTTTGTATGTTCTTAAACAGTAGTTTAATTTGCTACTGGAGTACCCAGGCATGTCATAAGTCCGCTATAAACATTTGTGGAATGAATTAATGAAGAACTTTCTGCAACCTGGAATTTGTCAGCCTGCAGTTATCAACAAGTTTAGCAAATGACAATTCTCTTTGTAGGGCACCTGTTTATTTTATACTATGTAATACTTCCAGGGGTCGTTTTGGCAGACAGTTCAAAACAAACATGATGGAAGAATATTAAAGATGCTATTTTAAATTTAAATTTCCTGACATATTAGAGTGGTTCTGTACTCAGGGATTTCTAAATCCATTACAAAATTATTAATATATTTCACAAATCTCTAGGATTCCATAACTCTCTTGGCCAAATGAATATCATTCACGACAAACCTTTAACCCTATTGTAAAATGCAGTACATTTCAAATTATTTCCCCCTTTGGTGAGACTAAGATCTAAGTAATTAAGACTTTGTTTCTTTGAAGATCAGAAAGTAAATTATAATTCCAATTATCTTATTTATTTGAGAGAGAGTACATGTGCAGGGGAGAGGGGCAGAGGGAAAGGGGAGAGAGTCACAAGCCAAGCCGACTCCATGCTGAGCTCCAAGCCTGATACAGGAGTTGATCTCAAAACCCTGAGATCACCACCTGAGTCTAAACCAAGAATTGGATGCTCAATCAGCTAGGCCACACAGTGCCCTATGTCTTATTTTTATTTTTATTATTTTTTTAAAAAGGTTTTATTTATTTATTTGACAAAAAAAAAAAAAGAGAGTACAAGCAGGAGGAACAGCAGAGGGAGAGGGAGAAGCAGGCTCCCAATGAGCAGGGAGACGGATGCAGGTGCTTTATTCGCGGACCCTGGGATCATGACCTGAGGTGAAGGCAGTAGCTTAATGGAATGAGCCACCCAGGTGCCCCCTGAGTTTTATTTTTAAATGAAAGAGCTGAGGACAACAAAGGCGACAGATAATATTAAAATTCAGGGGACGCCTGGGTGGCTCAGTTGGTTGGGCCGCTGCCTTCGGCTCAGGTCATGATCCCAGCGTCCTGGGATCGAGTCCCACATCGGGCTCCTTGCTCGGCAGGGAGCCTGCTTCTCTCGCTGCCTCTGCCTGCCTCTCTGCCTGCTTGTGTGTACTCTCTCTCTCTCTCTCTGGCAAATAAATAAAATCTTAAAAAAAAAATTAAAATTCAGGCTATATTTTACCTATTTTAAATGCAAGGAATTAATTTATTTCATGAGTTTTATCAGTCATGATTTTTGCCCAAACTAATTAAAATATTTAAAAATTAAAGTTTGATAATAAAGAATTATGAGTTATCTATTTATCCATTTCTCTTTGGATGTCCTTATGAACATTTTATATGGAGCTAATTAATTACTCTTTTACCAGCTTTATTGAGATATAATTTACATACCATAAAATTCACTCATACTAAGTGTACAATTCAATTGTTTTAGTATATTTAAAGAGCTGTGCCACCACTAGATTCTAATTTGGTTTTACAGTATTTTTTTAATTGTGATATAATGCACAACATTGTATAACTATTACCGCTCTAATTCTGGAACATTTTCTTCACCCCGAAAAGAAACCTTGTACTCATTAGCAATCTCTCCCCTTTTCTCTCTTACCCCTCCACCCCTAGGCAATCACTAATCTACTTTGTGCCTACGAATTTTTTCTTAATATTTAATGTAAATGGAATCATACAACAAATATGTGGTTTTTGTGACTGGCTCCTCTCACTTAGCATATTTTGAAGACTTACCAATGTTGCTGCATGTATCAGAACTTCATTCCCTGTCATCTAATAATATTCTATTGTATAGATGTACCACATCTGATTTATCCTTTCATGAGTTGATGGACATTTAGGTTGTTTCCACTTTCTGGGCTATTAGGGATAATGCTGTTATGAACATTTGTATACAAGTTTTGTCTAGACATGTTTTATTTCTCTCGGGTAAAAAACAAGGAGTGGAATTGCAAGATCAGGTGCTAATCACTGTTACGATGAATAACATATTTTTTTTTCTATTTCAAAAGATTTTTGACACAGCCAGGAAACAGACTTTTCATGAAAATCTAATATAAAATCCTTTAAAAAAAAAGGTTATCTGTACACAGCTTCTCTATTAATAAAACTGCATATTACTTTCCAATTTGGGGTTCAAACAGGAATTATAAAATGAGGTGAGAACTTTTAGTATAAGTCATAAAACTAGATGCAGTTTGCACTAGCCTACTTAATCAATATGCTGGGATCAAATTGTATTTTTTGAGCAGGATGTATACATTCATCTCCTTAAGTGGACAACTACTTAAGAGATAAATACACAGTAAGGGAAGGCTTACCCCGTAGAAGGAGAAATAAATAGGAATTTAAAATATCAAACACCCTGAGTAAACTAAATTCTTATTTCCCTCCACTAGCGGGGGCCTGTTTTACATTTTCTGAAAAGAAAGGTGAATCGTTACTTATAATTAGTCATGTAAATTCCCAAAGCCTTTCATAAAAGCATCTTGCAGAAATTGGAGCCCAAATAAACTTCTGTTCACATGTTTTCTTTGTTTTTGTTTTTGTTTTCTGGCAATGTACACTCTAGTTCAAATATACTCAGGAAGCAAACTTTAAACAGAGAATTAGGAGCTGATTGTAAAATTCCACATTAAAAAAGAGCAAAAAGACACATTTTAGTTTTAATTTTAAAGAAAAATCAAACACCTTGCAGCAGAAATGAGGCATAATCAAGGGAAAACTACCAGACGTCCTACCAATTACAGCACTGGAGAACGCCACAGGTCGTCCAAAAGACGCATTCGTTTTAGCCACCAGCTCTTTCCTCCCGCCAAAGCTGTCCCTAGAGCGTCAAAGAATAACCCAACGAGTGATCGATGATTTTTCCCTTTTGATTCCCCTCCGCCCCTCCTCCTCCACACACATCCACCTGCTTGGAGGTGTCAAAGCGACAGGAAATGGTTAACAGGGACCAGCAGCAGAGAGAGAGACAAACACCCCTGACAACCCACAGCTGAGTAAGCAAGAGCTGTTTATTCACGAACATGTTCCATTTGGAGACTGTCGGCGAGCCCTTGAAAGACCAGGCACATTTTAGAAGGCTCCTAGAGAGGGAGAGAATAATCTTTTCTCCCCCGCCACTCCCCCAAAACACACACTGAGAAGCTCCGGTGGGAACCATCTGGTCTAAGGCAGCCTCCCCCACCCTCCCCGACCCTGTAGGAATAACCTCCCGCACCAGTGCGTCCGACCCCTTGCGCGGGTTGTGTAACTCCCCAAAATGAGCTCAGACGCGGCAGAGGCTGGCCCCAGCCCGAGGGCTTCTGAAGGCGCTTCTGCCACCTCCACCCCCGCCACGGCCCGCCCCGACGCCACGACCGGGGCTGGGGACGCTGATGAGAAATGGCCCTTCAGCTCCCTTCCCTCACCTGGCTCGGTCCCACCTGAGGGCAAAAACTGAGAAAAGAAACAGGCAGGAAGGGCTGACCTTGTTGCTACTGACAGTGGAGCGGCACATCCTGCAGCTTCCTGGAAAGCGGCCCGAAGGACATATTTCCCCCTGGAGGAAGGAAACGGGAGGGCGCCGGCCGGGCGGCGGCGGGCGCGGCGGCGGTGGTCAGGGCGGGCTGTGCAGCCTCTAGCGGGGACGGTCCGAGGACTACATCTCCCAGGCTGCTCTGGGACGCCTTGCGTCGTGACCCCGGCGCGCACGGAGGCGGTGACTCTTACCTCACAGAGGTAGCTCCTCCGCCGGCAGCAACTCGGCGCCCGCGGTCCATGGACCGGAACCCCGGGGCGACGGGCAGGAACCCGGGCCGCTTTCGCCGCCTCCCCTCCCCAGACTCCTCCTCCTCGCTCTCCACCGCCTCCTCCGGACGCCCGCAGGACGCGCACCGCCGCCTCCGGGCTCGCGGAGCCACCCCAGGAGGCTGGGCGGCGGGTTCGCGGCTGCCAGAGGTCTGAGGCCTACTCCGCCGCCTCTCAGTGCTATTGTCCCTGGGCCGGGCCCTGACCAGGTCCAGTGGGGAGGGCCAAGTGCGCCGGCTCCGCGGAAGATGCCGGATCAAGCCCTACAGCAGATGCTGGACAGGTACGGTCAGCTTTGGGGAAGAACGCGAGCCGCGGGTCCTCGCTCTTACTCTGGCCCTTCCCGAGCCCGGCCTCGAGCCTCTCCGTAAGCGGAGCCCGGCGTGCCGGGAGGAGTTCCACGCCTGGGGGGCGGTGTGAGGGGCGGAAAGTTTGGAGTCGGTGCTGGGGGAGGACAGAGCGGGTGGCACGGGTGCTTCGACTTAAAGCGAAACTTAGGGAGTGGCGACTAGTTTTGTTGGAACGCTCTTTTGAAGTGAGAGGGGCTTGGGTTAGCCCACAGAATTAGTTTCTTTTTCGGTTTCCTACACTCCTCCCCTCCCCCAAAACTATGTTGTAACGTGTTTGTCAGCGATGTCACTGGCAAGAACAACCAGACTATCTTTTAGGGGAGTGATCCCCTGCAGTTTTAAGACTCTTTCCAAAAACCAAGGGTAAGCATTCTTTTGGGAAGCCTTGGAGTCTGATTTCATTCCTTCTTACCCCCTCCCGTCCCATCCCCACCCCCACCCCCAAACTGTAAGGTCAAACCTATTCACAAGGGAGCTTTAACGGTCAGACCAGAGTAGAGGTTATGGAAAACAGCCACATGAGTCCAACGCTGAACAGTTACCATATTTTATGATTCGTTGAGTTCACTGAAAAAGTTTTGCCTTATACCGAGGCCAGTGGCCCATTTCTGGGGGGCTCCTGTCTGAAACTCTTGTTGGGAAGTCGGTTGCACTGCCCTCTGCTGTTCAGATTCTAGTTCATGGGTTCTACCATGAGTTTTGGAGACTCAGTCTACATTTCTCCCTAGCCATGTCTTAAATTCCTGGCATAGCCAGTGCTACAGGCTAATGCGTGATGTTTGTGGTTACTTAAATTGTCGACAGACCACTTGCCACCTTGTTAAGCAGGTGGTACATTTCTTTATGTTGAGTAAAGATCCAACTGTAAGAAGTTAAATGAAAGGCTTCCCTTAACTGAGATTATACCCAGATAAAAGCTGTTTGGGTCAGCCACACCCAGAACACAAATCACCCAAGAGTACATCTCCTCCCATAGTGACAGACGTTTCCTCTGGAGCTTAGAATTTTAAGACACCCATGTTGATTAAAATCATGTTACTTACTTTATTCAGTTGGGATGACCCAGTATGAGGTCAGCATTCAGGTCAGGTTGTATTGACTACCCTCTTTTTAATGTAAGTAATTCATAAGCTCCTAGAAGATAGAAACTTCCTCATTATTTATCTTAAATCCTAGAACAGAGCCTGGTACTGAATAGATCATCAGTAGGTATTTGATGAACAAATGTGTGACTTTTTTGTCATTTTCCCCAGTTGTCTAGGGGTCTGATAAGTTAGTAGGTTTTTCCTTCATTATAATTTAGCATACTGGCAAATTGCAAAGGACTACTAATGCCTAAAGGAGACCTCCTCATTCCACTGCCATTTCCAATCAAATGAGACCCTATTCTGTTGCAGGGTATATTGTAATTAGATTTTTTTTTTTTTTCCCTTTGAGTGTCTGCTGCTTTCAGTTTTACATAGATGACTTTTGGAAAGGTTTTTGTGTCTAAAAGATGACCTGGCTTTCCTATGTTCTTTGGAGATTTCCATAAAAATAAAAAGCCAAGGATTTCTGAGGCACTTACAACTTTTCAATAGAACCTTGGAAATTCTGTGTTTACTGAACTGATGGCTATAATATTGAGTAACCCTCATCTTTTGTACCTTTTTGACATATCTCAATATAGATTCTTAAGATAACATTCAAAGACTTATTATCTTAGTAGTTTGCAACCTGGCTTCACATTAGAATCACCTGGAGAGCATTTTAAAAATACGCATGGATGACACCTGGGTGGCTCAGTTGGTTAAGCATCCGACTCTTGATTTTGGCTCAGATCATAATCTCAGGGTCTTAAGATCAACTACCCCCCCCCCCCCCCCCCGTAGGCTCCACACTGCTGGGAATCAGCTTGGGATTTTCTCTCCCTCCCCTGCCCCGCCCCTCCTCCAGACACACACTTTCTCAAATAAATAAGTTTTTAAAGATTTTTCATTTATTTGAGAGAGTAAGAGAGCACATAGGGAGAGAGAGTAGCAGATTCCCCTGCTGAAACAGGGAGCCCAACCCTGGGAATCATGACCTTAGCCCCAAGGCAGACACTTAACCAACACTGCCACCCAGGCGCCCCTAAATAAGTACATCTTAAAAAAAATACATGGATGGATGCCTGGCTCTGCCCAAGACCAGTAAGATCACAAATTTCTAGAAGGATGGGGCTTGAAATAAGGTATTATTTCATGATAAGAGTACAGATTCATGAGAAAAGTTTGGGCTTTAGAGACCGTAATTGTGAAATTTTCATTTTACCTCTAGTAAGCAGCAAAATGTGATTTTGGACTTAAACTCTGAGGCTATCCATACTCATTTATAAAGTGAGAATATCCAGGGTCCCTGGGTGGCTCAGCATCTGCCTTCAGCTCTGGTTGTGATGTTGGGGTCCTGGGATCGAGCCTCCTGTTAGGCTCTCTGCTCAGCAGGGAGTCTGCTTTTCCCTCTCCCACTCCCTCTGTGCTCTCTCTCCCTCTCTCTCAGACAAATAAATCTTTTTTAAGAAAATGAGGATATCCTACCTTGCAGGCTTATATCAAATGAGAGCACATGTAAACACTTTATTTTTTTATTTTTGTTTTTCAGATTTTATTTATTTGACAGAGAGAGGTCAGAAATTAGGCAGAGAGGCAGTCAAAGAGAGAGAGAGGGAACCAGGCTCCCTGCTGAGCAGAGATCCGATCCGGGGCTTGATTACCGGACCCTGAGACCATGATCTGAGCCGAAGGCAGAGGCTTAACCCACTGAGCCACCCAGGCACCCCATGTAAGCACTTTATAAAACAGAATGCTATTCATGTGTTAGGCATATAGAAGGTACTTAAGATTCTCCTGTAATCAACCGGTGTGGAAATACTCCCCCCCCTTCCTCCGCCCTGCCAAAACCTCCTTCATATTTACTGTCATCTTAATGTGGGTTGGCCCTGCATACAAATTGAACACAAAGATACTTGATTGATTCATTTGAGGAATACGGATAAGCCCAACAGATTAAAATGTGTCAGCCTACTAGAATTCATAATTCTTGCAATGAATTTGGCTTCTCCCTAATTAGTTTTTAGGTGGCAGTTTTTGAGGGATAGAATTTAGCTCAGAAACCTGCCCATATGTTTATTTCTCTGATGAAGGTTTTATCCTTGAGAAGATAAGGAAACATGTGTAACATATATTTTTCTGTTGCTTCTAGGTTTAAAGTTGGGTATTTGGTAGTAAATAAGTATTTGTATTTATTGAATTTGTATAGTAAATATTGACTGCCTGCATATACCCGGTACCATTTTAGGTCCTTGGTATCTATAGTGAACATAACCAAAAATGCTCATATGGAGCTTAAATTCTAGTGGAGATTGTGTTTAATTGTAAAATGGATTGTGTGCATAGTCTATACTACTTATTCTTTCAGGGTTTTTAAATTAATGGCAGCATATTAATAGCTGAAGTCGAATTGCCTTGTCCTTTGTGGATAAATTAGTTTAGCAATTGTTCGTTTATCTTTTTTTTTTTAAGATTTATTTATTTATTTATTTGACACAGAGAGAGAGAGAGAGAGAGAGAGCGCGCGCGATCACAAGTAGGCAGAGAGGCAGGCAGAGAGAGAGGAGGAAGCAGGCTCCCTGCTGAGCAGAGAGCCCAATTCGGGGCTCGATCCCAGGACCCTGGGATCATGACCTGAGCCGAAGGCAGAGGCTTCAACCCACTGAGCCACCCAGGCGCCCCTGTTCATTTATCTTGATGAATTTTATTGCAGTATTTGTAGGTGGAAAGTGTATATATAATGTTTTGATTGCCTTTCATTCTTAAACTTATTATTCAAACCTTTTAAATTGCTATGGGTAAACAGTTTTTGAGAGTAGTGGGAAAGGGGGTGATTTTCTATTTTCATGAGTGATTTGAGATCACAAATCATTGCCCTGAAATTACAAGCATTTATAAACTCAGACACTTTATATCATTATTCTGTCACCATCTATTTTCTTGATTTCGCTTATGTTTTTCAAAATTAGGATTAAATGTATGGAGAGTACAGAGAATATTGTAACAAACTGCAGGAATGGGCTTTATGTTTGAAACCTGGGCCTGCTGAGTTTTGCTTCTGGAAATTTGACTTATGTATGTAAGTCTTACAGTAAACACTCAGGAATTTCTTGAGGTTGTTTTGCATCACTTGCTTGTACCTGGGAGTAGGCAAGGCACTTAGCCAATGTTCCAGAACAGTCATATGGGAGGGAAAACAGAGAGAAGAATCTCTTCCTGCCCCTCTCCTGCAGTGGCAAAGTGAGTTAGAATCCTCACTCTGTGAGTGTTACCAACCACAGATGCACATCCCTTTGGAGGATGTAGACTATTCTGATAGGAAAATATACCATATTATCTTCAGATTTATACAATCATTTCTTAGTTTCCATTAAAGCAGTTTCTCATTTTGTCAGTTGGCATCTTTTCCTCGGTGATATCACTATCCCATTTTGACAACTACAGACCAATACCTAGAATTAAAAACCATAGCAATTAATTATATTTACTTCTATTTGTATGTTAAAAGTGGAAACATTATAGAAAAAGTCCCCTTTGATCACACTCATTAGTTCCATATCTTCTCTCCATCCCTATGGCACCATCATAAATGGGTTTAACTTCTTCCCGTCTCCTTTGTTTAATGCTTTTATATATAGCGTGTATATAAAATGGTTTTGTTTTTTTCTAAAATTTAAATATATCAGTCTACAATTTGCTTTTTTAAATACTATTCTGAGTTCTGTGATACTCAAGAGAATATATATATATATACTGTGATACTCACGAGAATATGTATAATATTCATTGGATTGACATATTATTTAATCTATTCCCCTGGTTATGATACTTAGGTCCTTATTTTCTCTTTATCAGCTCTCCTTATAATTTGACTTTGATTCCTTTTTATTGTCCTTAGCTCTACTAAAAGTATACTAAAGGTATACTTTAAGATTTTATTTTAGAGTGAGAGCTGGGGGGGTGGGGGGCAGAGGGAGAGGGAGAGAGAGACTATTAAGCAGGCTCCTCACTGAGCATGGAGCCCAATGTGGGGCTTGATCTCACGTCCCTGAGATCATGACATGAGTGAAAATCAAGAGTTGGAAGCTTAATCAACTGAGCCATCCAGGTGCCCTGTAAAGGTCACCAGTAATTTCTTAACCAGTAAACCTAATGCCTTTTTTGCTTGGTCCTCATATCCTTGACATATATTTAATGAAGATGAAACTGATGATTGCCACCCCCTAACTTCTTGAAAATATATTATACCATACTATTTCTCTATCTTTGGCTTTTCTCCCTCTCATATATTACCTTACCTTTACTCCCTTCAATCATGTAAGTATGGTTTAAGCCTCAGCACTTAACATTCCTCTGAGTGTACCCACTTTCTGTCTCACTTTCACCTCTATTTGAATAACTCCCAGATGTGTGTCTTTATTCCTGACCACATTCCCATTTTTCACTCTTTCCTAGCTGGCTAATAGACATTTCCATTTTGTATGTACATGGTATTATTAACACCTTAACATATCTAAAACTAAACTCCTGATATTTCCCTGGTTTTTACTTTTCTTTCCAAGTTTTGGATTTTGATTAGACCATCCTTGTAGTCCACCAACCATGAAAAAAAATTTTTTTTTTTTTTTTTTTTTGCTTCTTCCCTCCAAATTCACTCATCGAATATTACAGATTCTTCTTTCTCTGGTTGTACTTTTTCTCTCCCAGTTTGACTTATAGAGTAGTACCAGAATTGGCCAAGGCATGATTATAATCATCCCGTTATTCATTATTATGTTTATAACCATCCCATTTCCATTGCCAGTCTGTACATCACCTATAGGATAAAATATAAACTTTCAAGGCCTTAATTAAGGGGTTTATATCTATTAATGTAATTCATCCTTAACCTACCTTAATCATACTCCTCTGCATTCCACTACATTGCCCTCTGGATATATCCTGTGCTTTCTTTTTAAAGATTTTATTTATTTAGAGAGATCATGTGTGCATGCGGGTAGAGGGGCAGAGGGAGAGGGAGAGAAGGGACCCTCAAGCAGACTCCCTGCCGAGCACAGAGCACCATCTGGACCTTGATCCAGAACCCTTAGATCATGTCCTGAGCTGAAACCAAGAATTAGATTGCTTAACTGACCGAGCCACTCAGACACCCTGATATCCTATGCTTTCTTTTCCTTATTTTTGTTTTAGGTGACTTCCTCCCTTTTAATACCTGGCTAATTCTTAACCCATCTTAAGAATTCAGCTCAAATATCACCTTGAAGCATTACATCGCCCCTTTAGGCAGAATGAGTTTCTCCCTTCCTATGTTTCCATAGAACCTTTATACATTTATCATAGTAAATCACACTGTATTATAATTTTATAAATGCACCTATCCCATGTCTCACAGTCTTCTGCACAAACTCGTTACCACCACCACCATGCGCATTCACCTGGAAGTTCATTGAGAACAGAAACTGTTCCCTATTCCTTTTACCCACAAGAGCCTTGGAGTACATTGGAGACACTTTTGAATCTGTGCCTTTCTTTACATTCTTTATTACATATCAGTGCTTAGAATAATCTTGCAAAAGCACCATTTCAGACACAGAGTATGACTGGCACCAACTACCTTTTTAAAACTTTTCCTTTAAGAATGAGAACATACATATCTGTTGCCCAGGACAAACTGATTTGCTCACTGTCCTCTGAACACAAAATGTTCTTTTTAGCATCTTGCCTTTCAAAGTTAAACCCATTCTTGACCCACTTCAGGTTCTGCCTCATTTGTAAAGCTTTTCTGAACATTTTTTTTTAATTTTTTTATTTTAATAAACATATAATGTATTTTTATCCCCAGGGGTACAGGTCTGTGAATCGTCTGGTTTACACATTTCACAGCACTCATCATAGCCCATACCCTCCCCAATGTCCATTTCCCCATTTTCTGAACATTTTAGGCAGAAATATGTTCCCCCTCCTCTCCAGACTTACATAGCGATCCTTTACATGTCCTACATACATACATGACTCCTAACTCCTTACATGATGAAAGTTTATAAGTTGATGAGAGATGGTAATATTTATGGCACAGTGGAATAGACTGGAAGGAATGTAGATCTCTGGTGAAAGCTCCTTATGACTGCTTAAAAGTACCTTAGCAAAAATGAAACAATTTCTTATACCGGTTCTAATGTCCTATGAAATAAGAAATGGAAAATTTCTCGGAATTCACTATACATATGGCAGCATGGTATAGTGAAAAAGCCAGTGTTTTGGAATTGAGTCCTAGGTTGCATCTGTGCCTCTCTATGAGGCTTTGGGCAGATTACTTAACCTTTTGGGCTTTTGTTTACTTATTTATTTAAGGTGGAAATAATTATGCTTGCAGAGTTTATGAAGATCAGAGACAAAGTATATATATGGCATGAATATATGCTTGATTGCTTTCATTTTGGTGTATTTCCCTTCAGTTTTACCCTTTGGTAATGTGTCATGATTGTGGTTATATCTTTGTGAGGAATCTAGATACTTTTAACTTCCATTCCACTTGGGTGAACAGACATATAAAGGGGTTTTTAGTCTTCCTGATGGTATAGTTCCTGTTCCAGAATACATGGGATGTGACACATTAAATCCTGAGACAAAGCAAGCAGCGTGCAGTTCTTTCCATTGCTAAATGGGGCCTTTTTTACATTAACCAGAGAATGGATCTCTAAAGCATGTCCTGAATTAAGGAGTGCTTGTTCTCTTTACTTAAAACAGTCCTGCAAATACATTGTTAAGGCACCATATATAATACAACAGCAGCAATTTAGAATTTGTTTCAATGTTCTCTCTCCTACCTCCCGGATTTCTTCTACTCTGATGCACCCGTTTTCATCAAAGTGATCTCTTAAGACAGGAGCCTGTGATCTCCCCCACCTTTCTAATAATCCAAATAGACACCTGTATTTGAATCTGTAAAGATAGACTTTACTGCCAGTTGTTTTATTAGATAGCCATACATATCTTGCTTGGTAAATTTATGTGCTACTGAGAGACTATTTTATTGATAATTAAAGTTTCTTCCCCTTTTTTTTCCACATACTTTAGAAAAATAATCAGTGGATGACTCACAAATGAGCCCTATAAAATGAGGTTACGTTTGTCATCCGTCCTTTTCTAACTGGTTTATAATATCTATATAGTATTTATGTAATAGGTTTATCTTAAAACCTGTTCCAACCATGTTGGTCTTCTTATTGTCCTCGACCATATGCTCATTTCTGTCTCTAAGCTTGTTTATGCTGTTTTTCTTACTTAGAATACCCTTTTCATTCCCAGTTCAGCTTGAATTCTCATTCTTTTTTCATGAAACATCTCAGCTCTTTCATCCTGTGTTTCTTACTGTCATCATCACATTTCTGTATTACGGTGTCTGACATCTTTTCTTGGCACTTAGGGTATTCCTTGTGGCATCAGATAACAAGTATACTTAGTTGATACTCAAGTTGATTTAAGAGGAGATCTTGAATAATCTTAGGTTTAAGGCAAATTATCCATGTATTCCTTAAACAGTTTATATGAAGTTTACTGTTAGGAAGGATCTGTCACTGGAAAAAAGTTACAGTTTTAAAATCATGTAGGATAAAATCTTTTATAATGAGTGGCATGTTATATGTATAGATTTAATGATCTTACCAATACCATTAAGGCTATACATTTATGTTAAGGAATAAGTAATATTCTTTAGATTCATCTAGTTCTTTTTTTTTTGTCTTCATTTTATAGTAATAGTGGTTTGTTCCTTTAACTTCTGAGCCAGTCGTGATAATTCCCAGATTTCCGTTTACTTTATAAAGTAATGTGCCCCATCTTCGCAGCTGGGAAGGTGTGGAAGTAAACAGTGTGTATATCAGCAAGCAGGAGGCATTTAGAGAAGCTAGTGAGGGGCACCTGGGTGGCTCAGTCAGTTAAGCGTCTGCCTTTGGCTCAGGTCATGATCTTGGGGTCTTACTCACCAGGGAGTCTGCTTGTCTCTCTCCCTCTGGCCCTTCCCACATGCTTGCTTTCTCTTCTCTCTCTCATAAATGGGTAAAACCTTAAAAAAAGAAAAGAAAAGCTGGTAGAAAGAAAAGACAGTGGAAGAAAATGAATTGAGAGGACTTAAAGGAATATCTTAAACAATGATGGTGGCCTATTGAAAAATTTGGGGGGATGATTAGGAATCCAGGACTTTTTCAACTGAATAAGAGGGTGCCAGGCAGGATTGCTATATGTGCAAATTTAAGTAACAAAGTGTACCCATAAAATCTAGCTAGGCATAGATGTAAAGTTGACACCACCTTTCTCATCTTTATCAGTGCCATTATTGCTAGTGTTCATTTGGTCAATTGGAGAGGTGCAGAGGGAGAGAGAGAAACTTCAGTAGGCTCTATGCTCAGCACAGAGCGCGATCCCCCCCAAACCCCCCTCCCTCCCAGGGGCTTGCTGTCAAAACCCTGAGAACATGACCTGAGCTGAAATTAAGAGTCAGAAGCTTAACTGCTGCCAGGCAATTCTTAAGCAGTTTCATGATAACTTGTTTAATCCTTTACAGTAAGGGATCTTAACATTAAACCTTTTTTATGCAGAGAACTCTTTTGGCAGACTGGTTAATCCTGTGGGTTCCTGCTCAGAATGTTTTGAAAGAATGAAACAAAATATATAGTATCAGAAATGAAACCAGTTATGTTGAACTATAGCAAATCGACATATTAAAAATCTGATGTAGTAATATGAGCTTTAACAGCTTAAAATATAAGCTCTGTTGGTTGGTCTGAGAACTAAATTTAAATTAGCAATGAGCTAAATGTTCTTTTGAGATATGCACATCTAGCTGTAGAGTAATATGAAAATTTCTGGCCACTACTAATTTCTAGTTGCTGTACTGCTAGTATTACTCTGGTTTGCTTACATTTATCATTGGAAGAAATTAAATTTTATTTAGAGGTTAGCAAAAACCGTATGTAACTTCTTTCCCCATCCAAATTTGCCAAACCCTGTAAGTTTTCATGGACCCCAGATTAAGAACCCCTGCTTTATAATACAAGAGATTCTATCATTACACCTATAGTAAGTGATGAGCAGGAATTTGAACTCCAGCAGTCTGGCTCCAAAGTCCAGGTTCTTTACTCAGTTAGAACATTCTGAAATCACGTAGTCTTTCCCCCAGATTTAGCTAGCTCTTTCCGGGGGTGGGGGGGGGGGCTTAAGCATTTTACTTACTATTTAAATTAAAAACAAAATAATTTTAAAAATTTACTTTGAGTGTAAAATGGGATTTTATTTCTGTATTATGGTAAGTCGAGATTTACAAAGGAAATAAAGAAGGAAAAAGGAAAGAAGGATGGCTAGAGCAGATTCTCAGCTTCAGGTATTGTGATCACTTATCAGCAGGTGGTCAAAAAATAAAATGTCAACAGTTCCTCAAAAAATTAAAAATAGAAATACCAGATATAATCCAGAGTGCCACTTCTGGTTGTATATACTGCAAAGAATTGAAAGCAGTATCTCAAAGAAATGTTTGTATACCCATGTTCATAGCAGCTAAATATGAAAGCAACCCAAGTTATCTATTGACCAGTGAACAGATGAGCACAGTGGAATATTATTCAGCTTTAAAAAGGAAGGATAGGGACGCCTGGGTGGCTCGTTGGTTAAGCGGCTGCCTTCGGCTCAGGTCATGATCCCAGGGTCCTGGGATCGAGTCCCACATCCGGCTCCTTGCTCAGCAGGGAGCCTGCTTCTCCCTCTGCCTCTGCCTGCCTCTCTGTCTGCCTGTGCTCACTCTCTCTGACAAATAAATAAATAATCTTTTTTTTAAAAAAGGATATTCTACAGTATGCTACAACTTGGATAAACCTTGAGGACAATATGCTAAGTGAAATAAGCCAGTCACAAAACAAATACTGGATGATCCCATTTATATGAGGTACTTAGAATAGTCAAAACCGTAAAGCCACTCTAATGGTGGTTGAGGGGAAGAGAGTGGGGAGTTGTTTAATAGGTACAGAGTTTCAGTTTTATAAGATGAAAAGAGCTAGAAGATGGGTGGATATGATGATTACACAACACTGTGAATGTATATTTTCTTTTTAAGATTTTATTTATTTGACAGAGAAGAGAGAGAGCACAAGTAGGGGGAGTGGCAGAGGGAGAGGGAGAAGCAGACTCCCTGCTGAGCAGGGAGCCCAATGAGGGACTCGATCCCAGGACCATGAGATCATGACCTAAGCCGAAGGCAGATGTTTAACCTACTGAGCCATCCAGGCACCTAAACATGGTGAATATATCTAATACCACTAAACTATACACTTAAAATGGTTAAGATGGTAAATTTTATATGTATTTTACCACACTAAAAAAGAAAAATAATTAAGCTTTTTTGGGGGGAGGACAAAATTTTAAAATGTAATTTCAAGTCCTACTCCCAAAGTTTCTGATTCTGTATGGTCTTTGGTAGGACCTGAGAATTTGCATTTCTAGTAAGTTCTCAAATGATGTTTGTGCATCACACTGAGCAGATTGGAGGATGGAAGGGGGACCAGGGGATCACTTAAAGAGAAACTTAGAGTTTGGTCAGAAATTATAACCTCTTCTTGGGTATGGACTTTGAAACGTTTTTGGCTTTGTTCTTTGAAATGGGAAATAGCCAGTTATTCTCACTTATTAGGATATTCAGAATACATCCCATAAATTACAACATTAAAATTATAGTAACTTGAATTAAAGTGGAATTGTTACATTGACCCTAAAATGCAAATAGTATGGCATCATCAGTAAAAATCTTTAATTTCAAAATGTTGGGGTTTATCTTTGTTGTTTGTTTTTATCTAAGAAAAGCTTGAAGACTCAAAGTACTTGCAGTGGGAATTAGGTTTATTTAAGACTTTTCTGTTCAAGTTCTAGTCAATAGGAAACAAAGCTGTTGACAAAAAATACTGTGTGTACTTATAAAAGCTGTTTGGAGTTTTTTATATCATATGATTGTTCTGGGACTGTCTCTTTTTTTTTTTTTTTTTTAATTTATTATTTGACAGACAGAGATCACAAGCAGGCAGAGAGGCAGGCAGAGAGAGAGGAGGAAGCAGGCTCTCCGCCAAGCAGAGAGCCTGATGCGGGGCTCGATCCCAGGATCCCAGGATCCCAGCATGACCTGAGCCAAAGGCAGAGGCTTTAACCCACTGAGCCACCCAGGCGCCCCTGGGACCGTCTCTTATATCTAGTTTTTCACACTCTATCAAGTTTGGGTTGTACATAGTGGGGAATGTGCCCCAAACTGACTAAACTTAAAAAAGAAAAGAAAAGAAACGAAACAACTATAGGTTTATGTAAGTGAACAGTGCAGAAGTATATTTAGCTTTAAGCACAGCTTGATCCATGTCTCAAACAATCAGTTTCTATATTTCAGTTTCCTCTGGGTGCTTTAGGCTCCACATGGTGGTTCTCCTGGCAGTAATAGCCTTACACTTTCGTTTAGCTTCACACTTTTTCCTTCAGGCTCATTAGAAAAAAGAAAGCCTGTGTACCAGCTTTCCCAGCAAAAATTCCAAGATTCACTCTGGTAAAACCAGCTTTATGGGCCCAATCTTCAATTACTGTAATTTGGGGGTGGGATATGCCCTTAAAGCAACCTAAGGATTACTTTTCCTGGAGCTGGGGATGGGGGAGGACTAACTACCTAAACCACATACAGGACTGATGATAGAGGGAAGGGTGGTTTTCCATAAAAAGCATGGGATACTGTTTGTTCCTAAAAGAGAAGAGAAATCATGGTGTTCATTAAACCACAAGTTTCTTCTCTGTCCTCCATTATGAGATCTTGAGAAACTGTAAACCCATCATTTCCAGTCACCTCTTTCTCTCTAAAAGGAGGGAAGCGGGGGAATTAGGGAATAAATAGCCCAAATAGATGGCACCAAGAAGGGAGTAGGGTATGGGGAAGGAAAGAGGGAAAGCATAATTATAAGGCTTTCTCAGCTGATGTCCCTGGTCAGTCTCTCAGAAGTTTAAAAAAAAATGAGGGAAGAAAGGATTCATAAACATATATATTTTGTTCCCTCCCCTGTTTTCCAGCCCTGAAGACTAGTAACTCTGTCTTATATAGGCTATTTGCCTAAAAATATTTATTTGACCATTTTGATATACTTTAAGTTAATTTGCCATGTGCTTGGCCCTTTTATCAAAGACTAATGTTCTTTACATATTAGGTAGATTAAACTCATTTATCTAGTAAGGTTGTAACCAGTTAATAAATTCTTTAGAACTTAACATTTTCTGTACTGACACTTATATTTTAAAAAAATAGCAGTTATTTCTAACTTAAACACATCCAGTAAATGTCTCCTTCATACATTTTTTTATGAGATTTTTATTTATTTTATTGTTTATTTTGAGAGAGAGACAGATTGAGAGAGAGCATGAGAGGGGGAGGTCAGAGGGAGAAGCAGACTCCCCATAGAGCTGGGAGCCCGATGCGGGACTCGATGCCAGGACTCTGGGACCATGACCTGAGCCGAAGGCAGTTGCTCAACCAACTGAGCCACCCACGTGCCCTCCTTCATACATTTTGCTTTCACCAACCTCTACTTTTCTTTTTTCCACCTGCTATTTTTCTTTTCTTTTTTTTTTAAAGAATTTATTTCATTATTAGAGAGGACCTGTGAGCCAGTGGGAGGAAGGGCAGAGGGGAGGGAGAGGGATAAGCAGAGTTGATGCTGAGCATGGAGCCCTACACAGGGCTCTATCTTACAACCCTAAGATCTCGACCTGAGCCCAAACCAGGAGTGGGATGTTTAACCGAATGAGCCACCCAGGTACCCCTCACCTGCCATTTTTCTATACCAGCTGTTCTCAGACTTCACCTCAGGATCACCTTTACAGAAATCAAGACACTCCTCCTCCAGAGTTTGTGATTCACTAGCTCTGGGGTTGAATTAGAGAATTGCAGGATACCAACTGATGCTGAAGCTGCTGGTCCAGGAAACATAGTTTCAAGAATCTCTGTAATCACTTGTCCCTGACTCTGCTCATTTCTATCACTCCTTCCTGAAGCCTTCTCTGGTCTATCCAAATTGATCCCTCAACTTCTTAAAATGGATATACCTATGGTAATTTCACTGGATCCTTAAATCTCTTATCTCCTAGATGTGGCCCTAATTAAGTTATAGGATTTTCCAAATAGATACAATGATCCATTTATTTTATTTGTGCAACAACATGGACCGGGTGCATAGTCAGTAAATGTTGCTGGCAACATGTGTACTATTAGAAAATTCTGTTACATATTTATCTGTATCTAAACTATAATTTTTAGATGAAGTAATTTGGTGTTGTCAGAAGTTTAGTATTTGATCTCAAATGACTTATCATCAGATTAACGTGTAATGACGAATGAAGAGAAAATGGATATGGTAAATTGGTGGATTTGAGAATATTGGTATCAATAAGGTTTCTTTTAATATCTCTTCTGTAAGATAATTTCAATTAATCTGTAATGATCATTAGCTTCAAAACCCAAATTTGTAAACTGTATACTATCACTGTGAATCAAACAATAAAAGCAAGGTTATTTGTATTAGCACTTTTTTTTTTTAAGATTTTATATATTTGACAGAAATACAGCGAGAGAGGGAACACAAGCCATGGGAGAGGTAGAAGAAGAGGGAGAAGCAGGCTTCCTGCTTAGCTGGAAGACTGATGTGGGGCTCAATCCTAGGACCCTGGGATCATGACCTGAGCAGAAGGGAGACACTTAAGAACTGAGTCACCCAGGCACCCTGTATTAGCACTTCTTATTGGGCTTAACTCCTAGTAAGTTTCCATAAAAATCATATGGAAAATAAATAATCATTCAACTATCTTACCTGCCGTAGTTGTGAAATTAGAAGAAAAACCTAAAATGCTTTAAATGTCAGTTGAGTACCTTCTAAAAAGTAAAACTATAAAAAGTGTTCAGGGGTATACGGATCTTACCTTTGAAATGCATCAAAAAAGAAAATGGATTGATGAAAGAATATGTAGTAAAGCACATACAAAGCAAAATGACAAGAATTACAGAATTTTAGATACTAAGAATATGGGTAGTCACTGAACATGTTTTCAGCTTTTTTTGAAAGTTTGAAATTTTTCGTAATAAAATTTTATGAAAAATAACCTTAATACTAACTAGAATTTATGGGGAATATAGCTTTACAAGTATTTGTCAAAAACAGACAAATACAGGCAATTTCATTTGGTTCAACCTAACAGTAAAGTTATTCTGAGTAGATATATTTTTACAGTTAATTTTTTTCCTGATGACTAAAATTATCTTTATTCAGTTCACCTTAATGCTGACTAGTAATGCTAACCTAGATGTACTTAGCTACATATGCTCATTGTTGAAATGAAAAACTTAGAAGAACCTAGAAAGTACCTAGGTATTCTGCTTATGTATTGTTACCAAAACTATATTATCTCATATCTCAGAGGTATACAAATACATTTACAAAATTACCTCATTTGTGGGTCACATACATACTAACACTTCAGTTAACCAAGTCTGTTTGCTCTCTACTTGCCAATTGAAGTTTTGTGGATATCGTCATAGATTATATAGTTATATACCAGTCATGCTGTGGATGGTGATGATGGTTGCACAATATGAATGCACAACAATATGAATGCACTTCATGCTACTGAACTACTCCTAAAAATGGGTAAAGTAGTAAATTTTAAGATTTAAAAGATGGAGAGGAGGAGGGGGCACTCTTGGATAACCATAAGATAGTATGAGAGCCCAGACAGCTTGGCTGAGGTGGGTCAGAGTGCTAAAGAAACCTACCTACCTACCTCCCGTCTTTACCTGAGTCATATGAAACCTGACTGAATTTGAAAGCTGACTAAAATCACAATTTTGGATGTTGTTACTATGAATTCAGTTAAGCTTTTTTCCCTATTCTAATTGGAAAATCTTAGTTGGAACACACAATTAAAATTTATGTTGTTCTACAAGGACTGGAGACTTCAAGTATCTATAGTACCTGATTATATAGTCTTTCCCATTGAGCATAGTTAAGCTGGTTGTTCTGACAGAAGCCACTTATCTAATGAAATGAAAAATACACAGTAGGTAGCAGGCTTTAATTAGTAGTTTCCAGTTGTACAAACTTTAATAGAGGAAAGAGTGAATGGTCTCACTGAGTTAAATTGGATTTGCCCTAGTGGAGATTAGTGTCATACCTTTTGTCATTTGGGAGAAAAAATAAAGAATTGGAACCTAATCCCACAAGAACAATTTTAGACTTCATGAAGTACTTTTTTTTTTTTTTAAAGATTTTTTTTTTTTTCTTTTAGGGTTTCCTGGGTGGCTCAGGACTTGATTTCATCTTAGGTCATGATCTCAGGGTTGTGGGATCAAGTCCCTTATCGGTCTCTGTGCTCAGTAGGGAGTCTGCTGGAGATTCTCTTTCTCTGGGAGGGGGAGGGAGAATGAGTGTGTGTACAGGTGGGAGGGGGGGTGGGCAGAGGAAGAGGGAAAGAATCTTAAGCAAACTTCCCACTGAGCACTGTGCCAAATCAAGAGTTAGATGCTTAACCAACTGAACCATCCAGGCGTCCCCATGAAGTACTCTGAAAAGCAAAATGGGAAATGTTTTAAAATTAACCATCTCAATAGAATTTTAATATAAGGAGTTAGAATTTTTAATATAAGAGTTGAGACTTCTAGATTTCAAATATAATATAATTCCACAGAAAAGGAAATCCACTCATACCTGTAATGGAAACATTCAGGCCCAAATGTACCATATCACTATACTAAAACAGTTGATCCTGATGTCTTCATTTCTTCCCTTTGTGCTCTTTTCAAAAACTTAATAATCTTTCTCTCTTCTCATAATCACACTTTACCAGAAAGAGAAATGTTTTTTTTTTCTCAGTTGAAAATGGAATGAGACCATAGTGAAATTATTTGTATAATACTTTAGTTTTCCACATTGAAGAGGTTAAGAGGTTAGTGCTGTTGAAATGGGGAAAATTCTGAATTTCACATATTCCTGTGCTTACCACTCCTCAAAGAATGATTAGGTCTTATAAAACAAAAGCAGCTTGAGGGTTGTCATTTTGGGCTCTGATTCATAAGAGAGTGAAGAATTATTAGAAAGATGGAGGAAATTACATAAAAGCAAAATTCAGAAAACAATAGATTCTGCAGAAGAATACCAGAAAAAGCAGAAAAAGAAGAAACTGCTCTATTGGAAATGTATTGATTGTTTTTGCTTCCTTGGTATTTAAATGTAAAGTAGAGTTTCTATAGTATAAAATAGTAGGCTCATCCCATTAAGTTAGAGCTACAGTGGAAAGAAGACTGGGGTCTTAAAAGTAACATCATTATTTCTCTTTTAATTTCCAGAAGTTGCTGGGTGTGTTTTGCCACTGACGAAGACGACAGAACAGCTGAATGGGTGAGACCATGCAGGTGCAGAGGATCTACAAAATGGGTTCACCAGGCTTGTCTGCAGCGCTGGGTAGATGAAAAACAAAGAGGAAACAGTACAGCCAGAGTGGCATGTCCTCAGTGCAATGCTGAATACTTAATAGTTTTTCCAAAGTTGGGTAAGCACCTTAAAAACAACAGATATATGTGATGTTATTTAACATACTCTATGAGCTCAGGTTTATTTTAAAGTGACCCATCTGTTTGCTTCTTTGTAAATTTCTCTTTTTCTGTTTCCTCTGTAATTGTTATTTTGTTAACAGTTTACATTATTAATATATCCTCAATTCCACCCGTTTGTGTGTTAAATGTTTTTATTTTGGTTGACTGGCTAAGAAACTTGGACATCTGATTCAGTGGATAAAATAAAAAAACAAAGCTATAATAAAAAAGCTGACCAAAAGAGCCTTATTCTGTGGCGACCATTGATGCGGGAGAAACAAAACAACAATGTGTTCTTCTGATATTTATCCTTAATTCTTCTATTAAGGAATAAAAGTAGAAAAGTTAAAGACTTAATAGTGTTACTCTCATCTTTGGAATCCAATTTATGTGGTTGTCCTTCATGAAAACTGCTTTCTTCTTTCGGCAACTTGGCAGGCAAGGAATAACCAAAGATCTTTTAGAATGGGGCTAGCATTAAAAAAAAGTAGAGCACACTGTTTAAAGGAAGCTGTAACTAAGGCTGATATTTAGTTACCGTGTTCTATTACAGCCATGTGATTATGAACTGGTGTCTGTTTGGTGTTTATGCCATACCAGTTGTTAAATATTTTTAATGCCACCCTTGACTGTAATCAAGAGATCTTTGAAGGCACTTTGGTTTCTGGGAAGGTCAAAGAATGACTTTTATGGGGAAGAGAGTTCAAGGAGAAATTTGAAATAATTACTAGATATGTGTTTTCTAGGTGCTATACTGAAATGAGCCCTCCTTAAGAAAAAAAAAAGGCAACATAAATGCAGATAATGAAGTGCTTTTCTAATGTGAGACAGTTAATAATAAGGGCAAACAAAATTTCCTTGGTTGTCCGTATTTCTCTAGCATAATTCATAAGGAATATGAAGGAAGAAATAATAGCTTCTTAAGAAAGTAGAAAAAGTACTATTTCTCAAATATTTAGAATTCATGGACCACATGATAGGTCTTCATGTACACGAAGGATTTTAGATAAAGACAAAGTAATCCAAAAGTTGACCCTTGAACAACACAGTGGTTAGGGACACTGATGAACCCATCCCACCTGCCCACACAGTTAAAATTTCACCTACAGCGGGATGCTGTTAAGCATCTGACTCTTGATTTCCACTCAAGTCATCCTCTCAGAGTTGTGAAATTGAGCCCTTTGTCTGCTCCATCCTGAGCAGGGAGCCTGTTTGAGATTCTCTCCACCCTCTGCCCCTCCCCACTTGTGTGGGCTCACTGTCTCTTAAAAAATAAAAATATTAAAAATTCACCTATAGTTTTTGACTCCCCTAAAACTTATCTACTAATAGCCTTACCACTAACATAAATGTTGATTCACACATATTTTATATATTATGATATACTGTATTCTTAAAGTAAGCTAGAAAAATGAAAATGTTAAAATCATAAGAGAGGGGCACCTGGGTGGCTCAGTCAGTTAAGTGTCTGCTTTTGGCTCAAGTCATGATCTCAGGGTCCTGGGATTGAGCCCCACATCAGGCTCCCTATTCGGGAGGGATTCTGCTTCTTCCTCTCCCTCTCTCCCCTGCTCCTGCTCACTCATGCTCTCTCTCCCTCTCAAGTATAATAAAATCTTTTTTAAAAATCATAAGAGAAAATACATTTATAGCTCTGTACTGATTTTTTTTAAAAGATTTTATTTATTTATTTGTCAGAGAGAGAGAGAACGAGAGAGCACAGGGAGACAGAGTGGCAGGCAGAGTCAGAGGGAGAAGCAGGCTCCCTGCCGAGCAAGGAGCCTGATGCGGAACTCGATCCCAGGACGCTGGGATCACGACCCGAGCCGAAGGCAGCCGCTCAACCAACTGAGCCACCCAGGCGTCCCTGTACTGATTTTTTTTTTAAAGATTTTATTTATTCATTTATTTGTCAGAGAGCGAGCGAGCGAGCGCACAAGCAGGCAGAGTGGCAGGCAGAGGCTGAGAGAGAAGCAGGCTCCCTGCCAAGCAAGGAGCCTGATGCGGGACTCCATCCCAGGACCCTGGGATCATGACCTGAGCCGAAGGCAGCGGCTTAACTGACTGAGCCACCCAAGCATCCCAATAGTACTATACTGATTTTATTTTTTTTTAAATCCACATATAAGTAGAGCCACACAGATCAAACCATGTTGTTCAAGAGCCTACTATAATATTAAAGCAGTATTCTAAAATAATTTAAACATGAGGAAAAGCAATTACTGCTGCATTCTTTCACCACACTGATACCTAGTTCATTAAAGTCAAAGGTTTCCTATTTAACTGCTTCTTTTCCTACCCTTTAATTCTACTGATAATTCAACTTTTCAGCTGTAGGTTTTTGAGAATAGCAGCAAGTACAAGATGATTAGACGTTTTAGATGTTTAAATGGATGCATACAAAAATTACTGCAAGAATTCTCACTGAAAATTACATACATTGTTAGATGAGGCACTGAGTTGACAAATGAATTGCACTCAACAGTGAGGCTGAATATTTCATTTAGGAAGATGGCAGTGGGTAAATCTGTCCTTTTGGTTTTCAGTTCTAGGAAATAAATTTTTAGGTCTAATGTGGTAATACCATTTTTAGATATACCTAATACTAAGACATTGGGGTTTTTTGTTTTTGTTTTTGTTTTTAGCAAGGGATGAAAATGGGTTGGTGTTGAAAAGGTCAGACTATTTGGTTAAGCCATTTATATCATGATTTGGTCTTTATATTTTATCTTTTTTTTTTTTAAGATTTTATTTATTTTAGAGAATGTGCATGTGCTTGTGAGCAGGGAGGAGAGACAGAGGGAAGAGGGAGAGAATCTTAGGGAGACTCCACACCCACCATGGAGCCCGACACAGGGCTCTAGCTTACAAACCTGAGATCATGACCTGAGCCAAAATGAAGATTCAGATGCTTAACCGACTGAGCCTCCTAGGCATCCCTTCCAGGGCAGTTTTTAACACTGACTCAAGAACACAAAACTTACTGTCAAATGCCAGCTGTTATCTGTAAATGAAGCCATGTGTGAATTAGCTTTCAGGTACCATACTCTTTCTTGCAACACAAATGGCTAGTGCTCTTGGCCCTGATCCCAGTATACCTTTTCAAATCAAGTTCAAAAATAATTGTTGGTTAAAAGGAAATCCCTTCTCTATAGCATGTTTTCACTGATGATTAGTTAAAAGTTGCATGTATTTCTTGATTTACATATTATGTAAATGCCAAGAGTTGACGCATACTCTGAACACTAGCGGTTTCTTTCAGCCATAAAACAAAATATTTAAGTACATCTGTGATAGTAATTGTTCTTCCTTGCTGTGTACCAGACATATGATGTACTGTGGTGTCATTTGATGATAGACTTTTGCCAGCAGATTATTTTCTCTTTTAGCATATTCATTAATTTTGTACTGGCCATTTATACCTGTTTTTTTTTTTTAAATAAGTTGAAGTTCCTTTGACTCAGTTTTTAATCTTTGTTTTCAGACAGAATTCATGATGCAGGCTTTGATTGCAGGCTGGAGTGACTGAAAATTATGTGAACGCTTCAGTGGCTTCTTGTCCCTGTTTTATAACATTTCAGTCCCTGTTCAATAATGTATTACAGTACAGTAGGAACAAGGAGGTGCAAACTAATCCTAATTCACTGGTCATAGCCCATTTCTAGATCACACTATTTTCACTTTGATACACCATTTATCATTTATGACATTCTGAGTTATAAGTGTTCCTAGAACTTTCAGTCTTCAGTGAACATTTGAGGCATTGATTATCTTTCTTAAATTTAGGATTTAACACATGATGGTATTAACAAAATATGTGTTTAACCAATGTAAACAACTCACATGATGTGAAGGTTTATTGGCTGAAACAGAGTCCCCTCTTAACTATTCTTGTAGAGTATGTGTGACCCTGGAAACATAACAATTAACTTAAAAGGATTTTCTGGAAATTCATTATTTTACTTTTCAAATTTGGGAAATGTTTGTGATGAAAATTTTTATTACATTTTCATCAAATTGTAGAGCAGTTACTGGATTGCCAGGGACTACCTTTGGTCTCCAGACAACACATGAGAAACACTGGCTAGACAAAGGAATACAAGATAAGAGAATATCCAGAGAGGAAGAGGTGATGGTTAACATTCAGTGGGATGATCTCTGTGTAGCAAGTATTTTAAGTTTTACATGGATTTTAAACTCAGTCTGGTTTAGTAGCTGCCAAATCTGCGTCTTATCTAGTACTTAATGGGGTCAGAATGGAGGGGTGGTGTGTGTTAATTACTGATAGGGAATATATTGTGCTCAGTTATGAAAAACTTAGTAGACTCTCCAGATTTTCATTCTTTTCACTTTGTCACCCATCTTAGGGTTTGTTTTCTTCTTTCTGCTAGTGAGTTAGGCCAGTTGCATGTATGCAACTAATTAAAAAACTCAGTGTCCTCTGAGGACCAGCAGCATTGGAATCATCTGAGAACTGTTAGGAATGAAAAACTTTAACCCCTCCCCCCATCCCGTTTGAATCAAAATATGTATTTTTGTGAGATCATCAAATAAGTTATATACATGTTAAATTTAAGAAGCATTGCTTTAAAACATGAAGAGATTACCATCTGGAAAACATTTGTCTTTTATTAAAAATAAAGCATTTTCATGAAGTTTAAGATCAGGTAGTAATCTTGGTTAACCAAACAGAAGAATTCAAAGGAGAATATCTCAAGGACAGAGTTCTTGATTCCCAAGAGTAGCAGGGACTGATTCCCATTAGCTTCTTTTTCTTTAATTTCTTTCAGCGATATTCTGTAGTTTTCAGTGTGTAGGTCTTTTGCTTTGTTAAACTTAATCCTAAGTATTTCACTTTTTTTCTACTTTTTGTAAATGGATTTTTTCATAATTTTATTTTTAGATTGCTTATTGTAAGTATATAGTACACAATTGATTTTTGTATTTTAATCTCATGTCCTGAAACTATGCTGAACTCTTAATGGTTCTGATAGTTTTTAAGGATTTTCTATATACAGGATCATGTTATCTGTCAATGTAGTTTTACTTCCTCTTTCCTGGTCTTGATGCTTTTACTTCATTCTCTTGCCTAATTGCTCTGGCTGTAACCACCAGTACATCAATGGAAGTGGTTAGGACAGACATCCTTTTCTTATTTTTAATCTTAGGAGAAAAACTGTCATTTGCTATTATGTTATCTCTGAGTTTTTTTGTATGGCTTTTATCAGGTTGAGAATGTTTCCTTCTGTTACTCTTTTGTTGAGTGTTTTTACATACAAGAATAAATACTTTTTCTGAATCTATTGATGATCATATGGTTTTTGTTCTTTATTATTATGGTGTGTTACACTGATTTTCATATGTTAAACCAACTTTACATTCATGGGACACATTCCATTTAATCATGGTATTTAATACATTTTAGACGTTGCTGGATTTGGTTTGCTAGTACTTTGTTGAGGATTTTTCTGTCGGTAGTCATAATGGATATTGGCCAGTGGTTTTCTTGTGATTTCTTTGACTGGTTTTGGTATTGGGGTAATAACTGGCCTCATAGATTGAGTTGGGAAGTGATCTGTCTTCTTACTTTTTTTTTTTTTTTTGGGAAAGAGTTTGTAAATGATTGGTTGTTAATTCTTTAAATGTTTGGTGGCATTGAAGTGGTATGGTCCTGGTATTATAGGAAATTTCTGGAGTAATAGTTCAATCTTTTTACTTGTTATAAAGGTCTGTTCAGATTTTCTGTTACTTCTTGAGGCAGTTTCAGTAGTTTGTGTCTTTCTACAAATTTGCTCATTTCATCTAGATTATCTAATTTGCTGGCCTATGATTGTAGTATTCCCTTATAAATCCTTTTTATTCCTATATGGTTAGTATTAATTTGCCCACTTTCATTCATAATTTTAGTAATTCGAATCTTTTTTTCCTTTTTTCTTGGTCAGTCTAGCTAAAGGTTGTCAGTTTTGATCTTTTTAAAGACCCAAATTTTGGCTTCATTGATTTTTTTTTCTCCATTTTTCCATTTTATATTTCATTTATTTCCACACTAGTCTTTATTATTTCCTTCTTTCTGCTTGGTTTGGATTTAGTTTGCTTTTCTTTTCTAGTTTCCTAAGGTAGAAGGTTAGGTTATTGGTTTGAGTTTTTGTTTTTTTAGTAGACTTTTAAAAAATATATTTAGTAGACTTTTAAAAAATATATTTATTAATTTATGACAGAAAGAGATAGCAAGAGAGGGAACACACCTGGAGACAGAGAAGCAGGCTCAGGGAGCCTGATATGGGGCTCGATCCCAGGACACTGGGATCATGACCTGAGCTGAAGGCAGACGCTTAACAACTGAGCCACCCAGGTGCCTGACTTTATTTTTTAGAGCAGTTTTAGGTTCACAGCAAAATCGAGAGGAAGGTACAGAAATAGCCTGTATAGTCCCTGCTTAATCATATGCATAGCCTTCTCCATTATCAATATCCTTCACTAAAGTGATAGATTTGTCATAATTGATGAACTTATGTTGACACTTCATTATCATCCAAAGTCTGTAGTTTACATTAGGATTCAGTCAGTGGTTGTATATTCTATGGATATAGAATATGTATAGAATATATATAATGTATAATGACATAATCCACCATTATAGTATAACACATAGTATTTTTATTCCATTGAAAATCCTCTGCGCTCCACATATTCATCCCTATGAATGACCTGTCAACCTAACCCTTCCTAACCCCTGTCAACCACTGATCTTTGTACTACCTAACCCCTGTCAGCCACTTTGTACTATCTTTGTACTACCTCCATATTTTTGCCTTTTTCAGGATGTCATATAATTGTAATTATACAAAATGCAGTGTTTTCAGATTGGGGCTTTTTTCACTTAGTAATATATGTATGTATATAAAATATTTATAGAATTTCTCCATGTCTTTCATGCCTTGATAGTTCATTTCTTTTTAACACAGAGTAATCTTCCGCTGTCCGGATATACACAGTTTATTTATCCATTCACTTACTAAAGGACATCTTGTTTCCAAGTTTTTGTGTAGACATGGGTTTTCATTTTTTTTAGGTAAATACCAAGGAGTATAATTGCTAGATCACGTGGTAAGAGTATGTTTAGTTTTATAAGAAACTGCCAAGCTGTCTTTCAAAGTGGCTGAAATTTTGCCTTCCCACAGCAATGAATTCCTCTTCTGCATCCTTGTCAGCATTTGGTGTCATCAGTGTTTTGGATTTTAGCTATTCTAATAGAGGTTTTGTGATATCTCATTGTTTCAATTGGCAGTTCCCTAATGGCAAATGTAGAGCATCTTTTCATGTGTTTATTTGTAATTTGATATCTGTGGTGAAGTGTCTGTTAGATCTTTTGATAATTTTAAAAAATCAGATTGTTTTCTTACTGTTGAGTTTTAAGTGTTTTGTATATTGTGGATGAAATTCCTTTATCAGATTATGTCTTCTGCAAATGTTTTTTCTCAGTCTGTAAGTTGTCTTCTCATTCTCTTGCTCATCTTTTTTAATGAAGTCACTTACTTCATTCTTCTAAGCACTGCTGAGATTTCTTCTTTGACCTGTTAATTATTTAGAAGTGTGTTGTTTAATTTTCACATACTTGTAAATTTGCCAGATGTCCTTCTGTTACTGATTTCTAATTTTATTCCATTGTGATCCAAGACCATACTTTGATTTCTATCCTTTTAAATGTATTAAGGCTTGTTTTGTGGCCTAACATGGTTTAGTCTGACAAATGTTCCATGTACACTTGAGAAAAATGAGTATTCTGTAAATATCTAGTTGGTTTATAGTATTTTCAAATCTTCTCTATTTCCTTGTTGATCTTTTACCTATCCTTCATTGAAAGTACGATATTGAAGTCTCCAAATATTGGTGAATTTCTGTTTCTCCAGTTCTGTCCATTTTTGCTTCATTTATGGGTTTTATTGTTAGCTGCATATGTGTTCTTAATGGTTATATCTTACTGATGGGTTGTTCTTTTTGCCATTATAAAATGCCTTTTTTTTTTTTTAAAGATTTTATTTATTTATTTGAGAGAGAGAGCATGAGTGGGGAGCAGAGGGAGAGGGAGAAGCAGACTCTCTGCTGAGCAGGGAGCCTAACGTGGGGCTCAGTCCCAGCACTCCAACATGTGACCTGAGCCAAAGGCAAGATAGTTAACTGACTGAACCACCCAGGTGCCCTGAACTGTCCTTTATTTCTAATAATTTTTGTCTTAAAGTTGATTTTAACTGATATTAATGTAGCCACTTGTGCTCTTTTATGTCTTCATAGACTATTGGTGTATTCTTAGATTACTTTTTTTTTTTTTTTTTTTGGAAGTAGGCTCAAACTCAGCAGCCCTGAGATTAAAAGTCACATTGTTCTACCAGCTGAGCTAGTCAGGTGCCCCCTTAGATTACTTTCACGTTAAATTTTTTTATTACAATTTTGATTTTTTTCTTGTTATTCTCAACTAAACATTAATTCAAACTTCTGTGTTAAAGTTGAAGATAATCATCACCCTCAAAAACTGGTTATCAGGGGTGCCTAGCTGGCTCAGTCAGTAGAACATGTGACTCTTGATCTTGGGGTGGTAAGTTAGAGCCCCACCATGGGTATAGAGGTTACTTAAAAATAAAAAATCTTAAAAAAAAAAAAAGTGGTTATCAGATGTTGAGTGTAAAACTTAGAAGAGAAAAATACTCGCTAGGTTAATGAGAGGAGTGACTCCTGGGAGAAATCTTTCCTAGAGAATCTAGCAAACAAAATTTATTTTGTAATTTTATCTTTTTTTTTTTGTAATGTTATCTTTTTTTTTTTAAATAATACTAACAGTGATATCAATAGCTATTATTTATTAACAGGCTCCTGCTATTTGCCAGATACTATGTGGGTCACTTTGCCTGTGCTATTTTATTTAAGCCTCTCAAAAGTTCTGCACAGTTAGATACTGTCCTTATTTTACAGATAAGAAAACAGACTCAGTAAATTTATTTAATGGAATCCCATGGGCTTCTAGCAAGTAAGTGAAGGAGCCAGGATTTTAAACTGCTGAATTTCTTGTTACTGTCACTCAGTGAGTCAGCTACCTGGCCACATATAGATAAGAAGTAGTTTCCAGGTATTTTAAGAACTAATAGGGATGGTGTGAATTTGAATTTTTTTGAGATACTGTTAGTAAATTATGTGTATGATGTGTAAATAAAAATTTTCAGTGATTTGATGCTATTAGAATTGAAGGAGAAACATGGCCAAGAAGCAAAATGATGGCTAGGGGCTTGCACCAACAAATGGTCTATTCTTTATTTCATTTGTGTCCATATTTGCCCTGCTGGACATGGCTAGGAATAGCAAATGTTTGAAAGAGAAGATGCCACAACTACATTATCTCTTAGTATTTTTTTTTGTCTCTTTTAAGTGTTTGAGTTTACTTTATGTATTTTTCCCTCTAGATAATATATTCACATGGACCAATTTCAAAAGATATTGAATATACCAGGGTGTTCAATGAAAGTCTTTTTACCATGTCCACCAGCTATAATGCCAAGTAAGTTTCTTACTTGGAGGCAACCATTATTAGAAGTTTCATTGTTTTATTCCAGGATGTTTCTCTTTTTCTCCCCCCATTCTTTTTTCCCTCTTCTCTCTCCCACACCCTGAAAAGCTATAAATAATAGGGTAGAGTTAAAGGAATAAACAAGGGATAGGAAAATACCCAGCAATCAGCAACTGTATGAAATCATTTCCATTCCTAGGCCTGAAAATGCATGGGAAGGGATCTATTAACAGAACTTGACAAAAGCTTTAGCAGGAGAGAGGCTGTTTAACAGGGTCTATGGTTTTAGAGAAAGAAATCCCAACTACCTATAGTGAGGGAACCCGGGTGGATGGAGGGGACACTTTTACCACCCTCTGATTATCTAGCCATCCCACTCATTGTTTGAACACATCAGAAGCTAGAGGGCAGGGTTGCCTGGAAGACACATGTTAGGCAAATTGTGCACAAAGCAGGGTAGAGAAAGACGAGCAGTAAACCTGGAGAAGCAAGCAAGATACTGAGCACAACTAAATTATATGTCAAAATACTATAGACAAGTATACCATAGATCATGTTCTATATTTGCTTTTTTTTCCCCTCAGCAATATATAGTAGATACCATTTTATATTAGTGTAAAAAGAGCTTTTTTTCTTTATAGTTACATAATATTCCATTACACAGATGTATGTCTCTTTTTTTTTTTTTTAAGATTTTATTTATTCATTTGACAGACAGAGATCACAAGTAGGCAGAGAGGCAGGCAGAGGGAGGAGGAAGTAGGCTCCCTGCTCAGCAGAGAGCCTGATGCGGGGCTCGATCCCAGGACTCCGGGATCATGACCTAAGCTGAAGGCAGAGGCTTTAACCCACTGAGCCACCCAGGTGCCCCTGTATCGTTATTTCTGTAACCAGTCTTGTTAATGGACATAAAGGCTGTTTCTAATCTTTCGCTACTACAGACAGTGCTGTCAAAAACAACTGTGTAAAATAATTTTATGCACATGCACAAATATATCTAAGATAAGTGACTGGAGTAGAATTGCTGGGTTAAAGAGTGTGTGCATTTATAACATTAATAAATATCATCAGATTGGCTATTGTAGAGATTATACCTATTTAATCTTCCCAACAGTGTATTGGCGTGCCTGCTTTTCCATTGCCTTTGCCAGCATGCTGCTATCAATATACAGAACTAATTATATCTACTGCCTTAACATTGATCAAAGCTCAGGAGAATGAATGTTCACTCAGGTATTTTTTTCTCTGTTATTATAAAATATTTGTTGAAAAAGAATATATCGTAACTACATATGAGGAATAAAGACTAATAAACCATCACTTGCTGACCTACCCTTTAGGTTAGAAGTGAGTTCGACACTTTATCAATAAAGTAATGACTATTTTATCCACAATGATACTTTTTTGCCTTAAACTTGTATATAATATAGACACGATGATATAGAATGGACATAATAATATAGCTACACCATCTTTTTAAAATTTTTTTTAAGATTTTATTTATTTATTAGCACAAGCAGAGGGAGCAGGAGAGGGAGAAGCAGGCTTCCCACTGAGCAGGGAGCCTAATGTGGGATTTGATCCCAGGACTCTGGGATCATGACCTGAGCCAAAGGTTAAGCAGATGCTTACCTGGCTGAGCCACCCAGGCTCCTCTACCCCATCATTTTTTTTTTCTTTTTCCATTTTTTAAAAAAAGATTTTATTTATTTATTTGACAGAGAGAGAGCACAAGCAGGGGGAGCAGCAGAGGGAGAGGGAGAAGCAGGCTCCCTGCCGAGCAGGGAGCCCAATGCAGAACTCCCTCCCAGGACGCTGGGATCATGACCTGAGCCAAAAGCAGAGGCCCAACCATCTGAGCCACCCAGGCGCCCTACACCATCTTTTTTTAAATCAACTTTTTGTTTTGGGACAATTTCTGGTTAACAGAAAAATTACAAAAATGCTACAGAGAGTTCCCATATATCCCATATCCAGTTTCCTCTGTTGTTAAACATTTTCTTAGTGTGGTACATTTGTTAAAATTAACCAGTGTTGTTATGTTATTATTTTATTCAGATTTCTTTCATTTTTACCTAATGTCTTCATTCTGTTCCAGGGTACCATATTACGTTTAGTCATGTCTTCTTAGGCTCCTCTTGACTATAACAGTTCCTTAGACCTTTCCTTGTTTTTGATGACCATGACAATTTTGAGGAGTAATGGTCAGATGTTTTGTAGAATGTCCCTGAGTTGGGATTTGTTTAATGTTTTTCCCATTATCTGTTGGGGTTATGAGCTTTAGGGAGCAAAATCACAGAGGTGAAGTGCCATTTTCATCACAACACATCAACAACAAACACTGTCAACATTACTTATCACTGGTGATACCGACCTTGATCATCTGTCTAAGGTAGTGTTTGTCAGATATCCCCACTTTAAAGGTACTCTTTTCCTCCTTTATATCAGCTTTTTTTGATAATGTTGTATTTGCCTGTTCATCTTTTCTCATCCTTTTTAGTTCTTCAGAGTTATTTTACTCTATGTTTATTGTGATACTGATACAGTTGGGCTTTTATTGTCAAATTTTGTATGTTCTTTTTGTACCACTTTTTCCTCTCCTCCCCCTTTTCTTGGGTATCTCCTGGGTTGAAGTGTTTTTTCCTCTGATACTGTATTTTCCCCTTTATTAATTTTTAAGTTTTATACTTTTTTCCCTATTTAAATGGCTATCCTTGAAAAGTCTTAGCTTTTGTTGTTGTTGTTGTTGTTGTTAAAGTCTTAGCTTTTATCTCTTCAAATACTGCTCCTCCCCCATCCTAGAACTCTAATTAGAGTGGCGTTAGACATTTTCTTTCATGTCTCTTAACTTTTATGGATTTTCATCTTTGGTCTCTGTGCTGCTGCATTATAATTTCTTCTTAACTGTTACCTGGTTCCCAGATTCTCTCTTCAAGCAATGTCTAATCTGCAAGGGATTTTGTTTTCTGTAAGTTCTAGTTTTTTCTTAAATTTGCCTGGTAATTATTTATAGTCTTCCATTTTGTTCATTTATAAGTTATCTTGTATTTTGTTACATCATTTTTATGATTGGGTTGATCATTCCATTATCTAAAGTGTTTGGTAGCCTAAGGCTGTTGTTTTTCTTCTGGTTCTTCTTCATGATGCTTTATTTCTCTTGAGTTTGGGGATAACATTCACATTTGTGTTCATATTTGTGAGCTATGGATATCCTGAAGGTGAAAGAACTCCAGATTTGCATCTGGGATTTCTCCTTTAGCACAGATGGATTTCTAACCTGAAATCAGCATGCCAATTGACTATAGTTACAAATGTTTAGAGGAAACTATCCTCATCATCCTACTTTTCTTCTTGAAGATAAGACAGTTTTCCTTGTTGGCTTACTTTGTTGTCATGTGGATTTTTTTTTTTTTCCTGGCTTACCCTTTTACTGAGGTTCAGACAACCTTTCTGAGGATCCCCTGAGTCAGCTCTCCAGCTATGTATGGACCTAAAACCTAGCATGACTTGTAAACCCCTGTATTTAAGCTTTTCTCCTTGTAATTTTTTCATTAGATGAAAGGATCATTTGTCATCATAGGATTTCCCATTTTCCAGGTTTTTTTATTACTCACAACCCAAGAACTTGGGTAATATGTTGCTCTATTCCCTTCATTTCTTATCATGGTGGTTAGATCTCACCAGTGAAGTTATGTCTGATTTTTTTTTAAAGATTGTGTTTATTTCAGACTGAGTGAGAGAGCCTGAACAGGGCTGGGGGTGGGGGAGCAGAGAGAGAAGCAGACTCCCTGCTGAGCAGGGAGCCTGATGCAGGGTTCAGTCCCAGGTACAGATGCTTAACAGACTGAGCCACCCAGGTGCCCCTATGATTTTTTTTTCAAAGATATTCCATAGTTCTATGTACTTCTTACTATAATATGAGACATATAATGTGTAGTGTTTTCAAAGGAAACACATTACAACTGATAGAAATACAAAGGATCATAAGAGACTTGTGTGAATAATTGTATCCAACAATCTGGATAACCTAGAAGTAAAAGATAAATTCCTAGAAACATACTACCTATCAAGACCAACTCATGAAGAAATAGAAAATGTGAACACACCAACAGCAAGGAAATATAAATCTCCCAACAAAGAAAAACCCAGAACCAAATTGTTTCGGTGGAGAATTCTACTAAATATTTAAGAATCAATGCCAGTCCTTCTTGAATTCTTCCCTGCCCTCCCCCCACCCCCCGCAAAAAAAGAATTCTTCCCAAAAATTGAAAAGGAAGAAAATTCCCAAACTCATTTTATGCGGCCAGCATTTTCCTGCTATCAAAGCTGTATAAAGACACTGTAAGAAAAGAAAATCACAAGCCAGTATCTCAGTGAATATAGATTCAACGATTCCCAACAAAGTACTAGCAAACCAAATTCAGCAGCACATTAAAAGGGTCCTATGCCATGACCTGGTTGGATTTGTCCCTGGAATGGTGCAACATCTGCAAATCATTCACTGTGATATGCCACATTAATAGAATGAAAGATAAAAATCATATGATTATCTCAGTAGATGCAGAAAAAAAGCATTTGACAGAATTCAACATCCTTTCATGATAAAAACTCTCAAAAAATTTTGTGTGGAAGGAACATGCCCTAACATAATAAAAGGCTGTATGTGGCAAACCCACAGCTAACAATACTTAACATTGAAAGGCTTTGAAAGCTATCCCATTAAGATTAAGAACAAGACAAGGGTGCCCATTCTCACCACTCCTATTCAACATAATACTGGAATCCTTGGAATCCTAGACAGAGCAATTAGGCAAGAAAAAGAAATAAAAGGTATCCAAATCAGAAAGAAAGAAGTAAAGCTGTCTGTTTACAGATGATGTCATACATGGAAAATTCTAAAGACTACCCCCCAAAAATGTTAAAATAATTAAATTCAGTAGAGTTGCAGGATACAAAATCAACATACAAAACTCAGTCCATTTCTGTACATTAACAAAAAATTATCTGAAAAAGAAAGAAAATCCCATTTATAATATTAAAAGTAATTAAGTACTTATGACTAGAACTGAAAATTGTAAGACATTGATGTAAGAAGTTGAAGACACAAATAAATGAAAAGATTTTATGGTCATGGATTGAAAGAATTCATATTGTTTAAAATGTTCATACTACCAAAGCCATACATAGGTTCAGTGTAATCCCTGTCAAAATCCCAATGGCATCTTTTACAGAGGCAGAAAAAATAATCGTAACATTTGTATAGAACCACACATGACCCCAAATACTAAAGCAGTCCTGAGAAAGAACAAAGTGGGAAGCATAACATTTCCTGATTTCAAACTTTATTATGAAGCTGTGGTAATCAAAACAATATGGTACTGGCATAAACAAGAGACACATAGGCTAATGGAACAGAATTGAGAGCTCAGAAATAACCCCATGCATATATGTTCAACTAATATTTGACAAAAGGAGCCAAGAATACTTGATGGGGAAAGAATAGTCCCTTCCATAAATGGTGTGGGGAAAACTGGATATTCACATGCAAACAAATGAAATTGGACCCTATCTTATACCACTTACAAAAATTAATTTGAAATGGATTAAAGGCTTCAGTACAAAACCTGAAATTATAAAACTAGAAGAAAATGGGGGTTTTCTAATTCAAGTCTCTTACATTAAGTTTCTCTGGATTGATAACTACTTTCTCTTTCTCTGTACTTGTTTTGGATACAAAATTTTGTGGATTTTATTCTAGTTTATTCTGACTTTAAATAATCTGTTATAAAATTAGTTTTCCTAAAATACGGTTTTCATTTTAGCATGTCTCTCAGGAACTTCCTACATATTGGGTCAAAGATCTAGTCAAGGTTTCTGTCAGTTCCTGATCTTAGTGGTATACCAGCTTTAAAAAGAAAAACATGTAAATCTGTTGAAGAGTCTTTTGCCTCCGTTAGAGTCTCTTAGAATGCCCCCTTTTCAGATCATGGACTTCAGTCTAGGTCAAGATTTACTTCTGTTAATTAGTAAATTCATATGTGCATTCATCAGTTAAAAAACTCATTGTATCCTTATCCCCCTATAATCTTTACTTAAAATTTCATTAACACGTGTCTTAAGTTTGTACCATATTACTGTACATATGCTAAATTTGCCTTGAAGTTTTTCAATTGTTGGGGTCCCTGGGTTGCGCAGTTGGTTTAGTGGCTGACTCTCAGTTTCAGCTCAGGTCGTGCGTGGTCTCAGGGTAATGGGATTGAGGCCCACAAGGGGCTCAGCATGAAGTCTTCTTAAGACTCTCTCTCTCTCCCTGTGGGGCGCCTGGGTGGCTCAGTGGATTAAGCCTCTGCCTTTGGCTCAGGTCATGGTCTCAGGGTCCTGAGATGGAGCCCCTAATTGGGCTGTCTGCTCAGCAGGGAGCCTGCTTCCCTTCCTCTCTCTCTGCCTGCCTCTCTGCCTACTTGTGATCAAATAAATTAAAAAAAAAAAAAATTCTCTCTCCCTGGGCGCCTGGGTGGCTCAGTGGGTTGGGCCTCTGCCTTTGGCTCGGGTCATGGTCTCGGGGTCCTGGGATCGAGCCCCGCATCAGGCTCTGTGCTCAGCAGGGAGCCTGCTTAGTCCTCTCTCTACCTGCCTCTCTGCCTACTTGTGATCTCTCTCTGTGTGTCAAATAAATAAATAAAATCTTAAAAAAAAAAAAATTCTCTCTCCCTCTCCCTTTGCCCCTCCCCCTGGCGCTCACTCTCTCTTAAATAAATCTTGGAGGAAAAAAGAGCCTTCTAGTTACCTCTAAAAAAAAAAAAAGTGTCTCAGTTGTTAAATGTGTATTTATTGGTTGTCCTTAACTAGATTGGAAGCTCCTTGGAGGCAGAGGCTGGTGTGTTAAGTTTTATTTACATTTATTTTAATTTAAAGTAAAATGCTATATGTACAGTAGGTGCTTAATAGGTACTTAGTAGTTGATCTTATAGTCCACAGATATTCTTTGGGCTTTCTATTCTGTGAGGTAAATTTAAGCTTTCCTTTGGCACAAACTATGTAATAAAGAATTACTGTGATGATCTTTAGTTACTGTTCATGGTAATATGCTATATATACACATGGAAGAATGGTACTCATCTGCTTTGACTCTGGATCTTTTATTCCTCAGGGTTGTTTTGTTTTGTTTTGAGGGCTTTGGGTTAGTTATCTAAAAAATTGCCCAACCAAATATTCTTTCTTCTCTGTTTATAATTTAATGTCTAACTTCTTGTTATTAAGCAAAGTAATTTATAGCCTGAGTTTGCAGGATATTTATTCTTACATAAAATTGGTAAAACCCCAACCTACAAGCAGAGCAATCAAGGATGACATTTACATAATCTTGTCTGAGGCTCTTCAACCTGGCCTCTGAAGTCTAGTGTTTAAAGTAGTGATGAATGCTAGAGAAAGGGTTAAAACTCTTTACTGTCCCATTAGGAGTTCCACATACTTTTAACTTTTGAGTTGGTTGTTGTGATATTATTTCATGTCTTCAATAAATTCCACATTTGTTGACTTGGGACCATATACTTTTTTTTAAGATTTTATTTTTAAGTAATCTCTGCTCCTAATATGGGGCTCAAACTCATAACCCTAAGATCAGGAGTTACACAAGCCAGCCAGGTGCCCATGTTAAAGGTCCTTTTTTAACAAATGGGTCGAGTCAAATACTTGCCACAGAGTGCTACAGCTAGGTCCTATGCCATTATATTCTAATGTCCTGCAGAACAGGCCAAAGTACCCCAATGTACTGCCAAGTACCATGTGCTAAAATAGCTGTGGCCTACGGAGTCCCTGAGAGTGATGCCAATCATCATCAAAAGCATTTTTTTAAGCACCTATCTATACATGGTTCTATCCTAGGCACTGTACAAAACGAGTTAAACAGACTTGGCCCCTGCCCCCTGGGAATTTTCAATCTAAGATGATGCTGACATGGACAGACATAAGGATATTGAGACAACTGAACAAACATTGAACAAGAACATAAAGTACTAACATTATGCACAAGCAAAGGGGTAAGTGCATTTTGTGGGATAGTATTAAAGGAAGCCTCATGGGACATGAACAGGGTGGGGTAGAGCAATCTCTATCAGATTAGATTAGTTTTCATTGGAAAGTCGGGTTTTCATACAGACTTCAAGTAGGGACCAGACATTCCAGAAATAAAACACAATGAAAAGAAGACTTGGAGCAAAGAGAGAAGTTTAGAACTATATTGTTGGACTCTTCATGATGTCCAAAATTGTAATTCTGGATGGTTCTGAATCTTAAAGTGGGGTTGTTTTGGCTTATTAGCAGGTTGGCATTAAAGTTGGGTCTAAATCAAAACTAGTTCAATGCAGAGCAAAAAGCAAACCAAGAAAACCTGGAAACTTGCATGGCTTTTACAAACATTCTGTTTTGCTTATTAAAACTCTTATAAACCATTGGTTACTTAACTGGAGCGGTTATCATCTCAGGAACATACGCAAGGTTGTCTTGTGAAGCACCTATTTTTGCTCATTAAATTGTGTTCTGTGTTAGAAACGTTAGCACTCTGGCAACATACAGAAATTATTTCTCAAGAATTGGTGAGAGGTTTTGTTTTGTTTTGTTTTGTTTTGTTTTGTTTTTAAGGTATCTTTCTGTCGCAGAGAAAGGTCGTAGGAATTCTGGTTGTTACAGTAAGCAGTGCACATAGATGTTGAGCCCTAAATATTACCTGCCCTTAAGTCATTAATTTCTTATCTTCCAAGATGTGCCTTTAACACCATGCGTACATAAATTTGAATTTAAATCACAGCTGCAACAAATCTACTTTCACAGTGTATGCCAGATAAAACTGATTACTTTTTCAGTAGACACAGGCTTAGGAGTTTCCCCAATAGTTCTCAGCTCGCTGTTTGATGTCATTCACATCTGAAATGTGAAAATTTGAATTTACCCAGAGTATTGGAGTGTATTTTCTTTACAGAGGTTCTTTATTGTACAAAATAATTCACAATAGATTTTTTTTAATTGCAAGCTTCCCTAGTGCCCTTTAAATTATTGGGTTTTCAAAACTTATATTTATACAGAGCTTCTTCAATTGCTGTCCATTGTGTAAATACAGTACATTGAAAACTTAGTGGTGAACCCCACTGAGACATTAAAAATTCAATAATGCCTTTTTAAAATATTGAAGCCTTTTTATGCCCTTAGGTATTTGACTTGTGTAATGTGCACTTATTCATATTTCTGCCTCCTCATTAGAATTGGGGTTTTATAGGGCTAGTCCTGTCTTTCCTCATTTTCCATAATTCTTTGTGCTGTAATATAACTATAAGAAGAACCTAGTAACTTGCTATTTTTTTGACCCCAAGTCACGGACATGGTAAGCTTCCTAATAGGAAGAGTATGATTTAGGGATTGCCATCCAGAGAAATCTAGTGATTGTTTTAACTCACTACATAGCTTGCCTAGGTAGTCTTTAGCTCTAAAAAATACCTCCCCTGGGTGACAGTTTATTCTCATGGTATGCTTACTACTAAACATTTATCTTTTCTTTTAAATATTAAACTATTCTTGGACTAGACTATCTGAAAGAGCCTGGAGAGGTTTAGGCAAAATAAAGATAGAAGTATAGATAAAATCATTTCAGAATAACTGGAAATAGGAACTGTAAAATAGCCAGTGTCTTCATTTAATCTAGTGCATCTTTTGTATATGATTCAAGGAATAGGTAGAAAATTTCCAAAAGTGTACAGATTTTTTGTTTTTGCATGCACAAAAAGAATTCACACCCACTGATTCAGGAAGGAAACTGAAAATTGAGCTCATTATACTAGAACCATCTGAGATGTTTAAAGGAAAAACAATTCAGACATCTCTAGATAGCCCATGTTCATGATATATAAAAGTGGTAGTGATGGTTTTTTTAGGAATTGTATTGCTTCACTCCATCAGTAGATAGTTCCAAGTACCCTGGTGAAAGGAGAGAGGGAAGAAGGTACATTGGAAGCATGTAAAATACGTTCTTTCCTTCCCAGTTTTTATTCTGAATGGGTTAGAAAATAGTCTTGTAGTTAACTTGGGCTTGGTATAGAATAGTGAAAAAGAAACACCTGTAGATTTTCAAATCATAGTCTTAAGTAAGTACCTCAGTAGAGAATTGAGCAAATATTTGAAAGTCACAGAAACTTGGGATTCATCAATAAGCAAAACAAAACTGTTATTTTTCCCATTGGAGCTTGTGTTCTAGTTCAAAAGTCAGCAGACTTTTTTGTTAAAAACCAGAAAGTAAGTATTTTAGGTTTTGCGTGTAGCCATGTTCCATATAAAACTTTATTTACAAAAGCTAGCAGCCGGCTGGATATGGTCAGTGGCCCATAGTTTCCTAACCCATATCCTTGTAGGTAGAAACAGAATGAGTAAATTAGAGTGTGTTAGGTGATAAGTACTTTGGGAAAAAGAAAAATAGTGCAGAATAATTTAAATAGGGAGTATCATGAGGCAGGAGTTGGCAGGGTGAGTCTCACTGAGTTCAAGAGGAGGAGGAACCAAGAAAGACTGAAAAGTTAATGATTGGTGATGGGAAAAAAAAAATGGTGATATCCTAGAAATATAATGAAGAACCATATATCGGGAAGAAGAAGGGAACATCTGTGTGAGATGTTGCTGCTAGGCCAGATAGGAAGGCTGAGATTACACCATTGAATTTAACTAGTCTTGGGTTATTAGTGACCAGTCTGAGTAGTTTTCATGGAGAGAATTGAAGGAGAGAGTGAAAACAGGTAAGTCTTTTGAGGAATTTTGTTGTAAATGAAGGAGAGATGGAGCAGTGAGGGAAGAAGGACCAAGAGAAGAATTTGGTTTTGTTTTGTTTTAAGATTTTATTTATTTGACAGAGATCACAGGTAGGCAGAGAGGCAGGCAGAGATTTAGAGAGGAGGAAGCAGGTTCCCTGCCGAGCAGAGATCCCAGGACCCTGGGATTATGACCTGAGCCGAAGGCAGAGGCTTTAACCCACTGAGCCAACCAGGCGCCCCAGAATTTGGGTTTTTTTAAGATAGAAGAAATAATGACCTGTCTGATGGAAATAATCCAGTAAAGAGTAGAGAGGAAATGATATGGGAGACAGTTGCTGGAGCTGGAGCTTTGAGTTGGCAAGGGAATGGGGTCTGGTGTGTCAGTAGAGGGATTAACTTCAGATAGGTGTGATGTTGGTAGGTTGGTACGTGTGTGTGCCATGGAGAGTCTAGATTTGTCTTGTAGCTTCAATTTTCTGATTAAAGAATTATCAGTAGAGAGTATGAAAGTTGAAGTACGGAGGTTTTATATATACCTATGGTTTTTTACTTTTAGTACCAGCATTTGAGAGATCTTTGGTGACTCATTAAAATGACTTTTATTGTACCCTCTGAGGGAGTTTTAAACTTAACCTAGCAAATATGTATATTTTAAGGATTAAACCCTACATCATGGGATTGAATAATGATGCATGTAATTCTTGTGGCGCAGCAACTGGTATCCTGTAGACACTCAAGAAGTAGTAACTATTATTAGAGGACATAGTTAGTAAATATGCTAAATTGAAATCATAGATCCTTTGATGTCCCTCCTGATGTTCTTTCTACTTCACAGTGTGGTCTTTCTTTATACAGTGACTAGTGATATTACTGGCCCCAGTGATCAGGGGCTCCATAGGTGGATGCTTGTTCTTATGCATCTTAATTATTTTATCATGCTATATTAATTTCTTTGTACGGTAAAAATAGTTTTTGTATACAGCATCCTGCTATAGATTGTAATCCTCCAGAAGGTAGGTAATAATTTTTACACATTTCCAAGAAAATGTCTCAAGTAATAGTTTCAAGTATGTAGAGGGTATTCAACAAATGTAGTGATTAGTAAATCAGTGTTTCATATTTCTGTGACTAAACTTAGGTACTCAGTTCTTTAGGACTTGCTCTAATTCAGACCTGAGACCATTCCACTATTCTGAAAAATTCTGGAGCTAAATTATATTGGACTTTAGCAGTTAGAAAACCTCCAAATATAGCTATTCTAAATACCCTCCAAAGAAAGGTAGTAGCCAGATTTAACAGTAAGCATACAATAATAGAAGTATAATTGGCACACACAGCTGTTGGAATGCCATAAAAACCAGCATTGTGATCATTAAAAGAAGTTTGTTAGATGGGTATTTTATGTAAGTGATGAACCACTAAATTCTACTCCTAAAACTAATAGTATGCTATATGTTAGCTAACTGTAATTTACGTACAAATGTAGGGGGGGGGAAGACGTTAGAAAATAATACTCAACTATTCCATATTGAAAATCAAAGTAAGATAAATGGACTTTGTATAACTACAAGAAAATAGCCTTGGTTACCTTGACATACTGCACCAAGGAAGTAATGAGTGAAGTCAAGAAGTGGTATTTTTACTAAGTACTAGAGAATCTAACCGTGGGCAAGAACTGTTTGGGAAGAGCAAGGTGAAATGGCCATTTCGTTCTTCAGTATCCAGTGTGAACAGAAGAAGTGAGAATCTATTTTCTTCATAAAAAGGAGCTGTGTTCGAGACTTTAATCTTAGGTTTGCTGATAAAGATAAAAAATTTGAAGCTGTTTCCAAGAATTTAGAAAGTAAAACTTGGCTATTTTTGCAGACAACTGAGAAATTCTAAATTTAGTCAAATACAGGTTCCCATCCCATCTATAATAGTTACCTCTAAAGCATCAGAACATCCAACTTCATAAAAATATTTAGATCAATGGAAAATATTGAGTAAGTCATTTTCTAAAAATCTGTCTTGTGTTGAAACATTACTTTCTTTTTTTATTATAGGTCCAGTTGTTTACGTCTTGGATCTTGCGGATAGACTGATCTCAAAAGCTTGTCCATTTGCTGCAGCAGGAATAATGGTTGGCTCTATCTATTGGACGGCTGTGACTTATGGAGCAGTGACAGTGATGCAGGTTCACTATTTTACTGTGTTCAGTGATAATATTTTTTATGTGAAGATCTATTAAATAGATTTTTATTAGAGTTTTAAAAATTATTACTATTATTTTGAACAAGTAATAACCTTCTAATGGCTTAAAAATAAGAAACAGTCGGGAACCTGGGTGGCTCAGTGGGTTAAAGCCTCTGCTTTCGGCTCAGGTCATGATCCCAGGGTCCTGGGATCGAGTCCTGCATCGGGCTCTCTGCTCAACAGGGAGCCTGCTCCCTCCTCTCTCTCTGCCTGCCTCTCTGCCTACTTGTGATCTCTGTCTGTCAAATAAATAAATAAAATCTTTTAAAAAATAAATAAATAAATAAATAAGAAACAGATAAGAAGCTTATCCAGTGAAAAGTCACCTTACTCCTGCCCGTTTGCCCAGATTCCTCCTCGCTTCTCCAGGTAGCCACTATTATTAGTATAAAATGTTCTTCTAGACTTTCTTTGTGCGTGTGCAAGAAAAAATAAATTTGTTCTCCCACACACATACCTTTTTCCCCTTAAAGGAAGCAAATTAGAACTGTACCCCCCTTTTTTTCCCCACAGTGAACCTTGGATATCTTTTCATATAAGTATGCAGAAATCTTCATAGCATTCTATGTGTGGAATTAGAACAATTAACTAACCAGTCTGTTGTTGATTAGGCGATTAGTTGCTTCCTGTTTTTTGCTACAATCAGTAACTGTTGGTGAAGATTATTAGACTTAAATTTCAAGATTTAGTCCCAGACCCTGACTCCTCTCTTTATATTTCTTCTCTAAAGATTTCCAGCTCTCATCCCTGTGCTTTTTGTGCTTATCTATGTCTTGGCCCTAATCTCTCCTCAAATCCAGTCCTACAGTCACAGTTTGACCCTTCTCCTTAAATGACCTCTTATGATTTCACACTCAATATTATTGAAATCAGATTAGTTTTTTCCTCAATTTGAAACATCAGTTTATTCCCCATCATAATCTTTCTATACCTTTGATAGCTATTATTCTTTGCCATCTAATCAGTCTATATCCTACATTCTTCGGATTACCTTTAGCTCTACTTCATAGACCTTTATCAGTCCACTGACCCCAAGTCCAAGCAATTTTCATTTTTATATTGTTTATATATCCGTAGCTTCTTTTCCACAGTCTTAACCACCTGACTTCTTGTCACTCCCCCATCATACCTGTGGGCTAAAGGAGCCTCTTGATTGGTTTCTCTTAATTTCATTCTATCAGTCCATCCTTCTAAATCAGTCTTCCTAAAATAATACCTCCAACATCTACTCCAACCTCACCATCTCCTCTGCCTTAAGTAGTGCTTTATCAGTGCAGCACTAAGATTGGGTAAGTGTTTCATAAATAACTCAGTAATAGTTGACACACTATATAATATTCTAGAAATTGCACATAACCTGTCTATGCTGGGTCCATAGTGAATGGCATTTCTAGTTGCTTCATTAATATTCATGGTGGGACAGATACTGCAAGGCTTCTTCATGAAGTGCTGATGACACCCCCAAAATCTGGATATAGTCACTAGAATGAGTTGCAAAATGAATTGCATCATTTGTCATGAGTGTAATAGGTAAAGATTAAGAACCACTGACTTGAAAAAGATTCCATTTCCTTAACCTGATTTGTTACACAGGGTGCTTCACAGTCTCACTTCATTCTACTTTGAGGCCTGTTGACCTCCAACCCAACCTTATGCTGTTTAGTTTTTTTACCTCTGTCCTTTGGATTTTGTCACCCTCCCTGCTTCATACCAGTCCTTCCATTCCTCTACTTATCCAAATCTAATCGCTTCTTCCAGGCTTAGTTCAGATGCTTTCCCCCCATCAAACCTACCAGACAACTCCTGACCACTGTCATTTCTTTTTCCTCTACATTCATAACATTTTCAGTCCTTATATGGCAGCTAATCTTGTGCTGACCAAGTGATATTTCTTAGGCTACCTGTTATTTAACTTTTCCTGTATTCAGGCCTTGCTTTTCCTGTGAGAAGGTAGTTTCCTTGAAAGTAGACTGTCTTATACTTATATTCCTAATATAGCATATACACAGAGAATAACATTTAAAGGCTTGTATAAAATACTGGTGTTTTTTTTTTTTTAATATGACTCATTCAATCAGGTAGTAGCAGGTTTGTTTGACTTACTATTTCCCCTGCAATAATTTATTAAAATTACAGTAATGAGTAGATCATTAGTTCAGGGAGGTTTAGAATGGTTCACTAGGACTGACAAGGACACAAAAACTTAGAGTAGATATATACATTATTTAATGCACAAACACATTATACAGACATATATTTTTTGCAGATAAGGAAACGAAGTCCCTCTGAGATTGTGTGATTTCCCTTAATACCTAATTGACCATAAGAAGTAGGGTGGCTCTTTTTGAGGAAAGATTTTAGGCTTGCTCAATCTTAAAAGAAATTTGATAATTAATGGGACACATTGATAAGAGCCAATTAAGGAATATAGTTTGTATCCTCTAAAAGGGGCTTCAAGCGGATTTTGGCACTTTGAATCCATATTGGTATGATTCATTCAAGACATTAACACCAAGCTGAGGTCTATGTAAAACACAAGACAAATTGAAAACCCTAATCCCCAGCCCCAAGACAAGCTGTATATAAGTGAATTGGAAAACAGTTACAACATTATATAAACAAATATGAAGAGTACAGACAGAAGACTACACAAACAATATTTTAATTCAGTAAAATGGAAGATCATTTGAAATTACAAAAAAAGTCTTTAGCTGACCTTTGAAGGCAGTAATTTGGAATTGTAGAGGGGAAGAAATGATACAAGCAAGGAGACAAAAATGAACATGTTGGTTAATGGTGACAGTAAAGATGACGACTCAAAATTATGATGATACATATATATTGCCATTTAGAAATAATTACCATTTAGAAATAATCTTCGCATGTACTGTCTCACTTGAAAAGATTTTTTTTTTAAGCCTAGAGTGAAAGAGATTACCTGTGACAGTAGGTAGGTATTGTATGATTTAATAGTATTGGGAAGACTTTCACCTGTGTGAATATATGTAATAGAAAATGTGCCCCACTGTACCATCAGCAGTATTTAGGGGTTTCTTTCTTAACCCTTGAGTGTTCTCTGACTACTCTGAAGTACAAGTAAATCAGATTAAGGAATCAGACCACTATTCTTCTTTTTAAGATTTTATTTATTTATTTATTTTAGAGGGAGAGAGGAAATCTCAAGCAGACTCTCCCATTGAGCACAGAGCCAAACTCGGGACTCACTCCTTGACCCTGAGATCATGACCTAAGCCAAAATCAAGAGTCAGATGGTCAATCCATTGAACTGCCCAGATGCCCCTAGACCACTATTCTTTTTCCACTTCTCCAGGAACCAGTTTTAGGTTCAATCCCTGTTAGTTGTGAGGAATTTGAATGAGACCTTCTGCCTACATTTTTATTGAGAAGACAATAGGTAACTTTTTTCCCAGCACTGGGCTAAACACCTTTCTAACATTGGTATATTTAATCCTTGTAACAGTCTTGTGATAGTATCTGTGATACTATCAATTATTCCTAGTTTACAGATTTGGCGAGTTTACATGTCACTGCCGCACAGCAAGAAAGAAGCATTAGGACCCCCATCCCTCTCCCTAATCTGGGGCTCCTTAGGTGAAACCTGGTTCCAAAGGCAGTGGGATCATTTTACCCTGGAACAATAAGACCTTAATGTCCATTCTAGTTCTACTTTTGTCTCTAGTGTAAAGATAACCCCCATAAGCATTGCCCTTTCTTAACTTATACTACCATAAATTATCCTTAATACTGACTAAGAAAACCTATTAGTTCACCACTGTTTGAGTCTCCCATTTAAAAGCAGGCTTTTAAAAGGAAGTGCTTTATAAGATTAGGCCTTAGTTAAAACTCTGAGCCTTTTAGTGTGGGTGAACTCTTGGATATGAAGATCTAGCTTTCAGCTCTTAAGCAGAAAAACAAACCTTTATCTAAACCCACAATTCCTAGGCCTTTATTTTATACACAGATAACAAATTCTTAGAGAAGATGTTCTCTGGTTCCTGAATCTCACCCTGAAATTGAAGTCTTAAAAATAATCGTTTTAAATCTTGGGGCATAAAACCAGAGTGAACATGATCATACACAATTTGCTGGATTTGTATTGACCAAAGTTAAATCACCCCCATTGCTTAATTCAGCTTTCATTTTCTGCCCTTGAGTCTGACTATAGTAGCAGGTGGTAAACTACAGTTGTACTATTCTGTTTCCTTTGCAGCATTTATACTTGCATGCTTGTTTGGTTTGATTTGATTTTCTCTCACCTCCAAAAGACATCTATTTAGCTTACTGTTTTATCTGCAACACCTACGCTTGTGTCTGGCACATAATCAGTATTCAGTTGAATGCATGCGTGGTGAGCCCAACGCATCTCTCTCCACTTCAGATATAATAAGTCGGACAGTGGGTCTCTTGCTACTGTCTGTCCTATTTATTTCCTTTTTTGTTTCCTTATTCTTAGACACCAGCTTGTAAGGTTTTTACTGCTACCCATGAGGAATAAACTTTCTCTTACTATAGTTTGTACCTGAATATTCACTCTGCTTTATATTTCTAAATCCCAAATTCTAAAAAGAATAATGTAAACCAACAGGAATTTTTGAAATTTCTGAATTTATTTGCTAATACTTTGAGAATATTTAAATCACATTTAGTTGTAACTTTATAAGTGATCATTATATTGAAAATAATAAAATGATATTAAAAACAGAATGTCCTGAAAAGGCATAGGTGGAGACACAGTCTCTGGGCCAGTCCACTTTTGCCACTAGTATGGGATTAGGGTTTATGAAATACAATGGACCCTTGAACAACATGGGGTTTAGTTAAATCACCCCCATTGCTTAATTCAGCTTTCATTTTACATTGATAACCTCCCTCATGCAGTAGAGAATCCATGGATAAGTTCTGATTCCCCAAAAGCTTTACTACTGATAGCCTGCTGTGACCAGAAGCCTTACTGATAACATAAAGTCAACTAACACACATTTTTGTAAATGTACTATATGCTATGTTACAGTAAAGCAAGCTAGAGAAAATAAATGTTATTAAGGATATCATAAGGAAGAGAAAATAACAGTACTGTACAGTATCTATCAGTACATATATAAGGACCAATACAGTTCAGACCCATGCTGTTCAAAGGTCAACTGTTCGTGAACCAGACTATTTCACTTTAGGGCAACTCAGAACTATTAGCCTTCACATACAAGGCATTAGGTTTCTCTGTGGAAACAAGAATATTAGGTGCCTATACCATAGTTTTTGATCACTTAGAAGGGGTTAGCCTCCTGCCCTTGAATATTACATTGTGTTTAGGTAAATTACTGAAGTACAAGCCTGGACTATATCCCTGGTCAGATTTTAAAAGCATCCATTTTGCTTCTTCCCACATACTTATAAAATATTTTTACCTGGATTGAGTGTGTTGTTTAGAATTTCAGTTTGCTTTGACCATTCTCAGCTTTACCTTATTTCACTTAGAGTAGTCCACCTAAAAAAAAGATCTGCTATGATAGTTTGACATAAAGAGCATCTCTCTTTTTTTTTTCTTTTCTTTTTTTTTTTTTTTTTCAAAAACCCCATATACTTTTTCATGAGCTTGTTTTCCTCGGTGTCTCTGGCAGCTTTTAGTTTTCCCTACCTTATTTCTTCCCTTTCCTCCATGCCTGCCCTTCCTTCCTGTCACCTCCTCCCTATCAAAGATAGAGACGAGATTCTTCCCAATCCTTTCTTCCTGGTTTAGACCTTAAGTGTGATCAGAAAAACAATATGGAGTCTTTCTAGTAGTATCCTCCCAGCAAGCTGTCCTCACTGCGTGATACCTCGGGTATAAGCCCAAGATTCAGAAATAGTCTCCTTCACCTGTCATAACTGCCAGAAATAATCACTTAGAGAAATAGGTTTAATTTGGAAGCAGTTGAGACTCTGGCTATAGGGAAGATCACTTGAGACCTTTGAAAGAGAATTTTCAGGGAAAATCTCCAGTTAAAAATACCAAGTGGGACGCCTGGGTGGCTCCATCCATGAAGCGTCTATGTTTGGCTCAGATGATCCCAGCGTCCTAGGATCAAGTCTCACATCTCGAGCCGGCTTCTCCCTTTACCCCTCTCCCTGCTTGTGTTCATGTACTCTCTGTCTCTCTCTCAAAAATTAAGACTTAAAAAAAAAAAAAAAAGGTAAGAAGCTCATCAGTAAAATGGAGATGTTGAGAGAAGTATAAGGCCTAGATTGATCCAGTAATAAGGATTTTCCTGCAGGGAAGTATGGAGATTCACAAATAAGAATTAATCATGTCCTTCTTGCCCTCTGGAATCTAATCCAATTGAGAAATAGCCCCAAGACCCAGATAAGAAAGGAAGGATTGTTTTAGCTTCATTACCCCATAGATAGGACACTCTAGGGTTCCTGGACTGGAAAAATGACTGGAACTTGTAGCAAGAGCTACTTCAGTAGACCTTGGAATTGCCTTTTAGCCAAGTTAGTTCTGTAGAACAAGCATTTGGCCAGCCAGAAAAATCACTCTATCCCAGACACCACTCAGTATGGAGAAAGAACCAAAGAGAAGTGAGCTTTCAGGCCATCTCCCTGAAGGCTGGTCCTGCCCCTTGGCTGGCTGTGCTTACCCTAGTAGGAAGAGCAGGAAAAGAGACGCTCTGCTGGAGGACAAATAGGACTTAAAATTGTAGTCCAATCTAATCAAATCAGGTAAGAGGAATTTAAAAAACCAGAAGTCTGGGGCGCCTGGGTGGCTCAGTGGGTTAAGCCTCTGCCTTCCGCTCGGATCATGATCTCAGGGTCCTGGGATCGAGCCCCACATCAGGCTCTCTGCTCACCTTCCTGTCTCTCTGCCTGCCTCTCTGCCTACTTGTGATTTCTCTCTCTGTGTGTCAAATAAATAAACAAAATCTTAAAAAAAAAAAAAAAACCAGAAGTCTGCTCCCCTCTACTGAATTGTAATCACTGTGGGGCAACCATTTTTAAAAGCTTTTATTCCAATATAATAGGAAATGGCTTAGGAGCTTTTCTTCCCTTGAATGAGAGACATGTATAAATAAATCAGGACTGATAGCTTTCCAGCTTATTTTTTAAAAATTTTTTTTCTGAAATTTTTAAAAAGATTTTATTTATTTATTTGGCAGAGAGGGAACACAAGCACAGGGAGTGGGAGAGGGAGAAGCAGACTTCCCGCAGAGCAGGGAGCCTGACATGGGGCTCCATCCCAGGACCCTGGGATCATGACCTGAGCCGAAGGCAGACGCTTAATGACTGAGCCACCCAGGCGCCCCTTTTCTGTATTCTTTTGAAATTTAGCATTTCCTCTAAAATGAATTCAAGCATACAACCCTTGATTAGATAAGGAAATGATTCTAGCAAATGCTGTCTGTTTCACAGGTTGTAGGCCATAAAGAAGGTCTGGATGTTATGGAGAGAGCTGATCCTTTGTTCCTTTTAATTGGACTTCCTACTATTCCTGTCATGCTGATATTAGGCAAGATGATACGCTGGGAAGACTATGTGCTTAGACTATGGCGCAAATACTCAAATAAACTACAAATTTTGAACAGTATATTTCCAGGTAAGGCCCTGAATTGTGGCTATAATGAGCACACCAAATTAGTGTTTGTGAAAGAATCTTAGTATGCATAGATATTTTAAATATTCTAAATCATTAGCACTAATATCCTGCATTTTCTTTTTCTCTAGGCATTGGTTGTCCTGTTCCTCGAATTCCAGCTGAGGCTAATCCTTTAGCAGATCATGTCTCTGCCACCCGAATTTTGTGTGGAGCCCTTGTCTTTCCTACTATTGCAACAATAGTTGGTAAACTGATGTTCAGTAGTGTTAACTCTAATTTACAAAGGACAATCTTGGTAAGATGGGTTTTTTTTTCAAGTGACTATACAAAAAAGAATGAACTGTGTATTTGTTCAAAAAAACCCCTGTGGGACCTTATAAATAGTCCTTTTGTGGCTCCTGTGCTTTAAGGTTCTGTTTGATCCCCACTTGTCCAATAGCAAGAAGAGGGGAGGATCCATTATGTCTAGCCTTCCAGAACAGTGCTGTGGGTGATTTCTCTCCTTAGAATAGGCATGAATTATCACGCCCATCCCTCTTGACAACAAAGATTATGGTGAAGAGCTTCTGCTCTAGGGTCAGACTGCCTGATTTATATCCTGTCACAGATAGGGCTTTTCTTAAAAAACTAAATCAAGTTTCTTGACTTCTCTGTGCCTATAAATACAGATCGAATTCATAGCTATATCAGGATTACTGGGAGGATTAAATGAGGTAATTCGTTTGAAGTGCTAGCACATAGTCAACCCTTGTGTTGATGTCATTATTCTCCACCTATCACCTGCACATGTGCCCAGGCCTTTTCCCTGTTATATCAGAATGGACGTAAAGCTAAGTGGAGAGATTACCCAATCAATAGGAGAACAGGGAAGGTGTCTCTGTTAGATGTAGTGTCTCCGCCTGTCTTACCCCCAGTAGAAAAAAGAACTGTTTCTTTGCATTCATCTGAATTAGCAGCAATGGCTGTCTTTTGTGATCTAAGTAAAATTATTTTTATTATTATGTTTCTCTAAATCTGTATGTTAAAAAGCTAATTTTCCTTTTTATTTTAGGGTGGAATTGCTTTTGTTGCCATAAAAGGAGCATTCAAGGTTTACTTCAAACAACAGCAATATTTACGTCAGGCACACCGCAAAATTCTAAATTATCCAGAGCAAGAAGAAGCATAAAACTGTGACTTCTAGTTGTTCTGCAGTCCTCTCATCCTTATGAGTCTGTTGTGTTGTTCTGATTCCATCATTAATGCACAGTAGTGGAGACTTACGATAAGCTGCTGCTCATATTTTTAAGAAATACAATAAAGCACTTAGGGCAGGGGAAATCCTCTCAGTAATCACGGAACCTAAAGTTGTGATTTGTTTTCATTGTTTTGTATGTACTTCTTTTATGGCAGTCATCTGAACCATTATCTTAGCATGGTAAACCTGGATTTTGTTCATATTTTCTCCAGATAGAAATGTAAAGATCAAACTGTGCAAATATTTAAAAATGCACATGCTGTTTAATTCAAATGCCTCTTTTGTACATGTTCATGTTCAGTGTTTTCTTAGAATCAGCAACTCAATGAAGGTACTATGAGGATTTTTTTTCACTGACATAATTTGATTACATGCTAAACAGGAGTATATGTTAATATGAGGAAATGTAAATTAGTTATAAAAAATAACAAACCAAAAATGTATGTAAACATTCAAATGATTATCTGAACAAATGAGATTTTGTTGTGTTTTTCTTAACCCATGTGACATCCTCAAATGTGTAGGGTAAAAATTCACAGGGCTTCCAAATCACTTTTTCACTATTAAATTTTATTTATATAATGTTGACATCTCATAGTTCATAATGTAATTTTGACTCACGCAGTCATAATTACTGTGTGTGTGTGTGTGTGTGTGGTTGTGTGTGTGTGTGTGTGTGTAAGAGAGAGAGGGAGAGAGTCAAAGGACCTTCAATCACTGGAGTAACGTTTTTAAATCCGTATTTCTAGAAATTAGAGTTGCCAGTTTCTAATAGTTTGAGCACAGAACGACTTGCAAAAAAAAAAAAAAATCAATAAAGTTATTTTACTCTTCTCTTTCATTGATTCAGTTATTCAGGTGTTTGTTGATCACCTCCTATTTGCCCAGGCATTATACAAAGTGCTGTGGGACACAGTGGTGAACACGATAGACTTGGTTCCTGCTTTTATGCAGTTTACTGTCTAGTTTCAACAGATAGAAAACCAGCAGTGAGTAAACCAAGGTGAGGCCTTGAGCTCTTTGTTTTTATACCAGTCAGTGAGGAGATAATTATGAAAATAAGTCTTGAGTAAATATTGAGGTTTTTGGCTTAAGTCAAGCTATTATTAAAACCAGTACTAATGTTTTTAGATTTTAATTGCTTGTCATATTGAGGCTAGCACCTTAATCACTGTATAACTAGTTTTATGTTCATTTTTAAAAAGCAATTATTTATTTTAAGCCATTTTTAATAGTGGCCCTTTTAATGTTGTTTGGCAATCTGAATGGTCTCACAGTTATTTTCATTAATTAAAATTAAATTTTTAAAAGATAGTTCTAAAAACCCTATTTATTTTCTTGTTCACAGTATCTAATGCATGACAACAATAAATGTTTCCCTTACTGATAAGTGGCCACTTCTCTTTAGGAATGTAGCAAATATAGATTGAGCTATGTTAGATTGCAATAATGTATGTTAACTTTAGTAATTTAAGACTGGTACCTTTCTATAGTATGAATGTCTTAATTCTGTTATAAAGTTTAATGTGAATGGCTGTTGAACATTAAGAGTTGTAATTATTTTGGGAGGAAGGGAATATTTGACTGACAGTGAGCCTTATTAAGAACACTGCTACAGTTCTAAAGGGGAAATATAAAATCTATGATTATATATAAAAATAACTTAGATTATATAGCTGTAATTATAAAATATATTGTCTTTTCTTTAATTTTCAATATAAAAGGCATAGTAGATATTTCTGCATAATTTTGTTATATGGAACAGCTTTTAGGCAACCTTTAATAAAATTATACAAGCACACCGTTCCCCAGTTACTACTTTGATGCCCAAGATGGGGGGAGTAGCTGCTTGCGTCTGTTGGTATCAGGGCTCATGAAGCCAGGGAAACAACTCTAATTCTTTGGGGGCAGCAGTGAGGAGTTTTTAGGGATGTGGGAGGGAATTGCAAGTGCCTGGAAACCAGATTGTCCTCTAGCCCTGGAACTGAACACTTTTAAGTCTAAAAATCCTAGCTCGAAAGTACCATGTACCAGTCTTCAGAATGGTGGCCTGTACCACCATGAACAACAAAAGAGCATGGGCTGACTAAAGTTGATGGACCTGGGTTCCAATCCTAATTCTACTTTTAATAACCAGATGTATGACCTGACTGAGTGGTTTTCTGTCAGCTACAGTGTTTGTCATCTCTGAAATGCAAGTAATACTTCTATCTCAGAAGACCATTTCTAGGATTAACTGAGAAATTAAAGGAACAAAGGCACTTTAGGCTCGAGACAGCCCTTACAGAGCAGTAGCTGTTTCTTAATTGTTAAATAGTCTGTGCTCTAGGAAAAGGGAACGAAGAGGTAAGAGAATGGTGTTAGGGGACAGATTAAAGGGATGGTGTAGACTTTTGGGATGGGTTGGGTATATTCTGTGTTTTCCAGTTTATTTTCACATTGCTTTATTGTGTTATTTCTATAAACTTTAATGTTTTAAACCTCTTTTATAAAATTCAGTGACAACTAGTAAAATTCTCTCCGTTGCAGAAGTTTAACTTATCTCCAAAGTGGCTGAAAATATTGTTCATCATTACATGATTATCAAATGACTGTGAAGAATATAAAATTAAACTTAGTGACTTAATTAGTCACTGTCTTGCTAACTGTGCTGTAATTTTTTTAAACGTCTTGTTTTTTAACATAGCAGACTATCTCAGTACTGGCTGGATTAGGCTAAATAAAGAATTTTTATGTTCTCTAGGTGTACTTTGTCTGTTGAACAACCCCCAAAACATAATTTGTTCGTTTTTTTAAATCCTAATTACTGGGATCCTAGATGTATCTGAAATTTAAAAAAAAAAAAAAAAAAAGAAAGAAAGAGAAATTATCTTAATAATACAGGCAGGCTGGCCTAAACTCCAGCCCATTCTGATTTTTAAAATGTATACCTCATCAGCCACTTGGACTATGACTATATAACCACACACAAGATTTGTGGATGGTCTCATGCTACAGGGTATCTTGAAGTATATTCAAGTAGGTTTGGAACACATTTAAGGGAAAAGAAAAAGTTGCTTCCTCTGAGATACTAATTTTTAAGTTTCTGAAGATTAGAATCTTCTAGAATGAGTACATCAAATAAAGGCCCTTCCATCCATGGGGATTGTATCTTTTCTAGTTTATTTCATTACCTCCATCAGAGAGACTAGCAGAGGAGAAGTGGCATAGAGTCAGTCCTGGATGCATATTCTGATACTTATTTGTAGGACAAGTTACTTTCTCAGACCTTTAGTTTCCTCATCAGTAAAATGAAGATTATAAAACTATCTCCCTGGTTATTATGAGAATTAAGTGAGGAAACATTCTACAACAGTTTGATAAAGAGAAAAACTAAATCTGTACCAATTTAAATGGACATTTGTTTTCCCATATCCTTCCCTGGTCCCCTGGGATCTCAAGGTTCCCTCTTTGCTGCTACCAGCCACCCCATACGCCCATGAGAAATGGTAGAGTGATAAAATGTCATATTTAACTGCCTTCCTGCAACAAAGATTCTGAGCAAAGGGAAGAGAGAACGGGTTTGCAGCTGAATGGCTGTAGAAGCTTTGGACATGCAACAGAGGTGAGGCTATCATCCTGGTCAACCATTGCAGATTTACGTAACCACCTGCCTAGGTTACTATATGTCAGCAATATGTACTTACTTCACCAGGTGTTTGTTGAGCACCTGTATGAGCCAGACACTGCCAAGTCCTGGGGTAAAATGAGGAATAAGCCTGCTTTGAAATATTTATTCTTAAAAGTACACTTTAAATTCTGGAATACTTTGAACCCTTAGAAGATCTGCCCTGCTTAAATATGGACTCTAGTTTAAAGTTGGCAAGAAACTGTAACAGGAACTAAAAGATTGTTTGTGATCTTTTAATAATACACATTTATCAGTGTATTAATCAATTCATATAATTGTACACCAAAAATAGACATACAAAAGTACGTAATTTTTAAGTACAAGTCAATGAATTTTGGTAAAATGATCACATGTCCTATCAGTGTCCATTCTGGTGATACAAATCAGCCATTTGGACAAGGAAGATATAAGAAATTCTTAGCTGGTAGAAAGTAAATGATAAAAGACTTTACAGAAAAGCAGGAGCAAAATAACAGTTAACACTACTAGGCTGAAGGAGGATAGACATTAAGGGAACTGGGACTTTTAGGGAGACCTAAAAGGCTGAGATTCAAACACTTTTGAAAAGGGTGCAGCTATCATAGCAGTCGAGTCAAGGGCTGGTAGAGAGATTTGCCAGAAGGCAGGCTGGAGCTGATGTGTAGAGCTGAGCTGGTGGGACAAGAGGCCTGAGGATGCAACCTGAGATGTGTCTAGGCTGCTGAGTTTCAGTGCTTAAAATGTTATCGAGGAAGCTGAAATGGAAGGAAGGTGTCTTCCTGACACAATAGCCTTGTGGTGTCATTCCTGTGCCTTCTGTTGAAAAAGCCTAATGTTCCAAAGGGAGTATGTTTACAGGATCCGGTACAATATCACAAAGTTGGGCAAAGAAGGCTGGGTTTATAACTGAGACAGTAAGTTGGCAATGTAACCAGCACCCCTTTGTGACCCTTCCTTATAATCTCTAACACCCCACTCCACTCTGACCGCAAGGAAACCTAACCCTAATATACTTGATTCACAGGAAGGGCCCTAAATGACTTAATAGCATAACATCCAGGATGACAAATGGGCCATTTTCATATATTTTGGTTAGGGTATAAATTGGTATGGAAGGTAATCAGTATCTGTTAAGATTACACATGCATGTACCTGTTGACCCAGCAGTTCCAGTTCCAGGAATTTATCTTAAGAAATACTTGTACCTAAGTGCAGTAACATATCTATAAAGTTATTTGTTGTCACAGTATGTTTAATAATAAGAGATTGGAATCAAATATCTGTAAGTATGGAATTGGTTAAATTGTGGTACATCCATAATGGAATACTACTACAAGCTATTAAAAAAAAAAAGAATAAAGGTGTTTACCTACTGATGTGAAAATATTTCTAAACTATATTATTTTTAAAAACCTCAAGATGTAGAGCAGATCCCATAGTGTGTTACCACTAGTGGACTGGGGATGGGAGAATTAAATAAACATCTGTTTAGGCCTTAAATCCTTGGAAGGAAACATAAGAAAACTGTAGTTGTCTACAGGAAGTTTGAGAACTGGGAGGATGCAGGTTGGTATAGGAGGGATATTCTTTACTGTTACCTTTTATACTTTTTTTCCTAACCATGTAGAAAAATAATTTTTTTTAAGATTTTTATTTATTTATTTGACAGAGAGAGATCACCAGTAGGCAGAGAGGCAGGCAGAGAGAGAGAGGAGGAAGCAGGCTCCCCGCTGAGCGGAGAGCCTGATGTGGGGCTCGATCCCAGGACCCTGAGATCATGACCCGAGCCGAAGACAGAGGCTTAACCCTCTGAGCCACTCAGGCACCCTAGAAAAATAATTTTTGAAGTAAGAAAGAATTAAATTTCCCCACTGAGGACAGTACTGAAAATCAAAGGGGAATTTGTTTCTTTTGAAGATAGCAATATTTGAACTGTATGACAGTACTTTATCCTTTCTAAAGACTGATGTGATTGCCTTTTGGAAATAATTTTGCATCTCCCTCAAGTAGATTTTCCAGTAGGTATTCAATAAATGCTATTGAACTTATATTGCTAACCATAGGATTAGTTTTTGACAAAATATCTTACAACTAGTTTTGTCCAGCAATGTACACAATGAGTGGGTTTTGAGACAAAGCTATCCAACCCCTAAAAATGGATATTGGAACTCATTAAAGCAGGGAAATAACATATCTTAAAGGTTTATTACTTATTCATGTATTTAGGCATTCATTCATTCATTTGTTGAGTCAACATTTCTTGATAACTTAGTATCTATCTGATAGTATGCTAGGCACAGAAAATTCAAAATAATACTAATACTTTGTAGTATCCAATTATTTATTGCATGCTTACGATATGCCAGCTACTGATCCAGATATGAGTATTAACTCATTTAAGCCTCATAACAACCCAAGCACAGTTTTTGTATTATAAATCACAGTATACTACAAACAAGGCAACTGAGGCACCCTGTTTTGGGTTTTGTTTTTTAAGCAAATTACCCAGGGTTACATTTCCTCTACCCTCATAGAACTCACACTCTAGAAGGGAGGACAGGAAGGAAATCAATTCCAGTTACAGTGTGAAAAGTGTAAAGAAAAAAAAGTATAATGCACAGAAGAGGTACAGAGGTAGCAAGGGAGTAGAGCTCCTTAAAGGTGGATCTTGGAAGGTAAATATGAACTTGACAGGTGGGAAGAAAGGGACATAGTGTCTTGAGGAAAACTCTGAAAAAACAGAGTGTTTGATGTACTAGCATCATATACTCAAATACATTGAAAGGGGGAACATTTAAACCTGAGGTACTGTCATATAAATGAACAAAACATTGGAAAGAAAAAAAAAAAAAAACCACACTGGAGAAACTAGCAGTCCTAAAATAGACCCAAAAATAAATGGGTATTTTGTATGTAAAAAAGGTAGCATTTGAATCAGTGAAAATGAAGATGGATTAATCAGGATATAGTCTTGGAGCAACTGGTAGCCATCTGGAAATTCCCTTTACCAAAATAAACTCCAGATGGAACAAAAATTTAAGCATGAAAATCTTAACCATTTAAACACAAATGGAAGAAACTATTTTTTCTGCTGAGACATGTATCTGATAAAGGACTTGTATCCAAAATACACAAATAACTCTTAAAACTCAATGATTAAAAAAAAAAAAACTGGGCAAAAGATCTGAAAATATCCCTCACTAAAAAAGACCTACAGATGGCAAAGAAAAAAAAAAAAAAAAGAAAAGATGCTCAACAACATATCATTAGGGAATTGCAAATTAAAATAACAATGAGATATCACTACGCAGCTTAAGAATGGCTAAAACCCCAAATCCTAACAATTACCAAATACTGGTAAATAATGTAGAATGAGAGGAACTTTCACTTATTCTGGTAGAAATGCAAAATGATACAATCACTTTGGAGGTTAGGTAGTTTCTTCCCGTGTCCTCCAATAGTCACACTCAGATATTGACTCAAATGAACTGAAAACTTAGGGTCACACGAAAACCTGCATACAAGTGTTTATAGTAGCTTATTCTTATTTGTCAAAAACTAGAAGCAGCCGAGATGTCCTTCAAGTTGAATGGATAAACTGTGGTATGTATGTACAGTGGATTATTATTCAGCAGGGAAAGAAAAATGAACCATAAATCCACAAAAAAAAAAACAAACCCACCCATGGAGGCATCCTAAATGCATATTGCTAAGTAAAGAACCAGTCTTGAAAAGCTGTAATGAGTTCAACTATATAGCATTCTGGAAAAGACAAAACTACAGAAACAAAATCTAAAAATCAGTTTTTTACCAGGAGTTGGAGCAGGAAGTAAAGGATAAGGATAACAAATAGGTGAAGCACAGGAATTTTAGGGCAGTAAAAATAGTCTATATGATAATGGCAATTAACATGTTAATGGTAAATACATGACATTATGTATTTAGCAAAATCCATAGAGTTGTGTAACACAAAGAATTAACCTTAATGTACACTGCAGATTTTAGTTAACAATTATGTATCCATATTGGTTCATTCACTATAACAAATGTAACAAGCTAACATAAGCTGTTAATGATAAGGGCAACTAGGTGGTGGGGACAAAACTGTTTTGTACTATCTGCTCAATTTTTCTGTAAATCTAAAACTGTTCTTAAAAAATAAAATCTCTTAATATAAAAAATTTTAATACTACACAAAAACAGAATTGCACTTATTTTTTAATTGTATTTTTTTAAAGATTTTTCTTTTTAAGTAATCTCTATTCCTAATGTGTGACTAGAACCCACAATCCTAAATCACATGCTCCACTGACTGAGCCAATCAGGCACCCCCAAAATTTTATTTTTAGTAAGGTCACAGCATAAGAAATTTTAAGAAATCGTAAGGCACATGAAAAGATGATCAACATCACTAACCATCAGGGAAATGAAAATCAAAACCACAATTAAATACCACCTCTCACACATGAGAATGGCTATTATCAAAAAGATAAGAAATATCATTTTTTTTATTTTTTTAAAAGATTTTATTTATTCATTTGTCAGAGAGAGAGCACAGGCAGGGGTAGCAGTAGGAAGAGGGAGAAGCAGGGTCTCTGTCAAGCAAGGACCCCAATATGGGACTCCATCCCAGGACACTGAGATCATGACCTAAGCCAAAAGCAGAGGTTTAACCAACTGAGCCACTCAGGCTTCCTAAGAAACACCATTTATGATTAAAAAAAAAAAATACATTTAGTTAGAACATACTTCAACATAATAAAGATTATATATGAAAAACTCACAACTAACATCATACTCAATGGGGGAAAACTTAGAGCTTTCCCCTAATATCAGGAACAAGACAAAGATGCCCACTCTCACCATTTTTATTCAATATAGTACTGAAAGTTCTAGCCAAAGCAATCAGACAAGAAAAAGAAATAAACAGTATCCAAATTGGTAAGGAAGAATTAAAACTTTCTCTTTGCAGTTAACATGATACTATAGGTGGAAAACCCTAAAAATCCACCAAAAAAACTACTAGAAATGAAAATGGATCAACCAGTTTGCAGGATACAAAATCAAATCCATTGCATTTCTTCTTTTTTTAAAGCTTGTATTTATTTTTGCAAGAGAAGGAGAGAGGGCAGGAGTGGGGTGGGGGGCAGAGGGAGAAGCAGACTCCCTGCTGAGCAGGGAGCCTGATACAGGACTCGATCCCAGGACCCTGGGATTATGACCTGAGGCCAAAGGCAGATGCTTAACTGAATGAGCCACACAGGCATCCAAATTCATTGCATTTCTATACACTAATAATGAAGTAGCAGAAAGAGAAATTAAGAAAATAGTCCCATTTACAATTGCACCAAAAATAATAAAATACTTAGGATTAACTTAACCAATAAAGAGGTAAAAGACCTATACTTTGAAAACTATAAAACACCAATGAAAGAAATCGAAGAGGACACAAATGGGAAGATATTTTATGCTCATGGATTGGAAGAACAAATATTGTTAAAATGTCTGCACTATCCAAAGCAATCTACAGATTTTTTAAAAGATTTTATTTATTTGCCTGAGGGAGAGAGAGAGGGGGCACAAACAGGGGAAGTACCAGGCAGAAGGAGAACCAGGCTCCCTGCTGAGCAAACAGCCCAATGTGGGACTTGTTCCCAGGACACTGGGATCATGCACGACCTGAGCTAAAGACGGCCACTTAACCAACAGCATTTTCCATAGAACCAGAATCCTAAATAATCCTAAAATAATCCTAAAATATTAATAGAACCACAGAAGACCCCAAATAGCCAAAGAAATATTGAAAAAGGAAAAAAAAAAAAAACTTGAGGTATCACAATCCCAGATTTCAAGATGTATTACAAAGCTAAAGTAATCAAAACAGTATGTCACTGGCACACAAATAGACACATGGATCAATAGAACAGAGAACCCAGAAATAAACCCATAAGTATATGGCCAATTAACCTTCAACAAAGGAGGCAAGAATATGCAATGAAGAAAAGACAGTCTCTTTAACAAATAGCAATGGGAAAACTGGACAGCCACATTCAGAAGAATGAAACTGGACCACTTTCTTATACCATACCCCAAAATAAAATGGGTTAAGGATCTCAATGTGAGACCTGAAACCATACAAATCTTAGAAGAGACCATAGACAGTAATTTCTCTGACATCCACTTAACAGATATGTCTAGATAGGTCTCTTGAGGCAAGGGAAACAAAAGCAAAAATAAACTGTTGGGACTACGTCAAAATATAAAACTTCTACACAGCAAAGGAAACAATAACAAAACTAAAAGGCAACCCACTGAATGGGAGAAGAAATTTCCAAAAAACATATCCAATAAAGTATTAGTATCCAAAATATTTAAGAACTTATACAACTCAACACAAAAAAAACCCAAATAATCCAATTTAAAAATGGGCAGAAGGGACGCCTGGGTGGCTCAGTTGGTTGAGCGGCTGCCTTCGGCTCAGGTCATGATCCCAGCGTCCTGGGATCGAGTCCCACATCGGGCTCCTTGCTCAGCGGGGAGCCTGCTTCTCCCTCTGCCTCTGCCTGCCTCTCTGTCTGCCTGTGCTCACTCTCTCTGACAAATAAATAAATAAAATCTTTAAAAATAAAAAAAAATAAAAAAAAATAAAAAAATAAAAATGGGCAGAAGATGTAAACAGACATTTCTCCAAAGAAGACATACAGATGACAAACAGGTACATGAAAGTACTCAGCATCACTCACCATCAGGAAAAATGCCAATCAAAACCACAATGAGATATCACCTCACAACTATCAGAATAGCTAAAATCAAAACACTACACCTGAAACTAATATTACACTGTATGTTAACTGAAGTTTGAATAAAACTTTAAAAAATAATGATAATATGCGCAAGAGACAAAAAGTGTTGGTGAGGATCTGGAGAAAAAGGAACCCTCATGCACTATTGATGGGAATGCAAACTGGTGTAGCCACCGTGAAAAACAGCATGAAAAACCTCAAAAAATTAAAAATAGAATTACCATATGATCCAGTAATTCCACTACTCGGTTTTTACCCAAGGAATATGAAAACATGAATTCAAAAAGATACAAGTATTCCTAATGTTTATAGCAGCATCATTTACAATAGCCAAATTATGGGAGCAGCACAAGTGTCCATCCATAGAAGAATGAATAAAGAGGTGGGATAGATCTACACTGAAATATTATTCAGTCATTAAAAGAAGAATGAAATCTTGCCATTTGCAACAGCATGAATGGATATAGAAGGTATTATGCTCAGTGAAATAAGTCAAACAGAGAAAGACAAATATCATATGGCTCCACTTTTATGCGGAATCTAAAACACAAAGCAAAGAATGAACAAAATGGAAAAAGACTCCTAAATACAGAAATCAAACTGGTGGTGCCAAAAGGGCAAAGGAATGGGTGAAATAGGCAGAGAGGATTAAGAGGGACAGGTATAAAATAAATAAGACATGGGGAAGTAATGTACGGCATAGGGAATATAGTAAAAAATATTGTCACAAATTTGTATGGTAAGAGATGTTAACTAGAATTATGGTGGTGACCATTTCACAATATATAAAAATTTTGAACCCTATGTTGTACATATACAATATAATATTGTATGTCATTTATTCTTCAATTTAAAAAAAAAACATCAAAAAACAAAAAGAGGCAACTGGGTTGCTCAGTCGGTTGAACATCCAACTCTTAGTTTTGGCTCAGGTCGTGATCTCAGGGTCGCGAGACTGAACGCTGACTCAGGCTCTAGCTCAGCATGGAGTCAACTTGAGAGTCTCTCTCCCTCTTCCTGTGCCCCTCTCCCACCTCTTTAAACAAAACAAATAAATCTTTAAAAATAAATAAATAAAAGATTTTATGTTAACTATGTTGGAATTACAATTTAAAACTTAACAAAAGGGGCGCCTGGGTGGCTCAGTGGGTTAAAGCATCTGCCTTCGGCTCAGGTCATGATCCCAGGGTCCTGGGATCGAGCCCCACATCAGGCTCTCTGCTCAGCAGGGAGCCTGCTTCCTCCTCTCTCTCTGCCTGCCTCTCTGCCTACTTGTGATCTCTGCCTGTCAAAGAAATAAATAAAATCTTTAAAAAAGTAAATAAAACTTAACAAAAAAATAAATTAAAAAATAAAAGACTAACAACTCAAAGTTACATTAAACACTGCATAAAATAACATCAAGTTAAATGCAAAAAGGAAAAAATCACATTTCATTATACAAAATGAATTTCCTTTACATATAAAAGTCTCTTCAAATCAGTAAAGAGGGGCACCTGGGTGGCTCAGTCAGGTAAGCATCAGAGTCCTGATTTCAGCTCAGGTTATGATCTCATGGGTCATTAGACGGAGCCCTGCATTGGGCTCTGCACTCAGCCAAGGAGTCCACTTGAGATTCTCTCTCTCTCTCTCCTGTCCTTTCGCCGACTTGCACTCTCCCTCTCCCTCAAATAAATAAATCTTTAAAAAATAGTAATAAAAAGAGGGGTGCCTGGGTGGCTTAGTCAGTTAAGCGTCTGCCTTCGGCTCCAGTCATGATGTTGGCCTCCTGGGATGGAGCCCCACATCAGGCTCTCTGTTCAGTGAGAGTCTGCTTCCTCCTTTCACTCTCCCTCTGTGCTCTTTCTCAAATAAATAAATATTTATTTTTTAAAAGTAATAATAATAATAATAAATCAATAAACAAAGGACTAATTCTTTTAGAGATAGAGTGGGGGAGGGGCAAAGGGAGTGGGGAAGAGAATCTTTTGTTTTTAAATATTTATTTACTTACTTACTTACTTACTCACTTATTTGAGAGAGGGAGCGGGGAGAGAAAAAGGAGAGAAACAGACTCCCTGCTGAGCACAGAGCCTGATGCAGGGCTCGATCCCAGCACCCTGGGATCATGACCTGAGATGAAATCAAGAGTCAGACACTTAACTTACTGAACTACCCAGGTGCCCCTGTCCCATTTTTAAAAAAATAGTCAAATGATGTAATAAGTTTACCAAAAAAATGTGGCACTGAAAAATATGAAAATGTTTAGCCTAATTCATAAGAAATACCCAAATTACAATTTTAATCAGATACTATTTTTCACCTGTCATCTTAGCCAATAGTAAGAATTATTGGGCACGGGCTCTGTGTCAAGTGGTATTCAAAATCCTTTATGTGTATTAGTCCATTTTAAATTCACAACATGAGTCAATTCAAAATTCTTGCTATGCAAGAGTATGGGTTAGGATGTAAGGAAACAGGGACTCTTTCATAATTGCCTGTCTATTCAACATCTCACAGCCAGTAAATGACTCCTTCACACTTTCTTTTCTCTCTTCAAATCTCTAACACCTCCTTGCCCATCTTTACTCTCAACTGATGATCTTGCTTCTTGCCTCCTGCTTCACTGAGAGATCGGAAGCAGTCAGAAGAAAACCGATAAATTCGTCCAAATCCCTCACAACTACAGACATATGTCTCTACATTCACCAACACTCATCCATATACAGTATATATTTACACACAACTACACTATAACTACACTCATCCCTGTGTAGTACTATCTACCTTTCCTCTTCTAACATTGGACAAACTGTCAGTGTTCCTACCCAAGGCCACCTGTATAAGAAATTTTTCCCTTTTGAGGGCACCTGGGTGGCTCAGTCTGTTAAGCAGCTGCCTTTGGCTCAGGTCATGATCTCGAGGCACTGGGATTGAGCCCCGCATCAGGCTCTCTGCTTGGCAGGGAGTTTGGTCCTCCCTCTCCTTCTGCCTGCCACTCCCCTTGCTTGTGCTCTCAGTCAAATAAATAAATAAAATCTTTCTAAAAATTTCCTTTTTAGGGGCTCCTGGGTGGCTCAGTGGGTTAAGCCACTGCCTTCGGCTTGGGTCATGATCTCCGGGTCCTGGGATTGAGCCCCACATTGGGCTCCTTGCTCAGTGGGGAGCCTGCCTGCCTCTCTGCCTGCTTGTGCTCTCTGTCTCTCTCTCTCTCTGTCAAATAAATAAATAAATAAAATCTTTAAAAAAATTTCCTTTTTAAATGAAATATTAACACACACACACATACACACCTTCCATCTAAAAAAGAAAAGAAAAAGACCCATTTCCCTTCTAGATACTGTCATTTCTCTACTTTCCTTACAACAAAGCTCCTCAAAAGTGTTGATTATGTCTAAACTCTCTCCTCTCATTCTCTTTTTAAATTTTTTACTGACATACAATTTATATAACAAAATTTGTCATTTAAATGTGTACAATTCAGGGGTTTATACTGAAGTGTATAGTATTTTCATGGAGTTCTGCAACCACTACCACTATCTAATTCCAGAACATTTCTATTACCCCCTAAAAACCCCTGTACCTAACAGTGGTCAGTCCCAAATTCCCCTTCCTCCAATCCCTGGAAACTATCAATATACATTCTATCTGGAAATGCCTATTTTGGACATTTCATTTAAATGAATTACATAATATGTGGCCATTTGTGTCTGGCTTCTGTCACTTAACATGTTTTCATGGTTCATCTAGGTCATAAAATGTTTCAATACTTCATTCCTTTTTATGGCCGAATAATATATTCCACTGTATAAATATACTGCATTTTATCTATCCATGCTTTTACTCCCCACATCCCATACTTCACCAAAACTACTCTAATCAAGGTCCTGGGTTACATCATTGGTAAATCTAACAGTTCCTAGTCTTCACCTTACTTAATTTACATGAAATATTTGACAAAGTCATAGCTTCATTCCTGAAACACTTTCTCCATCTGGCTTTTGGAGTGCCACATCTGATTCTCCTCTCACCTCATCGGCTGCTCATTTCTGGGCTCTTTTGTTGGACCTCCTTTATCTTTCCAACCTCTAAGTGTTGAAGAGCCCCAGGGTAGGCTCCTAGAACTTCTCTGTTTAAGTGAACTCATCCGGATTCCTGACCATCTGTCAGATAATTGGTCACCTATAATTTGATAATAATTCCCAAGTTTATATCTCCAGCCCAAATTGCTCCCCTAAATTCCCAACTTAAGTATTTCCTGTTCAACATCTTCATATATGTATGAACGGGCATCTCACATTTATCCCAAGCAGTGTGGAGAACCTGGGGAAGGTGAGATGCTCCATGGAGAGAGAGAGAATGAGAGAGAATAAGGAGCACTGAGGAGACAGACGTGTGAGCTTTGGAGCCATTCTGGAAATCGATCTTCCAGCTCTGCTCGCCCCAACCAGTCCCAGTTAATACCATATGGATCAGAGCCAATAGACATGGCTGGGCCCTTCCTGATTTCCTGACACACAAAAATGTCAACAAAATAAAAGAGTAGTTTTTCTATGCAGCAATAAATGAGACACAGAGTGACAGCCATTGGTCACTGATGTGAGGCATCTTAGAAGGTAGACCTCAAGTGTTTCTGGTTCCATTGTTAACTTCCCTGAATTTTCTCAATCAAAGCGATGGCAAAGGAGAAGGTCTTCCCAGTTCCTGTCTGTGCCTGTGCAATTAAGTCCTTTCCACTAGAGCCGTGATGAAATGTCTTTGCTTGAATAGGAGACAGGAAGGTCACCCATGCGCTGTGAACAAATTAACCATGTTATCTGACACTGAAGTTCTTAAAATCCTAGCCATGTTTCTGGTCCTGCAGAATGAAGGAATCCTACCTTCTGCTCCGTATCTACAAAGTCAGGGGGCACTTGGGTGGCTCAGTGGGTTAAAGCCTCTGCCTTCGGCTCAGGTCATGGTCCTGGGGTCCTGGGATCGAGCCCCATGTCAGGCTCTCTGCTCAGCAGGGAGCCTGCCTCCCCTCCTCTCTCTCTACCTGCCTCTCTGCCTGATTGTGATCTCTGTCTGTCAAATAAATAAATTCTTTTAAAAAATACCTACAAAGTCAGGTTCCAGTGTATTTGATAGTGAAGAATCCACTAGACTGACAAATATCAACAAACTTTAAAACACCAAATTAGAATAAATATTAAGAGTTTAGTCACTTGTCATGAAATCTCATCTGTGGGTCAAGAGAAACCCCCAGATCAGGTGCTCTGCAGTCCAGACTATGCCACATCTGATTCAGAAAACACCTGCTCAAGCATCTGTGACTAACTAGACCATTCACCAGCACACTGCCAGGCTGAGTGCTGGACAAGGCTGGTATCATGAAGAGACGTCTCACTAAGCGGGAGAGGTTAAAAAGAAAATAAGAACATGGTATGAACCATTTATTTGCACCAGTGCAAACAAGGGTCCTCACACTTTTGAATACACATACTGGTTTGAATAAAGTTGAACCACCTATTTAAGAGGCAGTAAGGTAGGGCACCAGGGCGGCTCAGTGGGTGAAGTGTCTGCCTTCAGCTCAGGTCATGATCCCAGGGTCCTGGGATCGAGTCCTGCATCAGAGCTCCACATCATCGCATTCCCTCCTCAGAGGGGAACCTGTTTCTCCCTCACCCTCTGCCCCTCCCCCTCCATTCGTGTTCTGTCTCTCACTTTCTCTCTCTCAAATAGATAAAATCTTTAAAAGGGGGGGGCAACAAAGTCATCATTAGTACAGTCCTTTACTGTACATATGGATCTACTTCATTATATGGCTGCATATATTGTCCTTTAGCTCAACAAAAACAGAGGAGCGCTCCCAAATGGATATTCTAACATTATACAGTATTTCCAAAAATATTACCTTTGAGAAGTTTAATAGTCTGTTCAGATGCTGGAAAATGAGAGAAAGCTCCTTCTTCTTGTTCCACAGGTATTTCCTATCAAGCAAAGGGCCACAGAAAGAAATCAGTAACTTCACCCCTACTGGTAATCATTGAGAAGCCTTCTGAGAAAGAAACAAAAGAACAAATTCTAAAACATCTCTTGTAAACCAACCAAAAAGCTACAGAAACTAGTAGGTAAATCAAGATCCAAAAAGAAAATATGTCATAATCATCTATAAAACACTAAGAAAGGAAAAATCTGTACCAAATATATACTGTGCCTATACTGTGTGTGAAGGCAGATTCAGTCTCAACTACGAACTATTCTGCTGCCGTCCCATACCGACAATATACGGGAGTCCCCCCTTATCCACAGGGGATTTGTTCTAGGACCCTCCGTGGGTACCTAAGACTGTCAGGAGTATGGAGCATTTATATATAGTATGTGTTTTCCTATAGGTACCCCCGATAAATTTATAAATTGGGCACAGAAAGAGACTAACAACACCAATAATAGAACGATTATAACAGTATACCATAATAAAAATTATGGGACTGTGGTCCCTCTTTCTCTCGGTGTATCCTCCTGTACTGCCGTCACCCTTCTTGGGGTGACGAGAGCTGATAAAATGCCTAAGTGATGACAGGACGTGAGGTGAAGGACACAGGCATCGTGACCAGCGGCAGGCTTCTATTAACCTTTTTTGACAGTGTGTCAGGAGAATCATCTGCTCTTGAACGCGGTTGACAGGGAGTAACTGAAACCTGGAAAGCCCGTGCCTGGGTGGCTCAGTCGGTTGAGCATCCGACTCTTGATTTCAGCTCAGGTCCTGGTCTCAGGGTTATGGGATCAAGCAACATCTCCAGCTCTGGGCTCAGCACAGAGTTGGCTTGAGAGTCCCTCTACAGCCACCCTGCCCTGCTCACGATCTTTCTGTATCTCTCTCTGAAATAAATGAAATCTTCAAAAAGAAGAAGGGGAGAAGAGGAGACGGGGGAGGGGAAGGCATGAGGACCCCTCAGCTGAGACTAATACACTTGGAGTTATCCATTTCTTCTTGCTCTGATGCCATGTCCACCAGACAAGCTCTCGGAGGCTTGCCAAGACCAGCCTAAGGGAGCTGCTGCCCACCTCGTGGATGTCCCATCCTGCCCTTGATGGCACCTGTGGTGAACTAATAAAATGATCTCTTTGTCTTTCCTGTAGCTTGGTCTCTAGGCCAGAAGGTGCTGATTACGAGGCCACAAGTGTACAGGTCTGTCCATATGAGAACTTCAGTTCTCATTGTAACTCCATAAATGGGCATTCTGAAATATGCCTCCTTCTTACGGAAGCTTTTCTCTGAGCTGGACTTTAAGGACAGGAGAAAGGGTTTAGGTCTTCAGAGCAGAAGACGTTTCAACTGTTTTTTGCTTAGATGACTCATTTATGAGCCAATTACTGATGTACCTGTCTTCTATTAGTTTCTACACTATTCTCCCTGCTGAGCAAAAGGGAACGTGGAGATTAAGCTCTTTGAATGCCTTACTCTCCTCCCTCTGCCTGTTCTATTTATTCATTCCTCAAGAAATCTACACACTGTCTGTGATTTTTAATTTGAGGCCATCTTTTATTGTTATAGTTATGTATAATAAAATGCACCAATTTTTAAAGGTAACAACCCAGTGGCTTTTTTTTTAAAGATCTTCTTTATTTATTTGGCAGATGGAGCAAGAGATCACAAGGAGGGGGAGCAGCAGAGGGAGAGGGAGAAGCGGGCTTCCCAATGATCAGGGAGCCCGACTCAGGGCTCAACCCCAGGACCCTGGGATCATAACCTGAGCTGAAGGCAGATACTTAGCAGGCTGAGCCACCCAGGTGCCCCCAGCCCAGTGGATTTGTATACAGGTATAAGTTCTGTGTGACCACCATCCATTCCATATAGAACATTTCTACCTCCATAGAAAAAGCCCTCTTCCTGGTTAATACATCCCTCACCCAGAGACAACCCTACCCTGACATCGATCAACAGCCTTTTTACTTTTACCCATGTTGGTGCATATACAGGAGTAGCATCTCATTACAGTGATGTAATTTTTAACGGAAGTTGTTAAGGTTACAACTAATGTGCTACCTCAGCCTTCAGACTGCTACAAAAGAGGGTTAGTAAGTGGCAAGGATTTGATTGCTTTGATTAAATAATCAAGAAACCCCAATTTTTAAAATTATTTCTGTGGCGATAATTCAAATTATAACCCAAATTATTTCCTCACTTCTATATAAAAAGGAATCTATTGATATATATGTACAATTAAAATTCTGTAATGTTATTACTAACTCAGAAAAAAATAGCATTTGGAGCAAATATTGTATGCCATTCATTCCACAATTATTATGTGGCTTTCCTGCATGCTACAGCAGACAAATGAGACACGACAAGACTTTGTCCTCATGGAGCTTGTGGTCTGCTTTTATAAGAAACCTCTAACTTTAAGTTAATACAGCCACTAATTTAATTTACCTATTTGACAGACTTCCAAGAGACTTTGAAGGCTTTGATGTATCTTCTTTTACCAGTAACTGCTGGTCCTAATTTGGTTGATTGTTCACACCAGTGTTATTATTTGTCAGTTAATGGTACTTTCTCTCCTTCTAACAATAATCAATCAAAACATGAACTTTGTGACCAAATCTTGTTTAATGCGTTCGACACTCCTCTTTTATCATTTCTTTTCCAAGTTTCTTGCCAAACGACCCCCATAGGTCCTCTAAATTTGGCTTTTTTCATTGTAGTTTAAAAAAAACACTTACCACCTTAACCCCAAAATGAGTTCTTAATGTCCTAAACTGACTTGTCTTTTTAAAAGTTTTCCTTCCCTCATACATTACTCAGTAATGCCCCATTTATCATTTTTACCTAATACAAACAATTTTGTAAGTCCTCAGAGGACTCCCTGGGGTGATTTTTAAACCAATAGTCAACTAGGTTATGGGTTAAAGTGGATTTTATGGGCTTCCCCAAGGCTGAAAAACTAATTAAATGAAAGAAGTAGGACTAAACCCTAGCCAGTGAATCTCTCTTGCAGCTTGTAAACATGTGGATTTGCTAATGGGGACATTTGGACACCCAGTGGCCCACAGGAGTCCTCTACAGTCCCAAGAAGTACTGAGCTTTCAAAAAGTGGAAGGCATGAAGCATGGGTGCCAAGGACCAATTTCTGTTAATGTGTTATTTGCCTAAAGCCCCGGGGACAGTAACCGCATTGAATTTGGCCTGACAATTCTAGGTCCTAACTTCGATAAAAATATTCCCAGGTACTTCTTACCACAGGCAATTATTTCATACCTGGACCTGGAAATAAAATTTTTTCTGGAAATCGATTTTTAATTTATTTTATTTTATTTTTTAAAAGATTAATTTTTTAAAGATTTTATCTATTTACTTGAAAGAGAAAAAGAGAGAGAGAGTGAGAGAGCACAAGTGGGGGTCAGGGAGAGGGAGAAGCAGACTCCCCACAAAACAGGGAGCTGGATGATGCAGGGCTTGATCCCAGGACTCCAGGATCAAGACACTTAACTGACGGAGCCACCCAGGTGCCCCAGATTTGAGAGAGAAAGAGAGAGAGAGAGAACACACACAGGGGGCAGGGGAGGAGCAGAGGGAGAAAGAGAATCTCAGGCAGACTCCTTGCTGAACGTGGAGCCTGATGCAAGGCTTGACCTCACGACCCTGTGATCATGAGCTGAGCCAAAATCAAGAGCCAGGTGCTTACCAGCAGAGCCACCCAGAAGCCACTAAAATTAGTTTTTATTAGCATCAAAGTAATACATAGTTATATTTATGAAAATAACAAATCTCCAAGTCTCACTCCCCTAAGATAGATATTCAACAGTTTCTGCTACTTCCCCTGGCATTGATCTCCCCATTTCTTGCTTTATCTTTTTTTTAAAAACCATTATCTACTGACTTCTCACCCTGGTGCATAGGAATTACCTCGCTCAAACACCAAGAACTTATTTTCCCTTCTCCTCATCCCCCCAATATATGGTTATATGACACTATCGTGACTACCTAGATTTGTTTACTAAAGCATACCTTGTTTCTGTTATCCCTTTATTTTTTCCTATAGTTCACAATTGCCTTTTTTTCCATTTGCTTAACCCTGTATGTGCTTAATAAAAATTTTACCCAGTCCACAATAGTCAAACTAAGGAAAGAACCCAGATGTCCATCAACAGATGAATGGATAAAGATGTGGTACACACACACACACACACACACACACACACACACACACACACAGGAATATTATGCGGCCATCAAAAAACATGAAATCTTGCTTTGCAAAGAGATGGATGGGACTAGAGGGTATTATGCTAAGTGAAATAAGTCAATCAGAGAAAGACAATTATCATATGATCTCACTGATATGTGGAATTTAAGAAACAAGGCAGAGATCATAGGCAAAGAGAAAAAAATGAAACAAGATGAAGGAGACAAACCATAAGAAATTCTTAATCATTGGAAACAAACTGAGGGTTGCCAGAGGGCAGGGGAGGTAGAAGGTTGGGGTAACTGGGTGATGGACATTGGGGAGGGTATGTGTTGCAATGAACACTGGGTATTATAGAAGACTCATGAATCAGACCCATACCCCCAAAATAAATATATGTTAATTAATTGAATTTAAATTTAAAAAGGGGGGAAATTCTACCCAAATTCTATGCTACTTGCCATATGCCTATCAGTAAAATTTTCCATTTTTTCAAATATATTATTTTCATTTTTTTCCCTAGATACTTTTCTGCTGGAGACTTTGTCTTTCTGCTCCAAACTGGAAGACTTGTCATCTTCGCTTGCCACAGTTGAAATCCTGGGATTTCACTCTCCATATTGGTAGAGCTACCTCACTTTGTGCCCAGTGGAGGGGGCAATGAAATTTAGTTCATCCTTAGCTTACCAAAGAGTTGCGTCCTGGCAATTGCAACTGGCTAGAGAGAACCCTTCCTGTAATTCATCCTTACAGAAGGGGAGTTGTTTTACAGTTCATACAAACTGTATGAACTTCATTGAGGCAGCCCTTGTATTAGATTCCTGTTTCCTTGATCTGTTGATATCCTCTTTTCATTATCTCTTATATATATATATATATTTTTAAGTGGAGTACATCAGGTACAAAGAAAGTTTTTTGAAACTTTGTAGGTTTTTAAACATCTTTACTCTGCTCTTACACTTGACTGAATGAATTCTGGCTCAGTCTTCAGCTCAGGTCATGATCCTAGGTCCTAGAATTGAGTGCCGTGTGGGGCTCCTTGCTCAATGGGGAGCCTGCTTCTCCCTCTCCTTGTGCTCTCTGTCTCTCTCCCTGACAAATAAATAAATGAGATCTTCAAAAAAATAAAGATGAGTGGGCACCTGGGTGGCTCAGTGGGTTAAGTAAGTCTCTGCCTTCAGCTCAGGTCATGATCTCAGGGTCCTGGGATCGAGCCCCACATCGGGCTCTCTGCTTGGCAGAGAGCCTGCTCCCTCCTCTCTCTCTCTCTACCTACTTGCGATCTGTCTCTGTCAAATAAATAAATAAAATCTTAAAAAAAAAATAAAATAGGGGGGCCTGGGTGGCTCAGTGGGTTAAGCCTCTGGCTTCGGCTCCAGTCATGGTCTCGGGGTCCTGGGATAAAGCCCCGCATCGGGCTCCTTGCTCAGCGGGGAGCCTGCTTCTCCCTCTCCCTCCCCCTCCATCTGCTTACTTGTAATCTCTATCTCTCTGTCAAATAAATAAAATCTTTTAAAAAAAATAAAAATAAAAATAAAATAAATTAAAAAATAAAGATGAAGAATAAAAGACGTCTCCTCCCCAAACCTTGTAAATCACTCCAGAACAAAATAAAACAAAAACAATGAAGAACAAAAACACAAATCTCATCTTTGAAGAAATTGTAAATCCAACTACTCCATACGAGAACGGAAAGCTGATAATGGAGTGGTAACTGAATTAACAGGGTACAGGAAAGTTAAAAATATAAGCACCTGAAGAAGGGAAAACTAATGAGAGAGACTCTAGACAACACCACATAAGACAAGGATGAAAAAAAGTTTGAGTTTTTACAAAAACCATTTACACCAGCACCACTTCAAGCAGTAAGGCAAGTCTCCCTCTGTTCGTTCTTTCTTTCTTTCCTTCTTGTTGTTGTTGTTGTTAAGATTTTATTTATTTATTTGTCAGAGAAGGAGAGACAGCACACAAGCAAGGGGAGCAGCAGGCAGAGGGGGAAGCAGGCTCCCCACTGAGCAGGGAGCCCGATGTAGGACTCCACCCCAGGACCCTGAGATCATGACCTGAACCCAAGGCAGAGGCTCAAACAATCAAGCCACCCAGGTGTCCCTATTTTATTTTAATTCCAGTTAACATACAGAGTTGCATTAGTTTCAGATGTACAATAAAGTAATTCAAGACATCTATACATTTTGTTTTGATTGTTGTATTTTGGAGTCTGGGCCCCAGAAAGGATTCCAGTTGAAGAAATGTCCAATCCCTGCAGTCTGAACACAGTTCATCTCAGCTTTAGGGTGATTTTTAGCAAATGAAATATCACCTTCATTTGAGTAACAGTAATACATGGGAATAAAGAATTGTGCTGCAGAGGGAAATGCAATTAGGATTCTCAAAGCAAGAGGCCATGGATTTCTTACCAAGTCTCCTTACCAAGGCAAAATACCTTTTGTAAAACATATATATTTATTGTGGTTTTCACCTTATAAAATTAATACATTCCCCTTGTAAAAACATTAACATTACAGAAATATGTAATAGAAAATAAAAATCATCCCACTCTCCAGCCCCCAGAAATGACAATTAATAGTTTGGGGTACATTCTCCCAGGGTTGTTGCTGTTTTTTCTATAGAGTAAAAAAATTTAAATTTTTTTCTTAATTTCCTAAATATTATGCGCTTGCTGTAAAAAAAAAAAAATTCAATGGATATAGAAGCATATCAAAACTCTAAGCAAAAATGTTCACCCTTCCACATCCTAATTCATAAAGTTAATTTGATATGTACCTTAATTTCCAGACCTTTTTCTACATCTATACAAAGACATCTATATATTTTGGGTCTTTTGAAAACATAATGAGCTTATTCTGTAACATATTTTTTTCACCAACAATACATCTTAGACCTCTTTCTATGCCTGCTCATGTGGGTTTCTCTTGGCTGTTTGTTTAATAGTTGCACGGTGTTCTGTGGTACTGGATATATCCAGTCCTATTGACTCAATCCATTTTGGTTGTTTCCTTTTCACACATTTGTGCAAGCACATCTAGAGTCCAGCATACTAGTTGTCTAGACTAGTATGCACTCTGGAGTCTAAACTGCCTGGATTGAAAATACCAGTTCCAACTCCGCCATTTTGTAATCTTGGTCAAGTTGCCAAATTTTTTCGTGCCTCAATTTCCCCAGCCGTAAAATGGGAATCCTAACAGATCTTGGTTCATAGGGCGTACTGTAAGAATTAAAGGACACAGATTCTATAAACTTAAGCTTAGCTCATTACTTGGCACACCTAACATTCATTAAACATTAGCTCCTAATTTTTATTATCAATAAATTAATAAATAGCCCCTATTATGATTATCATTACTTTTCAAGAAAGCAAAAACAGGGTAAATTGAGAAAGTACTGATTAGTTAAGAAAATTCTTTCATTACCACCTGGAGACAGGTCAGTTAATGGACATACATTTTCATACATGAAGAATTCTACATTAAACTGTTTACATGAGAAAATCCAAACAATTTGCATTTTATTTTATGCTATTTTTTATTTTTTATTATCTTTAAAGATTTTATTTATTTATTTATTTGACAGATCACAAGTAGGCAGAGAGGCAGGCAGAGAGAGAGAGGAGGAAGCAGGCTCCCCGCTCAGCAGAGAGCCCAGGACCCTGGGATCATGACCTGAGCCGAAGGCAGAGGTTTTAACCCACCGAGCCACCCAGGCGCCCCACAAACAATTTGTATTTTAAATAAGAGTGAACATGTCTTCTGAGGCCCAAAAGGAAAAAGATTAACTGGTAATTAGAAAAATCAATCCCTTAGCTGAAAGTTTTAATAGCATCCTTTGTTCTTTTATCCTAATGTGCTACCTGGCCCTAAGCAGAGCCTAGAGGGATGGCAGGGCCATGAAGGCTCCTGGCAGAGCCCCCACTTAGAACCTCATAGAGACTAGCAGCACCTCAGGGCAGGGCCTGCATCTAGATCATTTTAATATTATGAATATCTTCTCTCTAGGGATTTATAGCTTGGGAAACTATAAGGAAGCTAATAGCTTGGGCAATTTTACAGCTTAGAAACTGAGGCTCAGAGACTGTATCATATAGAATTTCTGGTTCACATCTTTCAGAATCCAAGGCTGGCTGACTGAAGGGAAGGGGATTTTTAGGTCAGGATATTGGGAGCTCACAGAGTGGGAGGGGTGGCAGGACAGCCCGGAACAGAAGCAGACAGGATCCTGCCATTGACAAGGGACAGAGGCAGGAACCAAGTCTAAGAGCAGGAAGGTCTGGCCTGGGCTCTCCCAAGCTTTTCAACACTCAGCTCAGATTCTAATTCCAGAATCTGGAACCGTCTGACTACCAAGTGCTTGAGAATGGGTACTTAGGCCAGCAGCTTCAGCATCACTCGGGAGCTTGTTACAAATGCAGAATCTCAGTCCCCACCCTGGATTTCCTGTATCAGGATCCATATTTCAACAGACTGCCCAGATCTGTGCGTGCCACAATCTGGGAAGCACTGGCAGAGCCCCTAAAGAACATCTCATCTCTGATCAATTTCCCCATGGGAAAGAGGTGATTTCTCAATAGGAAACTTGGGGTACTGCTTGCAGAAGGATGAGGAATGGTCTCTAGTAGATCCATAAAAGTCACCCCTGGAATTCCAGCACCTACTGGTCTCCACACATTGACTCCTCCTATCTATCCTCAGGACGTGTGGATGGAAAGTTCCTGGTGGCAGTAGGGCAGGATTTTTTACTCTAGCTTGGCTTTCTTGGGGGCTTCTGACATCTGAGGGATCTGAGAGAGGCCTCTGCTCTAACACCCTTGATCTTTTTAAACTGATGAATGTTCAAACCTTTGTCCCACTCTTACACAACTTTTTGGACAAAGATGGATTGTTAAACCGGCAGCTACATTCTCGTTTTCTCAGTGGTGCCTCTTTCACAAGAGGGAGGAAACAGATTTATTGCTGTATTAAGGGAATGATAAAGATTAAAGTTTTGTAAGGCCTTGAATCCAGGTGCCAGGGGACAAAGCAAGCACTGGGCTTTGCCAGCACAAAGGCTCTGAACAGTAAAAGCAAGATCTGAATGGCAAAGAAGATCAGTTTCATATCCCTTCATCCGGTGTTGCCTTAATAAGGGGCTTTTACAGGGGAGGCCCTTTTTGGAGATTCTCTCCCCCTCTTGGAGCCCTGCCCCTCTTTTCCCCAGGCCTCTCCTGCATGAGTAGAGCAGACTCACCACGGTCTGTCAGGAACCAGGGCCTGTGGACCGCTATCCTTGGTTCTGAACCAGCATTATGAATTGCAGCAGTAACTCAAAGCCTGGCTGCAAATTTGAGTCAATGGAAGCTTGATAAAGTACTGATGGCAAAGCCCCATCCCCAGATGGTCTGACTCAGTAGGTCTCTGCATCAAACAAAACAACAAAACAAAACAGAAAGAGCATAGGTGAATATCATAGTTGTCCCATGGATTACAGTCTCAAAATCACTCTCCTAGAGTAGGCTTATCATTTCTAAGCCTTTGCAGTGGGCATCTGTTGCTTTTTTCCTGTTAGCTTCATTCCCCCATCTTCTGAAAATGTACCCTGGTTCTTATCAGGAGAGCCATTGCTCTCCATTCTCAGGCTTCAGCAAGGCTGGCTCAGCTCTAGGGCATCTAACTCATCGCAACTTCCTGACCACATTTACTGACTGTAAGATGACCCAGTGTGAATCAAGGATAGAGTTGGAAGATGTGAGGTGAGGTCCTTCATTTTAATAGGGCCAACACAGAGGCAGGTAGAGCTGAGAGTTAGAGGGAAACCGGGTTCAAATGACCTTGTTTGAGCCTCTGAATCAAACGGCTTTCAAGTCAGAAATCCCCCTGGACTTTTCGGATAGGCGAACCAAGACATTCCCTTTGTTGTCTAAAACAGTTTGAGTTGGATTTCTGTTATATATACCCAAATCTGACTACCTTTCTTGGGACTCCGGGGACTCTTATGCCTCCCCTCCTAAGAATTCTCTTCCATAGATTCTGAACCTAGCAGGAGAGGCAGTGTAGAGGAGAAGAAATGGGGCCAGCATGAGAACAAGAAAAAGAAGCTGAGGGTTTGTCAGGGAGGAATGGCTTTAATTTGGACAGTTTTCAAATAATCAGCTAATAATAATGAAACCTCAACCCACCATAGCCTAAAGATCACTTGACAAAAGAAGAGTTAAAAGTATAGATGGGTCCAGGGGACCAGCCAGGACCAATATTGATATACCACTAGCAGAAATGTCCTGGGTTCTTAGGTTGAGTGTCACCAAAATGTTAACAGATTTCCTTGGTTTTATTTTCTCTCTGAAAAACAGTTACTTTTACTCTGTCCCTGATATTTTTAAATTTATGCTACATGGTTTCCATGGCTGATTTCACTGCAGCTTTTTGTGTGACATTTACAATATTTGTCCTCTCTGAGGAGCTGGGGAATGTGAACCCCTCCATCAGCACACTGAGCTCAATTTGCTACCTCCTATGGCACGGCAGGGTAGTGAATGTATATGATATTTACACTCCCAGGAGTATTCGATCCATAACAAAAAATACTGAAAGATCAAAAGGACTTCAGGACTGGAGGTAATAACCCCCAGTGGTATAATTCCAGAGCATCATTTCTCCAAGTAGGAGGTCCATATGGGAGTAGGGAAGCATGACAAAAAATGCCCGTACCCTTTCCATGTGGTCTTGAGAGTATCCCTGTCTGGCTAGGGTAGGAAAAAAGTTCTAATTAGTGGATGTTGAAGTGGGTTAATGTTTGCATTACGGGAGAAGGGAGAATTGCCTGGCAGAGGTAGTGGGACAGAGGTAATTAGATAAGGAGCAAGGGCCCAGATGAGAGACCTCTAGGGAGATCAGAAAAGCCAGGGTAAGACATTTTAACAAAAAGGTATTTTTAGGCATGCAAGATCAGATTGCAGGACAAGCAGATCTAGGCACCTGGGGACGATCATTAAAAATGGCTTGAAAGCCAGTGAGTCTAAGCAGGAAAGTGTTAAGGCAAAGTTACGGTGTTTGAATGACTGTCAAGAGATGTGCAATTTTTAACAAATTCTGAGGATCAGATACCTCAGAGCTATATGCAAAGCCCAGGAAAATTATCTGTCCCTTTTTGGACAAATGTTGCTTCTCTAATATGGTACAAAGTCATTAGATAATGAACATCTTTATTATACTGACCTTTAAGATGTTGTATCTGTAAGTCTAGAGCAGAGGGAGGCAGCAGATTCTGGGGGCTGCTTTTTATCTGATTCTTGGCTTGAGAAGTTGTTATAAGAGAGCTCACCTTTGATTTTTTGTTAAACTACACATTGGTGTTATTTGGATTTTTCCATATATTTCAAAATAAAACAGTAAGAACATTATTCAAGTGATAAGGGAAAATAGTCTGAGTCATTGAGACAGATTGAGGATCAGGGAAGAGGAAGCATTCTCCATGGAGATGTTATTATATGGCCATTAGAAATAGTGTCTGAGGGGTGCCTGGGTGGCTCAGTGGGTTAAGCCGCTGCCTTCGGCTCAGGTCATGATCTCAGGGTCCTGGGATCAAGTCCCGCATCAGGCTCTCTGCTCAGCAGGGAGCCTGCTTCCCTCTCTCTCTGCCTGCCTCTCTGTCTACTTGTGATCTCTGTCTGTCAAATAAATAAATAAAATCTTTAAAAAAAAAAAGAAATAGTGTCTGAAAAGTTCTTATATTAATGATAGGGGGTTAAGTAAGGAGGCTCTGTATATGCAAGTATAATAATATCTATAAAAACATAAAATATGTATATGTACCTGAAAAAGATTGGAAACAGATGTGCTATCACTACACCACTTACAACTAGTCCTTAAATTAAGGAAGATTCCTTTGGTAGGGTACGGGCTTGTTCTGGCACAATAAGTACAGTGTATTAGTTAAGAGGATGCTTAAAGCTTTGGAGATCCCACTTATTAGTTGGGTCTCTTGGACAAACTGCTTAACCTCTATTATATTAGCTGTTATAATAATGCTGTTGGGGAAATGGGTTCCAGGCAATATGTATAGTCAGTCTACTTAAAATCTCCCTACCCTGCCACCATGGCTTAGGGAGATCTGATTTATTAGGCCCACTCCAGCCCAACATTGAGGAAGTTTTCAACAATCTGAATCTTTGTTCTTACTTTGTATGAGGCTAGAGAGGACTGTGAAGGGTTCTAAACCCCCTTGGAATCATGGCTTGCTGTTCTCATCTGTTGTTTGTTTGTTTTGTTTTGTAATGATGTCATTTGGTCTTATGGGGGAAGTTGGGGGGGGTGAGTTGGGGCTCATGCCATGCCCTGGGACATTAAGATATACCTCACTGGAGCCTGCCTACCCAGCTCCCTGTCCCACAGGCATCAGGGCTGGTTGGCAAGGAGCAAATTCCATTGACTTTGATCCTACTTGGGGAGACAATCTTTGGCAATACCAGAAATCAAAACCTTTCTCTTGGCAGATCAACAGTATAGAAATATTTTGGACCTATCAATTTTTTTAAGAGATTTTATTTATTTGAAAGTGAGAGAGAGCATGAGCAGGGGGGAAAAGCAGATGGAGAGGGAGAGGCAGACTCCCCACTGAGCAGAGAGCCCGATGTGGGGCTCGATCCCAAGACCCTGGCATTATGACCAAAAGCAGATGCCTAACTGACTGAGGACCCAGGTGCCCCAGACATATCAAATCTTTAAAACCATTTTTTTCTCTCTGAACTTTGATAATTAATATGATCCATGGTTGTCTTTTGGAAGTAAAGAACATTTATGATGAGATTTAGCAGAGAAAAATTCCCAGAGTATAGGCCAAGTGCCTTTCATGTTTCCTCAGTCTATCCTAAGTTAGAGGAACACAATCAGAACTTTAAAAGTATTCTAAAATACCACCTTTGGAAGTTGTCTTGGAGATTTGCTGAGAACAGAGAGGCAGCCTGGGACTTGGGTTCTAGTGCTGTAGCCAACCATCTGTATAATTCAGGACATACTCAAGGCCTAACTTTCCACTTTAGAATGGATTTGTTCTAGTCCACAATCTTCCAGATATAAAAAAATCAAGGTTTATTCAAATTGCACCAGGTCAAATGTGCGTGTGCAGATAGTGAGTGGGAAGGTGGAGACATCACACAGAAGCCAAGCACGGGAAGTGTGGTAAAGCAGGGCTTCGTGGGAACATTTTCTGTCTCTCTTGGCGGCAGCGTGAGCATGTCTCTTGGATGGTTTGTGTTTCTCCTGCATTCTTCCATTCTTTTCTCTCAGAGCCCCTCATCTTCCAGTTTGAGTGTCCCACAACTAACAATATTGCTTTCAGTCTCTTAAATTACTCCAGAGCAGAACATTTGATTGTTTTGTGTCCATCAGGGCAAGGATATATTAAGGTATAAAATATTAGCTGGTCTTTGAAATAGCTATTTGAGTAAAGTATCCATCCCTAATCCAGTGGACTGTGTTTGGGGGTAGATGGGTTCAGATCCCGGGTGAGGTTTGGTTGGCACAGGCAGTTAATTCTATCTTGTGCTGAAATGATAGAGCCCCCTCTGACAAGGAGCACATGACATAATTGTGAAATTGCTTCAGAAATTGTCAACTGTAGGGGCACTTGAGTGGCTCAGGTGGTTGAGCGCCCACCTCTTGGTTTCAGCTCAGGTCACGATCTCAGGGCTATAAGATCAAGCCTGGCATGAGGCTCTGCACTCAGCAGGAGTCTCTCCCTCTGCCCCTCCCCCAGCTTGTGCTCACTCACTCTCTCGCATTCTCTCTATAAAAAATAAATACACCTTTAAAAAATTGTCAAGTGTACATTTAAGATGTTTTAATTATTATTCTAAATTATTAGGGGACTGAAAACAGAACAAAGAAAGAGTCAAGAGATGACTTGAAAGGGACGCCTGGGTGGCTCAGTTGGTTAAGCGGCTGCCTTCGGCTCAGGTCATGATCCCAGCGTCCTGGGATCGAGTCCCACATCGGGCTCCTTGCTCCGCAGGGAGCCTGCTTCTCCCTCTGCCACTCTGTCTGCCTGTGCTCGCTCTCTCTCTCTCTCTGACAAATAAATAAATAAAATCTTAAAAAAAAAAAAAAAAAAAAAAAAAAAGAGATGACTTGAAGGAGCTCCCAATGGCCAAATCTGGTATCATTTGAGCAATGAAATTAATAACAATAGTGGTAGATTATTGCTTACAGTAAAATATAAGTCCTTGTTGATATAGTTGGATAAACTTTAAATTGCAGGAAAAGTAAAAGTTTTTCCATAGACTTCCAGTTAAAAAATGTACAAGGGATGATTGAAATAGAAAATTACCACTTGGCAAATACCACAGTAATAACTGTTGCAAGCAAGGATTATCAATGGGTGCTAAAATCTGTGGATAAATGTATGATAGAAACAGGATATTTACATAGTCTTAAAGTATCTTTCTACAAGATACTTATTAATTGCAAAGGGGAAAATAGTCACTTTACAGTGGAGAAATCTGGCAGAGACCACTTAATTAACAGCTCAAAGTGAGCATCACTAGTAATGGTTCTGATAGGATGCAATGAGAAGGACACAAAGTGACTTCTGTGGTATTCTTTTTAAAAAATGTGTAACCTGAATGTAACCATGAGGAAACATCAAATAAACTCAAATTGAAAGATAACCCTATAAATCATTGGACAGGGCTTTTGAAAAATGTCAAGGTCATGAAAGACAAAAAAAGTCTGAGAAATTCTTCAAGACTGGAGAAAATAAGGAGACATGAAAACTAAATGCAATGTATAATCCTGAATTTGATCCTGGGCCAGAAAAATATAATTCAAGAGATCATCTGAAACACTTAAATAAGGTCAGATTACGAATAGTGTTGTGTCAATACTAATTTCCTGGTTTTGATAATTGCTTTGTGGTTATAGATGATGTTAGCATATAGGGGAGCTATAGAAAGGGTATGCAGGAATTTTTGTATTACTTACATAATTTTATTTTTTAAGATTTTTTAAATCAATCTCTATACCCAATGTGGGGCTCAAACTTACACCCCGAGACCAAGAGTTGCACATTCCACTAAGCCAGCTAGACAACCCTACAATTTTATTTTTAAGCCTGAAATTATTTCAAAGTTCAAAGATGTTCAAAGTTTTTTAAAAAGTTACTTCTTGTGCAAAAAAAGGGATACATACACTCAATTCTTGAACCTACAGAGAATACGTCTTAAAGAAAATGCAAAAATTGGTAAGCTTGGTTGCCACTGGATTGGGGAACAGGGAACCTGACAGGGTTGGAAGAAAGACTCTTCACAATATAGATTCATTTTTGGGGTACTGTTTGAGATTTTTAAAGTTATTATGTGTGCGTTATCACTAAAATATCATTAAACTACCAAAGTCAGTTTGTCCTGTGAAATCTGGATTCATTTCACCAAGGCTTAGTTGGTCCAGATACACCCTTTTCAAGATGCTTCTTACCCACTGTCCCTATCTCTTTAAGCTAAGGACATAAGCTGATGTGATTAGATTTCTTCCCAAACCCATATCCCCATGGAAATTGAGGAGATACAGACCAAGGAGGAAAAAAAGCAAAGAAAGAAGTGAAGAATATTTATATGCAATTATTTGAAACTCTTTAGGTCACTTTTCAATTTCTCTTTATGTTCCATGAAGGTTTTTTAAAAAATGCTAAATGGATAATTCTGCATTAAAGAGCATAAGTTTTACTACTAAAACCAAATAAAAAGCCCCCGTTAGTGTTAGGCAGCATCTGGATAGCTAGGACAAATAAAAAATGTAAAAGTCTTTCCTTTTGTGCTTTAAAATCTTGCTGGTGGAAGCAAAGCCTTTTTGAGAGAAGTTTGGCCACGGGTATTAAAAACTTGAAGATGTGCAGAAATGAGATTTCCAGCTAGGACAGTATGAAGAAGTACACAAATCTTCCCTCCCAAAACATAAGAATAAAACTGACTGGACAAAATTATCAAAATCAAATCATGCCAAGGCTGTGGAGACGATCCAAAGGCAAACAGCAAATTGAGAAATATTTGTTCCTAACCTTGTGTAAGAACACCCAGGCATCTGCTTCCAGCCCACCACCCAGCTCGCAGCTACGTTGTTTCAAGCAGGGCGGAGGGCTTGGCTGCAAGTAGGGGCGCCGGGATTTGCTAGGGAGAAAGGAAAGTCCAGGACTGAGAACATTGTTAAGGAAAGCAGCGAGCTCCAGAGAAAATGAACATAATGTGAAGCTTTAGCAGCCTTAGGCTGTGGTCCCAGTGGGGGCGAGCGCTGGATCAGCCAGAAATTTCATAGGTCTTCCTATGGAAATAGTAGGGCAATAAAAGGTCAACCTAAGATTTCTGGGTCCCTGTGGTTGGCTGGGAAACTACACGCATGCTCAGGAAAACAAGAGAGGACACTGCGGAATGGAAAAGCCAAGACAGACTTCAGAACTGAGTGCCGGCCCTGTCCCATCCACTGACCTAACAGTGAAGAGTGAAAGTTTTACAAGTTCCCGGATGTCTGGGTGGCTCAGTCGGTTAAGCATCTGCCTTCAGCTCAGGTCATGATCCCAGAGTCCTGGGATCCAGCCCCCTGGGATCCAGCTCCCTGCTTAGCAGGAGTCTGTTTCTCCCTCTCCCTCTGCTGCTTCCCCCTGCTTGTTCTCTCTCTCTCTCTCTCTCTCTCTCTCTCAAATATATATATTTTTTCTTTCAAGTCTTACGAACTCAAGGTGTTTAAACATAATGTCTGACTGAATCAATGGCTAACGGCTAAGTTACGTAGACACAGGGGTTCCCTTAGAAAGTCAGGCGAAAACTAAGAATAAAAACAGAGTGGAGACATCAGTGGCTGTATGCTGTAAGGGAAACAGATTCTGCAGATTAATTTCAAGGAAGTAACTAAAACCAAACCAAAACAAAACACAACAAAGAAATAAACTTAAAAGAAGCGCTCAGGAGGGGCACCTGGCTGGCTCCATCAGTGGAGCAAGCGACTCTTTTTTTCCCCCAAGATGTTACTTACTTATTTGGGAGAGAGCAAGAGACAGAGAGCTCACAGAGGGAGAGGGAGACACAGGCTTTCTACTGAGTGGGGAGCCTGAGGCAGGGCTCCACCCCAGGACCCTGCGATCATGACCTGAGCAGAAGGCAGACACTTAGCTGACTGGACTGAGCCATCCAGATGCCCCAGCATGAGACTCTTGATCTTGGGGTCATGTGTTCAAACCCCACATTGGGCATGGAGCCTACTTAAAATTAAAATTAAAAAAAAAAAAAAGCATTTAAAAGAAGTGCCCAGGGAGAAAAAAAATCAGAATCTCTAAGTGTTATAATATATTAAATGTTCTTTAGCTTTTGATGAGAGAGAGACATAGAGAAACAGGAAAATATACTCCACACTAAGAAAGGAGAAGTTCTTAATAGAAACTCTAAATAAGCCCAAATGTTGATAATAGCAAACAAAGATTTCAAAGCAAGGATTTTAAATATGCTCAAAGTATTAAAGAAGACTATTTAAAGAATTAAAAGAAAATATAAAGACAATAATTCAGGGAATAGGGACTATCAATCAAAAATATCAACTAGATTAAAACAAAACAAATGGAAATTCTAGAGTTGAAAAGTAAAATAACCAAAATGAAAATTTTGGTTCAATGGATAGATTCAACAACAGATTTGAGAGGGCAGGAGGAAGAATCCGTGAACCAAAAGATAGGTCAGTAAAAACTAACCAAACTGATGAACAAAGATGGGGGCAGGGAGGATGAAGAAACATGAATGGAGCCTCAAGAACCTGTAGGAAAAACTCCAAACAAACCAACTATGGGTAATGAGAGTCCCAGCAGGGGTAGAGAGAAAGACATAAAAAATATTTGAAGAGGGGCGCCTGTGTGGCTCAGTGGGTTAAAGCCTCTGCCTCTGGCTCAGGTCATGATCCCAGGGTCCTGGGATCGAGCCCCACATCAGGCTCTCTGCTCAGCAGGGAGCCTGCTTCCCCCTCTCTCTCTCTGCCTGCCTCTCTGCCTACTTGTGATCTCTGTCAAATAAATAAAAATATTTTTAAAATTTTTTGAAGAAATAATTACCAAAATTATCCAAATTTTATGAAAAGTTTAACAAACCTCAAAATAAACAAACAAAAAATCCATATCTACACACATCATAGTCAAATTGCTCAAAGCCAAAACAAAGAGAAAATGTTGAAAGTAACAAAAGAAAAAAGACTACGTACAGAGGAACCACAACACACCATCAGAAACAAGGTCAAAAGGCAGTGAGTTACCATAAAGTACTAAAAAGAAGTCAACAAATTAGAGATTCAGCAAAATTATTCTTTAAAAATGAAAACAAAAGGAAGATATTCCCAAAGAGAGAACATTGGGGAGAGTTTGTTGCTGGTAGACCTGCTTTTTAAGAAATACAAAAGGAAGTCCTTCAGGCTGATGGGACATCACACGGGTAGTAACTTGAATCCACAAGAGCAAATGAAGAACTCCCCAAATGGTAAATATATGGGCAAATTTAAAAGTGTATAAATATAAATGCCTTTCTGTTCTCCTAATTTCTTATAAAATATGATTATATAATTAAAAAACCATTGAATTATACACTTTGAACATGAAAACTTCATGGGACATAAATTATACCTCAATAAAATTATCCAAGAAATATAAAAATATGTAAAAAATACATAAATAAGGGGCGCCTGGGTGGCTCAGTAATTTAAGCCTCTGCCTTCAACTCAGGTCGTGATCTCAGGGTCCTGGGATCCAGCCCCGCATGGGGCTCTCTGCTCAGCAGGGAGCCTGCTTCCCCCTCCCCCTCTGCCTGCCTCTCTGCCTACTTGTGATCTGTCAAATAAATAAATAAAATCTTAAAAAATACATAAATAAAATAAAAACACTATATTGTTGGATTCATAATACAGATTTATATTAAAAATGACAACTGGGGCGCCTGGGTGGCTCAGTGGGTTAAAGCCTCTGCCTTCTGCTCAGGTCCTGATCCCGGGGTCCTGGGATCAAGCCCCGCATCGGGCTCTCTGCTCAGAGGGGAGCCTGCTTCCCCCCTCTCTTTATGCCTGCTTCTCTGCCTACTTGTGATCTCTGTCTGTCAAATAAATAAATAAAATCTTTAAAAAAATAAATAAAAGTAAAAATGACGACAATAACACAAAGGAGGGAGAGGAAATGGAGCTTTACTGGAATAAAGTTTCTTTTTTTTTTTTCTTTTAAAGGTTTATTTATTTGGCAGAGAGAGAAAGAGCATGAGCATAAGCAGGGGGAGCGGGAGAGGAAGAAGCAGGGTCCCCGCTGAGCATGGAGCTTGATGCAGGGCTCCATCCCAGGACCCCAGGATCATGACCTGAGCAGAAGGCAGGTGTTTAACTGACTGAGCCGCCCAGGCATCCCTGGAATAAAGTTTCTATATTTTGGCAGAATTAAGTCAGTATTGATTATAAGTAGATTGTGATACATTAAGATATGTATTGTAGTTGTTAGCATAATTGACATTTCAGGCCAGATAATTTTTCCTTTGTGGTAGGCTGTTCTTTGCATTGTAAGATATTTAGCATCATCCCTGCCTCCTCCTGCTAGTAGCATTCTCCCATTCCCCTCCCCCAGTTGTGGCAAATAAAAAGGTCTCTAGATATTTCGAAATGTCCAGGTTGAGAGAGGAAACCATCCCTAGCTGGGAAACCATTGTCCTAGAGCACTAGATTTTAAAAACTGAAAGGAAAGGGGAACCTGGGTGGCTCCGTGGGTTAAGTTTCTGCCTTCAGCTCAGGTCATGATCTCAGGGTCCTGCGATGGAGCCCCACATTGGGCTCTCTGCTCAGCAGGGAGCCTGCCTCCCCACCTCTCTGCCTGCCTCTCTGCCTACTTGTGATCTCTCTGTGTCAAATAAATAGATAAAATCTTAAAAAAAAAAAAAACTGAAAGGGAAATAAAAGTCAACAGAAGAATTAAAATGATATGATACACCAAAAATACTTACTACAAAAGTCCAAAAATGAGCAAGACAAAATACATACAAAAAACATATAGTAAAGTGACTGATTATAAATTCAACTATATTAATAACTACATTAAATATGAATAGGCTAAATATCCCAATCAAAAGGCCAGAATTCTCAGATTGGATTAAAAAAAAAAAAAAAGATCAACTCTGCACTCCATAGAAGAGACACAGTTTTAAAGACACAAATAATTTGAAAGTAAAAGGATAGAAAAAGATACACCATGCAAACAGCATTCAAAAGAAAACTGGAACAGGTGTATTAAGGCCAAACAAAAGGAACTTTAAGTTAAGAAATACTAGAAGCAAAGGAAGACATATTGTAATAATAAAAGGGTCACTACATCGAGAAGATAGAATGATTATAATTGTTTAGAAACCTAATACTAGAGACTCAAAATAGGTGGGGGGGGGGGGGGAGCTGACAACTGAAACCAGAACTAGAACAACTAGACAGGATGTCAGGAAGGATACACAGCCCACTCCAGCTCCAACTGACAATTATAGAATACTCCACTCAACAACAGCAGAATATAAATTCTTTTCAAGCACAGTTAGAACATCCTCCAGGAGAAAAACAACAGTATAAAAAAAAGCAAAGCTCAATAAATACAAAAGGATTGAAATCACAGGAATTAGGTTTTTCGACCACAGCAGAACGAAGTAAAAAAGCTAACACGATAGAAAATTTAGCCATTCCACAGATAGTTGGAAATTAAACACTGTGCTTTTAAAAAACTCACAAAGGAAACCTTTCTTCAAGGGTCACTGCGTGTGTAACAATTTCCTTGGCCAGTGAGCCATTGATCCGGGACTCGCACAGAGGTCTCTCCCAGCCCAGAGACCAGAGCCCTGAGCACTTTGGTTCCCTAAGGAGGGTCAGGTCTTAACATGCAAGTGAAGATCCCATAAGAGGATTCTGTTTTTCCTCCTCTTCCCAGTAAGACTGGCTTATTAACGACAAAAAGAAACCCCTGTGAGGGTGCTTGGGAACCTCTGCTTTCCGGAGAAATTCAGGATTGCTTTTTTCCCAAGGAGAAAGCTAGAGATGGCAGAAAAGAATGTACTGTCCTATTTCATGGAATGTTCCAATTCACAAGAAATAATATTATTCCATTAGAGCCTAGCTTTCAAAATGCCTCCTATCAGAGAATGAATTATTGAGCTATGTGTTCAAACCATACTTCAGAAGCACCCATTCATAATACATCACAATATTCTCAGACTGAGAATGTGGGTCATCTGGGCATTTTCCTTGCCCTGCTTTTCTCTGCAGCTTTGCTTGCCCAAGCCAGCTCGCTAAGCGCCAGCAGTGCATGTCCTCATTCAGAGCGAGAGGCATAGGCCCCCATTACACGCACTGACAGAGTCAGGATAGGACAATCTTCACCTCTAGCCCCCTTGATTAGAGCCCAGCAGGTTATGCAGCTTAGGAGCTCGGGCTTTGGAGTGAGACGCACGGGGTTTGAGCACTGGGTTTGAGTTCTGGCAGTTCGGGCTATGTGCCCCCGGGCAGCATATCACTTAACCTCTTCGAGCCCGTTTCCTGTTCATCTGCAAGACAGGGATGAAATCTGCCTTCTCGGGCTGCAGTGTTGAGAAGGGGAGGATGTGTGTCAAGTGCTTAGAAGAGGGCTAATAAATGATTAGTAAGAGCTGTGCCTCCCGTGGGGCAAAATTGGGAGCAGGGCTTTGATTTCTGGATTCCTAGTGCAGCGGTTGGAGCGCCTTGTCTCCCCCTCCCCCCTCCCAGCACTGTTAATCTCCGCCTTTCCAGTGGCTCAGTCTCCAAATCTTGAAGCCTTTTTCTTTTACTCCCCACAGCTAATCATCAGCAAATCCCGCTCGCTCTCCTCCCCGAATACATCTCTTCCATCCAGAATCCAACAACATCTCACCACCCTGCCGGCCCCACCGGCCCAAGTCAAATCTAAGGCGCCATCTTCCTTGGCTTCCTGACCGGCCTCGCTGCTCTGCCCCTGCTCCCTCGCAGACCAGCAACCAGAGGGCGCTTAATAAAATGTGATGTCACTGTCTGCTTGGGCTCAAAGCTCTCAGAAGAAAACAGTTTGACAGTTCCGGAACCTGTGGCCAAGGTGCCTCCCAAGGCCATGGTGGTTCCTTGACCCAGAAGGAAAGGGAGAGACTACCAGTCCAGGGAGGAAGCTGGGCTTGAGCCAGAGGCCTAGATCACCGGCCACTTTCCCTGCCCAAGAGCAGCACTTAACTTCCCCCAGGCCTCCAGAGGCCAGACGCCGAACCATAACACAGACTTAAAGACCAGGAGGGAGCAACGGACTTACCTTACTTCTTCCGAAGCTTCTGCTCCTCCAACTCTGGTATCCTCGGCAACAGCTGCCCTTCTCTCCCCAAAAGGGAAGAGGAGATGATGGGAAACCAGCTTCACCAGTCTCCTATGAACCAACAGGCCAATTTAATCAAAGCCCACAGCATGCAGTCCTGCCCAAACGACTGGCTTCACCTGTTTCAGGGCCATTGTTTCTGCTTCTTTTTTTTTTTTTAACAGCTCCACTGAGGTGCACTTGACATATTAAAAAGTTGCTCACATTTAATATACAACTTGATGAGTGTGGGCATATGGGGACACCCACGAAACTGTCACCGCAAAGTAATAGACATACCATCACCTTGTGTCCCTTTGTTTTGCTTTTGTGATAAGAACTCTTAACACAGGATCCACCCTCTTAACAAATTTGTAAGTGTGTAACACAGCAAGCTCTATGTCCCAGCTCTGGAACGAATTCACCTTGCAGAAGTGAAACATTACTGACTGAACGAAAACTCCTCATTCCGTACCCTGCCCGTCCCAGCCTCTGGTAACCACCACCGCACTCTCGGATTCTATCACTTTGGCTACTTTTTATTTTTTATTATTTTTTTTAAAGATTTATTTATTTGACAGACAGAGATCACAAGTAGGCGGAGAGAGAGAGAGGGAAGCAGGCTCCCTGATGAGCAGAGAGCCTGATGCGGGGCTCAATCCCAGGACCCTGGGATCATGACCTGAGCTGAAGGCAGAGGCTTTAACCCACCGAGCCACCCAGGCACCCCCTTGACTACTTTTTAGATACCTCAGTAAGTGGAGTCATTCAGGATTTGTCCTGTGACTGGTGGTTTTTTTTTTTTTTTTAAGTAATAGTTTTTATTTATTTTCTTAGTTAGGCTCCATGCCAAATGTGGGCTTGAACTTATGACCCTGAGATTGAGAGTCACGTGCTCTACTGACTGAGCCGGCCAGGTGCCCCAGTGACTGGCTCATTTCACGTAGCATAATGTCCACAGGCTCAGCTGTGGACTCTCAAAGGGGTGTCTGTGCTCCCATGTTCATTGCAGCACTATTCACAACAGCCAATGTATGGAGTCCATTTAAATGTCTATCAGTAGAGGAATAAATAAAGAAAATATGGTATATACATACAGTGGACTATTATTCAGCCTTAAAAAGAAATACCATGGGCTTTTTTTTTTTTTCCTTAAAGATATATTTATTTGAGACAGAGAGCAGGAGCAGGAGGGGAAAGGGAGAGGAAGAGAGAATTCAAAGCAGACTCGGTGCTCAGCATGGAACCTGATGCAGGGCTTGATCTCACAACCCTGAGATCACAACCCAAGCTAAAACCAAGCGTTGGACAGTTAACCGACTGTGAGACCCAAGCACCCCTCATACCATGGACTTCTGAGAGCAGGGCAAGCTGCTTTGAAGGAAGGAAGGACAGGCAGGCTAACAAATAGGGCACAGAAAGACTGAAACATTCATCTCATCGGCAGGGCGGGGAGTAGGGTGGAGTGAGGACTGGGTTACTTTTGAGTTGGAGATATGGTACAAAGGAACACAGGGAAGGGGAGTGTTAAGGGTCCAGAGAAAAAATAGGAGCAACTAAGGATTTTAGAAGTTCTCTCTGCTCTAAAAAATTGATGAGCCTTGTAACAAGTTTTCCTCATAGTTTAGTTATTGCAACATAAGCAATCACCCCAACTCTGTGACTTAAAATAGTAAGAGTTTATCACTGCCCACAAGTCTGAGGTCATTTGGGTGGTTCTTTTGTTTTTGACGGGGCTCATTTCTGCAACCATTATCAGCTGTGAGATCTGCTGCTTGTGGCTGTGTTTTCTCCCGCCTTTGGGCAGGTTTGCACGCTGGTTTAGGATGGATCACGAGCCTTGCAGGCTGGTTTAGATTGGTTTAGGATGGGCTGCCTCCCATGTGCTCCATTATCCTCTCTGGAAGGAGGTGAGAGACACCTGAGAGAGCACACACGAACGTAACAGCTCTGCAGACACAGGTGTGACATTGACATACCTGTGACTTCCACCACATTCTATTGGCCAAAGCAACTTGGGAGGCCAAACTCAAGAGTCATTATGGAAGGCTGCTACCCAAGGTGCGGATACAGAGAGGTGAAACATTGGGGCCATAATCAATCTATCATACCATGCCAGCCCCAACCTCGAGTATGCTACCTCATTGTCAAAGAGGCCCCCCCAAAACCAGCAGAATGAGTGATTAAGACATTGGGATGCACCAGACTTGAATTCACACCTACTTGTGTGTCTGTGTTTGGGCAAGTTGCTTAACCACTTTGGCCTTAGGTTCCTCATCGGTGAAATGAAGATAATAATCTCTCTCCCTTAGGGCTATGAATATGAAATGATGTGAATTATGAAAAGACTCTCCCTGGCCCATAACAAGTGCTCCAGGATTGATAGCAGGTGTAGGAATATGCAAGACTTACAGCCTGGCTCTGTCACAGTGGGGGATCCCAGGGAAGCCCTGGGTACCCCCTCTTCCCTCCAGGCTGTAAGTGCGATGTGGAACATGAGCAGGAGCCTGGGAGAGAGAAGATAAGGGGGCGGAGCGGGGAGGGTCAGTGCGGAGCTATCCTCTGTGCAGGGCCTCAAGAGGCACTTGAAGAAAGTCACGATAGCCCGGCAGCCCCAGCATCTGCAAACCTTTGTCAACCCTGGAGGTGAACACAGCTGACTCTCTCCAAGAACAGGGAGGAAGCCATTCGTTAATTCATCAGGTCAGGTCAACTACTCCAGGAAGATGGTCTTTTGTTGTTTTCACCTAAGAGTGAAGGGGTTGTGGCCTCTCACTTGACTTGGTTTCTGCACAACTGTGTGTGTTTGTGCATGAGAGACAGAGACATAGATTCCCTGAGAAGAATTTTATTTAACAACAAAGCTAAAAGGAACCAACAGACTACTTGATTTACCCTCCTCATGTGACTGATGAGCAAACTGAGGCCACTGAGGCCAAATGGCTCGTCCTAGTTCAGCCTGTCCGTGGGCCTGGACTAGAACCTAGGTGTCCTGCTTCCCTTGATACCAACTATGGGTTCAGGTTTCCAGAACCAGCCTCAAGTTGAAGAATTGCTTGAAGGAAACACAGAACTCATTGAAAGCTATTACACTCATAGTTACAGTTTATTTCAGGGAAAGGATACAGATCAAAATTACACAACAGAAGAGACACATAGGGTAGAGTCTGAGAGGTTCCAGGTGTGAAGCTTCCGTTGTCCTCAGAATGCATTACCTTCCTGGTATGGATATCAGTGTGTGGCCGTATGCACAGAGTCTGGCCAACCAGGGAAGCTCAGCCACGCTTCAGTGTCGAGACTTTCTATTGGGAGCTTATTACATAAGTATGAGTGACTAATTGCCCAGGAGATGTGAGCTCAGATTCCCACCCCACTCCACTCCCGGGAGGTCAGGTTCATTACACCTGGCCTAAGCAGCCTACCATGAGTCACCTCAGCATAAACTATCAGGGGTGGGGTACACAGCTTTCCATGAATAACCCTTGGGAAATCCCAAGGGTTTAAAGTTTATCTCCCAGGAACCGGGAACAAAAGCCAGACCTCTTTGGCCAAGGCCAAATTCCTTATACATATCCATCACCTGCTTATGCCCTATAAAGGCAGTTACGGTTAATGTAATACCTTTACTGAGAGCGTACTGGGTGCCAGACCCTATACATATACTTTGTCTAATTGCTGTAACAATTCCGTGAAGTTGGTATTGGGCCCATTTCACAGATAAGAAAATTGAAGTTCATGAAGTTGTCCAGTTTTAGAGCTGGAAAGTTACAGATCTGACCAACGTGACACAGCATACTCTTTGGGCTATTGAGCCCATGCTGCCAACTTTGTTCATTCATTCATTCCACATTTATTCAAGCCTACTAGGTGCTAAAGAATTAGTGAAGAAGAAAACAAAAATCCTACTCTCTTAAAGCTGATGTTCAATTGGGAGAAATAGACAATAAGCAAATAAATATGTAAAATGTATAGTATTTCAGTTGGTCATATTGCCACGGAAACAATTTAAAGCAATGTACATATTTGGGACCTTAATTCAAACATATCAACTAGAATAAGACATTTCTGAGACAACTGAGAAATTTGATTATGGGCTAACATTGTATGATACTATTAATTTTGTTGGATTTGATAATGGTGTGGTGACTGTTCCCCCAAAAAGTACTTATTTATTAAAGATGCAGACTGATGTGTTTATGGACAAAATAAGATTGTAAAAATGATGCTAATTATTGATGCTGAATAATAGATACATGAGGAAAAGCCTTTATACTATTCTAATTTTGTGTGTGTTTGAAAAGTTTGTTGGTAGAAAGTTGTTTTGTTTTGTTTTTTTGGTAGAAAGTTTTTTAAAGTGATGGATAAAGGTGGCAGATACAATGTATGAAGGGTATTGTGGAGACCAAATATGTAAGTCAGGGAAGGCTTCACCAAGAAGGGGACAGTGGAGCAAAGACTTGAAAGAGATGGGGAAGAGATCCATGTGGATCTCTGGGAAAGAACATTCCAGGCAGAAGTGGAAACTAGTGTAAAGTGAGAGTGTGCTTGGCAGAGCATGTTCAAAGAACAAGAAGTCAATGGCGGGAAAGGGATGACCAATGGGTAAAACAGCAGGAGATGGCATCAGAGAGCAACAGGGATGAGTGGGGAGGAAAGACCATATCTGACAAAGAATCTATACCCAAGCTATATAAAAATACTTAGGAACCAATAAGAAAAATGCAGGCAACCCAATAGGAAAATGGGTAGAGGACTTGAACTAGCACTTCACAGAAAAGAAAATGGCCAGTGAGCATATGCAAAGGTGCTCTACTTCATTAATCATCAGGGAAATGCAAATTAAAACCACAATGCTACACCACCACACACCCACAGAAAGGTTAAAATTAAAAGGCAGGCAACACTAGGAGTTAGTACTGATGCAAGTGTAAATTGGTACAAATCGTAGTGTGTACTGAAACTGAAGGTACGCATACCTTTTAGGCAATCAGTCCCATTTCTCGGTATTATCCAACAGAAAACCATGTAAATGTTCACCAAAGACTGGAACAAGAATGTTCAGAGCAGCACCATCCTTAACACCCGACAACTGTGGATGACCCAAACGCCCAGGAACAGCAAAACAAAGAAACCAGGGGCGATTCCACCACATTTAGAATGACAAAGTCAACCAGGTAGATGAATCACACAAAAACAGTGAGCAAAGGAAGCAGACACAAAGAATACTGTGATTCCCTTTATGTAAAGTTCAAAAACAGGCAAAACTAATCTATGCTGTCAGAAGACAGATCATGGGTCACGACTGCAGAGAAAGGAACTGGAAAGGAGGATGGGGGTTAAGGACGGACTGGTGACATCCTGTTTCCTGACCTGGATGCTAGTTAAGTACATGTGTTCGATGTGTGGACAGCCACCGGGCTGCACACTGATGATGTGTGCACTTTTCTGTGTATTATGCTTCAGTAAAATGATTTTTAAAAATCACTCAGGGGCATCTTGCTTCCCTCCTCCGTGGTGAGCAATGATAGGTCCTCCACGCAGACTCCCCTCTCCTCCATCCCACACTGAGTGAGAGCAACACCAAGCATGGGGATTGTTGTCTGAAAAAAAGAGAAGACATGCCTTCTCAGCTCACAGCTGCAACCTCTAGGGTTCCAGACGCTGAAACTGGCATGGCGAGTTCTCTGGCTCCTGGGTGAGGATCTACTCCACAAAGAAACAGGGCAAAACTGTAAACGAGAAATGAAAATGTGAGGACAGTCTCTTCCCCTCAGCATCACGAATGTTGATGAGGAGACTTATTGTATCTTATCCAACAGAACATTCTTACAGAGGATCATGATGCCAGTAAGTTGTGGCATCATTTTGAGATCATTTAAAGAAAAAAGGATTGAGTATTTTCAACATAGACATTATAAGCTCTTTGAGAGCCAAAATGAGTACAGTTTTTCAATCTAGAAATTAAAAGGCACTGAAGCATCCTGCAGGTTTTAATTTCTAATAAGATAAATATCGGTAGCTATAACCCATATAAACAAAAAGCTCTTTGGGGTCTCAATTTTGAGAGAGTAAAGGGTGTCCCTTGGGACCAGAAAGTGATAAGACCACTGTGGAAAATCCTCACCCAACCTGTTGATAGGTCTGTTTCTTCCTATGACCTCATACGGAGCTATTGTTCTAGAACTCCAACCACCGAAGGAATCTCTGGCTGCGCCTAGGCTACCATTCCTTGAAGCTCAGGAAGCTGCTTTTCAGTGACCTGAAGGACTTTGACCAAGGTTAGCTTGTTTCCTCCTTGGCACTTTGGTCTATTTTGGTTGTTGGGTTGTTTTTCCTTTTTTCTTTTTCTCATTTTTCTTTTATTTTTACTTTTATCATTTTTTATTGTTTTTCACTCAATTATATTTTAGTTTGTTGATATTTGCTTTTTCTCTAGCACTGTATTTTGATTCCATTACAAAGATCAGTTCCTCAGGTGAACTTTGAACTGATTTTCTTTTGAGGTGATTTGGACCAAGCCTCTCCCCAGCTTTTCCCAAATGTAAGCCGACCTTAGGTCACCTTGACTCCAAGCACAGCCGCGGGGCCACGAGACTGTGGGGCCTCTCAGCCACCTCTGCTGAGGACAGACTCACTGGTACTGACAATGGTCTCCTGGAGGCCACTGGCAAGCATGGCTCAGCTGTGGGGAGGCTGGCCCAGCACCTCCTGCCCGGGGAAGCGGTGGCCATGAAGGTCACTGATGAGATGCCACAGAGCTCCTCCCGCCTCCAGAGACTTCCCACAAAGCAGGAATCATGAAGGCGCTGAAGGATGATCCCAACACAGGGAAATACTGGAGGAGCCGAGACTGAGGAAGCTCCCGGCCTCATGAGGAAGGGCGCTGGCGGAGGGGGGCTCCGAGTACCTAGTGGCTCCCGGCGGCAGGAAAGGGAAGAGGCTAAGGCAAGTTCCATCAGATGGTGTCCTCTGTGCAAATCGTCAGCAGAGGCGTGCTGTCCATCGAGACTTGAAGGCAGAAAACCTGCTCTTGGTAGCTGGCGAGAACATCACGATTGCAAACTCTGGCTTCGGTGACAAATTCGCCTTTTCCAACAAGCCCGACACCGTCTGTGGCGGTGCCGCTGGGCTGCCCCCAGCTCTCCCAGGGGAGAACCGAAGGGGGGAGTCCACACACTGCCTTTTGAGGGACAGAACTTCCAGGAGCTGTGGGGCCGGGTACCAAGCAGAATATAGCCCAATTCCATTCTCGCCCATGGAACGTGGAAATCTGTGTGAGAAGTTGCTCATTCCCATCCCAGGAAGAGAGGCAGGTTGAGGATGCTGAGAAGACTCCGTGGATTGCTGTGGGTCATGACCCTGAGGACCCGAAGGCCATCCTGGAGCCAGTCTGCGACTAGAAGGACCCTGGGCAGACTGCGTGCGGGGGAGGGGGGGCGGGAGGGGGGCTGGTTACACGTGGAAGGAGAGATCCAGGACTCACAGGCCGGAAAGGCGATGAGGCATGGCTACACACCTGCTCCTGGGTTTAAGAGACCCGAGGGCACCGCACTCCCTGAAGCCTAGGCCTTTAGCTGACCCAGCCCCCGCAGCTCCCCTCCTCGCCGACCCCTCTCCCCTGGGCTGCACCGGGTCTCCGCCAACCGCAAGCCCCTCCCACCCGAACTGCTGCTCCAGGGACGCTCGAGGAGCCGCGCAGCTCCCGAGGACGCCGTGCTTGACGCCCGGGGGACCGCAGAGCCTGTGCCCGCCAGGCCCCTGCAGGCCTGAGGGGAAGGCCCTGCTGTCCCCGCTGCCATCACCAGCCTCTCCAGCAGCACAGATCCGGGAAGGAATCCCTCACTGTGGGGGAGAGCCAGCCTCGGCCAGGCCTCAAGGCAGAAGGGCAAAGGCAGCCTAAGCCAGCCGGGGCCCCGGCGCACGGCCCCTGCTTCTGCCAGCGCCCCCGGGCCCGTGAACCAGTAACCCAACGCCGCTCAGGCCTCTGGACCGCGCCCCAGTAGAACCCTTGCGAGGAGCCACGGCGGCCCGGCACAGCCCCCGACCCCGGCAGGGCCCTGGGGCCTCCCCTGTACCCACCCTGTGCGGGCGGCGAGCCCCGCGTGTCCACCGGGAGCGCCCCCTGCCGGCATCCCGGCGACTGCCAGACCCGGCGATTCCGCGCTCGGCGAGACCCGGACTCCCTGAGGCGAGGGCGCGGCCCACAGCTTCCCCAGGAGCAGGGCAGTTCTTCGGGCAGTTCCAGATCACAGCCACAGGCGGAATCTCTGTCCCACGGTCGCCGGGAGGAGCCTGCATGACCCTGAGGGCAAAGGCCGAGGGACGGCACCCGCGCTCCGGGGCCTCCGAGGGAAGGAACTGCCCGCGGAAGCGCGGCAGGTGGAGGACGAAGGTGACCCCTCCGCGGGTCCCCGCGCTGCTGCTGGAGGCGGCCGCCGCTCCACCCAACAGCGGCCCGTGCCTCCGCGACCTTCCCGGGACGGGAGAGGACGGCCACACCGCCGCCGGCGACGCTGCTCCCGCCGGTCCTGTAGGGGGAGAGACACAGTGCCAGGGAGAGCACGCGAGGCGGCGCAAGCCCAGCTGGGCCGCCCCGTCGCCAACCTCACCGCGTTTGGCAGGGGCTGCAGCAGCCAAGGCGGGATGGGGAAGCTTCCCGGTGTGCAGGGAAGGCTCCCGGGTGCGGGCTGGAGGCTGTCGGGCCAGCGGCCACCTTTCCTCCCTGCTCCACCGTGAGCTGCGGGGCTCCTGCCGGTGGCCAGGGCTGACCCCTCTCAGGGCCTCCGCAGACCCACTTCCACTCCTACCCTTTCTCCGCGTCTTCCCTCCTGGCAAACCAGAAACCGGTCCTGCCCCAACCTCAGGCCCCTGGGCGGGTGGGCTGGTCCGGCTCTGGGGCAGCAGAGGTGTGGCTGGGAGCTCTGGCCACCTTCCACCCCCAGCCTTCTGCCCCCCCTCCTTCCCCAGAGCCGGACACTTCTCCACAAGGTGCTGTGAGAGGGGTACTTGTCCCCTTCCCCCAGCCTGAGCCATCACCTCCCCCACAGCCCTCCAGGGCTTGAGTGCTGAGGGGACTGATTGCAGGGCTCCGCTGGGGTCCACTGGGCTGTCTCCCTCCTGACAGGAACACTGAGCATTCTCCATAATCGCTGAGAGTTTGTCTGGAAGCATCCACTGCCCATCACCCTCTTTCCCTTGGTTTGCACTGATGTGGACGCTCTCTAGTACCACCACAGACCTCATCTCACCCCACCCTCCTACCTAATCAGTCTATCTCCCTGGCTGTCCCTTCCTGACAACATGGCCCATCCCTGGGCTGGGGGACAAGCAGGGCAAAGTGGCTCCCTGTCCGCCGGCCTCACTGCTGGTGTAGGAATGGTTGGTTATGGGTCTTGGCTGGTGTTGGCTGCTGCATCCCTCAATTTATTTCTCTGGGTTTCTGTTCTTGAGAAATAAGGCTCAGATCTAGGGCTCCTCTTCCCTCTACTGACTATTCCTGCCCTGTGGAACTGTCCAGATCCTCCAATGGGTCCAGGAGGGCATGGCATGGCTCCTGAAGGAGGTGGGGCAAGGGGCACCTCAGCCAGCCCCCCACCCCCACCCCTAGCATCCCTCCTGCACTTTATTTTTCCTCAGGATCAAACACATAGTAAAAAGAATGTTAGGGTGAGGGGAAGGGAAACTTTAGGCCTCCATAGGACTTTGAATCTGAGAGGAATGGAAGACATTGGAATTTTCACAAAGAATTGACATAAGCTGACTGATTTGTTGTTGGGTTTTTAAAAGGGAGGCAGGGGAGAGGCAGAGGAAGAGAGAGAATCTTAAGGAGGCTTCAGGCCCAGTGCAGAGCCTGATGTGGGGCTTGATCTCACAACCCTGAGATCATAACCTGAGCTGAAATCAAGAGTCATTCGCTTAACCGACGGAGCCACCCAGGTGCTCCAAACTGACTGATGTTTTGACAGGATCCCTGTGTTGGGAAAGTGTTTAGGGAACCAGGAGGGAAGTAAGGAAACACCAGGAAATACTACCATCATCAAGGGGAGTGGTGACGGTGGACAGGATCAGGGTCATGTGGGGAAAGGTGAGGAGGAGGGCATCCCTGTGGCTGGCAACTTGTACCTGTGGGATTAGCCGGCAGGGCGTGATTTCTGACGGGCCTCCGGCCTGGCTCTCTCTGCCTCCCAGGCCCAGTGTGACCTTCTGTCCTCTTCTATTTCTTCTCTCAGACCCCCTCTTCCAGCTAATATTGGAAGATCCAAGTAGCAGAAGCCAAAAGAAGTCATCTAAAATGCAAAGTAAGAAGTACAGAGTGAAAGGAGAGGTTAACACAGAGGAAGAGAAGGCCCTCAGTTCATGGTCTCCATTGTAAGCAACAGAAACCAACTCAGATTGATCTCAACAGGAAAGGAATTTATGATAATGATCTTGAGTAGATTGCCACCTTGCCAATGTGCATGGAGAGCCAGGTTCCATGGAGCCCAGGGTCTGTGCCCACAACCAGCTGACCCAGCTCTTTGAGGGCGGGCAGCCCCACCTCCATCAGCGAGCTAAAGGCTCTACAGCTTGCCCCATCCAGCTCTCCAGCCCTGCACTCTGCATCCATCCCACCCTAGCCCTGCTGTCACCACTGCTCTAGGAACTCAATCCAAGTGGAGGCTCCCAGTCCCCACTTCTCTGAGTCACGGGCTCCTGCTTCCAGGTCCATGCGAATCACCTGACCATGGGATAGCTACAAGGGAATCTGGGGAAGCAAGCGTTTGTCACTGTCATCTCCCCATTGTGGGGGGGGCAGCCTCTGCATCCCACTATGACCAGTAAGGCAGGGGACATACCAAACATACAAGGGACTGCAGATGCTAAGCAGACGTCAAGGAAGACACACACAAATGTCCATAAGAAAAAAGATATCAGATGGGGACCAGCAAATGTCCTAGGATTATAAAATTCCCAGACTGATTTTCTTCTGTGGCTCTAATCCACACTACCAGAAGGAGAATCCAAGAGCAAAATTACTCTGAGGGAACCACCTTAAATGAAAATACTTGTTCAGATATTTGTTTAATTATTATTGTCAACAGCATATAAAATTTCATAAAACAATATTGGTGATAGGACAAACACTCAAATCCTGACGATACCATTTGACAGCCCCCCCCCTTGATCCAGCTCTCTCTAGAGCTGACTTAACCCTTAGAATTCACAGATATTCAAGCAAATTACCTTTTCAATTCCAGCTAGTTTGAGATAAGTTTCTGTTACTTATACCCAAGAGAATCTGGTATAAACAACTATATTTGAATAAAATTGGCACTTAACATCGGTTGATTCTATTTGGTCTATAGACATAAATGGACTTAAGTACTTTTAAGTCCTATCAGAAGGAAATGGGGAATAAAAATAGAAATGATTATAGATTTATTTTTATAACCATCTGTGAGAGCTTTGGTAAATTTTATTTTCTTTACAATTTTTTCTTAGTTTTTAAGGTTTAGTTTAGTTTTTTTTTTTTTTTAAGATTTTATTTATTTGACAGAGATCACAGGTAGGCAGAGAGGCAGGCAGAGAGAGAGGTGGAAAGCAGACTCGATCCCAGGACCCTGGGACCACGACCTGAGCCGAAGGCAGAGGCTTTAACCCATTGAGCCACCCAGGCGCCCCAAGGTTTAGCTTTTCTTAAAGTGGGACAAACCAATGTTTAGCAAAAGAAGAAGAGGTCCTACTTTCTTCTGAAAACATTTTAAGTTCCAGGCAAGGCAGGTTCTATTTGTTCCTGGAAAGAAACAAGTTTTGACGTAGATTTTATGTCAATGTGTGAAAAAATAGACTTAACTATATTTTATGAGAGGAAAGGAGTAAGGGAGATTGAAGAGCGGTTAGAAGCCCCTTTCCACTCCCACAGGCAGAAGACTGGAACTTTACTCTCTGAAGATGTTCATCCACAGAAACTCTGGATTTCAGGGCCCCAGGCCCCCCATGCAGGCAGTAAGCTGTACTGAAAAACGGGATCAAGTGAGTGTCTGCCCACTAGACAGTGGGACCCCCTGGCTCCCTGGTCCACTGGGCTCCCTGAACCCTCTGGCTAATTTAGGGCGCTGCTTTCAGACTGCTTCAGACTGCCTTTTCTTTCTTCTTTCTGATTATATTCATGTTTTGAATTCTTCACAAGGACATGTATTATTTATGTATATTAGCAAACATTCAGGAGGTGAATTATTTCCAACCTAGATATACCAGGCACCAAAGAATGTGTCCATTTGTTTCAACAATGAAAGGACATCTGGAGCAACAGCTAAATTGGAGTGACCATCTGATTAACTTGATAATCACTATTATTCACCAAGATCTATCAGCCCTTTGCATAGACAGCAGTCCTTGAAAGAGGAAGAAACTGGCATTAAGATAGCTCAAGTAATAAATGTCTGACCAGAATTAAAACCCATCTGTCTGGATCCCAAAGTCTAAGCCCACATCCAGCACCTTAAGACCTCAGTGCCTCCGCAAATCACATCAAGGTGCCACCCACAAATCTGGACTAGCAGACAAATTAATGGTAATTAGTTATTCTCAATTTTCTAGTAAAAAGAATACATTTTAAAAATTCAACCTCTTTCCCCAATATTAAATAAATTGCAAGATAGGTACCCAAAATAAGATCCAGTCCTGCAATAGTTGAATGATTTCTGATGGAAATCCACAGAGTAAATGGCTTTCTAAATGGCGGCTTTGTAACGTACTATGATGTCTTTAACCGCCGGGACTCGCGCGAGGCCGGGTCTTCACCGCCCCCCACCCCGAGCCCGGATGTGGATGACCTCGCGGTCGCAGCTCTGAGCCCCAGCTCCAGGGACTGGGAACGCAGGGCAGCCAAGTGCGGCGGAGCTGTAAGGGGTCTTGAAGCGCCAGGAAAGACTTCGCACAACGAAAAATTCATTCGCCAAGTTGCCGCTGAGGGTGAAAAGACCGTAGACTCTGGGCAGAACTGCAGGCGGTCGTTGCAGAACGTAGAGAGTATAAGACAAGGCCGAAGACCACTGTGGGAGTGGTTGTGGACGCGAGTAAGGCCCGGAGTTCTGATACTGATGCTTGACATTTCGTGGCTGGTTCCTGGCTGTTCCTCTGTCGATGACAGCAGGTCATCTAAAACAACGTCAGAGAAAGAGGGACGATCCATTACTTCACAAAGGGTTGGAGAGCCTTCGGAGGCCCGAGTCTGCCGTGGCCCAGTGCAGGGCGAGGGAAATGATCAGGGATATAGAGAGGGGCATTACATTAGGAAAAGGGAGTCAATTCACTAAGAAGACGTAACCATTTTTAATGTGAGTGACCCTAACAACAGAGCACCAGTATATATGAGCCAAGATTTGATAGAACTGCGAGGAGAAAGAAACCAACTCACTGTGGAGTGGAGACTCCAACACACCTCTATCAGGAATGGACAGATCCAGCAGACAGAAAAGCAGTGAGGGTAGAGTTGAACTAAACAGCACTATCAATCAACAGGGATCTGTGGACATTTATAGAATACTTCATCCAACCAGTGCAGAATACACACTGTTCTCAAGTTCATGTGGAACATTCACCAAACAGACCACATTCTTGGGCATAAAACACACCTCAGCAGATTTACAAGAAGAGAAACCAGACAGTGTGCTCTCAGAACACAATGGAATAAAACTGGAAACCAGTAACTGAAAGATAGCTAGAAAATCCCCAAAGAGTGAAAACTTAAGCAACATACTTCTAAATAATACATGGGCGAAAGATGAGGTCTCAAAAGAAATTTAAAAATGTTTTGAACTAAATGAAAATGAAAATAAAACTTATCAAAATCCGTGGGATGCCCAAAAGCAGTGTTTGGAGGGACATTTATAGCATCGAACGCATACTTTAGAAAAGAAAAAAAGATCTAGAACCTATCCTCAAAGTCCTATCTTAATAAACTAGAAAAGAGTAAATTAAATCCCAAGTAAATGGAAGAAAATAAATTTTTAAAAATTGGAGCCAGAGATTTCTCTGTTTCTTCAGTGAAATTGAAGACAGGAGATTAAGGCAGAAAATCAAAGAAACCAAAAGCTGGTTCTTTGAAATGATCCATAAAATCAATAAACTCTAGCCTAGCTACTGGCTCTTTTCCAAGAAAAAGAGAGAGAGGACAGAAATGACTAATAGAAATGAAAAAGAGGCCATTACTACTGACCCCACAGACATTAAAATGATAACAGAGGAATGTTACGAACAACTCTGTGCCCACAAATCTTGTTGATCTTTTTAAAGGACCAAATTTTGGATCTGTTAATTTGTTTCTATTTTTCTATTCCCATTTCATTTATCTCCTTTATAATCTTTTATTATTTCCTTCCTTCTGTTATCTTTGGGTTTAGTTTGTTCTTATTTTTCTAATTGTTTAAGGTGTATAGTTAGGTGATTGATTTAAGATCTTTCTTCTTTGTTAATATATGCATTTATAGCTATTAATCCCCCCCCCAGCATTACTGTGCTGTGTCCCATAATTTGGGGTATATTGTATTTTCATTTTCACTTGTCTCATTATATTTTCTGATTTCCCACTGTGATTTCTTTTTCAACCCATTTGTTGCTTAAGCATATGTTGTTCAATTTCCACATATTTGTGAGTTTACCACTTCTTCTTCTGTTACTGATTTTCAATTTCATTCCATTGTGATCAGAAAAGATATTCTGTATGATCTCAACCTTTTAAAATTTATTAAGATTTGATCTGTGAACTAATATACGGTCTATTCTGGAGAATGTTCTATTTGTATTTGAGACAAATGTATATTCTGCTATTGTTGGGTGAAATGTTCTGTATATGTCCCTTAGGTCTAATTGGTTTATAGTCCTCTCTTTCCTTATTGATCTTCTTCTGGTTGTTCTATCCATTATTGAAATGGGATATTAAAATAACCAATTGTCATTGTAGTTGGATATTCCCCTTCAGTTCAGTCAATTTTTACTTCACATATTTTGGGGCTATGCTATTAGCTGTGTATATGTTTAAAATTGTTATATACCCTTAATGAACTAAAATATTTGTAAGTAAATAATATTCTTTTTTGTTTCTTATAATCTTACTTAACTTATAATCAATTTTGTCTTATAATAAAATAGTAAACCCATCTCTTTTTTGGTTACTATTTGCATGGAATATATTTTTCATCCATAAACTGTCATCCTCTTTGTGTCTTTGAATCTAAAATAAGTCTCTTGTAGAAAATATAGGGTTGGATTATACATATTATAAAAATATGTACAAAATTTACATGAGGAAAGCCACAACACTTTTATGAAAGAAATCAAAGAAGTTCTAAATAAATGGAAAGATAGTCCATATTCATGGACAAGAAGACTCACATTGTTAAGATATCAGTTCTTCCCAACTTAAACTATAGATTCATCACAATCCCAATCAGAATCCTAAGAAGTTACTTTGTGAACATCAACAGAATGATTCTCAAAGATCCTGGGATCAAGCCCTGTGTCGGGCTTCCTGCTCAGCAGGGAGCCTGCTTCTCTCTCTCCCTCTGCCCTCCCCCTCTCCTTCCCCCTTGTTCTGTGCTTGGGCTCTCTCACCTATGTGCTCTCTGTCTCTCTCTCAAATAAATAAAATCTTAAAAAAAAAATTAAAGACCTCTGTTCTGTGAAATACATCATTAAGAGAATGAAATGACAGTCTATAGGCCGGAAGAATATATTTGCAAAACACTCATCTGGTAAAGAACTTGTAACCAAATTATACAAAGAACTCTTAAAATTCAATAATAGGAAGACAACCCTATTAAAAAGTGGGCAAAACACTTGAACAGATACCAAAGATGGCAAATAGCAGATCAAAATGTGCTCAACGTTAAATGTCGTTAGGGAATTGCAAATTAAAACAATGAGATACCACTATGCATCTATTAGGATGACTAAAATCCAAACACTGACAATACCAAACGCTGGCCTGAAATTAGAGCCAAAGGAGCTCTCATTTGTTGCTGGGGGGAATGTAAAATCATACAGTCCCTTTGGAAGATAGACTGGTAGTTGCTTACAGAGCTGAGCATAGTTTTACCATATGGTCCTGCTATCATACTCCTTGGTAGTTCCCCCAGTGAAAACTCATTTCATACAAAAACTTGCACGTGCACAGGTAGATCAGTCTTACTCATAATTCCCCACATTTCGAAACAACAAGAGATGTCCTTCAGTAGATGAATAGATAAACTCTGGTATATCCAACAATGGAATATTACCCAGCAATAGAAAGAAATGACCTATCAAGCTAAAAAAAGACTTGAAAGAAATATAAATGTATGTTGTTAGGTGGAAGAAGCCATTCTGAAGACCACGTACTGTAGCATTCTTACTATGACACTCTGGAAAAGGCAAAACTGTAAGAGATAAAAATGATCGGTGGTTGACAGAGGTTTGGGGGGAGGGAGAGATGAATAGGTAGAATAGGATTTTTAGGGTAGCAAAACTACTCTGATTGGTTCTGTAAGGATGGACACATGTGTTTGTACAAAAACACCTTTGTACAAAGGATATACAACACAAAAGAGTGAGTTCTAATGTTAACCATAGACTTTTGTTAATAATAATGAATCAATATTGATGTATCAATTATAACAAATGTACCACACTCATGTGAGAAGTTAATAATAAAGTAAATAGTGTTGGGGGGTAGGCATGTGGGAAATGGGATATTTTGGAATCCGTACTTGCTGCCCAGTTTTTCTGTGAACCTAAAACTACTCCCCCAAATAAAATCAGTTAATTTTTTTTAAGAAGTAGGTTGATTTTTGACATAAATAGGGAACCCTGTAGAAAAGCTTGAGGCAGAAAAGCAGAACAGTCAGATAGAGGTTTTGGAGGAAGCTGACTGGAGGCCAGCTGGGAAGGGATGGGGGTGGAGTGCAGGGCAAGGGGGGCACTGAACGAAGTCTGGCATCAAAGAGTAATGCACGGACCATGTAGAAGATGGAGACAGTCTCACGAGGCTAACAAGGAAGGGAGAGGATCTGGGCTTGAGAAATACTTACAAGGCCAAATAGGCGAGATGTGGCTGGTTGTGAATGAATGGTCAGAGGGAAAGGACAGAACAAAGCCCAGTGTTCTAGCCTGGGTGACCAGGTGGGTAAAATTTCTGTCAAAGGAGACAGAAAGTTCCCCTAATCTCAGATAACACCCTGTGTCCATCCCTTTGTCCTCACGGATTGAAATATGTCCTTGTTGTGTGCAGTCTTTGTCCCAGGGCAGCCTGCCCCTCTGAGGACGCAGGGGCAGAACCACGTCAGGTGCCCAGGCCCTCGCATCACCGGTCCTGGTGCCCAGTCAGTGCGCCATAAATAGTTGTCAAAATATAGAGAGAGAATAAGAAAGGGAACATGAAGGAAAAAAGATAACAATTTAATGAGTTCCCTTCTGCACATGGTGAGTCTGAAATGACTGCACAAAAACCCAGGTGTGGATAATAAGGAGCCAGCAGGAATCGTGGGGGGCAGAAAAGGTTTGGAAATAAATATGTGGGAGTCCCCAGCAAGTGATAAAAGCATAGAAATGAGGGGGCTCCTGGGTGGCTAGTTAGTTAAGCATCTGACTTAGGCTCAGGTCATGGTCTCAGGGTGCTGAGATCAAGCTCTGCGTGGACTTTGCTGGGCTTCCTGCTCAGCAGGGAGCCTGCTTCTCCCTCTCCCTCTGCTCCTCCCCCTGCTTATTCTTGCTTGCTCTCAAATAAAGTCTTAAAAAAAAAAAAAAAAGGCATGAAAGCGAGAAGGGCATCCAGAGCAAACCCTAACGAAATTCAACATTTAAAGGAATTTAAGGGAGCACCTGGGTAGCTCAGTCAGTTAAGTGTCCCACTCTTGATTTTTGGCTCAGGTCATGATCTCAGGTTCATGAGATAGAGCCCTGCATCAGGCTCCACACTGGGCATGGAGCCTGCTTCAGATTCTCTCTCCCTCCCTCTTCCCCTCCCCTAACTGCCCCCACCAAGTGCATTCTCTCTCTCTCTAAAAAAAAGTTTAAAAAAAAATAATAAAGGGATTTACTTACTCCTACTTCATAGTCTATTACCTTTGCCTTCTAGAAGTGCATTGTCCACACTCCCTGGGCTGCTGCTCTCAGAGCTGACATATGACCCAACTCAGAAACATACCAGTGACCTAGGGTGTACCCTGAGGAAACCACAGGCTGTGTCAAGCAGGGTGACAGGACATCCTGGACATTCCAGCATCAGTCTGTTGAAATCACCCTATAACCAGTGATATGTCAAACTATGCATTTAGAAGCTCAGATAATGTTCTTCAAGGAAGGACCCAGGCTCCTCCTGCCTGTCCTCCTTACTTATACTGGCTTTGTCCTCATACTTTTCATCTCATGGACAGTGATGGTTATTTCACCTCCAAGTTTTGTGTCTCCATGAAAATGGGCGGCAGGAGGAAAGGGAAACAAGGAGAAAAGAACTTCCTTGTACAATATCTTTGCCATTTTATTCTGGATGGGAAGCCCTCCCCAGTGATTTTTTTTACCTTCATCTCAATGACCATCTGCAGCTCCAAGAGGCCAGAGATAAGCCTGTAGCTTTTACAGCTGCTATGATAGAGCTTACAGATGGGAGAGATGAAACCTGAAAACTGCCAATCAAGTATTGCAGACTTAGGAATAAATGTAAGTTACATTATTATACCTGCATATTTCCTAAAACCCTGTGCACGTATCTTAAGCTAATTTGCTCATACTGATGTCAATTTCTATTTACTTAGTTTTTGGTGTGATCATATTTCCAAAATGTCCGCTCTATTATATTCCCATCCTTTTTTATTTTCAGTCTTGATGTCGGTTCTGTGGTGTATTTTATTAAAGTGAACTCAGAAAGGATAGAAAATATTTCTAGATGCTAGCTCAGGTAGTTGGGGGAATAAGATGTATTTTTAGCCATATGTTATTTTTTAAATTGGTTCCTGGAATTATCCCCAGTGGTGGCAAGGATATCTTGGTTGACAAGCAACAGTACCATGGATAATTTTACCTATCTTCTCACATGTTTGCCTTGCTTGGTACATGACATAAATTGGAGTTGGTACAGATGTAAAGTCAGAGAATGGATTTTGTGTGTGGAGCCTTTTCGCAGAGAAGTGCTTTATCTCCATCTGGTGGACAACCTCGTCTTTGCAATGTCAGCAGTGGTTCTCAGGCCTGGCGGCACCTCAGGATCCCTAGTGATGCTTGCAAATAACCTGGATCCCCAGGTCCCTCCCCAGACCATTTCAATCAGGTCTGGGAAAGGACTCAGGACTTCAGTATCTTTTAAAGATATGTAGGTGGTGGCTCTGGCTGGCTCAGTAGATAGAGCATTGGACTCTTGATCTCAGGGTCATGAGTTCCACATTGGGTGTAGATTAGAATACTTAAAAATAAAATCTGGGGCGCCTGGGTGACTCAGTCGGTTAATGACTGCCTTTGGCTGGGGTCATGATCTCAGGGTCCTGGAATCAAGCCCAAGTCAGGCTCCCTGCTCAGCAGGGGAGTCTGCTTCTCTCCCTCCCCCTGTTCATGCTCTCTCACTCACTCTCTTTCAAATAAATAAAATCCTTTTAAAAGAACCTTAAAAAACAAATAACAATATGTAGGTACTTTCAATGGGCAACTAAAGAGCAAGAGAAACCCTAAATGGTGAATTTTGGATAATCATTCCTCCTGTAAGATTCCCATAAAGGAAGACAATCTATTCAGGTAAATTCTGTAATCTTCCTGAGGCGTGTACACACACACACACACACACACACACACACACACACACGATCAGACTGGTCCCTGGTAGTTTCAATCTGATTTTGATGTTATGTATTTGCTGAAAACTTTCTTACATATTTCCTCATTTCATTCTCTCAATAACTGGTTGAGATGAGTAACTTTTCTTCCCACAAGTGATAACACCCCCCTGAGAACACAGAGCCCTAGAGGATCCTAGGTGCCCCCTCAGACCCTACTTTTCCTTTCATCTTTTTGCTTAAATCTTACATTGCCAGAATCAGCTTCCTTTTCAACTTGCGATCTTTAAAAAGCTTCTGAAACTAATCCCCGCTGACAATGGCTCAGACTTCATCATGCTACAAGCATTACTGATCTAAAATTCAGTTATTAAAATGACAAAGTTCTGGGGCATTTGGCTGGCTCAGTCAGAAGAGCATGAGACTCTTCCCAGTGATTCTTAGGAACAGGCAAGTTTGAGAAGTCCTGGACTAAATGGGTCCCAAGTTCTCTTCTTAAAGGCGCAATGTGTCTAATCCCCAGCTTTGCTGAATCACTGTGGGATCTTTACAAATGCCATCCCCTGGACCCCATTTGTAGAGACTGGGATTTATGTAACTGGCCATTCTAATACGATCCAGAGTTGAGGGCCATTGTCTGTAGCCCATCATTCAAGGTCTCAAGCCTATTTGAGGAGAGTTGCTCCCTCTGAGATCAAGGGGAGCACACTTGGCCCAAGTTACCCACCATGTGTTGTGGCTTCTAAGGCTTATCTGATTCTTGGTCCCTAATTAAGAGAAGTTTCTAGCACACAAGGAACCAATCTCTAAACGCTTTTTTGGTATCTTCCAGCCTGTAGTAATCACTTCTCGATTTTATTTGATCAAGCTATTTGATCATTTAGAGTGCATCTATGATAAAGCAATTTCACTCCTAGGTACACCTATAGAAATGCACACAAGTGTGTACCCAAAGACATGTTTAAGAATGTTTGTAGCCATGTTATTTAGAAGTAATCCCAAACTGGAAACCTAAATGTCCTTCAAGAGAATGGATAAGTAAATTATGGTATATTCATACAATGGAATACTGTATAATAATTAAAGTGGGGGGGGAACGATGGTTACACATAATAAATGCATAAACCTGACCAATGCAATGTTGTCCAAAGTCAGGCTTAAACAGTGCATATTTAAAATCTTTTATTTATGTAAGGCTCAAAGCAAGCAAAACTAATTCATGCTGTTAGAAGTCAAGATAGTTGTTACTTTAGGTAACAACTGCAAAGGGGAGTTTGTGACTGCAAAGGGGAAAGAAGGGATAATGATTTATTTCTGGCCCTGATTTTGTCATTACACAGGTCTGTGTTCACTATGTGATAACTCATTGAACTATATACCATTTTGTGCAATTTAATAAAAAAGCTAAACAAAACAAAACAAAACAATACTCAAAAACAGTTTTGTAAAAAATGAAGTCTCCCTTGTATTTTTCACCTTCATAGGAGAGTTTTAATTGGTGAGAGGTAACTGGCAGTGCGCCTCAGACTTCACTGTACGTGTGACTCACCTGGGCTTCTTGTTAAGAGGCAGACTTGCTCCAGGATTCTGGGGAAGAGCCCAAGATCCTTGCGTTTTTAGCAATTTCCCAGGTGATGCCCATACTTTGAGTAGCAAGGACCTAGGGCAGTGCTTCCCAAAACATTTCCCACAAATAGTAATGTTTTGAATTAACAGGTGTAATCATCAGGAGGGACAGACCACTTTGGGAGATACTGCCAAACTGTTCTCCCAAGCGGTTGCACCAACTTACACTTTCCTATGAGAGATGCAGCTGCTGACCATCCCTTGGTGTTGTTAGTCTTTCAGTCTGGGCCGTTCTGAACGGTGCGCAAAGTGCATGTGCGGCAGCTTTAATTTTTATTGCTTCTCTTGCTCGTAACTTTAGTTGTTCATCGAAAGTACCTACATATCATTATTTTTTTTAGACTTTATTTTTAAGTAGTCTAATCTCTCCAAACAATGTGGTATTGAACTCACAACGATGAGATCAAGAGTCAGGCGTTCTGAGTCAGCCAGAGACCCCGCCTACATATAAAATAAAAAGATTTTTAGAAACAACCAAACTGACTAAGCTTTTAACTATTAATTAGGTTAGGCTATGCTAGCTCAAGTCTTAGGTTCAGAAAGCCATAATGAAGGCTCACATTTATGGAAGTTTAGCCTTTTTGGCCATGAAACAAGTCTAAGCAAACCCTTAATTTCCTTAATGAGTTCCATGTTTTGGGAAATTAGGGACTTTACTGCGTGTGTGTGAAACAGAGTTCAGATACCAGTTCAAAACTGGTGCTAGTCACCCACAATAAATTAAAGGCTTTGAAGAATCAGATTAGCCAGTAAAATTCATCCAGTCACCATTCTGGTCACTTTTGGGGATCTGGCCAAAGGTGATATACTGACAGCCTCTGTGCCTTACAAAATACACAGAGGCTCAGCTGATTAAGCAGCTGAGTCCTGATTTTTGGCTCAGGTCATGATCTCCAGGTTGTGAGATCAAGCCCCGCCTGGGGCTCCACACTGGGCATGGATCCTGCTTGGTATTTTCTTTCTCCTTCCCTCCCATACTAAAAAAAAATACACAGAGAGGAAGGGAAATGACCATCTTGTTTGGGGGAGGGGTGGACAGGGAGAGGAAGGTAGAGAATCTTGAGCAGGCTCCATGCCCTGCACAGAGCTCCACGGGGGCTTGATCTCACAACCCGGAGATCATGACCCGAACAGAAATCAAGAGTCTGATGCTAAACCGACCGAGCCACCCAGGCGCCCTGGGAAATGGCCATCTTGATTAAAACTGCCAATTATGGCGATTGCAGTAGGCAGAGATCAAATAGCTAAGCTGCTTTTTATCTTGTTCCAAAGTAGTGTTAGAGCCAGGGTGGCGCCCCTCTTGTGTATTCTGATTTAAGTGTTGCAGATATTTTCTCCAAGTCAGCAGCTTTTCTTCTTCATGGGTATCTTTTAATTTTTTAAAGATTTTATTTATTTAGACAGAGAGAGAGAGAACACAAGCAGGGGAAGCAGCAGAGGGAGAGGGAGAAACAGACTCCGCACTGAGCAGGGAGCCTGATGCGGGGCTCAGTCCCAGGACTGTGAGATCATGACCTGAGTTGAAGGAAGACAGCTTAACAGAATGAGCCTTCCAGGCGCCCCAATGGGTATCTTTTAAAGAACAGACATTTTTAAACTTGAAAAATTTCTTTGATGGTTAGAGCCTTTTACACTCTAAGAAATTGTCTACCAAACTTCAAAAATATTTTCTTCTATATTTCCCCCTAGAAATTTTATAGGTTTAGTTTTTGTTTAAATCTTTTTGAGTTCTGTATATATTGCGGGGGTTACAGTTGAGGTTCAATTTTTTCCCCCCATAAGGCTATCTAGTTGTTTTTGAACTATTTGTTGAAAAGACTGTCCCCCCGCCCAATTGAATTACCATGCCATTTTTTGCCAAAAGTCTATTAAAACCAACCTGGGGATCTACTTGTGGACTCTCTATTCTCTTCCATTGATCTACATATATCCTTAGGCCAATACCACCCTATCTTGATTACTATAGTGCTTGGTTTTTGTTTTTGTTTCTTAAGATTTTTTTATTTTGGTGGGGGGCGAGGGGCAGAAGGAAAAGGAGAGAATCTCAAGCAGACTTTCCACTGAGAGCAGAGCCTGATGCTCATTTTCAATCCACGGCCCTGAGACCATAACCTGAGCCAAAACCAAGAGTCGGACACTTAACTGAGCCACCCAAGCGCCCCTTGATTACTATCTAGTTTTATGTAAGATTTGCTATCACAGTAACTTTGTTCTTCTTTTCCAGAATTATTTTAGCTACCCAGAGTCCAGAGTGCTAACCATTACGTTATGGAACCCCACTATTTTAGCTATTCAAGATTCTTTGAATGCCCATGTAAATTTCAAAATCAATTCATAAATATCTGCCAAAAAACCCTGCAGGGATTTTGGTATGCATTGCTGAGAATCAATGGGGGAGAGGGGCACCTGAGTAGCTCAGCCGTTAAGCATCTGCCTTCAGCTTGGGTCATGGTCCTGGGGTCCTGGGATTGAGCCCTGCATCGGGCTCCCTTGCTTGGTGGGAGTCTGCTTCGCCCTCTGCTTGTGCTCTGTCAAATAATGTATTTTAAAAAAAAAAAAAAGAAGAAGAAGAATCAATGGGGGAGAACAGATACCTTAAAAATACTGTCTTCCAATCCTTGGGTATGACACAAATATCCTTTCATTTAGGTGTTTTTAAAACTTGCAGTAATGTTTTGGTGTTTTCAGTGTACAGGTTTTCACGTTTAAAAAGATGTATCCCTCCTTAATTCTTTTCTTTTTTATTTTTAGTCTTTAGGATTTTTTGTATGTGCTCATGTCATTTGTGAATAGACAGTTGTACTTCACCTTTTCTAATCAACTGCACCAACTAGGACCTCAAATACAAGTCTGAATAGTGGTAAAGGTATACATCCTCATCTCAGTGCAGATCTTGGAGGCGAAGTGTTCAACAGTATATCCTTAAATATGTTACCACTAGGTACTTTATAAATTCCCTTTACTATGTTGAAAAAGTTCCCTTCTATTCATTTGCTAAGAGCTTTTATGAACCTTATAAAATGTTTTTACTGAACTTTGTAAAGTGATCACATGACTTCTCAATTGTTATTATGGTAAATAATACTAATTGATTTTCAAATATTATACCAACCTTGCATTCCTGAGAAAACCCCACTTTGTCATCAAGGTTTGTGTAGTATTTGAAAGTCAACTGTACAAAAATTCCTTTTTATACATCACTAGATTCAAATTGCTAACATTTTGTTAACAGAGTTCCCTCCTGTTTCCTAAAATATTACATAAGATGGTATAATTTCATATTTAAATGTATGATAGAATTTACCAGTGAAGCCAACTGGGTGTAGAATCTTCTTTGTGGGAAGAATAGTAATTCAATTTCTTAAACAGATACAGAATATTCAAACTCTCTATTTCATGTCTGTTTTGGTAATTTGTGTCTTTCAAGAAATTTATCTATCTCATTTGTCAAAGTAAGCAGTACATTGTATCTAAACAAAGACAAAGGGGACAAAGGCTGGTCCTTCCTTTGGGTGAGGCCAAATTCCTTACATTGCCTTTGCCATCAGGAGAGACTTGATGATGAACTTACGAGTAAGGAGTCATGATGTCTGCGACCTACTTAAAAGAGAGAGCAATATGTAGCAGACATAAAACCGGTGAAGACATATGGGAATTTATTATACTATTTTTACAGCTTCTCTATAGATGTAAAATTTTTGAGAAAGATTAAATGATCTATTCATATTCTATAACCCAGCAATTTAAAGAAATAACCAGAAAATCACACACATATTCAACACAAGGAGCTTTATCACACATCAAAGTCCGAAAACAACCTAAACATCCTACAAAGAGGATTCGATAAACAAATGATAGTACATGACACCAAACACCCAACAACAAAAACAAAATTACATTATTTTTCCTCAAGCATATCTATGTGGGAAAATTTCAGTATAGACCACTGAAGGAAAAAGTTGCAACACTGAATATATGACCCCATCTTATATGCATAGGAAAAAGACTGCAAAAAAACCCTGTGATCTAAATGTGGTTGTCTCTGAGTGCTGGGTCACAGGAGAACTGGAGTCTTCCTCGCACTCCTTTTCTCAGTTTCTTGAAGGATCCCAGAGACTCTCATCACTCCAAGGGCACCAGAAAGGAGAGCCTGCATTGATTTAAAGGTGTAGCAGGCCAAGAGGCGTGGGTCTGAGTTAAGCTGAACACGGAGATATGGCAGGCCACAAGCACAGTGGAGTGGACACCACCGTGGACTGGACAGATGCCTCCACTGTGAGATCTGGTCTCACTCCCTCCAAGACAGGCAAAGGTTGGGAGACTAAAACGGTACATGTAAAAATGGTGACATTTCATACAAACGCAAAAGCAAATGCTTTTCTAATTTGTTCCACAGGTACATTCATGGGCTTGGTAGCTCTTATTATAGGAAAACCACACGGGACAATGAGGTCTCAAGTTTAAAGATCAGAGTGGAGATTTCAGTATGTGCTTCCTGCATGGTCCTGGGCTACCCGTTTAGCCTTTCTGAGCCTATTCCCACCTCTGAAAAACAGGTATGATGAAGATAATTTTAATCCCTGTCCTTCTGTGTCAAAGATTATTGCGGAAGAGGTCTGTGAGAGTGGTCTATAATCTATAAAGTACTTTGTGAAGTTACTGTTCTTTTAGGGAGTGAGTGGTCCAAAATGCTGTCTTATCCGTGAAGATCTGGTCTTGGGTGAGAACAGCAGCATTTCAGTGCACCAATGGGCACTGCCACAAGAAATCTTGGGGTGGACAATGTCCAGGTTGACAAGGACAATCAACTTCATTTGACAGGCAGCACAAAATACCTGGGATCCGGGAGCCGACTGGTCAGAGGCCCTGCCAGGGAAGGATTAGGAGGGCAGGAAACACCCCTAGAAAGGGGAGGTGAGTATGTGAGAATTCTTGGTTTTCACCACAGACTTAAACATCCTGTGAAGCTGTATTAGAGAATATGGCTAAGGAGCTCACGTGATCCCCCCAATGCACCATGAGAGGGGAAAACTGCCCCGAGCCATAAAACCCGGGGCTGCGTTGGGCCCCCGGAGAGGGCTGCTGCAGCATCCCTGAGCACGGTGCTGACTGTGTGGGCTGCACCACGGTCTAGGCTGCAAACACAGGAATGAGCACATTTCCTCCTGAAGTGCCCATGTGAGCCAGCTGGCAACCACACTAGTAGGAAGATTACCTTGGCAGGGCGTCAGAAGCCAGGGATTGGACACGATATCTGCCTAACTTGCTGCTGGAGATGTGGCAACAAGAAGCAAAACTAGCTGCTGAGGAAATATTTGGCTTTTCTACCCTTTTTATTTTTCTCCCTGTAATGCCAAGGACTAATCTTGCTGGGTTTGGGGTGAGTGACAATACGCACAGCAAGGAGCTCAGCCCCCCACCAAAATTCCTTTCACAAAAGCGATCTACTCTTTGAGTGTGAAATTGACCCATTTATTTGACTAAATCACTGTCACCCAGATACACTCAAAAAATTTTTTTTCCCCATAAAACCAATTCACTGCTTTCTGCATTAGGAATAATGAACGCAAGAAATAATGTCAAATCGGGATGTTAAGAGGTAGGCTGCCCACTAAAACTGTAAAAATAATACAAATGCAAACGCCAGAGGTTAAATTCAGGCAATTTATTGTAAACAGGATTACCCTAGCACTCCACCATACTGGCTGTGTCACATGCTCTCCCTTCCACATCAACTAGGCGAAAAGAAGACTTTTTTAAAAAGTCGTAACTAATAACTTAGTCTGTTTCCCACAAATCTCATTTACTATGCGCTGAGTAAACAGCAGTATCCAGGGTGGTCTGTTATTGCTCATGGACTGCGACTTGGACCAATTTCAATGAATCCATTAGAATGCCCGGGCGATCCAACAGCAGCCGGAGATCCAGTCTGGAAACCAGACAGTGCTGGCACACCCTGTGCGCAACCCCAGCTTCCTGGAAGACTACACGAGACTCCCTTCAGATTTCATGTGACTTTCTCACAAAAATGACACTGTTAAATTTCACCCATTTTTTTTTAAAAGAGCTAAAAATTACTCAATAGCACATAATTTTCCACAGAAAAGGTAGGTGGAGTATTTACTCTTCCAGCGGTGGATTTAAACACTCAGGGCTAATTTTAGATCACTCTTGTGTATATCTGCAGTTTGATGAAAAGCTGCATAGTCTACAAATGCATAAAACCAGAAGGAAGTGATGACTCACCCACCTTCTGAGGGACAAAGACAGGCTTCCCACGAGGAAGCTCCTGCAGGTAGGGGTAAAAAGACGGGTACAGCACCACATTTATCTGACAGTAGACTGGAGGCCCGCTTTTGAAAGCAGCCTCCACAGTTGTGATAATATCACTCTTGCCCCAAATGTAGATTATCTGGGAAATGGCAAATGTGAAAACCGAAGGTGTGAAGAGACATGACTCTACAGAAAGAAGTCCTGGCCAGTCACTCACGTAGAGGTAAGATGTCATCAGAGAATGTCATCCTATACTTTGCCTGAGTTAGTGGACAACGGGGCCACATACTGTTACTAGGGCCTGTGTGTGGAAGGATATTCACAATTTCTCCTAAAGCAAGTTTTAATAACAGTAAATATTTCAAAACAGCTGTTAAATCTACAGTAACAATTTCATCTAAAATAGTATCTCATGAAAAAAATAGTTTTTTAAAAGTCCACTCCAGTCTTCATCTGTGTTTCTATGTTTATATTTATATATTCAAAAAATAACTTAACACTTAAGGCAATATTAGACTGGTAGCAAAAAGGGATTTTAGAGTCTTCTGGAGATCACACTACTTAAGAATCAAGGCTTTATTTTTTATACCTTCAAAAAGGTGGCTTTGTACTTGCTGTCTTTTAAATTCATAATGGGGCAAATATTTTGGTTCATATACTGACTGCAATATCATGGCAGCAAAAAGTTACAAGTATTTGTAATAGCTGATGTTGGAAAAGCATGTCACACACTCAGTGGGATCTGAAGTTGACCCTATTTGTACTCATCAAATAAATACAATAAATGTTATTGATGGGAAAAGGTAAAATTACTGATGGAACACCGCAAACCAACTATGAACAAAAACGTCAATATAATTCAATCGGAAAGAAACAAATCACAGTAATCCTGAGAAATTCAGTTTGGGACAAAATTGATGTAAGGTAAGTCTGTACTTCTAGCATCGTAAATAAGTAGGGTGTTCTAGGGTTTTCCAGCATTTTGCTAGTTTGAATAAAAAACATGTTCAAATTTTATAAAAAGATTAAAACCATGCTTTATATAATCAGCAATTTCACTAATAAAAGAAAATTATTTTGCTTTGTTCATTATCTGCCAAATATTAATGTTCTCCATTGATTTACATGAAACCACCAAATAGAAAGCAAATTTGAGAATCAGTTTTTAAAAAGGTATTACCTTTCTAAAGGTTTTAAAGCCTTTTCTGTCAACCTAGGAGGCTTTTAGAAAAAAAAAAATGACTAACATATTATTATCTTCTGACAAGTGACTATTTTACAGAACAGGGAAGGTAAGATTCTATAGGAATATTATTCATCATTTTAAGTACTGTTATAGAAGGGCAATTTCTCTTAGTAATGAAAGAAAAATTTTAAAATATTTAAGAGGCATGTATTTAAAAAATATTCTACATCTATAAGATTTTGTAATTTAATTACTTTGGATTTTTAATATTTCTACATAATGACATTTGACAAACCCCTCTTTTTTCTGTTTGTCTCTCTAACGGTGAACCAGAAACTACTAAAGTGGCCGAGGTTGTTTTCCCAGCCCCTGGAAGACTCCGGGACGCGTCCACCTGCACTCTCCCACCCTGAGGGAATCTTCAGAGTTTTGCAGCCATGAAGTTAATATGTGGTTTCACAAGGGGAAACAGCGGCAAACCACGCTTGAACTCAGTCATGTTCTGAATCACTTCAGGCTGCAAAGAAAAAAGTTCTTAGTGTTTACAGTCTAAAAAACCAGACTGATGAGAACGTTGCCTTTTCTTTCCCTTCTTTCTTTCTTTACTTTTCTTTCCCTCCCTCCCTTCTTCTCCCCCCCTTCCTTCCTTTTCTTTTTCTTTCTTTTTCTTTTCTTCCTCCCTCCCTCCCGCACACACTAGTTTCTACCCCACATATTATGATCTAATCTTCCTGGCTCAGTAGGGCTGGATTGTCTATGCAAACCTATGGTGAGTGTGAGTGGGACCCGGAGCCAGAAAGAAGACGCTTGGCTTTCCTCTGGGTGTACAAGGGTGAGGACACAAGAGTGGGCACACAAGTCTCCAGCAGGATATGCAGAGGCACTCGGCAGGGGCCTGGGCACACTGCCAGTTCCTTCCTCCTGCCAGTAAAGGCCAACCTTTCCAGATGATTAAAACATGCTTGCACCATGAAAGGAACTAGGTAAAAAGACATGGCTGGAGGTAACTCACTGCAGAGCAACATAATTCTTCAAACTAGAAGCAAAGGCAAACAAGGTCAGAGGCCAAGTCTTTCTGCTGCTGAAAAAGGCATGACCCCTGGGAGCTGTCAGAATGGCGAACCAGGGGTCGCCATTTACGTTTAAGGGGAACGTAAAGTAGAGGCTCAAACACCTGGTGACCTGAAACCTCTAGCCTTCTGTGTCCTGATGAACAAGCTCCTTCCACGCAGGAAGTCCTCTAACCATGCGCTCTAACATGACATTTGCATTTCTTACTTGTGGCAAGGCTGGTGCTTGTGACAAATTTATGTCATTTTGACATGGGAACTCTCCAACCACAGGACCTAGAAGAAAATAAAAGGTTTACTACTGACATAATAAATACTGGCCTATAAGAGCAACTTAAAAAATAGAAACTGAAACCAGACTTGGCCCATTCGGAAATTGTACCAGGCCTATGTACCCCCAGGCTGCCTGCTCCCCAACACCTCGACTGCTGGTTCTGCCTCCTATCCGGAATGTTGCCAGTGATGGTTCACAACGTTACTGTGGCTATAAAGCCTGGCCCACAGCAACTTTGATGCCCATGCCTGGCCTCACTGGACCCTGAGGCTCTGACCACCAGGAAGGATCCAGTAAAACAACCCAGAAGGCCAGGGGAGCTAATGGTTGGGAGGTAAACCTTGGCCACTCAGAGACAGAAGATGAGAAGGACTGAGCAGATGAACTGGATGCAGTGGTCCCTCACACAGCTTCTCCAAAGATGTCCTACGACTAACTAGCTGTGTCTCTTTGAAAAGCTGTGACTAGCTTGGCACTGTGGTAGTTAATGCTGGCGCTCTCCTCCCCTGCCTCATTTCCCTTTGCTCCTTATTTTTGCTTTGATTGAGCAGACCCTGCCTCCAGTTCGTCCCCCTCCTCTTTACTCTCTGGTGCCCAATGAAGGGATGCTCCTAGGGCAAGGGACAACCATCAGGTGCCTAAAAATACACTTTTAAAAAAGTGAATATTTAATACTTACAAGAATCCATTTCTCTGGCAAGAACATGGACGGATACCTTATGTCTCCTTGGGGCATCTACTGCCAACATTTCCTAGGGAGAAAGAACAGCAGGGTCACCCTTCTGCGCCACTTAGGAACTTAAAATGAAGTACTCTTTTATGAATGTGAAGAATTAGCTCTCACATAGCCAGAAACAAAAAAGTGGTTTCCCCTCACTTAAGAGTATTTCCTTTAAACTCCACAAAGATTAGGTAAGGTAGCCAAGAATTATTATTAACCCCATTTTACAATTGAGAAAATGGAGTCCACAGAAATGAAGTGATGTACTCAAACTCCTACAGTTAATAAGTACCTGGGCTGGGACTGAAAACCTAGCCTAGGACTCACTGGGGTGTGACGCAGAACTACACCTAGTAACATTTAATGACTCCAGAGGCAATGGCCGGAGCTTAGTCAAGGGATGAACACAACCTGCTCCTCTAAGAACCTTCTTAGCTTCTGCACCAGGGCACTACCATGGTTCTTCATCTACCGAAAGAGAAAGGAAACTAACATTTCTCGAGTGTCCCCTTATATCAGGGACTCTCCTGCATCAGCACACTTGAGTCTCTGTAAGCTAAGTGTCATGACGGTCTGATTTTAGAGACACAGAGAGGTATGATGACTTGCTGAAGTCACACAGCTTACAGTGATGGTATGAAAGAAGCAAGCTGGTTCTTTCCACACTACCAGGCTCCTTTGAAGGACTTCCCTAGGTCATACCACGAACACCAGGACCGGTGAGTTGATAGATCCTGTGGGAAAGTGACTCTTGACCTTTTCCTTAATGCTGGACCACTATCTGTCTTTTCCAAGGGGAAAACACAAGTTGTGTGGAAGCTGCCCCTGATTATACCCTGAGAGAGAGAGATCGCTGCCAAAGCCACATCAGCTCACTAAGTATTTACCAAGCAGTTATGATAAGGCGGGTCTTGTGCAACTGCAATGTGAGCCCCACTGATGCTGCACCACTAATGCGACCACAGCTCCCACCAGCTGCCAGGAAAGCCCAGGTTCGCCCACAGGCCTCCCCAGGCCCCCCAGCCTCTTTCAGGAGCTCGGCCCAGGTTTGCCTCCAGTAACACAAAGTACCTCACTTGAGACTGTCTCACTTACTGAGTAAAAAGTTTGCTTTCAAAGATCTATTCACTATTGCTTTTTACCCAAATCTTCATTGTCCTCTTACCAATCTTTATCAGTAGAGTGTAACACCCTCTTCAGTTTCAGACTAGTCTCAATTTCCTGACCAACTTTGGACAATCGCCTTCCCTCCTTCCCTCCTTTCCTCCCCTTTCTTTCCTTCTTTTCTTTTTTCTTCCTCTTCTCCCCTTTCTTCCTTTCCTCCCCCCCCCTTTTTTTTAAGATTTTATTTATTTATTTAGTTGAGAGAGAGCACCACTAGGGGGAAAAGGCAGAGGGAGAAGCAGACTCCCCACTGAGCAGGGAGCTTGATGTGGGACTCAATCCCAGAACCCTGGGACCCTGACCTGAAGAGAAGGCAGACGCTTAACTGACTGAGCCACCCAGGTGCCCCAATCTCCATCTTTCTAAACACAAACGAACCAATAAAAAAACTGTGTTTTCTTGCAAACCGTATTCTAAGGAACACTGAAGTCCCAGGAGATACTTTATTTTGTGGGGAGGAAAAAAGAAAAAAGGATGCATGCTGAATCCCTTTAGGAAGTTTCGTTAGTCCGGGCGCCTGGGTGGCTAAGTTGGTTAAGTGTCTGATTCTTGGGTTTGGGCTCAGGTCATGATCTAAGAGTTATGAGATCGAGCCCACGTTGGGCTCTGGGCACTGTGCTCACTCAGTCTGCTAAGGATTCTCTTTCTCTCCGTCTGCCCCCTCCCTGCTCATGCTCTCTCTCTCTCTCTCCAATAAATAAATAATATCTTTTAAAAAAATGAAGTTTTATTAGTCAAAATTAAATGCTAGGCTAAAGAAATCTTTATTGTGGGGTTTCTCAGAACTTCTAAAATGCTAACACACTGTTGATTCTCCAAAAACAAGAATGAAGAGTGTAGTCTTTCCCAAACTTGCATGGTCATGAAACCCTTTTTTGTAGGTGCCCCTACTAATATCTTGTAGAACACTAGTGTACCATGGAACACAGCTAGGAAAAAGATGCTCTAGACTTAGCTTAGGCTTGGTAATAAAACTCTTATTTTTTAAGACAAGAAAGCCTCAGTCTTATAAACTGCTATTCTAACAAATTCAGTAATTAGGTACTACTTGCAATTTCAAATGAATAACAGAATTTGTGGAGGGGAAGAAAAAAAATCCTCACTGCTTGTGGAAACACAAGAGTAAGTTATATTGTGACATCACTCCTCTTAAACACCCACAACTAATAATGCCTTAGAAGCCAGAAAGAGCTGAACATGATCACCCTTTCTTGTAAGCCCTGGGAACAAAGACCTAACCTCACAAAGCAAATAGTCTGAACAACTAAAACTTATTTTGTAATATCAACAAGGAAAACATATTCTGATTCAAAGCATTCTGATTAAAACATTTAAAAAACTTTGAGGCTGAGAATTACTACTGAAGAGGTAACAGCAACAGATACCATTTATTAAATGCTAAGTGCCAATGACTTTGTACATCTCACTTCAATTCATACTCCTATTAATCTCTATTGCATAAATAAGAAAACTGAGGTTCAGAAGCTCTAGTTCCCAGGGTCTTCATTCAGAAGCCATGCACAGTCCTGCTCCTGCTTCACAGGTAAAAGACCCTTCAGAGCAGGTCAGCTGACCGAGGCTGCAGCAGGTTCAAAGCAGTAACATACAACACAGCACAAATAATATCTGCTTATGAGTCAAAATCTCAACATGTAAGTTCAACTTACCTTGTAGAATTTGATGATATCTTCCTTGGTAAGTGTCTTTAAATATGCAACTTCTGTGTTGTCTGAAACAGCAATCAAACAATAATTTACTAATATTTCCATCTTAAGTAGTCCAGAATACTACAGTAAATGACCATATACTTCGCTCCAGTGCTCTTAGGTATCCCTATTTTTAAGTGATCTTCTGCTCCTGCAAGTAGTCAGGGGATAAATATCAAGTAAAGCGCCCAAAGACATCCTGGCTCCCTACTTAGGAGCTACTGGATCTGCAGTCCAGTCACGTCAGCTTTTCTGAGCCTCAGCTTCCTCGTCTGGAAATTGGGGGTAATAACTACTTAAAGGGGCTGCTGTGAGAACTAAGGAAAATGATGAGTGACAATCACACGCTACTACCCACGTGGCAAATGCTCAAGAAATGGTAGGCACCACTGCCAATGGCTAAAAAAATGACAGGTAAGGAAACAGGAGCCCCAGACAAAGGCGTCTTGGCTAAGATCTTCAGCTTGTTGGTGTCAGAATGAGAACACAAGCCCCTGACTTCCAGTGCAGCGTGGTGCCCTGCCCTGTGACTCTCCGCTGTAGAAGAAGGAAGCCGCTGAGCAGGCAACTTCAGGGAGCACAACTGTCCCAAATGTAATGGCACCGACACATTTCTGGAGATCCCTGCAGGCAAAAGTTTAAACCCCTGTGCCTCAGGGCAGCCTTATCTCAGGAGAGTTCAATCTGCACATTTTCCTTTTTCTTTTTTTGGTGCTATGAGCCATAGATAAGTACATCATCTGTGCTCAGCGCCTCAGGGGCACGCTAACTGAACACAAAAAAGTGAAATTAGATTTACTATTACTGCATTATTATGAGATACAGGGAGATCCAGCTCTAGTTTTAGAGAAGAAAGAAAGATAAAGTTTTTTAATAAAAACTGTTATGATGTTAAAAAATGGCTCTTCAGAAGTGCTACGCTTCACACCCCCACCAAATTAGCACCAGAACATCACCTACAAGACGAGTACCATTTTGTAGAATGGCCTCTGTGTCCTCAAACATTACACTCACGTGTCGTAAATGTCGGGGCCCTCATTTTGCCTTACCTCTGTCAAAATTGTATTGCTGAGAGATGATTTCCCCCCAATATTTAGCACACTCTGCAGATAGTTTCTTTGGTTTGTCTAATCGACGAATCGCTAATGCTTGAATGTGTTTTTGAAAAGCTTCTTCTGTCATGTCCTCTATGGACTTCTCCATGGTGATTAGAAAAGCTTCCACTCTGCTCTCTAGGTAGTGAGGTGGCTTTTCTGACTGGATGATGAATCGTAAGCCCTGTATGCCGTTGGCGCGACGCGGCCCGCTGAAGACGATATAGCCTGAAACATGAACATTAGCCAGTCAGGACTCGGGCATCTGAGCCTTGGGTCACTTTTAATCCTTCAAAACCTATCCTATCAGAGCAATAAAATCTACTTATAGGCTTTGTATTATTCACCTCTGAAGAAATATGAATAACTAGGATATCCTAAGTCCCTAAAGATAGAGCAAAAGAGCTCTCTGAAGAACAGTTAGAAAGTTGGGAGATAATTCTTTTTCTTAAAAAAAAAAAAAAAAAAAAAGGAGAAAACCCTCTTCATTATTCAGTCGCATATCCCACAACTGCTCTCTGTCCGCGAGCTAATCATCCTCTGTCTATGTTAAAGTCATTCCCATCCCTAGGATAGACTGAACTCATTTTCATCCCCTAACCATGATTCCACCTCTGTTTCCTTTCACATCCAAGTTCCCTATGTGAATCCATTCCCAGACCAACTCTATTCAGACTAAAAATCTTGGGAGACCAAGTAACAGAAGGTCACACTTCTGCTGTCACCTTGTGAACTCATGCACAACCATCCTTCCACATCTTGTTCAAACTGAGCTGTGGCTTGTGTCCTTCAGCTGCTCTTCCCTGAACCACATCTCTGACAGCTATGGTGTCTTTGGGTCCCACTTCTGAGGAAGTCACTATCTTCAGCGTGACCTTTAGTTGCAGTGGAGTCTCTCAGCAACATTTACCATGTTGCACGATAACTATTCCCTTACAGTTTTTTTATGGTCTGTCTCCCCCACCATAATGTCAGCTCAGAGAGGGCAGGGACTTCTCTTCTGTTCACTGCTGATCAGACAGTGAGCACCCTGACGGGATGGGCCATCCATAGCTTATCCCTTTTCCGTGATTATTTCCTTTTCCCTTTATCCCACTGCATTTGGCATAGCAGTGGTTTAAAAAATGAAAATACTTGGAAAGATTCACCCAAATTCACTCCAGGACCTTAAATAGTGCCTAAAACGCTGCCTGAAACATTTTCTCAACACTTTCTATATGCCCCAGGCCTGGGATGCAAAGATGGGTAAGAAATAATACCTGCCCTCAGGGAACCCAAAGTTTCATGAATCTAAACTTCTCTGCATGGCTTGCTTTCCATCTTGCCTTCCATAATAAATAATCTTCTGTTTGCACCCTCTCCCCCTACCTAAAATGTCCCTTATTGACAGGTATGTACTGTAAACACACAGTCTTCTCCTAAGAAGTGCTTTAATGTCCACAAGATGTTAACTGCTTATTTTTTAAAGTGGATTCCCATTAACTTTGCCTATGGGTGAAGTTTTCACAGACTTTCTCAATGCAGCAAGGCCGTAGCACCATGCAAGTGGATGCTACATGCGGAGTATGCTTCCTAAGGACAGTGGTTGCTCTAAGTCTATGGTATCCCGCTGCTCCCCACTTCCCTCTCACCCAGCTGCTCCTTGGTGCGCAGGGTGTTGAAGCAAGGTTCGGAGATGATTTGACAGAAGAGCTCTAGAAACATATTCTCTGAGGTGCTCTGCATGTCTGTCTGGTAGTATATCTCGATGCCACAGTTATTGTGAACTTCATTCCTCTGCTGATACACAAACCATCCCCCTAGGAAGTTTCAAAAAGAGAACAGGTTCAAAATCTTATTTAGGATTTAATAAAGCCAATGTTTTGTCTGGCTTTTTAAAGTTGTTTTATTTGGTTGGTGTTTTTCGGCAATTCCAAACTGCAATTAATTTATTAAGAATGTGAAACTCAACTAACTTACCTAAGGGAAGCCTTTGTTGAATATAGTGATTTGAACTTGGCAGGCCCTCAATAAACATTCATCAAGTTTAAAGGGCAAAGAACTTATAAAAGACCCATTTTATGGCTAAGTATTAATGCTAAGTAAAACCCACAGTTAATACAGTGTACAAGTTAGTGCATGTACTAGCTTAGAACTAGCTAATACAGATAAGACTCTCAACAGAAATACCACTTATGTTTTAATAAACATACAAAACAATTCTTTTAAAATTACTAGTTGTTGGGGCATCTGGGCGGCTTAATCGGTTAAACATCTGCCTTTGGCTTAGGTCATGATCCCAGAGTCCTGGGATCGAGCCCCGCATCAGGCACCCTGCTTAGGGGGAAGCCTGCTTCTCCCTCTCCCACTCCCCCTGCTTGTGTTCCCTCTTTCTCTCTCTCTCTCTGCCAAATAAATAAATAAAATCTTTAAAAAAAATTACTAGTTTTGACTTTATTATCTTGGATTTCTATTTAGCATTTTATTTATTTTTTATTTTTATTTTTTTTTAAAGATTTTATTTATTTATTTGACAGACAAAGATCACAAGTAGGCAGAGAGGAGGGCAGAGAGAGAGGAGGAAGCAGGCTCCCTGCGGAGCAGAGAGCCCGATGTGGGGCTCAATCCCAGGACCCCGGGATCATGACCTGAGCTGAAGGCAGAGGCTTTAACCCACTGAGCCACTCAGGCACTCCATAGCATTTTATTTTTAATATCAACACCCACAGCAAAGATCATTTCACAAATTTACAGAAATGTGTACAATGCCGGGAGATAACTTAGCCTAACTCTTCACTGTAGAGATGAGGAAGCTAGGGCCCTGAGAAGTGGGGGGACTTTTTCTAAGGACACCACATTGAGATGGTGGACAAATACCTCATCGGAGTTATCCAGAGATGATCACACTTCATGATTTAATAACTTTACTTCATGAGTCATCTATGTGACTGAGTATAGTGTTTAGTGCTTAGTATAAGACTCTCCAAGAAGATTTCTCAGAGTAGCAATGATGCGTTGTGTTCACTTACAGATGGTGATTTAGATAACAACGGTGAAGGGAGGCACACAAGCTGGAGTTGTATTTCACCTACTTCATTTTTCTGACCAGATCCAAGTTTGACCAACAGTCACTTTCTGATTGTGTACTGGAGGCACAGTTTCCTCTTATCACAAGAGGAAGGGGAACATGGTCTGTAGCTACTATGACTTCCCCTCTCCCAACTTCTAGCCTTTTCACATATATCCCAAACTGTTTCCTTCACAAGGCCTGAACATTTCCTGTTTAAACTGTTAATATTGTCTTCGGGAGAGTTAACTGAAGGACTGTGTAAGACATTCAGTCAGAATGTGCAAGACATTCAGTCAGAATGTGTAAGACATTAAGTCAGAATGACTCCCTAACTCCCAGCATTTGGAGACTGGGATGTGAAGTGAGCTGCTTCTGAGCATAGAACATCTGGCCAGTGCACTTGGAGAGAGAGAAGGCCCTAGGAGAGGAGAGAGAAAGCAGGAGATATGAGAAAAGAGGTTTGAAAGACTGATTTCACTTTGAAAATCTGCTTCTGGACTGGCCTCCCTTTGCCTGACACCCAAATGCTGTGGTGTCTGACTGGCATATCCTGATTCCTCCTCTCTGGCCCGTGGTGGTGAGAGACAGCACCAGTTTGACATGAACCACTGCCAGGCCTGTGATGATGCAGAAGAGGAAGAGCTGTGTTAAGGTGTCTGTGAGCATTCAACAACAGGAACACCGTGAGGTAACACGGTGAGGTAACACCGTGCTGGACTAGCTTTAGCAGCTTCTCAGAGGAGTCAGACACAGCGCCCGACCTTAAGGACTGTACAGTCCAACAACGGAGATGGAGATGCACCTCAATCCCAATGCAAGAGAAGAAGGGCTCAGCATCTTCAACAAGGAAAGCTTCAGAAAACCTGTGCTGGGAGGTCGGAAGAGGAGGACTACTTCCAACTGGGAGTTTTAGGAAAATTTTAGTGGAATGGGTGGCTTGTAAGATGGGGCCTGGAAGGAAGAATAGGGTATAGATGTCTATAAGGAAGAGAGAAGGAAAGGGAGCACTATTTCAGGCAGATAAAATAGTGTATGTGGGGGGGGGGGGAGGGTGCCTGGCTTGGAGCACAGACCACACATGCATGGGGAATAGCCAACATCACATTTAGCTAAAAACGACAACAAATAGAACACACACAAAAAATCAATGCTTCTCATCCTTGGTCTAATTATTACCTATTACAAAATTTTGAACAATAAGTGAAAATAATGCTTAATGAGTTTTTCCATGAAAAGAAACCATTGTTAATACAAAAGTAATCCAACACTGCAAACTCCAGTGTATTAATTATTACCCATTCTTTTATGCTAATTCCTTATGAAATATGCATGTAATGAATACATGCTGTTGTCTGCACCTGTGAGTTTCCTAAAACTATTTCTGCCAAAGACTCCAATGGGCCTCCAATTCAGTATTATGATTCTAGTTTCCACTTTTCATAAAGAGATTTTATTTCATGCTTCACAGTCAACATTTCTTCAGCTTTGTACCTTTCTTACTTCCTAACTCTTCTACATTCAACTGCCAGTCAATTCTGATGTCATTCTCTTCAAAATTACTGCCTATCTCCAATTCCACCTCTTTAGCCTTTCTGCAGAGAATTTTCTGGCAGAATTAATTCTCTTTAACCATATTTCTATGAATAGTAGAGGATCCAGTAGATCTTCACCATAAAACTTATGTTATCATCCAAGTGATTTCAACCCACCTGTAATCACCCCCAACATTATGTCAAAGCAGTCTGGTACCAAAATTAAGACATCCAACTTACCGTCAGGGAGCTGAACTTCTCTATACCGAACCAGCTGACTTGGAAGGAGAGGTTTTGTATGAGCATGTTCAATGAGGGTGTCTTCGACCATCTGCATAATTCCTAGTGCAGCCTGTGGGAAAAAGAGCATAGCACATTACAAAACCACAAATGTTATCTGTGAGAATAAAAACAGCATACTGGGTGGTGGCCCATGCAATATGAAAACAACATAAACTACTTTATCATAAAAATGGATTTTTAAACCTTAAATATATTTGATCCTACTCAAATGGGTAAAAACTGAATTTGTCAATTGGTAATACAGTCAGTGTGACAGAGGTGAAGAAAAACAGACCCAGACCAGCATCGACAATGATCTCAGTGCTGTGGGAAAAGGTACTGCCAAAGCTGGAGAAGTACTGGTGATGAAAAGTTGGTCCCAAGTGAATGACCCTGACCACAGACACACAGCAAAGGAAGTGAGTGAGCATAAGGCTTTTTAAGAAATACAGCTGGGGTGCCTAGGTGGCTCAGTCGATTGAGTGCCTGACTCTTGGTTTCAGGTCAGGTCATGATCTCAGGGTTATGAGATCGAACCCCACCCTGCGTTGGGCTCGGTGTTCAGTGGGGATTCTGTTTGAGATTCTCTCCCTCCCTCTACCTATGCCCCACCCCCAATCGTGTGCACTCTCTCTAACAAATAAATAAAATCTTTAATAAATAAATCTGACTTTAGTAAAAAATCCTGTCTCTGCCACTTATTAGCATCTGACCTCGGGCACACTGTTTTGGAGGCAGTACAGCAGAGTGGTAGGGAAAGTGTGGGGTCTTTTTTTTTTTTTAAGATTTTATTTCTTTATTTGTCAGAGACAGAGAGAGAAAGCAAGCAAGCACAAGCAGGGAGAGTGGCAGAGAGAGGGACAAGCAGGCTCCCCGCTGAGCAAGGAGCCTGATACAGGACTTGATCCCAGGACCCTGGGATCACGATCTGAGCCAAAGGCAGACGCTTAACTGACTGAGCCACTCAGGCATCCCGAAAGTGTGGGGTCTTGAGAGAGGCTGCCAGAATTTCAGAATGGGAATTCCAGAAAGCTTCCATGTGCTAAACCTCTGGCATGTACCATTTAATTTAATCTTTATATTTTTTTTTTAAAGATTTTATTTATTTATTTGACAGACAGAGATCACAAGTAGGCAGAGAGGCAGGCATAGAGAGAGGAGGAAGCAGGCTCCCTGCGGAGCAGAGAGCCTGATGTGGGGCTCGATCCCAGGACTCTGAGATCATGACCTGAGCTGAAGGCAGAGGCTTTAACCCACTGAGCCACCCAGGCGCCCCTAATTTAATCTTTAAACTCAAATTTACAGATGACAAAAACAGTACTAAGGGGTTAACACATTTTGGAAGAATAAGTATCTAGTATGTGGCAGAGTCAGGCTTTGAATGCAGGCTGATTGCACACCATGTGCTCTTATGCACTGCACAGTCCTGCTGTCCTACACAGAGTAAGGATAATTATTTCCATTGCCTCCTGTGACTGCACAAGGCGGCAGGAGTAGAGGAGGCAGCCATGAATGTAGGTCCACAGTTGACCACCATCATTCTACCCTCTCATATGCTGTTCTATCTTCCTCCATAGAGCAGAGAAGTCAACACTAATGTGCTTATAATCACACTGTGGTGGTGAACAGTCTTAGGCCAGGGTAAAGAAAATCTCTTAACACTGATCCATACAAGTCTGCTAGAACCTCAACCACTCACTTGCTTTGTTATGTTTCCATGGAGAAGGGCTTCGATGTGCAGCCGTGACAGGAGTTGAGGTATGAAGGCCTTAAGGCGAGGAAGGGTGACATCTGTAAAGGTGTAAAAAAATAGTGAGCTCTACCTATGAGGTTTCAAAAGAAACCATCCTGAGCTAACTGAAGACTTACAGAAGAGCTACAAAAACAGTGCAGAGTTCCATATGTGCTTTACCCAGTTTCCCAGAATATTAGGAGCTTTCCATAGCACAATGGTCAAAACTAAGAAATTAACCCTGCTCCAATACTAGTCACCAATAGAGTCTATATTTGATTTCAGTTTTTCCTAATATTCCTTTTCTGTTCCGTGATATAACCCATGATTCCACCTTGCATTTTAGTTACATGTCCTTAGTGCTGTAGGTCTCTCCTCTAATCTAGGACAGTTACTATCTTTCCTTGACATTTATGATCCTTAAGATTTTTGAAAGTACTGTTCAGTTACTTTTTATAGAATGTCCTTTGAATCTGTCCAGTGTTTTCCCATGATTAAACTGAGCTTAAACACTCAACTACTAGGAAGAGTACCACAGAGGTAATGCGTCCTTACCGATGTATCAGAACAGGGGAACAGGATGTTGGTATGCTGTCATCCTGGTGATGTTAACACTAACCACTTGCTTGCAGTGCTGTCTGCCAGATGTCTTTACTGTAAGTGCACTCTTTCATCTTTCAGTTAAAACAGAGTAACTCATGCATGTTCTACAAGCAATTAGGTCAAGCCATGTGCCCATCAACGCTAACTTTTCCCATTGTGATTAATAAATATTTATTTGGGGGGAAATGTACTTTGAGACTATACAAATAACACCCTGTTTCCGCTTACTCACTAATTTTAGCATCCACTGGTGCACGCTGCCTGTGTCAATTACTGCCATGGCATCATAACAGTGATTTTCCCCTCATTCCTTTTCCATGCATTGATTTATTTCTTCAATAAGAAAGAGTCAAAAAAAAAAAAAAAAAGAAAAGAAAGAGTCGTCCCTTCTCCATTAGGACATCATACTAGTAACTGCTGCAGTGGATGCTAAAAACAGTGACTAAAATTCAGAGCTGTGGGAAGGGAATTAACCAGTGCTTACTATGGGTCATTTTATATGTGTTATCTCATAAACCTCAAAGTATGCATTACTACTCCTGTTTTAAAGGTGAGAGAACCAAAGAGACGATAACTTAAGTTTCTTTCCAAAGGCATCAAGCTAGTAAGTTGTAGAGCTGGCATGTAACCCCCGGTTTCACTAATCTTGAAACGCACACTTATTCTCCAGAACCCGTGAGCACTCTCTGCAGATCACTATACTATCCACAACACCTACTCTCTCCACCTACATTGAAATGATCTGTTTACGTTCAGGCTTGGCCACTAGACTGGAGGTCCCTGAACCAAGAAACCCCAACTATAACTGATCATTGTTCATCTCAAGCACCTGAAGTCTAGAGCCTGGTGCACAGCAGGCAGTCGGTAAGTGTTGTGGGACCAAACTGAACTCTAAGGTTCCTGCTACCCCAGCACCTGGACGGCTAACTGACTGACAGTCATGAAGGAGCCAGCCTCTCACATTAAAATGTCTCCACATTAAGCCACGTCAACATTCCTGGATGACTGTATGAGTATATACATACGCTGCAACAGAAGGATTATTTTTTGAGCAGAGAATGTCAACCAAAAAAGCGCTTTCTCTATAAAAAACACATTTTAGGTTTCATATGCCTATGATATATTTTAGAGCTTATTCTGCTTAAAATTAATATACCATCTGACCCAGAATCTAACAGAGGGAGGAAAAAACCCAACACTTTTGCTTTCTGATTATACTGAGTACAGGTTCGACTTTCAAAACAGTTTTAAAATCAATTATGTGGCTTTTTTTTTTTAAGGTAAAACTCTTGCTATTAACTAGACATGACTCAAACATTTTGTGAAGTATATTAACTGTCCAAATTAAAAATGCATTAGTTCTAGTTAATGAATTTTATAATCTATATGCCTACCCAATGACTGAGGCAACCACTAAAATGACTGTCAATACTCTGCTCTTGATTTGTCACTGAAGACATCAAAAGCATTATACTTACATAATAAGTATAAGTAAGGACTTGTCATAAAAGGGCATTAAAAATTCAACAGTATTCTTTTACTGCTGAGCATGTGGGGGAAAAGATGAGTTGGCAAAGTAATACTGAGAAGCGAGACAGATAAAACAATAAAGGGCAGTCTTCATTCTTCCCAATGAAACAATCCTGAAGTAATCTCATTCCATTCAGTAGGCATTCATTACATGCATACTGAGGACATACTCTGCACTGGATACCAAATAAAGAGGGTAACAAGAAGGCATAATCACTGCCCTCAAGGAATTTAAGACTTTCAAACGAAACCTCTGAAAACTAGATTTGAGATTTTAGAAAAAAAGCAACAGAGGATGACTCTTTAGGCTTTACACATTTTTCTGTGATTAACTAACAGATCTACAGATGCCTGAGCACCATTCCTACGTGACAAGACTTTCAACCTCAGCCCTTTTACCCTCTTCTGAAAACTTCAATATTAATAAGGTTAAGGGTTTTGGTCAAAACCTTTAGTCACCTGCAGAAATCTATGAACAGCAATAACTAGCTGTTATGGGTCCAGGTTGGAAGCAGCAAATGTGGCGACACAGCCTGAATATGCAAGCCACTTTGAAGGGCACCACTGTTTTTATTTAAAAAAAATAAATAAATAAATAAAAAGGCATGCACAGCTGGCTTTAATAAAACTAGAAGTTATTAGAAACATAAACACTAGATATCAGGATAAATCAAAATGATTTTAGAAAAAAATGAAGAGGCTTATAAGCAGAAAAAGTCTCACCATCCAGGGCTTCCTTTAATTCATCTTTAGTCCAGGCCACTTCAGTCATCAGCAGGCGGAGGTAGTACATGGCATGCTGGTGAGGCTGCTCAGCTCGGAAATTGTTAAGCGATCGCATATACTAGTGAAGGAAGACACAGGTTCATTATTTTCTAAGTCCTTTTAAAACCATTTGAAAAGATCAACTATAATCAAACTTTATTCTGCATAAATCCTGTGTTACTGGGATACAGGAATATTTCCTTCTTTCTCCTTTTTGAAGTGAGGTAATTTAGAATGGGGCTTACTCAAATATTCTCTGAACCTTTAATTAAAGGGCATGCTTTTTCTTTATCTGGGCTGCTGCTTTATCCACAGCATCTGACATGTATTCTAAGTGTCCTCCCTGTGGGACATCTTTCAATCCTAAGAAAGTCATCCCCAGTTTTCAGGGCCTGCATCTCTTGGTGTCCTTGGATTCTGTACCATAAGGACATTCCAAAAGTCTGTATAAGCAAGCAGCAAGTCCACTTACATATGCAAAATACTGGATCTTCATCCAAAAACTACATTTGAAAATGGTGATTTTTCTTTTCTTTTCTTTTTTTTTAATTTATTTATTTGACAGAGAGAGATCACAAGTAGGCAGAGAGGCAGGCAGAGAGAGAGGGGGAAGCAGGCTTCCCACCAAGCAGAGAGCCTGATGTGGGGCTCGATCCCAGGACCCTGGGATCACGACCTGAGTCGAAGGCAGACGGTTAACCCACTGAGCCACCCAGGCGCCCTAATGGTGATTTTTCTTTTGGGGTACAATTAAGGTCACAGTTTGGCTTTTAAAACTGTTATCTATCCCATATTTCCATTATCAGGCCAACTACGAGTTGAGTTTAACTGGAAGACACCTCAAGCCTAAATAGTCTGCACTCATGTGACAAGGTTCTCATGGCAGGCAGACCTCAGTCTGAAGAATCATGTGTCCTTCTGAAGTGGAGGGGGGATGAAAGTTTCAAGGGGTCCCTTGCAGCTACTAGGTCTACCTCAGGCTTCTCTCTGCAAGTCAGTGCCGCAACATCCCCAGCTCTTAAGGGTCAGGTGTCCCCGAGTCACCCAGGGTCATTTCTGGGTAGAGGAAAGGACTTAGCAAAGACAGAGTGAGAGGACTGCCATAGGGTTAGCAGTGCTTTCCCTCCTCTCCTCTTAAAAATGTTCGAAATAGGGACGCCTGGGTGGCTCAGTTGGTTAAGTGGCTGCCTTCGGCTCAGGTCATGATCCCAGCGTACTGGGATCAAGTCCCACATCGGGCTCCTTGCTCAGCAGGGAGCCTGCTTCTCCTGCCTCTGAGTACCACTCTGTCTGCCTGTGCTTGCTCTCTATCTCTAACAAATAAATAAATTTAAAAAAAAAAAAAGTGTTCGAAATAAGGCAAAATTACCACCTTATGAACAACAACAAGATTACAAAAGTGAGTTCAGAAAACTTACTGCCTCTTTGATAATTTCAAATCTTTTTTCATCAATCTCAAAAGTAGCCATTTTCTCAATAATCTTCTTTAGCAAAATCGGCTGCTTGTCATTGTAACCTTTCACGGAGAGCTACAAAAAAGAATTCAGAGTATTAGAAGTCTAAAAATATCACAAAAAAACCTTCCAAATAAACACTTTAAGCTTGATTTTTAAACACTGAGAAAATCCAAAGCCAGGTATATTAAAGTAAAAGTGAAGAAGAAATTCAACTAATTTATCTTCTCATAAATATAATTTAACTTAGCAAGAGAACATCTTTATTTACCAATAACCCAAAAGCCTAATTTTGTTATTCTTAAACAAAGGCAATAATCAGAAAACTCACCTGATGCAAGATTACAGCAGAACACACCACATCATCAAAATTCAAGTTCTCATTAAATCAAAATTAACTGTAGAATGTGTTTTAAGTTTAATTTTCAAAAATAACTTCTAAGGAATGCCAGGCTTAAGGTGGTTTTTAGAGACGTGGTAAGAAGGTAAAAATCATCAGTAGTTATCATCTAGCGAACTGTTAGGAATGTCTCAAAATTGTTTGTATTTAAATATTTTTAAAAAATCATCTTTGGCGAAATCAGACAGCCCCAATTTTGTGTGTGGGCGTGTATATTTTTGTGGCATTTTGCCATTTTTGTCATTCAGTGTTGCCTAAAAAGGATCCGTATGTCTCACCACTTGCTTGATGAGCTCTCCTGATGTATCAAAAGCCAATGGCAAAACAGATGTACTATGAAGACACACTGTCTGTACCATCAGGATTTTTGCCTTGGGACAATTTATTTTAATAGTTTCCAAAAGCTAACACTGGAAAAGCAGGGGCTGCCTGCCTGTACTTCCACACAGTGGCACCCACAGTAATAGAGGACCTACTGCAAATGAAGAACTATGAAAGCCTCTACCTTATACAAAATGATAGGCAAGAATCTCAGGAGTGAAGGCCATTATTGACTATGGAGGCCACATCATGTACCATGGGAACTAGATTTACAATGAGGAGAAAGCTCATTTTGTCATGAATTAAAAATGATCCATTTTAATGGTAATATGCTACTAAAACTCAAGAGCAAAAAATAAACAATAGATTATTACTTTTCTATTTGGAATTTATTTTGGTCTCTGAGCTTCAAATTTCCCTAGACTCTGAAAATGGTTAGTTATGTACATACTTACACATTAAATAAAAGCTACCAGAAATTTTACTTGTGGTGGGGGGAGCACTGCAAAATAAAATTTTAAAACCCTAAAACCTTTTGTATAAGAATTGATAAAGAAGAGTACAGAGTACACAGCACATGCTCTCATTTTAGTTGTTACTAAAACGTACAATATTTTTTCAAGAAAAGTGAAGATGAATGTGTGCCATGGAAGGGATGTTAATTTGGAAATGAGAGAGAAGTTGAAACACATCAGAAATAGTTTCAGGGAAAAAAATCCAGTTATTTTTTGGGATGTTTTTAATAATGACTATTTTAAAACACACTTAAAAGTAGTTAATGGTGCACGGTACAAAATAAATTAAATGAAAACATCAAATGTATTTGAACACGGGAGCTTTCTATTGCTGTCAGCAAAAATAAAAGAAGCTTATATAGGAGTAAAATTCAAGCACCACAACAGTAACTACAGATATCTTTCACTTATGGATGTTAATACACGCAAGCACATGGGAAGAACAACATGCTTTCAGAATTAATATGTTAAACATTTCAAGCAGAGGAACATGCAAATAAATGTAGCACACATACATGTTCACAAATTGCACTAAACTCTACTGAATCATTCATTAGTGGAACTACTACTAATTTGAGTTCTTCAGTCATTAAAAAGGTGCAAGGAAAAAACCATCAACCTTCTCGTTTAAAAATGCAGAAGTTAATAGTTTTCCCAAGCTCAACATAACGCTTAAACGGTGTGGCGTCTTTTCTTTGGTTTTCATTTTACTTACAAGTATTGCATTCATCCCTGATGCAATGCCATAGCTCAAACCTGAGAGGCGTGCTGCATATGTATACTCTTTTAAATCATCCTTCAATAACCTGATAAACAGGTATGTCATGTTGCAATGGAGAGGATCAGCATAAATGTAGCGACTAACAAAAAGAAAAACAAAAGAAATGCTTTGATACCTCAGGCAGTGGCATGGTAATGAAGAAACATGACCGAAGAGTATGGATATGCAGCCTCATGATCTGAATGTCTAGGGAAACAGAATTAGCCAACCTTATGTTTTACAATGGCAGGAAGACATTATTCTGTTGTGAAAGACTGAGATTTCACATAGAGAATGGGTGAGATCTAAACCTCAATCAGGGTCCCATTTTGTTTGAGGAGAAAAAATATGACAATCTGATGAAAGATGTTAAAAAAAACAAAAACAAAAACAGAAATCAAGGAAAATTTGCATAATGTGAATGTAATCACTGAATACTTAGAATAAGAGCTAACTGAAAAATTAAATGATGAGAAAATATGATTAGCCATAAATATTTTTTTAAAAAGAAATTAAACTCATACCCTCAATCAAAAACGCTTCCATCAAATCAATATAAAAAAATGTTGATGAGTGGAAGGCTCTAAGACGTGGGTACTTACATACATCCCATAGATGGTATTTTGGAGGTCATAGCTCAAGCCTGCTAGCTCTGCTGCATATGCATACTCGTTGAGTGAGTCTTTGAGGAGCTCAAGGTACAAATAGGCCATGTTACAGTGCAAGGGGTCCACATAAGCAAATGGGCTGGAAGAAAATGTTGACAGTAAAATAGCTGATTTATTACTTCCCAATGTGATGGGGCCTTTCGAGATGGATCAAGAAACTGAACATCGGTTAATATCATTTCCTGAAGATATGGTTTGAATTCTTGAGTCTGTTCTTCTCGGGAGGCAAAAAAATACAAGATGTCTGAAAAAGAAGCCTGAAGTATGCCTTGTGTTCTGGTGGTGCCGAGGAGGGAGAAGCGACTATTTGCCCCAGATGGTGTGCAGTCAGACTGACAAATCAGAAATGCAGGTAAGGAGTGGGGATAGGCCAAAAGGCATGCCTGCGTTGAGGATGAAAGGACAAGGCAAGCTGGGGTGCCTGGCTGGCTTGGTTAGAAGTCACATGACTCCTGATCTTGGGGTCGTGAGCTCCAGTCCCACACTGGCTACTTAAAATGAAAAAATAAATTAAAAAAAAAAAAAAAAGGAGGCATGGCCGACAGAGGTCATCTGGCATTTAATGTCCTCCTCCCTTAAAGCAAGCCATACTCTGGGTGGACATGAGTATGAGACTGAGAAGTTTGTGTGCTGTGATTTTTGAACTTAAACAGGAAAAATGGATACCTGTGAGATGTTAGCTCATATCTGAGTTCCCCCCAAACCAATAAAGCTGTCAGTAAAATAATTGATAATTCCCACCATATTACTGCAGACAGAGCTAGGAAAAAATATTAAAATTAAAAAAAAAAAAAAAAACAAGTGAAGAAGACCAACCAACATGAGGAAACAATCAGAGAGTGCAAAAGCTAAACAGGACCACAGCGATCCCCTAACTCGAATCATTTCCCAAATAAGAAACACAGCTTTCTGCATGTCGCCTGGGCTAGTAGTGGCAGAATTAGGATTCAAATGCAAGTCAAGTGACAAAGTCATTTGATTTTATGACACTGCTTACCTTTATGACAAATAAAAGTCATTCACTCAACAAATGTGTATCACATGCTTACTACTGCAATACATGGAAGCAGGTATGACTCAGAAGAGCCTACTGCTAGGCCCTTCTCTAGGTACTGGGAATAAAATCAGGCAAAGCCACTGACCTGACAGAGTTTTAATAGTCTAGTTGGAGGAGAGAATAAATCTTAATATATCAAGTGGGGATAGTGCTATGAAAAAAATTAAGCAGGGTAAGAGGAATCGGATTGAAGGGCGGTGGTAGTAAGGTGGGATGATTGCTAATTTACATAAGATAATCAATGCCTCTCTCATAAGGTGACACCCGGGCCTAGACCTGAAGGAAGCAAAGGAACAGGCTCTGCGTATATGTGGGTGGGGCTGGTTGAGGAAACAGCCAATGCAAAGGACCTGAGCCCAAGGTGCCTGCTTGGCTTGTTTGGCAGCAAATTAAACTTTCACTCTATCTGTAGCACAGTAAATATAACCAATATACTGATGGAAAAGGCAACAATTTTGTCAAACCAGATAATGAAGCAAAAATAGAAGAAGCTTAGCCACTAAGAACTAAAATCAAAGAGAAAATACTGTAACTACATAAACATTCTCCATCTGGAAAATCTAAATGGATGCTCTGTCACTGTTTTTAAAGTACTGTATTATATACATGACAATTATAGTACTGTATATAGTACAATTAAAGTACTGTATTATATACACGACACACTTCCTTCTTTAGGAAAACAACAGCTCAGAAACTCAGAGCACAATTCACAAAAGCAAAATTACCAAATAAAAGAGAATCTAGGAAGGACTTAGACCCACTGGCACCTATGTGCCCATCTCAGGTGGAAGTGAAAAGCCAGAAAAAGCCAAGTCTGGGAGCTCAGAGCCATATGGCTCAAGCTTAAAACGCAATTGCAAAAAGTGTCCTAAAATGCTGCATGCACAGCAGCTGCACTGGTGAGCTCTAAGAGAGAACATGATTCAACTGCAATGTTTAAACTCTGGTTCATTTGTTAATTAAAAAATAATATTATTTTGTATTCAGGTGCTATATGCTCAGAGTTTTTAAAACTGTATCTAAGAATGAATATAACCCGGTTTCTGAAAATACTAAAAGGTAAACACACACAGAAAATGTCTTGAAGAATACATAAGAACCTAACAGTGTGAACTCTAGGAAGAGCAGAACATGGAGAGAGGAAATTTCGGGAAGCAAAACTATCAAATGGTCTCTCAAAAGGTAAAAAAATTCATAATCATATAAGTCAAATGGGAATGTGGTGACAAGCTGCTTGGAATGTTACAAATATCACTCTGAATATCAAAAAATAAAACCAGCTTTGTAATGCTCTCTACCAACACCAAGCCATAGCCAGACAGCTCATGTTTAGTGTGAGAAGTATCTCAGGAAGTTCCAGGCTAAGTCCATGAATCTCCTGCTATAAAATACAGTGTTTACATCCGCCTGCAAGCTCAGCTGTACATGTTGGTGAAATACTAATTTTCTATTTAGAGTTTCTTTTTCCCTATTCCAAAACATTTAAAAATGCATTTAGTTTTAATTTCATGTCAAGTAGATCAAATAAAAATTAGTGAACATTATTATGTGATGACAGATTTCGTAAACACACATCATTGAATTTTAAATAAAAAATCAGTATAAACTCACAAAGTAAAATTTGAACTGGATGGTACACTGTACTATACAAATAAATAAAAGGAGACAGAGATGAGCTGCAGATTTATATTGCGAAATCATCCCAACAGTAGTATTCATAAATGTTACTAAACATGTTCTTCCTTTTTAATTAAATCATTTTTAAGTGGCCATGCCAAGAACAGAGAAAACAATATCTAAGGGCTTCAGACATGTAAAGGCTGGAAAGGACTCCAAACGGTTTAGTAACTACCACCTCCTCCTCTGGGCAAGTTTCAGAAATACAAAACTGAAGCTACAACAGAAAACAACCTCAATTATTTAACCTTTCCTGAATGAAATTTCTGGGTGAGTCTACAACCTCCCCAGGACCCAAAGTTTTGAAGGCTAGGAAGGTCCTCAAGATGGCTAACATAAATCATGTCAGTTAAAGGGTGTGCTCACCAGTGCAAAGGAAGACTTGACAACCTTGACTTTTACAATATCCCTTACCAGCAGCAGCCCTCCCTGGTCCAGGCTATGTAATTCTAGTTCCTTCCATTTCTACACATGGGTCCTCCCGGAAGCAAAGAAAACTTTTAGGAATGAGATTGTTGATTTTTATAAGAAACTGTGTAACTAGATTCATTTAACATACCTGAAAAACTCAAAGTTGAGGCAAGCCTTTGGCAAGAAAAACTTATCATCTTGTTTGAACCAGAGTTTGCTCATAGCTGTATCCTGTGATGGAGAAAAAATTCAGTTAATAAAAAAATATGGGCACATCCGGCAAAAAGCTCAAACTACTCTTCAAGAGGAGCAGGACAGAGGCAATGTTGAGAGTTTCATGGCCTTGAAGCATACTCAGAGGGTCACCAGGTGGGAAGGTGTAGAGAGAAAACTGCCGATTCTAGCAGCAGAGAGAAATCACCCTTCTGTCTCCCCTGGTGAGGAAAAGGGGGACATAGCAGAGGAAGAGACAGACTGGAGAAGCCAATACCAACTGTCCTATTCTTGTCTTTCTGAACACTGGGAGGCAGATGCAGGAGTCCTTTGCAGGGTGCAGCTGCCAGCCTCCAAGGTAGGCTACAGCAACCCCTGCCTATGGGCATTTACCTCCCTGTAGAGTCATCTCTCCCACAATGAACCAGGATTGGTCTATGTGAGCAACAGACTAGGACAGAAGCAATGGCATGGTACCTCTGAGATTAGGTTCTAAAAGACGTCGTGGCTTCCATCTTGATCACCCACTTTTCTCTCTTGAATCACTCACTTTGGAGGAAGCCAGCTTCCAGGTCAAGCAACTCTACTGAGAGGCCTATGTGGTGAAGAACTAAAGGCCTGCCAACAACCACACAACTGAATTTAGAAGAAAATCCTTCAGCCTTTATTGAGCTTTAAGAGGCTGAAGGCCCAGCCAACAGTTTGACAAAAACCTAATAAGACACCCTGGGCCAAAATTACCCAACTAAGTCACTTCCAGATTCCTGACACTCAAAAACCGCATGGAGATAAATGTTTTAAGTTCCTAACTTTTGGAGGAATTTGTTATGCAGTAATACATAACACAACCAAAGATGAACAACTAAGCCATTACTTTAATTCTCCACTTCACTCATATTGTATTAAAAACTCTTGAAACTCTTACAAGAGTTAGAAATGTTCTCCTTAGTTTAGTTTGAGAAGACCTATTTAAAACAACAAATAATAGGAGAGGTAAACAAGATTTCTCCTTGAATAACCTAACTTATGACTCATTAAAAGGTCATTTTTTTTTCTTTTCAAGCTTTTAATTTAAATTCTAGTGAGTTAACGTATAGTGCAATATTAGTTTCAGGAAAATTCAGAGATTCATCACTTACATATAACACCCAGTCAGTGCTCATCATAACAAGTGCCCTCCTTAATACCCACCTCCCTCTGTTAACCCTGTTTGTTCTCTAAGAGTCTCTTATGGTTTGTTTCCCTCTCTCTTTTTTCTTTTTTTCTTCTCCCTCCCCCCATATGTTCATCTATTTTGCTTCTTAAATTCTACATGTGACTGATATCATATGGTATTTGTCTAACTTCTTTCTCTTAGCATAATATACTCTGGCTTCATCCACAGCATTACAAATGACAAGATTTCATTCTTTTTGATGGCCAAATAATGTTTCACTGTATATATATGCCACCTCTTTATCCATTCATCATTCAATGGGCATTTGGGCTCTCTCCATAGTTTGGCTAGTGCTGATAATGCTGCTATAAATAGCATGGTGCATGTATCTTTTTGAACCTATATTTTTGCAACCTTTGGGTAAATACCTAGTAGTGCAATTGCTGGATGGCAGCGAACGATTCTTTAAATGTACTGTTGGATTCAATTTGCTAGTATCTTGAGAATTTTTGCATTCGTATTCATCAGGGATAATGGCATATAATTCTCCTTTTTAATAGCATATAATTCTTTTCTTTGGTTTTGGGATCAAGGACTAGCTTTGTAGAAGGAGTTTGGAAGTTTTCCTTCCATTCTATTTTTTGGAACAGTTTGAGAATAGGTATGAACTCTTCTTTAAATATCTGGTAGAATTCCCCTAGAAAGCCATCTGGCCCTGGACTTTTGTTTGTTGGGAGATTTTTGATTACTTATTTAATTTCTTTGCCGATTATGGGTCTGTTCAGATTTTCTAATTTCTTCCTGTTTCAGTTTTGGTAGTTTGTATATTTCTGAGAATTTATCCATTCTGTCCAGATTGTTCAGTTTGTTGGCATATAACTTTTCATAATATTCTGATTATCTGTGTTTCTGTGGTGTTGGTTATCATCTCTTTCTTCATCGTTTAAATTTATTTGGGCACTTTCTCTTTTCTTTTTCATAAGTCTGACTATGGGTTTATCAACTTTATTGATTCTTTCAAAGAACAAGCTCTTAGTTTTGTTGATCCATTCTGGTTTTTTTGTTTGTTTCTATATCATTTATTTCTGCTCTAATCTTTACTATTTCCCTTCTTCTATTGGCTTCAGGCTTTGTTTGCTGCTCCTTTTCTAGCTCCTGCAGGTGTAAGGTTAGCTTGTGTATTTGAGACTCTTCCTGCCTTTTTTTTTTTTTGAGACTTCTCCCGCTTCTTGAGGAAGGTCTGTATTGCAATATGTTTCCCTCTTAGGACTGCCTTTGCTGCATCCTAAAAATCTTGGACTATGGTATTTTTTTTTCTTTTTGATTATTTTTATTGATATATAATGTATTATTTGCCCTAGGGGTACAAGTCTGTGAATTGTCAGGCTTACACATTTCACAGCACTCACCATATCACATACCCTCCCCAATGTCCATAACCCAACTACCCTCTCCATACCCTCACTCCCCCCAGTAGCCCTCAGTTTGTTTTGTGAGATTAAGAGTCTCTTATGGTTTGTCTCCCTCCCGATCCCATCTTGTTTCATTTTTTCCTTCAGACTAGAGTATTTTCATTTTCAGTTGCTTCCATGTACTTTTTAATTTCTTCTTTAATTTTCTGGTTAACCCATTCATTCTTTTAGCAGGATGTTCTTTAACCTCCATGTATTTGTGGTCTTTCCAAATGTTTGCGTGGTTGACTTCAAGTTTCAAAGCATTATGCTCTGAAAATATGCATGGAATGATCTTGATCATTTTACACTTCTTGAGGGCCAATTTGTGTGTGACCCAGTATATGATCTATTCTAAAGAAGTTCTGCATACACTCGAAAAGAATGTGTATTCTATGTTTGAGGATGAAATGTTCTGAATATTTATTAAGTCTGTCAGGTCCAATGTGTCATTCAAAGCCATTATTTCCTTGATTTTCTGCTTAAATGATGTCCATTGCTCTGTAAGTGGGGTGTTAAAGTACCCTACTATCACTGTTTCATTATCAATGACTTTATATTTGTTATTAATTGATTTATATATTTGGATGCCCCTAAACTGGGGGCATAAGTATTTACAACTGTTAAATCTTATTGATGGATAGATTCATTATGATATAATGCCCTTCATCTCCTGTTAAGTCTTTGTTTTAAAATCTAGTTTGTCTGACATAAGCATGGATACTCTGGCTTTCTTCTGACATACATTAACCTGAGAGATGGTTCTCCATCCCCTCACTTTCAATCTGCAGGTGTCTTTACGTATAAAATGAGTCTCTTGTGGGGCGCCTGGGTGGCTCAGTTCATGATCTCAGGGTCCTGGGATCAAGCCCCACATTGGGCTCCCTGATCAGTGGAAAGACTGATTCTCCCTCTCCCACTCCCTCTGCTTGTGTTCCCTCTCTTGCTGTCTCTCTGTCAAATAAATAAGTAAAATCTTTAAAAAATAGTAATAATAAATAAAATGAGTCTCTTGTAGGCAGCATTTGGATGCATCTTATCTTTTTTTTTTTTTAAATCCATTCTGATACCCTATGTCTTGTGATTGGAGCATTTAGTCTGTTTACATTCAGAGTAATTATTAAAAGCTATGAATTTAATGCCACTGTATTACCTGTAAGGTCATTGTTCCTCTAGATTTTCTGTTCCTTTCTAGTCTTTGTTACTTTTGATCTCTCTTTCCTTCTCAAAGAGTCCCTTTAATATTCCTTGCAGGGCTGGAACTCCTTTAGTTTTTGTGTATCTAGGAAACTCTTTATCTCTCCTTCTGTTCTGAATGACAGCCTTGCTGGATAAAGTATTCTTAGCTGCATATTTTTCCCATTCAGTACATTGAATATATCCTGCCATTCTCTTCTGGTCTGCCAAGTTTCTGTGGACAGATCTGTTGCAAACCTGATTTGTCTTCCCTTGTAGGTTAAGGACTTTTTTTCCCTTGCTGTTTTTAGAATTCTTTCCTTGTCTGTGTATTTTGTGAATTTGACTATGATATATATAGGTGATGCCTGGCCTTTGTTGAATTTAATGGGAGTTCTCTGGGCTTCTTGGATTTTAATATCTGTATCCTTCCCTAGATTAGGAAAGTTTTTAGTTAATTTGTTCAAGTAAACTTTCTGCCCCTTTTTCTCTCTCATCATCTCCTGGGGCTCCTATGATAGGAATGTTATTACATTTTAAGAAGCTGCTGAGGGGCACCTGGGTGGCTCAGTGGGTTAAGCCTCTGCCTTCGGCTCAGGTCATGATCCCAAGGTCCTGGGATCGAGCCCCACGTCGGGCTCTCTGCTCAGCAGGGAGCCTGCTTCTTCCTTCCTATCTGCCTGCCTCTCTGCCTACTTGTGATTTCTCTCTCTGTCAAATAAAAAATTAAAAAAAAAAAAAAAAGAAGCTGCTGAGTTCCCTAAGTCTACCTTCATAATCCAATACCTTTCCCTCTTCTTTCAGCTTCATTATTTTCCATAATTCTATCTTCTATATCACTGATTCATTCCTCTGCTTCATTCATTCTTGTTGTTATAGCATCCATTCGGGTTTGCATCTCAGTTATACCATTTTAATTTCAGTCTGACTAGATTCTAGTTCTTTTATCTCTACAGTAAGGAATTCTCTAGTGTCTTCTATGCTTTTTTCAAGCCCAAGTAGTATTCCTATAATTGTTGTTTTAAATTCTAGTGCAGAGGTGCCTGGGTGGCTCAGTTGGTTGGGCTTCTGCCTTAGACTCAGGTCATAATCCTGGAGTCCCAGGAAGGAGCCCTACATCCAGGTCCCTGCTCAGCAGGGAGTTTGCTCTCTCTCTGCCCTTACCCCCTGCTCATGTGCTCTCTCTCTCCTTCTCAAATAAAGAAAATTTAAAAATAAATAAAATAAATAAATTCTAGTTCAAACATCTTACTTATATCTGTATCGGTTAAATCCCTCGCTGTTACTTCTACTTCCTGCTCTTTCTTTTGGGGTGAATTCCATCTTGTCATTTTGTCCAGAAAAACAAAAACAAAAATAAAACAACAACAAACTAGATCCTAGGTGTGTTTTGGTCTGCCTATGAAAAGAAGCTAGATCCTATTGCCCCTAGAGCTGAAGCTCTGTAGCACTTGATGATCTGTAGACTTGGTACATGCAAGGGGTTTGTGCTGGACTTCTGGGGGAAGGCCTGCTGCACTGATTCTCAGGCCTATTTGCCCTTGTAGAGATGCGCCTGTATGGTGGGGGGTGTGGCGGGTGGTAAAAGTGGCTCTGATCTCTGCTTGATGGTGCGGTTTAGCTCACTGAGGTCAGTCAGTGTTGATGGGGTGGGGGACGGGAAGAACAGGGGATATGGCTCCGCTCTACTCTCATCTCTGCAGTGCAAAGCTCGTGCCCACCACTCTTCAGGAAGCCCTCACAGAAGAGCAAACAATCACCCCTCTTGTGCCCTAGCTTCTGTCAAATCCCTGCCTTCACCCTATCTGTGTCCAAGCTGTTTTATCTCAGGGCACAGCTAGGTTTCTAAACTCCAAATTTTAGGGACTCCCGCAGCACCACTCCATACTGATCCTCTGGGGAAGGATGTCTCCCCACTTTTGCTGTTTGCAGCCAGTCCCGGGAAAGCAGTTGCAGGACTGAGAAGCAGTTCAGAGTTTACAGTAAAGCAGAGCCAAAAGCAGGCACTAAGTTTCCCTGCCCTCAGCTGGTGTCCCTGCTCCTGTGCCTGGGAACAGTGCAGCACATTGGTGCCACCCTTTCTTCTGTCCATGGAGAGGCCTTGCTGTCACTCTGAAATGCACTCCAAAGAGGGGAACTGTTCCCCCCTGCAACCCAGGGGATCCTCAGACTACACTGTCCACTCCTAGGAATCTGCCCTCTTCCCCCACTGGAGCACCACTAAGGCAGGCATGACCCTGCTGGTGGGAGACTTCTAAAACTTCAGATTTTGTGGTCCAATGCTTATAATACCCTGCAGTAGTCTCTGTAAGCAGGGGTCCCTCCCCTCCGCAGCTTCCACAGTTCTTAACTCCCCCAAATCCACTCTCCAGAGCCCCTACCTTCCACAATTCTACTTGGACACTTGCAGTTTTGTTCTTGTAGTCCTCAGATTGATTTCTTGGGTTATCAGAATGATTTGATATTTATCTAGATGTGTTCAAGGGACAAGGCAAGCTTAGATTCCCCTACTCCTCTGCCATCTGAATTCCTCCCTTTTTTAAGGAAAAATGATTGTCTAGTTAATGATCTAGTTGCTTGTGATAAATTTCAAGTTTCTAAACACTAATTCTTATCTCATTGAGTTGATCTGAATGTTAGGTACTTTTAAGAAAAGAAAAAGATGTATATCTTTGGTGGTGAGCTTAGAAAGAGAATTTAGGAAAGAGGATGTGCAGTAATAATTTGATCCATTTTTCTACACAATCTTCTCAAGGTGTGAAATAATGACAAGCGGGGCGCCTGGGTGGCTCAGTGGGTTTAAAGCCTCTGCCTTCGGCTCAGGTCATGATCCCAGGGTCCTAGGATCGAGCCCCACATCGGGCTCTCTGCTGAGTGGGGAGCCTGCTTTCCCCCCACCTCTGCCTGCCTCTCTGCCTACTTGTGGTCTCTGTCAAATAAATAAGTAAAAATTAAAAAAAAAAAAAAAAGAAATAATGACAAGAGAAAATTCTGAAAAAGAAAAATAAGCCCCATTTCTCAATCACTGTTCTCACTGACTTACTAATTTCCTAAGTCCGTTGTTCTTATCAACTTCCTAAAGCCACTCTAACAAATTGAGAGTTATTTTTAAGGGCAGGAAATCTAACAGCTTCCCTTGGATATGCTCTCGTCCAGGGTTTAGAAATTCTCTTTATCTCTAACTTTCATGATGCAGCACATATCAACTTCCTCACTCGGTCTTCAGTGAATATGGAAAGTAGGCCAATAACTTTCAGTAGATTTGTGGTTGTACAAGGTGCCTGGGTGGCTCAGTCGTTAAGCATCTGACTTCGGCTCAGGTCATGATTCCAGCATCCTGAGATGGAGCCCCATAGAGGTCTCCCTGCTCAGTGGGAATATTGCTTCTCTCTCTCCAACTACCCCATGCTTGTGTTCCCTCTCGCTATCTCTCTGTCATAAATAAATAAAATCTTGAAACAAAAATTGTGATTGTAGTCCAGACTTAACTTTTTTTCTGCAAAGAAAACAATACCCTAGATTCTAAATTGTTTAGTAGTTTGTTTGCTTTAACATTTCTAGCCTCCTTAATATTCCTTGCAATTATTCTTTCTACCACTTTCGGTAGCTCTTAGGATGTGAGCTCCCAAAACCAACATAGTCCCAAACGCAAGAAATCATCTCTCCAGTCTCTTCCATATCGCCTAAATTTAAAAATCACCCATTCCAACATGTTACCTTAATAAGAGATGGGTATGGTGTTGCTTCTTTTTCTAATGATAAAATCTCAAAATTCGTAGGAATAAATTCATTCTTCGTTGGAAGTTTAAATTTCCCATTCAAGTCAGCATTTTGCCATTTCTGGATGAATAATGAAAAAACACACAAAAGCAATTAAAGTTGGATTCAGAAGTTTAAAATAGTCCATTTGCTTAATATCTAGCCAAGTATTAAGGGGATTAATGTCACACAGCTTTTCTTTTCCACTCCCAAGATCCACTGATGGCTTTCCATCAAACTTGAGCTGTTCTGTTACTAATCAAGATTTTGTACTTAGTAATCTTTCTTCTTTACAGTCTTCCAAAATGACTGGCTGAGGTTAAGGGGCAATCTGTGGCTAGAGAAACATGAGAGACTACTTAGTCCATATGAAGATCACATTGGCTCTAGCTCTTTAAAGAAGGAAGAATAATTGTATAGGGATATATTTCTGCAACTGGTAGACAATAGGTCATTTACAGAAGAATAAAACGTCCAGCTGCACTAGGTTATTTGTATGTGTAGCCTGAAAACTACTAAGTTTCAGTACTGCTCCTTAAGGCCTGGTCCACAACTGTCCTAGATGACCATGTGAACTTCCAAGTGAACCAGTAATTCAAGCACAAGGTCAAGAACAAAGCAGAGTCTTAAGCCTGGATTGTGCAACAGGGTTGATACAACCTGCAGGTTGGATGTGCTCGATGGGCTAGTTCTGAAAGCTCAGTGGGACAGATCACAGGTCAGTGATTGTTGGACTCTTATTATAAGACTTCATTATTTAAAAAAAAAAAGCAACCAAGTGCCAATAATCCCGGGTTCAGTAATTTGTTCTCCAGATGATCTAGCACAGCCTTGTAGCTTCTGCAGTTCTATTTTGGTCCCTGAGTTTATGTTTTTTGGCACAAGGATGGTGGGGATGTTGGCCATATTGTTTATGAGTAGCAGCTTAAATCTCCCAAATGGCTGAATAGTGGGGGCTGGGAAACACATAGTAAATCGTTTCACTGCTAAACTCCCAGATAAATTTGGGTTGTTTTGTTTTTAAAATTAAGTAAGCTCTATACCCAGCATGGGGCTTGAACTCACGACCCTGAGATAAAGAATCCTGGGATCTACCAACTGAGCCAGCCAGGCATTCCCCCAGGTAAATGTGTTTAAAAAAAATTCCCATTCAGGCAGTGCCTGGGTGGCTTAGTCAGTTAAGCATCCAACTCTTAGGTTTAGACTCAGGTCATGATCTCAGGGTCATGAGATCGAACCCATGTCAGATTCTTTCCCTCCCCTCCCCCTGCCCCTCCCTCCACTTGCACGCTCTCAAATAAACAAATAAAATCTTTTTTAAAAATTCGAGGTAGGTTTGTTATCATCAGAGTTTGGTGACTAGAGGTTCTCTTCTGTTTTATGGATTAATTCATGGGAGATCAGCATTCCTCATCGTTTAGCTAAATGAGTATTTTTCCACATAAAGTGGCTGCAGTGATCTCATCCTATGTTGTGAACATGTCAGAGAAGAACTAGCAATGATTTTCTTAAACTATTTCTTGTTTTTTCTGTATTACACAGGTACACTTAAGAAATGTCCATTACTGGGTGCCTGGGTGGCTCAGTGGGTTGAGCCTCTGCCCTCAGCTCCGGTCATGATCTCAGGGTCCTGGGATCAAGCCCCACATCAGGCTCCCTGCTCAGCAGGGAGCCTGCTTCCCCCTTCCCCTCTGCCTACCTCTCTGCCTACTTGTGATATCTCTCTGTCAAATAAATAAATAAAATCATTAAAAAAAGAAAAAGAAATGTCCATTACTCAAGTTTAACTAGAATCTAGTCAGAGCAAGGCTTTCTGGTGTCTTCCCATGAATAAAGGACACAATCTCAAAGATACAATGACAATGAAAACCAAAAAAGAAAAAACACTAGACAAGTAGAAAAGACTCAAAAACAAAATCTGGACTACTGATGAATGGGGTAACATACTATCTAAACACGCCTGTTTTGAAGCGAATTTTAACTCCCTTACATAGAAAAAAGAGCAACAAGACAACATGAGGCATACAATATAGCATCTCCTAAAGTGAAGATAGTGTGAATCCAGAGTCCGTTCCCACCTGTATATACAGAACGACCATGAGGCCTCTGGAGCCCTTGTTATCTATCTTTCATGCTCTCTACTTCCATCTCTTCTTGCCTGTTTTGCTCCTTTGTGTACTTTGGACTTCAGTGATCTCTGAGTGCATGAAGCTGGGAGTCTGCTTTCAGCCCTGCTGATCTAACAGACACATGAGAAGGTGGCCATAGTGCCATTTCTTAATGCACAAATCTCAGCTCTAGCTCTTCATCTCCTTGTTCATTTTGCTCAGGACAGTATAGACAGCCATGGGCCATCACTCTCCATACTCTGGGCTGTGAGTTGGTTGATGTGGAAAGCTCATGCTCTTGTGTGTCCCTCACACATCAAGTTTATTCACAGATGAGCGAACCCTACCTTAATGACTTCATCTGGTATAGCTTCTTGCTTGTACTGGGTTCCGTACCACTCTTCTGTGCGGTCAGTTTTTCCTTCAAAGGACTTGGAAACTATTGCAACCCTAAAGGTAAGTGGAAAAAAACAAACACTATAAACTCATGTTGTATATATGCATCTATAAAACCTGAGTCATGAAAACGTACATAATGTCCAAGAGCATGCTAAGACCCAGTAAATCCAGTAACGCTTAATCAAAACAGGCAATCAAGTATAGAGGCTTCTGATCACGGTCTCTATTACCCCTTGGCTAGAGCCCTTCATTTTTAATGTGAAAAACTGCATGCAGGAATCTTGTGGGTAATGCTACTGACTAAAATTTTAAAAGAAGAGTAACTAGGGAAAAAATGGAACCAAGTCAGTTGAAAAATAGTCTTTAAAAAAGCAAAACAAAGTACTCCTTCCCAGGAACAGCTAAGGCCCGGGGTTAACAAAAATGGTAAGAGAAAAAAAAAAAAACCAACCCACCCTTACTGGCTCATCCAGAGATCCAAAAAACAAAAACATACTTTTATTATTGTTTGCAAAGTTTGTGCTCCGTGGATTTTTTTCCGGCCAGAGACTACCATCAACTACATCTAGTACATGTACATTGGCCTTCATGCTTCTAGAGGTAAAGAAAACAAGACTAAGAAACACTTATGTTCTGGTTTATTAAAACCTTTCATTGAGGGCAAGGCAGAAACAGCCCAGAAAAAAAGTCAGAAGGAAAAAAAAGTTCAGGGGTGGAGGGTAGATATAAGATGATGTCAAAAGATAGGTGAACAGAAGATTACGACAAGCATAGCAAAAGCAGCTCTGTACCAGAGCAGAACTCCTGTCCCCTGCAGCATCATCAGGGACATTTCTGCCTCTGCTGCTTTGTAATTATCAAAGTGGGAATCACTGCCATCCTCTCAGCAGACTCAGTGCCAGCCTAGGACCAATTTTATTTGAATCTTGTGGGTAAGGAAGCTCTAGGCCAATAGCTTTGATGGCTTGCCATGAGGTCAGTCCTGTCACTGATCCCACTTCTCCCTTACATCCCAATTCAAGTAACAAGGCCTATGTCTTTTCCCACTTGTTCTTACCCATCCTCTCAGACATTTGGTTCTAGCCTCTGAATGTCTGTCTCGCAGCTGAAAGCCCACTACTTGCAATGAAAACTCCCCTTTACTGAATACCCATCCATTTTCAATGCGTTCCTACTCCTCATCAGACCTTCGCAACTTCAATGCCTGACCATGAGAACCACTGTCTATTTCTTATTTATTCTAGACAAAATACTCTACCTGGCTAGCTGGACTTAGTCCTACTGCCTGGTGTAGGGCAGATAAAAGCAATCTGACTAACCTCTCTGTGAGTATGGCTGACTAATCTCCCAGCTGATGGTACTCCTGATCTGGCCTAGCTGCCTCTGACCACTACCAGTTTGAAAAACATGCTGAGGGGCACCTGGGTGGTTCAGTGGGTTAAAGCCTCTGCCTTTGGCTCAGGTCATGATCCCAGGTTCTGGAATCGAGCCCCACATCAGGCTCTCGGCTCAGCAGGGAGCCTGCTTCTCCCTCTCTCTCTTTTCCTGCCTCTCTGCCTACTTGGGATCTCTCTCTGTCTGTCAAATAAATAAATTAATAAGTAAATAATCTTTAAAAAAATTTTTTTAAAAATTGAAAAAAAAAAACATGCTGAATAAGAATATTTTCCTTACAAACACAGGGAGGAATCATAGAGCTTAATGGATGGAAGAGTTCTGTTACTGTGTCCAGAAGAAGTGTTCCATGTTGGCATTTTGAGAATTCCTTTTGAGGGGTATACATAGGGTGTGTATAGAACTCACATGGCCACATGAAGGACATGTAATGTTTGTTAAGGACTTTCTTTCAATACATGAGAGAACCTGCTAAGACTCAGTCCAAGAAAGTGTTTCTACTCCTCCTGACTTCCTAAAAAAATGAATGGACTACGTCTCAAGGAGAACTCTGAAAATTGTGTTAGGAAGTAAAATAACCTGGTAGACGTGGTATTACCATCTTCTCTTCCACAAGGTGCCGATTTTGGACAAATTTGTTATAGTGGTGGCTTTGGTCTCCCTGAATGACAGCCCACGCATCACAACAATGTACAACAGATTGATGACAACTCATAAACATTCATGAAGCATTCTTTTAGGAATGGACACGGCCTCTGCAACAAGAGCACTTTCAACTCTGTCTTGAGAGAAAGTGATAAAGCTCGGGGAGAACTGCCAGAGGCTTTGGAGGATGACTTCCAATACAAAATGCAACAGACACTGGCGGCTGCGCAGTAATGCTCAGGTTACGAAGGGGGAAATAGGGGGGACTGGCCAGGTACAATCCTAAGGGATTTAGACAGCTGTATGCCAAAGTAAAGTGGATGGGTAACATTTGAAATGTTATTCTAAGCAAGTAGTACAAAATAGATGAATACAGTTCCCTCAAACAAGGCAAACATCAATTACTGGTCTAACAAAGAGGGATACGTTTGCAAAACAAGAATTAGTGTACCACTGAATAATTTAGAACTGAAACATACAGTGAAAGACAATTTAAAAATAAATTACAGGGCACAGACCTGTACCCCTGGGGCTAATGATACATTATATGTTAATATAAATAAATAAATAAATAAATAAATAAATAAATAAATTATAGGGGCGCCTGGGTGGCTCAGTGGGTTAAGCCTCTGCCTTCGGCTCAGGTCATGATCTCAGGGTCCTGGGATCGAGCCCCGCATCAGGCTCTCTGCTCAGCAGGGAGTCTGCTTCCCCCTTCCCCTATGCCTGCTTCTCTGCCTACTTGTGACCTCTCTCTCTCTGTCAAGCAAATAAATAAAAAATCTTAAATAAATAAAGTAAGTAAGTAAGTAAAGGTAAGCAAGAGGAATAACAGAAGAGACAGAGTATATATACATCAAACTTACACCAAAATCTACAAACCAGAGTATGAAAGTGTAAGAGACTTCAGTTAGGAGAAAAAGAAGCACAGTAATCTAAGTATGCCATGGAGAGCTGCAATATATTTAACTGCAGGCAGCTAAGAGAAACTAGCACAGAGACTGCTGCATCCTTAGACTATCTTCTGGAAATCTAATTATGCTTAAAAATAGTCTTGACGAGTCTTTTAAGTGTGTGTATGTGACAATGCTATTCTTTTTTTTTTTTTTTTTAAGATTTTACTTATTTATTTGACAGGGAGAGAGAGGGATCACAAGTGGGCAGAGAGGCAGGCAGGGGGTGGGGGAAGCAGACCCCCTGCTGAGCAGAGAGCCCAACACGGGGCTCAATCCCAGGACCCCGAGATCATGACCTGAGCAGAAGGCAGAGGCTTAACCCACTGAGTCACCCAGGCTATTCTTTAATTCTATCCACAGAGAATTGGCTGCTGATATGGTACTATATGGTCCTTAGAAAGAGGAGAGAAAAGAACTTTTCTTTTCATACTGAAACTTACAGCAGTGAAATTACAGTGAAACTTACAGCAGTGGGCTAGAATGAATGCCCACTACCAACTTCAAGTCAGCCATTTAGAAATGTTCAGAGGAAATGAATAGCTGTTATGGCTGGACAGGACTCTTTCAGAAACAATAAGCATCCTGACTATAGACAATCGGGAATATGGCTCCCCAGACATGAATTCTCGTGAGACTTTGGCAAATAATCCCTGAGAGAGCAAAGAAAGACATCCAAGAATGAGGAGAAGCTTCACAGGTAATTGTGATTAATTCAAACAGAATTAGTACAGAGAGTACAGATCTGGCCATCAGAAACTTGGATTCTGGTCAATACTCTGACTCATTTTCTTTGAGATCTTGCCAAAATCACAGTTAAGATCTAAATTAGGCAAGCCTCTGAGCTTCAGTTTCATTACTTTTTAAATAAGGATTCTAAGTAGATGAATTCTATCCTTCCACCGGAAGAATTCTACCATATCATGATATCAAATCCTATTTCCAAAAGACATGCCTCTAAGAAGAAAAAAAGTACAAAAAAAAAAATTTATTGATGAGACCCAAAGCCTTAACGAATTGTAATACGAAGGCTACAGTGCTGAAGAAATTGAGGTTCATGAAACATGCAAAAAAAACACTTTTTAAAGGGGTTTCTTAAAGAAAGAAGGAATCAAGAAAGGTTAGGCTAAAGGCTTAGAGAAGTCAACCACCCTTTTTTTGAGTCCTTGGTAACTTGAATCTGAAAAAAACATAGTTCTTACCTGGAAGGACCTCATAATCCAACAGGACATAAGACCTAAAGCAAAATGTGATACACTGGTCTTAGGCTGGCAGATGACAGGACTACTAACATCTTGTTTATACTGTTTTTAGAAAAAACATGGGCTGGGGTGCCTGCGTGGCTCAGTCCATTAAGCAACTGCCTTCAGCTCAGGTCGTGATCCCAGGTACTGGGACTGAGGCCCACATTGGGCTCTCTGCTCAGAGAGAAGCCTGCTTCACCCTCTCTCTCTGCCCCTCCTGCTGCTTGTGCACACTCTCCCTCAAATACATAAATAAAATCTTTTAGAAAAAAAGAAAAAACACGGGTCTTTAAACTGCAAAGGTGGACCAAACAACAGAAAAACAGGTGGTCAAAACCCAGGCCAGGATTAATGAGTGAGCCAGCCAAGTAATTCAAATGAATTCACATCTCCAGTGCAGATCATTCACATTCTCTGATACTTAGGCAACTAACAAATCCCAGAAGGACCACTGCCCACCACCTTTTAGAAATACCAGAGGTGAGGCACGTGGGTGACTCAGTCGTTAGGCATCTGCCTTTGGCTCGGGTCATGATCCCACGGTCCTGGGATCAAGCCCTGCATCCGGCTTCCTGCTCAGCAAGGAGCCTGCTACTCCCTCTCCCACTCCCCTGCTTGTGTTCCCTCTCTTGCTGTGTCTTTCTCTGCCAAATAAATAAAATCTTAAAAAAAAGAAAAGAAAAGAAATACCAGAGGATGAGAGAAGAGGCAGAAGATGGAGATGGACAAATGTTCTAATTTTCAGAAAGGGAAAGGAGTGGAGCCTAAAAAAGCATAAGCCATAGGCACTGACCTCTCACAAAATTCTAGTTAACTATCAGACTACCAAACATTTAGACAAGAATACAGCATCCTAGGACCTTCATGGATTCAGCAAAAACTCCTAAGCAAAGATTTACTTATGATTTAAGCAGGGCATGTGGCCAAGACTCTATAGCCATATTTGCAGATTTAATTTGGCAAAACAGAAATCCTGTCACATAGTACGACACAGATGAATCTAACAGACATTATGTTAAGTGAAACAAAGATACATTGTATGAGTTCACTGATATTACGTAATAAGTAGTCAAATTCATGAAAACAAAATAGAATGGTGGTTACCAGGAGATGGTAGGAGGGAGAAAAGAGGACTTGTTGTTTAATGGACACAGTTTCAGTTTTACAAGGTGAAAAAGTTCTGGAGATCTGCTTCACAATATGAATAAATTTAACAATATGAACATAATACTGAATTATAAACCTAGAAATAATTAAAACTGTAAATTTCATGTGTTTTACCACAACAAAAATCCTCTGAGCATGTATGTGTGGGCCTATTTCTGGACTCTGTTCTATTCTAATGATTTCTTTTTGATCCTTAGGCCAACGCACAATGTCTTAATTAACATAGCTTTATAGTTAGCCTTCAAATCCAGTAGCTTGAGTCCTCCAATTTTTGTTTTTATGTTCAAGGGTGTTATGGCTGGGCACATGGGTGGCTCAGCTGGTTCAGCATCTGACTTTTGGTTTCAGCTCAAGTCATTATCTCAGGATCCTAGGTCCAAGTCCCCCGTCGGGCTCCAGGCTCACCACCGAGTCTGCTCGAGATTCTCCCTCTCTCTCCTGATGCCCTTCCCCCTGCCCCACACCTGCTCTCACTCTAAAATAAATAAATAAATCTTTTTTTTTTTTTTTAAGATTTTATTTATTTGACAGACAGAGATCACAAGTAGGCAGAGAGGCAGGCAGAGAGAGAGAAGGAAGAAGGCTCCCTGCTGAGCAGAGAGCCTGACACGGTGCTCAATCCCAGGACCCTGGGATCATGACCTGAGCCAAAGGCAGAGGCTTTAACCCACTGAGCCACCCAGGTGCCCCTAAATAAATAAATCTTAAAAAAAATAAAAATAGGTGTATGGATAATCCAGGTCCTTTGTATGCCCATAGGTATTTTGGAATCAATTTACCAATTACTGAAAGGAAAAAAGGCTACTAGGATTTTGATTGTAATTACACAGAGCCTATGAATCAGCCTGGAGAGAATTTAATAGCAAGTCTCCTAACAAGGTCTTTAACTTCTTTCAGCACTGTTTCATAGTTTTGTATGATGAAGTCTTGCTTATCTTTGATTAAATTCATTCCTAGTTATTTTACATTTTTGTTGCTATTGTAAATATTTTTTTCTTTCAAGTCTGAAATAATTACAAATTCACAGAAGTTACAAAAATAATACAGGGAGGTTCCATGTACTCTTCACCCAATTCCCTCAATGGTTACATCTTACATTAATTATAGTAAAATACCCAAACTAAGAAAATTGTATTTGATAGAATGTGTGCATAGAATGAGTTCTATGTCATTTTATCATATTTATCACATTATACAACTACCAATAATATTTCTTTTAATTTTCCCATTGTCTGTTGCCAGTACATGTCTGGAAAAATGCAAACAATGGTAACTAGGAAAAAGACATTGATGGAACAGTTTGGTCAGAAGGATTTTTCTTCTTCAAAATCTTCAACCAGACTGTTGATTTTATTCACAAAATGACTGTTCCAAAAAACATATTTACTCAATCTCCATGTTCCCAGGAGAATTCTGGAAATACGTGCTTGACAGAGGAGAAAAATAAAAAATGCAAAATATGTGCCCCTTAAATATATTTCTGGTATTATTTCACTTTGGAAAACATGGATGAAATTCAATTTTGAGGCAGAAATATCATGGGATAGTTCATAAGCTCTGTAGGGCTGAACCTCCTCTACTAAGAACATCTTTGTTACTGTGAGAGCTCCTCCAACTTTTGATCTCCTTGTTAATCACTGGTCAGTGAGAAGGCTTTTGAGACTGTAATCCTTACTTCCACTTAAGAAAAAAGAGGGTGTCCTCACTTGTTTATGAAGCCAGATATGTACAGCGATTTGAGTTAGGATGAAGTCAGGTTAAGATGATCTATTACTACATTTTATTCATGATAATGAAATTAGGATTACGGTTTTTTTCAAATATTTATTTATTTGAGAGAGAAAGAATGAGTGGGAGAATGAGAAGGAGAGAGAGATAGGGGGAGAATCCTCAACAGACTCCCTTCTAAGCATGAAGTCTGATGTGGGCTCAATCCCAGGACCCTGAGGTCATGACCTGAGCCAAAATCAGGAGTCAGAAGCCCAACCGACTGAGCTACCCAGGCACCCCTTGCTTCATTTTTTTAAAAAAAAGGTCTTCATGTTTTGGGGGCACCTGGGTGGCTCAGTGGGTTAAGCCTCTGCCTTCAGCTCAGGTCATGATCTCAGGGTCCTGGGATGGAGCCCCGCATCTGGCTCTCTGCTCAGCGGGGAGCCTGCTTCCCTACCCTCCCCCGCCTGCCTACTTGTGATCTCTCTGTCAAATAAATAAATAAAATCTTTAAAATAAATAAATAAAAAGTCTTCGTGTTTAAGAGGTCCTTCCTCAAAATAATCTAGAGTGGAGGGAAAATAAGTGAGGAGCAGTGGTTAAAGATAACAAAGGCTGGGGCGCCTGGGTGGCTCAGTGGGTTAAAGCCTCTGCCTTCGGCTCGGGTCATGATCCCAGGATCCTGGGATCGAGCCCCGCACTGGGCCCTCTGCTCAGCGGAGAGCCTGCTTCCTCCTCTCTCTCTACCTGCCTCTCCGCCTACTTGTGATCTCTGCCTGTCAGATAAATAAATAAAATCTTAAAAAAAAAAAAAAAAGATAACAAAGGCTGGTCATGTTTTGATCTGCTGATGTTTGGTATTGCTTCACTATACTATTCTTTCTATTTTAATCATGCTCCATAACAAGTTTAAAAGCATTTTATTCACAGTTCCAAATTTTCAGCTTCTAACCATTATTGAAAATATAGTACATAGCAGTAAAATCTATAGAGTGACTCACCGGACATTTTCTGGTCTGAGTTTGTCGAGAACCATCTCTATTAAGTCAGGTCTAAATTCTTCCAGTAAATATTCAGCTGTGAGCACTTCTTCTAGGGGATAATACTTATTAAAAGGAAAATAAATAGATAAACGAAATGTGCAAGGCTACTACAGAGTCTAACTTATTAAAAGCAAACAAATCTCTAACACATTAAACCCATTATTTTACATCCCCCCCATCCTCCTTCAACTAAATTTTACTCAGCTGGAAAAATCTCCTTATTCTTTCTTACCACACTTGAAGCAGTTTCCTATTACAAGATGATTTTGCAGTTAATCCCCAAATACATTTACATTATTGAGAGCAAAATCACAATTTTTTCAGGGAAAAGTGTAATATTTCTGGCTAAAAACTGAATCCTTGTTAATGAAGAAAATTTGATAGTGAAATGCTGACACCTATAGGATTCTTACTATAAAGTACATACATTTTTATAAACAGAATTTCCTCTCAAATTTCTATGAATGAAATTAGAAAAGCATTTAGAAAGTTCCCGGGGGAGGAGTGGCTTATACGTTTGGCTAGTGAAGAAAAATAACGTCGAAGATGTTTTTTATTAGTAAGAGCAACTTCTAATATACTGAGACAAATCGAGTCACTCGTTCAACATTTAACAAACATCTACTCTGTGCCAGGCAAGACAGAGGATGTCCCTGCTCCCTAATAGAGCTTATATTCCTTTTTTTTTTTTTTTGGTATACAATAATGCGGTTAATAATAACAATAATTTATTTGGGGATTAAGACTCAAGGCTGAACTAAAATACAGAACAACAATGAACATGTAAGTTAGGAGAGGGAGTGACCAGAGTTTTAAGGTTTTGGGTTTTTTTATTCCAGTTTGGTTAACATAGAGTGTTATATTAGTTTTGGATGTACAAATACAGTGATTCAACAATTCTATATTTTTGCTCAGTGTTAATCAAGGTAAGTGCACTCTTAATCCCCTTCACTTACTGGACCCAAGGAGCTTATATTCTAATTGGGAGGGAGGCAGACAATAAACAAATTGCGTCATTATAGTGATAGGTGCTATAAAATAAAAGGGGCAGGGCATGACTGAGAGGTCAGGGAAGGTCTCTGTGAGGAAGACACACTTCAGTGGAAACCCAAATAAGAACCAAGCCATGCAAAGACAAGAGAGAGAAGAGTTGTAGGTAGAGAAAACAGCTAATGTAAAAGGTCCCACGAGGGAGAATAAAGTTAACACTTGAAGATTAGGCAGGCAGGCAGCCAGTACAGCTGGAGGGGAAAGAGAACAGGGAGATGGTTTGGGGAGTCATATAGAACATGGTTAGAGAGTCAGGCAGATCACTTTGTAATCCAACATGACATTTTGGATTTTATTCTGATAGGAAACTACTGAAGGATTACACAGAGAGGACAAACAATCTGATTTTGGTTTTCAAAATATTACTGAGGCTGGAAAAATAAACTATAGTGTGAAACAAGAGGGAAAACAGAGATCCCAGGTAAGAGATTATAATGGTAGTCAAGGCAAGAAATGATGGTAGCTCAGACTAGGGTAGTAGCAACAGAAATGGAGAACAGTAGATGGTATATAGCTTTCACACAATCAGCAACTGATACATTGTAGAATTGAAAAATATTTAAAATATTTAAATCCAAGAAACAAAATGCCTCTGTAATGAAAAATATTATAGATGATAATTTTTAGGGTGATGAAAATTAAGATTTTAAGCATGGTTTGACATCAAAGTTTGCCAGGTTGCTACAATGTCTTAAGTTTTATACTACAGTTTCCATTTTTATCATTCATGTGGTACTGAAGGTAATATACGCAGAATCACAAAAATACTCTATATACTAATGTATACATAAAATAACAAACTTACATGCAATATTCCTGCAATCTTAGAGGTATACCCCCGTGGCCTCTCTTTATCTTTAAACCTAAATGCAACAGCATTCAAGTCCTAAAATGGAAAATTAATCCAATTACACGTAAGTCAACTACTACTTAGAAATACTTAAAAGTTCTTTCTTTAGTGTCTAGCTTGTACTACAGACTTTCTACTCCATATTTAACTTTATCAGGAAAAATCAGCTATGCTTGATTTAGAAATGTACAGAACACGAATGAAAATAACCAAAACAGGGGCGCCTGGGTGGCTCAGTGGGTTAAAGCCTCTGCCTTCAGCTCAGGTCATGATCCCAGGGTCCTGGGATCGAGCCCCACATCAGGCTCTCTGCTCAGCAGGGAGCCTGCTTCCCCCTCTCTCTCTGCCTGCCTCTCTGCCTACTTGTGATCTCTTTGTGTCAAATAAATAAATAAAATCTTTTAAAATAAAAAAAAAGAAAATAACCAAAACAGAATATTATTGTTTAGCCTAAAATATTGAAACTATTAGTCAAAGAATTAGGAAAACTGTGGAAGAACTTCGCAAGATCAACAGTTACACAGATGATCATTTCGTTGATCCATTCAGAGAATTGCACCCAGATTAGAAGCTCCTATCCTAAGTTCCACAAGCAGAGTATCTCTTTAAATTTTAACCTAAGTAAAATGGATTTCTCCTGGGCACCTGGGTGGCTCAGTTGGTTAAGCGGCTGCCTTCGGCTCAGGTTATGATCCCAGGGTCCTGGGATCGAGTCCCACATACAGGCTCCCTGCTCAGTGTGGATCCTGCTTCTCCCTCTGCCTGCTGCTCCCCCACTTGGGCTATCCTTCACTCACTCTCTCTCTCAAATAAAGAAAATCTTGAAAAAAAAAACACACAAAAAAACAGAGGATTTCTCTCTTTTTATTATTTTTTTCAATTTGACAGAGAGAGAGAGAGATCACAAGTAAGCAGAGAGGCAGGCAGAGGGAGAGGGGGAAGCAGGCTCCTCGCCGAGCAGAGAGCCTAATGCAGGACTCGATCCCAGGACCTCAAGATCATGACCTGAGTCGAAGGCAGAGGTTTAACCCACCGAGCCACCTAGGTGCCCGGATTTCTCTCATCTTAAAAATACATTTCAGAATCTCAATAAGCCTTAAATATAAAGCACATATTTCTAAAAAACATTTAAAAGAAGGCTTTAAAATTCTGGCAGGGATGCCTGGGTGGCGCAGGTGGTTGAGTATCCAACTCCTGGTTTTGGCTCAGGTCATGTCTCAGGGTTGTGGGATCGAGCCCCTGTGTCTGCTTAAACACTGCCCTTCCCGCTGTCCCTCTCTCCTGTGCGCACTCTCTCTCAAATAAATCGAACTTTAAAAATAAAGTAATAATAGTAAAATTCTGAAAGAGGATATTTGTTTTATTAAAACATAGTAAGAGATAGCCAGGCTTTTCCAAACATACAACAATAAAAGCACTTTTAAGAACATCATCATATATAAAACAATTCACAAGCTTTGCACAGTGGCAGTATTGTAGCCAATGAGGTTTATCCGAGGCGTGATTATTGCTAATTAAAACAATTCACAATTTCTTTGAAAGTTCACTGTAGATTTTTGTCAGATCTGAAAATGACAGAGGCTCACAAAGCTTTTGGCAAACACTAAGGTATGCCCTGATAGATACAAGCTCAAGAAACTGCTGGCTTTGTTCTGAGGGACAGAAAAGCAATTACTTTTTCCCTCCGAAAAGAAGTTACCGATGCCTTAGCCCTAATTGTGCCCCAGGTAGCCAATCAGAGTAGCACAACTAAGCTTTAACTAAAGCTATATTACGCATTGCAAGATTTTAGAGTTTAAATAACAACAACAAAAAACCCAAAAACTTTAAAAGTTTCATTGGGCCTTAAATTTAAATTAATTCACACATATATGTTTCCTGAAAAAATTTCCTTAAGAAAAATTTTGGTGAAACAAAATTACCTTGCACTCTTGGAAAACCCATTCTTGAGGTCCTTCTGCACGTAACTTCTGAATGTACTGAAACATGTGCAAAATTATATCTTCAACGTGTACTGGAAAAAAGGGGCACACTTAAAAACCATTCAGTCCTTGAATCCTTCAAAGCAGTGAGCTCACTCCTAAGGTAAAGTCAGGTAGGTAGAAATGGAGTCCTCACCTCCCTGACACTGGTTTTAGGGTTCCACACACATGGCCCTCCAGGCCAGACATGGGACAGAAGGGACTTTGGGGAAGTTAATGAGCCAACAAAAGGCCAAGGACACATTTCATAAATGCAACATAATGACAGGTTATTAAGGAGGAAAAAATCATCCATGAAACGAAGGCCAAGCTGCACATGAAAAATACAATGGACGAATTGTATGAATTAAAGGCTTTAGATCCACAGCATTAAGAAATTTTTAAAAATTTATCATAAGAAGTCAATTTTCATTAAAAAACAAACACGTCAATACTTACATAATCCTTCCTCAGTCAGGTCCACATTAATGATAAAAAACATAAAACCTCGGGCTCCTTCCTTCTGTCCACCAACAAGAGTATTTACCCAGCCTGTAACATTCAAAGAAAATCAAAACAGGCTTGTATGCGTGGCTTCTTTTAAGATAAAGAATTTTTTTAAAAATTTATACTATATGTTCCCAAGATATTAGAATGGACCACTTGCACAAAGAGCAGAAAAAATTGGTTCAGAAAAACTGTTTCAGACACTGTGGAAGACTAAAGGGATTTTTTGGGTTGGGAGGTTTCCTCAGGACTCTTCAAGTCATAAAAGAAGAGCCTGAGCTGAGAGGGGCCTTGGAAATCACCTACTAACTAGATCCTTGTACACCCTCTGGTCTGATGGATAACAGCAGGCAAGTAAATAATGTGTACTGTTATTCCACGAGATGATAAAGAATATCCAACGTGAACTTTTACTCTTGAACCTTTCTGTTACTTAAAACATGTAGGACAATCTCTTGAAAAATCTAAACCTCGCTGCACAATACTGAAGAGTAAAACAAATTATGGCGGGGGGGAGAGCCCAGAGTAAAAAATCAAAAGCACACTAACCACCACCACCTCACTCTCCCATAAACCCAAAACTGTCTCATCCAAATATGTACCTTCACACAAAAAAATCTAGGAGAAAACGAGAGCCAGAATAAAAGGATGTGGGGTACTACCCTCAGAAGCTGGTACCCAAAAGACTTACCTTTTGATTTAAGTTCTGATAACAGACTTCCAGGACCTTCATGACCAATGAGATGACCGAGATAATGGCCAGGATTTGATTTGTAGTATTTCTGAAGGTCAGGTATGGGAAATGTCACGTAAAGATTCCTAATGTCCTTAATGGGTACTATTTTGTAAAGTTGCTGGAAAAAAAATCAAGAAAGATTAGCTATATCAACTCCTACTGAATAAAATATTTATGAACTATGAAGAATACAGATTTTCTTGGAAAAATCCCAAATTCAAGAGAATCAATTGCCCCAGAGAAAACTGCACTGACCACAAACAGTAATTGGCTTGGGCTTTCATTACAGTTGGTGTACAGTCCATGTCTGGTCCCCTTGGCCATGCAGCTCAATATGCTTGCCTTCTGGCACTGGAGAACAGCTTCTACAGTTTAGCAAGGCTCTAACTACCAAAACTACTTTTAGTATGCAAAGATCAAATATATATCGATATCTCCTCGGTGATACATATCCCTAATAAATGTGAAACTGATTCAACTATCCAAACAAATATTAAAAACTGTATAAACCGGGGCTCCTGGGTGGTTCAGTCAGTTGGGTATCTGCCTTCAACTTGGGTCATGATCTCTGGGTCCTGGGATCGAGCCCCACATTGGTCTTTCTGCTCAGTGGGGAGTCTGCTTCTCTCTCTCTCTCTCTCCCTGTCTGCTCTCCCCACCACTCATTTTCTCTCTCTCTCAAAATAGATTAATTAAATCTTTTTTAAAAAAAAGGATGAAAAAAACCTGTATAAATAAAACTTCCAAAATTTTTCATCTACTCTTTGGTAAACTGGCATGTATTATGACCATGAATTAAAAAAGAAAAAATAATAGAAATACATGCACTTACTTTAAGATGTTCTTCTTGGAAAGGGTGTTCAGGGAATTCTGGCAGTGGGACATTTTTGTTCTCAACTTCAGAAAATAACTTTACCACCAGATCAGTCAGGTCGTCTAAAGATTCTGTAAGAAAATAATGAAAATAGAACTTAAACTAATCGTAACATTACAGGCAGTATTTAAAACCTTAGGATCTTTTATACATATATAAAATCACTATATTGTATACCTTAAACTTATCCAAAGTTACATGTCAATCATATCTCAGTAAAGCTAAACAAAACCTTAGGATCTCCTGAAAAACCTCCAGACTATTAAAAAGAAAACCTATGATTTTTTTAAAGCTGCATCTGATGAAATTGAAGCACTCTGCTCAATCCTGTCAGTGCCTGTGCAACTTCTAAAGCTGAGCCATACCGATAACTATACCTCACACATGTCTAGCTCTTTACGGTTTAAAAACTGTTTTACAAATATTGTCTTGCAATAAATTTAAAACGTGTATTAAAACAGTAATAGAAGAGTTGGCTGCATTTGGAAAACTATTTGATCTCCAACTGCCAACAGGCACATACTAAATCATCAACTGATAGATGATAACATATACTTTATAAACAGACACAGTCTAAGCCCATTGTTAAAAGTTAAATATTAGAGCTTGTGAGTGATTCTGTGAGAAAAGAGTACAAAATAGTGACATGCTCTGACAGAGCCAGCCAAGTGTCCAAAAGGTTATCTTTTAATAAACAAGATAACCACTCACCTTGACTCTGTCTCCTCAAGAATAGGGTATTTATATATGGTATAAACATTCAAATCACCTGTTACTGTCAGGAAGCATTTGGATCAAGTAAGAAATTTCCCTCAGTATTCTGTAACCCATTTTGAATTTTTCATGAACTTTTTAAGAGAGCACTTAATCACTACTTGAGATTTGCCTTTATATAGTATGAAATTCTTTAGGCCTATGAATATGAGCATTTGTACTTCACGTATTAAACGTACATATTTTTACTTCAATTTGTTCTGACATGTACACAGGACCTCAATATGTCCAGAACCAAATACAAGGCGGACCAGCGGCTGCTCATTATATGACAGGGAAGCTCAGGAATGGAGTAAGTGTATCTGGAGCAAGAGATGGCAGGCTTATCTTTATGCACAGATGGAACATGTGACTTGAAACAAGGTGGGCAGTACACAAAGCTTTACCAGCCTGAGGGGCTGGCAAGAGCGAGGCTCTTTAGAGCTCTTTAGTTCTCCCTGGTGAGCCTTTCGAGTATTTCTACCCTGAAAGCGTTAAGTTCACAGTGTAGTTTTTTAAAGGTAAAGCAGCTCTGTGATAGTGCAGTCTGTCTTTTCCCCTCTGCAGTGCGCTACGGGACATCACGGAAGCAAGTCTCTTTCATTGTGACATCATGAGGACTTGGCAATCCCAGGGTCTGTACTTGATAGTTACTTATTTGCCAAGTTTCCAGGTAATTAGTGCTGCCACAACTAGAGGGATGGTCCCGTGGGAGAACAGAGAAAAACCTTTTTGTCCCTTTGTGATAGAGATCCTTCCCCATGGTTACTCTTTCTCTCCCCCTCATCCTAGAAGAAGGAGCAGATTTTCTATTAAACCTGAGAGATCCTGTTTCCTCCTCACACCTCTTGTGCTGCAAGGACACCTCTCCCAGGCCCTCATCAAGTCCACTGAACTGAGCACAGGTCAGCCCCACTAGGAGAGTGATGTGTATGCAATCAGGAAACTGAAACATCTGTTTCTTTTAGACACTTGCTCTGTCACTTCCAATAAACAGGGAAAAAGGAAGGCAGGCCTCCTGGATGATTCATCTGTTGTCATTATCACTTGCCCAGTAAGTGCTTACTGAAATCAAGTGTTTTTTATTTCAACACAACACAGATAAAAATATTCCCAGGACTAGGCTCTAAATACCCAGGGTTACTTAACACTTTAGAACTAGCTACTGTTAGCAAGCACACAGAGTTACAGAGACTCCTTTTATTTTATTGCCTTCACTCCTTGGACCCATTTTATATCCTGGTTCCTATTACCAACTTAAAATATATATTGTTGTTTATTTTCTACTTACAAATGTAACATTTGCCAAAAGTAGAAAAGGAACAACAAATGCAAAAAGAAGGAAACAAAAGTTGCTCATAATCTCAGGATTACGGGATGCTAAAAGCAGCTACCGTTTATGGAGTGTTTGCTATGTGCCAGGCACCATGCTAAACACTTCCGCATTATCTTGATTAAACCTCATAACAGCCTGTGAGGTAGCACACCTCCAAAAATGTAAAAACTAGAGTTCAGAGATCTGAAAAGTCTGTTAGCTCAAGGCCACACAGCTAAGCAGGTGATATATCTGGAATTATATATATTATTTATATATATATATATATATATATATATATATATATATATATTATTTATTTATATATAAATATATTTATTTATAAATTTATTTATTTATATATATTATATATATATCTGGAATTCAAACTCAAGTTCTAAGAGTCTAGAGCACAATTCCCAACTACTATATCACATTATTTTTCTAGTATATGTTTTTCTATTTTGTCTTATGTCTATACTATATATGTCTATTATAAGTTTTTATAAATCCCCGAAGAGACCATATAGCACATTGTTTTTACAGAGTGCTTTTGCTTTCTATTGGATATATTAAGAATATTTTCCCATGTTATTGAAACACTGTCATAAAATTATTTATTCATTCAATATATATTTACCATGTGCCTATGATGTGTCAAGAACTCAGGCACTGGGGACAAAGCAGTGAACAGAATAGCTTCTATTCTCAAGTACTTTACTTTCTAAATAAATTTTATTATTATTGTTATTAAATATTTATTAGTAAATAAATATTTAATATTTCAGGTGGTAATAAATGTTGTAAAGAAAAATAAAGCAGGAAGGAGAACAGAAAGTGAGAAAAGACATGCGGTTTTCTATAAGATGCCATATTACATAGCTATAACATCATTATTTAACCTATCTTCCATTAGTTGAACAATCAGATCATTTCTAACTTTTCACTAATACTATACTGACAGAAACATCCTAGTACATCCACTTTTTGAACAACTCTGGTTATTTCCTTAGACTGCATTTCTAGAAGTAAAAACAAACTTTTTAAGGGTGATACACTTTATTAACCTGTTCTCCAGAAAGTCTAGAACAACTGCATAAATTGTATACACCATCACCAATACAAAAAGGGCACTGCTCCTCCATAATGAGTATTACTTAAAACAAAAACAAAATTATGGTAATTTAACAGGAGGAAACAGTACATTGTCTTACTTAATTTGCATTTAAAAAGTCAAACCTTTATGTGGAAGTACCCAAGTGTCCACAAATAAATGGATGAATAAAGATGTGATATATAGAGAGACAGAGAGAGAGAGAATGGATTATATTACTCATCCATAAAAAAGAATGAAATCCTACCAGCTGCAACAATACTGACAGAGTTAGACAGCATAATGCTAAGAGAAATAAGTCAGTCAGAGAAAGACCAATACTATATGATTTCATTCTTATGTGGAATTTAAGAAACAAAACAAGGGGGTGGGGAAGGAGAGAGACAAATCAAGAAAAAGACTCGTAATGACAGAGAACAAACTGATGGTTACCAGAAGGCAAGTTGAGGGGGATGGGTGGAGTAGGTGATGGGGATTAAGGAACACACTTTTGTCGTGATGAGCACTGGGTAATGTACAGAATTGCTGAATCAGTATATTGTACACCTGAAACTAATATAACACTGTATACTAACCAACTGGAATCAAAATAAAAACTTTAAAAAATAAAATTAAAAAATAAGAAAATAAATAGTCAAACCTTTAAACCTTTATTTATATTCCAAATCATTTTTCCAGTGTACCATCATCTGATTCACCCCACTCTTCACCTGCCTTTTAATCCTATTCCTAGTTTTCTGAATTATTACAAGGTCAAATCTATTCATCTGTTTATACTTCCTTTCTTTGCTTTTATATGTTTATAGGGCCTACTATTTTTTTTTTATATATAGTGCCTACTATATATTTTTCTCAGGTCTCCATTTTAAAGCATCTATACTCCTTTTTAGAACACAGAGTTAAAAACAAAATTCCTCTCCACATATTCTCCAACAAGGAGATCATTTTCAAAAGCCTCTCTGTAGATAAAAGGCCGTATATTCTTCTCCCAATACTTTGAAAGAGTCAAATGGAAAACTAAGATTATCCAATTCCATGAAAAATTTTAAGGATTCTTACCTCGACCTAACACACAAATAGCCATTAAGTTGGATGAATAATAAGTAGAATGGAATTTCAGTAGCTCCTGTCTTACATCAATGCCTTCTTGGTTTGGTCTAGTCTCTAAAGTATATTTGTTACCTGAAAAGGAAGAAAAACATTTTTTAGAAAAAGAAAAATATGTGAACTTTAAAGTTATGGAATTGTTACGGACATTGCTATAAAGTAAACTTAAAAAACAGAGTTCTAGCTAACACACATAATGATTAGTTAATATGTCTGAATGTAAGCTGGATACACAGGAAAGAAGAATACAAATTAATAACATTTTAAACCAAAGAGAGTGTCCCCTTAGGAACTTAAAGGGCTTTATGAAAAGTATACACCTTAAAATCCCTATGAGATAGTAGGTATTATGAGCACTTATAGGACAAAATAAGATCTACATGGCCTCCATTCACACTTACTTTAATTTTCAATTCCCTATGTGCTCCATAATTAATTGAAGAAAGTCACTGAGGGATCTTTTTGGAACTTGCCAAGTTACTTGTGGAAAGAAATGTACTATTCTTGGCTGTAACATTAAATTTGTGATGTGAATTCTCACGGATTTGATCTAGACTGGTAAAAATAGGATGCAATGCTATTTTTATAAGTCTCAAGCAATGTGCATACATATATATGAACCACGGAGATCTCTTACAAAATGTAATAACTCAATTACAGTAAACTAGGCAAGTCAAAAGCAAATGGTCACAATCTCTAAGTACTACCTTTCTAATAAAAATCCTGCCATTTAGGGATTCAGAGAATTCTAGTGCTTAGAGTCTCCCCCAAAATAGCATCTTGACTAGAAATATCCTAAAATCCTTGTATAACAACTTTAATTTTTGTTCCTTCTTACACTACTAAATGGGTTGCTTTCATCTGCAGAGATGAAACTACAGCAGAACACATTCTTGGGGTGCCTGGGTGGCTCAGTCAGCTAAGCGTCTGTCTTCAGCTCAGGTCATCCAGGGTCCTGGGATTGGCTCCCTGCTCAGCAGAGAGCCTGCTTCTCCCTCTACTTGTCACTCTGCCTACTTGTGCTATCTCTTTGTCAAATAAATAAATAAAATCCTTTTAAAAAAACATTCTTTATATATTTTCTTTCCTTGGGCCATTACAATGGCTGTGCTGAAATGGCATTGGAAGAGTCCCTTTCATTAACTTGAGTATCTACAGAGAACCACCAGATGGCGCTCTTAGATCCAGGCTTTAGCCCTGTACAGCTGCATAGTCCTGAGCCAAGGTGCCATGCCTCAATGTTTGAATCAACAGATCTAGTGGAGAGTGTGTGCAAGCAACAGCCTAACAATGTGCTTATTAAACTTTTTCTAGTCACAAAGCAATCAAATGTACTCAATATTCACTAGCAGTAGCTTTTCAGTCAAGTTTTCAGGTTCTTAACTAGTCCTCTCAATTTCTTACTTAAGAAATTACTTAAATTCAGTTCCAGATTTGCTCTACTTGGGGTCCTGAGACATCCCGTCACTCTATCCGAGGGATTCAAGTGCTCTTAAAAGTATCCAGAAGAGGGGCGCCTGGGTGGCTCCGTCAGTTAAGCATCTGCCTTCAGCTCAGGTCATAATCCCAGGGTCCTGGGACCCAGTCCCACACTGGGCTCCCTGCTCTGTGGAGAGTCGGCTTCTCCCTCTCTCTATACCTCTGCTCCCTTCTTGTGCTCACTCTCTCTCACAAATAAATAAATATAATCTCTAAAAAAAAGTATCTAGAAGAAAAAGCACTTTTTGCTGGGTAATGATTTGAAGTTCTCTCACATTAAGGTAAAACTTGCATACTGATGGTGTCTTCCTTTTCTACTAACCGAAGATTCTAAAAGCCTCAATTCCAGAGGTACTAGTCATTTAGACTGTGAAGCTCAGATTTCTGTAATATGTGAACTAAATGACACCGGGACACTCAAGTTTGGAGAAATTAAGTTTTATTTCAATAGACTACAAATATCATAGTGTGAGATCAAAACCAGATTTTTAGTCTAAATATGATCTGATTTGCCTACTCACAATCAGGTCAATATTCTCGGTTTAAAAAAAACAGCCCTCAGATCAAAGCTTATGAAGACCGAGATCATGGCCTCCATCTAGAACATAAAAGTTCCATCAGGTTAGCCAGCTCTAGAACATCCTACTTTAACTTCAATGCACCTGAATATCCTACCATTCTAGTCCCTATTCTTTTATCTTTAGGCCCATTTTAAAAATAAGAGATGGGGCACCTGGGTGGGTCAGTCAACTGAGCATCTGACTCTTGGTTTCAGCTCAGGTCACAATCTTGGGGTTGTGGCTCTGTGCTCAGTAGGGAATTTGCTTCTCTCCCTCTACCTCTGCCCCTCCTCCTGTGCCTACATGTGCCTGCTCACATGCTCATACTCTCTTTCTAAAATAAATAAATCTCAAAAAATAAATAAATAAATAAAAATGAAAATAGAGATAAAGTAGGAACATACGCCAAACACACTAGACCACAGATCATGGCAAAACACTGACGATGCTGTATTAAAATGAGCAAAAGAACTGAGACAGAATACTAGACTAGCAAAGAGAATGAATAATCCACTGTTTCTATGCAACAGTATGAACAAAGTTCACAACCTCAAGGTAGAGTGGCAGAAGTCAAACACAAAAGAATACAGTTTTCATTTCACTTATATAAAGCATAAAAACAGGCAAAACTAACCTGGGTTAATAGAAGTCAGACAGAAGTTACCCTTAGGGGATGGACAGTGACTACAAAGGGGCACACAAAGAGGGCTAGGGAGGTGCAGGTAATGCTCTGTTTCTTCACTCGTTCCATGGTGTGCTCAGTTTTTGAAAATTCAGTGATTCATATATAAATAACAGCAGAACATTCATTTACTTGATTCTTCAAATAGCAACAAAAGTAAGAATAACAAGAATAATTGATCAGAACCACACATAGGCTTATGCATACTTGCTATACTTTACAACACAAAGTTAAAAGGAACAAAGAGCCAAAGAAGTCATTGTCAACAACAATCTAGCTCACCTGAGGTCCTATATCTAATATGGGACCTCTGGCCAAACTGCTAAAGAGAAGCTCAGTCATATTTGCTCTGAAAAGTGGCTTTTAGCTATAAATAGATAACTATTCCATCAATCTACATATTCTTTGCTGCTTAGATGTTTTCATCTTTTCTAATACATGATGACAGAAGGAAATTACAGTCCACTTGGGAACACAGCCCAGCATGGCAGCTCCATGTCCTCCGAGGTACCTGAATCAGAAAGAGGAAGAGGTTCTCCACTATAACTATCTTGGGATCAGGATAGTCAGCTCTCAATCCATTGATAAGAAACACGGATACTAGGTACAATGAGCCAACCAAAAAAAACTTTTAAATAATAAATCAATACATACATACAAAGCATTTTTCTTGGCAAGTGGCAGAGGAAGAAGTCAAAGATCCAAAGAATAAGAAAGAACTGACCAGCATACCATCATGGCTACAGGACCATGTAGCAAGGAATACAGGTGACATTTAGGAGCTCAGAGCAGCCCCTGGTTGACAGCCAGCATGGAAATGGTGATCTCAGTCTTATGGCTAAAAGGAACTGAATTTTGCCCATGGTTAAGAATAACCTTGGAAGATGTTTTTCCCAGATGGGCATTTTATGTAGTCAGTATCTTGGTTTCAGCCTTGTAATACCCTGAGCAGAGAATTCCATGCCATGCAAAGCCAGACTTCAGACCTATAAAACTAGGAGCTAATAAATGGGTACTGTTTTATAATAATAATTTTTTTAAAATTTTTATTTATTTACTTGAGAGAGAGAGAGAGTGTGCAAAGAGGGAGAGGGAGAAGCAGACACCCCACTGAGCAGGGAGCACAACACAGGCTCGATTCCAGGACCCTGAGATCACTACCTGAGCTGAAGGCAGATGCTTAACAGACTGAGTCACCTAGGTGTGCCTGTAATAATTTGAATTAAAAAAAAAAAAAAAAACGGGCCAAAGAGTCAGGCTCGCTGTTAAGTTTATTAATCCTTCTATAACAAATCCTTAAAAAAAAAAAAAAATCCTTTAAAAGAGTTTACTAAAAACAGGAAGGCTAGTTGATGGAATTTCTCAAGAAACAGTGAGAGGAGGAAATGAAAAGACAAGCAGGACATAAAGCACAGAACTCTGTAATTAGTCCTTAAATCAACTGGGCTCTGCTAGTGTTGGTGGCAAGACCCTTAAGCAGAGAAGTGCAGAGGAACAGGCACCGGCTATGGTGGTCACAGAGCTCTCATCTCATCCAGCCTCAGCCGGCTTCTGTTGCATGACCTTAAGCAAATTACTTTACTCCTCTTAGGCTCAGTCTCCATTCTGACATTGGTAGGTTTATACCAAATTAGAAAAAAAAAATTCGTGTAAAAAAGCTTAAGAATAATATTTACATTCAATAAACAGCAAAAATATGAAAGTCTGATGACAGCAACTGTGGTTTAGGTGTAACAGAAACGAGAACTCAGCCACCACAAGAGAAAGTATGAACTGAATCAACTGCTATAAGCACCAATTTGGCAGATGTACTGAATGTGAGGACGTACACACCCTACGACACAGTAATTCCCCAAAGAACTCTGTGCACAAGGACACATGTACAAGAATGCTCACAGCAGCACTATTCCATTAACAGGAAAACATAAACAGTGACACAATCAATTTGTCAAATAGCAGCAATGAAAATTTAAAAACTCACCAGAGGTACATCCACCAACTTACAAATATAACAGTGAATGAAAAATACAACTGGCAGAGATTATTCAGAATAAAATACCATTTTTGTAAAATTAAAGACTATATTAGTTTAGTTTACCTCTAAACATAATGTTTAGAGGTAAATACATGACTAGCGATTTTTTTTTTTTTTTTTAAACATGAGACCTGACAGTCACCAAACTTAAGATAGTGGTTATGTCCCAGAAGCAGGGAGGAAAATGCAAATGGAGAAAAAAACATCAGATGCTCAAACTGTATTTGTAATGCTCTGCATCTTTAAGTACTATGTAGAGAATGACCTGCCAAGTGCTTTTGAACTTATCTCTTTTATGACATAATGAATCTGTAAAAACGTTAACATATTCAAGAGAATACTTGATGTATAACAAAATAAACACACAATAAACAGCAGCTACTGCTGTTATGCTGTGAACTGTAGGAAGGACTACTGGCTTCTGAGAATATCACAGAAACCATGGCACTGAAGTAGAGAAGAAAGCTCAGGAAATGGTCTAGATGACTTTCCTCTACCTAAGAATCCATTCATGGAGAACAATGTGAATATGGCTGGGATACCAAATACTAAGCAGTTCAATCTCTAGACACATACTGTCCTAATTTGGTGCTAACTCAGTGAGGTCATTCCTATCAAACTTAAATGCTGCTACCAAAATCCTGACTCCTACCTTTCTGGCTCTGTTACCAATCCAGGGAGCTCCAGCAATGGACTGAGGACATCAGGATTGCTGACTGGGACACTTCCACTCTGGGCTGAAGAGAGCACTGGCTTGGCAGATGGAAGACTCAGGGTTTCTTGTCCTGACTCCATCATGTATCAATTAAGCAACCTTGGAAAAGTCTCTCAATATCTCCAAGGGGTCATTTATTTGATCTGCAAAATAGGGGCAATATGGATACATGCCCAGTTGTTAAGAGCTGGGGCTCAATCCCTGACTCCTCCATCTCACAGCCGCGAGACACAGGCAAGTCTCTTAACTTCACTAGACCCCAGTTTCCTTATTTGTAACTAAGAATAATAAGAGAACCAAACTTACGGGAATGCAAGGATTGAATGAATAGCCTCTGTCAGACAATAACTATTTAATATTAACCTGAATTGTCATGAAGATGATGAAAAGTGATAATGGAGATGAAAAAGGTTTTGCAAACTATAAAGCTCAGTAAATACGATCTTCTACTTTCACTGCTACAACTACTTTAAACACTATTAAAAAGAGAAAAACTTACAAACTCAGTACTAATAGATACAAATACTGAATTTATTTTCCTAGAAAATTCTGGAGCCAGGAATATATTCCTTACATTGTAGGAAAGACTGAGTTTGAAGTTTTAGAAATCTGTTTTAGAATCTAAAGCTGTCTTCAACCGTGTCTGATAAGGTGTTCAAGGAAAGGTCAAGTTGATAGTAATAACCATGAAAATCTTAAATGTTCTCTGATAACCCAAGATTCTAAAAGTTAGTATTATCTACAGCTAGTTACTTGAAATTACATTTGACCCTTGAACAACATGAGTTTGAACTTCGTAGATCCACACCTATGCAGACTTTTTTCAATAAATACAGTACATGTGTAAATGAATACAATTAAATAAATACTATAAATGTACTTTCTCTTATGATTTTAACATTCTCTTTTCTCTGGCTTACTTTAAGAATACAGTATACAACACATAGAATATATAAAATCCATGTTAACTGATTGTTTATGTTATTGGTATGGCTTCCGGTCCACACAGGCTATTAGTAGTTAAGTTTTTGGGAAGTCAAAAGTTACACAAGAGGGGCACCCGGCTGGCTCAGACAGAGGACTGTGCAACTCCCACACTGTTCAAGGACTGAATGTATTATAAATCTTTTTTTCTAAAAAAGCTCTTTCTTCCTGCTATACCAATCTTCTAAAATCCTGGAAGAGATTGGCGCCTTTTGAGACACATATGAATTTTCCTATAAAATTAAAAAGGGCAATTCTCCTGCACCTGGGTTAGTACATACAAGTACAAGATGCAAATTATGAGATGGGACTAGAAGTAAAAACCTCACAAGTGCCCTAATAAAGCACCTGTACACTTGATTAATCCAGTTCTGGATTCCCGTAAATTTCTAGTTTTCCATAGACACATATCCCAGCAAGGAAAAAAAACAAGACAGTAAAAACATCCTGGAAAAACTTAGGGAATATTAAATGACTAAGTGGGCTGAAACATATCAAATATTTGTAATGTCCAAACAAATGAGTCATCATTCAAGGATGCTAGGGAACCAACTCATTATTTTGAAAACTGTAAATGAAGGGAATGAATCAAGCATTTGTCGGGGTGCCTTTCCTATAGCAACTACTATTCAAATAGGAGGAGAAATAACCGAATTAGAATTAGGGAGGCGAAGCACTGAGAATCAATGGTTGCAACACTACAAATAGAGAGACAACTAGACTTTATATGCCCCTGATGGAAGAACACAACACCACCTATAAACTCTTGTCTAAAAACACCCCAAATACCAATTTGTGGAAATTGTGACAGAGGTCAGAGGAATATGTTAAACTACATTGCTGGGATGCACGCAGGAAAATCTGGGCTATGAAAAGTTCTATACAGCAACCAACCTAATCCTTCAATAACTAAATTCTAGGGGGGTAAGAGGAGGGAGATGAAGGATGAACCTATACCTACAGACCAAAAGATATTTAAAGACCTATCAATTACTAACATTTCAACATTATGTGGACCCTAATCCAAACAAACTTTTAAAAATTAGATTTTTATGAGACAACTAGAAATTTGAAAACTAGATATTGGAGATTAGTGATAGTGTTATTTTTGTCATTGTTAAAAGAGTCATTATCTTTTAGAGACATATAGTGAAATATTTGTGAGTATGATGTTTAGAATCTCTTCAAAATAATACAAGAGGGTAAATGGGAATGTGGATTAGCCAGGACTGGCCAGGGGCAGAATGATGCATACATAGGGTTTATTACAGTATCTGTCTACTATTGTAGGTTTTTAAGTCTTCGTTTAAAAAGGAGGAAGGGGGGATGCCTGGGTGGCTCAGTTGGTTGAGCAGCTGTCTTCGGCTCAGGTCATGATCCCAGCATCCTGGGATCAAGTCCCACATCGGGCCCCTTGCTCGGCAGGGAGCCTGCTTCTCCCTCTGCCTCCGTCTGCCAGTGCTCTCTCTCTCTCTCTCTCTGACAAATAAATAAATAAAATCTTTTAAAAAAATAATAAATAAAATAAAAAGGAGAAAGGGATGGAGGGACGGGAGAAATGGTAAATAATTAACTGTTATCGGGGTCCCATTCTGTGTCATTATCATCATCCCAAGATCAGAAGTCAATAACCTTCTAGTTTATATTTCATACTTTTCAGTTCTAATCTATTTTCTTGCTCTGTTCCTTCCTCTTTCTATGGAAAAGTGTCTTTTGTTCTAACTAAATGACTCTAAATCATGTGCTCTAAAAGATACTGGGTTCATTCCTCGGTCCCAGTTGTTTCTTCTTGTCACAGTTTTGGGGGCCAAGCTAACATTATGGTAGAGTACACAGGCTTTGAGTTAAGACTGAGTTGGTATGGAAACTTCTAACCTACACGGAAACTTCTATTGTCACCCTACCTCCCTCTCCCGGCATGCCCTGTCTTCAGTTCGGTTCAGCATCTGTCAAAGGGCATGAGGAAATTTCAGTATTGGTGGTGAAGGTTAAGTGAAATCATATTAGGCAGAACGCCTACCCAGTATGTGGCATTTAATACTCATACAATAAATATTAGTTCTTTTTCCTCTTGAATGGCTCTTCCTTCTGCTTAAGAAAATCCTACCTACTCTTCAGAAGAATTCAGTTTGCATTTCCTCTAAAGTCCTGGAAAATTTAATTCCAGGGAACCCTAAGCAGGTAGAATAGAACAGTGATTAAAAGCTGGGTTGTTTTTTTTTTTTAAAGATTTTATTTATTTATTTGACAGGGAGAGATCACAAGTAGACAGAGAGGCAGGCAGAGAGAGAGAGGAGGAAGCAGGCTCCCCGCGGAGCGGAGAGCCCGATGCGGGGCTCGATCCCAGGACCCCGAGATCATGACCTGAGCCGAAGGCAGAGGCTTTAACCCACTGAGCCACCCAGGCGCCCCTAAAAGCTGGGTTTTTAATCACTGGGTTCATATCACAGCTCCAGCACTTAAAAGCTGAGTGACACCAAGCAATTTAATGACCTCTCAAGTGTTAGTTTACTCATCTATAAAGTGAAAATAATAAGCATGTATCTACAAAGGATATTTTAAGAATTAAGTTAAATAATCCATTTAAAATACTTTGCACAGCGCTCAATAAAATTTAGTGCAGAGGAAGAGAAAAAAGAGATGATGATCCTGGAAAATCAAACCCGACATTATTCTCCAGTGAAATCCTGGATTTGCCATAAGTTTCCAACTCAACTATAAGCACCTTGAGTGCAAAGATATTGGCTACATTTCTTTGCATATTCTAATGTACTTTACATGTAGGGGGATTAGAGAAGAATTACTTGTCAACTAAGGGAAACAGACATCATCTGGACTAACTTATAACACCCTGTGGTGTTATAATCCTGTGGCACATACTACAAAGCGTACTCAAGTAAATAACAATTAAGTAAGAAAATTAGCACCTATCCCTAAAATACAGCGCTACCCACCCTCTTTTTCCACGTGCCCTCCTACTTTATCTTTCACTCCACCTGTACAACAAGGAGGGCCTGCTTTGTTTCCCTCATCCACTCCTTGATTTCCTTCTTTTATTTCCTTCCCAGCTGACTAAATCCAGTTGTTCACACAGTGTCTGAGGTGTTACGTTCAGAGAAAGAGATCACTGAAAAATAACGAGAACTAGGGGCTCGTGGGTGGCTCAGTGGGTTAAGCCTCTGCCTTCAGCTCAGGTCATGATCCCAGGGTCCTGGGATCGAGCCCCACATCGGGCTCTCTGCTCAGCGGGGAGCCTGCTTCTCCCTCTCTGCCTGCCTCTCTGCCTATTTGTAATCTCTGTCTGTCAAATAAATAAATAGATAAATCTTTAAAAAAAAAAAAAACAGAACTAAAGTTTTCCCTTTCCTTTTCTAAACTACTTTAAAAAATCCAATTGCTCCTGCTTTTATTCCAGGGAGAGGCAAAATGAATGAATAAATCCATAAATGGCATCCAATTTATCAGGAACCATGGAACTCAAACTAAAGGCACAGGTAACGATACATGAAGTAAAAAGCTCATGTGGACACCAAGAGAACAACATTCCTCTAAGAACACAATGCCTGAAAGTCAGTTCACCAAACCTACTCTGGAGTTGCTCTTGGCTGACCAACTTACCTTTCTTGGCAAGGTCGTTTTCAAACTTTGGACCTCTCTCACAGCTATGATATGATTATTGTGAAGGCTACTGTTATTTATTTAAAATTATTATAGTTCCCAGACATTTTGCTAGCCACTTCACATGTACAGCTTCATTTAATTCTCATGTCAACCCAATATGGGAGGAAACTGAGGCTTACAGAAGGTAAGAAACTTGCCCAGAGTCTCTGAGCTGCCCAGTGGTAGAGGAAATATTCACCTTGAGTACTGCCCAACTTTGGAAGCCAAACTTAAAATCACCTAGGAATATGATAGTTGGAGGTGGGATTCTTGGCTGAAATCTGAGGCTAGGAAAGTCACACAGGGATTCAATGAAGACATATGTGTGGAGACAGATTTAACACACAGTAGCTATGAAAACAACTTTCAAACAGATTAACTGACTTCAAACAGAAAAATACTTGCCAGATGTCAGCTTGAGAATGTGAGAACTGAGCATGGGAACCCAAGACACAGGAAAAAGGACAACAGTTTAAGGGCTTGTCCCACTTGGTTAGACAAAGGTTTACAAGACCAAATGCTTAGTAGAACAAGACAGGTAATCTGCAGATTTCTTTCGACACAGACAAGCTTAAGTAGTAAACATACAAACAGTCCTCACACACAAAAGTAGGCTTTCTCCCGCTCATCTTGAGAAGTGCTACCCTCTCAGCCTTTCATTTTCCCCTTTTCATTAGCTAAGTGGGTAAAAGAAATACTTCATTTCTCTTTTAATCTTAAAATTGTGAAATATTTATAAATATTTAAGCATCCAGAATTACACCATTTATACCTATGTACTTACTACCCAGTTTTATCACTCTTCACATTTTGCTGTATTTTGTCACAAAATTATTTCCTCCCAGAGATAAAGTCTTGCCTCCCCTCTCCTCCTGTCTCTCTCTCCCCACTCCCAGAGATACTAAATTCTAAAAAGAATTTGGTGTTTAATCACTCACATGCATATTTTATACTATATTATATAAACATAAGGACATTAACAAGATGCAGTACTGTTCTGCCTGTTTTCAGATTTTATAGAAAGCTATCCCACAAAGCACAATCTGCAAGTTGAATTTTGCTCAAAATATTTTGTTCTTTACTTGGTTTCTATACATGAGCTCTAGTTCACTCATTTTAACTTTTCTAGAATATTCCACTGTATGAACAGACAAAAATGTATTAATGTATTCAACTGTTAACAGTCATTTTAAGTCATTTCCTACTTTTTATTAGTTAAAAATAATGCTTCTTGACCATTCTTGTGTACGTTCCCCTGTGCACAACAACTAAACTTGTTTCTCTCTAGGGTATATGTCAAGAAATGGGTTCCTTGGGTCAAAGGGCATGGGCACCACTTCATTAGATATTGCTAAACTGCTTTATGACGTGGATGAACCAATTTATCTCCCCAAAAACAGCATATGAGTTTCTGTTTTTCTACATCCTAACCAACACAATTCTCAGTTTTGCCTGACTTTTGATTGTTGCCAACCCGATAGATGTGAAATGGTATCTCACTATTTATTTTTAATTTAATTTTTTAAGTAGGCTCCATGCCCAGCATGGAGCCCAACTCAGGGCTTGAACTCTCAACCCTGAGGTCAAGACCTGAGCTGAGATCAAGAGCCCAGGTGCCCCTCATTATTTCATTTTTTATTTTTTTATTTTATTTTTCCCTGATTTTAATGATTTGGACATCTTTTTAATGTTTACTTGACTACCCTCTTCTTTTAACTCCATATTCATATTCCATGGCTATTTCTCTAATGAGCCCTTTTATCTTTTACTTATTTACTTACAGAAGTTTTTCTGTTATATGCTTTGCAAATATCTCCACTGGATATGTGGATTATCTTTTGCTTTTAGGTCTATTGAACAGAAATTTAAAATTTTAATGAAGTCAAATTTATCTTTAAACATGTAATTTATCTTTATCTTTAGAAGATATGATTTGTGCTTTGTGTGTTTAATAACATTTCAAAAAATTTTAATTCCAGCATTGTTAAGATAAAGGGTGTTAGTTTCAGGTGTACAGTATAGTAGTTTGATAATTCTGTACACTAGTCAGTGTTCTTCATAAGTGTATACTTAATCCCTTTCACCTATTTCACCTATCCTCACCCACCTCCCCCCTGATAACCATCAGTTTCAGTTTGTTCTCTATAGTTTAAGAGTCTGTTTTTTGATTTGTCTCTCTTTTTCTCCCCCTTTAAGAACACTTTTCTTAAGAGGAAAAAAAAAATCTGTATTTTTCTCTACAAGTTGTAAAGTTTTCTTTCTATAATTAGGTCTAATTGACCTGCAATTTATCTTTGTGTATGGTATGAGACAAGCACCTAATTTTACTTATTTCTACACAAGTAATTTCCCTTTTCTTCATCTTTTTGTAATGTACCTCTGTCTTGGGTCAAATTTCCATTTATGTTTAGGTATATTTCTAGGGTCTATAATCTGTTATCTTTCTGTATTCTTGCACCAATTCCAGTACTGTAACAACTAGAGCTTTATAATAAGTGTTGGTATCTGATAGAATTAGTATTTTCTTTGTTGTTCTTCAAAAGCATCTTTGCTATTCTTGGCCCTTTACTCTAATTTTTTTTTAAGATTTATTTATTTTAGAGAGAGAGTATGTGCACCCGCAAAAGGGGCAGAGAGAGAGGGAGAGAAAGAATCTCAGATTCCCCACTAAATGGGGAACCTGACATTGGGCTCAATCTCACGACCCTAAGATGATGACCTGAGCTGAAACCAAAAGTTGGATGCTCAACCGAGTCACCCAGGCACCCCTCTTTCTAATTTTATAATCAGATTATCAGGTTCCTCAAACAAACAGATAAACAAAACAAGACAAAACTAGGGCTTTCAACTGGCACTGCATTGGATTAAGATAAATCTGTGATGAACTCACATCTGTGTAGTACTGAGTTTACCCATTCATGAACATGGTTTATTTTCCCATTTACTAAGGTATTCTTTCATATGCACTATATATTTCTTGCACCTCTTGTTAGATTTATTTCTAAATACCTTATAGATATTTTTATACTAAGTAAAATCACTTTTCCTGTAACATTCTTCTAATTGATTACTAATAATACAAGAAAGCAATTTTAGTGTTTCTTGTCTTTTGGCAACCTTGACGAATTATGTTATTTTTAATGGTTGATGTAAAGATTTTCTTGGGGGTGCCTGGGTGGCTCACTGGGTTAAGCCTCTGCCTTCATCTCAGGTCATGGTCTCAGGGTCCTGGGATCGAGACCTGCATCTGGCTCTCCGCTCAGCGGGGAGCCTACTTCCCCCTCTCTACCCACTTGTGACCTCTCTGTCAAATAAATAATAAAATCTTTAAAAAAAAATAAAATAAAGATTTTCTTGAATACTTTTATGCAGACAATCATGAAATAAGTTTTCTTTTGCTTCCTTTCTACCTCTTACATATCACACTGCCTTCCCTTATTTCAACAATTAGTACTATAGTATGGTAGCTGAACAAAAAACAAAAAAGTAAGCACACAGTATTCCTGTTTTGTTTTTGCCTTTCAATGGAAATTCTTCTGAAACCCTATCATTAATTATGTTTGACACAGGTTTTTTTTTTTTTTTAAGATTTTTATTTATTTATTTGACAGGCAGAGATCACAAGTAGGCAGAGAGGCAGGCAGAGAGAGAGGAGGAATCAGGCTCCCCGCTGAGCGGAGAGCCAGATGCGGGGCTTGATCCCAGGACGCTGGGATCATGACCTGAGCCCAAGGCAGAGGCTTTAACCCACTGAGCCACCCAGGCGCCCCGACACAGGTTTTTATCAGCTCAAAAGTTTATTATTGTTGTTTTGGAGAGAACACATGTGTGCACATGTACACACACGTGTATGTGCGCAAGCTGGGGAGGGAGGGCAGAGGGAGAGGAAGAGAATCTTAAGCAGGCTCCATGCCCAGTGCAGAGCCCAAGGTGGGTCTTGATCTCATGACCCTGAGATCACGACCTGATTCAAAAATCAAGAGTAGGAATACTTTATCAACTGAGCCACTCATGCACCCTCTTGCTGTTCTTATCTATGAACAAGTGCTAAGCTTTAACAAATGCTTTTTCTGAGTCTACCAAAATGCCTAGTAACGCTTGGTTTGGGACCTATTATGATGAAATAAAATTTTTTTAAAAGATTTTATTAATTTATTTGACAGAGATCACAAGTAGGCAGGTGGGGGGGGGGGCGGAGGGCGGGGAGGGAAGCAGGCTCCCCGCTGCAGAGAACTCAATGTGGGGCTTGATCTCAGGACCCTGAGATCATGACCTGAGCCGAAGGCAGAACTTAATCCACTGAGCCACCCAGGCGCCCCATGATGAAATAAATTTAATGTACTGGCAGACCAGAATTTTTTTTTTAAAGAAAGAATATAACAGAGGGATCAAGATATTAGATAGATAATGTTTAGTAAAACTTTCATTTTGGCTGCTTATACAATCACACATCTATATGCTCTGAATTATTAAGTAAAACATGCTTCTACAGTGGGCTGTATACAAAAAAGTTTGAAAGCAACTGATCTATACTATTTTGAAGCATGAAAAACCACTATGAAGGACAAACATCTTACTGTAAGGTTTTCTTAAAAATAAATAACACAGGGACTCCTGGGTGGCTCAGTTGGTTGGACAACTGCCTTTGGCTCAGGTCATGATCCTGGAGTCTCAGGATCAAGTCCCGCATCGGGCTCCCAGCTCCACGGGGAGTCTGCTTCTCCCTCTGACCTTCTCCTCGCTCATGCTCTCTCTCACTGTCTCTCTCCCAAATAAATAAATAAAATCTTTTTAAAATAAAAATAAATAAATAAATAAATAAATAACACAACGCTTGGCTTTTGTCATTTAAAAATACTCAGCTTTTCCTGTTATCTTTATCTAAATAACAATGTTTTAGGGGCACATGGGTGGCTCAGTTGTTAAGCGTCTGCCCTCGGCTCAGGTCGTTATCCCAGAGTCCTGGGATCGAGCCCTTCATCAGGCTCCCTGCTCAGTGGGAAGCCTGCTTCTCCCTCCCTCACTCTCCCTGCTTGTGTTCCCTCTCACTCTGTCAAATAAATAAAATCTTTTAAAAAGTTTTAAATATATTTTAATATTTTAAGTATTATTATTATATTAACATATAAGTCCTAATCCCTTGATGGAGAAAATGACCTACATTCACAGAAACATCTGAAGTCAATAAAAGTAAAAGAAGTAAACTAAGTATAAATTTCTGAAAAGGATTCTTTTTCAAGGATCACTTCTGTAAAATGTTATATGTGTAATTTCTAGAGTAAGGGTATACAGCTTCCATCATGTTTTCAAACATATCTGTGACCTTAAAAATGGACAAAACTTCTACTCCAAAAAGTTCAATGTTAGGTTATACTTCTTTTAAAAACAATTTTTTGAAAAGATTATTTTAAAGAGAGAGAGCACGCACACAAGCGTGCGTGCCTGCATGAATAGGGAAGAGGGGCAGAGGCAGAATATCTCATATAAACTCCTTGCTGAACTCCGAGCCCAGTGCAGGGCTCGATCCACAACCCTGAGATCAGGACCCGAGCCCAAACAGAGTCGGACACTTAACTGACTGAACCACCCAAGCGCCCCTAGTTTATACTTCTAAAATCAGAATGTACCTGGACATTTGCATTACATCTATCACATTTTCTGTACTTCTGTGCTGAGTCCGGCTCAGTCATCTCTTAACTGTTCCTCTTACCTCATACTTCACTGATTAACTGTCGAGCCTTGTCAGGGGTTTATTAAAAACAAGCATGCCCTCAGAATCCATCCATACATAAATGACCATTCAATGTTTCTCTTCGCCCATCACTCCTAAAACCTTCCTCCAGAATATTTTAAGACTGTTCCTTGCTTGTGACCAGAAGTAATATCACCGGCCTTATTCACCGGATTTATTTCTAGAAGATTTAGGGCTGCTTCCTGATTATGCTAATTATGATTTGTCACCAGTGAGGCTATTTAAAAGAAAGCAACTCTCAAAGAGGAGCTCCAACATGTTCTGCACAAAAGCAGCATTGTTGGTGTAAGTAACCTACCAGAGAGACGACTTAAAGTACTACAACAGTTTGGATGGAATGATCTTGAAATTTGTTGTTTTTGTTACTGTTTTTACAACTCATATCCCCTTCTTGATATACCACACATGCTCATGTTCTCTGCCAAAGCCACCTTTCTTTTTTTTTTTTTTTCTTATGGGGGGAGAAGCAGAGGAAGAGGGACAGAGAGAAACTTACGTGGGCTCTACACCTAGCACAGAGCCCGACACAGGGCTCAATCTCTCATAACCCTGAGATCATGACCTCAGCCAAAATCAAGAGTCGGACACTAAACCGACTAAGCCACCTAGGCGTACCCAAAAGCCACTTTTCAAACAACTCAGAGCTACACAGACATTTTAGGGACCACAGTATTCATCTTAGCCATGATGCTGACACTGACTGCCAAGTACTAGAGATAAAAATCTAAAGAATATAATATCATTGCTTCTAATCGCAATGTTTAAAAACTCCTATAATTCTCTTTTCTCTCTCTGCCCCTCCCCCTGCTTGTTCCCTCCTTCTCTCTCTAAAATAATAAATCTTTTTGGGGCACCTCGGTGGCTCAGTCATTAAGCACCTGTCTTCAGCTCAGGTCATGATCCCAGAGTCCTGGGATCAACCCACACATCAGGATCCCTGCTCAGCGGGAAGCCTGCTTTTCCCTCTCCCACTCCCCCTGCTTGTGTTCCCTCTCTCGCTGTATCTCTCCCTGTCAAATAAATAAATATAATCTTAAAAAAAAAAGTAATAAATCTTTTTTGAAAAATAAATTAACTAAACAAATAAAAACTCCTAATTCAGGGCACCTGGTGGGCTCGGTCAGGAGATCATGTGACTCTTAATCTTGGGGTCATGAGTTTGAGCGCACTGAGTGTAGCAATTACCAAAAATAAAAATAAATAAATAAACTTAAAAAAAACTCCTTCTAATTCTGCAAAGCTATGCTAACTCCCTGGCTGCTGTTGGGATATACTGGAATGGTATCCAAACTGAAAGAAAGCTGTCTTTATAGTCTTAAAAAATGTTCCCAAATTAAGTTATATAAGATGCATAAATTTGTAAGTGTACTGAACAATCTATTATTTTTATGCCATTTTATAATCCCCAAAGCAGTATTTTAATCATAGCAACCTGTTAACGATTACATCTGGTGAGTGGGATTGGCAGAAGTAGATGAGGAAAAGAGAGTTTTTGTTTTTGCTTTTTTAAAAAATACTTTTGCACTGTTTAAATATTTAAATTAAACACACACTTTTTAATGAAAAATTGAATAAAGAAAAACAGTACAATTATGAAATCAAGAATCTCCACATTTATTGTATGCTACTCCCTGTCATCCCCACCTCTAATCTCTTTCCATGACCTGACAGCACCCTGCAGCAAGGGCCTGGTGTGTCCTCCACAGTGTTCAAGCTCCCAGAGCCATCCCTATGAGGGATGCTAGGCCTGCACAGGGAGTAGAGGTAGAGGCGATGGGAGCAAGACAATTCAACAAGCCTTGAAGTGAGCATTAAAAAAAGCACCCCTACTTGGAAGGTAGACTTCAGAATACAAGGATCTATTTTCTCTTTGAAATGCTACTTAATGTCTATTCACACCTCTAACTGCTGTGCTCCTTAAACATTCAGACCCTCCCTGTTTGAATGATGGCCAGAGCACATTTCCTAGAGGGCGAAATAATTGCTTATGTCATTATTACCATCACTTTGAGTATATCATCCCAAGTTTTATGTATGAAGTCCACTGCCAAGAGCCCATCTGACATCTTTTTGAACTACCAGCTAAAATGCTAGTCACCTGTTAGAGTGACTTCATTCTTACTGTTGCTAAACTCTGAATACATTCTATATCTTCTTATCCAACAAACTTGCTTCATATTTGATCACTGTTCTTAATAACCCATCACTTTCTCCATGCGTCTCTTACAACTAAGCTTCAGCTTCATTTCAGGTCACAAGTCACAAATATGAGTGCCTACACAGGGACCAGACAGATAACAAAGCATAGGGGTATGGTAAGCAATAACAGGGAGTAGCAACAATATAACAACATTTTCTCAGAACTGCCAGTTTATAAAGAACAGGGTACTAGGAGTGGGGAGTTCTAAAATCCTCTAACCTGAACTGTAAAATACAATACCGTGAAAAGAGGCCATGAGTTTAAATGAGGTCAGAGAGAACTAATGCATGAAAGCCGCTGTTTGACAAACCTGTCCCAAATTTGCTGAAGGGGTGTTTGGGATTCCCCGTAGCTTTTTCCAACTGGAAGAGTCTCCAGGCATCGTTCATCACATTCTTCTCATGTTCTGAATCAACCGCATTCACCTCTCTGTCTTTGCAACTTTCATCAAATAAGGGGCACAAGAAAAATTGTGCAAACCTAAGGGTGTGAAACACAATTAACAATTTGAAAGCTGTTATTTTAAAAGAGTGGCCTTTAAAAAATAAGTTTGAAACTTAACAGATAAATATGAATTCTACAGAACCAAAAAACTGCCATTGCTACCAAGAAAAAAGAAATGCAAAATAAGTTCCAAGTAACAGAAGAAAAATACTGGACATGTGTAAATTCAGAGGAACCAATCTACCCCAGATATTAGTGAAAATATACGCGATGGACACACTTCAGATGCCAATCCCAAGTTCACCTTGTACCTGGGCTTCTAACTAACTGCCTACAGGTCAGAGGTTCCCACCACCTCCTCTGGTTCAATTAATTTGCTACAGCAGCACTCAGAGAAACCTTTTAGTTACTAGATTACCAGTTTATGATAAAAGCATATAATTCAGGAATAGCCAGATGGAAACGATGCACAGGGCAAGGTACACAGAAAAAGGCATGGAGGCCACTCTCCCCAAGCTCCAGGTTTTCACCAACTAGGAAGTTCTGCAAACCCTGCCCTCTTGGTTTTTTATGGAGGCTTCGTTACATAAGCATGACTGATTAAATCACAGGCCATTGGTGACTGAACTCCAGCCCCTCCTCCCCCTCCTGGAAGGTCTAGGGATAGGAGTGAAAGTTCCAACCTTCCAATCATAGGGCTAGTTGCACTGGAAACCAGCCCCCCATCAGGTTACCTAAGGGCTTCCCAAAGTCGCCTGAATAACATACCAAAAGACACCTTTAACACTCTCAATCACTTAGGAAATTCTAAGGGTTTTAGGAGGTTTGGGCCAGGAATAGGGAGAAAGACCAAATATATATTTCTTATTATAAATCAACAACAGCAAAAAGTCAGGCAGACTTAGAAGACAGTAGCGATCTATTTAAAATATGCAATTTGACAAGTCATGAAAATCCTTGTTATGTACGGCTAGTTCTCCAAAAAAGGAAAATGCAGGTGACAGTTCTTGGGCAAATCAATCTTAAATTTACAGTTTTAGGTGCAAATGCACTAAGACTCAGACATTTCAGGACAAACTAAGTGACCTACTTTTTTTTTTAAATTTCTTTTTAAGTAGTCTCCACACTGGGCATGGAGTCCAACATGGGGCTCAAACTCACGACCGTGAGATCAAGACCCGAGCCGAGATCAAGAGTTGAACATTTAACCGACTGAGCCACCCAGGCACTTCAAGTAACCCACTTTTTTTTTTTTTTAATTTATTTATTTGACAGACAGAGATCATAAGTAGGCAGAGAGGCAGGCAGAGAGAGAGGAAGGGAAGCAGGCTCCCTGCCGAGCAGAGAGCCCAATGCGGGGCTTGATCCCAGGACCCTGGTATCAAGCCTGAGCCGAATGCAGAGGCATAAACCCACTGAGCCACCCAGGCGCCCCAGTGACCCACTTTTTTAAAGGCTCTATTTGAATATCTTTTCTTCTTATGGAGAAAAACAAACCACCTTTAACTAGTGGGGAAAAAATAATGGAATGAAAATCCTACAACACAGTAGTTTGACGAAGACACAATTATGGGCTTTTATAAAATACTAAAAGAATTTAAAAATTTTAATAACCAGTGATTCAACAAATCACATGGCATTTAACTCTAACATAAGTAACCAAATGCTTCTCTCGAGGCTCTCCTTTAGTAGTAGTACCAAAGTTTAAACTAAAATAACAAGTGGGAGACCTGGGTGGCTCAGTTCAGGTCATGATCCCAGGGTCCTGGTCAGGACCCTGATCGGCAGGGAGTCTGCTTCTCCCTCCACACCAACACCCCCTACTCACTCTCTCTATCAAATAAATAAAATCCTTTTTAAAAAATAAAGTAACTTTAGTTATAAGTTAATTCTCCTACATCAGGTTGCAATTTAAAGCATGATTTCACAAAGTAAATCTTAAACTTTAGACCCCATCTTATAGAAACAAGATCCAGAAATTAGATGAAGCCACAAAGCAGAGGCTGTCTGAATAGGGCCTAACAGACTCCCAGATCTATAGATATCTCAGCAACTGCACTTCACAGTACAGTTGTCAAAGAGACTGTTATCACTATTTGATACTTATTTTATGCACACAGTAAATATGATACTGTGCTAAGTACTTTACACATACCAATCCAAAGGAAAACTCCATCTATCTGGAATCTATAATCAAAGATACATGGAAACAGATATTTCTGGACACATAACCTCTTTTACTTGTCTCAATATATTTAAGCTATTAAAGTGCCTAAAAGCACATACCATAGCTGGGTAGGTCCATGAAAAGGGTCATGATAAAGACACAACATAATGGGGCTCCTGGGTGGCTCAGTGGGTTAAGGCCTCTGCCTTCGGCTCGGGTCATGGTCTCAGGATCCTGGGACTGAGCCCCATATCGGGCTCTCTGCTCAGCTCTCAGGGGAGCCTGCTTCCCCCCCTCTCTTTCTGCCTGCCTCTTTGCCTACTTGTGATCTCTGTCTGTAAATAAATAAACAAAATTTAAAAAAAAAAAGACACAACATAATCAATATTTTTAAAAAATCCTCTCATGAGGTGCCTAGGTAGCACAGTCCACTGAGTGTCAGACTCGTGGTTTCGGCTCAGGTCATGATCTCAGGGTGGTGAGATGGAGCCCTGTGACTGTCTCTGTGCTGAGTGCAGAGTCTGCTTAAGATTCTCTCTTCCTTTCCCTCTGCCCCTACCCTCCCCCCACACACATGTTCTCTCTCTAAAATAAATCCTAAAAAAAAAAAACAAAAACTCTGATACAAGTGTTTTTGCTTTTTTTTTAATCCTCTGAGTCAAGTAACAGACATCCTCCATCATACAGAGATTATATGAACATCTGCTGTAGCATTCATAAAGCAGGAAATTAAATTCAGTGTATGATCCCAGGGAACTCATTAATGGAAGTCTTCTGGGAATACATACAAAAATGATTACACCTCAAAGCTGCTGCCTAAAGACTGAAACATAATCTAGAATGAGTAAGAAACAGGCTACTATGACCCAGACACATATTCCAAACCCATGTCTCTTCCCTGTTTATGTTCTTTCCACTAAAGAATAAATTCAAACTACTAAGTTTTTAAAAAATATGATGACTATTTTTAATATAAGTAAGCATATAAAGCTAGTACTAAAACTGCTAAGTCAAAATTCATTATAGACCCATCAAAAAGTTGCAGAATTACACTTCCTTAGCAATATAGAAAACTATAAGAAGTTACCAAGAAAAAATTACACTTTGGATAATGAATCAAATCACTAGTATGACAAAAATAATTAGAAATTGTTAGCGGTGTAGGGACGCCTGGGTGGCTCAGTGGTTTAAGCCGCTGCCTTCGGCTCGGGTCATGATCTCAGGGTCCTGGGATCGAGTCCCGCATGGGGCTCTCTGCTCGGCAGAGAGCCTGCTTCCCTCTCACTCTCTCTGCCTGCCTCTCTGCCTACTTGTGATCTCTCTCTGTCAAATAAATAAATAAAATCTGTAAAAAAAAAAAAAAAAAAAAAAGAAATTGTTAGCGGTGTAGAAAACTGACCAAGAAATTAAACTGGCCTAGGGGCACCTGGGTGGCTCAGTGGGTTAAAGCCTCTGCCTTCAGCTCAGGTGATAATCTCAGGGTCCTGGTATCGAGCCCCGCATCAGACTCTCTGCTCAGCGGGAGGCCTGCTTCCTCCTCTCTCTGCCTGCCTCTCTGCCTACTTGTGATCTCTGTCAAATAAATAAAATCTTAAAAAAAAAAAAAAGAAAGAAAGAAAGAAAAAAAGAAATTAAACTGGCCTAATGGAGCTTGGTCCAGAAAATACCTTCAGAAAATGTCCCCAGGGTTCAAACAGCTGGTTGAAACATTCTGTGTCACACAATGAGATATCACCTCACAGCAGCCAGAATGGTTATTAGCAAAAAGACAAGAAACAACAAGTGTTGGCAAGAATGTGGAGAAAAAGGAACCCTATGTTGGTAGGAATGTAAACTGCCACTGCCACTGTGGACAAAAACCTTTAAAAAATTAAAAATAGAACAATCATATGATCCAGCAATTCCACTTCTGGGTGTATATCCAAAGGGAAAAAAACACTAATTTGAAAAGACAGAAGCATCCTGATGTTCACTGCAGCATTATTTACAACAGCCAAGATATGGAAACAACCTAAGTATCCATGGATGGACAAACGGATAAAGAAAATGTAGTGTATATGCACAATGGAATACTACTCAGCTGTTAAAAAAAAAAGAATGCAATCTTAACCATTTGCAACAACACAGATGGACCTAGGGGTATTACGCTAAGTGAAATAGGTCAGACAGAGAAAGACAAATACAATCTCATGTTTTGTAGAATGTGAAAAACAAAACTCATAAATACAGAGAACAGACTGGCAGTTGTCAGAAGAAAGGGGATTTAGGAAGTGAGTAAAAGGAGTCAAGAGATACAAACTTCCAGTTGTAAAAGTCATGGGGATATAACGTCCAGCATGGTAACTATAGTCAATAATACAGCATTGCAAACTTGAACGTTGCAGAAGGATAAATCCTAAAAGTTCTCATCATAAGAAAAAATATTTTTTGTAACTTTATATGATGACAGATGGTAACTAGACCTACAATGGTGATCATTTTGTAATGTACACAAATATTGAATCATTATGTTGTATACCTGAAACTGCTACAATGTCAACTACACTCCAATAAAAAAAAAAAATTCCATATGCACTAAGTATCCCTGAGACTAGAGTAACTAAAGGAGAACAGAATGTTTAAGTTCTAGCATTCTGGAATAGGAGCACGTTTGAAAAGAAATCCATGACACTGTTACAGTTTATTCTTCATGACATGCTTCATATGGAATACCAGTTAGAACGGGAAGAGCTGGTGAGAATTCTGTAAGTCAGTAAAATATTATGTAGGGCTAAGTCATGCCATTATTTTCCCTCTACCACAAGGTAAATATGTAATATCACCCATTATTTTTCTTCTTTTTTATAAAACATAGGGGAAAATACTGGTTAAAATACTTTTTGTTAAGCTATAAAGCTGTAGAGACATCTTTGTAAAAACAGTAACTGTTACTACTATTAATGTAATAAAGTACACATAACTGGATAATTCATAGGGTATTTGGCATTACCTGTCCAAGGCACCCTCCAGGTGTTCGTGTGAAACATCAAAATAGTAATTGGTATGTTCTCCACTAGTAAAGGCATTTGAACTTCCTGCATGCTCACTGAGAAACTGGCTGTATTCATTTTCTTTAGGGTATTTCTTTGTTCCCAAAAATAGCATATGTTCACAAAAATGACTTAAGCCAGCAATATTTGGAGGATCTGACAATGAACCTGAAAGAGAAGAAAAAAACACATCTTTTTTTATGTTGAAAGTTATAAAATACAGATGGATTGCAAATGATCTGGAACTTCCGTTAACATGACAACTCCAACCATATAGCCAGAGAAAGTTAGGCACAGTCTCCTCTAAAATGGTATTGTGTAGATTCTAGCCTCAGCTTCTGATAGTAATTAGCCGGTAACTTGGGACAGATTACTCAGCCTCTCTGGACATTAGTTTCCTCACACATCACACTGGAGGGAAAGGAAGAGTTGAACTGACTGTTTTATAAGAGCTAGAACTTTCTAGTTCTGGCATTTTATTGCAGGATATAATACAGTGTAGTGGTAAGAGCATAGGTTGAGGGTTTCCAGCTCTGCTGACTACGAAATTGTGAGCACAATACTTTATCTGGCCTCAGTCGCTTTTTCTATACATACCTAATCTAGAGAGCTGTGCGAATGCAAATCAAATGAGAGCTGCAAAGTGCAGTATGTTGTACTTGGCAATAATTATTTGTTCAATACATGATGGTTATTACCTTATTTCCTCAATTTTAAAATGCTATTGAGTTAAATAAAAGCTTTTCAGAGAGGAAAAAAAGAAACATACCAATGTACATGTAGGTGAGAAACAACCTGATGAAAGCTACATTAAATTAAAAGGAAATGTGCACACGAGAATCTAGAAAACATGGCATTTCCTAGTGTACCAAAAGTATACAAAAGTGAAAGTATTATCATTGCTACTGTAAAGGATGGGAATTGATTTCCTTACCACTAGGTCACCTTAACTGAGAACCTGACAAAATGTCTTGGTAAATAAATGTCAGATTATTTGATTTTGACGAATGTAGATTGCCAATAGCTGTACAGGGCTACTGCACGAAGTAAGGTACATCAAACCGGTAACTAGGAGGTCTTCATTTGCACACTTACGGAGAGCTCTAATAAATGTCAACATTAGATGAAGAAAACAGAACCATGCTTAATTCACAATTTTAAACTGTACCTATGTGCACATCAAGTGCTGCTGATGACTTATCCGTGGTCGGATCACTGATGAGAAGTACTTTGATACCATTGGCCAGCTCTAGCCCACGGTATTCTCGCTTGTCTTCGGGAGATTTGATAATGTGATTTCCTAGTCTCTTGATAGCTGGATTATTCATCTTGCTGTAAGTCTTCTCTTGGAAACTGAAAAGAAAAAAAAGTTTTAATTGTTGCATTGTGGCTTAATTTTTTTTAATGAATAAAGAATAGTATCAAGCAAACCCACATAATAAATCATCAGATAAAAAAATAACTGGAGGAATTTTTTTATAGCTCATCAACAGAGTATAATCATTCCTCTCTTCCCTCTTACCCCTCATTCTTTTGTTAGAGAAATGCTAACAATATTGGTTTTGTGGAGCCCTATTTAATCTAGGAGAGCACCTGGGATGGGGATTTGAGACAGGATAGGTTGGGTGATGAGCTGGTCAGTGTGCTGACCTAGAATAGATTCTTAATTACCAATAACTGCTTTCCACATATTTCAGAAATATTTACTAAAGTAAGATGAGAGATTGTGTAAAGATTATTATTGGACCAACCAAAACATTGCTCAACCTGATGATATTCAAAGACAGGACACAGCTAGAACTCACAGGTCTGATACGCACATGCTCATAACATAGGGTTCAACCCCCTACGAGAAAGAAAACCTGTTAAGTCCTGATACAAATAAGAGACCTGGGTTACACTATGAAAGCAAAAAAAAAGGAAAGAAAGGTAAGAAAGGGAGGAAGGAAGGAAAGAAGAAAGGACATACAAACAAAAAGTGGGAAGGATCCCAAGTAATTTTTATAATCTGGTGAAGTAGTCCTCTCCTGTCCTCTCTAGGAAAGCTGAATTACTAAGATGGGAAGAGGCTGTTAACACACAGAATTCTGTAGGAGTATTGTCTGGTATTAGTGCAGGGAAGGGATGTTCCAGAGTCTGGGATTATGCATGTTTTTGAAACAAAGAGTAGATGCTTTTTCGGTCTATGTTGGGAATCATCTAAGAGACAAAAATGAGCCTGTTATTATCAATAGGCTAATAATCAGGTAAAGCCCAAAACATCTGACACTAGAGAGGAAAAATGACCCTATGCTAGCATATTTTCTTCTTACTTGAAAGACAAAAGAAGTAGGTCTGCTCCTTAAAGACTGACAGACGTTCAGATTTAAAGATAAATCAGATGGGGCATAAATAGGCATTATTATTATCATCAATAAAACCTTTATTTTTTGCATTAAAATACCTGGAAATTGAGGGAGGGAAAAAAATCTGGCTTGCTTTTATCACAATACCTTCCTCTCTGAAATTGTCTAACTATTCTGAGTAACAACTGATAAAACAAATAGGTCTGCTCCTATTAAGATTGTCATCTAGGCACCTGGGTGGCTCATTAGTTAAGTGTCTGCCTTTGGCTCAGGTCTTGATCTCAGGATCCAGGGATAGGGCTCCCTTCTCTGCAGGGAGTCTGTTTCTCCCTCTGCTCCTCTCCCTGCTCGTGATCTCTCTCTCTCTCTGTCTCACTATCTCTCTCTCAGATAAATAAAATCTTAAAAAAAAAAAAAAAGACTGTCGTCTAGATCTCCTTTTGGGAAGACTCTTCAGAATTTTAAAATAGTGTAAGTCATACTAAAAATATAATACTGTTTTTTTAAAATCACATAGTACTTTATACAGATAGTGCTAATAGTCATGCCCTATTTATAGTAAAACTATTTCTTGAAAAATAAAGCATAAAATATAATGCTAACAGTTTTGGAATATAAGATCACCACTAGAAAATTCAAAAGCAATTTGGAAGTTATATGGTATTATTAACAACTCCTTTCTATTTCATTAGTCACAAGCCACTGAAGTTCGATGCTCAAGACAGATGAAACTATCTTGAGTGCAAAGTCTTAGAAAAGGTGTTTTGCAGTTAAAAAAAAAAAATCTCAGGGTAACAGAAAATGATCTACCTGAGCCCCCAAAGAGGGGCACAAGGATAACAATCCTGGCTAAGACATTTCCCAAAGGACAATCTGTTTCCACTACAACAAATGCCTTCAGTACGTAGCTGATTTCAAGGACTTTAATCTGGGTTAAGATTAAATAAACTATGAGGCAGCCTCCATTAAGACCCCCAAGAAGAAGGGCAGCAATAAAAGAAAATAGGAAAGCTCAGTGTGTACCACAAAGAAGAGCCTATGCTCCTTCCTATAAGGCTCTACTGGGTGGGCGGGGGGGATTCTTGTAATGGGTTTCACCAAGTGGGAGCAAAAACCAAAGACTATTTTTGATTTCAATATGTCAATGCTTTCATTTCAATATGTCATTGCTTTTTAGTCTGGCCTAGGAGAACCAAGGGCTACAAATGACTAAAATGTAATGACAATGATAATGGAGCTCTAAAAAGTCTGTCCAACCCCCAGCTGTGGTGGGGAAATGAAATACAGCTTACTTTCCTAGGATGAATGGTATTATTCTGTGGGAGGTGAAAAATTCATCAGAAGATAACCACCCTCCACTACAGGCTACATTCCCCTTACCCAAGATTTCCATTTTTTCAAAGGAAAAAAAAATATGTGCCATCACAGTTCATCACAGGCATGTACAGAACTCATTGAGATAGTGAAGGCATGCCTGATTGATATCCTTGGTGTGGCTGAGCACAAGGAGATGGATTTATTCTCTAAGTCAAATATAAAAATTAGTCCAACTACTTTTAGACATTTGTACAAGAGATCAACTATAAATTTCTATGCTGGCAATGCTACCAAATCAAATATCATGACTTCTTGAGGAAGTAAAAGCCAAAAGACACAGTAGCAACATCTTCAAACAAGATCCATCCCCAGCAATCTATATTCAGTAGGCATAGTCTGGATCCCTGCAGCCTAGCTATATCAGCACATCCAACAACAATTCGATTCTCACCTTCTGGAGAACTGAAGGAAATGATCGGGAACTCCTCTGATGATGAATTCATCAACAGCTTGTCTGTCTCTGTATTTATACTCATGAGATCATATCCCAGCTCTCTCATTAGCATAAAGCCTTCAGGAGTAATTCTGACTTTCAGATGACAGGCTGATGCTAACTCAAATGCTTTCCCAGACACTTACTTGATATTTTTAACCTAAGTCAAAATCTTAGGAGCAATAAAACTACTTTCCATTTTAGCAACCTTATCATACATCGGAAACTTCGTAAAGCACAACATTGTCAGTGTTCAGCATTCTGATAAACTGGAGAGAGATCGAGTAATTACAGCGTATTTTGTAGTTCTGTTCAGAATTTAAAACAACGCCTAAAATCACATTAGGTAAAAGCTGGAAGAGTCATTACAGATTATCTAGTCTTTTGCAGTACAGGGACTGGCAGCACTGGTCCTTCCAGAGAGCTGGTTAATAATGCAAAATATCAGAAACCACTGAGAGTCCCACTGAGGCAGAATCTGCATTTGAACAAGATCCCTAAGTGGGCTAGTCTCATCTTACTTATATGGAAACTGAAGGTCAGGGAATTTAAATTGCTTGTCCAGGATCATACAGCAAAAGGTTACAATTAGAACTCAACTCTTAATTTCCAGTCCTGTGTCCACCCCAGTTCCCCCAGAGCCAAAGGAACATTTAAAGAGGCCTATTAAGGTGCAGACACTACATCACATATGTTAGCTATAAAGATGCGTGCCCCAGAGCCCTTGCTCTGAAGGAACCAGGACTAGTGAAGGGAAAACAGGTCATTATCTTTTAAGTGTGGTGACAAAGTTGTTCCCGGGGCACTATGAGAATAATGAAATGGGGGAGGGGGAATAATGACATGGGGGCAAAACTCTTAAGAGGGGAGAGAGGGGAAAGAGGAAGTAAGTGGAAGCATGCCAAATAAAAGGAAGGACATACCTAAGCAAAGGACTGGTGGTGAGAAAAAAAAAGGAGGCATAAAGGAGAAAAACAAGAGCTTGGAGTTAATAGAACTAAAACCAGAACACTCTCTGAAAGATCATTAATTTTTATCTAGACAAGTAAAGACCTAAACTGCAGGTGTGCAAAATCAAATTCCCACACAGGTCATTTCCAAATTCCCATACCAAGAGGAAATTTTTTATGCAAATATTTTATTCAAATGACCTTCTGCAGTCTTTTTCCCCCCTTTTTTTTTAAGATTTTATTTATTTATTTGACAGAGAGAGAGAGATCACAAGTAGGCAGAGAGGCAGACAGAGAGAAAGGGGAAAGCAGGCTCCCCATCGAGCAGAGAGCCCAATGCAGGGCTCATCCCAGGACCCTGAGATCATGACCTGAGCCCAAGGCAGAGGCTTAACCCACTGAGCCACCCAGGTGCCCCTCTCCTATCTCCTTAAAAGGTATCTCCCAGCCTATGTAACAGGAGATTGAGAAATTTTACTTTGCGTTTGCTCCTTACCCACCCCCATAGCCCCAGACATATTTAAAGGTAGACCTCATCTATTTCTAATTTCTAAATGCATGACCTATAAACATGAACAGGTGAATGACCATGCTAATAGCAAATTTATAAATCAAAACCTCCCTTCAGTGGAATCCATCCACCCACTCCTAAAACCATGGGCAGAAGCTGAGCTTGCCTACTGCGCTCCTAAATGTGGGGGAGGCACCCAGAGAGAAAAATGCCTGAAATCAGAACCACACAATAAACGTCCGTTCTTCCCTGAGGAAGAGAGAGGTAAGAGAGAATATCAAGGTAGTGGTGGTATGAGCTCTAGGATGCTTCAGTATAAGATCACATATTCTCAAATACTATTCATGTTATTTGACCTAAGAAATCACAACGTCTCTCAGGGAAGCAAATACCCATGGCTCTTCAGTTATACCGACCAGTATACCTCACTTTATACACCAGCTAGCTCATAAAGGTGGGTATAAACTAAAATCTTGTCAATTAAATCTTATTTTCCTGTGATGAGATGTTTGCCTTTCTTTGTTCCAAGCAGAATGTCAGCTGTTCTAACTTTGCAGCCTATGGAAAGAAGTTTACCATGAAAAAATGAACTTTAAATGAATAAGGGTGGTTGCAAGTTAAAGGGCTCCAACAGCGGCACCTGGGTGGCTCAGTTGGTTAAGCATCTGACTCTTGATTTCAGCTCAGGTCATGATCTCAAAGTTGTGAGATGGAGCCCTGTGGCAGCAGCTCCCCACTCAGGGCCCTGTCTGCTCGAGATTCTCTCTCCCTCTGCCTCTCCCCCTGTGGTGGTGTGCATGCTCGCTCGCGCTCTCTCTCTCTCTCTCTCTGAAATAAATAAAATTTTGAAAAATAAATAAAGGAATCCTATAGCAGCATTTTAGAGATAAGTGCTTTTGCAAATTTTTAGTTTTGGTGACTACATATCACTGGCTATTCATTTCAAAAGTGACAAGCTTAACATGGAACACTTTATAGGGGCCTTATGGAGGTTGAAGCAAATGAGAAAAACCTTCATTTTAACCTCTTGCCACACAGTTACTTAACTACAGTTTTCTTACAGTTGTAGTTTGGGGACTGAAGGTGTTTCACACCATCTTCCTTCTCCTATAGGTAGCCTTCAGGCTACTAGAAAATTTAAGATGTCACAGTACAAAACCAAGACTAACAATTACTCTCATTTTTAAAGTGTCCTATGCTTTATAAACTGCTCATTTAATTTTCCCATTCTCCCTAAGTGACAGGTCACAGCAGCTGTTGATGGTCATTCTCCTCAACCCCAGAAGAGGAAACAAAAGCTCAGTGATTAAGTGACTTGCCCAACGGCATTTACACAATTGATTCGTGGCAGAGCTGGAACTATAGAGAAAGAGGAAGCGTGGGAAGGGGAGGAGCAGAAGGTGGTACTTAAGAAAATCATATATGGCTTTCTTCCTCAGCTCCCACAGCCCTTCCTTGACCCAATTCCCCTGCTTTACAATCCCAAATAACAAAAACAAGGAAACAAAAATTAAAATAGGTCAAAATAAATGCTCCAGTTCTTTTACTCCTTTCTCCCCATAGAAAATAGAAATAGGTAGTGGAAGGAGCCTGGAAGAATGCTTCTAATCTGCCAGACTCCTGGGAGGAGAACCATACTATCTCATGATACTTTGATAATAAAAAAATAAAAAGGAAAACATATGGCAGTATTAAATGTATGGCCAGTTCAAAGAGAGAGAAGAGTATACAATCGTTTCATGCATGAAAGGGAATACAATAATAATGACTACAGTAGATACGGTAGGGCTATGGTTAATTTATTTTTCAGAAGCATCGAGTAAGCCACATGAACAAATAAAAAGGAGAAAAATAACAATCATCTTAATACATGCAATAAAAGTAACTAAACTCAACAATTTTTTTTAAGTCTGCAAACTAGAAATAGAAAAAATTCCTTCATCTGAAAAAATATCCACAAAAACTACAGCAATCATCATACGCAATGGTAAAATAATGCAGACACCCACAACCCCCTTCCCCACAAACTGGATATCACTATCCTCTCTTCTATTCAACAATGAGCTGATGATTCTGACCAGTCCAATAATGCAAGAAAAAGAAAACACAAAAACATGAGAAAGAAAGGGGAAAAGCAACTAACATTATTCATAGGTGACGTGAGACATGACTGTGTATGAAGGGGTTCTGGGCAAGTGTCCCCAAATTGTGTCACTTTGGCATGTGGACTATTTTGAGCTGAAGGCAATTAAGACCCTGCAGGCTCAGGGTGCCTGGGTGGCTCAGTGGGTTAAAGCCTCTGCCTTCAGCTCAGGTCATGATCCCAAGATCCTGGGGTGGAGCCCCACATCAGGCTCTCTGCTCAGCGGGGAGCCTACTTCTCCCTCTCTCTGTCTCTGCCTGCCTCTCTGCCCACTTGTGATCTCTGTCTGTCAAATAAATAAATAAAATCTTAAAAAAAAAAAAAAAAAGACCCTGCAGGCTCTAGAGAAATTATGGTCCCTCCTGTAACTACCTAGAAGAATCTAAATTGGGGGTCTTCCCCAGAAGTAGAGTTATTACCAGAGATAAATTTTATCTGAGTGACTCATATGTATGGGGGCCAAACACTTAGTTATCAAACATCTGTTGTTCTTACCGCCCTGTGAACTGCCCTCCTCCTCTTTGAGGCCCCAGGCCTCATGCCACTCCCTAGCTCCGGATGGCAATTTCACCTTTCTGTCTTTGAACCTCTCTCTCATCTGTGTATGGTTCCTATATATACAAAATTAAATTTTATTTTCTGTTACTCTGTCTCATGTCAATTCTTAGACCAGCTAGAAGAACCTCTGAAGGATAGAAGAAAATTTTTCCTCCCTAACATGTACACAGAAAACCCCAAGAATCTCTGACAACCTCCATTTCTGGATGGTTAATAATAGGTCATGGCAACCACATTCAGCTTCAATAAACAGAAAAGGCCATGATGAATTAGAAAATCACATTTTCAAAGATACTAGAGAGTTATAGAAGAAAGGAGGATTGGATGAACGCAAATCCAGAGATAGTCAAGTCCTCTGGGGTGGGCTTGACGACCATCTCCAGCCTTCTTCTCTGGGTGCATTTGCTAATTTTGAATGCAGACTGAAGATCACACTTGGCCTAAGAAGAAGAACTCTACTCAGGGAAGATAATCAAGGCTTTGGTGGGTGCATGAGTTAAGTGTGACAGATTAAAGGCTCAAGATGCCCCAAATCCACAGCTGATTTTTGTCACAGATTTTCTGAGCTATCACTACATATCCACCAGAATGGCTAAAATGAAAAAGATGGAAAATACCAAGTGCTACAGAACTTATAGGGTAACCCAAATTCTCATATACTGCTGGTGAGAATGGAAATTGGTACATCCATTTTCTTAAAACTGGCAGTCTAGGGGCACCTGAGTGGTGCCATCAGTTAAGCATCCAACTCTTGGGTTTGGCTCAGGTCTGATCTCAGGCTCGTAAGATCGAGCCTGGCATCAGATTCCACATTTAGCACAAGTCCACTTGGATTTCCCCCTCCTTTCCCCTTTACCCCTCCTCCCACATGGGTGCTCTCTCTCTTCAACAAATAAATAAAATCTTTAAAAGATGGCAGTCTATACTAAAACTGACAATATGACATAAAAATTCACAAATGAGATATATACCTGAAATAAGTGCATTTATATGTTACAGCAATACGATGTACAATAGCCAAAACTAGAAATGATCAAATGTCCATTAATAGTGAAAAGACATGCTGTGATATATTCACACAATGAAGTAATATACAACATGAAATATACAAAATGAAAAGCCTAGAACAAGGCTCAATAAGGATGAATCTCATTAACATAAGGTTGAGTGAAAGAAGCTTTATGCAAACGCTGTATCCTCCCACTTATATAAAGTGCAAGAACAAGTAATATCAAGCTAAGCCTTTTGTCAAGATAGTGGTTTCCCTTGGGGTCAGGGAGCAGTGATTAGAAGTAAGCATGAGGGAAGCTTCTGGGACACTGCTCACATGTCAGGTTATACAGGTATGTTCAGTTTGTGAAAATTCATCAACCTGAACACTTATATTTCAATTAAAGGTTTTTTAAAATCGGGGTGCCTGGGTGGCTCAGTGGGTTAAAGCCTCTGCCTTCGGCTCAGGTCATGATCCCGGGGTCCTGGGATCCAGCCCCGCATCGGGTTCTCTGCTCAGCGGGAAGCCTGCTTCCCCTTCTCTCTCTGCCTGCCTCTCTGCCTACTTGCGATCTGTCAAATAAAGAAAAATCTTTCAGTTTTTTAAAATAGAGCTTTTAAATTTTTTTAAAAGGTTTTATTTATTTATTTGACAGAGGGAGAGAGAGATCACATGTAGGCAGAGAGTCAGGTGGGGTGGGGGGCGGTGGGTGAGCAGGCTCCCGCCGAGCAGAGAGCCCGATGCGGGGCTCAATCCCAGGACCCTGAGATCACGACCCGAGCTGAAGGCAGAGGCTTAACCCACTGTGCCACCCAGGCACCCCTACAATAGAGCTTTTAAAAATACCAAACATGGGGCACCTGGGTGGCTCAGTCATTAAGCGTCTGCCTTCAGCTCAGGTCATGATCCCAGGGTACTAGGATCAAGCCCCACATTGGGCTCCCTGCTCCACAGGAAGCCTGCGTCTCCCTTTCCCACTCCCCCTGTTTGTATTCCCTCTCTTGCTGTGTCTCTCTCTGTCAAGTAAATAAAAAATAAACAAAAATAAAAATAAAATAATAAAAACATCAAACATAATAAAATAAAGGAGGAAGCAGATACACGAATTACTCAAGGCTAATATCATCATGCACAAAAAGTCATCTTGGAAATGGTGCCACATGGAAACTGAGAAGTAGCTCTCCAGATCAAACAAGTGCTAAGCTAAGAAGGCTCACTAAGAAACAATAGTCCAATTAATATGATAATTATCTAACCCTTCTCAGGTGTGTCTTGAGACAACTATTTGTGTTGATGTCATCTTGGCCAGAAGAAATAGGAGGCCTGTATAAGTACAGCATGAGTCAATTTAACTAAATCAATAATAAAGTATAATGTTAAATATTTTAACTCAAGTCTTTAGTCACTAAGTATGATATGAAAACTAGCTTTGGAGTAATTACTTATTTAAGATCTCAGTTAAGATTTAAAAATAAAACTTGATACTCCCAGCAACCAAGAGTGACAAGCAATGAATATAATCCAAATTTTAAAAATGATCAAACTTTAAATAAATGTTCCCCTCAACAATTTTCAACATTTACAATCAAACAACTTCTAACTCAGGAGAATTAGACATGTTCTTTATTTTAAAACAAAACAAAAAGAATACTATATAAAGTTAAAATTTCTTGGGCAGATGGGTGGCTCAGTGGGTTAAATGTTGGACTCTTGGTTTCAGCTCAGGTCATGATCTCACAGGTCATGAGATCAAGCCCCAAGTAAGGCTCCCTGCTCAAAGGGGAGCCTACTTGGATACTCTCCCTCTGCCCCTCCCCCCACTCAATCTCTCTCTCTCAAATGAATAAATAAATCTTAAAAAAAAAAAAAAATGTTATGTGATGTGGAGTGCCCAGTTGGGTGTACGACTCTTGGTTTTGGCTTGGGTCATGATCTCAGGGTCATGAAATCAAGCCCCACATTGGACTCTGTACCCAGCAGAGAGTCTGCTTGAGATTCTCTCTCTCCCTCTCTCTCTATCCCTCTCCCTGTGCCCTCCCTCCCTCTCTCTCAAATAATCTTTAAAAAAAAAAAGTAATGTGAAGTGTTCATATGAGTCTGTTAAACTTGACAGAGATAACTAAAATTCCATCAGACTCGAGCAGCTTTCATAGCATTTCTCCTGTAAAATAGGTATAAAACAAAATGAAACAAACTTCATCAAGGCACAGTGTCTGGTACATATGAGGCATTCACAAATGGTATAATCATCATTATTATGGTCCCACAGGGGTGATATGCAAACAGACCCACCTCAGTAACCACCATGTTATTACCAGCGTTCTTATTATACACTCATGCAAATTCCAGTGGTATGGTGTCATCTCTAGAGGTCAAAACATTCACTGGACAGGCTGGTAATAGCATGGTACTTTATAAGACTATCAGAAAAACAGGTAAATAATTATCCCTTTATAATTGCTATAGGCAATCCACTGTTTATGGCTGTGGTTCTCAACAGGTGACAATTTTGTGGGACATGTGGCAATGTGTCACAAATGAATTATCACAACTGAAGGGTGAAACTGGTCACCAGTGAGCAGAGGCCAGAGATGCTGCAGTGCACAGCACAGTCTCCACAACAAAGAATTATCCAGCCCCAAATGTCAACAGGGCCAAGGGTGGAAGACACTAGTTTATAGTTCTGAATTTACCATCCAAAAATAATGGATGAGAACCACTGCAACCAATTCAATCCACTTAAAATAAAACCAGGAGATAGCCTCATCAAAACAAAGAAAGCTGGGGCTCCTGGGGGGCTCAGCACTTAGGGGTCCAACTCTTGATTTTGTCTCAGGTCATGCTCTCAGAGTCCTGGAATCGAGCCTGCCTCAGGCTCTGTGCTCAGTGGGGAGTCTGCTTGAAGATTCTCTCTCCCTCTCCCTATGCTCCCCTCCCCATTGCTCATGCTCACAGGTGCTCTCATCCTCTCAAATAAATAAGTAAAATCTTTTAAAAAACTACACAAAGTTGAGAAGGTATTGACATTTTAGCATAAGGAAAGAAAAGGAACCACACACCAGTAGAAGACAATGTTGCTCAGAAATCAAAATTTATTAGCACTAATGGGGATTTTGAAGCTACTTAGTTTGATGTCCAGTAAAGAGTCCCATGCAAAGTAACCCATTCAAGCTAACAAAACCAATCTGTGCCAAAGAGGGCTTTACCTCAGATCTTATGACCGCTAGACAGAATGACTATTCCACTATACTACACTGCCCCCCACCCCCAGAACAGAATTACAGAGCAAATAAGACATTCTGTCACCAGATGGCAGTCTGGAGTACAAACTCAGAACCAGAAATCTAGGGGTGCCTGGGTGGCTCAGTCCTTAAGTGTCTGCCTTAGGTTCAGGTTATGATCCCAAGGTCCTGGGATCAAGCCCCACATCAGGCTCCCTGCTTGGTGGGAAGCCTGCTTCTCCCTCTTGTGTTCCCTCTCTTGCTGTGTCTCTCTCTGTCAAATAAATAATTAAAATCTTTTAAAAAAATAGAGAGAGAACCAGAAGTCTAGCTCACTGATACTCTCCCAGGGTACCTGGATGGCTCAGTTGGTTAAGCGTCCAACTCTGGATATTCATTCCTGTTTTGTGGAAAATTAGTTGACCACAGAGTTGACAGCCCATTTCTGGATTTTCTATTCTGTTCACTGACCTATGTGTTTTTGTGCCAGCACCATATTGTCTTGGTAATTACAGCTTTGTAATAGAAGTCCGGAATCATGATGCTTTTAGATTTGCTTTTCTTTTTCAGGGTTGCTTTGGCTATTCAGGGTCTTTACAAATTTTAAGGTGGTTCAATATTTGCAAATCACTCAACATGATATATACCACACCAACAAAACAAAGAATAAAAACCATATGATCATCTCAATCAATGGATGCAGAAAAAGCACTTGACAAAAATTCAGCATGTTTATAATAAAAACTCTTAACAAAGTGGACTTAGTAGGAAGATACCTCAACATAATAAAGGCCATATATGAAAAACCCTCAGCTAACATCATTTACAATGGTGAAAAACTGAGCTTTTCCTCTAAGATCAGGAATAAGACTAGAACGTCCACTCTTGCCTCTTTTATTCAATTAGCACTGGAAGTCCTAGACACAGCAACACTAATAATAAAATGACAGAAAGAGAAACAGTCCACAAATTCAATGTAAACCCATGAAAATACCAATAGTATTTTTCACAGAACCAGAACAAATAATATTAAAATTCGTATGGAACCACAAAAGACCCAAAACAGCCAAAGCAATCTTGAGAAAGAAAAAGCTGGTGGTATCACAATTCCAGAACTCAAGATATACTACAAAGTTGTAGCAATCAAAACAGTATAGTACTGGCACAATAAAAGACACACAGATCAATGGGACAGAAGAGAGAGCCTGGAAGTAAACCTATGCTTACTTACAATGGTCAATTAATCTACGACAAAGGAGGCAAGAATATACAACAGGAAAAAGACAGTCTCTTCAAATGGTGTTGGGAAAACTGGACAGCTACATGCAAAGGAATGAAAGTGGACCACTGTCTTACACCACACACAAAAATAAACTCAAAATGAGTTAAAAACCTATATGTGTGACCTGAAACCATGAAACTCCTAGAAGAAAATATAGGGAATAATCTCATGAACATTGGCCTTAGCAATGTTTTTCTAGCTATGTCTCCTCAAGCAAAGGCAATAAAAGCAAAAATAAACTATCAGAACTACCCCGAAATAAAAACCTTTGCAGAGCAAAGGAAGCTATAAATAAAATATAAGGCAACCTACTGTAGAGAAGATATTCACAGATGATATGTCCAATAAAGAGTTAATATACAAAATATAGGGATGCCTGGGTAGCTCAGTCGGTTAAGCCCTTGCCTTTGGTTCAGGTCATTATCCCAGGGTCCTGGAATGGAGTCCCACATCGGGCTCCTTGCTCAGTGGGGAGCCTACTTCTCCTGGCTGCCACTCCCCTTGCTTGTGCTCTCTCTCTCACAAATAAACAAAAACTTAAAAATATATATATATATACAAAATATGAAGTTATACAACTCAACACCAAAAAACCAAATACAAAATTTAAAGATGAGCAGAGAACTAAACAGACATTTTTCCAAAGGAGACATAACAGATGAAAAGAGTCTCAACATTACTAACCAGCAAAGAAATGAAAATCAAAAACCACAATTAGGGGGTGCCTCAGTGGCTCAGTTGGTAAGTATCTGCCTTTGGCTCAGGTCATGATCCCAGAGTACTGGGATCGAGCCCTGCATCAGGCTCCCTGCTCAACGGAGAGTCTGCTTTTCCCTCTTGTGCATGTTCTCTCTCTCTCAAATAAATATATAATCTTTAAAAAATCCACAATGAGGGGTGCCTGGGGGGCACAGTCAGTTAAGCATCTGGCTTTTGATTTCAGCTCATGTCATGATCAACCCCCACATTGACTATGTGCTCAGGAGGGAGTCTGCAGGAGATTCTCTCTTCCTCTGCCCCTTTCCCTGCTGTCTCTCCTTCTCTCTAAAATAAAAAAAGAAAGGGGAGGGGGGCCTGGGTGGCTCAGTCGTTAAGCATCTGCCTTCAGCTCAGGTCATGATCCCAGGGTCCTGGGATCAAGCCCTGCATCTGGCTGCCTACTCAGTGGTAAGTCTGCTTCTCCCTCTCCCACTCCCCCTCCTTGTGTTCCTTCTCTCGCTGTCTCTCTCTGTCAAATAAATAAATAAAATCTTTTTTTTTAAGATTTTTATTTATTTATTTGACGGACAGAGGTTCCCAAGTAGGCAGAGAGGCAGGCAGAGAGAGAGGAAGGGAAGCAGGCTCCTCGCCAAGCAGAGAGCCCAATGCGGGGCTCGATCCCAGGACCCCAGGATCATGACCTGAGCCGAAGGTAGAAGCTTAACACACTGAGCCACCCAGGTGCCCCTAAATAAATAAAATCTTAAGTTAAATTAAATTTTAAAAAACCCACAATGTGGGCGCCTGGGTGTCTCAATGGGTTAAAGCCTCTACCTTCAGCTCAGGTCCTGCAGGACTGAGTCCTGCATTGGGCTCTCTGCTCAGCGGGGAGCCTGCTTCCCTCTCTCTCTCTGCCTGCCTCTCTGCCTACTTGTGATCTGTCTTTCTGTCAAATAAATAAATAAAAATCTTTTAAAAAATAAAAATAAAAATAAATAAAATAAAATAAAAAACCCACAATGGGACAGCACCTCACATCTGTCAGAATGTCTAAAATCAAAAAGAATTAAGTGTTCAAAAAAATGAATTAAGTGTTGGTGAGGATGTACAGAAAAAGGAACCCTCATGCACTGTTGTTAGGAATGTAAATTGGTGTAGCCACTGTGGAAAACAGTACGTAAGTTTCCTCAAAAAATTAAAAATAGAAATACTGGGGCGCCTGGGTGGCTCAGTGGGTTAAGTCTCTGCCTTTGGCTCAGGTCATGATCTCAGGTTCCTGGGATCAAGCCCCGCATTGGGCTCTCTGCTCAGCAGGGAGCCTGCTGCCCTTGCTCTCTCTCTGCCGACTTGTGATCTCTCTCTGTCAAATAAATAAATAAAATCTTAAAAAAAAAATAGAAATACCATATGATTCAGTAATTCCAGTACTGGTTAGTTACCCAAAGAGAATAATAAAAAGATATACACACATACACACCCCACACCAAAGAAGATATAAACACTCCCATGTTCACTGCAGCATTATTTACAATAGCCAAGTTATGGAAACAATCAAAATGTCCACCGATAGATGAATGGATAAAGAGATGATGTGTGTATATATATGTGGAATTTAATGGAATATTACTCAACCATAAAAAAGAATGAGATTTTGCCATTTGCAACAACACGGATAGACCCTGAAGGTATTATGCTAAGTGAAAATAAGTCTGAGAAAAACAAATATCATATAATTTCATTTATATGTGGTATCTAAAAACAAACAGCCAGCAGAAACAGACCCATAAATACAGAGAACTGATGATTGCCAGAGGGGAGGCATGTCAGGTGATGCGCAAAATAGGTGAAGGAGAGTGGGGGAAACAGACTTCCAGCTATGGAATGAACAAGTCACGGAGATGAAAGGTACGGCACAGGGAATATAGTCAATGGTATAGCACTGTGTTGTACAGTGACAGACAGTAGCTACACTGTGGTTAGCAGAGTATAAGGTATAGACTTGTCCAATCACTGTGTTGTACAACTGAAACTAATGTAACATTGTGGGTGAACTATACCTAAAAAATAGATGTGAATAATAAAATGTTAAATTATAACATTATACTCTAGCATACTATTACACTCTGTTTCAAAGTCTATAAAAATATCCATAATAAATTTAAAAACTTTACCTCATTTAAAAAATGTAGAATATACAGCAAATGACTCTTACAGGACAAGGTTTCACTTATGTGAAATGCTTTATTTCTTTATAATGCTAGGAGTAAGCTACTGCTTTACTCCAGAGTTTACTAAATCTAAAGCTCTTCAATTCTATAAAATTAACTATCAGGATTTTAAATGCACTCAATTCCATGTTACTTTAAAACAAATAAACATTTGCTTTACTTATCTGATCATCTGTCTTCCCCAATAGAAGGATGGGGATTTTTGTCTCTTGTTTATTCTTATATCCACAGCACTTAAATTAATGCTGACACATACTAGTTGAACAGTAATTTTTACTTTTGATTTATAATTCATGTAAAAGTAGATCTTGGGATGCCTGGGTGGCTCAGTCAGTTAGGAGTCTGCCTTTGGCTCAGGTCATGATCCCAGGGTCCTGGGATCGAGTCCCACATTGGGATCTCTGCCCAGTGGGGAATGTACTTCTCCCTCTGCTGCTCTCTCTCTGTCAAATAAATAAAAGCTTAAAAAAAAAATCCATTCCTAATTAAACACAAATAAAATGAAAACTAATGCTAAGTGAATAGTAATAAAACTAATCACAGTGGGATTTCCAAAATGTTAAATAAAAACAATTTTCTGTGAAAACAAAGACAAGACTAGAATCCAGTGGAAGTAAGCCTTTGTAATGTAGAGCTCTTTTCCACCACACTGTCCTTTCCCTTATGTCTGATCCCTTTTCAAACCGCCTTAGCTCTTATGAATAACTCAGAAACACAAGAAATCTTTAAAACACACTCTTACCTCTAATAGCCTTATAATAGGAACAGACACACAATACTACTTACTAGCTACACTGACAAACTGTGAACAAAAACTAAATCGAGTTTATGACTAGGGCTCTCACTACTTCCAGGAGTCCATGTCTCTGGACAAATTCGTCCAACAAACAGTAAACTCTTACTATGTGCCAGACACTGTGCTAGGTGCCAGCAATACCATGATAGGAGACCCTTCCTTCTTCAGAGGTTCTGGCTACAAATAGAACTCTAGAGATCCTAAAATAGCCTGTGGAGTTGGGCAAAGAATCACCATGTTAAATGAACTGGAACCCATTCTCCATACTAGACCCTGGGAGCATTTCTTAAAAATCCAAACTTTTTTTTTTTTTCCAGCTGCTGGTATTAACAGCATAGAGAAAAATGTGAGAACTTAGAGCTAGAAGGATCCCTTCTTCAAATGAGGAAACTGAGGCCCAGAGTTTTTAGGATCATTTACCTTTTTTAAAATCTTTATAAGCAACTGCCCTTTTAAATCAATACCTATCTTAAATAAATCTTTATTCTTTCAACGTTACCCTCTTCATCTATATCTTCACATCCACTTTCTCCAGGCCTTCCCTTCAGAGTTATTCTCCTCCACTAGCTTCTTCCTCTTAGCCACCAGTACTAAGGTGGCTTCCATACTTCTGCTCAACCCTGCTCTTTCCAGGTACTACCTATTTTCTCCAACTCAATACCAACATTTTTTTCAAAGTCACTCTCTAGGGCCCCATGAAACTTGGCTTCTATTCCTTCCCCTTTATTTGCAGGTTACCAATGAAATGGTCTCTGGTCTTTTCCAAGGCCCCAGTCTGCTTAAAACCTCTCTGGCTGGGGACACCTAGGTGTCTCAGTAGTTGGGCATCTGCCTTCAGCTCATGATCCCCAGGTTCAGGTCATGATCTCCAGGTTCTGGGATCAAGCCCCAAGTCAGGCTCCTCACCCAGTGGGGAGTCTGCTTCTCCTTCTCCTCCTCCTCCTCCCCATCCCACCACCGTCCTGCTCCTGCTTCTATTTCTCTCTCAAATCTTTTTTTTTTAAGATTTTATTTATGAGAGAGAGGGAATACAAGCAGGGGGAGCAGCAGGCAGAGAGACAAGGAAGCTCCCCACTGAGCAAGGAGGACCCTGGGATCATGACCTGAGCCAAAGGCAGACACTCAACTGACTGAGCCACCCAGGCACCCCATAAATAAATAAAATCTTAAAAAAAAAAAAAACCCTCTATGGATGGACACTTCTAATCATTCTGCTTTTGATATTATCTTCTGCCTCTCTAACCCCCAACCTCTCCGACTCTGTTTCCTCATCCCTAAATGTCAGTATTCCTCAGGGTGTAACTTGGGCCCTCTGTATCTCTACATAGGTATTTCCCAGATACCCATCCATCTCAGTGTCTTCGACGATCATCTCTACACACAACTATCTGATGTAGGAAATCAGCTCAGACCTTTTTATCAAGGTCCAGCCGTATTTCAAATGCTTCAAACCTTCCATTAACTACTCAGCAATAGCTCCAGATTCACTATCACCAACTCACCACATACCATGTATATCCCTTCCAAAGCCTTCTTGTTCTGACTTCCCCATCTCCGCTACAGATGCCAAACTATCTCTAAGGAGGTAAAAAATATAAAGTTCTTGAGTGAGCCCATTTGGATTCACTTCTGGCTAAGCCACTCACTAGTGCATCCCTGAGCAAGCTGACCTTTTTGAGACTCATTCTCCTTATCTGAAAAAAAGAAAAGAACCACAATACCTCTCTCAGAGGTAAAAACATAGGGGAAGCTCCAAATATAAGGCAAAACACACAACAGGCATTCAATAAATGTGAGCTACTACATCTTTTATGGTTCACATTAACAGCAACACCAAGAGCCTCACAGCTGAGTCCACTTAGCCTTCACTGCAGCTTAGTCTTGTTCTAGGCTCTGGACCCATTTCCTATCCTTAAACAGTGGAAATTTTAGACACTCCTGTTCAAGACTCATCAACCAGGTTCTGAACTTTAAACTAAATTCTTTCCTTAACTACAATCTGCAAGCTGAATCACCATTTTGGTTCTGAGTATTTAAGGACTGCTCAGTCTTGTCCACTGCCCTGAGGGACCCTGGGTCACCTACCTTCCTGATAGTTAACAGCTAACTACAAGATGGTTAAGAGTGTCTACAAGACTGCCCCACCACTGCACCTGACCAACCTGTTCTTGGTATGACTTTAGAACACCAGCCCCCCACCAGCCAGGGCCAACATCTCACGTAACTGGACTTCTTCCCTCTGCCTGGAGGTGAATCTCCCCACAAGAGCCTTCCCTACCCTGGTGGCCCTCCTAGTCACGTCTCATCTTGGCACTCATCTGAAAGTCACTCAGGACCAACACCTTAGGCCTCTTGGATTCTTCCATCTCCCCCCATACTCAATCAAAGCTGCTGAAATCTTCTTTCACACACACCCTCTGCAGACACTCTTCTTGTTATATACACTTCTTCTTTATTCTTTGTCTCTGCCTGCATTTTAACTGTGCCTCCAAAAAACAGCTAGATTTATCATAAAAAAAACACAGTTTTCATATGTGACTGTACTGCTCAAAAGGCATCAGAGATTCTCTACTTCCTATAGGATAAGATCTACTGTCCCTTGATTATATTCCTTCTAAAATATCCTCTCTTCCCCTTCTCTGCTCATCCAAATTTTTTATTTCCTTCAAAGACATTTACTCAAACCCTATGCTCTCTGTGAAGCCCTCCCTATCAATCAATGGTAGAAGAGCATTCTGAGCAGAGGGAAACCAGTGTAAATAATCTAAGACTGAGTCAAGTAAATAGACCAGTGTGACTAGAATGGGGTGAGAGTGATTATTTTGGAATCAAGATCAGAGAGGTGATGTGAGGCCAGGTCCCACGGGGCCTTCCTGGCTATTATAAGGATTTTGTCTTTAAATATGAGCAAAATGGGGATCAACCACAAGGTTTTAAGCATTCACTAGCAAACATATAGGATTTGGATTTCAAAAAGATCATGCTACCTATGGTGACAAAAGAAAGGTACACAGACAGAGGCAAGTGCAGAGCAAGGAAACTGATTAAGAGGCTATTACAGTATTTTGGTAAAAGAGTGTGATCAGAACCAGGGTGGTGGGGCGCCTGGGTGGCTCAGTGGGTTAAAGCCGCTGCCTTCGGCTCAGGTCATGATCCCAGCGTCCTGGGATCGAGTCCCGCATCGGGCTCTCTGCTCAGCAGGGAGCCTGCTTCCTCCCTTCTCTCTCTACCTGCCTCTCTGCCTACTTGTAATCTGTCTGTCAAGTAAATAAATAAAATCTTTAAAAAAAAAAAAAAAAAAAAGAACCAGGGTGGTGGCAGGCAGAAGTGGTCCAAATCTGAATGCATATGCTGACTGATGAGGGATATGAAAACAAAAAAGGAGTTAAGGATGACTCCAAGTTTTTAACCTAAACAAGTGTAAGAATAGAGATGTTAATCACTGAGATGGGGGAGAAGATGGTGGGAGGAGCAGGTTTTGAACATGGTAAGTTTAAGATATATATTGGTCATCCAAAGGAAATGGTAAGTAGGAAGTTTATTACCTAAATCTGAAATTCAGGGGAGAGAGGTACATTTGGGAACTACTGGAATACGGATCAGGTGGGTTTCACAAAACGTTAGTGATGATAATTGCTCTGTAATTGCTCTGCCTCATATGATAGCCATGAGCTACATGTGACTTGAAATGCAGCTAGGGTGACTGAAAAACTGAATTTTTAATTTTCATTAATTTACATTTAAATAAGCACCTGTGCCTCAAGGCTACAGAATGGACAAAGCATATATAAATAATATTTAAAGCAATGTGATTGAATGAGAACCCTAATTGAGTGTAGGCAGAGAAGATGTCCTAAGAGTGGGTACTGGGGCATGCCAACACCATGGATTATTTGTGATAGGAGGAAAAAAAAAAAGTGAAACAATCCAAATCTCCATCAACAGAACAGAAAAATAATTACTGGCATATTCACATAAGACTGCCATTCAGCAGTGAACGCATATATCTATGTGAGTCCCAAAACACGGCTAAGTGGAAAAAAAAAAAAAAAAGTAACTCAGAGAAGAAAATTTCCATGAAGATCAAAAGCAGAAAAAACTAAAAAGTACACTGTTTAAGAATATATTCACTTCTAAAAAAAAAAAAAAAAAGAATATATTCACTTCTATTTTTGCCACCATCCTGGTGTGTGTGGCTGACCGTTCTTCACCATGTCCTCTCACAAGACTTTCAGAATCAAGCGATTTCTGGCCAAGAAACAAAAGCAGAATCATCCCATTTCCCCAGCGGATTCAGATAAAAACTGGTAATAAAATCAGGTACACTGCCAAGAGGAGGTGGTGGAGAAGAACCAAGTTGGATCCATAAGGTAACACACATCATGAGACAACACATGTAATTGGCACACATATTTAAGGGGCATGAAGGTCGTGTGTTCCTATCCTATTACTCCTGTAAACATCCTTCCTACCTGGCCAACAGACATGTTTTATCAGGGAAATGATTTTTCTGTCACTACACCTCTATACCAGGAGGTTGGTTAAGTAATAAACATAAGAACTTTCAGCTGGGAGAGGGGTGGGGGGGGACTTAATCACTTCCTCAAGAAACAAGAAAAGTCTCAAACAGACAAGCTAATCTTACACCTAAAGACCTAGAGGAGCTGGAAAAAGAACAGCAAATAAAACCTAAATCCAGCAGCAAAAGAGAATAATAAAGATAAGAGCAGAAATCAACAACACAGAAATCATAAATGCAATAAAACAGATCAACAGAACTAGGAACCGGTTCTTTGAAAGTATTAATAAGATTGATAAATCCCGGGGCGCCTGGGTGGCTCAGTGGGTTAAAGCCGCTGCCTTCAGCTTGGGTCATGATCCTGGCGTCCTAGGATCGAGCCCCACATCGGGCTCTCTGCTCGGCAGGGAGCCTGCTTCCTCCCTTCTCTCTCTGCCTGCTTGTGATCTGACTGTCAAATAAATAAATAAAATCTTTAAAAAAAAAAATTGATAAATCCCTAGCCAGACTTAGAAAAAGAAAAGAGAAAGGACCCAAACAAATAAAATCATGAATGAAAAAGGAGACATCACAACTAACACCGAAGAAATAAAATTATATGAGATTATTATGAGCAAGCATATGCCAACAAATTAGGTAATCTGGAAGAAATGCATAAATTCCTAGGAACATATCAATGATCAAAACTGAAACAGGAAAAAATAGAAAACCTGAACAGACCCATAACCAGCAAAGAAATTGAAACAGTAATCAAAAATCTCCCAACAAACAAAAGTCCAGAGTCAGATGGTTTCCCAGGGGAATTCTACTACACATTTAAAGAAGAATTAACAACTACTCTTCTGAAACTGTTCCCAAAAATATCAATGGAAGGAAAATTTCCAAGCTCATTCTATGAAGCCAGCATTACCTTGATCCCAAACCAAAGACCCCATTAAAAAGGAGAATTACAGACCAATATCCCTATTGAATATGGACGCAAAAATTCTCACCAAGATATCAGCTAATGGATCCAACAGTACATTAAAGGATTATTCACCACAAGCAAGCGGGATTTATTCCTGGGCTGCAGGGGTGGTTCAATATCTGCAAATCAATCAGTGTGATACACCACATTAATAAAAGAAAGGACAAGAACTATATGATCCTCTCAAAGATGCAGAAAAAAGCATATGACAAAATACAGCATCCTTTTTTTTTTTAGTATTTTATTTATTTATTTGACAGAGGGAGGGAGATCACAAGTAGGCAGAGAGAAAGGAGAAAGCAAACTCCCCGCTGAGCACAAAAAGCCCGACGCAGGGCTCGATCCCAGGACCCTGAGATCATGACCTGAGCGGAAGGCAGAGGCTAAACCCACTGAGCCACCCAGGCGCCACCTACAGCATCCTTTCTTGATAATAACTCTTTGCCATGCAGGGATAGAGGAAACGGGCCTCAATATCATAAAAGCCATATACGAAAGACCCACAGCGAGTCTCATCCTCAATGAGGAGAAACAAAGCTTTCCCCAAAAGTCAGGAACACGACAAGGATGCCCACTCTCACTACTGTTGTTCATCATGGTACTGGAAGTCCTAGCCTCCACAACCAGACAACAAAAAGAAATAAAAGGCATCCAAATTGGCAAAGAAGTCAAACTTTCACTATTTCATGCATTTCTATACACTAACACTGAAGCAGAAGAGAAATCAAGGAATCAATCCCATTTACAATTACACCAAAAACTATAAGATACCTAGGAATAAATCTAAGCAGAGAGGTAAAGGATCTATACCCTGAAAACTATAGAACACCTATGAAAGAAATGGAGGAAGACACAAAGAAATAGAAAAACATTCCATACTCATGGATTGGAAGAAGAAGAAATATTGCTAAAATGTCTATGCTACCCAAAGCAATCTACATATTCAATGCAATATGCAATACATATTCAATGCAATCCCTATCAAAATACTATCAGCATTTTTCACAGAACTGGAACAAATAATCCTAAAATTTGTATGGAACCACAAAAGATACCAAATAGCCTAAGTAATGTTGACCAAAAAAACCCAAAGCTGGAGGCATCACAATTCCAGGCTTCAAGCTGTATTACAAAGCTGGAATCAACAAGACAGTAGGGTATTGGCACAAAACAGACACATAGGTCAATGGAACAGAACAGAAAATCCAGAAATGGACGTCAACTCTATGGTCAACTGATCTTTGACAAAGCAGGAAAGAATATCCAATGGAGAAAAGACAGTTTCTTCAACAAATGGTGCTGGGAAAACTGAACAGCAACACGCAAAAGAATGAAGCTGGACCACTTTCTTAAATCATACACAAAAATAAATTCAAAATGGATGAAAGACCTAAACATGAGACAGGAAACCATCAAAATCCTGGAGGAGAACACAGGCAGCAACCTCTCTGACCTTGGCTGCAGCACCTTCTTTCTAGACACATCTCCAAAGGCAAGGGAAACAAAAATAAAAATGAACTATTGGGACCTCATCAGGATAAAAAGCTTCAGCACAGCAAAGGAAACAGTCAACAAAACTAAAAGGCAACCTATGGAATGGGAGAAGGTATTTGCAAATGACTTATCAGATAAAGGGCTAGCATCCGGAATCTATAAAGAACTTATCAAACTTAACACTCAAAAAGCAAAAATCCAGTCAAGAAATGGGAAGAAGACATAAGCAGACATTTCTCCAAAGACAACATACAAATGGCCAACAGACAGATGGAAATATGCTCAACATCACTCGCCATCAGGGAAATACAACTCAAAACCACAATGAGGTACCACCTCACACCTGTCAGAAAGGCTAAAATTAATAAGGCAGGAAATGACAGGTGTTGGTGAGGATGCAGAGAGAGGGGAACCCTCTCAACACTATTGGTGGGAATGCAAACTGGTGCAGCCCTTGTGGAAAACAGTATGGCGGTTCCTCAAAGTTAAAAAAGAGGGATGCCTGGGTGGCTTAGTGGGTTAAGCCTCTGCCTTCGGCTCAGGTCATGATCTCAGGGTCCTGGGATCAAGTCCCACATCGGACTCTCTGCTGGGTGGGGAGCCTGCTTCTCCCTCTCTATCTGCCTGCCTCTCTGCATACTTGTGATCTCTGTCAAATAAATAATTAAAATCTTTAAAAAAAAAAAAAAAGAACTACCCTACAATCCAACAATTGCACTACTAGATATCCACCCAAAGGATACAAACATACTGATTCCAAGGGGCATATGCACCCCCAATGTTTATAGCAATGTCCACAATAGCCAAAATATGGAGAGAGCCCAGATGTCCATCGACAGAAGAATGGATATAGAAGATGTGGCATATTTATACAATGGAAAATTACTCAGCTATCAAAAAGAATGAAATCTTGCCACGCAAAGACATGGATAGAACTAGTGGGTATTACGCTAAGCAAAATAAGTCAATAAGAGAAAGACAAATATCATAGGATTTTACTCGTATGTGCAATTTAAGAAATAAAACAGATGAACATAAGGAAATGGAAGGAAAAATAAAATAAGATGGAAACAGAGGGAAGCAAACCATAAGAGACACTTAACTCTAGGAAACAAACTGAGGTTTACTAGAGGGGAGGTGGGTAGGAGGATGGGGTAACTGGGTGATGAGCAATAAGGAGGGCACCTGAGGTAATGAGCACTGGGTGTTATATGCAACTGATGAATCACTAAATCCTACCCCTTATACTAATAATACAGTATATGCTAACTTAATTGAATTTAAATTAAAAATTTAAAAAACACTTTCACCTTCATGAAAGAAAAAAATATACTGAGATTGATAAAGTATAAAGAACATCAAGGGAATTATTATCCAAATACAGGATAACACCACCTCTCCGGAAGAGGGAGAAGGTTGCAATTGGGGAGGTGAACACAGAGAGAGCTTCAAAGTTACTGGAAATGTTCTATTTCCTGGGCACCCGGGTGGCCTCAGTTGGTTAAGTGTCTGAATTTTGACCTCAATTCAGGTCTTGATCTTAGGGTTGTGAGTTCAAGCCCCCTACTTAAAAATGAAAAAAATTTTTAAAAAGAAATTAATAAAAAGTTTATTTCTTAAACTAGGTGTTTGCTATTCTTCTTTATCCTATATACTCTGCCATGTATGATATTAAGAGTAAAAAAAAATATGAGGGGCCATCTGGGCGGCTCAGTTGGTTGAGTGTCTGCCATCAGCTCAGGTCATGATCCCAGGGTCCTGGGATCAAGTCCTGCACTCGGCTCCCTGGGAGCCTGCTTCTGCTCCTCCCTCTCCCACTCCCCCTGCTTCTGCTCTCTCTCTGTCAAATAAATAAAACCTTTAAAAATATATATATATATGACGTAGTATCCGGTTAAATATCAAATGGATGTCTCAAAATCTCAAATCTTTAAGTTTAGAAAAAGAAAATACAACTGTATGACCTAAATAAGGTCTAAAAAAGAATGACAGATTTAGTCATTTAAAAGAAAAGACAGAGGGCATTTGAGAATTGGGAATGAACAGCTCATGTACAAGAGACCGGAAATTGATGGACCTGACTGAGAAAAGTTAGATTGAAAAGTTAGGCTAGGGCCAGCTTATGAGATGCTTAAATGCTGGGTCAAGAAGTTTGGATCTGATCTTTAAATAGTGCAGAAACCAAGACAATGGCATGGGGAAAGTGATATATTAGAATTAATCAGATGATAAGGACCAACTAGGATCAACTAGATCAACTAGACAGGAGCCTAGAAAAATCAGTTACAGTGATATATGTACCATTATGTTTATTGCAGCATTGTTTCCAATAGCCAAGATAAGGAAGCAACTCAAGTGTCCATCCACAGATGAATGGATAAAGAAGATACATACATGTACATACATATAATGGAATATTATTCAGCCATAAAAAAGAATGAAATTTTGCCATAAGCAATAATAGATGTATCTAGAGAGTATAATGCTAAGTGAAATAAACCAGCAAAAGGCAAATACCATATAATTTCACTCATTCGTGGAATTTAAGAAAACAAATGAAGGAAAAAAAGAGACAACCAAAGAAACGGACTCTTAAATGTAAAGAACTGGTGGTTGCCAGAGGGGAGGAGGGAGGAGAATGGGTGAAATAGGTGAAGGGGCTTAAAAGTACATTTATCACTATGAGCACTGAGTAATGTATAGAATTATTAAATCACTATAATGTACACTTGAAACTAATATAACACTATATGTTAATTATACTAGAGTTAAAATATATGTACATACAGAACTTATAGATGTGAGAGGTCAGGGAAGATAATCATAGCCTAAACTAGAAGGATAATGGAAGATTAAGTTTACTCCAAAAAACTTCAGGATGAAAGACTCAAGAGTTTGGTCTTCAGAATAGACAGCGAGAGAAAGAGATGCAAAGATTACTCCAATTTTGAAGCTAAACTGAGAAAATGATTAACAGCAATATTTGCAAAACTAGGGAAATCACAGAGAAAACCGGTTTTGAAAAAAGACCATTCATTAATTTATGTAATAAATATGCCAGGCAGAGTGTGATACCTTCCCCTCAGGGAAGAGCTTGTGGGTCCCACCTTTTTTTTTTAAAACAGTTACACATTTTTAATAGGCAAAGAGAAACTACATAGTTCTTTGCAGGAAATAAAAGCTTTTATAGCTTTTAATGCAACAAGAATTTCTAAGTCCCACTTTTTTTTTTTTTTTTTTTAGATTTTTGTTTATTTGTCAGAGAGAGAGAGATAGAGAGGGAACACTAGCAGGGATAGTGGGAGAGGGAGAAGCAGACACCCGGCTGAGCAGGGAGCCCGATGCGGGGCTCGATCCCAGGACCCTGGGATCATGACCTGAGCCGAAGGCAGACGCTTAACCGACTGAGCCACCCAGGCACCCCTCTAAGTCCCACTTTTAAAAGAAAGAGTACTGTAATAAAATACTGAGCTGCTTTTCAAAATAAATTGAAAGAGGCAACAACGCAAAAGTGAGGCTGTTTAGTAAAAGATCCTGAGTAAAAGAGTGGAATCACTCTTTAACTGAAAGCTCCTTGAGAAGAGAATTTATCATTGAGTCTTTGCATCCACCCACAGTGCTGAGCACACTGTAGTGAATGATCACTACAAAATAGATACTCAAATGATGGCTAAAGGAACAGAGAAGAGTGAGGGTTGACTCAAGAAAAACAAAGTAGGAATGCCCTACCCAAGCCTCCACCCAGCATACCTAGAGGATCTGCCCCTGTCACCCTGGCTGAAAGGCAGGCTGATTATCTGGGTACCTCTTTAGGAGATCTAAAATACCAATGGAAAAACAGAAAGGAAATCAATTCTTATGAAAACATACATTGAAATTCTGCTCCCCACACTACTCCCTGGTAAGATTATCCCCAACCCTAACCTTAGAGGCAGCAAGGCAGAATGTAATTTTTTACTTTGTATGGTTTGGGCTAATGCTAATTAAAGATACTCAAGGGCATTCTTTCCTTTTAGATCATTAAAAGATATTTTTCTGGTTAAAAGTAACTTAAAAGCCTGGAGGCACCTGGCTGGCTCAGTAGAGCATGTGACTCTTGATCTCAGGGTCAGTAGTTCAAGCCCTACAGTGGGTGTAGAGCTTGCTTACATATAAACATATATACATACATAAATAGTGCTTGTACCATTAAAAAAAGTAATTTAAAAACCTGGGTCTTAATAGTTACTCCATTTGCCATACCACTGTTACCTATACCCAGAGAACAGAGAAATGCAAAAGAGAGCTGCCTGCAAAGTGAGAAGACCGATGCACAGGTGTTCCAAGTAGTTGCCAGGAACTGGGCTATTACTTCTAGGTTCCCCCAACAGTTCAGATAATTACACACAGCCCCAACTTATCCAATATAGCTAAACAGAGGACAATGAAGCTGATTTTTAAAAGAATAAATCTTATGAAAATGCTTTAAGAACATCTCTTTCTCAAAAAGTTAGAACAGGAGTGAATGCCTCAACACTGGCCAAAGTAGTATTACAGTTAAGAGCTCAGGCTCTGGCTCCAGACAGACATGGGTTAAATCTCAACTCTACCAGTAAACAGCCCTGTAACCACCTCTGTTACTACGTCTCCCTACTTTGGGATGCCTGGGTGGCTCAGTCAGTTAAGCATCTGCCTTTGGCTCAGGTCATGATCCCAGAGTCCTGGAACTGAGTCCCACATCAGGCTGCCTGCAGCTTCCCCCGCTCACTCTCGCTCTCTAATAAATAAAATCTTAAAATATATATACATGTATGTATGTATACACACACACACACATACTTTGTACAGTAGTATTACCTTCCTTAAGATTTGACTATGGGGTAGCTTCAGATGGTAGCCTGCCTTCCTATAACTATACCCTGATCCCTTTGATAGGAACTGTATTTTCCCTAATAGCCTCAACCACTAATTTTTAATGTAAAGCTTTCTAGTTGGTTAATCTCATTCATTCTCTTTGAATCTTCTGAATTTCCTTCTTTGAGAACAACAGTATCTTGAAGCGCTAACAGTTCAACAACCCATGCCCTGAACTTTATCAGTGAAAGTAAAGAGCAGTGGGACAAAAGCAGAGAAACCTGGATTGTAGGTAGAACATACAAACCTCTCTGTTGTATAAAACTGGTACTTTCTGTAAAATCCCAAATTCTGAGATGCCTGGGTGGCTCAGCTGATTAAGCAGCTGCCTTCGGCTCAGGTCATGATGGATCAAGCCCCACATCCAGCTCCCTGCTCAGTAGAGAGCCAACTTCTCCCTCTCCCTCTGCCTGGTGCTCTACCTACTTGTGCTCTCTCTCCCTCTGTCAAATCAACAAAATCTTAAAAAGAAAAATCCCAAATTCTGGGACACCTGACTAGCTCAGTTAGTAGAGCATTCGACTCTTGATATCAAGGCTGTGAGTCTGAGCCCCACAACAGGTGCAGCGATTACTTAAAAATAAAATCTTTAATAAAAAATAAATAAAAATAAAATTCCAAATTCTGCACACTGGAGACAATATGAAGCTAAGCACAGCCTATTAGCAACAAATTAAGTATCAAAAAAACCTTTTTTTTAAAGATTTTATTTATTTGACAGACAGAGATCACAAGTAGGCAGAGAGGCAAGCAGAAAGACAGGGGGAGGCAGGCTCCCTACTGAGCAGAGAGCCGGATGTGGGACTCCATCCCACGACCCTGGAATCATGACTTGAGCCGAAGGCAGAGGCTTTAACCCAGAACCACCAAGGACCCCCCAGTACAAAAAAAAATTCTGACCTGAAGGAGACCCTGCCCATGCTCACCACTCCCACTTCTTTATCTAAACTCAGGGATCTTTATCCATGTTGTAGTGGATTTTGCATAGAGTGGGAAAAAGGGAAACTAATTTTTTTCATTTGCATTTGGCCTTTTTAGCACCATTATTACTACCATCCTAGTTCAGTCAGGAAAGACTAAGTCCCAACCAATTTCTCTGCTTCAGGTCTCTCCACTCCCTTAAAACCTGTGCACAGCCATCAAACTCATTTCCTAAGTTACCAGTTTCATTAGATCACTCCCCACCTCAAAAACTCTTAACAGCTCCCAATAATATGCACTGGAAAAACCCAACTAGCATTCAAAGCCCAGGCTAGCATTATCCTACTTTTATAGTACACGATTTGTTTCCTCCTAATTCCCCCACAAATTCTCTAAGGCTCCAACTAGACTAATCTGGTCACTGCCTGTCCCCGACCTGAAAACCCTGCGTGCCTGGGCTGGATTACACCCACCACTGTTCATCCTCTCACCCATTTTCTGCTTTTCCTTTAAAGGCCAGCCCAGCCCAGCCCAGCCCAGACCCCCTCCTCTATCTATCTCTGCCCTAAATTGTGCTCCCAAAGCACGCACTGCCCATACTACCCATCTTCCGACCCTAGTCAAACACATCCTTTTTAGCTGGCTATACTCTCTTGGCATCCTAATCCGCTCAAATGAAGTCAAAGTTCTTGGAAGGCAGACCACATACTTACATAGAGGGTCCATCACGGTGCCCTGCGCCTTCTAGATATTATTAAAATCAGAGGAGGGGTTCAAATGACACATCTAAGTAGGGCAAAAGCATACTGCCCATCTCTGCCAAGTCCTCTCTATTCACAGTAAAGGACATTCAGCGTTCGCTACAAGCCTCTGTATTTCTAGTATACACTGAGCAGCGAGTAGAGAGAGCACGCCACCGGATGGCAAAAAAAAAAAAAAAAAAAACCCGCGTCCCCATCCTGGTTTTTGCCACAAGCTCTGCAATTGGTAAATCACACAATCTCTATGGGCCTCGGTTGTCTCAGGTGTAAAACAAGGGAGCTGCTTTGATGGATCCCAAGGTATTCTTCGGCTCCCGAATTCCCCGGGACAGGAAACCCAACACTAGTCTACTCACTAAGGCGCAGGCAGGCAAACTTTTACGGTTCCCAACGCAGGCATTTCCATATAGTAGTGGAAACTCCGTCCCCATGGAAAAAAGCAGGGCTAAGTGGAGGGTGAGAAGCGGTCTCCCTAGACTCGGATTCCTTTACCCCATGGCCAGGGGTGGTCGAACTCGGGTTCCCGGCCCCCCACCGGCGGACTCCCAGGAGAGTGGCACGGCAAGGCTCCCGGGAGCCGGCCGGAGTCAGTCCATCCGCGCCCGCGCCCCCCGCACTTGTGACACACACCCCGTGACCCTGGGTCACAGTCCCCGTCCGCCCTCACCGGCCCGAGGGGCGCTCTCCTCTCCTGGCAAGGCCCCCTGCGCTCCCGCCCGGCCGGCCGCCCTTCCGGGCCCCAGGGCGGCCTCTGCGCGGGCGTCCCGGCCCCAGGCCGGCGGGACTGGCGGCGTGAGGGGCGGCGGCGGCGGCTTTAAGTGCTGAATCACCACTTTGCAACCAGAGCTCCAAACCACCGTGACCCGCGGGCCCCGAGGGCCCGGGTGCTCCATTCCGCTTACCCACAGAGGCGCTCCGGGGACAGCAGGCGGGCGCCGACGACAGAGCGGAAGGTGCTGGGCCGCGCCGAGTGCAGCAGCCACGCTAGCCCGTACCGCATACCCCAGCGCAGCCGCCGGGAGCACCGCGGACGCTTCCTTCTTGCGCCGGGAGCCGGCCCTGCCCACTGCGCATGCTCAGTCCGCCGTGCCGCGCCGCCTCCCGGGAGCAGCCGGCGATCCGGGTTTTGCCGGGAACCCGACAGGGTGGGGGCGGCAGGCGTCCCGGGCCCCAGCCAGCGAGCTGGACGGAGTCTGGCGGGGGAGCGGCGGGAGCCCAGCAACCCGGCTTTCCCAGGCTGGGGGTTACCGGCCGGGTCACGCGGGGCGCACATGGGAGGGCGGCGAGGTGTACCTGGCTAAGCGCATTTTGGGGGGGCTGGGGGCGGGCAGAGTCTCACGAATACTGTGAGAGCGCAAGGGGCCATGTTTGCGGAGGCGCCCCCATTGGCTGTCGCCCTGGGCGGTGCAGGTGTTGGAACGAAATCCGAGGACTAGGCGGCCTCACAGCGAACGAGTCCGCTGCGGGCGCGCGGCCCGCGGGCTCCCTCTAGAGCGCGATGGGGACGTGGGACCCGGGGAGGGGGGCGTAGATGGGGCGGGGGGGGGGACACCAGAGGGAGGTGAAGACCTTGGGGGAATTTAGCAGCCCCTCACAGAGCCAGGGGGAGACGGGACTGGCCACGGCGAAGAAAGGCTTCGGTGGACTTTCAAATCCAGAGTAAAAACTCCTACTCCGTACTACTGCCGTATTAAAACACCACACATATATAGTACTTCTACTTTTGTCAGTGTACTTTAATCATTATTTATAACACAAGAATCTTTTCCCTGATGGCTTTATGGTGGTGTGCATCCAAAAACAACCTAATAGTTGTTAGGGATCTGACTTTCGATTACATTTGCATTTTACGAGGGTTTTTAGGGCAAAGTGCAATTAGGGATAGCGACTCCCTAACTTGAGTACCTTTAGGTTTCCGTTGTGGCGGACCTAAGACTGCAGTCATAACCAATGCTTTGAATCCCCTTATTGCTTCAAATAGGAATTCAGGAGGAGGTTCCCTTAATTAAATGGATGCTTCATTAAAGAGCTACAGGGATTTTTTTTTTTTAATACAGTTTCAGCTAAAGGCAAACGTTGCATGGGTGGAAACTGAGGTGCTGAAAATGAGGAACCACTCCAAGTGCAATGTAGGGTAAAGTTACGCAATATTGCATTCTAGCCTCAATCCACCTCTAGTGTCCTGTAGCTGCCATAACAAATTATCACAAATTTAGTATCTTAAACAAGAGAAATGTATTCTCTCACAGTCTGGAGGCCAGATGTCCAAAATCAAGGTATTGTCAGGGCGGCACTCCCTACGGAGGATCTTAGGGGAAAATCCGTTCTTTGCTACTTCCAGCTTCTTTTGGATGCCAGTTTCCTTGGCTTATGGCCACATCACTCCAATCTCTGCCTCCATCTTCACATTGCTTTCTCCTCTGTGTGTCTTTTCTTCTGTCTTTTGCAAGGACATTTGTCATTGGATTTAGGGTACAATCACATAATCCAGGATTATCTCATCTCATTCTTAACTGCATCTGCAAAGATACTTTTTCCAAACAATGTAACACAGGTTCCCGGGATTAGGACATGGACAGTACTTTGGGGGCCACCACTCAACTCAGTATCCCACATTTCCAGCTTCTATCCCCACCCTCTACTAAGCAATTCACACAGCTGTCACAGCAAATTAATGCTTATAGCAATAGTAACTTGTCAGATCTCTAGCAACTTTCAAGCCCAGTTGAAATAGTGGTGCCTTTACAAAACTTTCCCTCACTTCTTTCCTCGCATAACTTATTGGAAGTAACTGGTTTCTGATCTGAGCTGCCAGAGTAGTTTGCCTCTCTCCAAAGACATTTATTTGATTTTTAACCTTCCATGCTTGTAAGAAGCAGTAGATTATGAATGATATCTTGGACATTTTTGTATCTCACCTGGCAGCAAGCACAGTGTTAACAGTTGTCAACTGCGTGTTTGCTGAATGTGATTAAGCCTGTAGATGTAACTACCATTCATAGGAAATACAGGGTATAAGCATGTTAAATCACACCATAATGATAAAATCAGCAAAATTTAGAATGTTTGGAACCCTACAGGAAAAGTGACCTGAACTGCAAAATAAGAAAAGAAGGAGAAATCTATGCCTTAAAGGAGACTTAGAATAGACAAGTTATTACAAGTTGTTCATAAACTTTCATATGAAAATGCAAAAGGTTAGGAAGACCCAAGCCTGTCTGGAAGAAGAATCTGGAACACTTATAGTACCAACTATTAGGAGTTACTATTAAGCTATAGTATTTGAGGTCATATGATAATGGCATCAGGGCAGACAAATGGGCCATGAAAAACTATTTGGTAAGATCTATTAAAGCTGCATATATGCATAAGCTATGACCTAGCAATTCAACTTCTAGGTATATAGCTAACAGAAATGTAAACATGCATCCACAAAAATACATGTACTAGAATGTTCACAGCAGCACAATCAATAATTGTTTCCAAACTGGAAACAATCTAAAGCACATCAACAGTAAAATGCACAGGGAAAATAAATCGGGGGATATTCACACAATGGAATACTATACAGCAATGAAAATGAACAGAGGTTGGGGGGAAACTACACCTAAAAATATGGACATCTTTCACAAACATGGTGAAAGAAGCCAGACCCAAAAGAGTATTTACTCTATAAGTCCATTTATATAAAGTTGAAAATCAGGCCAAACTAATCTGCAGTAGAGTCAGATTAGTGGTTAAGGAGAACAAAGGGGATTTGGGGCGTTATGTTTTAAGTGGTTGTATTCCATTTTTGAAAATAAATTGAGCTGCACACATAATTTATTTGCTTTTCTGTTTGGAGCATTTCAGTAACACCTTCAAAAGATAATATTTAAAAATGCAAAACAGGGGGACATCTGGCTGGCTTAGTTGGTAGAGCATGTGACTCTGGATCTCAGAGGTTGTGAGTTCAAGCCCCACATTGGGTGGGGAGGCTACTCAAAATTTAAAAAATAAAAAAAAAATACATTAACTCAATTATATGTTTGGTTTTTACTTGAATCCTAATTTGAGCAGACCTGTTATGAAAAAGGAACATTTATGAGAGATTTAGAAAAGTAAGAATAGTGAGTAGATATTTGATGATATTAAATAATCATGTTACTTCTGATGGTGTGTTAATGGCTGTGGATTTTTCATTTTAGAGTTCTTTGAGATGAGTACTATAATAAATAATAATAAATAATGCAATGCCTGGGATTCAATTCAGATAATTCAGTGGAGGATGAGGGAGGAGGGGAATATATAGATAAAACAATATTACTGGCCATGAACTGATGATTACTGAAGCTGGATAATGAATGTTGGGGTGGGGGGCATTATACTATTTTCTTTGCCTTTGTGTCTGTTTGAAGTTTTCCATGACAAAAAGTTTTATGGGGTGGCTGGCTGACTCAGTCAGTAGAGCATGTGGCTCTTAATCTCTGGGTCATGAGTTCAAGCCCAGCACTCGGCATGGAATCTACTTAAAAGTTTTATAATGTATGGTAGTTTTAAATACAGTACTATGGTAATAAAATACCTAAAAGCAACATGAATTTTTAAAGATGTTTATATAAGTGATTTATTAATTATAATTTTGTTCTTTAAGACTTTTTCTAAATGACTTACTTGCTAGTCCTTGAAGGTAAGTTTGAGTCACTTTATGGACAGTACTTGAAATATTAATGCAAAAATCTATAATTTTTATTTTCCACAGTTACAACTATTCTTGATTTATCCACTCAACAAATATGGGCCCACCCCTTGTTTTATATGTTGAGGATACACCAGAAGAAAGAGCAACCACATTTCTATTTTTGTGGGTTTTACTTTATGGCAAGAGAAAGAAACAAGTAAACTAATAATTATATAAGATAATTACATAATATAATTAAAATAATATTAGGGTGGGGCATCTAGGTGGCACAATAGATTAAAGCATCTGACTCTTGGTTTTGGCTCAGGTCATGATACAAGGGTCCTGGGATTAAGACTGTGATGGACTCCCCGCTCAGCTTGGAGTCTGCTTTAGATTCTCCCTCTCCCTCTACCCCTCCCATTCGTGCGTTCCCTCTTTCTCTCTCTCAAATAATTAAATAAATAAATCTTTAAAATAATAATAAAGGTAACCAGGAGGTTTTTATGCTGTCTAACTTCACCCAAGTAACACTTCTGGGACTTTCCCTCTATTGTCACTACTGTCCATGGGTAGGGGGAGGTGGCAAGTTCTCACCAGCTGTATTAAGGAAGCTGTTTAGGTGGGAGATCAGCAAAAACCTAGAGCATAGGGTTCAATGGACTTCATAGGCAGTTGTCAATGGAGAGCCAGCTTCTGTGGCCCTTCTTATGGGTTAACCCCCGTGCCCCACCACCACCACCAGAACCTCTCCTAGGATTTCTTCTCTCTCTCTCTCCAGTTCCTATTCTCCATCATCTTTTTCCTAAATCCCTTTTATCCCATCTAATGTTCCAGCCAGGAGTTTCTCGAGTTTGAAAGTTGTGGAGGGGCAGTCATCTGCTTCTTCTTATGTCATTGTCTTACTTAGGACTCTTCTCAGGACTTTCCCTTAAAAGCCTAGTTTGAAAGTTGCAAACACTGAATATCGCCTTTTCTCTTTGCTTTCCTGATGTAAGAATCCTAATTCGCTTGGACGTCTTTGGTCTCTAGGAAAGGGTTCTGAGGTATGACAAAGAAAGAAAAAACTGAAGAATACAATTTCAACATCTTTTCCTATGTGGAAAAAGAAATTGCATTTCGTGAAAGAGTTCTGGGGCTACTTCAGATAGAGTGTTTGGGGAAGGGGACGTTTCCTCTGAGGAAGTAAACTTTAAGTTGTAACTTGAAAGGTAAGAGGGAGCCAGTTACAGGAACAGGTAAGGGAAAGATTCCAGACAGTGGGGAAATATCAGTTGCAATGGTTTGGGAGAAGAAAGAGTCTGGCATAATCTGGCATCTGCCAGAAGGCCAGAGAACTAGAAACCTCTTCTTTCCTGTTCTCTCACAGCTAAACTTTGCTACAGAGATTCTACTATTAGGACACTACAGCAACCCAGATTTGGATTTGGGGAACTCTACATGTAAGCATTTTGGATTTTTTTTAATAGGCTTATAAACAGTTCATAAACTGTGTTTTTTTCCTCAGTTTATTTTTTTTTTATTTTTTTTTAAAGATTTTATTTATTTATTTGACAGAGATCACAAGTAGGCAGAGAGGCAGGCAGAGAGGGAGAGAGGAGGAAGCAGGCTCCCCACCAAGCAGGGAGCCCGATGCGGGGCTCGATCCCAGGACCCTGAGATCATGACCTGAGCCGAAGGCAGAGGCTTTAAACCACTGAGCCACCCAGGCGCCCCTTTTCCTCAGTTTATAAGGACATGCAGACACACTGTTTGTTCTCTTTGGCATTCATAACCATAGAACCTAACGTGACTCTGGCAACTATGGAAAAAGATAGCTAAAGTTAAGTGCTCCTCGACTGTTTACTAAAGATTTGCATACATGTTGCTCAAGAGCCTTAAAAAGCTCATACAACTAAAAACATTTATGAAGAACTTTCAAGGGCCTGGAAGAATGCTTATGATAAATAAAAATTCAGGGTGCAAAACTACATATTTAATTATGATCTCAATTATGAAAAATATACATATAGATAATTGGAAAGAAATACATCAAAATATTAATATTGGTAATCACTACGTGGTGGAAGTCTACTATCCACACCTAGGAGTTCCAGAAAGGAAAAACAGAGAAAACAAGTAGAAATGTTTGACAAATAATTTATTTATTTTTTTAAAGATTTTATTTATTTATTTGACAGAGAGCATGAGCTGGGAGAGAAGTGGAGGGACAAGCAGACTCCCTACTGAGGGGGAAGCCCAACTTGGGTTTGATTCACAGATCTGGCGATCATGATATGAGCCAAAATCAGACCCTTAACCCGCTGAGCCATTCAGGTGCCCTCAATGAATAATTTAAAAACATTTCCCACAACTGAAGGAAATGAGTCACCAGTCTGAAAGATTCACCAAATGCTCAGCCCAATAGGTGAAAAAAGACACACACCAAGACATGTCATTACAGAATTTCAACACACTGAAGGGAAAGAGCAGACTGTTTAAAGTTCCACAGAGAGAGAGGGGGAAAAAAAAAAAAAAAAAAAAAAAAAAAGAGGCCACACACAAATGATCAGGAATTGGAATGGCTTTGGACTTCTTAGCAGTAGCAGAAACTAGAAAACTCTGTCTTCAAAATTCTGGGGCAAAAATGCCCTTGCACTGATGGTGGCACAAAGGCCACAGAGCTCCCAGTCTTCAGGAACTACTTGCAGTTGTATAAATCAGCATCTCAGAAGTAACCTGTATAAATTAAAGCCTGGAAGGTTCTCCACACATATTTTTCCCTGTGTGAGACCCCTGGACCTCTTCATATCCCAGAGTGTGAATGTGGGAGGGATTTGCAATGGTAATCAAGAATGATTTTTCCAGGTGGAAGAACTCGGGGTCATATTTTTTTTTCAGGGTCATATTTAATATATGATATTTCTTATACAAACCACCCATGTTTGTAAAATCATATCTACTATAATAATTAATAGGGTAAATTTTAAAAACATAAAGTTGCAGTAATAATCACAGGTATAAACTAGTATCTTTGATGATAAAAATGCTAATGAATTGGTGGGTTATGTAAAACACTCATTTCTCCAGATTACTAGTAATTTCCAAAAAGTTGCAAATAGAAAGTCCAAGACAGTAGCAAACATTTGTCATCCTTCAATTATTCAGAAAGGCCTACCTACTTACTTAGAAGGAAATACAGGGAGAACAAAACGCAAATTTATATTTCAATAAAATGCAGTTCTGTACTAAGATAGTAGGATGCCTACTAAAAATGCTTTTCTTTGTTGTCAAGGTAAGAATAAAGCTCTGTGAAATGATTAGAATCTTTTTTCCCCAAGGGATCAAAGCCTTTATTTTTATTTTTAAAAAATTATAAAGATTTTATTTTTATTTTATTATTTTTTTAAGATTTTATTTGACAGAGAGAGAAATCACAAGTAGGCAGAGAGGCAGGCGGAGAGAGAGGGATGTGAGGCTCCATCCCAGGACCCTGAGATCATGACCCAAGCCAAAGGCAGAGGCTTAACCCACTGAGCCACCCAGGCGCCCAAGATTTTATTTTTAAGTAATCTCCCCACCTAACATGGAGCTCAGACTCATAACCCCAAAACCAAGAGTCACATACTCCACAGGCTGAGCCAGCCAAGCACCACTGGTTTATTTATTTGTTTGTTTGTTTGTTTGTTTGTTTTTGAGCAGTTTCAGATTAACCAAAAAGATGAGGGAAGGAATATAGATATCCCATATATTTCTGGTCCCACACATGCATAGCCTCCCCATTATCAATATTCATCCACCATCAATTTATTACAATGGATGAACCTACATTGACACATCATTATTACCCAAAGTCCTTAGTTGACATTAGGGCTCACTCTTGGTATTGTACGTTCTCTTTTTCTTTTTTCTTTTTTTTAAGATTTATTTATTTATTTGAGAGCGAGAGAGTTGGGGGGAGGGTCAGAAGGAGAGGGAGAAAGAGACTCTCAAGCAGACTTCCTGCTGATCAGAGGCCTGATCCAGGATTGTACAGGGCTCCAGTATTGTACAGTCTATGGGTTTGGGCAAATGTATAATGACATACATTCACCATTATAGTACAGTACGTAGCATTTTCACTGCCCTAAAAATCCTCTATGCTAGGGGTTCTTGGGTGGCTCAGTCAGTTAAGTGGCCAACTCCTGATTTGGGCTCAGAGTTGTGAGATCTAGCCCCACATTGGGCTCTGTGCTAGGTGTGGAGCCTGCTTAAGATTCTCTTTCTTCTCCCTCTGCCTTCTCCCCCCAGTTGCTCTCACTCTCTTTCTCTATCAAAAAAAAAAAAAAAAATCCCTCTGTGCTCTGCCTATTCATTCCTCCTTCCTCCCCAACTCCTGGGAACCACTGATCTTTTCGCTGTATCCATAATATTGCCTTTTCCAGAATGTCAAGTAGTTGGAATCATAGAATATATAGCCCTTTCAAACTGGCTTCACTCATTGAATAATACACATTTCAGTTTCTTCCATGTCTTTTTACGGCTTAATTTTTCATTGATTTTGTTGTTGTTGTTGTTGATAAATACTCTATTGTCTGGAGGTACCACAGATTGTTTATCTCTTCACCTACTGAAGGACATATTGGTAGCTTCCATTATTTTGGCAATTATGAATAAAGCTGCTAAACATCTGTGTGCAGGGGTTTATGTAAACATAAAACTCCTTTGGGTAAATGCTAGGGAGCATGACTGCTGGACTGTATGATAAGAATATGCTTAGTTTTGTAGGAAATGATCAGTGGTCATACAATTTTGTATTCCCACCCACAATGAATGAAAGTTCCTTCTGCTCCATATTCTTACCAGCATTTGGTGTTGTCAGTGTTTGGGATTTTGGCCATGCTAATAAGTATATATGTAGGGTATCTCGTTATTGTTTCAATGTGCATTTCCTTGATAATACGACATGGAGCATATTTTCATATGCTTATTTGGCATCTGTATATCTTCTTTGCTCAGGTCTCCATTAAGGTCTTTAGCCTGTTTGCCAACCCTCTCCCCAGCTTTGCTGAGGTTATTTGACCAAATTATATTTAAAGTGTCCAGTGTGGCAGCACTTGGGGCTGGCTCAGTAGATGGAGCATGTGACACTTGATCTCAGGGTTGTGAGTTCAAACCCTTGCTGGATGTAGAGATTACTTAAAAATAAAATCTTAAAATTAGGGTGCCTGGGTGGCTCCAGTTGGTTAGGCATCTGACTTCACCTCAGGTCATGATCTTGGGTGGAGACCCATGTTAGGCTTTGTGCTCAGTGGAGAGTCTGCTTCTCCCTCTCCCTCTGCCCTTCCCCACTCAGGCTTGTATTCTCTTTCTCTCTCTCTCAAATAGATAAGACTTTTTTAAAAATCTAAAAAAATAACAAAAATCATATTGAATTTTTCTTATTGAGATATAATTCATATACTACAAAATTTGCAATTTTAAGATTTTTGAGAGAGAGGGAGAGAGAGCACCCACGAGCAAGGGGTGGGGGGCAGAAGGAAAGAGAGAGAGACTTTTAAGCAGGCTCCACACCTAGCCCAGAGCCCAGCACAGAGCCACACGGGTCTCAATCTCACAACTCTGAGCACATGACATGAACCAAAATCAAGAGCTGGATGCTTAACTGACAGAGCCACCCAGGTGCCCCTGCATAGAAATTTTTATATGGTTATTTGTTTTAATTTCTACTGAGTGACTACCTAGGAGTGGAATTGCTAGGTCATATGGTAAGTCTAGGAACAGCCAGGCTGTTTTGCAAAGTGGCTATGCCATTTTGCATTCCTACCAGCAACGTGGGAGGATTTCAATTTCTCTACATCCTCACAACACTTGTTATTATCTGTTGTTTTTTGTTTTTGCTTTTAATATACTAGTGAATGTGAGGCAGTATCTCCACATTGAGATTTTAAAAGTATTTTTGGAACAATTACTGATTATAAATTATAGGTCATAGAATAAATATTAATTGGGGGACAATTATTTTATGATTATTTTAATCAGTAAAGAGCTTTTCAAAGTTCAAAATTCAGTTATTTCTGAAGTGATTAATGAGTGCAATTAATGGAGCATCACTATCTCTGACACTAGCCTTGTTTTATGACTTCCCATAAGTATCTAAATCAATTATATAACCCTGGGGTGCCTGGGTGTCTCAGTTGGTTAAGCATCTGGCTTCAGCTCAGGTCATGATCCCAGGGTCCTGGGATTGGTATCCACTCTGGGCTCCCTGTTCAGTGGGGAGCCTGCTTTTCCCTCTCCCTCTGCCTGCCACTCCCCATTTGTGCGCAGGAGCTCTCTGTCAAATAAACAAATAAAATCTTTTTTAAAAATTCTATAACCCTGACAATTATACAAACATCGGAAGATTATATTTCTGATGGGTAAGAACAGAATCTATAATAAAACCACCGACAGCTAGACATCCAGAATGACAGCAATATGGAAAGAAAAATTTTCACTTTTGATAAGAGAACAGAATATAACTACATTTAGACTTACTTGGGGTTTTTGCTTTAGCTTTTTTCATTACTAATGAAAGCCCTTTTTTTAATCCACTAGAATATAAACCCAGGATCCTTAATCAGCACAGACTAAGGCATTTAACAGCACAGCAAATGACCAAATATTTTTATGACCTCTTTCCTATGGTAGGTTGAATGGCTCCCCAAAAAGACATCAACTTCCTAATCCTTGTGAATGTTACTTTATACAGCAGAAAAGGACATTGAAGATATGATTAAGAATCTTGAGGGCACCTGGGTGACTCAGTTGGTTAAGTGACTGCCTTCAGCTCAGGTCATGATCCTGGAATCCTGGGATCGAGTCCCACATCGGGGTCCCAGCTCCACAGGGAGTCTGCTTCTCCCTCTGACCTTCTCCTCGTTCATGCTCTCTCTCACTGTCTCTCTCTCAAATAAATATATAAAACGTTAAAAAAAAAAGAATCTTGATATGGGGAGATTATCCCTGATTACACAGGTAAACCCTAAATGTAATCACATGTATCCTTATAAGAGAGAGTCAGAGGGAGATTTGACACAGAACTAAAAGGCATTGAGGCAGAGATTGCAGTGATGTGCCATAAGCCAAGGAATGCTAGCAGTCACCAGAAGCTGGAAGGCATGAGGAACAGATTCTCCCCTAGAACTTCCAGAGGAGCCCAGCCCTGCTGATATCTTGATTTTGACCCTGTGAATATGATTTCAGGCTTCTGGCCTCCAGAACTGTGAAAGAGTTGATATTTGGGTTTTATCTATTTTTTGCCTATTATGAATAATACTGTGATTGAACATTTGTATACTGACTTTTATGTGACATTTTTTTCATCTCTACTGTGTGTATATCTAGGAGTGGAATTGCTGGGTCATGTGGTAAGTCTAGGAGCTGCCAGACTGTTTTGCAGTCGATTTTAGACTTCTGGCCTCTAGAACTATGAAAGAATAAACTGAAAGAAAAAATAAATTTGTTGTTTGAAACCACCAAGTTTGTGGTGATTTATTATAGCAGCCATAGGAAACCAATACACACACCCTCTGAAAAAAATGTGAAGTAAAAATACTTAGATTCTAGAATTCTCCATATAATCTGCCTAGCAATCAAATATCAGGGTAGAATAAAAACAAGCAAGTTCTCAAGCAATTTATCTCCTAGGCACTCTTTTTCAGGATGTGCTCCACCTAAATAATGGAATAAACTAAGAAAAAATACACAAATGAAATCCAGAAAACATATCCAACCCAGGAAAAAGGCAAAAGGAATTCTTGTGATTAAAAAAAGAAGGAAACCCAGGGATGGCAACTGGACTGCAACTCTAGAGAGTAAGCAATCCAATTAGAAACAACTTGAGGGCTCCTGATGGGGCTGGGTGGCTCAATTGGTTGAGTGTCTGCCTTCAGCTCAGGTCACGATCTTGGGGTCCTGGGATCGAGTCCCATGTCAGGCTCCCTGTTTGGCGGGAAGTCTGCTTCTCCCTTTGTCCCTCCCCCTGCTCATGCTCTTTCTCTATCTATCTCTGACAAAGGAATAAGTAAAATCTTAAAAGAAACTAATAAATTTCGGATGTGTTGAATTGGCAGATAATTTTAGTGAGAGTCTATTGAGAGCTGTAAGAAGAATCTGGAAATGTACAAAGAAAAGTAAGCAAACAAAATTAGGCAGTTATTAACTTTAGGATAGACAAAAATAAAGAAAACATAATCCTACTAGTCTGAAATGCTCAACTATGAACATGCATAATAACCTAAATATAGATTTTTGATTTAACAAGCATTGTAAATATTGGATGTATGGGGGAGGGAAAGCAGAGGGGATCATAACATTTGATAACTAAATCCTTACCTTCCATAACAGGAAGTCAGTAAATAAAGTCTAAAGTTGAATAATCAAAAGATAACAGTAGATACAAATTCCTTACAAAAATGGAAATATGCAAATAATAGAAAAAATAGCTAAAGCAAATTGAAAGTTGTTGCTTCTGGAGTATTGATCCTGAGGGATTGGGGTGGGATAAGGCAGGGAAAATACCTTTTTGTTGTAAGTCAATTATCACTATTTTTAAAAAATACTTTATTTATTTATTTGACAGAGAGACAGCGAGAAAGAGCACAGCAAGGAGAACTGCTTCTGAGAGAGTGCAAGAGGGAGAAGCAGACTCCCAGCTGAGCAGAGAGCCCAACATGAGGCTTGATCCCAGGACCTTGGGATCATGACCCAAGCCAAAGGCAGATGCTCAACCGACTGAGCCACCCACACCCCCCCAATTATTACTATTTAACTCTCAAAACAATGTCCATGTTTTATTTTAAGAAAAATAAAAATCAGTTAACATATAAGAAGTACACACACTATTGAAAGTTAAATGCCAGACCAAACACATGGGCAGTGATGCTGCTTTGGGGAAATCCAGATTAACTATTCTTAGAATATTAAAAATAATTTCTTTTTTTAAATTTTTTTAATTTTTTAAACGATTTTATTTATTTACTTGACAGACAGAGATCACAAGTAGGCAGAGAGGCAGGCAGAGAGATGGGGGGGGAAGCAGGCTCCCCGCCGAGCAGAGAGCCCAATGCGGGACTCGATCCCAGGACCCTGGGATCATGACCTGAGCCAAAGACAGAGGCTTTAACCCACTGAGCCACCCAGGTGCCCTAAAAATAATTTCTAATCATAAACAGACTTTCAAGAGAGAAGTGCTGATTAGCTTGAGTAGTTTGGGCAGTATAGTATAGTAGGGGCAGTATAAAATACCATATCAGAGAAAGCCACCTGTATGGTGTAACAAAACTTAACAAATGTCTATTAGACCCTGGCTGTCTCCATTAGACTTGGTCTTGAGGTCAGGAACTGTAATACAGCCTATCTTTTCACTGCCTGGACCATAGTCAAATACCCAACAGGGTGTGATAAAAGTGAATGCATGTGCACTGAAAATAAGAAAAGATAGGCGGGGGAGATAGCAGTTAATGAATGACCTGTGATTTGGAATCAGAAGGAATTCTGAGTTCCTTCTCTGTCACTTATTAGCTGTATGAGTACAGACAATAAACCTACTTGACCTATGTATTGATAAAATAGTGAGAAATAATAGTTCCTATTTCAGAGAATTGTTGTGAAGATTAAATGAGACTATGCATACAAAACCTCTCATAGAGTCGGACACATTGTAGCTCTAGATAAATGGAAGCTATAACTATTACCGAGTGGAGACCCTTGAATTTCTTGCACTGACCCAAATGACCATTAATATAAACATTGTTCAGGTATTTTCTGAGGAGAAAAAGAAGAAATTAGCTTTTTTTTGGTCTACTATGTACTAGCCACTTTATACATATTATTATTTTAATCTTCACTCTAATAGTAATCATTATTATCTCCATTTTACGGGTAAGGAAACTAAGGTAGAGAAAGGTTAATTTCCTTCCAGTCCTCATCTATTTATTGAGTGACTACTTTGTGTAAGGCTGTGTTCAAGAAAACTAAGAAAACAATACTGAATAAGACAAGCCACAGTTCCTAATGAAATTCTACATTCTCACAGAGTAGGGAGACAATACATTGACAATGTAATCAGACTGTAATACATTATGAAGGAAATAAACAGGGTCTTGAAACAGGAGTAATTTACTTTAGATAGGGTGGCCAGGAAAAGCCTTTTAAAAGAGAGAGTGGAGCTGAGTTTTGAAGGATAAGAATGAGTAAGTCATGCAAAGAACCAAACTAAAAGAGATACAGGCAAAGGGTATAGCAAATGCAAAGGCCTGGCTGCAAGAGAGCACAAAAGCTTGGGAGCATGGTAGTGAGCTATGTGGTTAGTACCTGGAGTTGATGTTGGTTACAGGCAAAGGTGGTATAATGAAGGCCTCACAGGACATGGTCAGGAGTTTGGATTTTATCAATGAGAAGCTATTGTGAGGTTAAAAAGTAAATGAAGGGCATGATCTGATTCTTTTAAGGATCCTTCCCTTTGCTGAGTGAATGCACTGGGGAGAAGAGAAAAGAGCAGAAGTACAGAGACTTGTTAAGGACAGTGTTTCAGAGAAGAGGAAAAGGGGACTTGACCTACAGTTGACAGAATGGGAGAAGATATTTGCAAATGTTTTATCAGATAAAGAGCTAGTATCTAAAATCTATAAAGAACTTATCAAACTCAACACCCAAAGAACAAATAATCTAATCAAGAAATGGGCAGAAGACACAAACAGATATTTCTCCAAAGACGACATAGAAATGGCCAACAGACACATGAAAAAATGCTCAACATCACTCAGCATCAGGGAAATATGAATCAAAACCACAACGAGATACACCCTCCCACAGGTCAGAATGGCTAAAATCAACAACATGGGAGATGACAGATGCGAGAATGCAGAGAAAGGGAAACCCTGTCCTACTGCTGGTAAGAATGCAAGTTGGTGCGGCCACTCTGGAAAACAGTACAGAATTTCCTCAAAAAGTTGAAAACAGAGCTATCCTATGACCAGCAATTGCACTACTCAGTATTTACCCCAAAGACACAAATGTAGTGATCCAAAGAGGTATGTGTACCCTAGTGTTCATAGCAGCCATGTCCACAATAGCCAAACTATGGAAAGGGCCCAGGTGTCCATCAACAGATCAATGGATAAAGAAGATGTCACACACACACACACACACACACACACACACACACACACACACGGAATACTGCTCAGCCATCAAAAAATATGAAATCTTGCCATTTGCAACAAGGAGGATCAACTAGAGGTTATTACGCTAAGCGAAACCAATCAGAGAAAGGCAAATACCATATGATCTCACTCATGTGGATTTTAAAAAACAAAACAGGATCATTGGGGAAGGGAGGGAAAAATAAAACAAGAGAAAATCACAGAGGGAGACAAACCATAAAAGACTCTTAATCATAGGAAACAAACTGAGGGTTGCTTAAGGGGAGGTTGATGGGGGGATGGGGTAACTGGGTGACAGACATTTAGGAGGGCATGTGATGTAATGAGCACTGGGTATTATCTACGACTGATGGATCACTGAACTCTGAAACTAATAATACATATATGTTAATTAATTGAATTTAAATTAAATAAAGAGAGAGAGAGACGGCCTAGAGTGACGGCAGAGGCGGTAAAACCAACAGGAGTCCACTGGATGTGGTGGAGAACAAAGGAATCAAAGGTCTGGTTAGTGTCCTGGGTACAGTACAGAAAGGATTAGGTTGGCGATCGGGGGAATAAAGAGTTCCGTGCTGTACAGGTCCATTTTGCGATGCTGGCGAGCCGTCATAGATATCAGTAGAGATCTGGCTACGCATGACGAAGGTGACCAGCGATCCGAGCTGTATACTGAGACTTCTCCTTGGGGGAATATAGGAGGTTAATAAGTGGAGGAACACAAAGGGCGCCCGAGAGTCTTCCATCTGGGCCTTACTTTAAAACAAAACAAAACAAAAAACACCTAGGTTCCTGAAGGCTAAGTGTGACCGCTCAGCTCCGTGAGCCCACTACGGCACAGCCCCGAGATTCAGTATTTCCGGAGGCTGGGTCCGACACCTGAAGCCCTCCACCCACCCTAAACACTGCCAAGACGCTCGCTGGAAGTCTACGGAAAGCCGGAGATACGCAGCGGAGGCGGGACCCAGGGAGCGCTGCCTGCTGGGATTTGTAGGCTGACGGCTCAGGCGTGGGCTCGAGCTCCTCAAGACCGCCGGGGGGAGCGGGGTTGCGGCGCCACGTAGAGGGAGCGAAGCGCACCCCGAGCCTGCGTCCTTCGTTCGGGAACGCTAGTCAGAAAAGGCAAGTTCAGTACTGCCTTATGCTTGGAATCATTTAATGGCGACATCTTCTCACCGGTTAAAGGATAAATTCAGAGTCCCGGAAGTGACATTTAACCTGGTACTCGTCGTAACCTTATTTCTTAACATTTTCCAGTTACTCAAGGCTGTTCTGGACGCTGCCTCCGAGAAAGGGTCTCTCTTTGGACATCTCCCCCGACGTGCTTCCATAACACTGCCATACAATTCGCTAATAATACTTGTAATCGTGGCAAGGTTTCCTGACACTACATGTTCTAGTCTAAGCTATTTGTCCGCGTTAGCTCAGTTTTCACCGAACCCTCTGAAATGGTCGCTATTACTTCCATTTTGAAGATGAGGAAATCTTGGCGGACAGATGTTATGTAACCCGGGCAAGGTCACGCCGAAGAGTCACACTGTTCACTCGTGCGCCTCTCCTGCCGCACTGCGAGTTCCAGACGGGTACGGACGGACCAGCTTTTTACTTTCCCGCGGGCCACGCCCCGAGGGCGGCGCTCTGGTGACGATACCGCGTCCCATGGTGCCTCGCGCGCCGACGCTGCTATTGGCTCGGCGTCTCAGCTCCTTTTTCAAATTGAGGCGCCGAGTCGTTGCTCGGTTTCCGAGGCTTCGGGCGGAGACGAAATTGGTGACTCCGAGGCTCCCGCTAGCGCGGGACAGACGCCTCGGTCAGTCAGAGCCCCTGGTGGAGAGCGGAGACGTCGAGCTTGCTTGCGTGGCTTTCCCTGGCCACGCCAATACCCGGCTGGGGAGGTGGGCAGCCGGACCGCGCCCGCCGCAGGGACCCTCCGCGCCCCACAGCGTCGGAGTCCGCAGCCAGGCCTTGACCTTGGGGCAGGGATCGTCATGGCGTCCCAGCCGAATTCCTCCGCGAAGAAGAAAGAGGAGAAGGGAAAGAACATCCAGGTGGTGGTGAGATGCAGGTAGGGCGAACCCAGCAGGACTGGGAGTGCCGGGCTTTGCAGGCTTTGGTGCAGGGCTCCCGCCTGTGCTGTCCGGAGAGAGGAATTTAGTTTTCAGTTTCTGCGGGGAGCAAACCTTCCTGTTCGTAGTTCTCCGCATTCGGTCGATAAAAACGACGCCATATATCTGTGAGGAGTAAATAAGTGTCCGTTTCAGAAGAAAGGGCATTTGTATTGGAGGTTACAGTTTAAACTGGTATTCAGAAGGAGACTTTGATCGCCGGTTTTTAGGGAAAAGTGTGTTCTTTTAAAAAACTAAAGTTGGAGAGAGGCCACTCCTTGAAGTTTCTCAGTTTCGAAATAAGACTGCGTACCTACTTTGCAGGTGTTTTAGTACTTATGTTGGATTTACCGTCCTCTCCATCATCCTCTAAAAGCGTAATCGATGACTTGTTCTCTTTCTTCTAGTTGCAATATTTTCTTAATCCCCGCCAAACAAGGAAACATCATTGTATTTATATTTTAAAGGTTTACTGCTAGAGTAGTTTATTTTTAAAAGGACGCATCTTAAACCAGTATAGCTTTCTGATTGTACTGCAACTTGGTTTTCCATAGACCAAGGGAGATAATTTCTTCTCGGTGAGTGGGTGGAGGGTTCAAACTCTCCCCGGATTGATTTCCAAATAACTCCCCCATTTTAAAATTAGCCAGTAGAGGAGGAATATACTCGTTATGCAAACTGTTGCTTAATTAAGATTGATTTATTATGTTTTTAAAAAGCCCTCCACGGTTTACTGGTCTGTGTGTGTTTCGTGTTTGTTTTTGTTGCTGTTGCTTTACAAATTCTACCAACTATTTAGCAGCTTTTCTGGAAATCCAGAAGTTCTAAAATTTAAAAATAAATTTCCTTTTTAAAATGTGTGAACAAACTTTCTTAAATTATTGCTTCCTCCACTTTGATACCTTGAATTGTAGTTGTCAAAGATAATAGCTAGCTTTCTGAACTAGGTGTCAGAGAGGAAATTTGATGGTAACCTTAAGTGCCACTACTTACTAGTTGTAGTCTAGAGCTTCTGTTAATAGTTACTTGTTTTGAAGATTGAATAAAAAGTTAATAGTCTGTAATACATATGCAAATTTTTACTTATTTAATTTTTAAAGATTTTATTTTTAAGCAATCTCTACACCCATTGTGAGGTTCAAATTCACAATCCGGAGATAAGAGTTCCATGCTCCACATATTGAGCCAACCAGGCGCTCCACAAACACAAATTTTTAGATTATTTTGATCGTTTCATAAGGCCAGACAATATTGCTTTTTCTGGATGGTTTTATTTTCTTTAATTTTCTTTTCTAATGTTAATTACAAAATCTGTCAGACCTATAAAAAGTTATAGAGAAAAAAGCAACAAACATCTGTGTTATCTATGACCTAATTAGAAACGAAACAATCATTACATTTGGAACCCTATTGTATCCCTCTCCAGCCCCCTTCTTCTACCCCAAGAATTAAACATTATTCGTGTTTATTATCCGCATACATTTCTTACCTAAAAAGAGATTTCTTTTACATTGTCACTAATGAAAAGTGCTTAGGTTGTGTCTAATTATTTACAATAATTTTTGTATAAAGAGATGTTTTTCTTTTCATTCTTCCTTTTCTTTTTCAAGTTAATTATGTTTACATCTAGTCCAGGAAGCTGTCAGAATTGTCATGTTTTACATGTCTTTGAAAAGTAAAAAACCTATTTTTTGTTTCTGGGAGTTGAAACGAAAAATTCTGCTGTCTGCTTTACCAGTATCATTTAATCTCCCATTTAATCCCAGTTAAGGAACTGCTTGTAATTTGCTTTGTTGAGAAGAGACACAGAACTGTTTTACTATTCCACTATAAGATGATGCAAGGTTTTTTTAATTCTTGAGAAGATTTTCTTTCTTTCTTTCTTTCTTTCTTTTTTTTTTTTTTGAGAACATTTTCTGAAGTTGGTATCCTTATCAGCAAAGAGTTGCTCCTGGCATGCTTCTCACAGTAGAACTTGAGGTCCGATGATGCCGTTGAAACCTTTGTTCATTTATGGAGGCTGCACAGTTGCAGCCTGCACAGTTGAACTGCTGCACAGTTCTTGCCTGGGCTATGTTTGTTTGGTGCTTGCTGTTTTGCTGGACATCTTTTACCTGAAATCAGTAAGACTGTGTGGTCCGTTGTTTTCAGATTTAAGTGGTGGAATGAATCTGCCAAAGAACTGCTACCAATGCAGCATCTGATGTTTGTTTGTTTTTTAAATAACCCTTTAAAATTATAAAAATCATTCTAGGGCTCTGGTAAGACAAGGGCCAGATTTGGCTCACAGTTTGAAGGTTATAGACCCCTCACATTGATCTAGCTACTGGTTATCTTTATTACACCCTTCATAACTCCCCTGCCTCCCACCCCACCACACATATCTACCAACCTCTACCTCAGGGCCTTTGCAATTTCACTCTGCCTAGAAAACTTTCCCACCAAAATAGCTACATGACTGGCTCCCTCACTTTTTAGATTCTACTTAAATATCATTAAATATCAGAGAAAAGAAGCCTTCCCGGACCACCCTAAAATAGTGATAGCAACTGTCCATTTTCCTGCATCATCAATTCCAATCACACTTAGTCTGTTTTATTTACTTTGATTTCTAATTTATCAGCACCTGATATATCTATAACACTAGGATAAAAGCTCCCTGAGAATAGGAATTTGGGTGTTTTGGGTTTTTTCGAACCTTGGTTTTGTTCACTGGTATACCCTCAGTTCCTAGACAAATATCAATCACATAATAAGTACTTGACGAATATTTATGGAATGAATGAATGAATGTAATGTAACTGTAGTGAGACCAACAAATTGGTTTGTTAGCGTCATTAACAGAAACCTTACAATTTTTAATTAGAGAAGTTTGGTTAGGAATATAGTGGCTTGGTAGTACAAATAGTTCTTAAAGCTCATCAGTGGGAGTTTTGATAACTTTTAGAAATGTGTGATCTGTGTGAATATCTAGTACTTGTTTGTGACATCTTGAATGGTATTCATTTGGTTAATGTCATCACACATCATGGCAAAGAGATTAGTTGAGAGATGCTAAGAATTATAAACTAATTGAAAAGGCTTTAACCACATGAGAGAATTCATTGTACTTGATACTCTTGGCCTACCTCAGTATAAGTTGGTTTTGACTTAAGTTTGTTGAACTTTTAATAATATTTCATGCCATGGGTTATGTACATTGTGTAGGTTTCATTACATTTGACAATCGATAGCATTATTATGTGTTACCTGCAAGTTGGTGAGTTAAATTTCCCAGGATCACAAATTTGATTTTCTGCCTGTCAAAAATATACTAGGAATGGAGCATGGCAGAGGATGTTGTATCATTTTTAAAATAAATAGCAACTTGGTTTGTCTAATAGTTGCCATTTCCTTTCATAGTATGTGAAACTGAATGGGAAAAATGAACTCAGCTCAAGAGTACATCTCTTTCTTTGGCCCAGATGTGTGTTAAGTGTATACATATCTGAATGATGCTACTGTGTGGACTAGGGTTCTTTTCAGCTCTTCCATCACTCCTCTTAGGATGACATTTATTAAGCGATATAGTTTAACAGATATTAGGGTGTGTGCCAAGCATAGTAGGAGCCACTGGGAAACTAAACTAAATAGGATTTCTTTTTTCTTTTCTTTCGGGGGGGGGGGATGTGTGTGAGTGCCAGTTATCCACTGACAGGTTAGTATTTTGAACACAAATCTGGCATGTTCTTTCTTCTACATCATAACCTAATATTCTTAGACTCTAAGAATAATGGAAATAGAATTCTGAAAAATAAGTTTGGCCTTTTTTTTAATAAGTTAATTCTGTTTACATCTAGCCCAGGAAGCTGTCAGAATTGTCATGTTTTACATGTCTTTGAAAAGTAAAAAACCTATTTTTTTATTTCTGGGAGTTGAAACTAAAAATTCTGCTGTCTGCTTTACCAGTATCATTTAGTCCCCCCTTTAATCCCTGTCAGCAATAGTGTCAAAAAACTTCACTTTGTTATTGTGTAAGGTATTAATGATAATGTCATCTGTAACCTGATAACTAAAGAGTTTTTTAAATACCTTTGTGTATTTCTTTTTATAGACCATTTAATTTGGCAGAACGGAAAGCTAATGCCCATTCTGTAGTAGAATGTGATCATGTACGAAAAGAAGTTAGTGTACGAACTGGAGGCTTGGCCGACAAGAGCTCAAGGAAAACATACACTTTTGATATGGTACATATTTTTTTCTTTCTTTTTTTTTTTTTCAAGATTTTATTTATTTATCAAAGAGCATGTGAAGGAGCAGGGTTGGAGCAGAGAAAGAGGAACAAGCAGACTCTTCTGAGTGCAGACAGAGCCTGACACATAGGGCTCAATCTCATTACCCCAAGATCACAACCTAAGCCAAAAATCCAAGAGTCAGATGCCCAACCGGCTGAGCCACCCAGGTGCCCCAGTACCTATTTCTTAAAATGCTGCTACTCCTTTATTTTTTGCTATGTAAAGTTATTCTTGTATACATATTTCCTCTAGGTCCTAGTATATAGTTCCAAATTTGAGTTGACTCTGAGTTGTCTTTTGTCTTTTTTAAGATTTATTTATTTATTTATTTATTTATTTATTTGACAGAGAGAGAGAGAGAGAGAAAGAAATATCACAAGTAGACAGAGAGGCAGGCAGAGAGAGAAGGAAGCAGGTTCCCTGCTGAGCAGAGAGCCTGATGCGGGGCTCCATCCCAGGACCCTGAGATCTTGACCTGAATCAAAGGGAGAGTCTTAACCCACTGAGCCACCCAGACGTCCCGACTCTGAGTTTTCAAATGGTTTCTAGTGGGCTGAATGAGTTAATAGATTAAAAACAAAATTTTTAAAGTGAGTAATTTTGAAGTACTTTTTTCCTGAAGAATTGCTTTGGTTTTTTTTTTTGTTTGTTTGTTTTTTGATAGGTTTTTGGAGCTTCTACTAAACAAATTGATGTTTACCGAAGTGTTGTTTGTCCAATTCTGGATGAAGTTATTATGGGTTATAATTGCACTATTTTTGCGTGAGTAAAATACTGTTTTTCAAAGTGCTGAAAAGGTTTAGAAGCATGTATTTATTTTCTGTTTACCACTTCGGTTAATTTTAACAGATATGGCCAAACTGGCACTGGAAAAACCTTTACAATGGAAGGTGAGAGGTCACCTAATGAAGAGTACACTTGGGAGGAGGTATTTATGGTTTATAATAGATTTTTGTCTCTAAAGTGGCTGAACTATGACTGAATAAAAAAAATTGGTTGAAGGTCTCTTTCATGAAGTAGAGAAGATCAGTATACCCATGTCAAACATGAATATAGTATAAACTACTATTTTAGTAAAATTAAAGTATGTGGTATGATTCCTGTTTAAGAAACATGGTATCATTAGGAGAGAAAGGACCAATACATATGACACAGTTAAGTGATAAGAGAGAGGTCTGTTTGGGACAGAATAGTTGGAGCAGTTAATTTTCTAACTTGTTAGAAGTTAATTTTCTAACTTGTTAACATTTAAGTTGATCCTTTTTTCTAGTGGTTACATAGTTGAGGCATTAATAACTTTAAGCATGGATAATAAAGTTATGGAATTATAACCATAGGAAATAAAGAGTAGACTTAAAGCACAGTTTCAAAATTTAAAGATTCATAATAATTTTATTACAGATGCTTAGATATTTGAGAAACAACTGTGTTTATGTTAGAATTAGGGAATATCCTGTTAGATGGGCCTATTTCTGTTAACATGGTTGTATTACTAATGTTCTCATGAGCCAAGTTAGAAAGAATTATTAAATGTGGCTTTCTAATCAGCTTAGTTCAGTTGGTTTCTATGTAATCTTCAGATATGAAGTGGCTGATGGATAGGACAGACTTGTGGAAGGTATGAAGAAAAATAATTTCTGTTGCATAAACTCATAAATGATTTGGCTGCTCTAATATTTAGTTTTTTTTAACCTGTTTTGAAATATTTATGTTTAAAGATTTTATTAACTTCAGAGAGAGAGAGATTGAGAGCGCAGTGAGTGGAGGGAGGAACAGAGCGGGAGGGAGAGGAGGAAGGAAAGAAGCTCAACCCAGACCTTATGCTAAGGGCAGAACCCTACATGGGGCTTGATCCCATGACCCAGAGATCATGAGCTGAGCTGAAACCAAGAGTTGGATGCCTAAACAACTGAGACACTCAGATGCCCCTCATATTTGTGTTTAAATATATCATAAATCATATTTGTGTTTAGATATATATCATAGATATATCATAAATATATCATAAAAGTGTTTTAACGGCCATAGTAAATGGCATTCTTCCCTTATTTTAGTCCTAACTAATACTATAATTTCAGGATCCCTTGGCTGGTATAATTCCACGTACTCTTCATCAAATTTTTGAGAAACTTACTGATAATGGTACTGAATTTTCAGTCAAAGTGTCTCTGTTGGAAATCTATAATGAAGAACTTTTTGATCTTCTTAATCCATCTTCTGATGTTTCTGAGAGACTGCAGATGTTTGATGATCCCCGTAACAAGGTAACTCAGTCTTTGAGAATGAGTCCAGAGAAATGTCTCTGGATTTTAATGTGTGATGCTTTGAGAAGTCAGTATATTTATTTTTTACCAACCTCATGGATGATCTTTTGATATTTGCTCAGAGGGGAGTGATAATCAAAGGTTTAGAAGAAATTACAGTACACAACAAGGATGAAGTCTATCAGATTTTGGAGAAGGGAGCAGCAAAACGGACAACTGCGGCAACTCTGATGAATGCATACTCTAGGTAAGAAAGCCAGTGTCCTCCCCCCACCGCTCCGTTTTCTTTTTAATGTGGGAAGTCAAATTGAGGTGGATCAAAGTATGTGAGTCCCATACCTAGATTGTATGTATGCTTGATTTCATGCTTTAGTAATTGGCTTGAGATTTAGAGGCAAGCACCAGTATTGGAAGAATGTTGGAAGGAGAACAAAGACAAGTCAAATTAGAGAAAAAGTATTAATCTTTTAAAGTAGACTATTTTTTTCTCAAATGAAATCCTTCACAGGAGCCTAGATTAATATGTGCCTGCTGTAGTCGATTTGAGGGTGGGATGCTCAGAGGCTTAACTCCTCAGCCTCCTGTAGATTTTCCCTGAGCACTTTTTGGGGACCTCCGTGGATACCTAGAACAAAGTTTAAAAGCCCGTGGTTTAAGTAAGGATTAGAAGAAAATCAAATAGCTTCATTTAATTTTTCCCCTGGCTTTATTGCAGTATGACCAACAAAAATTACATATATTTGGGTTGTACAACATGATTTAAACTTTTTTTAGATGGCTTCATTTTATATAGGAAGACATGGTCACTAACACTGGCTTTCCAGGGTAGAAAGGGGCATATTTGGTTAGCACCCCCTATGAAAAGAATCCCAAATTCTAGAAAAGCAGTTTACCAAGTCAGGTGATTTTTTTTTTTCTACTGCTCTGTGAAGGAAGCATTAGAGTGTAATTTAAAAAGCTGTGGATTGGGAGTTAGATATTTGCAGTCAACCAAACATGTGACTTCAGGTAAATAAGTGAACTTATCTGAATATCAGTTTCCCTGACCTACAAAGTAATTATTAGAAATAGATCTCGAGGGACGCCTGGGTGGCTCAGTGGGTTAAAGCCTCTGCCTTTGGCTCAGGTCATGATCCCAGGGTCCTGGGATCGAGCCCTGCATCGGGCTCTCTGCTCAGCAGGGAGCCTGCTTCCCTTCCTCTCTCTCTCTCTCTGCCTGCCTCTATCTACTTGTGATCTCTGTCTGTCAAATAAATAAATAAAATCTTAAAAAAAAATTTTTTTTAAATAAAAAAAAAAAAAAGAAAGAAATAGATCTCAGGGTGCCTGGCTGGCTCAGTCAGAAGAGCATGTGACTCTTGATCTCGGGGTTGTGAGTTTGAGCCCCATGTTGGGTGTAGACATTACTTAAATAAACAAAACCTTAAAAAAATTAATTAAAGAAAAACCTAAAAAAAATTAGATGTCTTACTTCTTTGCTCCCTTATAATTGGAAATTTCTGCAACTCTTTGAAAAGTTACACATGCATTTAAAGAACAAAAAAAAATGAAAGTAATGAAAATCATGAAATTATGGGTGATTTTATGATTTTAATTAAATTTTCCTATAATAGCTTTCCATTTAAAAAAATTATGTAGAATTTGGAGGAATGAGTTTAAGACTAGGTAATATGTCTTTTCTCTAAATACCTTTCTTTTAAATAAATTCCTGCTTTTTCATAAATTTGTATAATTTAGGATTTCTTTTTTTAAAGATTTTATTTATTTTAGAGAAAGAGCATGAGTGGGGGTTGGGGGGGGGGATGCAGAGGGTCAGGGAGAAGCAGACTCCCTGAGCAAGGAGCCTGACTCTGGATTTGATTGATCCGGGACTTTGGGATCATGACCTGAGCCAAAGGCAGATACTTAACGGATTGAGCCACCCAGATGGCCTCTACGACTCATTTTTTTTTATATGTAGACTTGTGTAAAGGTCTTTTTATGAATGTATGTGATAAAGTGAAGGAAAACATTCAATTTTCCAAAATCAGAGTTGAGGTCTATGCTTGATTGCATTAATTCCATAATCTTGAATTAGGAACGGGTAAATAATGGTAGAAAATATGAAATACATATTGAATTCAGATTTATACTTTGTTTTTCTTTTCTTTTTATTTATTTATTTTTTAAGATTCTTATTTATTTATTTGACACACAGAGATCACAAGTAGGCAGAAAGACAAGCAGAGAGACCGGGGGCAGGGGCGGGGTGGGGGGAAGCAGGCTCCCTGCTGAGCAGAAAGCCTGATGTGGGGCTCTATCCCAGGACCCTGGGATCATGACCTGAGCTGAAGCCAGAGGCTTTAACCCACTGAGCCACCCAGGCGTCCCTGTTTTTCTTTTCTTGAGATTCTTATTTATTTGACAGGGAGAGAGAGAGAGAGAGAGACAGCAAGAGAGGAAACACAAGCAGGGGGGTGTGGGAGAGGGAGAAGCAGGCTTCCCGTCGAGCAGGGAGCCTGATGTAGGGATCGATCCCAGTACCCTGGGATCATGACCTGAGCTGAAGACACACGGTTAACGACTGAGCCACCCAGGCGCCCCAGATTTATAGTTTCTTTATACTTTTCCTGTGTCCTTCCCCTTTTCTGTAATTTTAAATAATAAAGTATGATTCTTACTATAAAATTTTCCAAGCAACATTAAAAGTAGAAATAAGAAAATTAAAAATTACTATATTCCTCACTAATCATCAGTGAAATTAATAAACAAGAATGTTCACCAAATGTCATTGATACGGGAATAAGAGGTCTTTTGTTGTCTATATAGCTTTTGTATCCCTCAGATAAAAGCTGAATGCCAGTACATAAGATAGTCTTTGAAACACTTTATGGTCTAGTGGTGATTGTCTTGTAGTATTTCGGTAATTATTCCTATTTACTATTTGCTTTTCAGGAGAGGGTATTAACTATTTCTGATGATATTCTCAAAGCAGAACAATATATTTTTACAACAGCTGACATTGAAATCAAGTAATTTGATTATTTGTGTGGTACTGTTTGAATTTATGGTAATGACATATTTCAAGAGATTCTTATAAATAGGAAGACTGATTTCAAGCCTTCTCCTCTGACATACCAGGCAACTGTCCAAAACCGACCCCACATCCAGCTTTTAGAGGTCTAAGGATTCTAGTTCCTAAGTCTTTTAGGGTATTTACAGATAGTTTCTTATTGGGGTCCCCTCTGCAGACAGCAGGTACAAGAAAGCAAAAACCTAAGCATTATACTATCTACCCTCTGTCTTCCAAAATCTTATTGATGTCTCCTGTCTGATGCTATCTTTCTCTACCTTGTGGCGTTTGGTCTTTCTTTACTCTTTTTAATATTTTATAGAAAGCAAATAATGTTTTGTTACAATGACTGGACAACCTGATCTTGTTTTCTAGTCGTTCCCACTCAGTTTTCTCTGTTACAATACATATGAAAGAAACTACAATTGATGGAGAGGAGCTTGTTAAAATTGGAAAGTTGAACTTGGTAAGTGTCTACCTTAATACCACTGTTTCATTCTTTTTTTTCTCCAGCATTATTAAGGTATAATTGACAAATAAAATTATATATTTAAAGTGTAAAAAAAAGTGATGATTTGATATATGTATGCTTTGTGAAATGATTACCATAATTGGGCTAATTAACATATCCTTCACCTCACATAGTCACTTTTTTGGTGGGGGGGGGTAAGAATGCTTAGGTCTACTTTTAGCATGTTTCAGCTGTCATTACCATAGTGTACATTACATCTCCAGAGTTTATTCATCTTATAATTGAAGGCTTATACCCTTTGACCAGCACCTGCTTCTCCCCCATTCCCCTACTCTTGGTAACCGTCATTCTACTCTCCATTTCCGTGAACTAACTTTCTTCCCCCACACTCCCTCAATTCTACACATAAGGGAGATCATACAGTATTTGTCCTTCTCTGTCTGGCTTATTTCACTTTGCATTATATATTCTAGGTTCATCCATGTTGTTAAAAAATGCAGGATTTCCTTCTTTCTCATGGCTAAGTAAATGTATTCCATTGTACATGTATACCATATCTTCTCTATTCATCACTGTTTCCATATCTTGGCTATTGTGAATAATTCATTGAACATGGGAGTGCAGATATCTCTTTGAGATACTGATTTTATTTCCCTTGGTTAATATACATAGAAGTGGGATTGCTGGGTCAAACCACTGTTTCATTCTTTTCTTTTTTTTTAATTTATTTAAAAAAAATTTTTTTTTAAGATTTTTATTCATTTATTTATTTATTTGACAGAGATCACAAGTAGGCAGAGAGAGAGGAAGGGAAGCAGGCTCCCTGCTGAGCAAAGATCCCAACGCAGGGCTTGATCCCAGGACCCTGGGTTCATGACCTGAGCTGAAGGCAGAGGCTTTAACCCACTGGGCCACCCAGGTGCCCCAAGATTTATTTATTTTAGAAGGGAGAGAGGGAGAGAGAATCTCAAGCAGAATCCCAGCTGAGTGAGGAGTCCAATGTGGGGATCTCACGACCCTGAGATAACGACCTGAGCGAAATTATGGGGCTGCATGCTTAAGGCACCTGGGTGGCTCAATGGGTTAAGCCTCTGCCTTCGGCTCAGGTCATGATCTCAGGGTCCTGGGATCAAGGCCTGCATTGGGCTCTCTGCTCAGCGGGGAGCCTGCTTCCCCCTCTCTGCCTACTTGTGACCTCTCTCTCTGTCAAATAAATAATAAAATCTTAAAAAAAAAAAAAAGTTGGATGATTAAGGGTCTGAGCCACTCAGGCACCCTTCTACTGTTTCATTCTTGACCACCACAGAGCAGCTTGAAATTCTGTACTTCTAGACAATATTTTTGAAGTTCCTAGGTAATTAGCTTTGTAGTGTATTGTTAATTACAAAAAAAATTATCTTAGTGGGTAGTTGATACATTATACTAGAGAATGATTTGTGTCCAAATCCAGTGGAACTAACAGCTTTTATTTTTGAAATTCAAGGTTGAACTAACTTTTATTTTTGAAATTCAAGGTTGATCTTGCGGGAAGTGAGAACATTGGCCGTTCTGGAGCAGTTGACAAGAGAGCTCGGGAAGCTGGAAATATCAATCAATCCCTTTTGACTTTGGGAAGGGTCATTACTGCTCTTGTAGAAAGAACACCTCATGTTCCTTATCGAGAATCGAAACTAACTAGAATCCTCCAGGATTCTCTTGGGGGACGTACAAGAACATCCATAATTGCAACAATTTCTCCTGCATCTCTCAATCTTGAGGTAAGCCCTTTAATAGGCATCTGCAAGTGTAGTAGCTGTAATTCTTACTTAGCTATCACTTACTTTATTTTACTTTTTTGTTTTTTTTTAATCATATATTTTAAAAGTTCATTAATTGGCTTCATTCATTCTAAGCAAGAGTAAAAGAATCTGGATATTGCACATGGACATAGGAGGACAACACTGAAAAAATTGTTTTTCTACTTCCTGGCAGAGTTTTTAATCTTAAAAAGCCAATTACTTAATGGCTTTTCCCACACAGTCTTCAAAAGAAATTGCTGTGGTCATTAGTGGATGGTTACATGTGGTATGGAGATTTTTTTAAAGATTTTATTTATTTATTTGAGAGAGAGTGAGGGGATGGAGGGGTGGGTAGAGGGAGAGGAAGAATCAGACTCCCTGCTGAACAGGGACCCTGATTGGGGCCAGGGTATGGACATTTAATTGGGGACTTAAAAGTGAGTTAATTGAATGCTCGTGTTGTAGAAGCTCTTAGAGGGCACTGAAGATGGGATTGGATATGTGAGAACAGGTGGTAAAACCAAGAGAGGCAAAAAAAGATGGCGAAATCTCTTATTTTATTGTGATTGTTTCCTTTAAATGGAATTAGAAAAGGATTTATAAGGTCTCTAATTCCCCTTTCATTTTAAAAAACTTCTTTACTGAGATGTAATTCACATGCCATTAAATCACCTATTAAAGTATGTAATTCGATGATTTTAATATATTTGCTGAGCTGTGCAACCATCACTAAAGTCTGTTTAGAGCATTTTCATTACCTCAGAAAGAAATCTTGTAATCCATTAGGAATCACTCTCCATTTGCCCACATTCCCAGCTCTAGGTCACGACTAACCTACTTCAAAAATTTTTTCTTTTCTTTTCTTTTTTTTTAAAGATTTTGTTTTATTCATTTGACAGAGAGAGACAGAGCGAGAAAGGGAACACAAACAGGGGGCGTGGGAGAGGGAGTAGCAGGCTTCTTTTTTTTTTTTTTTTAAGATTTTATTTATTTATCCGACAGAGAGAGATCACAGGTAGGCAGAGAGGCAGGCAGAGAGAGAGAGAGGGAAGCAGGCCCTCTGCTGAGCAGAAAGCCCGATGCGGGACTCGATCCGAGGACCCTAGGACCATGACCCGAGCCGAAGGCAGCGGCTTAACCCACTGAGCCACCCGGGCGCCCCAGTAGCAGGCTTCTGATGAGCAAGGAGCCCGATGCGGGGCTCGATCCTAGGACTCTGGGATCATGACCCGAGCTGAAGGTACCCAGGAGCCTCCCTCTGCCCCCACTTTTTAAAAAGATTTAAAAAGATTTTTTAAAAGATTTTATTTCTTTATTAGAGCACAAATTGAGGGAAAGGGAGAGAGAGGGAGAAGCTGACTCCCCAGTAAACAGAGAGCCCGATGTGGGGCTTGATCCCAGGACTCTGAGATTATGACCTGAGCCGAAGGCAGACACCTAACCAACTGAGACAGCCAGGTGCCCCAATTTACTTTTGTAATCTATAGATTTGCCTAATCTGGACATTGTGTATAAATGGAGTCATGCAATAAGTGTTCTTTTGTGACTGCCTTCTTGCATTTAGCATGTTTTCAGTGTTCATCCATGTGGTTCACATGTATCCATGCTTCATTTCTTTTTGTAGGTGAGTAATTTTCCATTGAATGGATATAGGATGTTTTGCTTATTCATCAGGTGAGGGGGTTCATTGAGTGTGAAGACTGAAGTAAAAAATTCTTAGTCAAATTATCATAAAGAAGATGACCTTTTAAATTAGAAAGAAGGGAAGCAAAGGATGTTTTGAACAAATTTCCTTGTAAAGATTGAGAATAGTGGTCCTAGTGGATGATAGATTTTTAGGTTAGATATAACCATAAGTTATTTCTTGTAAATTATTTTTTTCTTGTAACTTATTTTATTTTTTTTTAAATTTTATTTATTTGACTGACAGAGATCACGAGTAGGCAGAGAGGCAGGCAGAGAGAGAGAGAGAGAGGAGGAAGCAGGCTCCCCACTGAGCAGAGAGCCCGATGCAGGGCTCGATCCCAGGACCCTGAGATCATGACCTGAGCCGAAGGCAGAGGCTTTAACCCACTGAGCCACCCAGGCACCCCTTGTAACTTATTTTATAATCCTTTTAGATAACAGAACTACATTGTTCTTATAGAATCTTTAGTAATTGGCATTTTCTTTTCTTTACAGGAAACTCTGAGTACATTGGAATATGCTCATAGAGCAAAGAACATACTAAATAAGCCTGAAGTTAACCAGAAACTCACCAAAAGAGCTCTTATTAAGGTAATTGTGGATTTTGTGGAGGAATGTATTGTTTGACAAATGTAAAAATAAGGACCTGAAATAGATAATTGTTAAGATTTATTCAATTGCCTGTGGTAAGGCATTTCATCTAATTATTTTAATTAACTACCTAATATATTAAAATGTTTTTTCTAATGCTAATATGGTGACTTTACCAGCTCTATCAAGCCAGCAAAATTTGCAATTATTTACATTTACAAAATTTATTTATTTCTAGCTTTAAGAAACAATCACCATACATTAATGTGGTATTATTACCACACATTAGGGTATAATTTCCATAACACTCCTCCATTGTAAGCCTATAATGCAATGATTTTTAGAACATTTACAGAGTTGTGCAACATCACTACAGTCTACTTTGGAAATTTCTATCACTGTAAAGTTCCCCATTACCCCTTTGCAAACAATCAATTGATACACTTTTTGTCTGTAGATTTGCCCTTTCCAGCCATTTCTTAAATGGAATCATGCAATATTTGATCTTTTGCATCAGGCTTCTTTCACTTAGCATAACACTGGGGCTTCATCTATGTTGTAGAATGTATTAATAGACTATTTTGCTGAATGTATTCCATTAAATGGATAATAACACATTGTATTTATCCATTCATCAGCCGATGGAAATTTGGATAATTTCCTGTAGTGCTGTTATGAATATTAGCATATAAATCTTTGTGTTGATGTATTTGCAGTCCTTTTAGGTAGATACCTAGAAGTTTAATTTCTGTGTTGCACAGTAAGTTTATGTTTAACTTTTTAAGACACTGTTTTCCAAAGTGGCTGTACCACTTTAAATTTTCATTAGCAGCAAATGCGTGAGGGTTGTAGTTTCTCCACATCCTCCCCAACACATGTTATAGTTTGTCTTTTTAATGTTAGCCATTCTAATAAGGGTATGATTTTACCCTCAGCATGGTTTTAATTAGCATTCCCATAGTGAATAATGATAATGAGCATCTTTCGTATGCTTATTATCTATTCGCATATCTTTTTTGTGAAAGGTCTATCCAAATTCTTTGCCCAATTTTTAGCTGGTTAAGTTTTGTTTTTGTTTTTTTTTTAAGATTTTTATCAGTTAAAGAACTGCCAAGCTATTTTCCAGAGTGGCTGTATCAGTTTATATTCCCAATAGCAATGTAAGAGTGATCTAGTTATTCCACATATTCACCAGCATTTGGTTTTATAGCTATTTTTATTTTAGTTGTTCTGATGAGTATAAGAGGTGCTAAATATCTCACTGTGTTTTTGTGGGTTTTTTAAAAAAGATTTTATTTATTTATTTGAGAGAGAGAATGAAAGAGAGAGCATGAGACAAGGGAGGATGAGAGGAAGAAGCAGACTCCCTCCTGAGCAGAGAGCCCAACACGGGACTCAGTCCTGGGACCAGTCAGGATCATGATCGAGCCAAAGGCAATTGCTTAACCAGCTGAGCCACCCAGGCACTCTCAGTGTGGTTTTAACTTGCATTTCTCTAATGGCTAGTGGTGTTAAGCATCTTTTCATGTGCTTATTTGGTATTTGCATATCCTCTTTGGTGAAAAGTCTGTTCCTGCCTTTAGGTCCATTTTCTAATAGGGTTTTTAATTTTAATTTTTTTATTAAAATTTAATTTTTTATATAATTTTAATTTTTTTATTAAAGAAAATTTGGGCGTACTGGGGTAGCTCAGTTGGTTAAGCATCTAACTCTTTTTCTTTTCAGGATTTTTTTTTTTTTTTTTTTTTTTTTAAAGATTTTATTTATTTATTTGTCAGAGAGAGTGAGCACAGGCAGACAGAGAGGCAGGCAGAGGCAGAGGGAGAGGCAGGCTCCCTGCTGAGCAAGGAGCCCGATGCGGGACTCGATCCCAGGACCCTGGGATCATGACCTGAGCCGAAGGCAGCCGCTTAACCAACTGAGCCACCCAGGCGTCCCTAGCATCTAACTCTTGATTTTGGCTCAGGTCATGATCTCAGGATCCTGGGATTGAGACTCATGTAGTACTGCTTGTCTCCCTTTCCCTCTGTGTGCTCTCTCTCAAATAAATAAACAAATCTTTTAAAAAAATTGGGAGGAGCCATCCGGGTGGCTCAGTTTGTTGGCCATTTGATTTAATTTTGACTCAGATCATGATATCAGTCTCAGGGTCATGAGATTGAGCCCTGCATCAGGCTCAGAGCTAGGTGTGGAGCCTGTTTAAGATCTCTTTCTCTCTTTCCCTCTGCCTCCTGCCTTTAAAAAAAAAAAATATATATATATATATATATATATATATACACACACACACACACACACACACACACATACACACACACACACACATATATGTATTTTTTACATATTTTTCACACACACACACACACACACACACACATATATATATATATATTAAGTAATTTCCACCCAACGTGGGGCTTGAACCCACAACCCAGACATTAAGAATCATGTGCTCCTCTGGCTGAGCCAACCAGGCTCCTTACTAATTGGTTTTTAAAAATTATTGTGGTTTTGAAAGTTCTTAGTCCTCTGTCACAAATATGGTTTATATTCATTTTCTCCCAGTCTGTAGTTTATCTTCTTTATATGGCCTTTTGTTTTTATTTATTTATTTAAAAGATTTTATTTATTTGACAGATCACAAGTAGGCAGAGAGGTAGGTAGAGAGAGGAGGAAGGAGGCTCCCTGCTTAGCAGAGAGCCTGATGCTGGGCTCGATCCCAGGACCCTGGGATCATGACCTGAGCCAAAGGCAGAGGCTTTAACACACTGAGCCACCTAGGTACCCCATGGCCTTTTTTTTTTTTTTTTTAAAGATTTTTATTTATTTATTTGACAGAGATCACAAATAGGCAGAGAGGCAGGCAGAGAGAGAGAGAGGAGGAAGCAGGCCCCCTGCAGAGCAGAGAGCCCATTGTGGGGCTCGATCCCAGAACCCTGGGATCATGACCTGAGCCGAAAGCAGAGGCTTAACCCACTGAGCCACCCAGGCACCCCGGCCTTTTTTTTTTTAAGAATTTATTTATTTAAGCTGTTGAAAGACTCTGTGAATAAACATAAATATTGAATGAAAAGTATTTATTCTTTTTCATGCTTTAAGAAACAAGAAAGGACTAAGTACATGTTTTATTTGTTATATATCCTCCCCAAAATGAATGAAAAAAAAGTTAAATGCTAAATTGATACCTACAATGTTCTTCTTGTGTAGGAATACACAGAAGAGATAGAGCGTCTGAAACGAGATCTTGCTGCAGCCCGTGAGAAAAATGGGGTATACATTTCTGAAGAAAATTTTAGGTAAGACCTTGGCTATGAAAATTAATTTCTAAAAAAATAATAATTTTCTGATAACAAGGTGTTTGAAATAAAATTTACTTATGTGACAGTAACTAAAATCTTTGTATCTAGTGCTTCCTATAAATGCTCCTTTTTCTGATATTAACAAGTAGTTATCAAACAGTTAAAAATTTTTTATGTATGTAACTTTAATTTTTAGATAACTATAGATTCACATGAGGTTGCAAGAAAAATATAAAGAGGACCCATGTATTTTTCACTTGTTTTCCCCATTCATTACCTCTCACATAACTTTAGTAAAACATCAGTGGTGGTGTGTGTTGGGGTATGTACTGGGGTATGTGTGCAGGGGGTAGGAGGTATAATTGCTTTGTATATATACTTTAACTCACTTATCCAATTTTAGTCCCTGACTCCTCCCTTTCTTTCTGTGATACCAGATGCCTTCAAGTCCCAAGCCTCTCCTGGATTCTGTGGGTCCTATTTATCCTCCATATTCCTGATTGTAGACATTTAGTTTGTATCCCTCCCCATCTCTATTTTATGTGAATTATGACAATGACTATTTGTCAGCTTTGTAGCTTCTTAAATTTTATACATACACATGCTTTTTTTCCTCATAGGTAGGGATTCTCAGTTTCGAAATGGAGGTCACAAGAAGAATATTCCATTTACAAAACAAGGACAAGGATACATTAGTTTTTTGTAATTTGTGTTCATTGCTTGCTGACACTTAGGCATCATTATTATAGTGATAAATGGTAGAGATGATGTGTACCTGCCACAGTTTTGTTAGAATGAGTCTTAAAGGAATTAAGAAAAAATATTAACTGTTAAATTCATATTAAACTTTATTTTAGAGCCATGAGTGGAAAACTAACTGTTCAAGAAGAACAGATTGTAGAATTGATTGAAAAAATCGGCGCAGTTGAAGAGGAGCTAAGTAGGGTAAGCATTTAAAACAGTATTGAATGAAGGGCGCCTGAGTGGCTCAGTCGTTGGGTGTCTACCTTCGGCTCAGGTCATGATCCCAGCGTCCTGGGATTGAGCCCCACGTCAGGCTCCCTGCTTGGCAGGATGCCTGCTGTCCCTCTTCTAGACCTCCTGCTTGTGTTCCCTCTCTGGCTGTGTGTCTCTCTCTGTCAAGTAAATAAATAAAATCTTCTAAAAATTCTAAAAAAATAGTATTGAATGCAAAACAGTACAAAATAGATACAAAAAAAACAGATACAAAACAGTATATGTGTTACATGAAAAGCAAATATTAAAAAAATTTCAGAACTTGAGGGACCTGATTTTTTAAATTTATTTTTATTTTTAAAGATTTTTTTTTGAAGTTTTTTATTTTTAAGTGATGTCTACGCCCAAGGCGGGGCTTAAACTTAACATCCTCGAAAACCCTGAGATCAGGAGTCTCAGACTCTAGTAGACTGAGCCAGCTAGGCACCAACATCCTTTTTTTTTTTTAAACATTCTTTGATTTGTACTAAGTCTTTGAAATACCATGTGTGCTTCATCTGTATATCTCAGTTCAGATAAGCCACTTTTTTTTTTAAATAGACTTCATGCTCAATGTGGGGCTTGAACTCAACCCTGAGATCAAGAGTGGCATGCCCTACTGATTGAGCCAGCCAGGTGCCTCTCCTGCCGATATTTTTTGTTTAAGATTTTTTTTTCTTGCTGACTCATACTAAAATTAAGTTGTATCATAATTTTACCATCTCTTTTGACACATTAAGGCAGCATTATAAGAAATTAACTGAATCGTGCGGTTTTATTATTAAAGCTAAATAATGAATGCTGAGACATTTTCATTACTGTATCAGATGAAGGAATGCAGATGTTAGGGGAAGCCAGATGTTGAATAACTAAGGTGGAGAGACATGACCTTTCTGTGCCACCCTCACGTTGTCAGTGTTGAAAGGAAACTGAAGGGCTAGTGCTACTACCCTAGACCTGTTATTTAATCTCAAAGTTTTTAATGAAGTTACAGGAAGAGACGAGATATCATATAAAATGTGCTAACCTATCTGGTAACTTGTTACAACTTGTCACAACTTTTGCATGGAAATGATTTGTTTGATTCTTCTCCTATTATTTTATGAACTAGCCAGATGTTTCACCAACCAGTTCAGCATTTTGTAATTCTTAAAAAAATGTTTAAATGTTATATTTAGGTTACAGAGTTGTTTATGGACAATAAAAATGAACTTGACCAGTGTAAATCTGACCTGCAAAATAAGACACAGGAACTTGAAACCACTCAAAAACATTTACAAGAAACTAAATTACAGCTTGTTGAAGAAGAGTATATTACATCAGCTTTGGAGAGTACTGAGGAGAAACTTCATGATGCTGCCAGCAGGGTTTGTCTTTTGTTTTGATTTGCACTTGCATTAAAGAAATTAGAGAATGGATAGAAGTAACTTTCCTTTGCTTAAGCATTAATTGTGAAATTCTATTTATCCACCCCAAGTGATATTTCTGCCAATTTAAAGGACATTATTTTACTATTTCACCTGAATTTTCCTCACTAGAGTTTCCAACTTAAGAAAAAAAAGTTCCTAAAGTTTTGTAAATAGAAAATGATTTTAATGTACTTTGGGGACATTGAGAACAATGATGCAATACTTTCCCCTTTAGTCGTGATTGGAACTAATCAGTCCTACAAAATTTAGCACCTTCTAGTGATGCGAGATGTTGAAAGAATTGTTTATTAGGTGCATGTTAGAGGAAATAGTAACACATAATAGAAAAATTTGTGAGGAAGCATAATTACTATATTAGGTTGACAAAATCCCTTTTCCTTGCCAAGATTGCTAGATGAGGGAAATTCTTGGGCAACTGGATAAATTAGCATGAATTAAAAATGTGTTCTGATACAACATTTAAAACTTATTAGTTCTCATCAGGAGAAATCCTTAGGTAGCATAGATATTTTCATTAGAAAATGTTTTTATCATACCCATCTTATCAACATTTATTTTTAAAAATCACATATAGTTGCTTACTACAGTTGAAGAAACTACAAAAGATGTATCTGGTCTCCATTCCAAACTGGATCGTAAGAAGGCAATTGATCAGCACAACGCAGAAGCTCAGGATATTTTTGGCAAAAACCTGAATAGTCTGTTTAGTAGTATGGAAGAATTAATTAAGGATAGCAGCTCAAAACAGAAGGCCATGCTGGAGGCTCACAAGACTTTGTTTGGTAAGTTCAAGCATTTCTAATTATTCTAGTCTGAGACTAATTTCAAAACTCATCATTTAATATTTTAAAACACTGAGGTGTCCATGTCACTAGTTCCCTCCAATGCATATACTTTCTGTTCAGACTAGGGATTAATGCTTTTACTGCCTTTGAATTAAAACAAATCTTAGTTGGGTTTTTTCTTTTTTTTTTCCTGTTTTCTATAAAGCAAATTTTAACCATACCCATTGTTATCTTCATTTAGGAAAAAAAACTTTTTTTTTTTTAAGATTTTATTTATTTATTTGAGAGAGCAGGAGCAAGCACAAGCAGGTGGCGGGGCAGGGGGTGAGGGAGAAGCAGACTCTCTGCTGAGCAGGGAGCCTGACGCAGGGCTCAATCCTAGGAAGGCAGAGGCTTAACCAGTTGAACCACCTAGGCGCCCAGGGAAAAAACTCTTTTTTTTTTTTTTTTTTAAGATTTTATTTATTTATTTGACAGAGATCATAAGTAGGCAGAGAGGCAGGCAGAGAGAGCGGTGGGGAAGCAAGCTCCCTGCAGAGCAGAGAGCCCGATTCGGAGCTTGATCCCCCAGGAACCTGGGATCATGACCTGAGCCGAAGGCAAAGGCTTTATTTAACCCACTGAGCCACCCAGGTGCCCGGGAAAAAATTCCTTTTTAAGTATTAGGGTTTTTTGTTTTTGTTTTTGTTTTTGTTTTTTAAGATTTTATTTATTTGACAGACAGAGATCACAAGTAGGCAGAGAGGCAGGCAGAGAGATGGGGGAAGCAGGCTCCCCGCCAAGCAGAGAGCCCAATGCGGGGCTTGATCCCAGGACCCTGGGATCATGACCTGAGCCGAAGGCAGAGGCTTTAACCCACTGAGCCACCCAGGTGCCCCTAAGTATTAGTTTTTTAATATGAAAGTATTATCTTCACTATAGAAGATACAGAAATGTAAAAATTTGTAAAAATCGTCTAGAGTCTAGTTGCTGTAAGCCAACCAACCATTGGTTTATTGATTTTTTTTTTTTTTTTTAAAGATTTTATTTATTTATTTGACAGAGACAGATCACAAGTAGTCAGAGAGGCAGGCAGAGAGAGAGAGAGGGAAGCAGGCTCCCTGCCGAGCAGAGAGCCCGATGCGGGACTCGATCCCAGGACCCTGAGATCATGACCTGAGCCGAAGGCAGCGGCTTAACCCACTGAGCCACCCAGGCGCCCCTGGTTTATTGATTTTTATAACCTCTTTTACCTACTATAATACTGTAATTACTTATAGCTGGAGATCACAATGATTCTTGGTTTACTGCAAACATAGTGATGGGTCTAATAAACTTGCAGAATACTCTAGAACATAATTTATATTTGAAATATTTCCTAGCTGATGTAATGAACCAATTATTTTAAGCTTGTTATTACAAATTTTCAAAAGGATATAATTTTCTCAACCTCTTTAGAGTACTTCTAACTGTATTAATATATTTATGTCAAAGTTTGTATCTTTTTTCTTTTTGATATAGGTAACCTGCTGTCTTCCAGTGTCTCTGCATTAGAAACAATTACTACAACAGCACTTGGATCTCTCACATCTGTTCCAGAAAATGTGTCTATACGTGTTTCTCAGATTTCTAATATGATATTAAAAGAACAATCATTAGCAGCAGAGAGTAAAACTGTACTTCAGACATTGATTGTTAGTAAATCTCTTAAAGTATTTTTCAAGTGTTACTTTGATAAGCCTTTGAAAACAATGTTAACTGCTCTTTCATTTTAAGCTTTACAGATAGTTACAAATACCACTTTAAGAGTAGACTCATATATATTTTTTAAGGTTTTATTTATTTGAGAGTGAGCGAGAGAAAGCATGAGCTGGGTGAAGGGCAGAGGGAGAAGCAGACTCCCTGCTGAGTGGGGAGCCCTATGCAGGGCTCAGTCTTGGGACTCTGGGATCATGACCTGGGCCAAAGGCAGACGCTTAACAGACTAAGCCACCCAGGCACCCCCCAGATTTATATTTTTAAAAGCAAATCTCTCCACTTTTTTTTTTTTCCCAGAAAGATTAACTTCCAAGTGCCAACCAACCTTTGAAACACTTTTCACTTACACCTTGTAACATTAAGAGCAGGAGTTAACAAGCCTGATAACTAGAAAGGGCAGTTTTGTCACCACTAGATGAATTTGGGGGACCCATCATTTGGTAGTTGGCTTAGAAATTGGTAAATTTCCTTTTCCTCAAGGGTTCTGGATTGGTTATGTTGATGTTACAGTTGACCCAACCAGGGGGGTTGTTAGATGGTTGATTTTAAAGTAACGGTAATACAGAAAAGTGCAAGAAAAAGAACTGCTAGATTTCTAGGAACACATATGACAATTTACGGGGCCAGATCTGTGTGATCAAGCCCTTAACTGTAAAGCTTTTTTTCATAGTTCTATAGAAGCCACTCATTCAATTATACTAGCATTACCTCCTTCATAGCTGATTTGAATAATACTCTTTATTTTGTAATTGTATGATTTGCCTAGGAAGTCCTTGACCATATTTTTTGTTTTCTTCTTTAGGTAGGCTCTCTGCCTCCCCTTTTGATTCTAACAATATCTGTTGAACATTTTCCAAGTAAATAACTATAAGTATTAGTTGACACTGCCTGGATTCAGTTCTTATATGACACTATTCCTAGATAGATTTCTTCATTCACCCAAATTTGACAAGGTTAAAAGATGCTAAGTTGGTACTAACTTTTAGGAAATTGATTCATGCACTAAATGCAAGACTGTATTTATTGGTGTCTTCCTACCAAGTTATATACCACCTTAGAAACACTGCTGGAGTCAGATGATTGCGAGATGACTGCTGCTCCCACAGCATGAGTTGAAATGATGATAGCTTTTCTTTCCAAAAGAGTACCAGTAGCCTTTTCCCTTCACTCTTCACTAATTGTTCCTATTATAGTTCCTCACCCTGCCCAAGTGAAGGGAACTTAAGGTTGGACTTTCTTCCTTTTTTGTGAAAATTACCAATGTAAAAAAAAAAAAATGCCCAATATACATTCTCAACTTCGTATATACCTTGACAAGAACAAGAACCTTGACAAGTTCTTCAGATACAATAGGATATAAGTCACCAGGTCTTCAAAGTTAAATACCTCCAGCTCAAAACCTACCTTTGAAGGCTATTCAGTCTCAGCCTTTTTGACTAGTAACCTAAACTTATTGAAATTTGTTTTGTCAAAATGTACTTGTGCAGTTTTTTTAAAAATTTCCTTTATTTGCAATGCTGAAATCTTATCAAATGATTGTCATTTTCCCCTCTTCTGAATTATTTGGACTTCTATTCCATTAGACTGTTAGGAATCTATCATACACTACATGACCATTTTCTTAATTACTATAAGTAGGATTAAGTAACTTAAGATGAGTATAAATTCTAGAAACAAATAAGCTCTATAGGCTATAAAGATGAGAGAATGGAAACTTAGGATTTCACTATGCATGTGTTAACAAAGTATTTAAAATACTGTCATTTAACCAGCCACACTTAAAGAAGGGAAAATATTCTTTTTAACCAGGATGTACTTAAGACTGACCTTCTAACTTCACTGGAAACAGTTTTATCCCCTGCAATGGCATCTGTACTGAAAATAAACAATCAACTAAAGCATATTTTCAAGACTTCATTGACAGTGGCCAGTAAGGTAACAAATACTATGTTCTTAATTTCTCAAAATCAAATTATTTAAGAAAGGAGTTCTAACTATCTGTGACCACATCTGTATACATGCAAAAGCCATGGGTTGTGAGTTGGGAGGAAATAAGATGCTTGCTGCCATTGATATGATCAACAGAATCATGGCTAAGAAAAATGGGAGAATGATCTTCACAATAAGTGTGCATTTATGTAGGAGCATATATAGCTTGCTGTCATGGGTAGGGGAAGATATGCATATTCATGTATACATGCATATGTCTGCACATCTGCCTAAATATGCATAAAATATCTCTGGAAGTGTTTAAAAATGATAGCAATGGTCTCTTGAAGGTGAGAGTGGAACTGGGGTCCCAGCGGCTGGAAGGGCAAGACTTTACATACTGTTTTCTAGCGTGTATGTGTTCCATTTTGTATGTGTTCTGTTTCATATGTGCTCAACAAAAAAGAGTTTTTTTAATTAAAAGAAACTTTTTCCTTCAAAGATAGAAGATCAGAAAAAGGAAATGGATGGCTTTCTCAGTACACTGTGTAACAATCTACACGAATTACAAGAAAATACAATTTCTTCCTTGGCTGAATCACGGAAGCTATGTGAAAACTTAACTGAAGACCTGAAGACAATTAAAAAAATCCATTCACAGGTATCTCATTTTGGTGATTTGGGGAGCATAAAAAGGAAGTTTTATAATCTTTTTTTAAAAAAAGATTTTATTTATTTATTATACAGAGATCACAAGTAGGCACAGAGGCAGGCAGAGAGAGGGGGAAGCAGGCTCCCTGCTGAGCAGAGAGCCCGATGCAGGACTTGATCCCAGGACCCTGGGATCATGACCTGAGCTGAAGGCAGAGGCTTTAACCCACTGAGCTACCCAGGCGCCCCTGGAAGTTTTATAATCTTTAACTTGATAATCCCTGTTATGTAATCTGAATGCTGTAAAACTAATTTAGAAACCTGAAGATATCATAGCCACTCTTGCTTATAACAATAATTAATAAAAAATAATTAAGAATGCTTTTCTTGACCAGTTAATATTTTAGGATTTGCTACATTTAGAACCCTATGCTAAAGATCTGTAAGACAAACAAGAGGGGCGCCTGGGTGGCTCAGTCTGTTAAGCGTTCAGCTCTGGATTTCAGCTCAAGTGTTGATCTCAGGGTTGTGTGATTGAGCCTGCATCAAGCCCCACACTCAGGGGAGTCTGCTTGAGATTCTCTGCCTCTCCCTCCCCCCGCTACACCTCCTCCTGCTCACACACACTCTCACTCTCAAATGAACAATAAGTAAAATCTTTAAAAAAAAATAAAAAGACCAACAAGATTATCCTTTCATCACATCAGGATGAAGCTAGAGAAACATACCTTTGGGGGTGCAATTAGAAGTATTTACAATGAAAAAAAAAAGTGTTTACAATGAATATGTATCTACAGTATAATTTGATAAATTGGTTTTTTCTAGGGTAACATAGATAGTTATTTTCTTTCATAAACTGTATCTTGTTACTATTTCTGTATCATTGATGTCAGACATTTGAATTGTAGCAAATTAATACAATTTTTTTTTGAGAGACAGCAGGAGAGAGTTCATGGGTGCTCGTGGTGGGGGGAAGGGCAGAGGCAGAGGGAGACAGAGAGAATCTTAAGAGGCTCCACACTGGGCTCCATGTGGGGTTCAATCTTATGACTCTGAAATCATGACCTGCGCGCTGAAACCAAGAGTTGGATACTTAACTGACTGAGCCACCGAGGCACCCCAATTAATATGATTCTTAATTTTTATTGATTGTAAATGTAATTTATGACTTACCTTCCTCCATGTAAGCTGTTCCTCACTGCATGCATTAGGCTTTAAACCAAAACCAAACCTCCAAACTAGGTAAGTCATAATATGTAAGATGACATACTGGAAAATAACACGTGGTATTCCTAAGGCCTGAGTAATGAGTGTAAAATTTTATTAAACGAGGCTAATTATTACATGACAGTACTCTTTGGTCAATAAAACTATTGACATGATTTAGTGAGTAATGGAGTTTTCTTTTTCTTTGGAAGTAAGGGAGAGGGATTTCATATCCACATCATCCAAAATGAAAAAGGAAACAAATCCAAGATTTTTAGGCAAGAGTTAAAGCAGGTTTGAAGTCAGAGTATTCGTTTCCCTAATTGATAAGCATGAAACTTTTTGGAGAAAAGATTAACATCACATTAGTAAAAATAATAGTTAACATTTCCTGAGTCCCTCAGTATGTGCTTATTCCTGTCATCAGTGTAGATACACATGCTATTACTAGCATAGTTTTCTCATGAGGAAACCAAGGCCTCGAAAGCATGTGAGAGTGTTTAGATCCTCTGAGAGTCATTGTGGTGAGTATAGTGCCTGAAAGGCATCCCCTTTTGAGTGACTCTGTTTCTAGAACATATTCTCGCAATTTGAAATGGTAGCAATTTCTCATCCCTCTGCATCAACCCTTCCTTATCTTTTCAGGTATATGTTCTAAGGTAGATCAGCTTTTTATATATGAGCTGTTTTGAACTGTTTAAAACTGATAAGCAGCTGTTTAAAAACAAGCAAAACACCTGTGATCCAGAAAATATTTTTAACATGAACGATTTGACTTCCCTGGCCTTGTGGAAGTTAAATTTATTATGTGAGCTGTTTCTCAGATATCCTAGAACTTGAAGTCAACACTAACAAAACAATTATATAAAACTCTGAACACCTATCTACATGTAGGTAAATCGGATAATACCTGCATTTTCCTCTACTTTGAGACTATAAAAATACTGACAGACATTATTTGTAAGCAGTCTTGGATATGTACTGTCAGCTGATGTGTATTTTAGAGATGTTGGTCAACTAATGGACTGAGCAGTGAACAAGAATGCTGGGTGCGTGTTCAGCACTTCCATGGCCTTTAGTGTAGCTTTATTTTGTAAGTTTAAATCCCTATCATGTTGTGTGCCTTAGAAGAACTTGTTTTTAAAGATGCCTAGTACGAGCAAAGGTAAAATTAGATTTTATTAATGTGACCTAGCTAAATTCTGTAAAATGTTTTAATTTAAGTAATTAATACTATTTTTGGACTGCTTGGCCCATCAGATTATCAGTATTTTTCTCTCATAGTAGTGTTATCAGTTAAGAAGCAACTGGTGCTGTATCCCTGTCAGAGTGGTTCTTATAGCATAAGGGGACATCATGGTATATTTGCTTAGTTTTGAGGTACACTGAAAGTAATTTGTTACTAATTGATAGTTGAAGTAGCAAAGTTTGCTAATTGTTTACTTTTTGAAAAATTCCAATCATATTATCCTTTTAATATCAGTTATACAGCTTTCCTGTATGGGTGAGAAGTGAAATTAAAGTTCTCTTGTCAAGAATTTGTATAATTCTCAGCTATGACTTCTATATCTTTCTTACAGGAACTTTGCCAGTTAATCAATCTTTGGGCAGAGAGATTCTGTGCCTTGGAGGAAAAGTGTGAAAACATCCAGAAACCACTAGATAGCATCCAAGAAAATACAGAACAGTAAGCAGTTTTTAGTTCTCTCTCTTTTTTTTTTTTTTTTAAGAGTTATTTATTTATTTATTTGACAGAGAGAGATTGAGATCACAAGCAGACAGAGAGACAGGCAGAGAGAGAGAGGGAAGCAGGCTTCCTGCTGAGCAGAGAGCCCGATGCAGGGCTTGATCCCAGGACCCTGAGATCATGACCTGAGCCGAAGGCAGCGGCTTAACCCACCCAGGCGCCCCAGTTTTTAGTTCTCTGTAACTTTTCTCCTGCCTGAAGTTATTTCAGAATAGAAGGTTTCAAACAGTACAAATACTATCAACTCAATTTCTCTTTTAACATTTTATTATGTTTGCTTTCTCATTCTCATTCCCTTTCTCTTTTCCCAGCCTCCCCTAACATTTTATGTCTAGCTGTGTATACGTTGTGTATACGTTGAACTAGCTGTGTATACGTTGCAGACATAAGGTTCACTTTCCCTTAAATACTTCAGTCTGTATTTCCTAAAATTAAGGATAATCTCTTATATTACTATAATTATTATAAATCAGAAAATCAGTATTAGTAACTCTTGTTATCTAGTATTATAGACCAGATTCAAATTTTGCCAGTTATCTCACTGATGTTCTTTATAGGAAAAGAAAAAGATTTTCCTCCTGCTCTAGGATTTAATCTAGGATCACACATTGCATTTAGTTGTCATGTCTCTTGAATCTCCTTTAATCTGGAGTAGTTTCATAGTGTTTGTCTTTTATGACCTTTCCTTTTCAACAGCGTAGAATATTTTTTTAGTACAGTGTCCCACAGTTGGGATTGGCCTTCGTGATTATTTGGAATTTCTCTGTAGCTCCTTTCAAGATATTTTTCTTTGCCTTTAGTTTTTGGAGGTTTGATTATATTGTGTCTTCTTACATATTTCTTTGAGGTTATCCTATTTGGATTTACTCAGCTTCTTGAACCTGTACACTTAATGCTTATCACCAGTTGTGGAAATTTTCATCCATTATTTGAACGTTTTTCAGCTCTATATTCTTTCTCCTCTGCTTCTAGGGATTGGATGAGACAAATGTTAGATCTTTTATTGTGGTTCCATAGGTCTCTGAGGCTATATAGATTATTTTCTCTTTGTTGTTCAGATTGAGTAAAAAAAATTTTTTTAAAAGATTTTATTTATTTATTTGAGAGAGAAAGTGAGAGAGAGCATGAGAGGGGAGAAGGTCAGAGGGAGAAGCAGACTCCTCACAGAGCTGGGAACCCGATGCAGGACTTGATCCCGGAACTCGGATCATGACCTGAGCTGAAGGCAGTGGCTTAACCAATTGAGCCACCCCCAGGTGCCCCTCAGATTGAGTGCATTTTATGAACTGTCTTCATGTTTTTTGTCATCTTTAACCTACTGTAGAACCCATTCAATGAAGTATTTTATATATTTCAGTTATTGGGTTTTTTAGTTTTATAATTTTCATTTTGTTCTTTTTTTAATCTCTTCTATTTCTTTGCTAAGGTTTAATTTTTTCCAAAAGTCTTTTAATTGTTCACTGAACTTTTTTTTTTTCCACTGAAACATTTTTATATGGCTGCTTTAAAATCCTTGACCGATTATTCCAGCATTGGAATTATCTCAGTGTTGGTACCTGTTGTCTTGTCTCATTCAAGTTGTGATTTTCTGGAATGGTTTTGACTTTATCTTGAACATTTTGATTATGTTAGGAGATTCAGAATCCGACTTGTCTTTTTTGGCAGGCATTCAGTTTTGTTTAAGTTTAATATGAAGGTCCTGGCCCAGTTTTGCAAGCTTTGATTCCAAAAACAATTTTGTTTTCAGAGCCCTTGCATTCTGATAGGTATTGTTTGGTGCTACCCATATGAAAACATTTGTATTCTGCTTTTGATGGATGAAATGTTCTATATAGGTCAGTTAAGTCTAGTTGATTGATAGTGTTATCTGTGTCATCTGTATCCTTACTGAGTTTCTTTTCTTTTTTTTAAGATTTTATTTATATATTTGACAGAGAGGGAGAGATCACAAGCAGGCAAAGAAGCAGGCAGAGAGAGGAGAGGAAACAGGCTAGGCTCCTTGCTGAGCAGAGAGCCTGATGTGGGGCCCGATCTCAGGACCCTGAGATCAGGCTCCTTGCTGAGCAGAGAGCCTGATGTGGGGCCCGATCTCAGGACCCTGAGATCATGACATGAGCTGAAGGCAGAGGCTTAACCCACTGAGCCACCCAGGCATCCCTTTACTGAAATTCTGCCTATTTTATCTATCAATTATTAAGAGAGGGCTGTTGAAATCTCCAGTTATAATGTTAGATTTGTCTGTTTCTCACCAGTTTTATCAGTTTTTGCTGCATATATGTGATGCCCTGTTGTTAGATGCATACACATTTAGTGTTGATATGTCTTAGAGAACTGACTGCTTTACCATCATGTAATGTCCCATTTTATCCCTGATAATCTTCCTTGTTCTGAAGTCTACTTTGAAACTAATATAAGTACCTAGCTTTCCTTTGATTGCTATTTACTTGTAATGTATTCCCATCCTTTTCTTTTGGCCTGTATCTTTATATCTTTTTTTTTTTAAGATTTTTATTTATTTATTTGACAGACAGAGATCACAAGTAGGCAGAGAGACAGGCAGAGAGAGGAGAAAGCAGGCTCCCTGCTGAGCAGAGAGCCCGATGCGGGGCTCAATCCCGAGACCCTGGGATCATGACCCGAGCCGAAGGCAGAGGCTTTAACCCACTGAGCCACCCAGGCACCCCTCTTCATATCTTTATATTAAAAATGAATGTCTTGCAGATACCATCTTGCTTTTTCATTATATTTAACAATGTACCTCTTTTAACTGATACATTTTCATTTAAAGTATTGGTATAGTTGAATTAAAATCTACCATGGTACTGTTTTCTATTTGTTGCCTATTCTGTGCTTTGTTTCCTTTATTCCTTTCCTAATTAAGTTGAGTGTTTTTATGTTTTCATTTTATCTCTTCCATTGACCTATCATTTATACTTTTTTTAAAAAAGATTTTATTTATTTATTTGACAGAGATCACAAGTAGGCAGAGAAGCAGGCAGAGAGAAAGGAAGAAGCAGGCTCCCCACTGAGCAGAGAGCCTGATGCGGGCCTCAATTCCAAGACCCTGGGATCATGACCCGAGCCGAAGGCAGAGGCTTTAACTCACTGAGCCACCCAGGCGCCCCAGTATACTTTTTTTTTTTTTTTTTTTAAGAGCAAGTGCAAATGAGAGTGGTGGCTGGGGGTGGGCAGAGGGGGCGAATCCAAAGCAGGCTCCGAGATCATGACCTGAGCTGAAATCAAGAGTTAGACGCTTTACTGACTGAGCTACTGAGGCAGGTCTTATTGTTTATACTTTTAAATTACCTTTTTAAAGTAGTTTTTCTAGGATTAATGATACACATTTTTAAATAATGTTAATACACTTTTAAGTAATTTGCTGTTTCATGTGTGATGAAAGGACCTTATAACAATATGTTCCCAATTTCTTCCTCCCATCTCTTTTGCATTGTTTTCATATATTTTGCTTTTGCATATGCTGTATACACCCAGGGCAGTGTTACTCTGATCACTTTATTTCCCCCCTTTTTTTTTTTTAAAGATTTTATTTATTTATTTGACAGGCAGATCACAAGTAGGCAGCAAAGAGGCAGACAGAGAGACAGAGAGGAGGAAGCAGGCTTCCCACCTAGCAGAGAGCCCGATGCGGGGCCTGATCCAGGACCGTGGGATCATGACCTGAGCGGAAGGCAGAGGCTTTAACCCACTGAGCCACCCAGGCGCCCCTTTATTTCCTTTTTTAATGTGGCTTCTAGAATTTTTGTTGTTGTTGTTACTAGAAATTTTTAAATTATGTGGCTCATATTATATTCTATTGAATAGTGCTGTTCTAGAATTCTAGCTATCACCTCTTTTACTACCTAACTCCTATCATTGGTTTTCCAGTTCTGTTGTTGATCCTATTCATTATATCATGCCCCATTCTGAACTCTTCTTTCTAGACTCTGAGTCCAGAAAGCATTTCCCCACTTTTTCTAGTGTCTAGACTTAAGGATTTCTGACTTTTTCAGTAACTCTGAAGGGAATACTAGAATAGGATTGAAATGGCTGAGGAACTATGATACACTCTTTTTAAGCCTTCTGCAAGCCATTTTCCCTATCTTCCTGACATTTATTGCCCAGACCAGTGGTTTCCAAAGTGTGGTCCAGGGACTGTGTAAAAGAATCAGCCAGGTGTAGGGCCCAGGAACCTAGGGGAGGTTAATATATACTGAAGTTCGAGACCCACTCACTGCCTGTGGCACTTATTGTCATGGATGGTAGTCACTCATGAATAAATTTCATCTTCCTACTAGGTTGTGATTCCTTGAGGGACTAGATTTATGTTGATAGTCTCCAAGCTTTTCACTTGAATTTCTTTTCCTTTTTCAGTCATTTCCTTTTAACCTGCAGCTGAACTTCGGTTTTCAACCTTTTTGCTTCCTCATTTGGTTTCCTCACATGGTGTACCATCTAGTGGTAATAGAGGATAACTTTCATTCACCAAAGTTCAACTCTGAAGTCTTCAGAGGACTTCATTTTTCTTTCAGGGTTATGTTGCAGTGTACTATGTGCACTAGGTGTATAGTTTGTCACACCCCAATATCATCTTCTTTATTAGTAGAAAGCTTTATAGTTGACTTTGTTTTATAACATTTATAATTTTTACCATTTATTTAAGGTCATAGGCAAGGTAAAAGTGCTGAAGAACAGAATGACAGACTGATTGTGGACAGTTTAGGGACTAGACTAGAGGCTGCAGGTGATGCCCTTAAGTAACATAATCTAGTAGGAGGAATAAAACACATGGCAGATTTTATTTTAGTAACTGTATAGTTATTACTCTAAGAGGTACAAAGTAAAGCATCATATCTGGAGGAGAGCTCGGAAAGGTTTTATGAGAAAAGACATTTCCAAAAGTCATTTAAAGACAGATATGATGTCAGTCTGCTATGAAGAGACACTGGCCAAAGCATCCATTCTCAACATCGAAGAGTCATTAAGAACACGGGCTCTAGAGCCAGTCTGCCTGGATTCAAATATACCATTTTTGAACTGGATGATCTTGGGCAGGTTATAGGTTTTTTGAGTCTAAGTTTTCTGTTTTAACAATGTTGTTCTCTTTTTCTATAGGAAATCTAAGGATATAATCAGCAAAACAACTTCTTATAATACACAATTTTTTGCTGATTGTGATGGCTTGTCACAGGAACTCAGACACTTTAACCAAGAAGGTACAAAATTGGTTGAAGAGTCTGCAAAACACTGTGATAAACTTGGTAACAGCCTTAAAGTGGTATCTCAAGAGACTGAACAGAGATGTGAGGCCCTGAACACAAGCACGCTTTCTTTTTCTGAACAGTGGATATCTTGTTTAAATAAAAGGGAAGAAGAACTTCAGAACTTATTGAAGGTAACAACTTTGTAATTGGAACCTACTTTGAGAGAATAGTGATAATCAGAAAATTAAATATTCTTGGCTAAGAATTGGTTTCAAAACAGATGATGTTTTAAAATCATGAATTAAAATTTTAAGCATAATAGTATTACATGATTTAGTTTCATGTACATGTCTCCTAGAGTTTGAAATTATTTAACTCCTATGTCTGATCTGTCCTGTATCTTTGGTTTTTACTTGTTAGTTCTTTGGGTTAAGAGCACCCTGTTTTTTTTAATATAATTCAAACCTGTTACTGCTTTAAATATTTAGGATATTGTTCTTATTGCTCAAAGGATACTTGGTAGGTTTGTGTGTTTGCTTGATCTGAACACTTGCATGAGCCCTTTGTGGCTTGGTTTTTCTCTCTGTGCTATAAAAGGATTTTACTAATATTCTCAGGAACTAGGTAAAAGAATATAAGTTTTTTAAAAAAAGTAAGTATTTTAAAAAAGTATTTAAAAAATTTATTTTTTAAATTTAAGTATTTAATTTAAATTTAAGCATTTAAAAAAAAGTATTTTAAGCTATACATAAGCTATTACTTTTACCAAGGAACCAAGGTTAATGGAGAAATAACTGATTTCAGGTTGAAGCAGGAAATTATACCAGATAAGCCTAGAGGTCCTGTCATACCAAAAAGTAAGAGAGCTATTAAAGATTAGTGGGGTCGTATCAAAAAAAACATAGGAGCCCCTGATGACATTCCTTTGTTTAAAGATGGTATAATTTGAGTATCAAATTGCTATAATAGATTAAAATCTATTAAATATATTAAAGCTTATGAATTCATAAAAATTTCATAGGTCTCCTTTGGATCATGTTAGGGAAGCAGTGCATTATTTTGAAAACTGGTAAATAAAGGGAAATAGTTGAGCAACCATGTGTCTTTGCCAAAAGAATTTTTTTTTTTAAATATTTATTTATTTATTTATTTGTCAGAGAGAGAGAGAGAGAGGAACGAGAGTGAGCACAAGCAGACAGAGTGGCAGGCAGAGGGAGAAGCAGGCTCCCTGCCGAGCAAGGAGCCCGATGTGGGACTCGATCCCAGGACGCTGGGATCATGACCTGAGCCGAAGGCAGCTGCTTAACCAACTGAGCCACCCAGGCGTCCCTGCCAAAAGAATTTTATCATGGTTTAGCAGGATAGTGGATGAAGAAAAGTGTTTCATAGAAGAATCCCAACTAATGCAGAAGAAATGAAAGAATTTGAAGACCACCATTTGCAATCCTAGTGAGATAACTCCCGTGGACATTAGTTACTGTCCAAACCATTTGATAAAAACTGATGGAGAATTTTTATTTTATTTTATTTTTTACAAGTTTTGTGGGGTTTTGTTTTCATTTTTGTTTTTTGTAATCTCTACACGCGACATGGGGCTCAAGTTCATGACCCTGAGATCAAGAGTCTCATGCTCTTCTGACTGAGCCATTCTGACTGAGCAGGCAGGCACCCCTTGATCGTGAGCTTTATAATTAATAGGGTGATGACATGGAAACTCACTAATTAACCTTCTTTTTTCTTTCTTTCCTTTTAAAAATTTTTATGTATTTTTTTAAGTAAATTCTACTCCCATCCTTGAACTCACAAACCTGAGATCAAGAGCTGCATGCTCTACCAACTGAGCCAGCCAGGTGCCTCAACTGATTAATCTTTTTTTTTTTTTTTAAGATTTTATTTATTTGATCAAGAGAGACAGCACAAGCAGGGGAGTGGCAGGCAGGGGGAGAGGGAGAAGCAGGCTCCCTGCTAATGTGGGAGACTGATGTGGGGCTTGATCCTAGGAATGTGGGATCATGACCTGAGCCAAAGGCAGCCGCTTAACCGACTGAGCCACCAAGGTGCCCCAATAGATTAATCTTTTTTTTTTTTTAAGAGGTTATTTATTTATTGGACAGAGAGAGAAATCACAAGTAGGCAGAGATAGAGGGGGAAGCAGGCTCCCCGCTGAGCAGAGAGCCCGATGTGGGGCTCGATCCTAGGACCCTGAGATCATGACCTGAGCCAAAGGCAGAGGCTCAACCCACTGAGCCACCCAGGTGCCCCTAGATTAATCTTAACATGAGAAGTGGAACCAGGCATATGTGTTTTTAGCACCACCTACAAAATATTCTTGCCAAACAATTTAAAAAGTACAAGGAAAGGTATCCTATATTAAAAGAAGAGTTAAGACCAGAGGGTCTTAAGACCTAGTTTGCCTGGGATAGTCCTTGTTTACATCTGTTGTTTGGAGGTAATTGTTATTAAAAAGGACCCTTTTCACTCTGAAAAGTATCCCGTTTAGGTGATAAATTACCTGGTCATCTACTTAAGACAGATCAACCAAATCTAATGATAAATTTAAACAAATTGTGAAAAACATTTGAGATAATTGGTAAAATTTGCATGCTGACTAGACATTTGATATAAAGAAATCAGTGCTAAGTTTTTTAGATATGAGAGTGGTCTTAAAAAAGTTCTTAACTCTTAGATATGTATGCTGAAGTAAGTGGATGAAATGATACAGGATTTGCTTTAAAATAATTCTATGGGAGGGGCTGTATACCCCAACTGGTTAATCTTGTTTGATAAATGTTGAAACTGGGTGGTCAATACAAGGGGGAATTATACTGTTCTCTCTTCTTTTGCATATGTTTTTCAAAGTTTTTACTATGGAAAATTTCAAGATAAGGAAATAATATATTGAATAAAACACTGACAACTTTGATTTTAATAATGAAAGCTCATTTGCATCATTTACAGGTTGTAAACCAAGGTTGTGAGGCTGCCAGATCAGAGATCACTGAAAAATTAAATGAACATAAAGCAGTTAATGAGAACCAGCGTAACATTTTTTTTGATCAGATAACTACTGATGAAGAAAATTTAATGGCACAAAGTTTAGAACTTAATGAAACCATAAAAATTGGTTTGACTAAGCTTAATTGCTTTCTACAACAGGATCTGAAGCTGGATATCCCAACAGGTACTTTAAAGGGAAAGAGAACTAACATTTTTGAAGTTGAAGTCAACCTTGTACTGTGCCAGATGTTCAGAAAAACCAGATCCTGCCATTGCCTGATAGGAATTTGCCATCTCACTGTAGTCAGCTCAAATGGAAGAAATGGAACCCTAAAATATTTTTAATCAAGATTAGATGTCATGATATAGGTGACATGTACTTGTCATAAAACTTGGGCATTAGAATCAATAAGATTTTACAAATATTTAGGGCACTGGTTTTGTTTAGAGAAGATTTTTATTTATTTTTATTTTTAAGATTTTATTTTAGAGTGTGTGTGCAAGCAGGGTGGGAACAGAGCGGGAGGAAGAGGGACAAGCCAACTTCAGGCTGAGCAGAGCCCAAGGGGGGCTTGAGATCACGACCTGAGCCAAAATCAAGAATCAGAAGCTTTACCAACTGAGCCACCCAGGCAGGCACCCCTTTATTTTATTTATTTACTTATTTTTAAGATTTTATTTGACAGAGCATGCACAAAAGCAGGGGGAGCACCATGCAGAGAGAGAGGGAAAAGCAGGCTCCCTGCCAAAGAAGGAGCCCCACCAGGGTCCTGGGATCATGACCTGAGCCAAAGGCAGATGCTTAATGGACAAAGCCACCCGGGTGCCCCTTTTATTTTTATTTTTTTAAAAGAGAGAGAGCACGTAGGGTGGGGTTGGGGGGGGGGGCAGAGGGAGAGAAACTTTTTATTCCAGAGAAGATTTTGTTTTAAAGATTTTATTTATTTATTTATTTGAGAGAGCTTGCTGGAGCGGGTGCCAGGGGCAGGAGCGGGGAGGGAGAAGGAAGCTCCCTGCCAAGCAAGGAGCCCGACCAGGGTAACCAGGATCATAACCTAAGCTGAAGGCAGACACTTAACCAACTGAGTCACCCAGGTGCCCCAAAGAGAAGATATTTTAAAAGCAAATAAAAAAACCAGCAACCATCTATCTAGCACAGTTTGTAAAAAGGCATTTTAATACCAGAAATAGTAGAGGAATGTAATTACATAAATCTAGTTTAATGGAAAAAGCTTATCATATTGTGCATTCTCTTACGTGTACCTCTCATTATATCAGAGATGGCAAAGATTATTTTAGGCTATGGTGATTTAGAAAAGCCTTCATGGAAGAAGGTGTGCAAACTATTTAACAGGATGAGTAATTGAATGATTATTTGGATTGCACTTAGGATTGCAGAACCCGTAAATTTACTAAAAATCACTGAATAGATTTTATGGTATGTAAATTATACTTCAAAGCTTTTTTTGAAAAAAATATAAAAAGCAATTATAAAAGGAGGCGATGCTAATGAATGTTAGTTTATTTTCTCCTCAAGAGTCCTGTAATATTTGTTTCCACTTTTCTTTTCTTTTCTTTTTTTTAAAGATTTTATTTATTTATTTGACAGAGAGAGACACAGTGAGAGAGGGAATATAAGCACAGAGTGGGAGAGGGAGAAGCGGGCTTCCCGCCGAGCAGGGAGCCCGATATGGGGCTCGATCCTGGGATGCTGGGATCATGACCTGAGCCGAAGGCAGAGGCTTAACGCAGGCCCGACCAGGGTCCTGGGATCATGACCTGAGCCAAAGGCAGATGCTTAATGGACAAAGCCACCCAGGCGCCCCTGTTTCCACTTTTCAATGAAATTAGGAATATAAGTGCTAAGCAAAAAGGCAAATAAGTGCTTGTGGAAAATATGAGAGCATGAGTTCATTATAAAGAAATATAATTGCGGGACACCTGGGTGATTCAGTAGGTTGAATATCTGACTTCAGTTCAGGTCATGATCTCAGAGTCCTGGGAATGAGCCCCGTGTCAGGCTTTGTGCTCAGTGGGGAGTCTGCTTGTCGCTCTGTCCCTCCCCTTCCTCGTTCTCTCTCCCTCTCTCTCTCAAATAAATAAAATCTTTAAAAAAATATGTAATTCGTTAATATTTAGCTACCACCAAATTTACAGTGAAATGATCATCCTATCAAAGATCTTGTTGGGAAAACTGTGCTTATTCCAGGAATCCTACCATTTCTCAGAACACTTTGATTCCATTTAGAGCCTACAACACATCTTTTGTACATACTCAGAGATGGATGATTTCATGTTTGGGGGTAGATTGAATCCTGAAAATAATTGAGTCCATTTAAGATCATTTGTCAAGTTAGGAAATAGTAGTTGTAAAGCGATCTATGCCTGACGAGTAACAGGCTAATTCCCATGTGTGGCAATGGTTATGTCTTTGGAAGATAGAGACTCATGGGGAAGTATATAGTCTAACTTAAAAAAAAAATCTTACTCCTATCCCACACTTCAGTCTTTTCCCATTTATATAATGTCCACTAAAGGTACAACACCACAGAGGAAAAATTACTTCTACCCATCAACACTGGTGAGAACTGAACCACGTGAACAGCTCCTTGATCAGCTGAAAAGGAAGCAGCCTGAACTGTTAATGATGCTAAACTGTTCAGAAAACAACAAGGAAGAGCTCAGTCAGGTAAAATCTAAAGCTTCATAATTTTAGTTAGAACTCTCACATAAACTCCTTATGTCATTAGCTTTGTATGAAGAATTTTATTCTTTGCCCTTAAATCCTACTCTGTTGCATTAATGGTAGTTGTCTGACCCTTAAGCCTAAGCCTGCTGCTTTTATTTTTTTTATTTTTTATTTTTTTTAAAGATTATTTATTTATTTATGTATTTATTTGACAGACAGAGATCACAAGTAGGCAGAGAGGCAGGCAGAGAGAAGGCGGGGAGCAGGCTCCCCGCTGAGCAGAGAGCCTGATGCAGGGCTCAATCCCAGGACCCTGGGATCATGATCTGAGCCGAAGGCAGAGGCTTAACCCTCTGAGCCACATAGGCGCCCCAGCCTGCTGCTTTTAATCTGGCCATTTTTTATTATCAAAGTAATAATAACAATAACTAATATTTATGTTGTGCTTATTATGTACCAGAGCCTGTGCTAAACCCTTTACATACGTATTTACTCAGTTAACACTCTCAGTGGCCCTATGAAGTGGATGCTAGTACTGTCCCCATTTTAGAGGTGAGGAAACAGAATTACTTGGTTCCAAGTCACAGGATGGAGCTGGAATCAGAACCTAGAAGATCTCCACAGTCTGCTCTTAACTGTAGTAATTATAGACAAGTTGGGAAATAGAAAATAAAAAATAAACTGTAACCCCATTATTCTGAGATTACTACTTTTAACATTTTATTACAGGTACGTCTCTATGAGAAAATGTATTTGGGATTCTTTTTCTTTCTTTTTTTTTTTTTTTAATTTTCAGAGTTTTTTTCTTTAAGTAACCACTACACCCAACGTGGGGCTCGAACTTATGACTCTGAGATCAAGAGTCCCATACTCTTACCACTGAGCCAACCAGGCATCATTATTATTTTATAGACTTCCTACTTACTTGGTTGAGGTTTAACTTTTACACAATGGACATAGTGTTATTTTCAAAGAAGAGAGCTGCACTTCCTTTTGTGAAGATTTTTAAGTCCTTGGACTTAATCACTCGTCTACGTTTTCATTCTAGGCCGTGGATGAAGAAAAGTCAGTTCTAGGGCACTCTGTTGAAGAGCCTCCGAGTCAGGAACCATGTGTAGATGCTGGTGTGGATTGTTCGTCAAGTGGTGGGATTCCGTTCTTCCAGGTACGTGGTTCTGTCCTGTCACGTCCCCCTTCCACATTTGACGGATGTCTGCCGTCGGCTGCTGAATGGGAAGGCATCACTCTCGGTGGGTGGAACAGCAAAGTATTTTGTCATTCCTTTGGGATGGCTTTTGAACTTGTCTGATTTATATTATTTACATGAATATTATAATTGATGAGGGGCTTTCTGTAGGAAAATTAAAGGCAAAGTTTAACTTAATCTCCATCCTCAGATAGCACTCCTTAGCTATTACAGTTAGTCCCTTCCACTTCCCATGTGCGCACCGTGGATTCTGAGAGCAGTCGTTTCTCTCTTCCCTCCACTTTTGACACGGAAGTCCTGGAGTCTGTGTCTGCCCATACTCAGACTTTGAAAGCTAAGAGATTTAAAAGACAGAGACTGAAGGCCTCTCAGTTTATATTAGTTTCTCCTACCTGAGGCTTTTCTCTTGTTAAGGATTCTCTCCTGTTTCCTGAGCCTCCTCACCTGCCTTGATCTTGTGCACCTTTTCTAACTCCTTTTCAACACTCTTAGGAGCACGGCACTTTAAACTGCCCGGCATCTTTCCCTTTATTTTGAAGACATGAGCCTAGACACAGTCTATGATGAAAGGATCTTCTCACATACGACACTGGTGTCTACATTTTACAGTCTGAAGTGCTGCTTGTGATAAGTTTATGTTCTTGTACCTCGTAGACTTGCAGGTCTTCCCACTAAGGCCTAAAGACCCTCCATCTGCGATTTAAGCTGTTAAAACTTCTACCTTAATTTCTGTTAAACTGCTCTCTCTTTCCCTCAAGGTAATTTTATCCCCAAATCCTTCCTACCTTTTGCTTTATTCTTTACTATGAGAGAACTCTAAATATATTTCTTTTCATTTTTTCAACCCTCTCTGCTATCTTTAAAGTTAAGGAAAGAAGAAAAATTAGGAAAAGAGAACCCTTGTGACTACTTAATCCCCTGGCTGGAAATCCTTTCCCTTACTATCATTTAGGACATTTTGAAGGCTAGGCTTAGTGGTTCAGCTGTGGCAGGGAAGGCCCCAAAGTACCAGAAAAGATTTGGGATTGGATTTTAAACCTTCAGCTGAAGTCTGAAATTATTTTCTCCCTACAGCAGTTTCATGTGGGGAAATTTTCTAGGTTTGAAATTCTGAAGTTGGTTTATGATTTTTCTCAGCATGGATTATTATTATTATTATTTTTTTTTTGCAATGAATGTCATTAGTCTCCTAAAGTTCTCTATGGGCAAATATGAGAATTCCAATGAAATATAATTCCTAAATGAGAAATATGAAATCAGTTTAAGAGAAAAGGTAAAACACAGTTTAAAAAAAATGTCTCGAGGTAGCCATATATCAGATTCTCTGCTTAAAATAGAATTGCCTTTTTCACAAGATACTAAATCTTTGTTTTCCTAGAGCAGGCTTTCTCAATAGCAGCACTATTGACATTTTGAGCTGGGTGATCCTTTGTTATGGTGGACTGTCTCTTTATTATATGAGGTTTGGCAGCATCCCTGACTCCTACGCACTAGAAGCCAATAGCGCCTCCTAGTTTTAACAACGAAAAATGTCTCCAGATATTACCAGATTTACTAGATCGCTTCTGGGAGGAGGGGGGTAAATTGCTCCCTGTTGAGAACCATTGCCCTACAGTAAAGTCTATAATTACGCCTTGGAAAATCATGCAGAAAATTAATAATTCTTTCACCTCACTCCTTCTGTTGATGGTAAGATGAAGAAGACATTCATTTCTACCTACTGAACAAATTGTTGGCTTTGATTTGTGCTGAGCCTTTTCCACACTTAATTTCTTGCTTATAACCCAGAGGACTTTGAAAATAGAGTGTAGCTAGTATGTAGCAAATGTTACTTTATATTGACTTAATTTCTCCCCTTATGTCCACAGCATAAAAAATCACATGGAAAAGACAAAGAAAACAGAGGCATTAATTCAGTGGAGAGGTCTAAAGTAGAAGAAACTACAGAGCATTCTGTTACACGGAGCAGACTACCTCTACGAAACCAGATAAATCTTTAGTTACCTTGAGGATCGGTGATCCTATTTTTAAGAAAAATGAAAAAACCTATAACTCCAGAACTTGAGCCTTATGTACAGATGAAAAACAAATGGACAATATCAAGGCAATACTGTAAATTAGTTGGATTTACTATGTCTACTCATTTTTCTGTCATGCCTGTAGTTCACTGTGTATTAAGTTGGGTTTTATTTGGGACTTGCATTGAGTAAATATGTATTTTTAGCTTTTGATATAAAATAGCCCTTTCCTAAAAAAGGAAAAATATTTTTCTTGTATATCACTAGGCAACACATATATATAAGTTGTACTGTTCTTCTAGGCTTTGACTTATGTAGGTAAATATTGCCAACTCAGTCTTGGGAAGGACCATCTTTGTACTTTTCTTGCTATGATTGAATTATGTGTATCTGCTTGCCTCCTTCCCTAGACTTTTCCATTCTGCATTCTCAGCTCTCTTTCCTTTTTCATTTGTGACCAAACCATTTGTAGAGCTACAAAATGGTATCCATTCTTATTATGAGATAGTGTGAATTTTATTTAGAAGTCTTTAACACTTTCTGTGGTTCTAAAATTACTGTCAACAATAAACTCGAGAAATAGTCCTTCCTTCAATATTTTTAGTTTGTTTCTCCCAGATGTAAAAGTATTCCTTTATGAGGCCCAACCCATTAACCCCACAGAGTTTGTAAAAAGCCAGCTTCTCTAGAATATAGATTACTTTTATGGGAGAACTACCAAGAACTCTGATTAATGGCTGTGTGGCCTATATGTTATGCAGAAGGTCCCAGTGATTTAAGGGCTTTTTGAAACTATTAATTATGACTATAATTTATATCCTTTTGCTTATCTGATGAAACTTTGTACTTTGTATATAATAAAATATGTATATGTATATTTTTCTTTAGTGAAATCTTAACGCTTGGAAGGTTCCTGACAATTTTGATCTAGCAGCCAAATTTCTGGAAGTTGAGATTTTTCAGCATGAAGAGCAAGCACACTTAGAAGGAATAGAGGCAAAGAAAAAATTTTATGCCTTCGTCAAGTTAAGTATATAAATTCAGAGACATTTGACTTTGACTGTGATAGCTAAGTAAAGCCAAGCCCAATTGGAGAATTAGAAAATGTGCTACTTTAAGGAACTAAATTTACCTTGCAGAAGTATTAATCACCTTAATAAAAATAATGATACAATTTCTCTGCAAAATCAGATGTCAACATAAGCTATGGATAATATCTAACAAAATAAACTGCCTTCAGTAAATCCATTAATAAATTTAGTTTCTACATTGACTTGTTTGCTCTATTATTTTTTATTTGGCAATGGGTGTCTTTACAGAGTTTACCAAGTTGTTCCAAAATTCCTAAAATACACTTTAACACAGATACCACCTAAGACAAAGCACCTTGGTAAACATCCCAGGCTCCTTCAGTTGTACTCTAAGGGACTACACCTTAGTATAAGATTAGTGAGAAAGAGATTGGTCCTCACAGGGCCTGATGTCCAGCTTTAAGTCATCTGTTTCCTGACGTCTTAAAGTTATCTAGGAATGTTAATGCAACTGACAAGCAAAAATAAATCACTGGAGAATTTTTTTATTTTAAGGAAGTTCCATACCCAGTGTGGGTCTCAAAACTCACAACCCCGAGATGAAAAGTCGCAAGATCCACTGACTGAGCCAGCCAGGCACCCCAAATCACTGGAGAATTTTAACATCCCACACCTTAAATTAGTTCTACAATTTTTTGTATACAATATCAAGCACTCAAAAAATAACCATCAGCAAAAACAGAGTAGGTAGGTTGCTTCAAGGACTCATTCTTCCTGAGGCGAAACATTCAGAAACAACTTTGTCAGAGCTAGGTTTATAGCAACCTAGTGCTCGGTCAAGAGAAGGCAAGCTAAAAACTAGGAAATCTTTTTGGTGTTTCACTTGCCCTTGCTCCATTCCCCTTCTCACCTCCGCGGTGGTCTTGAAGACAGCAACCCACATTCTCAGAGCAGGGCGACCCTGTTCACTCGTCCTGAGGGCACAGAGGATCTTTTCATCTCAAAAAATTACTCTGTCTGGGCAATCTGAAGGCCTGAAGCAAGGCACTTGCCTTTGTTTTCATCTAATTCACAACTCAAGGTGGAAAAGTGGCAAGCATTTCTCAAAACTATGATAAGGCAAATGAACAACAGGCTGCTACCTGCAGCAAAAGATGATAGTTGAGGTAAGATAAAGGAGTGCCTAAAACCTGAGAGGGAAAAGACAGGAGAGAATTTCTTAAGGAAATTAGGCCATTCAAAGACAATGTATATTGGGGAATTGAGAAAGCCACTCGTGTCCAGGCCAGTTTATACACTTAAAGAAGACCTTAAGCTTTCACTACAGCTGACTGATCCATAGGTTCAGCACAAGCAGAAAGTGAAAGCTAAGGCAGATTTTAAATGGCCTAGCTAAGCCCTGAAGTTGTGCTCCAACAGTCTGCAAAGACGGGATTTTTTTCTTTTCTATTTTTTAATTTTTATTTTATTATTTGGTTATTGGCATTCCAGGAAATCTGTCAGCAGTAATACTAGCTGAATGCAAGCAAAAAGAGACTGCAGAGACTACCTAAGTCAAAGAATTGAGAGTCGAAAACTGTTTAGAAAAGTAGCAAGCCGTTGGAGCCACAGCAAGGCTGATGCTGGGCTTGATCCCCACAACCCCGAGATCATGACCTGAGCTGAAACCAAGAGTTGAACGCTGAGCCACCCAGGTGGCCCAATACTAAAAATTTCTAACAAAAAACTAAGAAGTATGCAAAGAAACAAAGTATGGCCCACTTAAAAAAAATTAACACAAACCACCCCTTTTGAAGTAAACATTGGACTTTAAATGAACTGTCTCAAATATCCTCATAGAGCTAAAGGAATTCAGGAGGACAATGTCTCAACAAATAGAGACTTGGTAAACTAAAAAAGAGCCATATCAGTTTGATATTTTTCAGCCATTTTGAACTGAAAAATATCAAACTGAATTGACAACACACACAACACGAGGCTTCCAATAGCAGATGTGAACGGGCAGTAGAAAGAATCAGTGAACTTGAAGCTGTTACTGAATTGTCTAATCCAAAGTGCAGAAAGAAAAAAGAATGAAGGAAAATGAACAGAGCTTAAGAGACCTGTGGAGCACAATGAATCATACCAACATTCTCAAAATGGGAGTACCAGAAGAGAGAAATGGGCAGAAAGCATACTTGAAGAAATAATAGCTGAGGGACTCCTGGGTGGCTCAGTCAATTAAGCAGCTGCCTTTGCTCGGCTCGGGTCATGATCCCAGTGTCCTGGGATCAAGTCCCTCATCGGGCTCCTTGTCCCGCAGGGAGTCTGCTTCTCCCTCAGCGTCTGCCTGCCACTCTGCCTACCTGTGCTCTCTCTGTCTCTGACAAATAAATAAAATCTTAAAAAAAAAAAAAAAAGCTGAAAACTTACCAAATTCATTACAACAGTTGAATCTTTACATCCAAAAACTCAATAAATCCAAACAGGAGAAACTCAAAGAGACCCACAACAAGACATTATATATTCAAACTGTCAAAAGCTGAAGACAGAATCATGAAAGCACAAGAGTGTAGTCTTCAAGGAAATGCAAAGCAAAACCACACTGAGGTACCAGTTCATATCCACAAGGAGAGCTAGAGTAAAAACAGAAAAGAACATGTATTGGTGATATGTCACACTCACTCTCTCAAATAAAATCTAAAAAAAAAAAAAAAAAAAACCCTCTAAAAAAAAATCCACTCAAAAAATGTGGATGCAAATGTCCACAGAAGCACTATCACAATAGCCAAATGGTGCCCCCAAAATATAGCTCTAAGTGAAAGAAGTCAGATGCAGAAGTTCATATGTTGTATATTGTATGATTCCTTTTATACAAAGTATCCAAAAGAGCTAAGTTCATAGAAACAGATTTGTGATTGCCACCATTGGTTGAGAAGGGAAAGAGGAGTGACTACTTATTAAGTACTGAGTTTTCTTTTAGGATGTTGGAAATATATTGGAACTAGATAGATGTGATAATCATATAATATTGTGAATATAGGACTCAGTCAGTGAAGTGTTTGCCTTCCATGATCCCAGCATCCTGAGATCGAGCCCCACATCAGGCTCCCGACTCTGTGGGGAGTCTGCTTCTCCCTCTCCCTCTTCCTCCTGTTCCTGCTCTCTCTCTCTCAAATAAATAAAGTCTTAAAATAAAAAGAGAATTTGCAAGGCAAAAAATAATATTGTGAATATAGTAAATGCTAATTAATTATGTACTTTAATTCCCTAGGGGCACCTGGGTGGCTCAGTTGTTAAGCGTCTGCCTTCAGCTTAGGTCATGATCCTTCTCTCGCTGTGTCTCTCTCTGTTAAATAAAGTCTTTAAAAAAATAAATGAAGTAATTACCTAAAACTTTTTTAATTGAGGTACTGGCATGTAACAGTTTCAGGTATACAATATAATTATTCGTTGAGAAATGACCACAGTAAGACTTTTTTTTTTTAAGATTTTATTTATTTATTTGACAGATAGAGATCACAAGTAGGCAGGGAGGCAGGCAGAAAGAGAGAGAAGGAAGCAGGCTCCCTGCTGAGCAGAGAGCCGGATGTGGGGCTCAATCCCAGGACTCTGGGATCATGACCTGAGCTGAAGGAGAGGCTTTAACCCACTGAGCCACCCAGGCGCCCTGACCACAGTAAGTCTTAAAATGATTCATTTTTTGTTATGTGATTTTGACCTAAATATCCATTCAAAATATTTCTATTGACTAAAGAAGATGTAACTGAATCATAGTGGCATTAATTGTTGGTAGACTTAATTAGCAGATAGAAAAAAAGTTCTTTTTTTTTTAATTTTTTTAAAGATTTTATTTATTTATTTGACACAGAGAGATCACAAGTAGGCAGAGAGGCAGGCAGAGAGAGAGGGGGAAGCAGGCTCCCCGCCAAGCAGAGAGCCGATGCGGGGCTCGATTCCAGGACCCTGAGATCATGACCTGAGCTGAAGGCAGAGAATTTAACCCACTGAGACACCCAGGCACCCCGAAAAAAAGTTCTTAAACAAATGCTACAATTTAAAAATATGAAGGGGGCACATGGGTGGCTCAGCAGGTTAAGCATCTGCCTTTGGCTCGAGTCATGATTCCAGAGTCCTGGGATTGAGCTCCACAATGGTTCCCCTCTGCTGTTCCCCCTGCTTTTCTCTCTCTTTCTCTCTCTCTCTGCTAGATGAATAAATAAAAATATTTTTAAAATATATCAAAAAATAAAAATGTGTAGGCATGCCTAGGTGGTTCAGTCAGTTAAACATCCAACTTGATTTCAGCTCAGTCATGATCTCAGGGTCATGAGACTGAGCCCCGTGTTGGGCTCTGTGCCAAACACAGAACCTGCTTAAGATTTTCTCTCTCCCTCTCCCTCGGCCCCTACCCCACTCCCAGTCACATGCTCTGTGTCTCTCTCAAAAAAATAAAAAAGTAAAAATAAAAATGTGTACCTCGTGTGCTCATAAAGTACAGCTATGTAATACTCCTTTGAAAAATAACTTCGTATACAAAGAGATAGACCTGGACCAAAAGAAGAAAGATAATGGAAACAAATCACAAAAATTTCAGTGAATGGAGCTGCAAAACAAGATCTTTCAAAATCAGCCATTTAAAGAATTTAAAGACATGAAATATTTTGGATGATAACTGGAAATTATAAAAAAAAAATCAGATGGAAATTCTAGAACTGAAAAATACAACAAAAACAGAATAGGCTTAGTTTGCTGAACAGTTAGAGTTAAAGGGAGTTTTAACAAAGGGATGACAGGTTAAAAGAAAATAGTTACCTGCAGCATAACAAGACAAACAGACAAGAAACAAAAAAATGGTATGGTGAAAAGGTCTAACAGACACATAATTAGAGCCTCCAAAGAAAGGAGAGAGAATGACTGAACCTCCGTAAATCTCAAGCAGGATGAACATCAGGTCACACCAAGGTACACCATAGTTAAAGTGCTAAAAGCCAACAATAAAGAAAAAGATATTATAAGTAACTAGAGAAAAAAAAAGATACGATTTTCATAGGAAAAATAATTGGGCCTACCACTGACCTCGCAACAGAAAGAAAGGAAACAAACAGTGGAATGACAGCTTCAAAGTAATGAAGAAGGTAAAGTCAGCAAGAAGACAAGGAGGGAGGGAGACACGGAGAAAATTGGTCAAGATGAAATTTTTCAGAATCCTGGTAATTAGCCAAAGACTTGCAGTAATCCAAGGAGCATTTATTTATATTTTTTAAAGGTTGTATTTTGGTTAAAATGATGAGTTTTGTAACATTTTAACTTGACCTGTTCTCATCACTCTCCCCAGCTCCTCATTAGCCTTGAAAACCAACAGTCCCCCAATCACAGCAAAAACCAGTAACCAATAGCAGGCACTGCCTGGGGTGGATTAGGTTTGGAGCCCCCTGAAAACACCATTCTCAGTAAGTGTCATTATTTGACCCATCTGGCAGGTCTCTGGAAATCCTGCATTCAAGGGCCTGTCTTTATTTGACCTGACTCTGACCTTGCTCAGTGTGAATAGCCTTTCTCCTGAGGGCATTCGTTGAAAACAAGCCACAGCCATGGTTTGCATTGCACATACCTGGGTTAGTGATCTTCCATCTTAAGAAAGTTGAAAAAAGGGGGCACCTAGGTGGCTCAGTGGGTTAAGCTTCTGCCTTCAGCTCAGGTCATGATCCCAGGGTCCTCGGATCAAGCCCCCATTGGGCTCTCTGCTTGGTGGGAGCCTGCTTCCCCATCTCTCTGCCTGCCTCTCTGCTTGCCTCTCTGCCTGCCTCTCTGCCTACTTGTGATCTCCGTCTGTCAAATAAATAAATAAAGTCTTAAAAAAAAAAAAAGAAGACTGATTTTGTCACCACCAAACTGACACTAAAGAAAATATTAAAGAAAATAGAAATTTTAAGCAAAAAGAAAATTATACCAAATGGCATCTCAGAGATGTAGGAAAGAATAAAGAGCAATGGAAAATATAAATCAGAGGGGCGCCTGGGTGGCTCAGTGGGTTAAGCCTCTGCCTTCGGTTCAGGTCATGATCCCAGGGTACTGGGATCAAGTTCCGCATCGGGCTCTCTGCTCAGCAGGGAGCCTGCTTCCCTTCGTTTCTCTCTCTCTCTCTCTGCCTGCCTCTCTGCCTACTTGTGATCTCTGTCAAATAAATAAATAAAATCTTAAAAAATATATATATATAAATCAGAAAGGGTAAATAATCACTGTGAAACAATAACAGTGTTTTGTAGGACCTAAAAATAAAATTCTCAAGAATAGTGTATGAGATGGAAGAAAGGTAAGAGGCATTAGGGATTCTTTTTTTTTTTTTTAATATTTTATTTATTTATTTATTTGACAGAGATCACAAGTAGGCAGAGAGGCAGGCAGAGAGAGAGGAGGAAGCAGGCTCCCCGCTGAGCAGAGAGCCTGATGTGGGGCTCGATCCCAGGACCCTGGGATCATGACCTGAGCCGAAAGCAGAGGCTTTAACCCACTGAGCCACCCAGGTGCCCCTCTTTTTTATTTTTTTAAAGACTTTATTTATTTATATGAGAAAGAGAGCATGAGCAGGGCGAGGGGCAGAGGGAGAAGCGGACTCCCAGATGAGCACAAAGCCAGGCTGGGGACTCGATCCCAGGACCCCAAGCTCCTGACCTGAGCTGAAGTCAGATGCTTAACGGACTGAGCCACCCGGACGCCCTGTGTTAAGGGGTTCCAAGATCCTTTGATTGTCTGGGAGGTAGTAAAGGTAGTAAAGCTGCACCCTCGGTTTGGTCTCTATCATTAGACCATTATTTTCTTAAAGCACTTGAAAGATGTCACTCGCTGTCTTCTAGTTTGCAGTTTCTAGCAAGAAGGCTGGTATGTAATTCCCATCTTTGCTCTTCTGCATTTAATGTCTTCTTTCTCTGGCTGCCTTCAAAATTTTCTTTATGACTCTGGTTTTCAGTTGTAATATGATGGGGGGGCAAGGCGCTAGGTTGCTGGAGGGCTTTTCTCAGCATTTCTGCTCCGTCCTGTGTGTTCAGCCTTCCCTGTGTTCCTGAGCCCTCGAAGGATCTTCCTACCATGGAAGGATGCTATTCCTGGTGTGTGGAAGTTGAGGAAGGTTTTCTGCTGTGCAGGTCCAGCCCTACTCCTAAGTGGGCCCTATGCCCCAAGTTTTGGAGGAGTTGGGTCTTCCCAGTGATCCTGAGGGCAGCCAAATAGCCCATATCTTTGGCACGTTCTTTGCAGGGAAGACTGTCCTGCCTTTCTCCTAGGAGTAGAAGTTTTGTTTGTTTGTTTTTACCTTTATCTCAATCACTGTGGTCTTGTGGTCTTCTGTGGTCTTCACACAGAAGGGTGCTGCCCTCCTTAGGGCTTTTGACTCTAAGAAAGTAGGGTCTGGGCAGAGCTCCATGCCTTTCTTGTAGTGATGGCTGCTCCCTTTCCAAGCCTGCATCTCTGCCTCTGGTCTCTCTGGAGCACCTGGTGAATTCTGAGAAGAGCCTGCTAGTGGGTGTAAATTCCCATTGTGTCTGCCCTTCCCAGGGATTCTACACTTCTTGTTACCTCACAGTCAGCCTTTGGCAGTTCGTTAAAAATTCACCTGAATTCTTCTTACAGGTTTACATGGTATATGGTTTCTCCTCCTGCCAGGCTCTGCCACAGGTCAGCTACAGCTCTTCCCTGTCTCTCCTTGGGAAGGCCTGTCTCTCCTGAGAGTACTTGGCTGATCTGAAACCTTAGCTCTTGGATGTGTTCAAGAGAAGTTATGTGGTTTATCTCCTTTTTTCTTGTAGAGCTATCTCCCAGGTGGGAGCAGACTCAGTGTAATCTCGCATTAACATTGTCTAACTTGTTGGACAAATAGTGGAAGTGAGTTCAAGAGTGATTTCCTTTTCAAATGTGTGCCTATTTTGTTACTATTCTACTCGTCTTAAACAAAATTAATATATGTTTACTTACCATTTCTTCTGCCCTTTGCCAGTCAAGAGTCTTTCCCAGTCTATCTGGTCACCCTTTATGCCTTCAAGATACTTCCCCAATGTGTACTTGAAGAGACCTAGGAAAATAAAAATTTAATCTGATATCTTTTTAGGTTTACTCCAACCTCTTTATTCGAAAGCTTTTGTTTTGAAGGAAGCTGAAAATCTTGTTGCTTTACCTGGGCTCGGCATAGTATCTGATGAAGTAAATGGCTTTGGTTGAGCAGGAGCAATGGTAGCAGATCTCACTTGGGACATTTTCCCCTAAAGAGGAAGAAAAAGAAGAGAAACTGGCAAAGACCACTTCATAGATACATTCTGTTAAAAATGTTATTTTAGGGGCGCCTGAGTGGCTCAGTAGGTTGAGAGTCTACCTTCAGCTCAGGTCATGATCTTGTAGTCCTGGGATCTAGTCTGGCATACAGCTCCCTCCTCAGCGAGGAGTCTGCTTCTCTCTCTTCCTCTCACTTGCCCCTCCCCACTGCTCATTCTCTCTTTCAAATAAATAAATAAAATCTTAAAAAAAAAAAAAGGAATTGCGGAATCATTATATTATATGCCTAAAACTCATATAACACTGTGTGTTAACTATACTGGAATTAAAATTAAAAAGTTGATAAAATTTAAAAAAAGGAAATAGGGGCACCTGGGTGGCTCAGTCATTAGGCGTCTGTTTTCGGCTCAGGTCATGGTCCAGGGTTCAAGCCCTATGTCTGGCTCCACTGAGCCAGCTTCTCCCTCTCCCCTACCTGGTGTTCCCCCTACTTGTGCTCTCTCTCTGTATCAAGTAAATAAAAAGAAAAAAAGAAGAGGGAGAGAAAACTTTTTTTTAACCGTTAGATATTCTTTCCTGCTTTGTCGAAGATTAATTGACCATATAGTTGTGCATTTATTTCTGGGTTTTCCATTTTTTTTTTAAGATTTTATTTATTTGTTTGACAGAGATCACAAGTAGGCAGAGAAGCAGGAAAGAGAGGGAGAAGCAGGCTCCCCGCGGAGCAGAGAGCTGGATGCCAGATGTGGGGCTTGATCTCAGGACCCTGAGATCATGACCTGGACCAAAGGCAGAGGCTTAGCCCTCTGAGCCACCCAGGCGCCCCTGGGTTTTCTATTCTGTTCTATTGATCTATGTGTCTGTTTTTGTGTCAGAACCATACTGTTTCCATTACTATAGCTTGGTAGTATATCTAGAAATCTGGGATTGTGATTATCTCCAGTTTTGTTCTTCTTTTTCAAGATTGCTTAGGCTATTGGGGTCTTTTGTGGTTCCGTACAAATTTTAGCATTGTTTGTTCTAGTTCTGTGAAAAATGCTGGTGGTATTTGATAGGGATTGCATTAAATCTATAGATTGCTTTGAGTAGTAGATATTTTAACAATATTTGGTCTTCTAGTCCATGAGCATGGAATGTCTTTCCATTTCTTTGTGTCATCTTCAATTTCCTTACTCAGTGTTTTATAGTTTTCAGAATATAGGTCTTTCACCTTTTTGGTTAGGTTTATTCCTAGGTATCTTATTATTTTGTGTGCAATTATAAATGGGATTATTTTCTTTTTAAAGATTTTTTTTATTTTTAAAAAAAGGTTTATTTATTTTAGAGAGAGAGAGAACATGCAGAAGTTGGGGGACAGACAGAGGGGGAGGGAGAGGGACAAGCAGACTCTGAGCAGAGTGTGGAGCCTGACTTGGGGCTCAATCCCATGATTCTGAGATCACAACTTGAGCCCAAATCAAGAGTTGGACACCTAAGCACCTGAGCCACTTAGGAACCTTTTAAGATTTATTTATAAGCAATCTCCACACCCAACATGGGGCTCAAACCCACAAGTCCGAAATCAAGAGTTGCATGCTCCATCAACTGAACCAGCCAACATCTCCCTGACCCCCAGACTGTTTTCTTAATTTCTCTTTCTGCTGTTTCATTATTGGTGTATAGAAATGCAACAGATTTTTGTACACTGATTTTTGTATCCTGTAACTTCACTGAATTTGTTTATCAATTCTAGCAGTTTCTTGGTGGAGTTCTTTGGGTTTTCTATATATAGTATCATGTCACCTGCAATTAGTGAAAGTTTTACTTCTTCCTTACTGACCTGGAGTCCTTTTATTTCTTTTTGTTGTCTTCTGTGGCTAGGACTTCCAGTACAATTTGAATAAAAGTGATGAGAGTGGACATCCTTGTCTTGTTTCTGATCTTAAGGGAAAACTCTCAGATTTCCCCATTGAGGATGATGTTAGCAGTGGGTTTTTTATATATGGCTTTTATTATGTTGAAGTATGCTCCTTCTAAACCTACTTTGTTGAGGGTTTTTTTTTTTTTAATCATGAATGGATGTTGTACTTTGTAAAATGCTTTTTTTTGCATCTCTTAAAATGATACATAATTCTTATCCTTTCTCTTATTCACGTGATGTAGCATGTTGATTGATTTGCAAACATTGAACCAGACTTGCAACACAGGAATAAATCCCACTTGATTGTGGTGAATGACTTCTAAAATATATTATTTTATTTGGTTTGCTAGTATTTTATTGAAGATTTTTTTTTAAGAGATAGAGGTGGGGGGTGTAGGAGGGGTAGAGGGAGAGGGAACGAATCTTAAGCAGACTCCATGCCCAGTCGTGAGCCTAATGCTGGGCTTGATCTCATAACCCTGAGATTATGACCTGAGCCAAAATCAAGAGTCAGACGCTTAACCAACTGAGCCACAGAGGTGCCCTTTATTGAGGATTCTTGCATCTGTGTTCATAAGGGATATTTGTGTCTGGCTTCCTTCACATAGCAAAGTATACACATAGCAGAAACAAAATAAAAAATAAACAAGTGGGACAATATCAAACCAAAAAGCTTCTGCACAGCAAAATAAATCATCAACAAAGTAAATAAACAACCTGTAGAATGGGAAAAAATATTTGCAAATTATATATCTGATTAGGGTTAATATCCAAAACATATAACAAATTCATACGATTCAATAATAAAAAACAAAGTATCCACTTTAAAAGTGAGCAAAGAACCTGAACAGACGTTTCCAAAAAAAAGATTTATGAAAGGCTAACAGGTACATGAAAAGATGCTCAACATCATTAGTCATTAGCAGAATACAAATTCAAACCACAATGAGCTATTACCTCCCGCCTGTTAAAATGGCCATCTTAAAGAAGAGAAGAGACAATAAAACCTGGTGTAGAGGGTGCCTGGGTGGCTCAGTTGGTTGAGCTACTGCCTTCGGCTCAGGTCATGATTCCGGACTTCCAGGATCGAGTCCCGCATCGGGCTCCCAGCTCCTTGGGGAGTCGGCTTCTCCCTCTGACCTTCTCCTCTCTCATGCTCTCTCTCATTCATTCTCTCTCAAATAAATAAAATCTTAAAAAATAAAAAAATAAAAAGCTGGTGTAGATATGGAGAAAAGAGAATGCTTGTGTATTGTTGGTGGGATTATAAATTGGTAAGGCCACTGTGGAAAACAGTATGAAGGATCCTCACAAAATTTAAAATAAAACCACTATATGATCTAGCAATTCCTCTTCTGGGACTATATCCAAAGAGAATAAAACCCTACCTCAAAAGGATATCTGCACCGTCATGATGTTCATAGCAGCATTATTTACAAGAGCCAAGACATGGAAACAACTTAAGTGTCCGTCAGTGGATGAATGGATAAATATAGGGAATATTATGCAGCCACAACAATTAAGGAAATCCTAGTTTCGTGACAACATGAATGGACCCTGAAGGCATTATGCCAAGAGAAATAAGTCAGACAAGAAAAGGCAAATACTATGTAATCTCACTTACATGTGGAATCCAAGCAAAACAAAACAAAACACCTCTACGAGAAAGAGATAAAAATGTGGCTACCAGAGGTAGGGGGTCAAGGGTGGGGAATTGAAGGAAGACGGTTAAGAGGTACAAAATCCTAGTCATAAGATAAATATTCCATTGCTAGGATGCCCCACATTTGATTTATCCATTTATTGGTTGATGGACATTTGGGTTGTTTCCACTTTTGGGGAATTATAATTCTACTATGAACATTTGTGTACAAGTTTTTGTATGGACATATATTTTCATTTTTGGGGTATGTACCTAGAAGTGGAATGACTGGGTCATGTGGTGACTCTATGTTTAAACTCTTCAGGAACTGTCAGTTTGTTTTCTGGAGCAGCTGCTTCATTTTATGTTGCCACCAGCAATGGATGGAGATTCCAAATCTCCACAACCTTACCAACATTTGTTATTTCCTGATTAAAAAAAAAAATTATTATTGTTCTGCTAGTGGGTAGAAAGTAGTACCTTATTGTGGTTTTGATTTGCATTTCCCTCATATGTACTGACATAGTACATCTTTTCATGTGCTTATTGGCCATTTGTTTTTTGGAGATTTTATTTATTTATTTATTTATTTGAGAGAGAAGGAGAACATGGGGGGAAGGGAGAAGGAGAGGGAGAGATTCTCGAGCAGGCTCTGCACTGAGTGTGGAGCCCAACGCAGGGGGCGTGTTTCAATCCATGACCTTGAGATCATGACCCTAGCAGAAACCAAAAGTCGCACGCTTAACCGAATCATCCGGGCGTTCCATCTGTTTGTACGTCTTCTTTGGAGAAATGTCTATTCAGATCTTTTGCCATTAAAAAAAATTGGGTTCTCTTTTTATTAGAGTTCCTTACTTTTCTAATTGGACAAATAAATAGCATAAGTTTCGCCGAACCTTCCATGATCAATACACCCATATTACGGTGCTAAGTATGTTAGAGTAAGTATTTCAGAGTATGTGAAATGCAGACATCATGAAAGCGATGTCACGGTGATTATTACCCACGTGTTCCAGAGCTCTGATCCCAGCCACGACACAGGTGAGACATTTCTATCTAATCTCATTAGTATTTTGCAAGTTAGTAAAGCCCTAAACCATGAATTAGATTTTGTCAAGTTTTAAGATAAATGTAATACAATGATTTGAAATGTGACATAATAAGTGATTTAGTCATCCCAATATTTGAGGGTAATAAAACTTTTACTGTAAGTAAAAATAGAACCAAATTGCTATAATAAAATCCACTGATGCTTTAAAAAAAATTTTTTTTTGTAATGAGAACTTTTAAAAAAAGATTTTATTTACTTATAGAGAGAGAGCAGAGTGAGACAGAGAGCACAAGTGGGGAGTGAGAGGGCGGGAGATGGGGGTAGAGGCAGAGGGAGAGGGAGAAGCAGCCTCCAAGCTGAGCAGGGAACCTGAAGATACTGGGCTTGATCCCAGGCCCCTGGGATCATGATCTGAGCCAAAGGCAGACTCTTAACAGACTGAGCCACCCAGGCGCCCTGATGCTTTCAAGCTTTAACTAATTTGAAGTTTTACCTCTATGTATATTTAATTATTGAAAATAATTTGATTAGTCTATTTGTAAAGTTTATTTGTCCTAATGCATTTAATGAACATACTGTTCATCTGTTACAAAAAAAAAAGAAGAAATTTCAAAATAATTACCAAAGTTAGATAAATTAGAGGTAAGACTCACCTTCTCTTCCTACGAATGTTAGTCTCTTTTATAGTAGCAGTGACTAAAATAAATGGTGCCAAATTTTTGGACAGAGTCTTGTTTAATTCAGAATATAATTAAAATCTCATGTAGCTTTATTGGTTTTAGTATCCAGCAGAGAAAAAATATTGAAACTCCAAGAGATTTTGAATTAAATAGCTACAACAGTTTTGTTTTATTAGTTCTGACTGTGTGAAAAAAAATTATAAGGACAACTTCGGAAAAACCTAGTTCTTTTAGAGCCCCAAATGACTTTTAAAACAATAAAACAAACTATAAAACCTACACAAGTGATATTAAAAATTATGTAGTTCAATAAATGTGACATTCACAAATGTGGTTGTAATTTTTTTTTTAACTATAGTAAAATGAACATGGATCTGACGACTGGATTTAGAAAAGATGGTGTTATATAGCTTAACAGAATTAAGTGCTTTAATTTGCTGGTGAGCGTTATGTAGCAGAGCTGGAATGTTCTATCAATGCCTTTCAAGATCTCCATCTAACTCCCAGAGTCTGTGGCAATCAAAGAAAGGGATGATGCTTCCTTTTCCTATACTCGTGATTATTTTCCTAGCATTTTAATACTTATTTTTGGAAGGTTTGTAGATTTAGATTTTTTTTTCTTTTTCTTTTTTTTTTTTTTGCCTGGTGGCCAAGTCATGCACAGAATAAGCTACAAACCCATACTATTTTTGAAGATGGAGCTTAACGGTTGGCTAGTAGTGATTTACTATAAGGGCATTATATGAACTGATCCCCTCAATTGCTTGGTAGGTGGAAGGGGCAAGAAAAGAAGAAAAACAAAAATGAGAGAAAGACATTTTGTGAAGAAAACAATAATCAGTTACCTGGTTAGTTCACTGAGGTCCCAATCTTTGAAGAGCCAAATATAACTTTTGAAGGTTCCTTTGAGCTTTGGATAATAATTGTCCTTTCTTTGTCCCCAAATCATGTCTCTGTCCTTGGTACATAGAACACACTTGACTTTCACAGTATTCCAGCACCTGGCTGACTTCTCCATCAGGCCTGCGGATGAGAATTAATAACTGGTGGAATGGGCACAACATCAGACCAGACCTCAGAGGGACCAATGATTTGTGAACAGCCCTCCATGATGGCTTCCAGGGACAATGTACTACCCGAACTTGTATGCAGACTTCACAAATAATTCAAATAATTTTTACCTTTAAAAAAATGAAAAAATGAGACTGCTTTCATTTCTTCAATATCTAAAATCATACTTTAAAAATTTTTTATACTGGAAAATTTAAACTCTACAAAGAAGCTGAAACTAGTACAATGCATATCAGTATACTCTTCACCTAAATTCACCAATGAATAATTTTCTAATTTGCTTTATCTCCTTATCTGTACATGTGTGTATAATGGTTTGTGTATATATATGTTGTGTGTATGTATTGAACTATATGAAAGTTACAGATGTCAAGACCTTCACCCCCACTTCAGTCCACACCTCCCAAAAATGAGGACATTTTACTCACAATACTAATGTCATCTAACTTACAATTCATTTTCAGTTTTTCTCTTTTAGCTTCCCAATTGTCTTTTATGGCTTTTTTTTTGTTTTGTTTTTAAAATCCAGAATCTAATCGATTGGTGTGATACTATGAGAGGTTTCAAGAATCCTCATCCTCAACAATGTTTCGCTTGATGGCTCTTTTTTTTTGTTTTGTTTTTTAAAGATTTTATTTATTCATTTGAGAGAGAGAACACAGAGGGAGAGTGAGAGGAAGAAGCAGACTCCCCACTGAGCAGAAAGCCCAGGTGGGGCTCGATCCCAGGACCCTGAGATCATGATCCCAGCGGAAGGCAGACGCTTAACCGACTGAGCCACTCAGACGCCACTCACTTGATGGTTGAATTATCACATTATTTTATTTTATTACATGAATTATTACATTTTAAAAACTTTATCAAAGTTTTTACATTTGTTAGCTGGCATCCCTCCAGCTTTACCATCCACCATCCCTCTCTCTCCGAGCATTGCTATGGAGAGTGAGACTATGAACTGTTACATTCAATGTGTTATAATCCAAAATGTGCTTTTGATACTTAAATTGCCCCAAATTTGACCAATGGAAGACTCATCAGGGCAGTCTGTCTCCTTTCTGTGGTTTCTAGCACAAGATGCCCTGAGCTCACCTTGTACTTTCCCTGCCCCAGACCTAAAATCAGCCACTTCTTCCAGGACCTACTTATGCTATGAGTAGGTCACCCATCCACACGCTTCAATTCTCCAAATATTCATAAAGTATACAGCAAGTTCTCCCTTCAACTCCACCTCTCTCTTCATGGATAGCCAATGTTACTAGTTTTTTGTATAGTCTTCCAGACATAGTTTACCTAATAGAACAACGGCACAGGTAAATACCCCGACTCTTTCCTAAGGTTTTACCTCAAATGATAGCATATTACACTCACTGTGTTCGTCTGTCATCAGACTCAGAAAGATGTCTATGACTCCAACCCCAAAAGACTAGAAGACTTTAGGCTAAGTTTCAGATTTTCAGAAAGTTCAGGGAGGATGACTTGACCAAAGCTGCACTGACAACGCTCACATGCTATTCCTTGAATATTCGTCCCTCTCTAGGTTCTTTGACAACTTCTCATTTTTCAAACATCACTTCCTTGGAGAGTACTTTCCGTTCCTTAACACGCCCCCTCCCCCAACTAGGTGACGTCCCTGGTTATTAGGTTTCGGATCATTATGTACTTCTCCTTCCTAGCACACACATAAGTCACAGCATTAAAATTTGTTTCCTGCCTCCGTGAGGAACGGAACTACATCTGTCTTGTTCACTGCTGGCACATCGTAGTTGCTCAACAGAAATGTGCGCAGTGAAACTCGAACGCGGGCCAGCCGGCTTCCAGTCCACTCTTCTTTCGTCGGCGACCCCGCTTTAGTCGGTGAAATTGTTCCAAGATGTAAATAAAACATCTCAATAGGAAAAGCTGGGAAATGTGTATTTCCACGATTAATGGAGGACCTTAGCAGAGACTGCTCACCGCGAGGTGTGACTACCGCAGGAGGGCGTCAATCAAGAAAATGCCCCCTTGGCCCTCAGGCGAGTGGAGCTGCACGGAGCCGAGGCCAAAGGCGTAGAGCCACGGATTCAATAGAAAACACGTGCAAAACGGGAAAGCGGTGCTGCGCGCAGCTGCGCCCCCCAGGACCCAGGAATAGGGGACACAGAGCAACTCCCATTGGGGCGGAGAAGACTGCACAACTTCTACCTGGCACTGTAAGACCCACGCTTTCCCCTGATTCCTTCCCAAAGCGGCTTCTGCCAGCGACCTCACGGAAGTGGCCGAGTGCGGGGGGCCCACAAATGCAATGGGCTGGAGCGACCACGAGTCCGGGGCACCCGAAGTCTCTTCGTCCTTACGCCAACTGGGACGTAGCTAAGGGCTAGAGCTCTCTCTTTGGAGCCGCCCCAGGAACTCAGGGCACTTTCCCGCTACAAGCTCCGGAGATGCCCCAGGCAACATCCAGTGCCACCGTTACTCCAGGGAGCGCGCCGACAGGGAGAATACTTTCAGGTCGGCGAAGGGGCAGCTCTGCCGGTGGCCTCTCCGCCTGTCCGGCTCAAGCCTAGCTGCCCCGCGCCTGGGGCCGGCTACTGCCACCCTGGGCCCGGGCCGGGACGAGTGCCCCCGGAGTTTCGGCAGAGTTGCCTCCCGGCAGGAGCTGGGACTACTTGAGTCCGTGTTCCAGGCTCTACTTTCTTCGTGTCTCCCCACGACGGACGCGGCCTTAGGCTTCCTTCGAGGGCTTCCCTGGCCAGGGTGCCTGGCGCCCGGAGCGACGGCAGCGGCGGCCGGGCACCGAGGCGCAGGGTCCCTGGAGTCTAAGGCGAGCGCGTCCCGGGGGGCGGGAGCTCGGCCGGCGGGGGCGGGCCGAGGGTGGGGGCGGGAGGCGGCTCCCGGGGCCCCGCGCCATTGGCCGCAGGGACCGGCGGCAGGAAGGGGCCAGAGAGCGCGGCCCCACCCCGTGGCCGGCAGAGCCTATCGCCGGGAGCGCGGAGCGCGGATAAATGTAGCGCCGCGGCGCGGGCCTCCAGCTCTCCGAGGGGCCGGAGCGCAACGGAGCCATGCAGTACCCACACCCCGGGTCGGCGGCGGCGGCGGGCGCCGTGGGGGTGCCGCTGTACGCGCCCACGCCGCTGCTGCAGCCGGCGCACCCGACGCCGTTCTACATCGAGGACATCCTGGGCCGCGGGCCCGCCGCGCCCACCCCCGCCCCCACGCTGCCGTCCCCCAACTCCTCCTTCACCAGCCTCGTGTCCTCCTACCGGACCCCGGTGTACGAGCCCACGCCGATCCACCCCGCCTTCTCGCACCACTCCGCCGCCGCACTGGCCGCCGCCTACGGACCCGGAGGCTTCGGGGGCCCTCTGTACCCCTTCCCGCGGACGGTGAACGACTACACGCACGCCCTGCTCCGCCACGACCCTCTGGGTAAGGCGGCCGGGGTCATGGCGGGGCCGAGCCGCGGCGGCGGCGGGGAAGGCGTCACCCGGCAGGTGGCAGCGTCCAGGAGGCGGCGGGGGCGGAGGGGTAGGCAATAGAAAGTTGTGGCAAAAGCGATCGAAAAGCGGCTCTCGGGCGCGCGCGGGGACAGGAGGCGCGGGCCCCAGTGGCGCGCGGCCGGGGCTGACCGCACCATGACTCAGATTGGTTTTCCTGCACCTTGCAGGCGTCGGGGCGCGCGGGCCCGGGCGAGACCTCTGGCATGGTCGCGGGGGCTGGTGGCTGAAGGCAGCCCCGGGCGCGCGGGTCGCTCGGGGTGGGGTCCCCTTAGCTGGAGGGACCGGGAAGGGAGTGCCAAGGCGCCCCGGACCAGCCCTGCGGGGTAGGGATAGCTGCTGGGCCCCGGTGGTTATGAGGCTGGACCTGGTTCAACAAGCTTGTGCAGTGAAAGAGCCTGACCCTTTCCGTTCATACAGGAAATCTTGAGTTCTCGATAGGAGTAAATCTGGTTTCAGAAGCTGTTAAGTGTTTTCCTGGCTGCATGAAGCAGACCCTTCCCCCGGAGTAGTGCACGCCGCTGATTATTTTATCGACATCCTCAATACAGACAAATTCAGGAAACACTCGACTTCTGATAGCCGGGATCCGTTTTTCTGATATTGTTCATTTCCTCTGTGTGGGATGTGACTTTATGGCAGCTAAAATAACCAGTTGCTTCCTTTTTTTCCCCCCTCCCCGAAGCTGTTTTGCACTAGTCTGAAGCCTGACGTAAGCAAAATCTGGAAAAAAAAAAAAAAAAAAAAAAAACAATGCCAGCTTTCAAAGTGTTTGGGGGCAGGCCTGCAGACCGACGGACCGACGGACTGACAGACATGTCTTTGGAGTAGGAAAGGCAGCCAGGACACCTAGGGCATATGGTATTCCCGAGGTTTGCCCCCTCTGCGCTCGGCCTAAGAAATAAGCCAACGGTGACCCGCACTCCGGGTGGCCCTTGGCGGCTCTGGCATCTGAAGCCCCCCTGGGTGGGGGGAGATAAAGAAACGGGGCTCCTTTTCCTTTGGGCCCCCAGGGTTTTAAATTTACTCTCTGCTGTTGGCAGCTTCGGTGGGGACCCTAGAGACAAACTAACATTTTAATGCCTTCATGTTAATGACGCGGCCTTTAGCTCAGCCCTCCACCTCCTTTCTCATCGTTAAGATTTGAAGGGGATTATATTTTAGCCTTTTTGTTTGTTTGTTTTTTTTGTTAAAGTGACTGTCTAGTTGGCTCCAGCTTCGAGGGTTCGGTGTGGTGGCCCCGTGCCTCTGTGGGCCTGCTGGGGCGGGAGCCGGACCCTCAGCGGGGCCGGGCCTGGGGCGAACGTTTTCACAGAGCGCGCCCTGCGTTTCCTTGGGTTACTGCTGGGACCGCGCAGGAGGAAGCAAAGGGCTTTTCGAGATAGACCAACAGGAAACACATTGACGGAAATGTTGCCATAGCCCATGGGGTAGCTTTAACTGGCCGCCCCCGCCGCCGGGTGTGAAATCAGAGGAGGCCGCAGAGCGCTGGGACCAGGATTGGAAGCTCCGCGAGTGGCCTCACGTCGGCGCCCGGGCCCGAGGGCCTCCCGAGCAGGGTCCCTTCGGCGGCGCCTGGCCGGGACGCCTTGGGGAGTGGAACAGCCCGGGTCCTCCCCAAGACACGCACTCGGGTCTTTGGAAAGTGCGGCTCACCCAGGGAGAGGGCCTGGAGGTGCAAAAAGTTCTGTAGAAACTCGAGAGTGACTTCTTAAAAAGAGTGTCGTGGTATTTTTGGCTCGGTTTATTGTGGCTGTTATCTTGGGGCTCCAAAGATTTGTGCGTTTGAAATCAGCTGTGGGTGTGGTGGGTGTTATGTGTGCATCTGTGAGTGTACAAGGCGGTCTTACGTGCCTGTGCTGTGCAGGTGTGTGTGCCTACGGGTCCTTGGGTATGCATGTGTCTTGGTGCGAACCTACTGGGTCCTTGTGGGTGGGTGTATGCGAACACGTCTGGCTGAGTGTCCTTCTGCGTCCCCTACTCCCGTTTGTCACCTCCAGGGCCTGGCCGCTCCAGGGCTGTCCCTAACCGCTGCTCTCGCTTCCCGCAGGCAAACCCCTGCTCTGGAGCCCTTTCTTGCAGAGGCCTCTGCATAAAAGGAAAGGCGGCCAGGTCAGGTTCTCCAACGACCAGACCATCGAGTTGGAGAAGAAGTTTGAGACCCAGAAATACCTCTCTCCGCCCGAGAGGAAGCGTCTGGCCAAGATGCTGCAGCTCAGCGAGAGACAGGTGAGCGCGCCTCCGGGGCTCGGGGCAGAGGCCTGGGGTGGGGGTCGCGGGGCGGAAGACCGACGTGTCGCAAGACCGACTTGTCGACAACCGTGCGCTCGGGCGTGCCGCGTCGCGTCGCGCTGTCCAACGCCCGGAGCTCCGGCGGGCTCGACAGTGGCCCAGCAGCTTCTCCGTGACGCCCCAGGTCGCGTGGGTTCGTGGCAAGTATTTTTTCTCTCTCTCTCCTGTAGGTTAAAACCTGGTTTCAGAATCGACGCGCTAAATGGAGAAGACTGAAACAGGTATCCACATGGCTCTGTTTCTAGGGAAATAAATATTTTTATCATGTTATCTCAATGCGGGGCCTGTTATGGGTTGTATGCAAAAGTCATTTGAGAGACTATTTAACCTCTTCACCTTGATTAAAAAGGCAAATAGTCCTGCTGAAATTCAGGATGAGTTGCTCAGGTGGCAGTAATGCTAAAAGCACCTAATGCAGTTGCTATATCAATTATGCTTGGGTTTTCACACACTGGCTGGTAAAACTCCGGGCTAATTGTTTTATAAACCCCATATGTTGTTTATCTAATTAACGCAGGAAAGATAAAGTAATTGACAGTAAATGACTTAAGCAGTTATCTTTTGGAGAAAATTGTTTCTTTTATTTACACAGCCATAATAAAACCAGGCAGAGCTCAAGGGTAAATATAAGGAAATAAACACCTCTAAGTCTTGTTTGCACTGCCTTTTTTTTTTTTAGAAGAATTAAATATCAAAGAGTTTAAAATTATTTCCCATCTAATGCCAGCTCTTAAAATGAATAGTAGACCCGCAAGAGAATATACAAGCCTATCTGGAAAGTAGCTTAAAGTTACTAATAGTCTTTTTTCCAATGACCTTGTTACGCAAGATGTGATAAAAAGTAAAGGCTAATTCAGTTTTTGAAAAACCTCTATTGATTTAAAGCTAAAGATCTGCTTTTGATGTTCTAATGTGGGTGTCTTCTCCAAAGTTATCTGACAATTGCTTTAATTGTTCATTTGCTAGTGTATATAGAGATTAGAATAAAATATTTTTGAAAACCATAATATGAGCGGGGAAATTGAAAGCAGTGTGCATTTTTAAATTTGGTGATCATAACTTTTTCATGAGAAATAAGATGGTGTCACAAAGAGCACTTTAAGACAGAAAATAAATTTCCCATAATTTCATTATTCTAACATGATTTAAAGCCTGGTGAATATATTGTTCTATAGTCTTGCTATTTAAAAAACCCCTTGGGAATATTTCTTTTTAGTGTTTATGTCTATTTTAGACAAACAGAATTAAAAATTCACTCACTTGTTTAGTTCTTGGTCAAAGTCTTGACTGCAGTTTACCAGGGATTTTTAAAATAGTGGTTCCTGGGGCACCTGGGTGGCTCAATTGTTGAAGTGTCTGCCTTTGGCTCAGGTCATGATCCCAGGGTCCTGGGATGGGGCCCCACATTGGGCTCCCTGCTCAGCAGAGAGCCTGCTTCTCCCTCTCTCCAGAGCTTGTGCTCTTTCTCTCTCAAAGTCTTAAAAAAAAAAAAAAAATGGTTCCTTTGTAATATGGGAATATATTTTCCAGAAATATCCCCTGGATTTTAAGTTAATTGTAGTTAATTTCCTCCCTTTGCTGTTGGCAGCATTCTTCCAGTTCTGCATTTTTACCTTTGCCATGATTTTGTAACTCGTTAAGCATATTTATAAGTTTATAAATTTACTCCAGAAAATGGATGAAAAAGGATTCAATTTAATAATTTTGAAACTTTCCCTTAATTCACTACTTAGCATTCATATTTTTTAAATGCCTGAAAGACCCTGTTAACCTGCAAGGTTTAAAAATACTTGAAGAATGAAGATGGTGTGTACTTGTAGTGATCTAATCTCTCCTTCCTCTAAACTTTTAAGAATTTTGAGACCATGAGGATGGGCTGGAGCTAACTGTTTGTTTGACACAATACAGTTAGTTATATTTGTGACTGGTTGTTCTTATCTGGCAAGGGAATGATCTTTCTTTGATATGACAGGCACTTTTCTTCCAAGATGAGAAAGAATCACAAGTATGTATTTTCTGAATAGAAAGAGTATAGGTGATAGCAATAGATAAACTAAAGATTTTAAAGGTGATAGAGAATGAAAACACATTTTGGTTTATGTCTCTTATGTCTTCATATTTCACAAGCCTACCAATTTCCACTTTCATTCCTTTCATTCAGGAGAACCCTCAAAGCAATAAAAAAGAAGAACTGGAAAGTTTGGACAATTCCTGTGACCAGAGGCAAGACTTGCCCAGTGAGCAGAATAAAGGTGCTTTGGATAGCTCTCAATGTTCACCCTCCCCTGCCTCCCAGGAAGACCTTGAATCAGAGATTTCAGAGGATTCTGATCAGGAAGTGGACATTGAGGGCGATAAAGGCTATTTTAATGCTGGATGATGATCACTGACATTGGCACATTCAGAAAACTGGACTTGGGACTAACATTTGCTACAGAAAATCTCCATAGACATACTGAAAAGCTATGAGAAAGGGAATAATTTTCTGGTATTCTGGAAATCTGAAATATTTAGTGGCTGGCTAAGCAGCAAACTTACACTGAAACCTTAATTTTGACTTAAATGGTTTATGTACTGATTGTAGGTTATATGATGAAGGGACTCTTCACTGTTTAAATTCCCCCTTTTTAAAGAAGTAAATTGTTTTTTCTATTTATAAAAAGCAATTTTGAACAGTTTGTTAAATTTTTAACTTATAACTAAAGATTTTAATAAGATCTTCTTGAATGACTTTTTAATCTGTATTTACATCCCACTTAATGGAAAAGCAAAAGGGCACCTCAGATCCAGAGGTATGCCTTGGTAAAGGGACCCACATTTCAGGCAGCCTTGGAATATTTTAAAAGGAACTTCCTTTACTTTTTATATTGTATTCTTATACTGCCTTAAATCCAATATGATCTCAGAGCTCCTGTCTAGGGGATGTGTGTGTTCTTTTTGTCAGAGAGATATAGTTGATAAGAATCTTAAATGCTTGTTTTGCACCATCACTTAGTACCTTATATGACCAAGGTGTTAAGGGAATAGTACAGGGCAATTCAAGCAGAGAAACTGACTCGTCGGTGACTAAAATTAATCACAGATGAACTAGAAGTAGCAGGTTAATTAAATGTAAGTAGACTGTAGATACTGTGTTTTATATCAAACTGTTTATAATGTGTGTATATATAATTGTTCACTGTAAAAAAAAAAATGACCAAAATGGTGTTTTTTTAAAATGAGTAACTTCTGTATAAAATAAACCCGTCGATGGGACGACTGACCTCGAGGGGCCTCTCATTCTTCCAGTGAAACAAACGCACGCCTCTCACCTTTCCTTTCAGCGCCTCCCGGGTCCCCGTGCCGCGCTGGGCTGGGTGCGGGGGCGCGGGGTAGCGGGCCGGTGGGCCCGGGGAAGTAGATTTGGAACTTTCCCTCCAGGGGGAGGGGAGCTGGGGGCGGGGGAGGGGTTCGACGTGTGTGCGTCGCGGCAGGGGGAGGTTCCCGGCTTCGGACACCTAGCGCCGCTGGTCTGAGACCCCGGCGCGCCAGGTGGCTGAAGAGCCCGGGCCGAGGCCGGCTGTGCCGGGGAGCGCAGGGCGGCCGAACCCCATCGATTTGCCTCGGCTCCCAGGCTGGCCCGGGCCGCCGTCCTTGACCGGCGTGAGTCAACACTGCGTCATCCCTTGGCGGCTAAGCCCGGGTAGGGGGGTCCGCGGAGGGGGTGAGGGGGGTAGCCTGCCGGGGGAGAGCGGGGCGGTAGTTGGTGTGGAGACCGCGGGTCTCAAGTTTCGGCGAGCTTCACAAGCGCCCGCAGAGCTTTTCGAAACTCTCGGCCAACCGTGTCGCCAGAGTTTCTGACTTGGTAGGTCTGGGCTGGGACCGGGAATTTGCACTTCAGCACGTGCTCAGGTGGTGTCGGAGCTGCTGGGTGGAGGACCGTGCTTTGAGAACAGTCGTTCTAAGGCGCTCCTCGAGTAGAAGCAGGTGGGGCCCGCATACCCCCTCACTCCCCTCTCACCTGCTTCGCTTCTCCCAGTAACTCCTCCCAGTGAGGGAGCAGGGGGCCGGGAGGACTGAAATGGAGACAGAGGGAAGCGGGGCGGGGCGTCTAGGCCGGTGGGAGCCAGAGTCGGCTGTGGGACCCTGGCAGGCCCGAGGAAGGGCTACTGTGAGAGGGGAGAATGGCAGTGCCAGGTAAGGGGGGTGTGGGGCTGAGAGGAAGGATGGCCTGAGGTTTCTGACTGGCCCAGCTGCTTGCCTAGTGGAGCCATCAGGTCCCTGACATTCCAGGAAAAGGACATTCCAGGCCTGTTGGGGGAGAGATCCAGAAATCTCTTCCTCTTTTCTGGGCCTGCATGGAAGCCTCTAGTTGTTTGTGGTGATGGGTGCCTCCTGACTGTGGGCCCCCGATGGAATGACTCTGCCCCTGGCGTGGCTGACCAGGGCTATGGTTCCCCAGACATGGGCACTCCGGTGAAGACAGAGTGAAAAGGTTATTGCTTTTAGGGAGTTGTTACAGCCTGCCTTCTTAGATTCCAAGAAGGCCTCTGGAAATGCCTGCAAATTTGAATTTCTGAGAAAACTAGCACCAGGTCCTTGAGCCAGAGAGGTGTGAATACGCCTGGAAGTTTAATAATTTGGGTTGGAGTTTCAGTTCTTGGCCTCAGTTCTCTCATCTGTGGAATGGAGATGGTCTAGTTGACCTGTGTGATCCTTTCCAGCCCCCAAATTCCCAGCTCAGTTCAAGCTCTTTATCTTTATGGTTCCCCTTATTCTCTGTGTCTTCTCAGTGTTGGGGCCCAAAGTAGACCTAGTAGCTGCAGGCTCCAAACTCTCAGATTCTGCCTGACAGTTTACCTCCAGGTTTCAAGGGTCATAATCAGTCTCGTTGGAAAATGGGACTATCAGACTTTTGGAGAATGGGAGGCTTGTGGGCCTAATAATTGAATTAAAGCAATCCTGAAATCAGTTCGTGTGTGTTTCGCTACTGGAGATAACCTCTGGTTAATGTTCATTCTTGAGAATAACTGTATCATGATGATGAGGCTGAGAAATACAGGCTTATGTATTGACTGACACTAGAAAAGTTGAAGGGTGAAATACTGTTTTAAAGTAGACAGTTTCTTGAATCCAGGAGGTTTTCTAGCTTTCTAGCTTAAAGTTATTCCTAACCCTTCTTCCAGTTGCGCATATTCTGAATCTAAACATAGTCTTAAGAATCAAGAGTATGTACACCAGAGAAGTACGGTGTTCTCAGGGTACGGGTTGGCATTAACTGTTTTCAGAATGCCCCATTGCAGATTGCCAATGGATATTTACAAATTCTTCCTACAATCCAGGCATTTTTTCATTTGTTTGTCTTTTGGCTATTTCATGTTGAAGCAGCATGTATGACCTTTACAGCACAACTCCTGTCTTGTTTTTAACTCTTTTTATCAGGAGATTCAACTTGAAAACGGTTATCATTTAGCAGAAAGACAAACAGAAAAGCACATTTTTGTAAGCAAAACGTTAATGATTGGAAGAATTGCCCTAATTTCACCATGACACTGTGTGATTAATCCCCTGGGTCATGTACTTATACTTTAAGTTATTCAGTTCGTTGGTCTTTGATATTCAGAAGCCTTTCTAACTTAATAGGATATTGATTTTGTTGGATGATGTACTTTGACTCTTTAAACAACATCACTTTTAGGGATGACTAGCCCGCTGTGTAGTATTTTATTTAGAGAACTATTGCATAAGGTTTCTTTTTCTTACTTTTTATGGTTTTCTCAGGGTGAAAGCTGATAAAACATCTTGTGGGAAAAGAGGAAACCATCTCTGATAGTGAAAGTACCTATTCTCTTTCAACATTTCTGACAACCTTTTTTTTTTTCCCCTTTGGTGGTTTCATTGCTGTGAATATTCATTTTACTTAATGGAGGCAGGGCAGAGATTCAAGAAAATGTATTTGGACTTGGGGGAAGTGCACTTTGATGAGGATAGACTGCCCTTACCAAAATTCCCATTCCAGTTACACGGCCTTGTGGAACTCAGGTTCAAAAGCTCACCCTTTCGATTTTTCTTTAAAATCTAATAATCCATGATCTTTTAACTCTGTGAGTGGAGGTGAGACTTTTGTGACTCTTGACAACATGGGAGAATGTGGAGAACCAGTCACCCAGGATGCTTCTAAATGGTTAGGAATCTGGTATCTTGTAGTAAAAATAATCAGATGTTGTCCCAACATTTCCCTTCCTTCACTTTGGTTTTCATGAAATTCCAGCTGGACTCTGTATTTGTCTAATGGAATTCTGTCCCTTGAATCATTTTTTGGTATTGTTGTTAAATCGGAACAACAAGCATTTTGGAGATTCCTATCACCCACCAAAATATCTGAGATCCAAGGTTCAGAACTGCAGCTACCCTTTCAGGTCTGGCTGAGGGGACCCCAGTGTCAGGAATTATACCATCAAGGCTAAGAGCTGGGCTGGAAGAATGGCTCCCTCACTGGTTGGGGGCCTTGGGAAATGTGAATTCTCAGTGTAGTTCCTAGAGAGGTGGGCTGTTCACCTGAGAGCAAACATCATCCCTGGGATACAGTGGGCGCCAAGTGTTAGCTAGAAAAACTAGAAAGCCCTCACTGACTCCCTTCTTTTAAGGTAGCTCTTTGATTCGTTGTAGTTGGTGGTAAAGCTCTTCACTCGGATGTACACAAATCTTTGCAGACAATGGAGAAGGCTGCGGGGAGGAGACCTTGGAGCTGGCAAAGGCATTTCCTGTCTGCAGAGGATCTTGACTTTGGAGCATCCGGCGATTGCCGCGAGGTTTTCGAGGGGGCTGAACATTTTTCCGTGTAGCTACTTAAAAAAAAAAGAAAAGAAAAAAGAAAAGGGGAGGGAAGGTCACTGCCAATTTCAAGCGATTTTCCAGATGAAAGCCAATGGGACGGCTTCTCATTAAAAAAAAAAAAAAAAAAAAAAAGAAGACGAAAGAAAGAAAAAAAAAGTATTTTCTAATCATTAGAATTTTTTCTAATTTGAAAGAGAAGTTTGGTATCATTCAGAATCTTATTCAAAAATCTCATCACCCTCCACAGACAACTGCAGGAAAATGTTAACGGTACGACCCCCCCAAGATACTTGCAGGAAGAGAAATGCCTGTTGAGTTTGTCTCCATGAAACTTGTTTATATTTTTCTTTTGTAGTTTAATTCTGCCCTTCATCCTTCCTAGCCTATTTGCTTCTTTTTAATCATTTCCTTTCTCCACTCCACGTACTCGCACCCCCGCCCCCTTTCAGGATTTCTCTTCCTCATTCATTTTATTTCCCCATTAAGAATAAAAAATGACTAGTCTCAGTTCTTTAGATGTCACAATTAGGGCCAAGATTTTCTTCAAATATAAAGAAATGTTCAGTTTTCAGGTGGAAATTCTAGGTTTGAGGAAGATGTTGCTGGACTCCTAATACACTACCCTCATCCCTCCAAAGACAGTTCTTTAGTTTAGCTTCTCCCCCCCGCCCCTTTGGACCAGGATAAGTAATAATAATGAAAGTAATGATATTTGTCCCTCTGGAATGCCTGGGTGGCTCAGCTGGTTAGGCATCCCACTCTTGATCTCAGATCAGGTCTTGAGCTCAGGGTCCTGAGTTCAAGACCCACCTGGAGCCTACTTAAGAAAATAATAATATTTATCCCTCTAGGAGTTAAGCCCTGAGTAGTGTTGGGATGTGATGGAGGTGATGGTGGGGGGAGGGTAGGGAAGGAGAGTGGGTTGGGGTTGAGGATGTGTGTGTGCTGGAGATGAAAGAGGACAGGCAGTAAGTATGACTAGAATCTTCAGAGGTTTATGACTCCAGAATTTTGAAGAAGTGATTATGGAGTGGTATTGTCCGCCTCCAGTCACGCAGATCTCTTGGCTTTTTTTTTTTTTTTTAAGATTTTATTTATTTATTTGACAGACAGAGATCACAAGCAGGTGGAGAGGCAGGTGGAGAGAGAGAGAAGGGGAAGCAGGCTCCCTGCTGAGCAGGGAGCCCGATGCGGGGCTTGATTCCAGGACCCTGAGATCATGACCTGAGCCGAAGGCAGAGGTTTAACCCACTGAGCCATCCAGGCGCCCCTCTCTCGGCTTTTAGATTTGCACTTTTCCTCCCTCTGGAATTCTCTTCCCCCAGAAAACCTGAGGGCTGGCTCTCTCAGGTCCCCCAGGCTTGGACTTCCCTAGCCACCCTAAAATCACTGTCTAAAATCACAACCCCCTCTTCCCATTCCCCTCCCACAATTTGCTTTCTTTTATTTCATTTACTGTAATTTTCATTTATTAGCAGAGAGCTCGATGCGGGGCTCGATCCCAGGACCCTGAGATCATGACCTGAGCCGAAGGCAGAGGCTTAACCACTGAGCCACCCAGGCGCCCTAATAAATAAAATTTTTAAAATGTTAGAAAAAAATAAATCTGGAAGGATTTACGATACGGTATAGGAGATGGGCAGTTTCTGTCTGTGTAGCCCATCCTTCTGTTTTGCCAGGAAACCAATAAACTAGAGCACGATTCCAGTTTTCTGAGGACCCAAGCATTATAAAATATGCTTCATGCTTTTCAAGGTGTTAAAAAACGTTCTGCCACTGGTCCATGTCGTTCGGTGTTCCTATTAAATACACTGTTAAGTACCATTATACTTACTCCCGGTCTGACTCACTGATGAATTTTCCACAAGGTTCTCTGAACACAGAACAGCACAAGGGCTTACTCTAGCATCCGTTGCATCTAGCACTGTGTTTGGCATGTGGTAAGCTTTTAATAAATGTTGTACCACAGAATGAAGAGTGAAAACCATTTGCCTTCCCCAGTGGAGAGGGGAGACATTTCTCCCCTTTTCTGAGTTGTGCACTGTTACTATGTTTCCTATTCATTGGCCACAGGAACACGGCTTTCCTGGATGGCTCCAGGAGCACAGCAGAGAGCAGGACAGGGCCTGCAAGCCCTGGAGAATCTGCTGGGCTGCAGCAGGGGTGGGGTGGGGGGTGGGGGATGTGTTAAGTCTGTTTAAGCCTACAAGCACTAAAAGAAGATGAGCTTCCCCCTCTTTTTACCGACATGAATATGAAGAGGAAGTGCTTTTGTGGGTTTGTATTGGTTGTTTTCCCCTTCAGATTTGGCAATTTCATTCAATTTCACATTCACACTTCTCAGTTTCAATCAAGAGGTTTATTTGGAATATGCCTATTTTCCTGAAAACTGACACCATTTGTGGTTATTACTACTATTTTTATTGACATCATCCATTTAGCAGCTGGAAGCAGGAAAGCTCAAATGTTTTTAAATGATTTCTTAAAGTATCTCATGGATTGCAAAGAAACAATTGTAGAAGGAATATAAAATGTGTTTGCTTCACAACCTGGTTCAAAGTTTTCGCCTTCCTTAGCTGCTTATGGAATCTGCATTACTACAGACTTTACATTAATTGTAAATTAGACCAGACTAATTCAATAAATGTTTAAAAAATGGCCCCTGAGTGCAGGCTCAGACGTCCAGAGGAAGTGGTTTCTTAGACACCTGCCTCCCATATAATGACTCGATGGTACGTAGGTGGAAGGGAGTGAGATAGTTATGATGATGTATGGTGCTGTTAATTAGTTAATTGAAAGTAACATTTTTAGCTTCACTAAGCAATTACCTGACCTCATTAAGGTCTTTAAAATCACCCAAATGCCATTTTGCCTGAAGCAGCTGCCCCTCCTTTAGATGTTATTTCAGGCATTGAGAAAAGCACAATGCTAATGGCAACCAGGGAATATAAACCTGCCATTTCTGGAACATATTGTTCTGAATCTAAGCCATTACTCAGTATTATCTGTCCTGTGTGAACATGAGACACTAAAGTTTCTTTACATTTGTATGGTTTTACGTTTCGGAAAGTTTTTTGAAGTATCATGTTTACAAAATATGTATTTTTAACAAATGAAATCATTTTTTAAAACGGTGTCAATTTTATTTTTATTTTAATTTTTAAGGAAACTTCTTGTTAGGAATATAGCTTACATTCAAGAAGTTAACAATCATGGGTGTATGGCTCACAAAGTGATTGCCACATAACTGGAATCCATATAATGATACAGAACATGGAACTATTGGATCTCTAGAAGCACCCCTCCCTTTTTAAAAATTTATTAATGAGAGACAGAGAGAGGCAGAGGCAGAGGGAGAAGCAGGCTTCCCATGGAGCAGGGAGCCTGTTGCAGGACTTGATCCCAGGACCCTAGGTTCACGACCTGAACCCAAGGCAGATGCTTAACCGACTGAGCCACCCAGGCGCCCCTAGAAGCTACCTTTTTGCCCCTCGTTGGGGCATTGTCCCCAAGGCCATCCCAATGAAAACCACTCTCCTGATCCTAAATTTTTTTAAAGATCTTATTATTTTTAAGATTTAATTTAACTTATTTATTTACTTATTTTTAAAAGATTTTATTTTTATTTATTTGACAGAGAGAGTGAGGGAACACTTGCAGGGGGAGTGAGAGAAGAAGAAGCAGGGTTCCTGCTGAGCAGGGAGCCCGTGTGGGGCTTGATCCCAGAATCCTGGGATCAGGACCTGAGCCGAAGGCAGACGCTTAATGACTGACCCACCCAGGTGCCCAAAGATTTTATTTTTTTAAGTAATCTCTACACCCAACATGGGTCTCAAACTCACAACCCTGAGATCAAGAGTCTCATGTTCTACTGACTGAACCAGCCAGGAGCCCTGTCACAATCCTGATTCTAAACAGCATAGATTTACCTGCTGATTTTTGAACTTTATAAATAGAATCCTGCAGAATGTTCTCTTTTGCCTCTGGCTTCTTTCGTTTACTTTTTTTTTTTTTTTAAGATTTTATTTATTTGACACAGAGAGAGACTGAGAGAGGGAACACAAGCAGGGGGAGTGGGAGAGGGAGAAGCAGGCTTCCCCCCCCACCCCCCAGCAGGGAGCCCGATGTGATGCAGGGCTCTATCCCAGGACCCTGGGATCATGACCTGAGCTGAAGGCAGACGCTTAACGACTGAGCCACCCAGATGCTCTTTTCATTTGCTTTTTTGTTGGTAGAATTAATCCGTGTTATTGTGTGATGTTATTTGTTCATTCCAGCTGTTGTGTGCAGTAGTTGATTGTATGAATTTTCATGCTACCTTAAATAATGCATCTGAACATAAAAAACTGTACCATAAAATTTATGAACATTTAAAAACAATATCACTGTTCACATATTATAACTAGGTGCTTATTTGTTCAAAAGTCACACTCAGTATGTAATTCTAAGAGTCCTAGATGCACAGAGGTGCCTGGCTGCCTCAGGTGGTTAAGCGTCTGCCTTTGGCTCAGGTCATGTTCCCGAGGTTCTGGGATCGAGCCCCATGTCAGACTCCCTGCTCACCCAGGAGCCTGCTTCTCCCCTCCCTCTGCTGCTCCCTGCTGCTTGTGCTCACTCACTCTCTCTCTCAAATAAATAAATAAATAAATAACACATTAATACACATTAATATCTTAAATTTCAGTGGTTATACACTTGAGGTGTTGAAGGGTGCAAGGAGTCTCTCATTCCATGGGCCCTCTGGTAAATTCCTGATCTGGGCTACCTCTTCTACTTGCTCTCAGTTCTAGGGTTGAGTCAAGGCTCAGTCTCTAGAAAAGCCTATCACAGCTCACCCTAGGGAAGAGTTCTCAGGAAAGCATCCTCAGTTGATTACAATTCTTCTATCAGATTATTAAATTAACTCAACCATTCCCTCCACAGACATTTACTGAGTACCTACTACGTGCCAGGGGACTTTGAGAAGCACTGGGTATATAAATTTGAGTAAGACGCAGTAGTGTGACTTTGAAGACCAGAGGAAAAAAAATATCCTTTGGATTTCCAATATTTAAAGACAAACCTTTTTCTGTTCCAAGTATAATTATGATTTTCTTGTGCATAATGGTTCCATACCATTTCAGTTCCTGAGTTTGGCTTTACAAAAGCTCTTAACCAAACAGTCTGCAGCAAAATGTTTAATGACACACGGACATTCCAAAGTTATAAATGATCACCTAAGGCAACCCTGTTTATAGAATTGCCTCCCAGTGACCTCTTCTTTCCTCATTTTCATCCTTGACCTCATGTGCCTGCTTCATCCCCCCATGTCGTGTGGTTAGAACAATAATCAGAGTGTCCTGAACAAATGACATTATCTAACATCCCATCCACAGAGCTGTCATCTCTTCCTCACCATGTCCTTCCTTTCCCAAAGAGCCTGTGCCTCTGCCCATCTCATCTCACTTCATACAGGTGACTCTGCCACCTCAGGCAGGTCTGTGGTTGGCCAGCTCTCTTCCTTCTCCTCAATCCCCCTTCTCTCTCTACATTTAACTCTTAATCTACCTGGAATTTATTTTGCCCCACAGTATGAAGTGAAGAACCAAATAAAAAATTTCCTTAAAATATCTAACTGAGTATCCCATTTATTTGGTAATCCTTACTTTATGGTCCTTTTTCTATATTAAATGTCTAAAAATATATTGGCTTTTGGGTAATTTCTAATGCTCTTACAATTTGGTTTCTGTATTTCATACATCTGTAGCTGAGTGTAAGGACCAGAATTTGCTTTCTGCAGCCCAAGAAGGAGAGCTCCTGGTCATCCTTCCATATAATCAACTTTCTCCTTCTCCCAAGGTGTGGGCTAGCTTTTTGAATAAAGAGCTAGCCTTCACATGAGATTCTACCATAACTGGGTCTTCCTGCTCATAACTCTTATAACACAGATAAAGGGGCTAGCAGAATGTACAAAGCACCGACTTTTAAGAAGCACAAAATTTAGGAAACTTCATGTGCTTCCCTGTCTGAATCATCTGACATGGCAGAGCACATGCCCTCCCCTCCAGTCCATCCATATTTTAAATTATAATACTTAAGTGTACGTATTGGGCAAAGCTTAGATTAACAGAATAGCAAATTTACTGGAGGCTTATATTTTTTCCATTTTTTCAAATCTCTATTAATATTTATAGTAAAGATAAATGTTTTCTAGATCTAATTAACAATTTTTATTTATTTAGGTGATATCCATATAATATAAAATTAATCACTTAAGGGGCGCCTGGGTGGCTCAGTGGGTTAAAGCCTCTGCTTTCAGCTCAGGTCATGATCCCAGGGTCCTGAGATCAAGCCTGGCATTGGGCTCTCTGCTCAGCGGGTAGACTGCTTCCCTTCCTCTCTCTCTTCCTGCCTCTCTGCTTACTTGTGATCTCTGTCTGTCAAATAAATAAATAAAATCTTTAAAAAAAATTAATTACTTAAGAGTAAATAATTCAGTGGCATTTAGTGCAATCACAATGTTGTTGCAACTACCACTTTTATTCTGTTCCAAAATATTTCTGTTGTTCCAGTATAAAACCCTGTACCCAATAAGCAGGCACTTCCCCATTCCCTCTTTTGTCCAGTTCCTGGAAACCACCAATCTGCTTTCTTCTCTATGGGCTTATCTTTTTTGGGTATTTCACGTACATGGAATAATACAAGGTGTGGTCTTCTTTGGGTCTAGCTTCTAGAACATTAGCATAGTTTTTAGGTTCATCTGCACTGTAGCATGTATCAGTATAGCATTCCTTGTTGTGGACGAATGATGTTCCATTGTATGTATATACAATTTGCTTATTCATTTACCAGTTGGTACATATTTGGATTGGTTCCACCTTTTGGCTGTTGTGAATAGTGCTGCTATGAATATGTGTGTACAAGTATTTGAGTACTTGTTTTCAGTTATTTTCGGTGTGTCCCTAGGAGTAGAATTGCTGGGTCATATGGTAGTTCTGTGTTTAAAAATTTGAGAAACTGCCAGACTGTTTTGAATAGTAGCTATACCATTTTACATTCCCACCAGCAAAGTCAAAGAATTCCAATTTCTCCAACCTCATCAACACTTGTTATATTCCTTTTTTTTCTTCAAATTAAGTCATCTTTGTCGATGTGAGTGCTATTTCATTGTGGTTTTGATTTGCATTTCTCTAGTGGCTAATGATGTTGAACATTTTTTCCATGTGCTTATTTGCAATCTATATCCCTTCTTTGGAGAAATGTCTATTCAAGTCTTTTATCCTTCTTAAATTGGGCTGTTTGCCTTTTTGTTGTTGAGTTGTAAGAGTTTGTTACACTTTCTGGATAAGCTAATCATATCATTTACCGATCCTTATCAGGTATATGATTTGCAGTTATTTTTTTCCCACAGCATAGGTTCTTTTCACTTTCTTGGTAATGCCCTTGAACGTATAACAATTTTAAATGTTGGTGAAGCCCAACCTGCTTTTTCTTTTGTCACTCACGCTTTCAGTGTCATATCTAAGAATGTACTACCAGATCCATGGTCATAAAGATTTAGCCCTATGTTTTCTTCTAAGTGTTTTATGATTTAAGCTCTTATATTTGGGTCATTGATAAATTTTGAGTTAGTCTTTATATTTGGCATGAGGTAAGGGTCCAACTTCATCCTTTTGCAGGCAGATATCCCATTGTCTCAGCACCATTTGTTAAAGAGTTTCTTCATTCCCCCATCTAATAGTCTTAGCATCCCTGTCAAAGAGCACTGGCCATTGATGTAGGGGTTTGTTTCTGGTCTCTCAGTTCTATTCCATTGGTCTAGGTGTTTATCTTTATGCTAATCCTGCACTATTTTGGTTATGGTAGCTCTGTGGTAAGTTGAATTGTGACATTTGAGTCTTCCAACTCTGTTCTTCTTCAAGATTGTTTTGGCTGAGGTTTTATTATCTTGCAGATACTACTACTGTCTTCCAAATACTACTACATGTTATGTTATATGATTCATTTGACAAGTCTCTAATATAGATATTAATATCCACATTTTACAGGTTAAGTGATTTGGCCAAGGTTACAAATCTGGTAGTTTATCTAAGATTAAAACTAAGATTATCTAACCCCAGATCCTACTTTCTCAAGAATTATATGCCTGTCTCTGTCAAAGATCAGGCACCATTGGAGCTTAATAACACTGTTTTCTTTTAGGTAAAAGGTTAGAAATCTGTACTAGCAAACATTTCTCAATTGGTAACCCACAGTCAGACTGATCTGGTAATAGATACACTGAAACCCATTTTTTCCTTTCACATTTAGTACTTAATTTTTCTAAGGTTTGTTACTATTCAGACAGTTTTGCATCCTCCTCCACCTTCCTCTTTTTGTGATCTTATTTTTTCAGATGGATGTTTTGAGGTTATTTTCTATTTTGAGACAATTACACAAATCTGATTTATTATCACAACAGCTCAAGAGTGGTTCCTGTTGAAGCCCTCCACACTGTCAATACTATGAGCTCCTATTAGTCTCCTTCACTGGACAGGAAACCATTGAGTAGGGGTGATGCTTGATGTTTTCAACTAAATTGTTGAAGGAAATTTTGGTGACCTTAGGTGTATCAAACAAATATGCAAATGAATATTTTGCTGTCATAACAGTGCATAACTTTAAAAGCAAATACACAAACATTTTATATTGGCAAGCTGCTTCTACATCTTTGATGTAGATTGATTGATTGATTGATTGATTTATGTAATTTACATTTGATAAAATTCACTCTTTGCTGTATAAACTTCTGTGGGTTTGACAAATGCATAGAGTTGTATAAACACTACCACCCTTGGGACAAAGAACAATTCTGCCCCTCGAGAAATTCCCTTCTCATGCTGCCCCCTCGAGTCAGCCCCTCTTTTGACCCCCAGTCCCTGATCATTAATCTGTTCTCTGTCCCTACAGTTTTTTTACATTTTCTAGAATGTCATATAAAGAGAAACATAGTATTGCCCTTTGAGTGTGGCTTTTTTTTTTTTTTTAAGATTTATTTATTTATTTGTCAGAGAGAGAGAGAGAGAGAGAGATCACAAGTAGGCAGAGAGGCAGGCAGAGGCAGAGAGAGAAGCAGGCTCCCCACTGAGAAAGGAGCCTGATGCGGGACTCGATCTCAGCACCCCGGGATCATGACCTGAGCCGAAGGCAGCCGCCCAACCAACTGAGCCACCCAGGCATCCCTGAGTGTGGCTTTTTTTACTTAGCATAATACATTTGATATTTCTCCATGTTCTTGTGTTTCTTCCTTTTATTGCTGAGTATTGTTCCATAGTATGCATGTACCATACTTTGTTTACCCATTCACCATTTGAAGGACATTTGGTTTGTTTCCAGTTTTTGGTGGTTACAAATAAAGCTGCTGTAAACAGTTCATGTAAAAGTTTTTGTGTGAATGTAAGTTTTCCCTTGGGTAGATATCTAGGAGTGGGATTTCTGAGTTACAGGATAAATTCAGGTTTAATTTGATGAGAAACTCTCAAATTGTTTTTTTTTCTTCAATTTCTTAAAGCTACAGTAACAGATTAATACAAACTTGATGGTTTAAAATAATAGCACCCTTGGAATTAGAAGGTACTATGCTAAGTGAAAGAAGTCAGTCAGAGAAAGACAAATATATGATTTCACCCATATGCAGAATTTTTAAAAAGATTTTATTTATTTATTTATTTGAGAGAGACCACGAGCAGGGAGGAGGAGGAGAGGGGGAGGGAGAAGCAGGCTCCCTGTGGAGCAGGGAGCCCAATGTGGGACTGGATCCCAGGACTCTGGGATCATGACCTTAGCTGAAGGCAGACAGGTAACTGACTGAGCCACCCAGGTGTCCTCTTCTGTGGAATTTAAGAAGCAAAACAGATGAACATAGAGGAATGGAAGGGAAAATAAAATAAGATGAAACAGAGAGGGAGACAAAGCACAAGAGATTCTTAACTATAGGGAACAAACAGGGTTGCTGGCGGGGAAGTGGGTGGGGGGGATGGGGTAACTGAATGATGGACAGTAAGAAGGGCACTTGAGGGGCACCTTGGTGGCTCAGTGGGTTAAAGCCGCTGCCTTCGGCTCAGGTCATGATCCCAGCGTCCTGGGATTGAGCCCCGCATCGGGCTCTCTGCTCAGCGGGGAGCCTGCTTCTCCATCTCTCTCTGCCTGCCTCTCTGCCTACTTGTGATCTCTGTCTGTCAAATAAATAAATAAAATCTTAAAAAAAAAAAGAAGGGCACTTGATGGAAAGAGCCCTGGGTATTCTATGCAACTGACAAATCACTAAATTCTACCTCTGAAACTAATAATATGTGTTGATTAAATTGTATTTAAATTAAAAACAAAAAAAAACAAAAAAAACCCAGCACTCTATTCTTTCACAGTTGTGGAGGCTAGAAATCTGGAGTTGAGGTATGGACGGGGCTACACTCCCTTCAAAGGCTCTGTGGGAGAATCTTTCTTTGCTTCTTCTTCCCTTTGGTGGCTCCTGGCAATCTGCGGCATTCCTTGGCTAGCAGCTGTGTTACTTCAATCTGTGTCTAGGTCTTCACATGGTCTTCTCTCGTGCCTCTCTTTGTGCCCTTTCCTCTTCTTTTGTGGACACCAGTCATTCGATTTAGAGCCCACCCTAATGAGTGATGTCGTCATCTTAACTAATTATATCTGCAAAGACTCTAGTTCCAAATAAGGTCACATCCTGATGTTCAGAGTGGACAAGAGTTTTGAGGGGGACACTTATTCAGTCCACTGCAATGGCTGAACCATATCACATTCCCCCCTGCAGTTTGTGAGAGTTCCAGTTGCTCCCGGTTCCCACTAGCACTTCTTATTGTCAAATTTTGGTTTTTTTTTTTAAGCCATTCTAATAGGTGTGTGGAGGTGTCTGATTGTGGTTTGAATATGCATTTCTGTAATGACTGGTAATGATGCACATCTTCTCATGTACTTATTTGCCCCCTGTATATCTTCTTTGGTAAAGTATCTGTTCAAATCTTTCCCCCATTTTTTTTTCTTTTTGGTTTATTTTCTTTTTATTGAATTTTGAAAGTTCTTTCTACATTCTAGATATAAATCTTGTGTCAGGTAGGTGATTGGCACATATTTTCTCCCAGTCTGTGGCTTGTCTTTTCATTCTCTTAACCATGTTTTTCAGAGAACAGAATTTAAAAATTTTGTTAAAGTCCAGCTTACTAATTTTTTCTTTAATGACTCGTGCTTTAGATGTTGTATCTAAGAACTCTGCCTAATCCAAGGTCACAAAGATTTTTCTCTTGATGTGGTTTTGAAATGGTAAATGTTGAACTGGGTCAAATAGCAAGTTGGTTTGAGAGAAAATGCTTGGGTTCATTTCATATTATAAAGATGTTAATTCAGTTGAATTATTGGATGGTCCAGCATTCAGTGTCTTCAGGACCTCATCATCACCTCTCAGCTCTTCCTTCCTCAGAACATACAGGCTTCCATTGCAGACAGGGTCTGTCTTCACAGTTAGAAACTCCAGGCTTGGGGCACCTGGGTGGCTCAGTGGGTTAAACATCTGGCTTTGGGTCGGGTTATGATCCCAGGGTCCTGGGATGGAGTCCCATGTCAGTCTCCCTGCTCCCTGGGGAGTCTGCTTCTCCCTCTGTGCCTCCTTGTGCTTGTTCTCTTAATCTCTCTCTCTCAAATAAATAAATGAATAAGTACTCCAGACATAGCAACTTCAGGAGATAGAGGAATTTCTCTTACCCAATAGTCACTTCAAAAGTTCCAGAATTTTGGGGGCACCTGGGTGGCTCACTCGGTTAAGTGTCTTCCTTTAGTTCAGGTCATGATCCCAGGTCCGGGGATTGAATCCCATATCTGGGTCCCTGCTCAGCAGGGAGCCTGCTTCTCCCTCTCCTTTGGCTGCCTCCCCTGCTTGTGCTCTCTCTCTTTTTCTCTCTTAAATAAATAAATAAGATCTTAAAAAAAAAAAAGTTCCAGGACTTTTCTCTCATTGAACTGCCTTGGCGAGCATGCATTATCTCTGAATGGATCACTTTAGCCTGGAGATGGAATATGATTGTTGGCCAGGCCTGGGTCATGTCTCCACCCCTCAAGGTAGACATGGAAGGAGTCAGTCTCACCTGAAACAAGTGAATTGAGAGTGTGTAAGTGGATTTCTAGGAGAGAAATTGGCAGATGTTAATAGAAAAGAGGGGAGCCAAAGATTGTCAGGTAAAAGCAACTAATTTTTACTGCAACTGGGAAAGTGCTCTTTGTAACTTGCTATGAATTAAATTGTGTCCCCTCCTCAAATTTGTATTTTGAAGCTCTAACCCCTAATGGTGTTTTGAGCAGGGGCCTTTGGGAGATAATCAGGATTAGATGAGATCATGAGCGTGAGTCCCTCAGAAGGGGATGAATGACCCCATAAGGAGAGACATCCAAGATCTAGCTTTCTCGGTCTCTTTGCCCTCTTGGCTGTGCAAGGACACAGTGAGAAGGCAGCCATCTGCAAACCAGGGTCACAGCTCTCACCAGGACCTGGCCATGCTGCCACCCTAGCTCAGACTTTTGGCCTCCAAAATTGTGAGAAAAATACATCTTTTGTCGTGTAGGCCACCCTGGCTAAGATATTTTGTTATGACGGCACTACCCGACTAATTCTCAACCGCTCTTTATCAGTTTCCAACAACTGCTGGAATCAAAGCAAAAACAGCCCTTTCTCCATTGCTTCCCTTGTGCTGGGGCTGTGCTGTGTTTTGCAGGACTCCAGGCTTACTAGCCATTCTCTGCGGCAGATCTAGTACTCTTGTCCTTATTTTACATAAGGAAGTTAAGGCTGGGGCCTCTGATAATGTGCTTAAGGTCACTGGCTCTTGGGTGGTGGATCCTGGATCCCAAGCCAGATCCGTCTGACTTCAGAGTCCGCCCTAATAACCATCGGGATGTCCTGTTATCTCTCCCTAGCTAAATCAAACTCTGCTTTGAATTGGTGCTGGATCTGGGCCCAGTGGAGTTTCCTGCCCTTCACCCAGTAGCAGCAGACCTCAGTTTTGTGTCCGAACTGAGTCCTGGGCACAGGAGTGTCTCTTGCCCAGTATGGGGGCGGACAACTGCCACCTTGTCCTCATACAGGGCTCAGAGTGTGAATGGTCTTCCCCAGGTACTCCACCCCACCCCCAGATCTCGGCAGCGGCTGCAGGACTATAGCAGAGAGAAAGGCTCTCTTAGGTCTACTACCTGCGTATAGTCTTTCTTTTGGATACCAAGTGGAAGCCGATAGAAATGAGATGGCGAGCAGCATGGGATTTCTCTCATGTCTGGAGTGCTCAGGGATTTTCAGCTGTCATGCTACCTTCACTCGGCCTTTAAGAAATTTTCTTCTTCCCAGTTCTGTGGTAATGACCTATTCTTCCCATTCTTTGCCACAAGAAAAATAGTTGTTACGTCTCGTGTCTCTCCTCAGAATGGCTGATCATCTTATAGAATTCAGTTCCCTGGTTTTCTGCAGCTCAGTTCTCTAATGGGCCCAACAAAGTGAGAGTTTTGTAGATTATCCATATTTTCTCTTGTTGCTAGTGAGGGAGTAGCATTCCCTTGAGGCTTTCTATATCCTAGGTGGAAGTAGAATTTCCCAGTTCGAAGCTTCAAAAAATAGTTTTCAAAGTAATTGTTAGTAAAATACGAGCTCTGTGGAAAAGACGCTGGTGTCAGATAGGCTTGGAGATTTGGTATATCTTATTCTCTTTTGGATATTTACATGGAACATTAACACCTTAAAGACTTTGAGAAGTCTTGCAGAATAGAGAAATAAATTTAACTTTAACAATGTATCTTTAGAATTTGTTTAGGGGCTCCTGGATGACTCAGTTGGGGAGCATCTGACTCTTGACTGGAGGTAGTGAGTTCGAGCTCCATGTTGGGTGTAGAGATTCCTTTAAAAAGTTTACTTTTTTAAAATTAAAAAGTAAAGTAAAAATAAAGTAAAAAAAGATTACTTTAAAAAATTACTTAAAAAAGACCATGGAACCCCTCTTGTGTAGCACCCATTATTTCCCTTAGAACTACTATTCTGTGAATTCTTTTTGGAAAATAGAGGCCTAGATATTGATGCCTTATTCTCTGGGGAACCTGGAAACCAAACAGAAAGCAGAGATCCCTCAAGAAAGTATCAGAATCCCTGTGGATATTGCAAGAAGGAAACCATCCTACAGATTGGTTAGGTGTGGTGGGTGGTGCTGAGGCACTTGGCAATGGCCCCAGTCAGTAGTTAGTGTCTAATCTTGCATGCTATGACTTCAGAGAGAACACCTGAATGAATGAGATACAAGATTAAATACAAGGTCAAAATAGTGTCTGGAAGTCTGTAGATCATTCCACTGGCTCTCAGCTCTGACCTGCCCCACCTCTTTCTCTGAAACCAATCATAAATATCTTCCTGGATGCTCTGTTTATACAACTTGCTCTGATGTCTAGTGGTCACTATCCTTGAGGTGTTTGGGGCCCATCCCAAATATGGAGCTGCTGTTGTATAGTAAGGCTGGATGTGAACCTATTCTGTGGCTCCTCATGTAAGTAGGAAATGAATCTTCAGCCTCAGCCTTAAATTCTTTAGCTTCTAGGCCCTGTCCTGTGAATTTGAGAGTGGACCTTTGGTCCCTGCCCTCCATCCCTCAGCTACAAGTAGCCGGGACATCTGTCATTTCCATCTCCTTGTATCCCTTTCGTTTCTCATCTTGAGACACCTCCTCCCCATATTCTCCTCCTCCACCACCATATTCACGTGGGCCTGCCAATTGGTAATTGCTGCCACATTTGGGATTTGAACCCACAGAGTCTGACATCAAAACTTACTTCCATAAAAATTACACTAGCTTGCTTTCCAGTTCCAAATTGTATCACTTTTCGTTTAGATAACATTTACTCTTTATTACTCTATGTGGTGAAATATATTCTATTACAGAGTTTCTCCCCAACCATTCAGATAACCACATATAAGACACAACTGAAACAAAACTTAACATTATTTAAAAAAAAGTTTTCATCTCATAATGGGGGAAGTTTTCATTTTCTTGTTTTGGTGGTGGCAAAAATTAGGTTCTATTTGAAAAATAATTATTTTTAGTCTAAGGTCCTTAGTCCTTTTTATTCCTTAGCTACTTCGGCTAAACTGTGGCCATGAATAATGATTAAGAAAGCTAACAGCCTTTTCCAGAAGGATACTGCTCTCATTGTCCTGGAAATATCAACTATAAATCAAGAAGGATATCATGACTTAATTGTTCATTACACAAAAATTATATGATCCCTATTTCTTCCATGTCCTCTCTCTCTCTCAGTCTAAAAAGGTATTTAAGTAAGCAATCAGGGATATTAACTCTTCACAGTCGCAGCAAGTGTGGGGCAAATAACCCCGCAATAACACGCCAGCAGCCTCGGAGATGGCTGGCTGTGAATAAGCACACAGCACTTAGTCTGGCCCTTCTTCTGTGTTTGCTGATACATTTGCGATTTCATGCACGGTTTTAAATGGGAGGCATTAATCTGAAATGGGCACTGAAGCATCAATAAAGCCTACATTTTACCCCCTTTTAATGAAAATGCTAGATATAGATTTAATGCAAAACTAAACATTTGGCTCACTGTGTTCTACTCCAGTAAATTAACCAGTGTTTGTCATCTTTTTAAAGAAACCTGGGAGTTTAATGCCTCATTTCACATGGTTTTGTTAGGGACAGATAGAAAGCTGATAAACAGTCCATTTGTTCTGTTACAGTAGCTCCTCGCCACGCCACTGGAGTTAAGCCTCTGTGTTCATTTCCTTTACAGACTCTGCTGTGAGTTGAAGTGGTCTGCTTTTGAATATTGACTGAAACGGCGGCTTGGCGAGAATGCTTTCTTGGAGGAACGCAGACTGGACTTTGATGGACAGTGGCCCCAGAGCAGTGGGTTCTGAAATGACTCAGTGCACCCAGAAGGGAACAGCCCATTAGTGAGGCCCTCCTCAGTGCTGTTCTAGATTTTCATCTGCATTATGCCCACAACAATCACCACAGCCCTGAAAGGTCCATGTGACTACCTCCACTTGGCCTGATAAGGAACCCAGGGCTCAGAGATGAAGCGGTAGTTTAAGTGATGACATCTCGATTTGAGCCCACTCACTATACCATACTGCCTGGAAGATAGGGACTGCACTCCCCCATCGTTACCAGTAGCGTGTTATTTGTCATTTAAGGTTACTTCTGCCGCCTCCTCCAGGAAGTCATTGCTGATTGCCTGCTTGTTGACTATTCTTTTTATGTGTTTTTATCACACTTTATCAGTACCTCCAGTGTTGCCCTTAGGGACTGTCTGCCTTTTATTAATTGAATACCTGTTTGACTCCCTGTAAGAGGAAGGGCTATCTCTTAAATCTCCTTTATAAACACTATAGCACCTTCCCTACCAAAGGCACTCACTAAGTGTTCATTGAAATTTTTATAAGGTAGATGGCTCTCAATATCTCAAATCCTGTTTCCAGAATTATGAGGGACATGATGGTGAAGGAGGCAGGGCCCGGAGTGAGTCTGCCCAGATTTGAATCCCAGCCATAGGACCTTAGGCAAGTTACAGAGCTTCTCTGAGTTTCAGATTCCTTACTATATAAAGTAGGGATAATAATAGTACCTACGTCAAAAGGTTGTTGCAAAAGTTCCATAAGATAAGGCATGTATAATACTTGGAACAGTGCCTGGTACATAGAAAATGCTCAACGAATAGTGGCTATTATTTTCCTGAAAACTGGAGATCTTATAGTGTAGGCAAGAAACTATGCGGCACTTGATTTGTCTATAATTTAAAAATATATTAGTGGGCTGCCTGGGTGGCTCAGTTGTTAAGCATCAGCCTTTGGCTCAGGTCATGATCCCCAGGGTTCTGAGATCGAGTCCTGCATCCGGCTCCTAGCCCACAGGGAGCCTGCTTCTTCTCCCTCTGCCCCTTCCCCCACTTGTGTGTGTGCGGGCACACACACACTCTCTCTCTCACTAGTAAATAAATAAAATCTTAAAAAAAAAAAAAAAAGAAGTACAGGTAATATGTGTAATGCTTCCTGAGAATGAGTTCCAAATAGTTCTGTACCCACTGACACAAGTGTCATATTTTCCAAACCTATCTAATCAGTATGTACCAGAAAGACAGAGAAAGATGTTCGCATAGTGCAGAAAGCTAATTTGGTAGGAAGTCCATTCTGTTCTGGAGAGCTAACTAACTAATCTACTTGCCTATTTGACACTATTTGATTCAGGGTAAGCCTCTCAACATCTCTGAGCCTGAATCTTCTCATAGATAAATACAGGTCAAAATACAGATACTTCCCTTCTGTTCCCCCCACCCTCCGGGCTTCAGTTTCCCATCTATCACATGACCAGGCGGACTCTCAGGCCCTCCTCTGGCTAATCTTCTGTGGCTCTGCCTCCGCTGGGATGCTGTGAAGTCAATTCAGTCATACTGCCCAAGCTGTCAGGGACTTTCTGACCCCAGGCTCTGCGGGACACCACCTGACTAGAATCACTGATGGCCACACATGGAACACATGGAAGAATGTCTCTCTTCCGGCAGGAGGACAGCTGCCTGACAGGGGTCTGAGTGACTCCTCAGAAAGGGGGGCGAGCAGCCGGCTGTGGCTGTGCCTTCCCCTGTCTCCTGGCCACCTGGCCACTACTGGGATGTAAAGACTCTCTCTCTGGGCAGCAGGCAAGTGGCAGGTGGGCCCAGAAGTCGGAATTTTCTTAAGCAACCAGGCATCGCACAGGACCATAGCCCCAACACAGCACCCTCGTTCTCATGGAACTACAGAAGCAGTCCGCTTGGAAGGCATGAGAAGGGTAGGAGGTCTCAAAGTTTAGACTCTTTGGCTCCAGTCGCCCAGAAAAGTCAACAGCTTTCAACAGAGGTTCCCAGGCCCAGCGCATACTAGCAGCAACAGAGAAGTTGTTTTAAGACAGATTTGTGGGCTGTAGACTAGAACACTCTGATTCCATAAGTGCACACTGGCCCTGAGCATCTTATTTTTCACAAACTCCCTAGGGGCTCTTTGTGCATAGCCAAGTTTGGGGGATCCTGTTGGTTCATGTCATGGGGATCTAGAGGATGCTAGAGAAGTCTCATTGGCAAAGGACATCAGCTCCATGCATGCCCAGTGGGGTCAGCAGTATGTGGCATTCCAGAGCTTTCTAGGTCTGTCCATGGGTATATCTTACCATCTCAAAGTCTTGGTTATCTCCTCACGGTGGGGGGTCATGGTGATGGCTCCCATGTATTCATGTGAAGATTAAATAGACAGTGCCCACAGAGTGGCTGGCAGAGGGCTCTGCACACAGTGAGCATTGAATACATGCTAGTTATTCTCATCATCACTGTTGTTGTTATGACTTAAAAGAAGCACGATGGCTCTCTGATCTGTGTGCCAGGAGCTAGCCCTATTCCAAACAGTCTTCCTGAGAGGAGGCCAGTAAATCCTAATTTGACTTAAAAAAAAGGAAGTAAATAGGAACGCCTGGGTGGCTCTGTGGGTCAAGCATCTGCTTTAGGCTCAAGTCATGATCCTGGGGTCCTGGGATCGAGCCTTGCTCTCTGGGCTCTCTGCTTGGAGGGGTCTTCTTCTCCTTCTCCCTCTACCTGCCGCTCCCCCTGTTTGTGTTCTCTCTCTCTGTGTCAAATAAATAAATAAAATCTTAAAAAGAAAAAAGGAAATAAATAAAAGAATAAATATAATAGCTAGATTTAGGAGACGGCTTGGGGATTCAGAAGAGGCAGAGGGAGGTGCAGGCAGAGAGCTGGAGAACTGTGGGTTGCCAGTGGCATGGGGAGCACTGGCAGGGGTGGGGCGGGGGGGATTGGTTCTCTGCAGACCCCCAACCTCTGGTGAGTCACTGGACCACTTCCGGCCTTCTTTGCGTCCCACCCCATTTGTAGAGTGGGATTGCCTGGGGTGATATCTAAGGTCTCATTACAAGATTTGCCCCAGACCCCCCTGAGGAAACATACTTCCAATACTCTTTACAAAGATGGCTCATGGACTAAGATTAAGAAAGTGTTCATATTTATTCAGTCTGGGTGATGAATAAAGAAATGCCTGTTAGAATAGTCCTTCAATTTCCTATATTTTTGGAATATTTGATAACAGCAGCAACAAACTAAGCTACCATTTACAAAGGCTAGCTGATTGGTTCATGTTAATCCCAGCTGGCATGACTCTGGTCAAAATAGGGAAGCAGGCAAAATGGCCTTCAGTGGCTCTCCGGCTGTGTGACCGCACCCTTCTTCCCTTGGAGAGCTATACTCCTCCCTCTCAAGTTCGTCCGCTATCCAGGGCCTCCGTTCTGCAAGGACTTGACTCATATTTCCAGGGTTCCTGGTCTTATCTTGTGACCAGTTAGACCTGAGGTATGAACAGCTGATGGCGGCTTAATTTCAATTCCTGCTTCTGCTTATAAACGAAATGGCATGTGCGTCAGACCCGCGGCTGTGAGTGGGAAAGCTGGTGAGCATGTTTTGTTGGAGGATGAAGGTTGTACACTATCCCTCAAACTCCACCATGTGCAAAGCTGCTCCCTTGTTGCAGGGAAAGGATCAGTTTTGTGTCCGTGTTCTCATGTTCTGTTCCTGCACAAAGCAATTCAGAATGATACCAGAACAGCTACTCACCTCAGGCATCTGGGTGTGTGACTGTGTGTTTTGCTGTCAGTTGCCTTTATGTAAATAAAATAGCAGTTTATTGGAAGATTTTTCCCTTTTTAGCCAGTCACTATTGTGTTGTATAACCTTAGACAAAGAGAACTTGTGCTAAATTGCTTTTTAGGTGTATTACCCAAACAAATACAAATTCAAAGTGAGTCTTCCTTTTGTTTCTTTTCTCTCCTGTAAATATCTAATCTGATACTCAGTCTTTCTCTTCTTCCTTCAGTCCTCCTGATGAGTCCTTTGATTTCCTGGTCTTAATTCTATACCAAGCGTAAAATATTTCCCGTTCAGCTGTAGTGTTTCCTAAACTCAGTCATTCCCAGACCAGTCTCCTACTTTTGGCCATATCCATGTATCATCCTTTCTATCACTTAGCCAGTCTTCTTTACATCAGGTCGCTTATAAAATCATCATCAGAGAGAACTTTTTAAAAGTTTTTTAGCTTTTATTTATTTTTTTATATTTTATTTAAATTCAGTTAGTTAACATAGTATATTAGTTTAAGAGGTAGAGTTTAATGTGATCCATCAGTTGCACGCAGTGCTCATTCCATCAGGTGCCTTCCTTAATGCCCATCACCCAGTGACCCCATCCCCTCACCCACAGAGAGAGCTTTAAATTATTACCGTAAGTAGAAAACCAGTATTACTTGACCTAAATGGAAGGTAACTATTAAAATAAATACGATGGAAAACAAAACAATGTTCTTAAATTTTAGCTGAATTTCCTATTAAGCATCTCAGTCTAAGACCTGTGTTTTCTTTGTTTTGTCTTTTTTTTTTCCCGAAGATTTATTTATTTGAGAGAGAGAGCAAGCAAGCAGGCATGGGGGAGGAGCAGAGGGAGAGGGAGAGAGTCTCCCAAGCACACTCCAGGTACGCACAGAGCCAAATGTGGGGCTCCATCTCACGACCCTGAGATCACGACCTGAGCAGAAACCAAGAATCAGTTGCTCAACTGAGTGAGCCACCCAGGCACCACCCTCCTTTTTTTTTTTCCTAAAGGAAGTAGCAACCTAAAAACATATTAGTACCAAAATCATATTTTAACCCCCTTTGATTTAATTCCACACAACCAATCTTGAACTGAAAAGCTAGAGACTTAAGTCTCTTGAAGTGACTTATTGTTATTTAATGCCCAGTAGTTGTATCCACACTTTGGAGCTCTGGACCTTGCAGATGGTCATTTAATCCAGACTGTCTGATTCTATTTTGGCTTTACCTTGAATGCCCAAGACATCTCTTCCCAGGTTAGCTTTGGCTGTCTTACATTCTCTCCCGGGGCTTTTCTACAAGTCTCTGGGCCTTTGTGGCTTGCCTTCCCCACCACTCATTCAAGTCTGCTCACAGGCAAAGTTTGCCCAGGGAGCAGTCTCCTAGCCATCCCCCCCCCCACCCCGCCCCACCCCAGATCCTTTCAAGGAAGGCTGACACTGCAGTCTTTCAGAGCCTCCATTTCCTCATCTGCAAATCAAGGAAGTATAATAATACTGGCTGCAAGGATTAAATGATACAATGGAGAGAGAGTACCTTGTACAACGGCTATAATAAGAGCTCAATGAGCAGTAGCATTTGTCATTAGTCATTAAGACATTAGGCCTGACCCCAGCACCAGCTCCTTTGAAACACTCAGCTCTTAAGCCACCCCCTTAGCCTTGGCTGCCGGCGTTCAGTGGCTCTTGCCAATGCCAATAAGCGATTGTTTTACTTAAATTCCTGGTCAGTGATGGTTGATTGCCTGGAATGCCATTTGTGTTTGCATGGTGTGTCTCAGATCTGAATTAGCTACCAAAGTCAAGTGGTTTGGAAGAAGAGTGTGATTGGAGGGCATGTCCTAGTGTTCCCACCCGAGAGGCTCATGGCTTCCTGAGGAACCTTTGTTTTTCTCCCTTAGTGGATATGAGCAGAGGGACAGCTTTGAGAAGGGACCCACGGCCTTTAGCCTTGAAGGGGCTTTGGAGAAGCCAGGTCTCCAGCGTATTGGGTATATATGTTTATTGTAAGTTCGTGTTCTTTTTTTTAAGATTATATTTATTTATTTGACAGACAGAGATCACAAGTAGGCAGAGAAGCAGGCAGAGAGAGAGGAGGAAGCAGGCTCCCTGCTGAGCAGAGAGCCCGATGCGGGGCTCCATCCCAGGACTCTGGGATCATGACCTGAGCCGAAGGCAGAGGCCTTAACCCACTGAGCCACCCAGGCACCCCAAGTTCACTTTGTTTGTGTGAGACTTACTAGACTAAGGCAAAGAAACAGGGCTCCTGAAAGCCAGATTCATAAAGGGAGGTAAACATTCTTTTAAACTAATTTATCAATTTAACACAGCGTAGTGGTGTTGGGTTACTGGGGTCAACAGCCAGCAGTCACATTCCTCAGTTGTTGGATTGTGGAAACGCATTAACAAACCCAGTAAAACTCTTTCTGATTAATCATGTTGATAAGTTTTTTTTGTTGTGTGTTACAAGCTCTTCTAATTTAATCTGCTTGGACAGCAGCCCATGCTGGTGAAGTGTCTTGACTTATCTAAAGAGGCATTGATGAGAAGGCTACCTGGCCTGGAAATTTATTGGGATATCATGTAATCATTAACACATGTGGATGCTGCTTCCCTGCATGTTGATTCCTTTCTTCAAATGAAGGAAGTGTTTGTAGGATGAGGGCAGGAATTAAGGGAAGATGAGCGCCAGAAGCAGGGAAAGGAAAGGAGGATGCTGCTAACAGCTGAACCTGAAAAGAGTGTCTTATTGTCAGGGATAAAAATATTTGAAAATACTAATAATAAATAACTTCAATGAACACCCATCTTTTCAAGGCAAAGGAAGGTAAGTATGCATTTCTGTCAGAAAAGTGGAAATCTAGATCCAGGCTTCTCAGCCTTGGCACTACTGGTGTTTTGAATTGGGTACTTATCTCTTGTGGGGAGCTATCCCTGTATTATAGGGTGTTTAGCCTCTATCTAGAAGATACCAGGAGCTGTCCCCTGAACCCTCTATGGCAACCTAAAAGGTCTTCAGACATTACCCAATGTCCCCTGGGGGACAAAATTGCCCAACTGAGAACAACTGTTCTAGATGTATAGTTCTGAAATCTCAAATAACCTATTATGACTCTCTACTGACCCAATTCCATCATATTACTGAAGACAAAATGAAACATATAGTTCTAGCAGGCCCTTTCTCACCTGGACTGCTACTTCCCTGATCTCTTTACATAGAGACCTTCAGTCTACACTGTCTTCTTCTCCTGCTCCTCCTTCTACACAGAACACTGTACTAAACAGCTTGTCAATTCCAGTTTGTTAAAGGGAATTCTTTCTCCCTTGGGTTTGTGACCCTCAGAGGCAGTTTAGACAAAAATCCCTCAAACTATTCAGAGATAAAATGAATATTCTTTAATTTAAAATAAATGTCTAAATAATAGCAAGTTAAATAGGATGAGAGGCAGCAAGAAGTGGCAGAATTGCTGAAATTTGAAATAGCTCACATCTATGGGCTGGCGAACTGAATAGACAATTCTCCAAAGAAGACATACAGATGGCCGACAGACACATGAAAAGATGCTCAGTATCACTCATCATCAGGGAAATGCAAATCAAAACCACAATGAGATATCACCTCACACCTGTCAGAATGGCTAGTATCAAAAAGACAAGAAATAATAAGTACTGGCAAGGATATGGAGAAAAGAGAACCCTGTGTACTGTCAGTGGGAATGTAAATTGGTGCATATTGTGGAAACCAGCATGGAGGTTCCTCAAAAAAATAAAAATAGAAATATCATATGATCCAGGAAGTCCATTACTGGGTATTTACTAAAAAAAACCAAAAACACTAGTTTGAAAAGATAGAAGCACCCCTATATTTATGCAGCATTATTTACAATAGCCAAGATACGGAAGCAGCCTGTGTTCATCCGTGGATGAATATGGGTAAAAAAGACGTGGTCTATATATAATTGGATATTACTCAGCCATAAAAAATGACATCTTGCCATTTGTGACAACATGGATGGACCTAGAGAGTAATGAGTGAATAAGTTAAATCAAGCAGAGAAAAACAAATATCAATTTGTTTTTATGATTTCATTTATATGTGAAACCTAAAAAACAAATGAACAAGCAAAACAAAAAACAGACTCTTAAATACAGAGAACAAAGTGGTGGTTGCCAGAGGGGAGGCGGGTAGGGGGATGGGTGAAATAGGTGAAAGGTGGTAAGAGGTACAACCTTCCAGTTAGAAAATACCTAAGTCGTGGAGATGAAAAGTAAAACAAGGAATATAGGTAAGAAAAAAAAAGAAGCCCACATTCATTAAGTGCTTGCTTGACACCACATCCATTATCTTAATTAATTCAGATGTTACCCACATTTTACAGATGAGGAAATAGAAGTTTAGTGAAGTGATTTGTTCAAGTCCCCGGAGCTGAACCGGCAGCGTGTGGGTTTGAGCCCAGGTCATCTGACCGTGGGGTGGGCACTCAGCCCTTATGCATCCAGCTGTAGTCCTGAAGGGGGAGAAGATCACTGGATAGGGCTGGGGACCAAGGGGAGAGGTGACTTTTCAGGAGTTGTAAGAACAACTCCGCTGAATTCTCGAGGCCCCAGCTTTCAGTCTCTGGGCCTATGCAAATCTTTAAGCGAGTGTGGTCCCATTTCCTTGTTTCCATCTGTCTTAGTGAAACTGCCTCTGCTTAGCGGTGTGGAGTATTGCTTTCCTAGTTTAGAAAGTTCATTTGTAAAGGCAGCTGAAGTGAAGAATATGGTTCAAGAGGGTGTCCCAGCTTGCAGGTGGTAGGGGAATAGGGTGGGGGTGGGGAACGTAGGGCTGGGGAATCGAGAAATGAGTGGAACCTTTGATCCTTGAAGAAGGTGGGAGGGAAAAAAACATGGACCCAGATGGGTCCAAAGCCTTGGCAGTATCTATCCCTGGACCTGTCCTAAAAACCCTGTTTTTGTTCATTTTGTATTTCTAATACAAAAGCACAAGGAGACAGATGTATTTTCCAATTTCTTGGTGGCAAAATTGTATGCAGACATTGGAGAAGATTTCCACATGCCCTTCTGTACTACCAAAGTAAACATGTTTACTGGAGAAGAATTAGAAACAAGAAAGAAAAAGTAGCAATATAACTGACAATCCCACTGCAGAGTGAAACCAACTATTTATATATTGTGAACCATACTCTTGCAGGTCACAAAATCTTCAAGAGAATTGTAATCAAATGATTGGTTGAACAAGATGAGAAGGGAGGCGGAAAGAAGAGGCCATGGTGAGGCCAGATTTAGCAAGATCAACCCTTGTATTAGCTGCTGTCTGACTGCTTTACTGAGCTCCTACTTTTACAGGGAGCAGCATGTCTGTTCCCAAAGACAGGGCGCCAGGAGGCTCCTTCTTGACCACGGACCATAGGTATCTGTGCCTTGGTCTGAATGCCCTCCCCCAAACCTGGAGCAAGGCCTCTCAAGGGCTTTCTTTTCTTTTCTCTCTCTCTCTCTTTTTAAAATTTTATTTATTTGACAGAGAGACAGTGAGAGAGGGAACACAAGCAGGGGGAGTGGGAGAGAGAGAAGCAGGCACCCCACCGAGCAGGGATCCCGATGGTGCGGGGCTCGATCCCAGGACCCTGGGATCATGACCTGAGCCAAAGGCAAACACTTAAAAACTGAGCCACCCAGGCACCCCTCAAGGGCTTTCAAAAACCCTGCAACCCCACGCCCCTCAGAACCATCCCAGAGCCAGTCAGCCGTGCCCTGTGTGCCTGAACGTGCTCTCCTGGTACTCTGTCCTGGATAGTGCTCCATGAGCCACAGCCTTATAGGGCTCTCAAAACTTCTACATTCTCCCTGGAAGCCACCCCACCTGGGCCTTCTGAAAGGCTGCACCCCCGGAAAACACGAGGAAATCTGAAGTCAAGCAATTATTGGGAAAGCTTTTGTTGGGGCTGAAGTCTATTGTCAGCCTATCTTCTCTTCTGCTGTTGTGTAACCCAGTGTTGTGTGTTTTCATCATGTGTGATTTTTTAAAAAAGATTTTATTTGTTTATTTGAGAGAGAGAAAGTGCAAGCAGGGGGAGGGGCAGAGGGAGAGGGAGAAGCAGACTCCCTGCTGAGCAAGGAACCTGACTCTACTCCATCCCAGGACCCTGAGATCATTACCTGAGACAAAGGCAGATGCATAACTGACTGAGCCACCCAGGTGTCCCTCATCATGTGTGACTTAGATATTTTTTCCTTTGAGGGTAGTGGATGTTTTTCCTCTTAAATTGATGGTTTGATATGTTTGTTTTTGTTACAGAGAGAGAGAGAGAATTTGTGTGCACATGGTGGGGGGCAATGGCTGGGAATAGTGAGGGAGAGGGAGAATTTTAAGTAGTCTCAGTGCTCAGCACAGAGCCGGTCTGGGGCTCGATATTACAACCTTGAGATCATGACCTGAGCCGAAATCAGGAGTCCAACACTTAACGGACTGAGCCACCCAGGCACCCCTTGATTTGTTTTTAAAAGAAGACCATCGGGGCGCCTGGGTGGCTCAGTGGGTTAAAGCCTCTGCCTTCAGCTCAGGTCATGATCCCAGGGTCCTGGGATCGAGCCCCGCATGGGGCTCTCTGCTCAGCAGGGAGCCTGCTTCCTGCGCTCTCTCTCTGCCTGCCTCTCTGCCTACTTGTGATCTCTGTCTGTCAAATAAATAAAATCTTTAAAAAAAAGAAAGAAAACCATCAATGTGGGCATGGGGGGTGGGAAGCACCTGGATGGCCCAGTGGGTTAAGTGTCTGCTTGCTGCTGGGGTCATGATCTCAAGGTCTTGGGACACAGCCAAGCCCTATGTGGAGCTCCTAGCTCAGGGAGTCTGTGTCTCTCTCTCCCTCTGCCTCTCCCACCACCCCACACCCTGTTCATGCTCTCTCTCTCTCAAATAAATAAAAATTTAAAAAAACCCAAAAAACGATTAATAGTACAAAAGAGCATATATAGTGAAGATGGTTTTCCTTAAACCTCTCTTATCTAATCTCCCAGTTCCATTCCCCAGAGGCAGCCACTGCTACTGAGTGACTAGACAGCTGTCTGTCAGTCGCTTTTGAGGCTTCCCAATACACAGGGGACCAAGACCCAGAGCTCCTGCAGGGTCTCCAAAGCCCTGCCCAGCTGTCCAGTCTTCCCCCTAGCCACAGTTTTCCTTGCCTTGTGCTCAAGTCACAGAGGCCTTCCCTCGGTCCTGACCTCGGGACCTTTGCCCATCCGTGGTGTCTCCTTCACCTGAGAGTTCTCTCACCTTCCCTGGTCCAGCTTAGCTCCTCAGGTCCTTGTTTACATACAGCTTCCTCAGAGGGGCCTTTCTGACTTCTCTCAATGAAGTCTGTCTCTTTGACCACATTTCCTGTGGAGCATCTTCTCAACTTGTGGTTATAGATTTATTTGAGTGACTATGTTTCATGTCTGTCTTCAACTTGCCAGGAAGTTGCCTGGAAGCTCTCTGAAGGCAGGGACTTCAGCATCCCACGCAGGTGGCATGGGTGTCCAGTGTTGATTTACTGAAGGAAGAAAGGTAGTCTTGACTGAATATTTGGTTAGTGGGAGACAATTTTTTTTGTGTGTATTTTCTGATTTTTAACTTAAAAAATTTTATGGAAAATCCTCAATAAAATCCTACATAAAAGTAGGACCAATGCGTCAAATGTGTTGATTTACCGAAGGAAGAAAGGTAGTCTTGACTGAATATTTGGTTAGTGGGAGACAATTTTCTTTGTGTGTATTTTCTGATTTTTAACTTAAAAAATTTTATGGAAAATCCTCAATAAAATCCTACATAAAAGTAGGACCAATGCGTCAAATGTGTTGATTTACCGAAGGAAGAAAGGTAGTCTTGACTGAATATTTGGTTAGTGGGAGACAATTTTTTTTGTGTGTATTTTCTGATTTTTAACTTAAAAAATTTTATGGAAAATCCTCCATAAAATCCTACATAAAAGTAGGACCAATGCGTCAAACCCCAATATACCTTATCTTGATTCACCAATGATCAAAATTTTGCCACATTTGTATAATTTTACCCTCTTTTACTTTACTTCTTTTCCTAGCCTTCTGAAGATATAGAAATGTGAATGATAGCTGCCTTTTACTGAGGGTTTACTCTGTGCTAGTAACTGTGTTAAATGTTTCTAATGGGTAGTATTATTTATTCCTCTCAACAACCCTGCTAAATGTGCATTATTATCCCCATTTTAGAGATGAGGAAACTGAGACAGTTTAAGTGTCACTTTGTGCAGTGTCCCCCACCCAGTGGATGGAAAAGCTAGGATTAGAATCCAGGTCTCTGACTTCAAAGTCCAGATTCTCAACCACCAGAGTGCTTGCTGCAGACCCTATCAAGAACACAACTCTCTGACCTGTCCTTCTTCTTCATGCCTACAGACTTGAAAAATGTTTGAAGCCTTTTTATTGTGCCTAAGCTATAAGGGAAATGTTCTTCTGTCTGTGAAAAGAGCAAGGCAATTGGCTTTATTATTCTCCTATAAAAACACTAACTCAGCCACTAAATGTTTATTGAATGCTTTTTTTATTCACCAAGCACTGGGCTGAGAGCTGGAAAAACAACAGCGAGAAAAAAAATAAATACTGTCCTTGCTCTAGTGGAGCAGAGTCAAGTTCCAGATCCTCCAACATTAATTCGGATAGTTTGTGGTTGAATCCATCCTATGTAAATATGCCCTTGGTTTTTCAGCTGAGGATGTGGGTTTAGACTGGGAGAAATGAGATGAAACAGCTGATACTGAGGGTTCACAAGAGTTGACTCCACTATTCACAGGTCTCCTCTGTGGGAGGAGACCTCATCAACTTTTTTCTTTCCCTCTGCTCCATGACTACCTGAAGCAGTACTGCTTTCATTTCTGATTGGGCAGAGGAAGGATAAAGATCTGTAATTCACAATTACTGTGATGGCTAACCAGGGCTGTTCTGTACTGTTATGCAGTTAGTGTACTGCACAAAGACACCTGGTTGAGGAGGCCAGTTGGAGCTGCATCCAGCCTGAGCCCCATATGCCGCACTGAGACTCTGGCCCAAGGTTAGACATCCCTGAGGAAGGGGTGCCCTCTTCTTCCCCCAGGTTTCCTGCTGCAGACCCACAGAGGTATCACATAGCCCGAGGTGGCCCTCTTGGTAGAGCTAGGAAAAGAATGGAAAGGGAGAGAGTTAAAACTGCCCTGTCACATTGAAGTTTTGTGAAATTTACCATTTGTGTTCTTCATGTCTCCCATTGACTCAGTAGAAGTCCCATTGGAGGGACTTCAGGTGTTTTTTAATAGACATTTCTTTTCTTTTCTTTTTTTAAAAAGAATATTTTGGAGAGAGGGAAAGAGAAAGCATGAGTGGGGGTGGGGAAAGGGCAGAGGGGGAGGGGGAGAGAGAGGATCTCAAGTAGACTCCCTGCTGAGCACAGAGCTGGAGGTGGGGCTCAATCTCATGACTCTGAGATTGTGACTGAGATCATGACCATCTTAGAGCAATTTTAGGTTCACAGCAAAATTGAGTTGAAGGTACAGAGATTTCCCGTATGTATACCTTTTGCCCCCACATGTGCATTGCTTCCTTCAGTATCGACATCCCCCACCAGAGTGGTCCATTTGTTACAATTGATGACCTTACATTGACATGTGATTATCACCCAAAGGCCTTAAGGTTCTGATGGCTGTAAGAATGCAAATATTGGTTCAACATAGGAAAAATGCATCGCGGTTAAAAGCACAAGATTTAAAGGGTATATATTATGGCGTAAGAAACTCCCTGCCAGGGGTGTCTGACTGGCTTAGTCAGTAGAACATGTGACTCTTGATCTCGGAGTTGTGGAGCCCCACATTGGGGGTAGAGATTACTTAAAAAAAAAAAAAAAAAAGTAAAGAAAAGAAACTTCCTGCCAGCATGTAACTGGAAATAATGGGAAGAATTAGTAATAGTTTTCAATTATTGGTTCCTTTCTTAGACTTAATTTCTAGAGTTGAGTAGATCATCTCATAATGATGAAGACAGTAGGGACACCTGGGTGGCTCAGTTGGTTAAGCATCTGCCTTCTGCTCAAGTTGTGATCTCAGGGTCCTGGGATCAAGCCCCATGCCTGGCTCTCTGCTCAGCGGGGAGTCTGCTTCTCCCTCTCTCTCCTCTGCCCTCCCACTGCCCCTCTCATGCTTTCTTTTTCTGCCTCTCAAATAAATAAATAAAATCTTTAAAATATGATGAAGAAAATAATAATTACCAAGCCATCTATGAATTTTGTAAAAGACTTTATTTGACACACACACACACAGAGCGAGCCAGAGAGCACAAGTAGGGGAAATAGAAGAGGGAGAGGGAGAAGCAGGCTCCCCACTGAGCAGGGTGCCTGACTTGGGGCTTCTAGGACCCTGGGATCATGACCCGAGCTGAAGGCAGACAGACGCTTGGGTGACTCAGCCCCCCAGGCATATCAAAGCTGTCTATGAATTAACCCAAAGGTTTTCCATTAAAAAATTGGGATTTAATTGAAATGTAATATTGTGTAAGTTTAAGGTATACATGTCAATTTGATATATTTATATATTGCAATGTAGTTGGCATTGTATTGTCAGGTAAAACCTCTGTGACATCATATAATTATTATTTCTTTTTTTCTGGTAAGAATAATTAAGATCTAGTCTCTTAGTAAGTATGATGTTTATGCTACAGTATTGTTCTCTATTATCATTATACTGTGTGTTAGATCTCCAGGACTTGTTTATCTACTAGGTGCTAGCTTGTACCCTTCAACAACATCTCTCCTATTTCCTCATCCCTCAGGCCCTGGTGACAGCCATTCTAGTCTCTGTTTTTAGGAGTTTGGCTTGTTTGGATTCCACATATAAATGATGCCATACAGTGTTTCTGACTTATCTCACTTAGCATAATATAGTCAAGTTCTGTCCATATAGTCACAAATGGCAGGATTTCCTTCTTCCTCGTGGCTGAGTAATATTCCATCGTATATATGTGTGCCACTTTTTCTTTATCCATTTATCCTTTGACAGATACTTGGGCTTTTTCCATATCTTGAGTATTGTGAATAACGCTACATGTAACTCTTCAAAACTGTTTTTGTTTCCTTTGGATATATTTCCAGAAGTGGGATTGCTGGACCATACGGTAGTTCTATTTTTAATTTTTTGAGGAAACTCCATACCATTTCCATGGTGGCTGCACCAATTTATGTTCCCACCAACAGTGCACAAGTGTTCTTTTCTCCTCATCCTTGCCAACACTTATTATCTCTTGTCTTCTTCATGATAGTCATTCTAATAGGTGTGAGGTAATATCTCATCATGGTTTTGATTTATTAGTGATAATTATATATATCTTTCTCAGCTTTCCTTCCTTAAATATCTGCTGCCCTCATAATGTATAACTGATGGCCAGCAATCCTTCTTGGGGAGTGCAGCCAACAGACCACTCTCTTTAGCGTAACCCCAACTCACACTTACGTCACAAACCCCAAACCAACCCCAGCCTTTTGTCTGTGTCAACCTGAATATTAGTGATATTGGGCATTTTTTCAAGTACCTGTTGGGCATTTGGATGTCTTCTTTGGGAAAAAAGTCTATTTAATTCCCCTGCCCATTTTTAAATTCATTGTCTCTTTATTATTGAGTTATATATGTTCTTTATATATTTTGGATATTAATCTCTTATCTCTTTTTATTATGGTGTATAGTAGTATCAATAACTTTAATTTAGTGAACACAGACACATGCAGGGCCTTGTACTAAGAATGTTACTCTCGTTGCTTTATTTAATTCTCTTCATAGTCTTACAAGAGGGTGTTCTTATCTCAGTTTTGGACACAGGGACACAGACGTTTGAATTACTCAAGGTCCTAGAACAAAGAAGTGGCTAAAAATGGGGCTTGAACCTGGTCTATTTGACTCCAAAACCTGCACATCTCACCACCATCTTATGCTCCTCTGTTTTAGGAGAAGAGATCTATTCAGTTAGCTTTCAGGTCCCTATCCTGACCAGAGTACCCACACACAGATTCCAGACTTCCACAAAATATTTCCAGTCTCCTTCAATTTAGATCTTTCTCAGCTTTCCTTCCTTAAATATCTGCTGCCCTCATAATGTATAACTGATGGCCAGCAATCCTTCTTGGGGAGTGCAGCCAACAGACCACTCTCTTTAGCGTAACCCCAACTCACACTTACGTCACAAACCCCAAACCAACCCCAGCCTTTTGTCTGTGTCAACCTCAGCCAAGGCTCTGACCTAAGAATATACAAAATCTTGTAGGATTTTTCTCTTTGACAGTATCTTCACCGATGTCCATGAGGGAGGGCAGTAGTTTGAAAGGACTAAGATGAGAGAGTTGTGTGTAATTCCATTTGGAAGGGATAAAAGAGACTGGAGTTGAAAAGGATGAAGAGCGTAATAGTGGGTGGGGCAGGAGCTAGTGTCACTGAGAGATGGTTTTCATGGTCCTGAGATCACAAGTATGATCAGGAGTTGACAGTAATTATGTTTTGCTTTGGGTTCAAGGGAGATGAATTAGATAATTGGTTTGCCATTCTTGAGTGGCATGGCATTTTGTTTCGCCTTTTCCTCTATGCTGTGGGTAAGGAGCCCGTAGCTTTTATAAGACAAACTCACCAGTAATAACGACTCCCCTTTGTTTTGCTCTTACCCTTTATTGTTTCGGGCACATTACAGACCTTTCCTTTAATCCTCACAAACACGCTGTCAGTACCTGCATTTTACAGAAGACAAGAGGAGGCCCAGGAAGGGTAAATAACTTGCTCAAGGAAACAGAGCTAGTAAGGGGCAGAGCCTGGATTCAAAACCAGGCAGCCTGCCTCTAGGCTGGGCTCTTAACCTCTATTCCCTGTACTCCTGAATTCCTGTGGTGGGGGCACAGGGAGTAAGGATGCCTAGGCAATCCATTTTGCATGTAGAGCTTATTAGGCTGCAAATGCTTGGAATGCTTCTAGCCGCCTTTTTGTTTCCAAGACTAGGGGTTTTCACCAAACATGTTGGCCTCTGTCCCACCTTCACTCCTCCCCTGGGGAGATGGAGTGTTACCTGAATGGGAGGGGACGGGAGCCTACATGGCCATCTTCCTTCTCCCATTCTTTCTTTGGGTTGCAGTCTGCCTGTAGAGACCATATACTTTGATTTGCTCCTCTAGGGGCAGGTCTCCTCTGTGGGGTGAGGATGGGGAGGCCCTGGGTGGTATTTAAGGCTGCCTAACAGGTTCAGTGCCAGCTTGTCTCTTGCTTCACATAAACCCAGTCTCCATAGCAGCTTAATAGAGGGGATACCTTGAACCTTACCTGATTATCCTTTGTCTTATTTCTCAGTTGATCTACAACTCAGATGGAGAAGAGAGCTACTATGTATCCTTATCACACCTTCCCCCAGGAACTCCTGAGGCAAATAAAGAAATATGGATAAATAATAAGATATCATATGAATTAAAGACTCTTGATATAGCATCCAATAAATCCACCCCTTCCCAGGCGATCAGTTTATCAAGTAAGCTAAAGGAGGGAACAGAGCAGGTGTATTTTGCTTACATCATCTCATTTAACTCCTTTAACAATCACGTGAGGTGAGGTTTATTATCTCAGTGTTATTTATAAGGAATTTATATCTTTTTCGGTCAGAAAATATTGGCTATGACCTATAAGCCAGGCTTTGTTCCAAGAGGCTCAGAGAGGTAATGAGAATTGTTCAAGATTGTACAGCTGGTCAGTGAAAGAACTAAGATTTGAACCCAGATCTGACCAATGACACAGGTTAGGTATTCCTTGGAGAGAAGAGAAGGTGGGAACAAATAAAAAAGTGATGAACATGTATCAAGCCCCGATTTTATACCGGCATGTAACTTCATGCCACTCAGTGCTCGTGGAGCATTATCTCATTAAATCCTTGCATCACCCTTATAAAGTAGATGTGGTTTTCCTCACTAAACACACAAACAGCCTGAGGTTTAATGATGTTAAATAATTTTCCAAAGGCTACACAGTAAAATGGCAGAGCTCTATTTGTAATCCAAGTTCTTCTCATTCCAGACCTTGAGCTCCTGAGAAGTTTGTTTTTCTGGAGCTTACAAAGGAAGTTGAGAGACATAGCTTCTGACACAACATTGGAGCATCTTGAAACCATTAATTAACAAGTGTCAGTCAGCCTGGTGGATGTGCATTGGAGGTGATGAAGGGAAGGGAGGGAGGGCAGAGGAAGTGGTATGGGAAGAATGGTGGGGAGAGTAGACTGATCAGCATTGGGTAGGTTCACCCAAGCTTGCTGATACTGCTTGATGTTGATGAAGAAAAATATCATGGCAACTTTGAGAATCAGGGAGAATTTCTGAATGGCATGTCTTTGTATGTAATAAATCGTTTGTAAGAAAGAAACAAAATAAAAGCAACAACAACAAAACCCCAGTGTCTCTGAAACTGAGGAACTACCCTAACATAGAGATTGCCTCTTTTTATGTCGTAAGGATTTTGTCTGGATGAGATTCCGAAGACCCTAGATTTTGCCATGGCTTTCTGTTAACTAACTGGTGACAATGGAGAATCATTTAATTTTTCTAGGTCTTAATATTCTTGTCTTTAAAAAGGAAAGAATGTGTGCCCTCCAAAATTCCATCTAGCAATAATATTCTTTACCCTTCCCAGCAGGGCAGGGAAGAATACCAGTTCTTCCCAGAATTTCTGGCACATTGATGATGGTCAGTGTTAGTTGAATTGAACTAATTTAAGGCAATGATACTAACTGAAAAACAGATTCTGCCACAGAGTAAGCAAGCATGTCCTGTTTGCTGTATTCTTGCTGCCTATGTTCCATATTTAATCTGTTCTTGCTCTGAGTTATCAAACTTGTCATTTCCTTGTTGGTGAAACCTCTCCCCACAGATCACTCTGCTTCCCTCATTCTATCTAGAATGGGCTATCTATCTATCTAGAATGGGCTCAATCACTCTATAGATACCTTGCATTCTTAATTTCTTCTTACATAGCCTTCTGATTTCTTAGTTTTTAATACAGCTGAATTGGCTACCTGCTTATTCTATATGTAATGGATGTGTGGCGAAGTCCCATTTCCCCCCTCTGGACCTGAACAAATACCTGCGCGGAAGGTGGAATGAAACCGCATGAGTGAAGGAGTGACCCCTAGGGCAGCAGGCTTGAATTGCAGGCTTAAATTTTGATAGTGACAACTTCCTCAAAGTTAATTTTTTAAATTAAGAATATACAGGGATTGGGGTGCCTGGGTGGCTCAGTGGGTTAAGCCTCTGCCTTCGGCTCAGGTCATGATCTCAGGGTCCTGGGATCGAGCCCTGCATCGGGCTCTCTGCTCAGCAGGGGGCCTGCTTCCTCCTCTCTCTCTCTCTCTGCCTACTTGTGATCTCTGTGTGTCAAATGAATAAATAAAATCTTAAAAAAAAAAAAAGAATATACAGGGATAAGGCATGCCTGGATGGCTCAGTGGGTTTGGTACCCAGCCCTTGATTTCAGCTCGGGCATGATCTCAGGGGTGTGAGATTGAGCCCCGTGTTGGGCTCTGCACTGAATGTGGAACCTGCTTAAGAGTCTCTCTCTCTCTCTCTCTCTGCCTCTGTTTTTGGCTTCCCCACCCCCTACTCCTGCATGCACATGTGTGCTCTCTCTGTCTCTCTCTCAAAAACAAAACAAAACAACAAAAAACAACAACAAAAAACCCCAAAAACAAAAAACAGTGATAAAAATATCTTTTCAAAAATAAGATTTCAAAAATATCTTTTCAAAATATCTTTTCAAAAATATCTTTTCAATTATGCCATATGTTCAGTTTAAGCAGAAAAATTTAGTATTACATAGATAAAACAACCATGTATTTGATAGAATTTTCCACTTTTCATCTGTATAACTTAGCTCCACACATGCATAGCCTGAACTTCTTTGCTCAAAATTCCAACTTGAAAAGGATCCCTTTCATCTAGGCTTCTGCGATTGAGTCAGAACCTTGAAACGCAGTTATTCTGGTTGTTTGTGACAGTAGTGTGGCAGACACTCTTGGCTGGCCTCCTATCTCAAGTATCCCTTTATTTCTCACTACCGGGCTTCCAGTTGTGACGAAGACAGTATGTCTCTTTAAGAACACATACCTTTGAAGCTAGAGTGGCCACAACCCCAGTCTGGCCAGAGAGATACAGGTAAAAGTTTCCTATGTGGGGCTTCCAGGAAAACCATTTTTTGTTTTTCTGATAAAAAGAGATGAGTCCAGTTGGCACATGCATTTTGCCCTTTACCCTTCCTTTTCTTTCTGCTTGGAGTATGAATGCCTTATTGGAGGGGTGACAGCCCAGCTTTTAATTCTGAGAAAGAAAGTCAGGCATTAAGAGTGGCAGAGAAAGAAGTTAGAAGGAGCCTGAGAATTTGTTGACTTCCTGTAAATGAGGGACCAGATCTGGTCTGGGGAGGCTTCTCTGAAGAGCTGAGGTCTGAGCTAAGACTAGAAGGACAAACAGGAGTTGATTAGGCAAAAATGGTAGATGGCATGAGAAGAAACAACATGTGTAAAGACCTCAAGACTGTAGAGAGCAGGACACTTTTGAGGAACTGAAAATAGCCCGCTATGACTGAAATATTGAGGACAAAATTAGGCTAGAGAGGTAAATGGGCCAGATGATGGAGGGCTCTGTGGTCAGTTTATATTAAGGACTTGGGTATTTGTCTTAAGAACAATGGAAAGTCATTGAAGATTTTTTAAACCTTTAACGATGACCTGGCCAGATTTAAGTTTTAAAACCCGAAGGCCATTACATCCGTATAACCTAGAATGGTTTGGAGATTTGAGGCTAGAGTTGATGTGGGGAGGCTGGCTAGAATTCCAGGCAGAAGATGGTAGACAAGGTGGGAGCTGATGATAGCTTGGATTCAGGGGATGGCAGTGGAGGTGGAGGAAAGTTGTGGGATTTGAATACTACTTAGTAAAATCAGTAAGAATTGGTGATGGAGGGGCGCCTGTGTGGCTCAGTGGGTTAAAGCCTCTGCCTTCTGCTCAGGTCATGATCTCAGGGTCCTGGGATTGAACCCCACATCAGGCTCTCTGCTCAGTGGGGAGCCTGCTTCCCCTCTCTCTCTGCCTGCCTCTCTGCCTGCTTATAATCTCTGTCTGTTAAATAAATAAATAAAATCATTAAAAAAAAAAAAAGACTTGGTGATGGATTAGACACAGTGGTTGACAGGTAGGAGGGTTTGAGGAAGACCCCTAGATTCTGGCTTGTAGAATTGGATGGCTGGTTGGGGGATGGGTGGCATTTACTGAGAAAGGAAACACGGAGGAGTCCTGAGTTGGGTTGGGGACACTATAATGAGTTTCCACTGAACATCTTTTTTTTTTTTTTTTAAAGATTTTATTTATTTATTTGACAGACAGAGATCACAAGTAGGCAGAGAGGCAGGAGGAGAGAGGGGGGAAGCACACTCCTCGCTGGGCAGAGAGCCCGATGCAGGGCTCGATCCCAGGACCCTGGGACCATGACCTGAGCCGAAGGCAGAGGCTTAACCCACTGAGCCACCCAGGTGCCCCTCCACTGAACATCTTGACAGTAAAGAGCCTTGAGACACCCATGTGAGTACATCACATAGCAGGTATTTGTAGAGTTCAGAGGTCAGAGCTGGAGGTATCATTGTGTGGATGATGGAGTTAATATCATGGATCATTTAAGGAGAGAAGAGAGTGAAAAGAGAAGAAGGTTTAGGACCAAGTTAAAATAAAGATGAGTAACCTTGTTCTCGTCTTCAGGAAGCTTATAAGAAGTTTGGTAGAAGTGATGAGCTACATATATATGTATGTAATTACAGTATAGACAGAAGAGCACTTATATCCTACCAATGCCATTAGTGATGCATCCAGAAGAGAGTAATACTACACCAGCTAAGTGGATCAGAGAATGTTTCATGGAGAAGCATTTGAGAACATTTCTGTTGGATAGCTAGAATAAAGTTAGGTAGATGAGGGCAGGAATGGGCTTCCAGGTTGAGACTTGACAAAAGGTTCGAAAGCTGAAAAGCAAGGAACATTGGGGAAACTTCAGGGGTTTTGGTTTATCTAAAGATGGGGTATAAGTAAGGGAGTCATAAGAAAGTGAATTGGAGCCAAAGCGAGGAGAGCTGTAAATGCCAGGCTGAGATACTTTACCTGTACAAGTGGGAACCTAGGTAAGATTTGTGTGTATGTGGAGGAGAAAGTGACATAATGAAGCAATGATTGAAGAAGACTCCTTCGGTTTCCCATGTGAAGTACACTGGAAAGTATCGATACTAGAAGCAGGGAGAGAAGTAGGAGGCTGCGGAGAAGTATCTCAGAGATTGTTTAAATGCCACAACTTAGCCCACTCAGCTAGTTAGCACAAGTGAAAAAGGAAATTGAGTTAAAAAAAAAAAAAGAATACTTTACAGAATGCAGTCCTGGAAGTCCAGTTGGCTCACAGGAGATGGACGGTCATCAGGCTCTCTTTATGTCTCTCTCTTCTTGTAGACACATAGTCTCTTGCCTTTGCTTTTCTTGGCACTGTATTCTTTGCAGACCAGTTTTCTCTGTGAGGCTCTTGGCTTCTTCTCTCCCTTTACCAAGATTTGCATTGGGGTTGGGTTGCCATGGCATTTGCTCTGACCTGAATTCACCAGATCGTATAGCCCCAGAATCCACCATCATTTGCCACTGTCTCTACAATGATCATGGCATGAAGACTCGCTCTACGTTTGGGTGACAAAGCAGACTCCAAATTGAAATACTGGTCACAATCAATAAAGTAATATAACAAATCTCCTTTTCACATTTTGTGTTGATGGAACACTGTAGCATTTGCACAGATTTGTTGGCATGATTTGAGGTGCAGCTACTTTATATTTCTTTGAAGATGTGGGATCACCCATGTGTGTAAGACCAAGTAGATCAGAGCAGGTGCAGTGGGAACCCAACCTCCGAACAAACCATGGTGGAGGGAGAGCAGAACGGGCATCTCTAAAAGTTGGTTTGCTTTTTTTTTTTTTTTTTTTTGAATAAAGATTTAAATTTATTTACTTGAGAGAGAGAGAAAGAGAACACTCACGCGTGCACCCATGGAGGGGGGCGGGTCGGAGGGAGAGAGAGAGAGACCAAAGCAGACTCCCTCATGAGCAGGGAGCCTGACGTGGGGCTCGATCCCACAACCCTGAGATCACTACCTGAGCCGAAATCGAGTCAGACACATAACCTCCTGAGCCATCCAGGTGCACCCCCTAAGAGTTTTTTAAGTTCCTCGCATTCCAAGAGGAAGGAAGGTGAGCGGTAGGTGTGGCTGCAATGGATGTGCGCCACTCAGCTCTCCCTTCAAGGAGCTTGAGTTTCAGCTTGGAGGAGCGCGCTTTGCCGCATCCACCATGGGCTTGGAGTGGCGGCTGTGCTCTTCCTGCGCAGCCCCAGCCTGCGACAGAGCAAGGTGAGGGCAGGGCTAGCGTTCTAACGTGGGACTCCTCGAATGAGCAGTCTTTGTGCTCCACAGCCCCACTTTGAGACCAAAGCCCTGGCTGAGATTTTGTCAGATCTGTGATCTGAGGCTCGCCATGCCCAGTCCTGCAGCCTCCTTCAGCCTCCTCCTTTATCTTTCACAGCTGCCTCCCTCTCTCTGCCTCCTGCACTCCTCACTCCACCTCAGCATCGTGAAGGAGCTGAGCGGACACAGCGGTGGCGTGGAGGGCGTGTGGTTCTAGTAACCACGGGGCTTGCTTAAGTAAAGGACAGTAGGATATGTAACTGTCAACTGCTCTGGGGGCAGCTAGGGCTGGGCTTGAGTTTGGCCTGTGTTATCTGCTAGCTTTGTGACATTGGGCACATGACTTAAGCTCCTCATGTCTCAGTTTGCACATTGGGAAGATGGAGATGATAATATAAATCCACCTCTCAGATTTGCTGGGAGAATTAAAAAATGCTAAGCATCTTGCATGGTTGAAATAGGCAAAATTCTTAGTTGTAAGCAACAGAAGCTATCAGGTAGAGCAAAACAAAAAGAATGAACCAAAAAGATGGTGAGAAGCTCCCAGAATCCCTAAAGAGGCTAGAGAAGTAGCTCAGAAAACAGAAGCAAGGGCAGCAACCAGGGCCATAGCTAAAATCAGTGTGAGGAGGACGCTGCTGCCGCCACCCTCCATCACTGGATGCCTCAGGGGGCCTCATTGCCTCTGTCACTCTCATTCCCAGTGGTGCATCCCAGACCCTGACCCTGGCCTTGCTGCCACTCTTGATGGAAATGTGTTGTGGCTGTCCCTGACCACACTTACCCAGCCATCAGAATAGCTCCTCAAGATCCTTTCTCCTTTCCCCCATCCCCTTCTACGTCTTCCACCTTCCTCCCCCTCTCCTCCTTTTTTTCTCCTTCTCTTTCTCTGTCTGTCTCCTTATCATCTCTCTGTCTATCTCCATATCTGTCTCTCCTTTTCCCTTTCCTGTCCTCCCACTTCTCTATATCTCCTCTCTCTTCTCCATCTTCATCTCCATCTCTCATGTCTGTGTCCATCTATCTTCATGTTTCATCTCCATCTCTCATCTCCATTTCCATCTCTAGCTCCACTTGTCATCTCTGTCTCTCATCTCTGTCTCCATCTCCATCTTCCATGTCTCATCTCTGTCTCTATCTCCATTTGTATCATCTCTAACTCTGTTTCTTCTTCAACCTTTCCCTCTCCACTGGCTCACTGCCCTTGTCGGGTAGTTGTACCAAATCTTCCTCATTAAAGAAATATGTGACCCAATGATCTCTCTTTAACTTGCTTTCTACCCTTTACTTTCCTTCTCTAAACTTCTGAAAAGCCTATTTTTCTTCTCACATCTTATTTACTCCACCATAGTCTAGCCTCCATCTCTTTCACTCCCATGACAATACTCTTCTCGAGGTCAATGATGACCTCTCTGTTGCTTTGTCAGGGGTCACCTTTTCTGTCTTCCTGCTTGACTTCTTGGAAACATCTGATTTTGTTGGTCATGACCTCCTTTGAAAATTCTTTCCTGTTCTTGGCTTGGTGTTACATGCTTTTCTGGGTTTCTTCCTTTCTTGGACCTAACCATCTAAATGTTGTTTGTACATTTTTCATTCTGTTTACCTTTTGTATGTATCTCTGGGGCTGTCATAAGAATGTACTACATAATTGTTTAAACAATAGTTCATTGTCTCACAGTTATGGGGGCTTGAAGTCAGAGATCAAGGTGTTGGGAAGGTTGGTTCCTTGGTTTATAAAAACATCACCCTGATGTCTGCCTTATTGTCCGTGGTGTTCTCCTTGTGTGCATGCCCCTGTGTCTAAGTTTCCCCTTTTTATAAGGATACCAGTTATATTAGATTAGCCTCCGCTCCCCTAGTGACCTCATTGTAACTTAATGACCTCTGTGATGACCCTAGTTCTAAATAACATCAATTCAAAGGTTCTGGGGGTTAGGATTCCAACATATGGCTCTGAGGAAGGGGACACAATTCAACCCATAACACCTTTTAAGCACTGTATTCCCTTGGTCTTGTCCTCAGCTCTCCCTGAGGAGCTTCATCCAAACCCATAGCTTTAACTTCCACACCGCTCCTACAGTGAGGATAGATACTGTAACTTAATCTTCTCCCACTGAATTCTGGAGAGATGGATCCAGTTACTCAGGGGTTATGTTTGGAGATTCATAGGACTCTTTAAATTTATAATGTCCCGGGGCACCTGGCTGGCTCAGTCGTTTAAGCATCTGCCTTCAGCTCAGGTCATGAACCCAGGGTCCTGAGATCGAGCCCCATATTAGGCCCCCTGCTCAGCAGGAAGCCTGCTTTTCCCTCTCCCTCTGCTACTCCCTGCCCCTGCTCGTACTCTCACTCTCAAATAAATAAATGAAATCTTAAAAAAAAAAAAAATTAGGGGCACCTGGATGGCTCGGTTGGTTAAGTGTCTGCCTTTGGCTCAGGTCATGATTCCAGGGTCTTGGGACGGAGCCATGCATGGGGCTTCCTGCTCAGCGGGGAGTCTCCTTCTGCCGCTCCCCTCTGCTTCTGCTCCCTCTCTCACTTTGCTCTCTGTATTTCAAATAAATAAATATTTAAAAAATAAATTTCTAATGTCCCAAACTGAACTTATCTTTTCCTTAAAGTTTCACATTCTTCTGAGTGTCCTGACTCAGAGATGAGCTCCATCATCCACCTGGCTCCTCCTGCCCACCTTGGAAATGATCCTGAAGGCTTTGCTCTAGCTTACCAGCTCCTGCCTGCTTTCAGTCACAAGGTCCTGTTGATTCTGCTTTCTCTATAGCTATCACATGGCTCTCTTTTCCCCCCCAGCTGCTATCATTACCTTGGTTTAGTTTGTGTCTCTCTGAACTGAAACTATTATGCCTAATACTGACAACAGGCATTTGTAAAGTGCTTACCGTGTGCCAGGCCCTCACATAAGATGCCTTCTAGTCCTGCTCTTCTTCAGTCTGTCCTGATTTCAGAAAGACCTCTACAAACACAAATGTAGCAGGTATAATAAATGTTTAGTCCCCCAAATTCAGCTGGTGAAGAAAAGTATAACTTTTCTCTAAAATTCAGTTTAATGATTATTTGAAACTTCCATTCTGTCTGATGGCAGAAGACATAATCTCAGATAATTCTGAGTAAATAATTCTTGCACTGTGCCTTTTTAATTTATTGTTTCTTAATATTATAATTCTTTTTTTTTTTTAGATTTTATTTATTTAATTGATAGAGAGAGAGGGAACACAAACAGGGGGAGTGGAAGAGGGAGAAGCAGGTTTCCCACTGAGCAGGTAGTCCTATGTGGGGCTCAATCCCAGGACCTTGGGATCATGACCTGAGCCGAAGGCAGCCGCTTATAATCTGACTAGCCTTATAACTATTAAAGATACCGAATACATTTTATTTATTTATTTATTTATTTATTTGACAGAGAGAGACACAGTGAAAGGGAACACAAGCAGGGGAGCAGCAGAGGGAGAGGGAGAAGCAGGCTTCCTGCCAAGCAGGGAGCCTGATGTGGGGCTCGATCCCAGGACCCTGGGATCATGACCTGAACCGAAGGCAGATGCTTCGGTTCAGGTCTGAGCCACCCAGGCGCCCCCGAAAAAAAAAAAAAAAAAAAAAGGCACCCCTTAATATTTTAATTCTTACTACTAATACTACTAATATTGAGACCCTCATCATTTTTATTGGCATTATAGTATTCCAGTATATGAATATACTGTATACCTTTAGATCATTTGTGGTCTTTTATTATTCCAAAATTTGCACGAATGTGTCCATATAACTGTTGGGTAAAATCCTTAAAATGGAAATCCTGAATCGACTTGTATATACATTACAAATATTTTTTAAATATTTTATTTATTTCTTTGGCAGAGAGGCAGGGAGAGAGAGAGAGAGAGAGGGGAAGCAGGCTCCCCGCCGAGCAGAGAGCCCAATGCAAGGCTCAATCCCAGGACCGTGAGACCATGACCTGAGCTGAGGGCAGGGCTCAACCCACTGAGCCACCCAGGCGCCCTATACATTACAAATATTAATAGCTATTGCTAAATTGCCCTCCAAAGAGCTTGTACCAATTTATAGTCTCACAAATAGTGTATGAAAATGCTGTTTCCCATCACCACCATTAACAATGGATATTATAAAATTTTTAAGTACCTGCCTTATTTTGTCTTAGTTTTATTTCTTTAAGTATAAGTGAGGGTAAGGAGCGCCTGGGTGGCTCAGTCAAAGCGTCTGCCTTCAGCTCAGGTTATGATCCCAGGGTGCTGGGATCCAGCCCCACATCAGGCTCCCTGCTCAGTGAGGAGCCTGCTTCTCCCTATGCCTGCTGCTCCCCCCTTTGTGTACTCTCTATCTCTGTGACCAATAAATACATAAAATCTTAAAAAAAAATAAGTGAGGGTATTTCTTCATTAAATGCTGTTTTTAAACCTTTATTTCCTCACCAAATTTAATATGAGTATCTTTTCATTTAAATAAATATTCATCACTCCAGATGTACTTTTACAAGTTTGGTTTCTAGTTACAAATCTATAAGTTGACACCAGACAGAATCTTTCTTGAAATAAGAATAAGGTGTTTGTGACTAAGAACTCCTAGGTGGATTCTAAGCCTTAGAATAAACAATAAGCCAAGAGGCTAAGCCGGGAGCTCCCCAAAGACATATAATGTGAACCAAATTCAAGTTATATATGTAATGTTGATTTTCTAATAGCTACATTAAAAAGGTGAAGGAAAACAGATGAATTTAAGTCAACAATATATTTTTAATACAACATATTCAAAATAGTGTCATTTCAATATATAATTGATATAAAATCAATGAAACATTTGCCTTCTCTTTTTGTTCTAAGTCTTCTAAATCTAGTGTGTATTTTACTCTTACAACACACCTCAATCTGACTAGTCACATTTCAAGTGCTGAGTAGACACATGTGGCTGGTGGCTACTGTGTCAGCACAGAGGAGTTGTTGTTAAGAAACTTCTCCGTGTGTAGAAGCTACAGCTAACACATGAATAGCTTAAACTTGAGCATGACAGCTTGCCTAGTGTTTGAGGCCAAGTTCAGTGCCTTTTAGAGAGGAGGTACTCAAAGTTTATTTTTCTAATTGAGTTATTTTTATTTTTTCAATTGAATGTTCGTACTTGTTTTATGTAGATATGGTCAAAATACCTCATTGTAGCAATGAATCATTTTGTTAGTCATGAAACAAAAAACAATTCATACATTTTACTTTGTTTCTCAGAAATGAGAGATGTTTTAAGAATGTGTTTTCATAAGTTTTGCCAAAATTTTTCATCACACAATAGCTTTTTTTTTTCCTCTTCCTTTTGGACAGTTATTGAATTGATGAAGCTTTTAAGATAGGTAGGAACAGATGTGTTGACTCAATTTGGGAGGCAAAAACATTTTTACTTGAAGAGCAGCCCTCAGGGAAAGGGCAGTCTCCTAGGGGTGTTTAAATTCCAGTTGTAGGAAGTCCTGAGTCTTGAGCAGATGTTGTGATTAAATTAAGAGCCAGCAGAGCTTGGGCAAATTCTGAGAGGCAAATACCACAATGCAGTATTAGGACCAGACTCCCTAACTTGACATTTCTTAAGAGGATTTACATTTTAATTACTTGCCTAGAATTTGCCCTTAAGATTGGTGCTTTAAGCAAATGTTAATCCCATTGACTTCTCTTTAATTTTAATGCTCCAAAATCTGCACAGTTATGTAGGTGCTTTATAATATGATGTAAGATGGGGCACCTGGGTTGCTCAGTTGGTTAAGCATCTGCCTTTGGCTTACCTCATGATCCTAGGGTCCTGGGATCGAGCCCCATATTGAGCCCCACATTGAGCCCCACAGTGAGCCCCATGTTGAACCCCATGTCGAGCCCCACGTCGAGCCCCACGTCGAGCTCCACATTGAACCCTGCATTCAGGCTCCTTGCTCCGCCGGGGGTCTTCTTCTCACTCACCCTCTGCCCCTCTTCCCTGCTTGTGTTCTCTCTCTCAAATAAATAAAATCTTAAAAAAAAAAAAAGTTTAAAAAATATACTATGATGTGAAAAAGAAATTATTTTCTTTTCGTTTTTCGGGGAGGGAGGCAAGGAAGGGTAGAGGGAGAAAGAGAGAGAAAATCTCAAGCAGGCTCCACTCCCAGGACAGAACTCCACACAGAGCTCAATTTCACAACCTGGAGATCACGATCTGAGCCAAAATCAAGAGTCAGATGCTTAACCAATGGAGCCACCCCAGCGCCCCCAAATTATTTTCATTAAAATGACATTAATGTTCATCTCAAACATGGGAGCCCTAACACATTAGAAATGGACTTGTAGAATAGTACTGGAAAAGCCCTAAATACCACCTTATTCAATTTGATCCAATCCATTCCTCTTAACAAATTTAGAAAACAAACTCAGAGAGGTGGAGACATCTGCTTAAATCACATAGCAATTCAGAGGTCTGGGTTTTGGGCTTTCTGGTTCTCCATAGTATGAGCATTATATAACAATTACTGAGCATTTACTAAGTGCTAGGCTCTGGGCTAAGTGATTTTCATAGACGTCACCAATTCACAAAACCTTTGCAATATAAAGTATTTCAAATTTAAAAGAAAAAAAGCATTCCTCCTCTGTAACAATTTTTTTCTTGAAACTTCATTTGTTTTCTTAAACAGAAGTTGCTGACGCATAAGGTATCCAGAGTCAAAATCTGTAACCGATGCTTAGGCATACTCCACTGGGCTGTGTTTTGATGGCTAAATAAGCAATAACTTATTCACAACTCAAGCCCAATATATTTCTTTCTTTTTTTTTTTTTTAAAGATTTTATTTATTTATTTGACAGACAGAGATCACAAGTAGGCAGAGAGAGAGGCAGAGAGAGAGAGAGGAAGAAGCAGCCTCCCTGCTGAGCAGAGAGCCCAATGCGGGGCTCGATCCCAGGACCCTGAGATCATGACCCGAGCTGAAGGCAGAGGCTTAACCCACTGAGCCACCCAGGTGCCCCAAGCCCAATATATTTCTATTAAGGTTGCAGAGAGGTTTGGAAAGCACAACTTTTTCCCCCTTTTCCTTCCTTAGTTTGTTCACTAATGACTTCTTCCCTCTTTTCCTTCTTTTTTAACCTTCTCTCCCTTTCTTCCCCCTTTCCTCTGTCCCTCCCTCCCTCTCCTCTTATCCCACTTTCTCCTTCTCCCCCTCCCTCCCTTCTTCCTTCCTTCCATCCTAAAGTGGTGGTACCAAGGTCATTTTCTGTGAAGATTCTAAATTTTTTTTTATTTGTCTTGGACACAAAAATGTCAGGCATGCAAGGATCTTAGGCATCATGTGAAGAGAAGCAGAGACCCAGAGAGGTAGGGAGTTTTATGTGAGGTCAGCTAAGTGAAACTGTTCCGAGGTCAGAGAGCTACCACATAGCAGGAATTCAGTCAGCTCAAGTGGAAAGCTGTCAGAGTAGCAAAGGTGATGTCTCATTGGTTCTGGAGGTGTCAGTCCTTTTTTAAATAACATGATTAAATCTCAAACCGGTAAGTTCTGTAGCCTCACTTGAAGGAAGCCAGGATCTCTTGTCAGGAGCCTCAGAATGAAAAGCAAATCTGTACTCATACTCAGTACTTCAAAACCCCTAGAGTTCAGGTCTGGTAGCTGATGGGGTCTGGACTTGGAAATACACACAAGAGGAAAACATGACTTTATTACCCTGTGCTTTAAGGCTCTTTAAATCACTTGACTGTGGAATAAAACCAACACATTAAGAAGCCCTAAGGAGGGAAAACTTGAAGCTGGTGTTGCACGTCAGAAGCCCAGTTTTTCCGATCCATTGTCTTCAGTGACAGGCTGGTGAGCTGCTTAGCACCAGCAGATTGACTTTCCCATCCCAGTGACTGCCGCAAAGGAATTTCCAAAGTCCGTTTCTGGGCCTTGTTTTCTTCTCTTGTAAAACAAGAAGATTGGTCCAAATGGCCAGTCTATCCATCATGGTAGAGTGCTACCATGTTACTCTGTAATCATATTAAAATAATGAAATAAGGGACGCCTGGGTGGCTTAGTCAGTTAAGCGGCTGCCTTCGGCTCAGGTCATGATCCCAGGGTCCTGGGATCGAGTCTTGCATTGGGCTTCTTGCTCAGCAGGAAACCTCCTTCTCTTTCTGCCTCTGCCTGCCATTCTGCCTGCTTATGGATCTCTCTCTGACAAATAAATAAAATCTTTAAAAAAAAAATGAAATGTCGTGGGATTCATTAATTTTTTATCATCCTGATTTTTTTTCTCATACCGGTTTGTGGCTTGGCTGAACTGGCTGACCTGAGGGGAATACCTTTGATGCTCTAAAATTACTTGTAGAGATTTTATTTCACCATTCCCCCCAAAGAATGTTGGGGTTGCTGCATTTCTTAGAGATCCTTGCCTAGAAAACCATCTAGAAGCCAAACACTATGAGAGGTTTAGCGGTGGTTTATGGAATGGTCCTATGTGCTCAAAATAAAGCCTAACTCCTTTCCATGGCCTGCAGGGCCCCTGCCTGACCTGGCTTCTCTGTACTTTAGACTTATGTCCTAAGCCTCTCTCTTCCTTGCTCAATTTATTCTGGACATACTGCCTTCCTTTAGCTCCTGAGGGCACCATGTTCTCTCCTAACTCAAGACCTTGATATGACCTGTTTTTTCTGCTGAAAATCTCTTCTCTCACTCTTGGTCTGCTTGGATGACTCAGGCCCAAATCTCACATCAGGGAAATGACCACCCCATCCAAAACCAAAATCAGGCCATCCTGTCCTTTTCTCTTCAAAGCAGTCAGTATGCTTTGTGATTTACGTGTATTTGTGTGTTTACTTTAACATCTGTCTCCCTAACTAGTCCTTGAGGGAAGTAGCTCTTTCTTTCTTTCTTTGCTCTTGTATTTCCTAGCACACAGTTGGCACTCAATAACTATTCGCCAGATTAGTGAATGAATGAATCAATGCACTCACAGAAAATTCCCAGCACAGTCAGCTCTTTTTTTTTTTTTTAAGATTTTATTTATTTATTTGACACAGAGAGAGAGAGATCACAAGTAGGCAGAGAGGCAGGCAGAAGCAGGCTCCCTGCTGAGCAGAAAGCCTGATTTGGGGCTCGATCCCAGGACCCTGGATCAGGACCAAAGCCGAAGGCAAAGGCTTTAACCCACTGAGCCATCCAGGCGCCCCCACTGCCCCCCAGCACAGTCAGCTCTTACTGGCTGTTTATATATGATACAATTTATTTAGTCCTTCTTTGGTAAGTTGGCAACATTTCTGATGCATATTTATTCAGACTCAATCAACCTCTTTAATGACCCAGAGGGAGGCAATGTGAGTTCCCCGATGTGAGTTCTTGGTCAACTGCAGGGATGTTCTGCTGGCTAAGAAGATACCTGAGATTTCGAGTCTGGACTAAAGTATCCTTAAGAGAACGACCAAGTGACTCTCCAGTGACTGACATCGTCAATGAATAAAAGTCAGAATTAAGTCATATGTGGAAATACTACACAGTCACCTGACTGCTGTCCGCTTTACTTCGCCATTGCTGGAGCCTCATGGGAAAGGGCTTATTTATTAAGAATGGAATCGTTCTTTTAAATTTCTGTAGCAATCATGTCTCTCTCTCTCTTTTTTCTTCCAGTCCATGGAAAGTGTTATCTCAGGCAGCTCTGTGCAGGAAGTTGGGTTTATCACTTCCTCACAGTGGCAGTTTGTCTAGGACTGAACTACATGCTATCAGATTACATCAAAATGTAGGCCTTTGTGTGCTGAACTCATCAAAGGAGCGGACTCTCAGGACTTGCTATCACTCCGCTGCATGTGCAGCCATGTAGCCAAACAAAGCCTATCTGAACAGGACAGAACTATTTCTGTTGTGTGGCGGCTCCGCTAGCTCCGACTTGCAGAAATGGTCGGGTTTCAGGTGTCTGCAGTCTTTCACTTCTTGTTTTTATATTTATCTCTTTTTAGAATTGCAGTCATTTGCCTGGTTGTGTGCAAGGAAGGAAACCCAAAATATTACCTACAGGGGAGGAGACAAGATTGCTCCAATCCCCAGTGTCGGTTGGAGGCAGAGCTAGCCTTTACCTCATTGTCTTGATTTTCGCTTGAAAGCCGAAGGTGCTGTGGTCCTAGTCTGGTCTCTGGACCCGCCATGCAGAGGCGTTGGAATCTGGGCTCCTCTGTTTCCTGGTTGTCTGTCCCGGGGCAAGTTATTTTACCTCTCTGAGCTTCATTTCTCTGTCTGAGAAATGGAAAAATAATAGCACCTTCCGCATCGCCTTATGATACGGGGTAAATGATAGGGATTAAATCATGTGCGGAAAGTGCCTCTGGAATGGGCCCACGGTAGGAGGCAGGTGCGTCCTGTAAAGCCTCAGGGGTCCCACAGGCCATCCCTCGCTCTGCAGAGCGGCAAGGCCAGCTGGCTGTGCCCTCCATGTCTCACCCGGGGTTTTCAGGCTGCACTTCCACCTTTGGGGCCTCGTCGCTAGTTTCTTCTCCGCGGAGTTCCCTCTTCTCTGCGGTGGGCTGGCTGCCAGATGCCGCCTCTATTGGCAGCCACAGGAAGCCAATGCAACTGTGAAGTAATACTTCTGCCCCGGGGCTGGCTCCGCCCTGGTGACCAAGGGTTTTAGATCTGCTCAGCCAACTCCTTTCAGTGTCTTGCCTAAAAAGGACTTCTCACCCAGCTCGGCTGCACCGGGCGATGGCTGACTGCCTTAGAGGGCTCAGACGAACAGCTTTCGGGGGATAGAAGTGGTGAAGGCATCTTCTTCCTCCCAGCCCGATGCTTCAGGAGTTGGGGGCACTGTCTTGCAGCAACTCTCCCATCTGATGGTCATTTACCAAAATCAGATGTCAAAGAAAGACGGACGGGCTTGATTCTATAAAATCCCTCCAGGCTAGTGGAGTACAATGAGGTACTCTGAAAAAAATTATTTGCATCAAGGCAGTATGCAAATTTTCACAGACCTATGACTGGAAAGAAATTAAGTTCCACCTAAAAAACTATAATTTAAGAAGGCAAATGTGTTCTCTTTTCCTTTTTTAAAATCTGAAACCATCCTAAATAGGAAATTGAAACAAGCATAAGGCTTTATTGCTGCTTTATACTCGGGTTATTCACTGATGGTTCCCTACCTCATGGTTTCCTCCCTTCCGGCTTCTGAGGTGGCAGATGCCCGGTGAGGCATTTCCCCTCCGCTGTTCAGAAGATGACTTCGGGGCCACAGCCACCCTCCGTGCAGGGCCAGCTGGCTTTGGGTTGGTGTCAGAGGTTCTCATCCAGTGGATTTTGCCTCTCTGCCTGGCCCCTTGGGGTGAGCTCTTTGGCTGTCTCTTTAGCTTTTGTCCCTGGATGCTGACTTTGGAACTCCCCTTCATGGCCACAGGGCCGGCTTCATGTCACCCTCAAGGTCTGCACAGGAAACAATTTCCCAGGCTGGATCTAGCCTCTCGGACTCCATGTTATCTGGGAAGAGTTGAGACATTTGGCTCTCTTAAAATAGTAGTCAGTGCTCATAGAAGACCAGCTCTTTCTGTTGCTTGAATAGCTTAAAATATTTTTTAATTGCAAAAGTGACAAATATATAAACACACAAGTACCCATCACAGAAATATATAAAGTTGAAGGGCTTCATATCAACCTCTTAGTGATAATTCCTTGTTATATACTGTCCCATATTTATTTCAGTGCATAGAAAAGCATTTTACTTAACAAAAAAATGAGAATGGAATGCATAACTGCTCTTCCGCAACTTGCATGTTTTCCTTAACAGTAGGTCTTGAATAGATTCAAATGCCAGTGTACACAGATTTGTATGACTGTCGCTATTCCACAGTAGAGCGGATTATAAATTATTTACTTAAGTCCTTACTCATGGACTTTGGACTATTTAAGGGTTTTTTTTTTTTTGGCTTAACAGTGCAATACTGAACATCCTTTTTTTTTTTTTTTTTTTTAATATTTTATTTATTTATTTGACAGACAGAAATCACAAGTAGGCAGAGAGGCAGGCAGAGAGAGAGGAGGAAGCAGGCTCCCTGCTGAGCAGAGAGCCCGATGTGGGGCTCGATCCCAGGACCCTGGGATCATGACCTGAGCCGAAGGCAGAGGCTTTAACCCACTGAGCCACCCAGGCGCCCCAATACTGAACATCCTTATGCAAACATCTTTGTGTGCGTTTGTGAGTATTTCTGTAGAACTGTTGGGCTGAAGAGTATGCACATTTCAAATTTTAATAAACTATGCTAAATTGTGTACCAGTAGTTTGCAATCTACTCAGAAACCCAAGGAACCCTGTTTCCTCAAGTACTTGTCAACCCTGGTATTACTAAATTTTATAAACCTGGGCAAAAAACTTGTTCTTTGGTGTTTTTAAAATTATTATTAGCAAAATTGAGCATCTTTTTTTTTTTAAGATTTTATTTATTTATTTGACAGAGAGAGAGAGATCACAAGTAGGCAGAGAGGCAGGCAGAGAGAGAGGGGGAAGCAGGCCCCCTGCTGAGCAGAGAGCCCAATGTGGAGCTCGATCCCAGGAACTTAAGATCATGACCTGAGCCGAAGGCAGAGGCTTAACCCACTGAGTCACCCAGGTGCCCCAAAGTTGAGCATCTTTTAGGATGTTTTTTGACTATCTGCATTTCCTCTCATGTAAGTTTTCTGTTTGTGTCTTTTGCCATTTTTCTGTTGTCTGTTTCTTACTCACCTGTGCATCAGTTAGGATGTTTTCAGAATGCTTACTAAAAGATGGCTTATATTTATTGTTTACGATTCTAGAATATGATATCTAAAGATAAAGTATTCCCAGGGTGGACAGTGCCTTAGCAGTCTTGGACACAGACACTTTCTCTGCTATGTTTTATTCAACTTGTCCTTTTCATAGTTTCAAGATGGCTGCCATACTTCCAGTCATCACATTACAGACAACTATCTCCAAAGGTCCAAAAAAGGCTCTCCTACCCCAAATGCTCAAGCTTCTCTCTTGATCATGAAGGAAAACTTCTAGGAGCTTGCCTGCAGATATCATCCCTACCCAAGTCCCATTGGCCACGATTGAGTCATATGCACCTTTTCAGGCTATGATGCCCATGCATCTGCCATTTTAAATGAAATTAGTCTCCGTGTTGTCTCCTGAATTAGTTGAATCGGGCAAATGTAATTTGATTATAGTGCAACAATTTGAATTTAGGGGCAAATGCTGAATACCTGAATGTACAATACCTGAAATATAAGATTGTCCTTGGCTTTGAGTGGTAAATCTTTAAAGGCTCAATGTATGACTTGAGTGTGGGCAGACCAGCTCCTTAATATCTCTCAGTACTCTCAGTACTGACTACTCTCATTAAGTCATAATATCCTGCTTAACTCCCATAGTGGGATAACCCATGATTTTCTCCTCTGGGCAGCAAGAGCTGGTAGGACAGCACTCAGTCTGTGAAGCCACTGTTAGGCCATTTGGGTCTGCCAGCAGAATTTCTGGACCACCACAGATGAGATGAGGGAAATGGGTTTCTTATGAGCCCACAGGTGGCTGTAACAATACACCCCTTTAAAAAAAAAAAGATTTTTATTTATTTATTTGAGAGAGAGAGAGAAAGTGAGAGAGAGCATGAGAGGGGAGAAGGTCAGAGGGAGAAGCAGACTCTCCGCGGAGTGGGGAGCCCTGTGTGGAACTCAGTTCCAGGACTCTGGGATCATGACCTGAGCCGAAGGCAGTTGCTGAACCAACTGAGCCACCTAGGTGCCCCACAATATACCCTTTTAAATGGATGCTGAGTCCTGACTGAAGTGATGAGAAGCTATAACCTTCTTCGCTACTTTTGGAGTAGGGACCTTACCTTTTCTTCCTACTAGGCATAGAGAGAATGGAAATAGCAGTTATAGCTTAGTTTTGCTTTGCTTAATTCTTTTAAGTCAGTGGTCTCAGAGGAAAGAGAAATCTGATCTTAGTTACATTTTCTTTTTTTTTTTTTTAAAGATTTATTTATCTATTTGAGAGAGCATGCGTGAGCGAGTGGGGGGAAGGGCAGGTTCCCTGATGAGTGTGGAGCAGACTTGGGGGCTCAATCCCACAACCCATGACATTGTGACTGAGCCGAAACCAAGAGCCCAATGCTTAACTGGCTGAGCCTCCCAAGTGCCTCTGATCTTAGTTGCATCTTTGTAACAAGAAAATTATCTTTTAATCAGACTAAAAGACCTCCTCACCGTTAGCCTTATCTACTCCCAGAGTCTCGGTGGCATCTTCTGGATACTGAAACTCCTGATTTTTATTAAATTAAGACTATAGACATGGGAGGGTGAGTTCCAGAATCACATAGCTGATCTTTATCCTTCTGCCTTCATCTGTTCTAATTTCTCAACTTGACAACCCCAAAATGAAAGTTCAAACAAATGTCAGTCTCCTCTTCTTCCCTCCTTCTGTTCCCTACCTCATGACTAACACAATAGTTAATCGTGACAGCTGAGTGTTTATTAGGCTAAAGAAAGTATTCACTTTCATTTTTAACCTTAGAGAATCCTGGACAGCTATTATTATTATCTTTTAAAGATTTATTTATTTATTTTAGAGAGATAGAGTGTGTGGGGTGGAGGGGCAGAGGGAGAGAGAGAGAATCCCATGCAGACTCCCCGGTGAGCGCGGAGCCTGATAAAGGGCTCGATTTCATGACCCTGAGATCATGACCTGAACCAAAATCAAGAGTCGAATATCCAACTGACTGAGCCACCCAGGTACCCCCTGGACAGGTATTATTATTTTATGTTTTTGGTTGCTTTTGTATGTGAACTTAAAAAAAATTCCTTTTTAATTTTTTGTTCCGTGTATATAGAAATGTAATTGAGTTTTGTATCTTGACTTTGTATTCTGTGACCTTGCTGTTAGTTTTACTAGATTTTTTGATAGATTCCTTTTCCACATCTTTTCCACATCTTTTTTTTTCCACATCTTTTCCACATCTCTGATAGTACTGTTTGTGGATACAGATAATTTTATTTCCTCCTTTCCAGTCTGGATGGATAGGCTCCAGAGTTGTAGCCCTGTAGGGGCTCATCAAGCCAGCTTGATGAGCAGTCAGTGTGGTTTAGATTTCAGATCTGATAATTCTTTGACTGGGTTGCCTCAAGCAATAAAAACCTGTCCAATCACATGTAGTGGCCATTTCTGTCTCTTTGGTTCAATGCATGCTGTTTTGTTTTTTCTCTTTCCCCTCTTTGAGGACCTCCTTCCTTACTTGATGAATTTGATTTGAAAACTAGTTTACTTAGAGAGAGTTTTTAGGTCTACCTTATTTTTAAAACATTTTTCTTCTGGCTCTTGGTCAAACCTGCCATTCTTAGAGTGTTGACCACCTTCCCTTTTCCATTTCCCTCTTTGGTTCCATAATGAAGTAGTCATTCCCTCCAGACTCACCAGCTAGTTTGTCCACTGGCTCTTCCCTGATTTTTGTCAAGTGACTTCTACCAGTCAGCAGTCTGGTGTCCTTTACAAATAAAGGTCTGGGACATACTTTGCCCTCTGTGACCAAAACTTTAAATGTCCTTTATCATGCAAATTCTCATACTGGGAAAACCATAGCTGGTCTCTACTGCTCCCTCACAGTTTTTTTCTGCTTTAAAATTACTTCGTAGTAATTGTATTTGATTTTTGATTCTTTATGTTAGTGAGTTGTACACTTGCTTTAACTATTTTATCCTTCCAATATCACTTGTTCTTTCAACTGACTTTAATTCTTTATATTTATCTCTCCTTTATCTATTTTGGAAGCTACTTCTCCTTCTGTTTACCTCCTTTCTTTGTTAAAATGAAAGGACAAAATAATATCCAATCAGTAATATTCAGTCTAATGGTTTTTAGACCTCCCTTCATGGAAACCTATGTATAAGATTCTTTAAACTCAGTGAAACTTTGTTTTTAGCAGATTATGGTAAAAAAACAGAGTTTGTCATAATTATACAGAAGGCATACCAGAAGACTAGGATGAACATTGGCCTAGAGAGGATCCACTCTCAACCATAGGGATAATTGTGGATTGTCACTGTTCATTCCCTTTCCACTTTTCTTTATCTTTTCTTTCCAGTTTGCCCTTGCATTTCCTTGCCTTTAGCACCTGGTCATTTTCCTTCAGTGCTTTTTCTTTTTGGAAAACAACATGAAAAAGTGGAAGGAACACAGACTTTGGAGTATAAATAGACCTGAGTTTCAACACCACTTTGCCTGTTACTAGTTGAGTGTTCTTGGGCAAGTTACTTACCATTTTGAAGCTTTGTGGTTTTCTTCTAAGGATCGCCTGTGAAAATATGAATAATATTCATAAGGCATCTAACACAGTAGCTGGCCCATGGAGGATAACTCAGTACACGTTTCCTATGGTTATTAACTTTACTCCTCTGACTTTGTTGCTCCTGCATATTTTCTGTGATCACTTGCCATTCATTATTGGGCTTAGATGAATCTATACATTTGTGATTTTTAAATGTAGTGGTTTACCTCTTATTCTCTCTTCATATTAGGTCAGCAATATGATGTCAGAAAAATAGCTTATCCAGTCTGTCTGAATCAAAAGAGAATGAATAAAAATTGATTGTGTCTAGAATCATAGCGCTAGAGCCTCGATGGGTTTTGGAGAGTGGCTGCTTCAACAGTTTTTATTTTAGAGATGAACTGACATAGCAAAGATAAGCAATTTGCCCAAAGACCATAGTAGAGCATAGGTGGATGCTGAGATTTCCTCACTTCAGGGAAATATTTTGTTTTAATTGAGCCAAAATTCATGAAACATTGTCAACCATTTAAAAATGTACAATTCAGTGGCAGGTAGTACATTCAGAGTGTGCAGCCTTTATCTTTATCTGTTTCTTTCTTTCTTTTTCTTTTTAAAAAGATTTTATTTATTTATTTGCCAGACAGAGATCACAAGTAGGCAGAGAGGCAAGCAGAGAGAGAGAGGAGGAAGCAGGCTCCCTGCCGAGCAGAGAGCCCGATGTGGGGCTGGACCCCAGGACCCTGAGATCATGACCTGAGCTGAAGGCAGAGGATTTAACCCACTGAGCCACCCAGGTGCCCCTTTATCTGTTTCTAAAACATTTTCATCACTCCATGTTCATTAAGCAGTCACCCCCGTCCTCCCTCACACCACCCCTGACAATCGGTAATCTTTCTATTTCTATGGACTTTCTTATTCTGGACATTTCATATGAATGGAATCATATACTCTGTGATCTTTTGTGTCTGACCTCTTTCACTCAGTGTCATGCCTTCAGTTCATACTTGTTTATGCAAACATGATAGAAAATTATAATGAAGAAACTAAAAAGTATTTTGTAATCCTACCTGTCATTGATGAAGACTGTAAACAGTGTGGTGACAGTTGCTGTTCCCATTGTCTCCCACATAAATGGGTTTACACTATTCACACCTTTGACTTGAATTTGGTTTTTCACTTAAGACTTGTGAAACAGCTTCCTGTGTCAACACACATATACATTGTATGGTATTTTATTATATGGTTTTAGTCTAGGTTGTTTAACAAACCTGTTAATCGATATCTTTCTACTCACCCCCCACCTCCACTCCACGCAATTCTTTGCTAAGTAGAACAATTTGCATCCTAACCTGCTGAATGTGAACTACTTTGAAAATCTCAATATTAGAGAAAAATAAACATGAATAGTTTCCATTACTCTGAAGTCAGCTTGGTTATGCTGGGAAATTCACACATCACCAAGAGCTATATAAACTTTGAGTTCACCTCTAATTTCAGATTCTTTAATTCTTGGGATTAGTACCACCATCATGGTAGGGATATAGAGGCAAATGTCTAGGACCGGGAATTAGAAGGCCTGGGTTTGGCCTTCATTTCGTTAAGGACTAGCTCTGGGCCTTCAGAAAGTTACTTATCTCTTCAGATTTTGGTTTCTTCATCTGAGAAATGAGGTGAATGGGCTACTTGGTTACTATTGATGAGGTCACTGCCCAGTTTATAATGATTCCCTTTCTGCTGGAACAGCTCTGCTTCCTTAGGGTAGACTCCCAGTAGCTACGTCATATTATGAGACCCTCCCTTCTCAGTCATATCTGATTGTTCCAGTGGAAGCCATTTGTCACAAGTCAATCCAGATAAAACCCTTCTTTAGGATTGTTGAATGTGAACCACAGAAAGTATGGGCAGTTCCTCTCTCGTGGTGGGGAGATGTGAGAAGTGAAACTTGGTAACCATTGGTAACCGTATTATTAGTGAATCAAGGTTCTAATGTGGAGAGGGAAGGGGTGGGACTCCTGTACTAGCGTTAGTGAGAGTATTCATATAAAAAAGGAGCTACCTCTAATTGTAATGTGAGGTCCTGAATTGTGTCTTGGGATAGAAAAAGGATAGTGAAAAAACTGGTAATCCAAGTAAAGTCTATAGTTAATAGTATTGTTAATAACCCATTTAAATTTTTTACTTTTAACAAAGATGTCATGTTTATGTAAGATGTTGACATTAGCAGAAACAGGCTGAGAACTCTCTAAACTATCTTTACAATATCAACATCATATGCTTTCTGATATGATGCAATGAGAATGATACAATATCACTTATATGGTCATCTTTTTAGAAAATGCATACCTGAATTTAACCATTAAGAAATATCATTGAGAGACAAACTTTTTTTTTTTTTAAAGATTTTATTTATTTATTTGACACAGAGAGAGAGTTCACAAGCAGGCAGAGAGGCAGATGGAGAGAATGAGGGAAGCAGCCTCCCCGTCGAGCAGAGAGCTGATGCGGGGCCCGATCCCAGGACCCTGAGACCATGACCCGAGCTGAAGGCAGAGGTTCAACCCACTGAGCCACCCAGGCGCCCCGAGAGACATACTTTAAATGACTCTTCATTTAAGGTGCCCTTCAAAACTGTCAAGGTCATGAAAGACAAAGAAAGATAGGAATTCTCCCAGATTGGGGAAACTTAAGAGACATGAAAACTAAATGAAATGAGTGATCCTGAATTCCATCCTGGACTCAAAAAAGATCATTAGTAAGGTGATTGGAAATATTTGAATAAGGTATGTATATTTGCTCATAGTAATGTATCAAAACTAATTTCTTGTTTTGTTTTGTTTTAGATTTTATTTATTTATTTGAGAGAGAGAAAGTGAACATGAGTGAGGGGAGAGACAGAGAGAGAAGCAGACTTTCTGCTGAGCAGGACTTGATCCCAGGACCCCAGGATCATGACCTGAGCCAAAGGCAGATGCTTAACTGACTGAGCCACCCAGGTACCTCTGATCTCTTGGTTGTGATCAATTTTTTTGTGCTCATAAAAGATGTTAACATTTGGGACAGCTGTAGGAACAGTAGAGGAATTCTTTTTACTATTTTTGCAATTTTTAAAAAAAATTATTTCAAAATTCAAAGTTGAAAAGCTTACCAAAAGGTGATATCATTGGCATAATGTAGGCAGTTCCAAACACCCATTCCCCCCACAGAAACATTTAAAAAAAAATCAGAAATTGTTAAAGCCAACTCTGTCAGAACTCTGGAAAATAGTAAAAAGTTTAGAGCAACCAAGTAAATGCTGAATCAAGAAAAAGAACTTAAAATTAGTAGGAAATCTCTGTGGCATTTTCCCTTACCCTTGCCCCACCCCTTTCTGGTGAAGTGGCAGTCTTGAAGAAAGCAGCCTAAGTTCCCAGTATGGGACTTTGGTCTTGGCTCCAGAGAGAGCAGAGGAGACGTTATTAGCAAGTCATTGTGTTTGTCTGTTCTACTCTGTCTGAAGGAGTAACACGAGGTGAGCCTGTGTTTCATTTAACTCAGAAATTAATCTGGGCAGAAAAGTGGTGGACATTGCTCAGACATTGTAAGGTGAACAAAGGAACCCTGCAGCTGCCTGGGGCATAAAGATTACATGCAGACTACTTACAGCTTGGGAGGCATACAACAGACTGCTTACAGCCTGGAAGGAAAGCTGGGACTTTTTTTTTTTTTTTAAATTAGGACATTCAGAAAAGCCCATGTATATATTGGGGAATTTAGAAAGCCACATACATGCCCAAGACAGGACACATCCTCAGGAAAGACCGAGGTGAACCCCACCTTTCAACTTGGGATGATCTCTAGGCTTGGTGCAAGTAGCAGGTGAAAGCTAAGGCAGAACTATAAGAACCCTGGCTATGTGTTGAAAGAGTGCCCCAACACAGTTAATGTGAAAAGAATGGGAGAGATGTTTATTTTTTGTTTGGTTGGTGTTTTAACTCCTGGCATCAAGGAAATATCCTTCAAAGACCTAGCTGAACAGACGTAAGAAAAAGACTTCAATGACCATATACAACAAGGAATACAGTCTCTACAAGAATAACTTGGAAAAATTACAGACAAATGGACAGCTATGGCCTTTAATAATCAAGAACAGCAAATCCTGGAGAAGGAAGAAAGTCTGATTTCCAGAGTTACCATATTGTATTATTCAAATGTATAATTTTCAATCAAAAAATCACAAAATTAAACAAAGATGTAAGAAGGCCTATTTAAGAGATAAAAATAAACTGACAGAAACTATCTATTGGAGTTACTAGACAAAGACTTTAAGTTGACAGTTGTAAATATGCTCAAAGAGGGGGCGCCTGGGTGGCTCAGTGAGTTAAAGCCTCTGCCTTCAGCTCAGGTCATGATCTCATGGTCCTGGGATCGAGCCCCACATCAGGCTCTTTGCTCAGCAGGGAGCCTGTTTCCTTCCTCTCTCTCTGCCTGCCTCTCTGCCTACTTGTGATCTCTGTCTGTCAAATAAAGAAAGAAATAATCTTAAAAAAAATGCTCAAAGAGCTAAAGGAAGCCAGAAAAATAATGTATGGACACAATGAAAATATCAATAAAGAAATAGAAATTATAAGAAAGAGCCAAATAGAAATCCTGGAGCTGAAAAGTACAGTAACTGAAATAAGAAGTTCACTAGAGAGGTTCAACAGCAGATTGAGCAGAGAGAAGAAACAAATGAGTGAACTTAATGATAGGACAATTGAAATTATCCATATGGAGAAGTAGAAAAAAAAAAAAAAAAGGAAAGTGAACGGAACCTAAGATACTTGTGGGTACCATTAAGCCAACCAACATATGTGTTTTGGGAGTCCCAGAAGGAGGAGACAGAGAAAGAGGCAAAGAGATTACTTAAAGAAATAGTGATCAAAAACTTCCCAATTTGATGACTCTATATGTCCAGGAAGCTCAACAAACTCCAAGTATGATAAACTCAAAGAAATTCATACTGAGACACATTATTATAAAACTGTTGAAAGGCAAAGACAGAATCCTGAAAGCTTTAAGAGAGAAGAAATTCATTATGTTCAAGGGATTTTTAATAAGGCTAACAACCAATTTCTTAGGCAGAAGCAGTATTTAAAATGTTGGTAAGGGATGCCTGGGTGGCTCAGTTGGTTGAGCAGCTGGCTCTTGGTTTTGGGTCAGGTCATGATCTCTGGGTCCTGGGATCAAGCCCCACATCAGACTCTGTGGAGAGTCTGCTTGAGGATTCTCTTTCTCTCTCTCTCTCTCCCCCCCATTCCTCCCCCTCCTCATGCACATGTGGTGCGCTCTCTCTCTCTCTCTCTCTCAACTAAGTGGATCTTTAAAAGGAAATGTTGGGAAAAGTCAAGAATTCTTCATCTGGCAAAATCATCCTTCAAGAATGAAGGAAAAATTAAGATGTTACCAGATAAACAAAAGCTGAGAGAGTTTGTTAAGAATAGACCTACTGGGGCGCCTGGGTGGCTCAGTGGGTTAAAGCCTCTGCCTTCGGCTCAGGTCATGATCCCAGGGTCCTGGGATCGAGGCCCGCATCGGGCTCTCTGCTCAGCGGGGAGCCTGCTTCCTCCTCTCTCTCTCTCTCTGCCTGCCTCTCTGCCTACTTGTGATCTCTGTCTGTCAAATAAATAAATAAAATCTTTAAAAAAAAAAAAAAGAATAGACCTACTGTATAAGAAGTGTTAAAGGGAGGGGTGCCTGGGTGGCTCAGTTGGTTAAGCATTTGTCTTCTGTTCCGGTCATGATCCCAGAGTCCTGGGATTAAGTCCTGCATCAGGCTCCGTACTCACTGGGGAGACTGCTTCTCCTTCTTCCTCTGATGCTCCCCCTGGTTGTGCTCTTTCTCTCTTATCGCCCATCAAATAAATGAATAAAATCATTAAAAAAAAAAAAAGACGTGTTAAGGGGAGTTGTCAGGTCCAACTTTATAGGCCATACAAAGAAATAAAAATCTTGAGCAAATGTAATTATACACTTGTGTACATATACAGGTAAATAAAAATACAGTATTATTGCATTTTTAAATTTATGATTCTAATTTTGATTTCCTATTGATTTAAAAGAGAAATGCTGGGCACTCAGTTGGTCATGCTTGGCTCATGTTGGTCACTGCTTTTGGCTCAAGTCATGATCCTGGAGTCTCTGAATTGAGTTCCTCATTGAGCTCCCAGCTCTGCCAGGAGTCTGCTTCTCCCTCTGAACTTCTCCCCTCTCATTCTCTCTCTCACTCTCTCTCTCTCAAATAAATAAATACAATCTTTAAAAAAAAGAGAGAGAGAGAAATGCCAAGAAAAAAATCATAGGTCTATATTGTTGGCACATGAAGTGAATAATTCAAGATATGTATTGGTATAATTGAAAGCTATCATTTTTGTAAAAAAAAAAAGTGTGTGTGTGTGTGTATGTGTACATGTGTGTATGGACACAGATCATACACGTACACACATGCCTGTATGGTATAGAGTACCTAGGGGCATAGAACATCTCTGAAAGTGTATACAAGAACACTGATTAAGTTGTTTCTCTTATAATTTTGCCAGCTAGATGGATATGCTCTCAATAGCTAATTCTTTTCCCTTGTCTCCAATCTGCTACTTTTTTCATTTCTCCATTTCTAGAAAGGTAATATCACTTATCCAATTGATTATGACAGATTAGTGGAAATCAGGTTTGTTTCTTCTCTTTTCCTCACCCAATCCCCATTAAATTGATCATTAAATCCTGTTAATTTTATTTCTAAAACATATCTCAACTTTATCTACTTCCATTTCAGAAGATGTTGACTTTCCCCAAGTGTTTGTTCTTTTCATACTTTGTTATAGAACTCTTGAGTTTTTGCTGGATCTGTAGTCTCTAGAGTGACCATTTTATTTCTCAACACTCCTTGCAACCAGATGGGGCCATGTGAATAAGTTCTAGCTAATGAATTTTTGCTGAAAGCATCATGTTTCATTTCTAAAAATGCTCTTGGAAGGAGGGGACATTTTCCCCTCCCTTTCTCATTCATGTTGGCTAGAATGAAAACAGTATGGCTGGAATTAGAGCAGCCATCTTGGACTAGAAGGTAGAAGTCACATGTTGAGAAACAGGATAAAGGGAATCTGGTTCTTGGTGACTGTGGAGTTACTAATCTAATCCTAGCTTGAGTATGTGCAGACTTCAGTTATTTTATAAAAAATCTTTTAGTTAAATTCAATTTAGTTAATATATAGTGTATTATTAGTTTCAGGGTAGAATTTAGTGATTCATCAGTTGCGTATAACACCCAGTGCCCTCCTTAATACCCATCTCTCAATTATGTAGATTTCAGTTATATGAGAAGGACATAAACATCTGTTTGTCCAACTCACTAATTTGGAGTTTTCTGTCACAGCTATTCCTAATTCCAAATGATAAAATATCTCTCCATTTCGACCATTAGCCCGTTGGTCCAATCCCAGCATATCCACCTGAACTATCGCATTAGCATCTTGACTATTCCAGCCACATTCGATCTTGAAGACTCTCTCCATTCGATTCTATATATTCCCAACCAGAGTGATTTGTAAGTACACATGAAGGAGCAAATCACTCCCTTGTTTCTAGTTCTCTAATGAATATTCATTAGTTTTAGAGTAAGTTGGAAATTCTCAACACAGCCTGTGCAATCTTTCATAATCTGGTCCCTGGAACTTCAGCTCATCTCTTGGTACTTTCCCCTCTTATTCTCTGGCCTTCTGTCATATTGAAGCTTCAAAGATCCTAACCCCTCTACTGTTATGTTTATCTTAAATCTTCTTTCCCTAGTGCTTATTGCCTGAGTTCTACTAATCATTCACATCTCTGAGAAAATATAATTTCTTTAGGAATTGTAGTCAGGGGCCATTACTAGACTTCCTCATAGCATCATAAACTTGAAAAAATAGTCTTTACTTCCACTTACATGATTATTTTTATAATTATTTAATGTTTCAAGGACTGTATAGGCCTAATGTACCTGCATATGTATTCCATGGCCCACATAGATTTTTTTTTTTTGGTTTTTGCTTTTCTTAAAATTAAACTTGAAGAACTTTAGTTAGTACATCTTCTTTTCAGTCTGTCACAGGTCCTACCCAGTCATCCCATTTCACAAACTTAAGTTTCTTTCCCTTGTCCTCTAGGCTTTTGTATCTTTAGCCTGTCTCCATTAAACTAGAAACTCCATTAGGGTAAAGATAGTGCTTGTCTTCCACATCACTCTTTGCCCTCTACATTAATATGCTTTGGGCATATCAAAAGCTGTGGCAATCTTGTCAAATGATTGAAGGCGATGAATGAACTGCTCTTGTCATAATTATTAATAGTCTTTTCCTTCCTTTGGCTTTATTTTCAATATAAGATATTATATGGAGATAAGTATGGGGAAATAACCACTTGGCGATTATTTCAAAACAATTTCAAACAAATTTAGCACAAGATTCTGAACTTTAAAGCCAATCTTCACCCCCCCCCTTTTTTTTTTTTTTGCTAATGGACTAAACAGAAAGTGAAATCATATGTTTATACTTTTTCAAGTTTCAGTAAGGTTACAGAAGTATTTCATCTGGGTCATTCCATTTCTTGGGATGGGAACTGTGACTTTGCAGTTTTCCTAAATCTCAAATTATTCCCAAATGCCAAGTTTATAAAATAGGGGAAGGTGAGGGGAGGCCCCTTCTCGTAGATTTCCAAGCTTAACTATGGATATTTTCAGTTCAATTTGAACCAACAATTCTTCCTTCCCTGTTGTGTTTTCATCACACTCTTAACATCATTACATCAGCATCTTAGCCAAAACTTATTGAAAAGTAGTACTTTTGGAGAATGTGTTTATATGGTGCCATTATATATAGTTACGCAATTGGTGCACTGCACCCAGGCACCCAGATCGGGCCAGTAAGGATTGAAACCCAGACTGTGTTTCCTACTAAACTGTTGTACACCTGGTGTGAGGCTCCCTCTCTTCTTTGTTCCAGAGGAAGAAGGAACCCTATGTGCCAGCAGCAGACCTGTGCTCTTGGGGAGCAAGAGCTCCTCTTTGCTACATCTAGTCTTGATCTTGCCACAGAGAAGCTATAAGAGAGAAGGAAGCTAAGACCCACAGAGAGGCCAACACTAGTGATGGAGAGAGAGGGATTCTAGTTGGCAAAGAGTCCTATGTCTTTTCTTTCATTTTTAAAAAAGATTTTATTTATTTATTTATTTGAGAGAAATAGAGCGTGTGAGCAGGGGGCAAGGTGAAAGCAGAGGGAGGACAAGCAGACTCTGTGCTGAACATGCAGCCCCTGGGGGGCTTGATCTCACAACCCCCAGATCATCACCTGAGTTCCTCAAAAGTCTGACGCTTAACCAACTGAGCCACTCAGGCTCCACTGTCTTTTATTGTATTAATCAGAAGGCCACATTTCTGGTTTCCCTAAGGATTGGTAGATCAATCCTTTTTTTTTTTTCAATTAAATTCCCTCCTTTTTGTATTACCCTAAGCAAAATTAGTCAATCAGAGAAAGACAATTATCATATGATCTCAATGATATGTGGAATTTGAGAAACAAGGCCGAGGAACATAGGGGAAGAGAGGGAAAAAATGAAACAAGACAAAACCAGAGAGGGAGACCAACTGTAAGAGACTCATAATCATAGGAAACAAACAAGGTTGCTGGAGGGGAGGGGATAAGAGGGATGGTGTAACTGTGTGATGGATATTGGGGAGGGTATGTGTTGTAATTAGCACAGGGTATTATATAAGACGGATGAATCACAGATCTGTACCCCTGAACAAAATAATACATGATATGTTGGTTAATTGAATTTAAATTAAAAAAAAATTCTCCCCTTTTTGCCTTAACTAGATTAACTTTTCACTTCTTACTGAATATCTTAGATTTCTTCTGATTCTGACATGAAGTACGATAACCATAGGATCAATTGGGACAGATAGCTACAGTGGTATTATAGTAAATGTTTCACAACCAGCTGTGATTTCAATGGTGTATATACTGTGACCATGGCTGATTTCAGTCTACCAATGTGATGTCATTGAATCACACATCTGGATCTTGTGAGTGTGTATGAACTGGCTCCAGCAGACTCCTGGAAAGTTCCCATTAGTCCCAATTTTGTCCACTGATGGGATATGTGAATGGTGTTGATCACCAAGTGGTAAGCTCACAGGCTGAATATGACCTCAGATATGCTCTGTTTAGTCAAAGTCTTTAAAATATTTTGGGTTAGTTGCCGGAATTTAAATACCATGATATTTTACCTAAAAATACATATTCCTACTTTTTCTTGAGAAATGGGAATACATTGCAGTGTTGGACCAGGTGCTCACAAAGGTTCAGTGATGTACCCAAGGTGACATGGAGATTATCCAAGGTGACACAAAGCGTAAGTATCTGAACCAGAGCAAGAACTCAGGTCTTTTGACTCCCAAACCAAAGCTTGTGCCACTTTTTCAGGTTGCCCTCCTATCGCCTTGTCCATTATCATCTTTACTACCATTGCTTGCTTGGCATTTTCTTCGCAACTGGTGTTTTCTCTTTATAGAGCATTTATGTGGCCTAGGATTGTTAAAGTCCTATCTTTGGACTCATAATGAGGTGAGTTTTGGCAGAGATTCTGTGCATTGACCCAACTCTTTTCTGTGTTCACTTTTACAGTTTAGAATACTGATTGCTGTTTTTGTAAACATAATGCGGGTCCACTTTAAAGAAGGAGGAGGAGAAGGAGAAGAAAAAGGAGGAGAAGAAGAAGAGTATAGCAAAGGACAGGGAGAAGTGAAAAACCACCCCTGGGGTGCCTGGGTGGCTCAGTTAGTTGAGCATTGGACTCTTGGTTTCAGCTCGGGTCATGATCTCAGGGTCGTGAGATCAAGCCCTGTGTCAGGCTCTGAGCTCAGTGCAGGGTCTACTTGAGATTCTCTTCCTGTCTCTCTGCCCCTTCCCCTTGCCCCCACACACTCTGTCTCTAAAAAAAAAGAAAAAAGAAAGAAGAATGAAAAATTACCCCTAAACCCACCATTTAACCCTTGTCATAAGAGAGAACATTGCTTCCAACATCCTACCTACATACAAAAAAAGGATTGCTAGTCAAGAATGAGATCATTCTGAATGTGCTACTTTAATCCTATTTAAATTTGACAAAAGAAAAAGGAACTAAAGTGAAGCTGTAACAAAAGTGAAAGTGAGGGAATTGAACTTTAAATGTTTGTTTATTACAAGGAACATAAGTTCTGGGGCACCTGGGTGGCTCAGTTGGTTAAGCATCTACCTTCGACTCAGGTCATGATCCCAGGGTCCTGGGATCAAGCCCCTCATTGCGCTCCCTCTTCACTGAGGAGAGTCTGCTTCTCCCTCTGCCTGGCGCCTCCCCCCATTCATGCTGTCACTTACACACTCTCTCTCAAATAAATAATAAAGTCTTTAAAAAAGCCAAAAAAATGGGGGCACCTGGGTGGCTCAGTGGGTTAAGCATCTGCCTTTGGCTCAGGTCATGGTCTCGAGGTCCTGGGATCAAGCTCCGCATTGGGCTCTCTGCTCAGCAGGCAGCCTGCTTCCCCTTCTCTCCTGCCTGCCTCTCTGCTTGCTTGTGCTCTCTCTGTCAAATAAATATATAAAATCTTAAAAAAAAAAAAAAAGACAAACCAAGAAACTTTAGTTCTTTAAAGATACTCATAAGATTTGGGAAAAAATCGTAATAGGCATTGACAGTTTTGAGTCATCGTGGTTTTTTTTTTCCACTTTCACATTGTACTTTTAGAGAGTGTCTTCATGCCCTCTAGGTGAGCTAAGAACATCAGTCACTACACAGTCCTCTATCTCCTCTTTCCTCTACTGAGTCTAGTTGGTTCATTTCATTTTTATGTGGTTATGGCTTTTAATATTCACATTCTGTTTTGTAACCATAATTTCCACAGTTGGTTAATCATCTTTGTTCTATATTTAAGTGAATTCAGTGTTCTGTACCAGGTTTTTTTTTTTTTTTTTTTAAATCATCTCTTCTTCATTCTTGAGTTCTTTGCCTTAATTCCTCTCTGGTTTGTGTGGATTTCATCATCAAGTAGACCCCCATCCCCAAGAATAGCTTATAGCAGCTAAATTCCTTAAGTATTTATAGTGTTGAGAATATCTTTCTATTACCTTGAAAAAATAACCTGGCTAGATATAAAATCTTGAATCACACTTTTTTTTCTTAGAACTTGGTGGATATTGCTCTTTTGTCTTTTTTTTTTCTAAGATTTTTATTTATTTATTTGAGAGAGAGAGAGAGTGGAGAGGGACAGAGAAAGAAGCAGAATCCCCACTGAGCAGGGAGTCTGATGTGGGGCTTGACCATGACCTGAATCAAAGGCAGACACTTAACTGACTGAGCCACCCAGGCACCCTGCTCTTTTGCCTTTTGGCAAAAGGTAAAGAATGTGTTCTTTTACCATGACTTCTCCATTTATCTTCTTTTCAGTTGAATCATCATTGGATATTTTTTCTAAGGAGGGTTCATGTGTGCTATTTTCCCAGAGTTTTTTTATTTTCATATTTGAGATGTTTGCTTTTTACCATTATAGATGAATGACAACTTGTCTTTATGGATGTTTCAGTATCTCTGGCATGGAATAAGACCAGGGAGAGTTTGAAGCCTGCTTGGCTTACAAAAACAAAATAAACAAAACCCCTTGTGGATTACTTATTTTTCTTGCTTGTTTTCCTGAAGAATTGTTTATCCTTAAAGTTCACTTACAACTGGGATATATCTCAGTGTTGCTTATGTTATATATCATTTTTTTGTTTACAACATGTGTGCTCCTTTAATATGCAGATTTGATTCTTTTTTTTTTTTTTAAAGATTTTATTTATTTGACAGACAGAGATCACAAGTAGGCAGAGAGGCAGGCAGAGAGAGAGGAAGGGAAGCAGGCTCCCTGCAGAGCAGAGAGCCGGATGTGGGGCTTGATCCCAGGACCATGGGATCCTGACCTGAGCTGAAGGCAGAGGCTTTAATCCATGGAGCCACCCAGGCGCCCCTGCAGGTTTGATTCTTAATGTCAGGGAAATTTTCTTTTAGAACTTTAAACTTTTTTTTCTGTATGATTTGTTAGGTTTGCTGCTTCATGGATGTCTGTTGTAATTATGTCAGAGTGTTTTGGTCTGTCTGTCTTTCTTTTTTTTTTTTTTTTTTAGATTTTATTTATTTATTTGACAGACAGAGATCACAGGTAGGCGGAGAGGCAGCCAGAGAGAGAGGAAGGGAAGCAGGCTCCCTGCTGAGCAGAGAGCCCGATGCGGGGCTCGATCCCAGGACCCTGAGATCATGACCTGAGCTGAAGGCAGAGGCTTTAACCCACTGAACCACCCAGGCGCCCCTTGGTCTGTCTTTCATTTCTATTATCTTTTCTGTACTTATTTTAATGTCTTTGAATTTTTTCCTTCCATTTGTTGAAAAGAAAAACTAAGCCTATTTATTGTGCTAATAATTCAATTTTCAGGAAATATGTATTATTTCCCCTTTAGTTTATATTTTCTTAATAGTTCTTCAGTAGTATTCCTTTGGCCCTTGATTTGTTTCCTCTGTCTCCCTTTTAATCTCATTCTGTTGTTTTATTGTCTTATCATTTCTTCATTTCTTTGTTGTAGCATATTTGCATAGCTGCCATGTGGCTTTTGAAAATCTTCTCATGCTTAATACGTGGAGCTATTCTAGACCTTCCACTTGTTCACATATAGTTTGGCGAATTCTAACTTCTGCTTTACCTACTTTTCTTTTCTTTAAGTATCAACTTGAGGGTGACTTTTGACTAGCTTGAGGGTGTGAGGAGAAGGGGAGGAACTGTTCAGCTGAGCTGTGCCCAGGGAAGATCCATCCTTGGAGGAAGAGTCTAGATTTAGAGTCAGATAGTCTCATCAGCAGTATCAATCCTGGGTAACCATAACAACAAAGCCCATCAGGTGTCATAGGAGTCCCTCACAGCAATGAAATAACTGTGTGGTAAGTAACACTTTATTGAACATTCACTCTATGCCAGACATTGGAAGAAAAAATTAGCTACCTTTATTATGCATTTATGGTGCCAGGTCTGTGCTAAGTGCATTATGTATTTTTTACTCAATACAACAATATGAAATACCTTTATCAGCCCCCTTTTTTTGAATGAGGGAGCTGAGGCTTACAGAAGCTACATAATTTGCCAAAAGTTATACAGCTAATAATGACAGAGTTGAGCTTTGAAACAATGTCTAAACCATAAATGCTTAGTATGGAACGATTCTTTTATCAGGAAATTTGATGTAATATTGGGCAATACTTGTAAAACTTTGCTCCACTGTGGTTTTCATGTCATCTGTTAAAAGCTGAGCAATGTTTCTTTTCCCAAGTAATTCTAGTTTATAGATGAAATGTGACATAGACTTGATTCAAAATAATCTGGGCAGGGGAGCAGACACTGGGTGAGGGAATAGTTGGAACAAGATTGGCCATGGGTTGATAAGTGAAGCTGGGTGATTGAACCCTGGAGGCTCATTGTAGAGACTTAAAGAATAATTGCTCAATTAATGACTTTTCACCATAGTGGCTCTTGAAAAAGTTATACCACTTTTTAAACAGTGATTCCTTTGCTTTTGGTGTAATGATTTTTTGTCATTAGACCAGAACTGTGAGAGAATAAATTGTTATTGTTCCATCCATGCCATCTGTAGTACTTTATTGTGGCAGCCTTAGCAAACTAACACACTTGCCTAAGTTTGTTTTCCTTGTTCATTTAGAGGAAACATTTTAAGGACTGGATTATGCTCATTGAGTGGGGGATAGCCATACTTTTCTCTCTCTTTTAGATATGTTTGAAATTTTCTATAATAAAAACTTCAAAGATGTTTCTTTTTTTTTTTTAAGTTTATTTATTTATTTATTTGAGAGAGAGAGAGAACATGAGAGGAGAGAGGCCAGCGGGAGAAGCTGACTCCCTGCCGAGCAGGGAGCCCAACGTGGGACTCAATCCCAGGACTCCAGGATCACGACCCGAGCCGAAGGCAGTTGCCCAACAAACTGAGCCACCTAGGTGCCCCGAAGATGTTTCTTTTTTGAGATTTTTTATTTATTTATTTGACAGGGAGAGAGACAAAGCGAGAGAGGGAACACGGGAGCCCGATGCAGGGCTCCATCCCAGGACCCTGAGATCATGACCTTAGCCAAAAGCAGACCCTTAACAACTGAGCCTCCCAGGTGCCCCCAGACCTCAAAATTGTTAAAAAATACTTCCAGCCCACATGCTTTCACGTAGCATATTATTGATCTCCAATGACCTACTTTGACAGTATGTGAATGAGAGTCATTCAGAGGGGTGGTATTTAAAATAAATAACAGCTGGTCAGTGGGGGACGTTCTCCGGCTTCCCTGGGTAAAAGCCTGGTACTAATGGTGTTGGGTGTCTATGAATAGTAATCTGAGATTTATATCTTGACCCTCTCTTACTCATGGTTCAAGATTACTTCAAGATTGAATCTGGTTGCTTCTGTACAGGTCTATTTCCCATTCAGGCGCTTTGGTTTGCAGATGAGGCAATGTGGCAAAGTGGCTCAGAGTAATTTTCAAGAGTCAACAGACTTGAGTTGGAATGCTGGCTCCACTACTTACCATCTGGGTGCTTGATATTAGAAACACTGTCTTCTCTAAATCCCACTTTCTTCATCTGTAAAATGGGGATAATGACACCTGTCTTTTAGGACTATTAGAAGGAATAAATGTAATCATCTCTATAATGTACTTAGCACAGTGCCTGGCCATTGTTATTTTATTGTTTTAAAAAGATGTGGCAATTCAGAATGACTAAATCTTTGGCTTATATCCATTTGACCTGACCTGGGCTGAACTATCTTTTGTGTCAATTTCAGTGTGTTACCACTTCTCTTAAGGTGACTAAAGTCAGCAGGCATCCTTCCCTTTATTTCACAATTTTAAGCCTCATGTGAACCTCAGGAAATAAACAGATTTCAACATGCTTAGGGAAATAGGAAGGTTCAAATAGAAAGAAGGTCTACCTATTATAGGAACCCAACAGAGGTAAAAGAGTCATTCACCCATTCAACAAATATTTATTGAGTGCCTAATATATAGCAAGCACTATTCTATATGATGGGGATATACAAACAGACAAAAATGACAGAAATCCCAGTGGGGGAATGAAAATTACATTCATATGGGGCCTTGACACGATGCATCTGGTAGGTGTTGTTTATGGAGTATGCACAGTGAGTAGAAAACACATGGTAAGTTTCCTGCTGTTGAACAAGTGATCAAATTGCTCATAAGAATATCAAATTATGTATGCTAGATGTACATGTGCTTTGCCCATAAGAGGTGTCCAACAAATGAAGCATGAGTAAATGAATGTGAACAATTGAAAGGTTAGTGAAACTAAGAAAAAGAGTGTGGTTTCTAGGTGTAAAGGTTTAGATGGCATGGTTCATAGATATATAGTTTATTTATTTATTTACATTAAAAAATTTTTTTAAAATTAATCTCTACACCCAGTGTGGGGCTTGAGCTCAAGAGTTTCATGCTCCACTGAACGAGCCAGCCAGGTGCCCCAGTGGTATAATCTCTCTTTAACCAGTGATATATATTATGCCTTAATAAAACTTCTTTTTTGAAAAAGCAGTTAAGGGGGGAAAAAAAATCCCAAACCTGTAAGACAGAAGTCATCATCCCCATCCTTCACAGGAGGAAACTGAGACTCAGTTAAGTATAATTTGCTTTAGGTCTCATAGCTAATAAGTGGCAGAGATAGAATTTGAATGCCGTTCTAAAGTCTGTTCTCTTTTGACTCTTTTGGGTGTAAACTTCTTTGGCAGCTTGGTGTTAACGTATTAAAAGAAGAACTTGTTCACTCAAATTCATCTTTAATTGGTAGACTTGGCATTTATCATCCTATCTGTTGTCAGTAAAGAAGGAAAGTGAACTGAATCAGTCTGAGATACCTTTCAATACTCTTCTGCATCCTCTTTCAATTTCTTCTTACTCTTCCTTTCTATTACTTAGAGGGTATTTCCTGGTACATATTTGAAGAAATGGAAAAGTCCAGGTTATTAGTAGTGTAGTCTCCCCTTTTCCATGGATTTGCTTGCCACAGTTTCAGTTACCCACGGTCAGCGGCAGTCCAGAAGGTGATGCTCCTCCTTCTGATGTATTGTCAAAAGGTCAGTAGCAGCCTGATGCCACATTACAGTACTTATGTCATTCACCTTCGTCATCTCATCGTGTAGGCATTCTGTCATCTCACATCATGACAAGAAGTGTGAGTACAGTACAGTAAGATATTTTGAGAGAGAGACCACAGTCGCATAACTTTTATTTTCATTATTTTTTAAAAGATTTTATTTCTTTATTTGACAGAGAAAGAGAGCACAAGCAGGGGGAGCAGCAGGCAGAGGGAGAGAGAGTGAGAAACAGGCTCCCCACTGAGCAGGGAGTCCGACACAGGGCTTGATCCTAGGACCCCAGGACCATGACCCAAGCTGAAGGCAACCACCTAACCAAGTGAGCCACCCAGGTGCCCCAATTCACATAACTTTTATTACAGGATATTGTATAATTCTTCTATTATTAGTTATTGTTGTTAATCTCTTACTATGCCAATTTGTAAGTTAAACTTTATCATAGGCATGTATATAGGAAAGAACATAATATATAGGTTTCAGTACTGTCTGGTTTTAGGCATCCACTTGGGGTCTTGGAAGGTATCTTTCCGAGATAAGGTGGGTACTACTGTATTTCAGTATCTCTGGTGAAAATTCGTTGTTTTTGACTGCCAAGCATCCATTCCCTATTCTTCTGGTAATAGCATCCACAGCAGTTAGAATTGTATTTCATTACAAGTAACTGGAAACACAACCAACAATGGCTTAAACAAATAAGGGTTTCTTGTATCACATAATAAACTGGAGGTTGACAGTCAGGGCTAGTGCAGGGGCTCATTGGAGCTATCAGGTATCCAGAAAATTTCTATTTTTCTGGTCTACCAACTTTTGGGGGGGTGTGTTCATATGCATCCTCATGCTCATTGCCTCATAGTGACAAGATGGCTGCTTCCTCCCTGGCATCACATTCATATTCCAGGTAGAAAGAGGGATAAAAGGTAAAAGAGCAAAAGAACCATACCATATCTTTTTTCCAACAAAGCACATCTTTCCAAATTGCTCTACTCAGCACACTTCTGTTATATTTCTTGGTGGTTGGGACTGGATCATATGACCACCCCTAGACCAATCACAGGGCTGAAGGAATAAGGTTTCTAATCATAATTCATCTTGGAAGTCAGGATAAGAACAAACTCTTCTTTAGATCAACATCTCTGTTCTACCTGAACAGTTAGAATTTCTTCAGGAAGAGGAGGAATGTGTGTTGAGAGGCACTGGATAGTAGCTGCTGTGGAACTTCCATTTTCCTTTGGGGAATCCACTCTTTCCCATATTCGGCCCTTGTGGATCAGAAGGAACATCCCCATTCACAAACCATGTGTAGGGAGGACAGGCAGGATGCCCCTAATTCCTGCAAGAACCTCCATTGGAGTTACTGAAGAAATGAAGCCTTCTTGCTGGGAGTGTTGGTTATAAGGTAACTTAAGCCTTGATCTACCAGGACTCTTACATACGTGGGGCTTTTTTGAGATACAGAGGTTGGTAGAGAGAGGGCCTGAGAGTGTGGGACCTTCCTCCAGTAGAGTCTAAATCTAGAAATTGACTCCTAGACTTTTTAGTTGCTCCAGTCTATGAATTCTCTTCGTGTGCCTAGCGCAGTTTAAGGTAGGTGTTTTTTGTGTTTTTTTTTTGTTTGTTTGTTTTTTGTGCTATCAAGAGTCTTAATGAATAGAGTACTCAGAGAGTCTCTTCTCTCAGGAGGCCCAGACTCTTCAGATATTGTTAACTTCTCACCAAAGAATCAACCGGACAACATGAGGGACCAGCAACAGTCCATTATATGGCCAATGTAGCAAATGTCCTAGCAAACTGTATGCAAATATAAAAACAATGTGTCACTTCCTCAAGTTGTAATTGATATGTAAGTTTTTGATAAATTTGTAAATTTCACTGTAATATTTTGTGCATTCTAAATCTGGTCCGTACTTGTTAATAGACTCAGATTGCATAGCTTCTTACTTTTCTTTTCTTTTCCATACTCTCTTCTTTTTAAGGAGTGTATCACTCATACAACTTGAGTTTCAGCTGTACTCACAAATGATAAATAAAATTCCATTGAAAAAATGGAAATTAGGCTATATAGGTAAGAAAGGAGTATGACAAAGCAGCACTCTCTTTTAAGCATAGTATCAGAAAGTCAACCCAAGAAAAAGATGCATCTTTCAGAAAGAAATATCAAAGTGAATAAGAACTCACTTTCTAGCTCTAGCAAGTGAAAAGGAGAATAAAAGAGAATATTGTCACTAATCGATAAAGTCTTTAAGTTAATAAGATGGTAAAGAGAAAGAGAGAGCTTTAAATATTTTTGTTCATTTTTAAAACTTTCATTGTTCTGAAAAAAATACTCTGTGATCAGAAAACTAGAATAAGTGATGCCTGGGTCAGTCAGTTAAGCACCTGCCTTCCGCTTAGGTCATGATCCCAGGGTCCTGGGATTGAGTCCTGCATTGGGCTCACTGCTCAGTGGGAAGTCTGCTTCTCTCTCTGCCCCTCCCCCTGCTTGTGTGGTCTCTCTCTTCCATGCTTTCTCTCTCTCTCTCTCTCTCGAATAAATAAATAAAATCTTAATTTTTTTTTGACAATTTTTATTTATTTATTTACTTGACAGAGAGAGAGAGAGAGCGCTCAAGTGGGCAGAGTGGCAGGCAGAGGGAGAGGGAGAGGCAGGCTCTCCATGGAGCAGGGAGCCTGATGTGGGACTCGATTCCAGGATTCTGGGATCATGACCTGAGCCGAAGGCAGCCGCTTAACAAGTGAACCACCCAACCTCCTAGATAAATAAAATCTTGAAAAAGAAAGAAAGAAAGAAAGAAAGAACAAACTAGAATAACCTGAAATGGAAAATCAGGCAAATAACAAAGACAGTAAAATGCTGGTTTGAAAAGGAATAGCTCTTAACTACTGAGGTCATTGTCTACTTTGAGAATGTAATGAAAGCCCTCTGCCCTCTTCTCAGAAAAATGCACATATAATCCCCCACGTTTTGTACACAGTTTCAGGAATTTACAGACATCTTAAAACAATCCATGGACACTCTGATCCTCAAGATACAGATCCATAGATTCTAGATTAAAACCCGTCTTCTCTTTTAAGCATGTTGTTTTAAAATTCTTTTGGGTAAGAAAATGAAATTAACCAATTTGTCACATTCTGGTAAATAATAGTAGCTATAATTTAAAAAACTTTTACAATACGACAAGGCACTGGCTTGATAGTCTTATATATATCATCTCATTGAATTCTTATAAGTCTTGTAATAACCCAGGAAAGTTGATACTTTAGTTGGTTCTTATTTTATAGATGGGGGAATTAAGGCTGACTTAAAGAAGTTAAATAACTTCAAGGGTCACACAGCAGGGCAGGGATTCAAACCCAGCCAGGTTTGTCTGATACCAAAATCCACCATCCTCTTCTGCTGGTCATTTCTTAGTCTCCCTGTCCCAACTTCTTGTTTTCAGTTGGGTACCACATTTTCACTTTTTCAGTTCATATTTACTTTTTAAAATATTTTATTTATTTGAGATAGAATGAGAGCAGGTGTGAGAGTGAGAGCATGAGCAGGAGGAAATCACGGTAGACAGAGAGGGAGAAGCAGGCTCTCCACTGAGCAGGGAGCCCAATGTGGGGCTTGATCCTAGGACCCTTGGATCATGACCTGAACTGAAGGCAGACACTTAACCGACTGAGCCACCCAGGTGCCTCTTTTCAGTTCATATTTGAGAATACCTACAGAGACATTTGGTCATGTTCCTGTGGATGATATTACTAAATCTGCTTATTTAAAAACTCCTTCAGTCGGGTCTCTGCCCAAACTTAACCCCCTCAGAAAAGCTTCATCTAAAATAACCCCCCAGAGGCGCCTGGGTAGCTCAGTGGGTTAAAGCCTCTGCCTTTGGCTCAGGTCATGATCCCAGGGTCCTGGAATCGAGGACCGCATCGTGCTGTCTGCTCAGCAGGGAGCCTGCTCCCTTCCCCACCCTGCCTGCTTCTCTGCCTACGTGTAGTCTGTCAAATAAACAAATAAAATCTTAAAAAAATAAAATAAAATAACCCCCCCAATGCCCCAATACCTCATCACTCTATTCCTTTACCTTCAGAGCCCCTCTCACATCCTGACATGTTATTACATATTTATTTATTTTTTTACTATATTATTGTCTGCATCTTCCTCCATGAAAGCAAGGACTCTCTTTCACTTACTGATGCAACCTCAGCACCTAGCGCACAGCCTAGAACGTGGGAAGTGTTTTATTAATATATATTGATGAAGGAGAGAGTGAATGAATGACTATTTGGGGAAGCAAGAGGAGAAGTACATATCTGGTCTTTGTAACAAGGTCGGAACATTCCAGAACAGTGTTTCTCCAGCTGGGACAGGGCCTCTCAGGAGGAGTTCTCAGAGAGCTCTGGTTAAGACCTGCCAGTGTGGGGTGCCTGTTAGTATACCTATTCCTTCTGACCTTCCCACAGCCTTGGCAGTGTCTTTTTTTCCTGTGTTAAAGACCCTTCCCCCATAGACCCTTTAAAAACCATTGGACCCACGACCGACTTCTCCAGACTCTCCTCAGTTGTTTAATTCAATGAGAATCTTTGCCTTTTCAAGCAAGAACAATGTCACTAACCTCCTGTTTCCTGACCTTTTAGAAAGCTGAAATTTGTGGGACCAAGTCTCACTATAAGAGCCAGAACAGCTCTGCTCTGCTCCTGCTTCTCTGTATAATCTGTCTTCTTTGCCTGACCAGAATTTTCTTTTCTTTTTTAAGATTTTATTAATTAAATAACTAATTAATTAATTTGAGAGAGAGAGAGAGAGCGGGCGTATGCACACATGCATGAGTGTGGGGAGGGCAGATGGGGAGAGAGAGAGAGAAAAAGAATCTCAAGCAGACTCCACACTGAGCACAGCTGAAAACCAGGAGCTGGACACTTAACTGAGCCACAACATGCCCCAGCCAGAAATTTCTTAATAAAATTAGTATCATGTTTTTATCATTTGTTCTCTTGTGGGATTTGAAAACTGGTTTATTTTTTCCTCGGTGTTTTCTTGGGCACAAAAGTCATGACTACTGGTCTTTCTTTTTTTTTTTTAAAGATTTTATTTATTTACCTGACAGACAGAGATCACAAGTAGCAGGGAGGCAGGCAGAGAGAGAGGGGGGAAGCAGGCTCCCCACTGAGCAGAGAGCCCAATGCAGGGCTTAATCCCAGGACCCTGAGATCATGACCTGAGCCGAAGGCAGAGGCCCAACCCACTGAGCCACCCAGGTCCCCCTGATTTTTTTTTTTAAGCTTTTTTTTTTTTAAGATTTTATTTATTTATTTGACAGAGAGAGACACAGTGATAAAGGGAACACAAGCAGGTGGAGTGGGAGAGGGAGAAGCAGGCTTCCTGCTGAACAGGGAGCCTGATGCAGGGCTCAATCCCAGTACCCTGGGATCATGACCTGAGCCAAAAGCGGATGCTAAACTGACTGAGCCACCCAGGTGCCCCTGATGTTTTATATTAAACTTGAATCCTAAGATCTTGCTATAATCACTTACTGTTTATGGGATATTTTTTGTCAGTCCTTTCAGATTTTCTATGTAGATGATCATAATGTCTTTGAACAAAGACAATTTTATTTCTTTCTTCCCAGTCAGTATATCTTTCATTTTCTTTTCTTATCTTATTGCATTACCCAGAACCTCCAGTATGAGGTTAAAAATGAATGGTGAGACGGAACATTTTTGCCTTGATGACTGGGAGAGCTTCAAGTTTCTTACCATTAAATGTGATGTTAGTTGTAGGTTTTTTTGTGGTTATTCTTTATTAAGTTGAAGAAGATCTCCTTCTCCTAGTTTTCTGAGAGATTTTTTTTTTTTTTATCATGAATTGGTGTTGAATTTTGTCAAATGCTTTTTCTGCATCTGCTACTATGGTCATGTGATTTTTCTTCTTTGACCTGTTGATGTGATAGAGCATATTAATTGATTTTTGAATGGTGAACCTGTCTTGCATACCTGGGACAAATCCCACTTGGCTATGGTGTACAATTGCTTTTATACATTGTTGGGTTTAATTTGCTAATATTTTCTTGAGAGGTTTTGCATCTATGTTTATAAGAGATATTGTTCTACAGTTTTCTTTTCTTGAAATATCTTTATCTGGTTTTAGTATTAGGGTAATGCTGGCCTCATAGAATGAGTTCAGATGTATTCTCTCTGCTTCTGTCCTCTGAAGGATGATATCCTTTGAAAGAGGACAGAGAACTGATATAATTTCTTTTTTAAACTTTTGGTAGAATTCACCAGTGGATCCATCAGGGCTTTGCACTTCTCTGTTTTATTCACTTTCTTTAATAGATCTAGACCTATTCAGATTGACTATTTCTTCTTATGTGAGTTTTGGCAGGTTGTGTTTTTCAAGGAGTTGGTTCATGTCATCTAGGTTATCAGATATGTGGGCATAGAGTTGCTTATAATATTCTTTTATTGTCGTTTTAAGGTCTGTGGTTTCTGTAGTGATGTCCTCTCTTTCATTTCTGGCATTAGTAATTTGTGTACTTTCTTTTTCTTTTAGTTAGTCTGGCTAAATGTTTAGGGGTTTTATTGATCTTTTCAAAGAAGTAGTTTTTGGGTTCATTGGTTTTTCTCTATTGATTTCCTATTTTCAATTTCATTGATTTCTGTTCTTATTCTTACTATTTATTTTCCTCTCATTAAAAAAAAAAAGATTTTATTTATTTATTTGACAGAGAGACAGAGATCACAAGTAGGCAGGGAGGCCGGCAGAGGGAGAGGAAGGGAAGCAGGGTCTCTGGTGAGTAGAGAGCCCAATGTGGGGCTCAATCCCAGGACCCTGGGATCATGACCTGAGCTGAAGGCAGAGGCTTTAACCCACTGAGCCACCCGGGTGCCCCTTATTTTCCTCTCATTAACTTGGATTTAATTTCCTCTTCTTTTTCTAGTTTCCTAAAGTATTAGCTTAGATTATTGATTTTCCAGTCATCTTTTCTAATATGTGCATTCAATGTTATACATTTCCCAAGAACCACTGCTTTCACTACATCCCACTAATTTTATTTATTTTATTTTTTTAAAGATTTTATTTATTTATTTGACAGAGAGAGATGACAAGTAGGCAGAGAGGCAGGCAGAGAGAGAGGAAGAAGCAGGCTCCCTGCCGAGCAGAGAGCCCGATGCGGGGCTTGATCCCAGAACCCTGAGATCATGACCCGAGCTGAAGGCAGAGGCCTTAACCCACTGAGCCACCCAGGAGCCCCAATCCCACTAGTTTTAATAAAATGTATTTTCATTTTCACTCAGTTAAAAAATTATTTTAATTTCTCGAGGTTTTTTTGGACCCATGTGTTATTTAGAATTGTGTTTTTGTTGTTGTTGCTGCTGTTTTCTTTTTTAATTTGAGAGAGAGAATGCCGTGCTGGAACGCTCTCCAGGAAAGGGCATTTTCTCATTGGATTTGCACACTTCTTATAATAACTGTCTTTTCCTGTTTTGGCTCATGCAAAAGCTTTCTTTTGCTCTTCTGCTCTTGTTCAATGCAGAAGCAAGCTGAGCTGTCTTGGTTGTGGGGAGCCACACACACCTGCAGACCTTCTCTTGCAATCTGGCCCTTGCTTCTCCAAGTGTGATCAGAATCCCTGGGAAGCTTGTTTAAATGTACATTCCCAGATCTCACTTTCATGAATTTTGATTCATAGGATTAGGTGGAACAAGGAATTTGTGTTTTAATAAGCAACTTCCCACCCCAACCCCGTGATCTTACTTTAAAGCTCAAGAACCATGCATCAGTCCAGGTCCATCTAGTCTAGGAGAGCATGAGGGTGAAGTGCAGTGAAAGCATATCCTCACTCATGGTTGCCCTTGACTCCTTTGGAACTCCCGTGTCTCTCCACTCCAGTTCCATGGATCTTTGTGTAATGGGCTGCTACCATCATGCCTGACTTGTGGCTCCTCAAGTCCTTTGGTTATACCATGGGGTGGTATCTGGGAAAATGCTTGAGATCTGGGAATGTGCATTTAAATGCAGTCTCCCTTTATCCTAGGGGAACTGTGATGCTTACTGATTTTTTTCCTAGCCCTTGCTCTGCTGCTGATGAATAGTTTATATCAAGTTTTCATCCCACACTGATCCCACTGAATGGAGAAAGAGCCCAATAGAGCATGGTTATGTTCTTGGCCACAGAAGCTGGAGGGACCCAAGTATAAATCACCATCCGCTCAGTAACATGGCTGTGTGATTTAGGTCACTGGATCTCTTTGTGCTTCCACATTATCTGTAAAATGGAATGAGGATATCTGCTGCATCTGTGTCAAAGAGGTGATGACTGGAAAGAATGGGCTAATGGGGAAATGCATCCTAAAGGTGGGGTTGTGACGACACTGCTGAGCTATAAAGAAAAATATTTAAATTAGCTGGATTGTTCTCTTAGAATACCCTTTTATGTTGAGACCCTCTTCCCCCCAGCCTGGGAGTAGTGGAGACATGAAGTTTGCCTTTATCCAAAACTTTTTTAAAGTGTTGCAACTGCAGCCTGCAAAGAAAGCTGACCACCTACCATGCAACGGACATCAAAGCTGTTCTCTTGTAAATGGAAGAGGAAAAGTTAGCTTGTTATGTTTGTCTTTCTTTAGGTGGGGTGCCTTCTCAGGCCTTGCTGCTTGGAGAGTGTGAGCCTCGACAAATGCCTCTGAAGTAAACCCACAGCCTCACTTGTGAAATGGAAAGGACAATTGGAGGGTACATCCCCAAGATGATGCGTTAGTTCACATACATACACTCGCTGTCAGGGAGGAAACTGCTCTTGGGGAGCTGACGGCCTTCACACCTGCCAGCTGAGGCACTTGAGGCTACGCTGGCTGCTTCTAAGAAGGCCCGATTTCTCATGCTTGATCAACTTAGCGTTGGGGCGGCTGGGAACCAGAGAGCAGGGCCTCGCAGGGAAGCCCCTCCTTCCAGACTAAACTGCTGAGGTTGCCTTCTGGACATTTATGCACTTTCTGGGTGTTGAAGTAGCTGGCCCCCTCCTTTTAACATAATTCATAGCTGTACAAAGTTGGAGTCTGTTCCGTGTGGGTGGGTGCAAACCTGAGCCTGTGATTCCGTGGTTTGATTGCACAAAGGACTTTGAAGCAGGCCTTTCCCAAGCTGGTGGTGTGCATGGGAAATGCCTTGTAGATATCACTCACAATAGGGAAATCCTCTCCTGTATACCGTGATTGGGGCAAAATGCCTCAATAAAGGGCCGAGCTTTGAGGTATTTTAAAAGAGAGATTAACACTTATTGTAGAAGTGCTAATCACTGATTGAATTAATCAAGGGCCAAACTACAAGGTGTTAACAAGAAAGATTAGTGACTTTGGGTGTGAATATTCAAAGCCATGGATTGGGAAACCTAGGACCAAGATTTTCCCTGATACATAACAGAAAAAAAGAACAAATACAACACAAGGTAATGAACTACTACTTTTACCCAGCAATTTCCTCTTGAGCAGTCTGGGGAATCATTGTTAAAAAATATTAAATGTCAAGTGCATGGGAATAGTGCTTTAACAAAGACTCTATAAATGTTAGCTATTGTTATTCCTTATGTCTAGTAAGGTCCCTTGTTAGAAATACCAACTGAGGGCTAGGGAGAAACTTTTGTTTTCTTTAGAGGAGAAGAAAATGTCTGGCTCAATTATTTTTGTTTTAAACTGAAGCTTAGTTTGCCTTCAGGAAATTGAACAGATCTTAAATGTACAGTTTAAGCTGAACTACTTTCATAAGAAAGGACTGGGAAAAATACTTCAGTGCTACAACATGTGCTCAATTTTTTCCCCCTCCTTTCTGGAAAAAAGTGATCTGTAATCTGAGAAGCAAATAACTGAGGAAATAGAATTTGAAAGTGAAATTAGAACAACAAGGAGATAGTTGAATCAAATAAATGGCTATGTCCAAATCACTAAGTCTGAATAAATGGTTTTCCAGGAAGTCTGTGTTTGCAGCAAATACAGTGCGAGGGCAGAGGGGAGAAGGGGGTCACCTGGGGGAGGTTACTGAGAAAATGAAGAGGTTTGAGAATGAGGTGTTAATTTTCAAAGAATATGATGAAAAATCTTGAAGAAACCCAGAAGGGGGGAAAAACTGGAAATAGATAATTAATTAAGTGGAGTGAACTTGAAAAAATTATTGAAATTCTGTGTGGAGCAATCAAGAGTTGAATGAGTGTCTTTTTAGTACTGAATTGAGGAAGGAGAATGAGGGCACTTACATTTATTGGGCCTTAGTAGAGTTATTGAGGGGCACCTGGGTGGCTCAGTTGTTTAAGCGTCTGACTCTTGATTTCAGCTCAGGTCATGAAAGTTGTGAGATGGAGCCCTGTGGCAGTGGCTCCCCATTCTCTCTCCCACTGCCCCTCCCCATGCGCCTGTGTGGGCTCTTTCTCTCTCTCTCTCTGAAATAAATACAGTTTTGAAAAACAAATAAAGGAATCCTATAGCAGCATTTTAGAGATAAGTGCTTTTGCAAATTTTTAGTTTTGGTGACTACATATCACTGGCTGCTCATTTCAAAAGTGACAAGCTTAATATGGAGCACTTTATAGGGGCTTTATGGAGGTTGAAGCAAATGAACAAAACCTTCATTTTATACCTCTTGCTACACAAGTTACTTAACTACAGTTTTCTTACAGCTGTAGTTTGGGGACTGAGGGTGTTTCACACCTTTTTCCTTTTCAAGCCCCGCCTTAGCTTTTTGCTCATTGTGGAGTCTGCTTGAGATTCTCCCTCTCCTTCTGCGCCCCCACTCCTCGCTCGCTTGCACACGTGTGTGTGCTCTCTCTGAAATAAATGAAATTTAAAAAGTAAATAAAGGAATCCTACAGCAGCCACTGTCGGGCTCCCTGTTGGGCATGGACCCTGCTTAAGATTCTCTTTCTCCCTTTTCCTCTGCCCCTACATTCCCCTCTCTCTCTCCCTCTCCAAAAAAAAAAAAAAAAAAGTGTCATTGACTGTGAATGGCTGGGAGAGGTGATCTCCTTAAATAGGTGATCTCTTGTAATCTTCACTATCAACTTCAAGGTAATGTTACAGATGGAGAAACTGCAGCTTGGTATGAAGTCTTAGAGATATGTACTCAGTGTATGTTTTGAATGTAAGTCAGCCAAAATGGATCTTAAGTTGATGAAGCACACATCTTAGATTTTCTTAAAAAATTTTCTTAGCTAGGAAAAAAAAATGTTTACCATATAAATTTAGTAGGATTAATCAGGTATTGGCATGTTTAAAATTTTCATCGCCTAGACCAGGCACCATCCAAGAGAAATGTAACATAAGCTACATGATGTGACTTAAATCTCGTAGTAGTCATATTTTACTTTATTTCATTTTTTAAAAGATTTTATTTATTTATTTGACGAGAGAGGAGGGTGGGGAATACAAGCAGGGGGAGCAGCAGGCTGAGGGAGAAGCAGATTCCCCCCTGAACAAGGAGCCCAATATGGGATTCAATCCCAGGACCTGGCGATCATGACCTGAGCCGAATGCAGATGATTAACCGACTGAGCCACCCAGGCATCCCTGTAATAGTCACATTTTGAAAAGTAAAATAAATGAATAAAATTAATTTAAATACCATATATATATATATTTTAAGATTTTATTTATTTGACAGATAGAGACACAGCGAGAGAGGGAACACAAGTAGGGGGAGTGGGAGAGAGAGACGCAGGTTTCCTGCTGAACAGGGAGCCCGATGCGGGGCTTGATCTCAGGACCTTGGGATCATGACCCAAGCCAAAGGCAGATGCCTAACTGCTGAACCACCCAGGCGCCCCCAAATAATATATTTTATCTAATATATAATTTCAATGTGTAATCAATGTACACAATTGTTAATGAGGTGTTTTACTTTTTTTTTAACTGAATCTTTGAATTCTAGAGTGTATTTTTAGACTTACAACCTATTTCAGTTTGGAGTAACCACATTTCAAGTGCTCATTAGCCATGTGTCGCAACTGTACTGGACAAAAGAAACATGGACTGCGCTCTTTCTGGCCGTTAGAGAGAATGACTCAGTAGGTCAAGGGTATGAGAGGCCCACTAGGATGTGAATGAGTGGTTGCCGAATATCTTCCCTTTTATTTTTCTAGAGGAAAAGCCGTACTTTTAAAAATTTTTTTTCTTTTGTCTCCAGCACTGAGACAGATAAAGCAAAAGTTACCTTTTTTCCCCTAAGATTTCTTTACTTACTTGAGAGAGAGTGAGCACATGCACTCAAGCAGGGGGAGGGGCAGAGGAAGACGGGGAGAGAGAATCTCAAGCAGATTCCTGGCTGAGCTTAGAGCCCGACATGGGGCTTGGTCCCACAACCCTGAGATCATGACCTGAGCCAAAATCCAGCTGGACACTCAACCAACTGAGCCACTCAGGTGCCCCATAAAAGTTACCTTTGATCCATTTTCCTTTGATGGTCCTAATCCCCTCTGCAAGAGCAGTGTGTTAGCAGTGTGGTGCTTATCAGAAGATCTATTTGTATTACTTTACATATATGCATACATCCAGAAATATATTGTTGAGACATGTGTTTTTTGAAAGGTGGTGAGATAACATATTTTTCCCAATCAGCTTTTCTCATTTAAGAATGTGACTTTGAGAATTCTTCTTGTTGGTAGATTCATCAACCTCATACTTTTCACCTGTTGTGTAGTGGTCTATAATTATTTCCCCATCAATGGACAGACTCTTTCTAATTTACTCTTGTTATTACTAGAACAACCGTAATTGCAATGGCCTCTTTTTGATGGTGAAAATAACATTATTTTCAGAGAAGAGGATGGCAAGTCTGTCAGAGACTGGGAAATTAGATATATTGTTCAAAATTGAGAGCCACTGCTGATGCCTCTCTGACTTCCCCAAGCCCTCTCTTAAAGCTACTCCATTTCCCGCTGAGATGCTCAAAATTAGTAATTGCAAGTGTTTTTTTGCTAGAGGGTAACTTGGCTTCCTAGGGTCTTGAAACTGGAGTAGAGGAGGAATAGAAAGAAAATAATTTTCTTAAACTCCAAGAGAGATAATAATGTTCAACCAGAACAATGAGGTGATCCCAGTTTGGAAGATTCACTGGGATTCTTCACACCCTCACACCCACCCTTTGGATATTCAAAGCCCTCCTGTTGTTTTGGCTGCTCACCAATGTCCTGAACCAGGCCTGCCTTCTTTCTCCTCACTTCTCCCCTAGCGTCTCATATTCCAAAATTTCGTCACTTTAATTTCTCCCAAGGAATGAAATTAATCCAGTCCATACACATTCATGACAATAACCAAAGACTTCTAACCTTCATAAGGAGAGCTGTATCTTAAAAGATGTGTTAAGGGGTGCCTGGGTGGCTCAGTGGGTTAAAGCCTCTGCCTTCGTCTCAGGTCATGATCCCAGGGTCCTGGGATTGAGCCCCACATCTGGCTCTCTGCTCAGCAGGGAGCCTGCTTCCTCCTGTCTCTCTACCTGCCTCTCTGCCTACTTATGATCTCTATCTGTCAAATAAATAAATAAAAATCTTTGAAAAATAAAAAATAAAAGATGTGTTAAATTGATGGTTCTCTATTCTCTCCATCTATCCATCGATTCATTCAACAAACCTTTCACGAGTATCTACCAAGTGCCAGGCACTAGTTTGGGTCCCGGAGATGCAAAAATGTAATAAGGACTTTCAGGTACCATGTAGGGGGTGGACAGTAATCTTTGGGGTGGTATGGGAGGAGTGTTTTGTAAACCGGAGCCATTTCAGGGTTCTACCTAACACAGGATTTAAGAATGGTGCAGTTGGTTAGGTGTCCAACTTCTGGTTTCAGCTCAGGTCTTGATCACAGGGTTGAGATCGAGCCCCATATTGGGCTCTGTGCTCAGTGTGGAATCCGCTTGAGATTCTCCCTCCTCCTCTCCCTCTGCCCTGTCTGCTCATGCTCGCTTGCTCTTTCTGTAAAATAAATAAATAAATCTTCAGAGGTGTGCTGGAAATGGCTTATACAGCTCTCAAAAGGCAATGTTAAATGGAAAAAATAAATAAATAAAGATAGCCCTGAGTAAAAACTTAGCAGAAAGGTAGAGGTCCATTTAAAGGACAATACATACAGCATGATTCTGGCTAGTAGAAAAAACAAACCCAGGAAAAATAAAACAAGACGAAATCAGAGAGGGAGATTCTTAAGCATAGGAAACAAACTGAGGATAGCTGGGTGATGGGCATTAAGGAGGGCATGTGATGTAATGAGCACTGGGTGTTATATGCAACTGATGAATCACTGACCTCTACCTCTGAAACTAATAGTACACTGCATGTTAACTAATTGAATTTAAATTAAAATAGGAACCTCTCCCCTACCCCCCAAAATTAAGATGCTCTGAAAAGGAACAAACACTCTTCCACTCCATACACTTTCCCTGGGCCTTTTTACCTCTGTCCTCTTTCCCCCTGTGTTGTTCTGGCTGAGCAAGGTTCTTTGCCTCTTCTCTTTCCATAGCACAACTGCCTCTTATTTCAGACAAGGAACGAATCTGGCACATCAGATGTAGACCAGTCCAGAGCCTGTGATGTAGAGCACCATGTGATGCAATATTAAATCTCATTTGCGAGGTAGATTTCTGTGCAAAGCAGATACTGTTTAAGGATGCGATTAGCAAGTTTTCCCCCACAGAAGCATGTAATGAAACCATTTACATAATATGTTCAGTTAGAAATTATGCGTTGTAGAACGATGCTAACCTAAAGTAGTTTTGAAACCGATTCCTCCCCTCCCCCATGTTGACCAGACAAGCCTGGCATCTACCCAAAAAGGATTTTAAATTAGTGAGTCATTAGGCTGCGTAAAAAGAACTTACCTTGTGTAAAGGTACCCTCTTCCACAAAACAAAAGGGCCTCGATGACCACAACTCAGTTAAAGTGAAGATTAAACATTTTAACCAGAACAGTGCCCTAATTCAGCAAATTTTATTTATGTCCAAATGCAGTGCTATTGGCAATGAAGAGCAATTCGAGAAGTCATAACCCAAGACAATTATTGTGAGGGCCTTTAGAGTTTCCTATAAATGTACCCTGGTGACCTCAGAGCCAGTGCTGGACCACGTCGTCAAATATTTGTATTAGGTGTTCCTGTGTTTAACACACTAATTAAAAAGATGGAATTCTTTGATTCTATCTCAAATCATTTTACTTGTGCTCTCTTTCTGGAAGAGCCTGCTGGATAAATGGAGCTAAGAGTATGCTTTCTAAAAAGAGGCTTTACCATGTTGCAATAAATCTGGAGACCGAAGACATTAATGTACCTGAAGTGGTCTTAATGAGCCTGTGGTGGAGATCATCCTTCCAGTCCTGTTTCAGGGACCTTTACCTTGAAGGTTATAAATCCTTTGAGAAATGGCTATAATGGGGGAAAGCTTTATCAAAGGAAACATTCAGTTCAAACATAGCTAAATGCACCCTGGCCAGATGGGCGGGTTTAAGGACAGGTGAGGAAGCCGTGACACTTGGAAGCGTTAACCCTGTGAGGGGAGGTCACATGACTGGCCCTGAAATCTACTCAGAGGAAACAAAAGTACCATTTGAAATCTCTCCATGGCCTTCAAGTAATTTCTCTACTTGACTTTCCTATTTACAGTTAAGGGCAGGAGGGGGTACAGAGAGCCCCCATCCAAAACGTTATCTGAAGACCACCTGCATCAGAAACCCTGGGGAAATTATTGAGAATGGACATTCTTAGGCCCAAACTCATTGCTGCTGAACGAGAAACCTGCATGGTGTTGGTGTGGGGGGAGGTTGGAAGGCTTGAATTCTGAATTTTTTTTGTTTTAAAAATTTAAACATTTATTTATTAATCTATTTTAAAATCACAATAAAGCCATTACATTAACATATATATCCCATGAACAATAATTATATTTTCCAAAATGAATACTTTAGTAAGAAGTGTGGTATAATTTTATATTCCTGCCACTCTCCTTAATATCTAGCTTTAATTAAGGACAGATGGATTGTCTTTTCTGCTTCTGCATTGATTGACTCTGTTGTGATATGTTGTTTTGGTTGAAGTCTGGTAGGTCTCATATAGGTATGCAGTTAGAAAAAAGTAGGATGTTTTAATAGCATTCTCAGATAATTGTGCTTTTTTTAAAAAATTTCACTAAAGTTGGACAAGTAAGAGTTTCTTTCTTTTTAAAAAATATTTTATTCATTTATTTGAGGGAGAGAGAGAGAGAGTGCACACATTGCAGGGAGCAGAGGGAGTGGGAGAAGCAGACTCCCCACTCAGTAGGGAGCCTGACTTAGGGCTCCATTCCAGACTCCCGGAATCAGTACCTGAGCCGAAGGCAGATGCTTGACTGACTGAGCCACTCAGGCACCCCACATAACAGTTTCTTGAAGGGTAATTGCAGTGTGGAATCTGAAATCATATCACCAAATTTTCATACTGTTATATTAAAATTTACTCATCTATCTGAAATCTGGCTTTTTTTAACCAGCTACTTAGTGTATGCTTATACAGACCATAGTTTTAGAACCCCCAGGTCCAGTTCAATCCCTTTATTATGCAGAAGTAAACTGAGGCCCTATAAATGTATCTTCTTGTCACGGGACCCAAAGGGTTTTCCTTTTGTGATACTCCTTGGTCGCTAATATAGTGCTGGAAACATAATGGGAGACATGTACATTCTTCTACGTTCCTCTGTCAGTTTCGTGTCCAACAAGCAATATCCCAAAGGGGAAAATGGGGAGAAAGGCTGCTTATCCAGGTGGGTAACTTATTCAGGGCAGGATATTCAGGGAAGTAAATAGGAGGCAGAAACCAAACCAGAAATCTAACTACTTCCTTTGTATCAAGAGGCAACCTTGGGTCTTTACAACTGGATATTAACTTTCGTTTTCAGATTCCTGGTGGCTCAGAGCAGAGTAAGGCATTGGTGTCTTGTGATCAAATCATGACCCTTCTCACAGTGTGTAGAAACATTCATATTGATGCCAGTGTTTTTTCATGTAGTTTTAGGAGTCTTCATTCCTCTAGCATGATGTGGGTTATCAAAGACGTTTAAAATTGGTTCTCATCTGAAATAAATGCACATTCTTCAAGAGAGGAAGGGAGAAAGGTTCTGATGTTGCCCCGGACCAGGACAAAGAGTTTTAATTAACCCTCAGTATCTATTCTCACTTTTTATCAAAACAAAAGCTTTGCAGCTGTGCACATGCCCCCCAAATTAAAACTACATCTCCCAGCATCCCTTGTTGCTAATTGTTACTTAGTTTTTGCCAGTGAGATATGAGTGGAAGTGCTGTGGGGCAGTTCTGTAAACCTTCCTTAAGAGCTAACTGGCATATGCCCTTTGCTCGCTCGTTCGTTCTTTCTTTCTTTCTTTTAAAATTTATTTTATTTTATTTATTTTTTATTTATTTATATTATATATTCATTTATTTATTTATTTGACAGACAGAGATCACAAGTAGGCAGAGAGGCTGGCAGAGAGCGGGGGGGAGCAGGCTCCCCAACAAGCAGAGCGCCCGATGCGGGGCTCAATCCCAGGACCCTGAGACCAGGAGTAGAGCCGAAGGCAGAGGCTTTAACCCACTGAGCCACACAGGTGCCCCCCGCCTTGGTGTTTCTTATTTTCTTCCTTCTGGAGAGAGAGACTAGAGCTCCATTATGGGTCATGAGAACAAGGCCTAAGTATAGGGTCCTAGGCATGGTGGGCAGAAAGCTGGAAGGAGCCCAAGACCTTGAGGACTTCATGGAGCCGAATTATCATCTCTGCCTACGCGTACCCCTGGGTGGTTACACGAGAAAGAAATGCAATTCCAGGTTATTCAACCCTCTTTTATTCTGGATCCCTATTACTTGCAGCTACCCTTAACCTAACCGATGCCTCCTATGATATGTGAGAAAGGGAGATCCTGCTAATTCCCTGTGAGCCCTTCACTCTGCTGCTGGTTGTCCTATGACATTACCACTTTCAAGAACTTTTACAGAGTGGGGCAGAATTCTGGGGGACCTAGACTCTCCTAGCTGCCCTGGCACCCTGGGCATGGTACTGTGGCCTCATCAAGATGGAGGAGAGAAAGTCTGCTTGGCTGTTACTCCCTTGACTCTGCCCATACCCTCTGTCAGGAACCTGGGTGGGTGTGGCTTCATTCAGATGAGAGGATCATGTTAGGAACAGACACTACTTGACAATTTTTCTCTGTAGATGTATGTTTAATTCTTACCAGAGTTTTATTTTTAACACCTTAACTTTAAAAATATTCACATATTTTGTTAATGTGTTTTTTAAATTCTGATTTCTCTTCTCTTGATTTTCACTAATTTCATGCATTTTAGTATTTGATATAATTTTATTCTTTTACATGAGTTTTTGGTTTTTAATCTGCTTTCTTCTTCGGTATTTTAATTTGTTTACCCTCCTATTTCCTATTTTTATTCTCTTACCTTATCATTTTGATATTTTAATTAGACTTTAAAAAATCTATTCCTATCATCTTTCTTTTTATCTTAATGTTACTAACATTTTCATATTATCCAGTTTTAAAAGTTTATTGTTAGTTTAGCTTGTCAATATTTAGGTTTTTTTATGTTGTGGTTTTTCTTCACTCCATTTTTTCAAGTTTAAGTTCTTCCTAACATTTTTTATTTAACATTTTCAATTTGTTTCACCCTTTAGTATTAAAAGTATCACAGTGTTTTGCTTTTTATTTTTGAGCTTCTGGTTTTATTTCTTAATTTTAGTGTTTCCATTTCTATTATGCCTATTCTTTGTTTCCCGTCCATAACTTCTGATTGATTTTTAGTCCTTGTTGTTTTTCTATTTGTTTTAATGATAAATATGGGGTATACCACAGACATGATGCCATGGTATCCTGGCCTCCATTCCCTAACTTGTTCCTCTGCTGTGGGGTATCTTGACTAGAGGTTGGGGAATGGGGGAAGAGAAGGAGTCTGTGGTTTCTGTAGTGGGTCAAAACTTGGGGGAACCTGGGTGGCTCAGTTGGGTAAGCATCTGCCTTTGGCTCAGGTCATGATCCCAGGGTCCTGGGATGGAGCCCTCCATCAGGTTTCGTGCTCAGCCGAGAGTCTGCTTCTCCCTCTCCCTCTGCCCCTCCCCCTGCTCATACTCTCTTTCACTCTCTCTCCCAAATAAAGAAATAAAACCTTAAAAAACAAACAAAACATGTCGCCTTGTACTGAAGGATAAACACAGTGCACTGTTTTCAAGGATCCATTTTACTTGAACTTTTGGAAGAAAAAAATCCTGTATCCTTGAAGATTCTTTTTTTTTTTTTTAATTTATTTATTTGTTAGAGAGAGAGCGAGCGAGCACAGGCAGACAGAGTAGTAGGCAGAGGCAGAGGGAGAAGCAGGCTCCCCGCCGAGCAAGGAGCCCGATGTGGGACTCGATCCCAGGACGCTGAGATCATGACCTGAGCCGAAGGCAGCTGCTTAACCAACTGAGCCACCCAGGCGTCCCGAATCCTTGAAGATTCTTGGCAAGAAATGATCATTACATGCACTTAAAATGCATGTCAACTTTAAAAAGTTCACCCCAAGTTCCCAAAATTGGTGGACTCAAGTAGCAGTATCCCAATTGTAAACCAAAGAGAGAAATCTCCAGATAATATTTGTATCAAATATGTGAACCCAAATGCTTCAGCATTCTCATTTCTCTCTTCTTTAATCCCCCTATTAAAATTAAACTAAAAGGCCTTTCCTCATTCAGCCTGCCTTTGACATGCCCTTCAGTTTCCTCCTGATTTGTTAAATCTCTATCCTTCAATCACAATTGTCCCATGAAGGTAGTTTCTCCTGCTGGACCCAACTCATGCACAGAAGTGGTCTCAGAACATTGAACTTTCTCTCCATTTTATGTCACGCTTAGAGCAGCAAGGGATTGTGTTTTTTCCATGTGTTTCTCAGAGGGGTAGTCCAGTGCCTGGTGCACTGTAGGTGTTCAGTGAATGCTGAATGAGCAAGGAATGATTGGAGGGATGGGTGGATAAAGGCTTAGCATTTAAGTTGTATTGACTTCCTGACTACAAAATGCAATTGGCTTATTGTCAGTTCTCATTGTTGCAAACATTTTTACAACATAACCCCAACTTTCTCCCCTATCTCTTATCCCTTTCTTGAATATATTTTCTCCTTTGGCTTTCAAAATTAAATGCAATTCTGGTATAACTACATACCTCCAAATTCTATAACTGTTTGCTAGTCCTTCTCCTGGCCTTAATTGTAGACATCCCAAGGCTCAGGCATTGGACTCATTTCTTTATTTTCTGCCTGGTTCAAACCAGATAGTTGTCACAGCTTCAACCCTCAGCGCCATGCTGATAACCCCAAGTCTGTATCTCTAGCCCTGACCTCTCACCTGAGCTCCCGCCTCTTATCTCTGTCTGCCGACCACTGAAGACTTCTGCCTGGATTTCTTACTCCTGCATATCCCAAACCAACCTCTTCAGATTCCTCTCCATGAGGGAAGTGTCTGTGTGTATTTTATTTGCTTTTGGTACCACTGCAAGCAAAGGATAATAAGAATAGTGACCATATTTTGGTTACATATTATATACTGGGTACTTTACATTTATGAGCTCATCTAATTCTGCCAGGTAGGAATTATCTGCATTTTTATAGGTGAATAAATGGAGGCTCAGAGAAGTGAAACAGTCTGCCCCAAATCATGAAGCTGGTATGGGGGATTTGAATTCAAGACTGTCTAGCTCCAAAGCTCATGTTTTTTCTGCTATGTCACACAACTATCACATTCTAAAATTGATAGCTCAGTTTCTTGAGAGATGGGGAACGTCACTGATCTCTGTGAGTGCTTAGGATTTGACATGATCTCCATCCTCTCATTGAAAGTGTTTGCCCAGTAACAGGTGGTGATTAAACATAGAGGTTCAGCACTCAGGCAGACCTGGTTCCATCTCAGGGGCATTATTTTCACGAAGGGGTGGCGTAGTTAACCTTTCTGAGGCTCAGTTTACTCATCTGTGAAATGAAGATGCTAATACCTACCTCCCAGAAGTACTGGGGAGAGAAAAATGAAAGAATGTACATCAAGAATCAACTGAAATGTCCATCAACTGATGAATGGATAAGTTAAATGTCCTATATGCACACAATGGGATACTGTTTGGCAATAAGAAGCAATAAAATTCTGATACTCTCTACAACACAGATGAACCTTAAAATCTATGCTAAGTGAAAGAAGTCAGTCATAAAATACCACATGTTGTATGATTCCTTATATGTGAAATGTCTAGAATAGGCAAATCTATAGAAAGAGAAAGCAGAGTAGAGGTTGCCTAGAGCTGGAGGTGAGGGTGGGAAGGTGATGCTCTGCGGGAAATGGGGAGTGACTGCTAGTGGGTACAGCATTTCTTTTAGGGGGTGATGAGAGTGTTCTAAAATTGATTGTGCTTTTGGTTATACAACTCTCTGAATACACCAAAAACTACTACTGAATTGCCCTGAATTTGGCTAAATAGCTGAATTGTGGGGTATGTGAATTCTATCTCAATCAAGATGTTTTGAAAAAAAGAATGTATGTCAGATGCCTAGCACATAATTAGTGCTCACTTTTCTGACTTTCCCTTCTTTGGCTGGTTTGTCTTCAGCAACTGATTTTGGACATTTGCTCCTACCTGCAACACTCTGGTTTGCCATTAGCAAAGTGCAGCTGTCCCCAACCCTTGTTAAACACTTGGTGGACTTACTTTGTCTCCCTTTGAGGTGCTTGAAGATTTGGGGGCAGTCTGCTTGCTGCTCCTCATTGCTTGAACTCTGTCTGGGCCTGAGCTGTCCTGAATGTGCCCTCCTTCACTAAGTCTGTCAAAATCACCTTCCTGGTTACCTTCCAGACCTTACCCCTCTCCTTAGTCAACAAACACTTGGTAGGTAATGACCCAAAGCTGAGCACTGCTAGGCCTTGTGGGTGACAGGAGGAGGTTAGACTCCGCCCCCACCACAAAGAGCTCTTTGATTGTGGTTGGGGAAATAACACATAGATATAAAAGCACAGCTAAGGTGAGGACACAAGTCTGTTAAGTGTCAATTGTGTAATTCTCACTTAGGTGCTACGGGGGGTTAAAGAAGTGGGAGATCATTGGTCGGGGAAGTCTTCAAAACGCAGTTGGCTTTTAATTGATGGGTAAGCTTCACAGTGGAAGAGAAGGGGCAGGCGAGTGAGCAAAGGCGTGCGTATGTGTCTTCTTTCTTCTTGCCCTGTACATTTATTGAGCACATAGTATATGCTAGTCCCTGGGGTTATAAAAAGAGATATCCTGGCCTGGAGGAGCTTACAGATGTGGGGAAGCTGGGCACACATAGGACAAGCAGCCTGTGCAGACAGGGGAGCAAGTGAGGTACTTGTCTGAGGGAGTGTGTGGAGGCTTCACAGAAGAGCTGACATTCGGATGTGAGAGTGAAGAGGCGAGGAAGCAGCTGACATTTCAAGTCAGGTGGTGAGGAAGCAGGGTACAAACAGAGGACCGAACGCTGGGAGCTGATGAGGCCGGGAAGGTGTGTGGGGACTTAATTGTGAAGATACTGTGTTTTACATGAAGTAATTTATGGTTGATTCCAAGGCAATTGAAGGTGGCGGGGGTGGCACCCTTTCCACTTCTCTCAGGCCAAATTGTCTGATTCCAGGTCTGTCTCTCAGTGTCTGTGGCACGTCACATCCTACCGGGTGCTTCCTGCAGCAGAGCTCCTCCTTGCTCTTGTGAAACTGAATGCTGTCCAAGTTCTCTTTTCTTGAGGCCTTGCCATATGGGTCCCCAGGGAAGGCACACGTCTCCATCCACCTTTCATATCTTTCACAAACCTTACTGGAGACGGGGAGAGAAGTTTGCATGGCAGCTCCCTGGCAGAGATCAGTGCATTCAAAATCAAAATAACATTGATCCCGTGGATTTTTACCTGTGGTCAAATGCAACACATCTGTGCATGCCTTTCCAAATTTTATTTTGATTAAAACATTTTTAAACGCAGGCCCAAATCACTCAACATGCAAGTCCTTATAATATTCTCGAAGTAAATCATACTATCCATAGAATTTTTCTATGTACTGAAAAATTTAAGACATCTTTCTCTTTCTCAGACATGAAACTCTTTGTGGATCATTGAAGGATTTGTGGAAACGCATATAACGCATCCAAATGTACTTAAGAAGTGTTTTTATTTTTTATTTTTTTTAAGAAGTGTTTTCAAACGGAGCACTGTACTGTATGGATAATTATTTCTACCATCTACCAGCAAAATGAGATTGTAGTTTCCAAACAAAAGGGCAAGTTTGTTGACTGAATACATACTCATTTAGCATGCTTTCCTGTACCATATTAATATTTTTAACTGGCTAGTCAATCATAAAAAAATTAAAGCCTCCCAGTAAATCTTATCAGTACCCCCAAAATAATGGGATTTCTGTTTACAAGGTGTCGATTGTGTTCAGTCTTTGATAATGACGGCAGACAGTCAATAAACACTGGGACATTTACATGGTCAGTAGGAGCCTAACTAAACTATCTAATCTTTCAAAAGACAGTCAACACAATGAACTCTAAACCTAATCCCCTCAAATACTGGAGAGACAGTTTAGTGCTTTAAATACTGCTCAACCCCAAACTCCACACTAAAAAGAACCATTAAGGCTTTTTCTTAAACTCACAGAGTCGGGACATTCTGATTTCAGTTCCATTCTCTGATGGCAAATCTTTACCTTATAATCTAAGTTCAACCTTTTACAGGATCTGGGATTTGTGAAGGGTGACAAGTATTGTAAGTATGGTAGAACTTGACTAAAAAGTGAAAGAGGATTATTGTTTGATGCTTTTTAAAAAAAATTTTTGATGCTTATTTTACAATTTTAAATGACTTTTTTTTTTTTTTAAATTTCAAGAAAGCAAAACGCATTGCTTGCTTGTTTTGCTTGTTCTAATCAAGTAAATTCACATTTACTCAGAATTCCTGTATAGTTGGTGCTGTGTTTATTGCTGGGAGGTATTTTTCCTTTTTTTAAGCGAAAGGAAAAAGAAAAGCTATTAATTGACCATTTCCCCTTTTCCAGGCCTGTGTTATTCAATGAAGATAAAGGTTTAAAATCCTAAAATCCTGACAAGAGACTTGTATAAGGGAAGTTGAAAATGGCTGACTATGGAGTCACGAATTTAGACCCTAAAAGAAATTTTGGGTGTTCAGTGGCAGAGAGAGAAAGAGAAAAGAATTTCAGCATGACTCGTGTCAATGTCCTTTTGACTTAATGTGGTCTTTTGTGGTGTTAGCGAATAATAGGAAGATGCTTGGGAGAGCATTGGTTTGATCCTGGCTGGGAAAAGTGGGCCGATACTCCACTCTGAAAGCATGGTTTTCCTGAGATGTTTGCTTTGGGGCTCTTTTTCTCTTCTTGCCCCTCCAAGGTGTTAGTTTCTTCATTGTTCCTGTCTAAAGAGCTTGGCCAGAGAGGTTCTGGTTTTTTGCTCCATTCCACACCCGAGGCAAGAGTGGGGCTCAAAAAAGTGCAAGCCTGCTCCTGTGGAACAGCTTAAAACAGATGTGACCTCACTTTGAAATCCGATGAACACAATAGACCTCCTGAGATCAGATGTTCAGTTTTCTTCAGGCTGCAGAAATGAGAGATTCTTTGGCTGACCTGGCATTCTGCCATGTCTGAGAGCCCGCTGGAATCTCTGCTTTGCCATTTGCAGGAAATGGCAGGAAGTGTGTGAAAATCTGGAATCCACCAACAGGATTTAATCATGCCACATTATGAGGTCACTCTCTCTTGTCAGTGATTGAGAAGGAAGAAGACTGACTTATTTTATTTTTAAAAAATTTAATTAAGTTTTTACATTGTAATTCCAGTATAGTTGGCACACAGTGTTATATTGGTTTCAGGTGTAAATATAGTGATTCAGTACTTCCATACATTACTCAGGGCTCTTCATGATAAGTGTCCTCTTAATCCCCATCACCTACTTCACCCATCCCCCCACCTACCTCCTCTCTGGTAACCCTCAGTTTGTTCTTGATGTTAAGAGTCTGTTTCTTGGTTTCTCTTGCTCTCCTTTTTCCTTTGTTCATTTGTTTTGTTTTCTAATTCCACACATGAGTGAAATCCTAGGGTATTTATCTTTCTCTGACTGACTTATATCACTTAAGGAAGGCCGATTTATTTATTTTGGAGTGACTTTATGTGGGCGCTCACACTGGCAAGGGCTTAACTTCTAGCATCTTTGGGCATCATTAAGGCTTAGATTTCTTTGTGGGCGCTCACTCTGTGAATTCCAACAATCCTTCAGCTCTGTCGGAACCTAAAATCCATTGATCCAATTATATATATTTTCACTGGCCCTCACTCTTTCCATGTCCTCGCTTTCCTCCTCACTCAGCTTAAATCTGTGGTCTAATTTTTCATCACTTCCTTGAACATACTCTTGATTCCCTTGTCCCTCTGTTACGTGGTTAAACTTACTTAGCTAAACCAAATTCAAATTTTCCCTACTCCATTCCGAACAGTTGAGTGAAGCTAGAGAAAAACACATCATCAAGTTGACTGGTCTCATTTTACATTGCTGATCACACCTCTCTAGTGACTCCTCGAGCTACCCAGCAGTCATACTCGATTTCCCGGGACCTTTCATTTGTTTGCTGTACTGGAAGGGGATGATTTTACAACCTTTCTTCTCTTCTCAAAACTTAAACCATGCATTCCCATGATGATCTTGCTTCCTATACACTGAGAAAATGGAAGCCATCAGAAGGAAACTTCCATACCTCCTATAACCACAACTACCCACCTACCAGCATCTGGGCTTATAGACTAACGACTGCATGTATACACTAGACTCCACTCCTTGGCTGCTCAGTCAAGGTCACTGCTACAGGTGCTTCTCTCCTCTGTCCTGCATTAATTTTCCCCTCTTTTTCCCAGTACTGTTTAAGTATTGTCTCATCATAAAAACGAACTCTCTCAATCCTCCTTCCCCTTCCAGTTTATCACTCCCGATTCCTCTCCTCTTTACAACAAAAGTTTTCAAAAAAGTTGTATCTACTTGCTCTCTCCAATTCTTCTTCTCCCATCTCTTCCCCTTTCAGCCCCATCACCCAATGAAACCACCCTTACAAAGCAGTGCAGCAAATGCAGTGGCCAATTTTTAGTCTTCATTGTACTTGACCTATCAGCAGCATCTGAAGTAGTCATTCCCTTTTCATGTTGATACCTCCCTCACATGGTTTCCACCATGCTTCCTATTCTCCACCCCCCCTTGCTTCTCATTCTTCTTGTCTAGTTCTTCAATTCCCGTGATCTCTATTTTGGAGTGCCCAGGTCTCAGTCCTAAGATCTCTTCTGTTTTCCATCTATTCTTACTACCTTGATGATCTCATCCAATTGCAGGGCTTTAAAGATTTTTTTTTTTTTTTTTTATTTGACAACCAGAGATCACAAGTAGGCAAGGAGGCAGGCAGAGAGAGAGGAGGAAGCAGGATCCCTGCTGAGCAGAGAGCCCGATGTGGGGCTCGATCCCAGGACCCTGGGATCATGACTGAGCCAAAGGCAGAGGCTTTAACCCACTGAGCCACCCAGGTGCCCCAATTGCAGGGCTTTGAATACTGTCGCCCTCTGTATATTAATTACTTTTAAATTTAGACCTCCAGTCTGTACCACTTCCCTGTGCTCCATACCATATGTCCAGCTTCCAACTTAACATCTCCACTTGGGCATCTAATCAATATCTGAGCATCTGATCTCCTTCCACCACCATCCAGAGCCTGCTTCTCCTATGGTGTTTCCCTTCTCAGTGAGTGGCAACTCCAGTCTTCCAGCTGCTTAAACAAAAAAAGTCTTGGCATCACCCTTGACTTTTCTTGCTTTGATACCTTGCAGTCTAATCCGTTAATAATACTGTTAACTCTACCTTCAATATATTCAAATATATACCTTCAAATATATTCAGAATTTGACCACATCTCACTGTCTCCATTACTACCACCCTGGTTCAAACCACATTCTATCTGGTTTTGCTGCTTCTGCTCCATCTGGTAAGTAGTAGAACTGAGATTCAAACTCAGTTTTTCTTCCATTTTGAAGACTTTGATCTTTTGTCTGGACTCTGCTGTCTCTCTGCTTTTTTACCTTTGGTGGCTGTGACTGTAGTACCTCTTCTATATTCATTTCCCTATTCTTTCCACTTTCCCTTAGTAATAGAATCCTCATGACGTTCAAAATGGCACTTTGACCAAATATCTTTTGATCTGTCTTTCCCAGCCTCATGTGTGGATAGATGTGCATATGTGACTAACTCCTGATCAATGAGATAAAAGCAGGAGTTGTTGGGTGGGATTTCCAGGAAAACTCCTAAGTAAGGGGGACACACAGCTGGTTCCCTCCTTTTTGACCTTACCCCGCCCTCCTTCCTGTTGCCCGAATTGAGGGCTTGGTGGCTGAAGCTTCAGCAGTGTTTTGCATTCTGAGATGACCTTGAGTGTGGAAGCCACATGCTAAAGACAGACAGCAGAAATACAGAAACAGTCTGAATGTCTGGTGACGTGGACCATCCCTCGTTCTAGACCATCCTAGTCCATATTTGGACTCTTTTACATGAGAGAACAGAGGCCATTCTGGTCTTCGTGACTAGAAACTTAACATAATTTCTACCAATTGCTTTGCCACATATTCCCTCTAATCTTTTACAGAACCTGGCTTGGTGCTAAGCACAAAACTGGTCTTCAATAAATGACAGTAATTGGTTGCTTATGATAAAGCAAATCTCAAAGTTTTGTTTGGCACATTCATTTCTATCACTGTCAGTAATGATGTGGCCAAAGTTTGGCAATTGAATTTATACACCTGGCATTTCTAAAGGAACTTTTTTTGCGTTGAACTATGTGTAATTGGTCAAAATAAGTGGGTAACACGATAAATTTATGCCAAACAGTATAGGACTTAAGTTAATAATACAGTTTATATAAAAAATAAGGTATCAGGGCACCTGGGTGGCTCAGTGGGTTAAAGCCTCTGCCTTCGGCTCAGGTCATGGTCTCAGGGTCCTGGGATCGAGCCCCGCATCGAGCTCTCTGCTCAGCAGGGAGCCTGCTTCCTCCCTCTCTCTCTCTGCCTGCCTCTCTGCCTACTTGTGATCTCTGTCTGTCAAATAAATAAATAAAATCTTTAAAAAAAAATAAGGTATCTTATAAAGTAATGAGACTGAGTCCATAGGTTTTCCCTAAAATAAACTCCATTACTTTAATATTCTCAGTAAAATTAAGATACTGTTACCACTCTTGTTAATTTTCACTGAAACATCATTACAAAACAAATTACTGTATAAACACAAACTTTGGACCTTTATGAAAATTTTAACATTACAATATCTATATGAAAAAGAATAATAAGATTGTCCATTATGGAGTGCCTGGCTGGCTCAGTCAGGAGAGCATGAGACTTGATTGTGCAGTCACAAGTTCAAACCCCAAGTAGGGTGTAGTTTACTTAAGAAAAAAAAAAAAAAGAGAGAAAGAGAGAAAGAAAGAAAGATTGTCTGTTGCGTCAGTTTTACTGATGTGATGTTAATGATTTACAAATACCTAGTTAAGCAAGGTAGGATACAGTTGAATCTTACTTACAAGTGTGGAAAGCCTATTGGGAGGTGGTTTGTTCTACTTGGGTCCCTCTGGGCATCATTCATCCCCAAGATGAATTCTTATGGGTGTGAAGAGCATGTTCCTTCAAGTGCTTCAAGTTCCTTCAAGTGGACAAATCATTTAACCTCTGAATCTAAGTTTTTTTTTAAATCTGTAGAATAGAAATAATACCAGAAATAGCTATTCCATAGGACTGTTGAGATGATCAAATGAGGGCATATATGTGAAAGGGTCTTGTTCATAGTAGTCACTCCATAAATATTTATTCATTCATCTTGATAACATTTTATAAATGCTTAAGAATTTTTGAAATGCTCTCATATACTGTACAAGTGATTGTCAAAATACCAAGCACCGATTAACACTTCCTCTAAGAACTTTTGGATGGTTGTATTTTAATTATTTTAGGATGTGACCAACTTTTGTGGAGTTGAGTTAGTTGGCTTCATTATTCCCCTGCAACATTTCCTTTGCACTCATTGATTTCCATGGCTACATGATGATTACTTCCTGAGAAACAAAGGAACACATGTGTTTAGAAGTAAAAAGGAAGCATACAGATCACCTATTGAACCATAACCCTGTAAAAACTGGTATAAATGGAAACTTTTCTTTTTTATCATACGGTGTTTGAAGTGAAGGAATTCATATTAGTCATTAGCTCAGGTTTTACTCTACAATAGGTGTCCTGTGAGGAGCCAGACTGTGTGACCTTATAAGCCAAATATACTCAAAAACATTCTGTGAGGCAGACTATTTTCAACATCAAAATTTCTGAGTGGTGACCAATCCAGAAAAGTGATAGTGGGTAATGGGAAATTTGAAGATAAAAGATGGGTGGAAGAAGAAATAATTTACTACTCTAAAACACATGGATTCCTTTTTATTATGTTAATTAGTTGATCATTCTAGCAAACATATATTGATGACTTCTTCATATGAAGTCCTGTGGTAAGTGCTCTGAGAACTACAAATGTGAATTAAGGCCTAGAGATGGTCTTCAAAGAACTCATATCTTAGTATTGGAAATAAAATATATACATCCTCTGTCCAAATTACATCCTGTGTGAAGTATGACCCACACAGAGTGACTTTGAAGACAGGGCTGTTTCGAGTCTTGGAGAATACATAGACAGTGGTACACAAAACAGGCAGTTGGAAAGGCATTCCAGATAAAAGAACAGTAGCTACAAATGCCCAGAATTGACCAGGCTCAGACTTAATGGATCAGAGATAGGCAGAGATTGATTTGGGACTATCTGTTTTGGGGATAACATCGTTATTAATAAGTAGGTATTGGCGTATGGAGACTGGTTAAAGTGGGAGGAGAGTGCTATAGACTATGTCCCCCTCAAATTCATATGTTGAAGCCTAATCCCCAATGTGATAGTATTTGGAGGTTAGGCCTTTGGGAGGTGATGAGGTCATGAGGGTGGAACCCCCATGAGTAGGATTAGTGCCCTTATAAAAGAGACTCCAGAGAGCTTCTTTGCCCCTTCTGCCATGTGAGGACACCGTGAGAAGATGGCCATAATGGACTAGGAAGCAGGCTTTCACCAGTCACTGAATTTGGTGCCTCCTTCATCTTGGTCTTTAAGCTTTCCAGGACTGTGAGAAATAAATGGTTGTTGTTTAACTCACCCCCATCTATGGTTTTCTGCTAGAGCAGCCCGAATGGATTAAGAGAGGAAAGTTACTGAGTTCAGTTTGGGACATGTGGAATGTCAAGTGCAAGGTGACAGGCTATTCTGGTAGAGATGATATGTAGGTGGTTAGAAATGAAGTCTGGAACTTAGGAGAAAAGGGCAGTTGTTGGTCTACATTTGGGACTCATCAACACCCAACTGGAAGATGAACTTGCAGGAGTCTAGAGTAAGAAGAAAAGACAGTTGGGGACAGATTCCTGGAAGCAACTAGGTTTAAGGGACAGACTGACAAAAATAAACTTGGGAAGGAGGCTGAGGAGAAGCCAGAGAGATATGAAGGAAAACCATAAGAAAATGGCAGTGTTTTATCAGATTCTTTTTTTTTTTTTTTTTAAGTTTTTTTCCCCCAAGATCTGGGGATCTTTTTCTAATGTTGATTCTTCTCTTCACTCCCAAAAATATACTCCAGGAGCCTGGAATAGGCCAAATAGGTGGTTATTCCTGGGGCTACACACAGAAGGGAAGGTTCAAGGATTCAGGTAAAAAGCATGGTCCCGGGTTCTGAAGCTCCAATGAACGAGGGAAGTGGTATCATATGGTGGTTATGAGCTCTACAGTTAGATCTATGTTCAGGTGTCATCCTGAGGCCCACAGGTGGATTCTTCCAGCAGTGTGGGTGTGTGTGTGCGCGCGCGCACGCGCGCATGCCATCCTGGATGTGGACACCATGTGTCTCACTCCCAGATTCCTCTGTCCACCGCCCCCCCTCCAAATCCAGTTGTTATAAAGGAGAAATTTTTCCACTGACCTGTGAGCTTCTCAAGGGTTTCGTGCATAGTAGGTTCTTAAATATATAGTTTTCTTTAAAAAGGTAAATAATAAATTAACAAAGCATAAAGATTACTACACAGGAAATAACTTTATAATAAATATATGATCATTGTAGTCTCTTAACATTTTAAATGGGTCACTGACACTTTCAAAGTTCTATCGTTGATCATCAGAGACACATCTATGTGTGTCCACTGGAAAAGAAATAGAAGAAGAGCTCTACTTGCCATAACAAAGTTATAAGGCAGTTGATTAAAAAAAAAACAAAAAATCATCCTCAGTGGTTCATAACATCATTCCTGATTAAACAATGGCATAGCACTAGCTTCTAAAGTGCTTTTTACTTTCCTGGCATTGTTCTGCATACCTTATTTGCATTAATTAATTTAATCTCCCCAACAAATCTATGAGATAGGAGTTTGTCTATTGTGTAGATAAGGAAACTCCAGGTACAGAAAAGAGCCAAGGTCACATAGCTAGTAAGTAGCAGAGGTAAGATTTGAACCCAGGCAGTCCAACTCTAGTCTTTGCGTGTAACTGCTACATTACACAGAAGCCTACTTTGATTCTTTCACTTGCCTGCATAGCCAGACCCACCACGTTTCTCACCTAGCACAGAAGGAAAGCTACATTGTGCATGTGGAGTGAGGCTTTCTCACCAGGGTTGGGTGGTGGTGGCAGGTGGGGGCAGGGGCCTGTTGTGGGCAATGTATTTGTGTTACATCAGGACGACAAGCATGATAATTGTTTGTCCTAACAGAAATCATAATCACACAATGATCTTATTTCACAATTTACTTCCCCTAATCCCATGGGCAGGTGATTTAAATGGCTCCTTGTCACAAACCCTCATTCATAAGCTAAGAGAGAAAGAGGCTCAGTGCTTGTATGGGCCAAAAAGCGTGTGTACTTAACACACTGACCCAGTCTGTTCTCTACGGTCCTGCTGGGGACCTTGTTTTCGGAGGGACCTTGGGTGAATGGCCTCATCTTTTAGTTGGTGTCCAGGAGCCCACACTGTCTGTCCCTTAACTGAGGGGTAACAGAGAAATCGCAGGAGTCGGGCAGTTCACAGAGGCGGCACCAAACCAAGTGGAAACATTGCTGCTGCTTGAAGGGAATTGGAATCCAAAATGATAGTTTGGAATCGCTCTGAGCAGTGTAGTCTATATAAGCACATGTGTTTATAAAAAAAGATTCAAACAAAATATTTCCTGATATTATGCTCAGTGAATGAGGCTGTTTTACAACTCTTACTTAAATATATTTAATATCGCAGAAGAAAAGAACCCAAAACATGTAAAAATAAATCAGATTAGGCTTTGTCTTTTGATTAATGTTTTTTTCTTCGCCAAACAGGAAAATACTCATTAACAAAAGTTTTGAGAACAATAAAGTAACTGGAGGTTATTAATATGAAAATATTGTCGATTGTTCCTCCCGTAAAAATCTCCCTGGACAGCCCACTTCCTGAAAAATGACTCAGCAAAAGCTCCCAACCAGGGTTGTTCGTGTTTAATACAATTGTCCAGGCCGGCACTTATTTCTTATCTATAAAGTTCCCTTGTGATTGATGATTCATGTTTCTTTTCAATTATGGGCTTTGAATGCAAACTATTTCTTAATGTAAACAAATGGCTTCAGTATTTAAAGCAAAACATTTCCGTTTGTTTAGTACTATTTCCTATTTTATGCCTGAAACCATATTTTTGAGGGAATTGTTTGGTTTCAAAAGAGGGAAAAGAGAATGATTGTTTAGAAGAATGTGTGCAAAGGAGGGGTGCATTTGCCATGGGCCTCTGGCCAGAGGTGCAGGCGTGGGCTCAGAGGGGGCACACGATAGCCTTCCGTCTCCTAGCATGGCCCAAAGAAGTTAGTGTCCCGAATTCTCACTTTAAAGATCCTGGTTTTCCTGTGGGAGAAAAGTGTATCTTTGGCAGCTTGATGATAAGCCTTGTAGCCGATCTTCAAATTCTCAGTTCTGCTGAAGGGCTCTGAAGTAGAGGAATGGAGGATATAGGACACATGAAACGGTTGCCAGAAATGCCAGAAAAAAGAGAGCAAGATATTCCGTGATTTTTAATGATGTTTTACAATTACCAATAGAAAAAATAAAATTAAAGCCTAGAAGAGCAAGAGCCAGTTTCAACAGACAGACAATGTGCCGAACATTGACCACGAGGCGGCGCTGTAATCTAGCTCTGGGGGTGCTAGGGCTGAGACTGTGGAACCTTTGTTGATTGACCAGGATACAAATGTTTAAGATTAACATTAACATTAAATGAACAGCAAAGGCACCCTAAAATTTTTCAATCAGAAGACCCCACCATAATAAACAGGAGAGGTAAAAGTTCAAAATATTTATTTGGTGAAGCTTCTTATTCTATAGCAATTATGTTTGTTGAGAACTTGAGAAACAGACATTGTAGGTGTTAGAGATTTTACCTTTGCCTTCTCTTAACCAAACCCCACATTTGCATGAAGATGAAGAAAAGGAATAATCACAGTTAATTGAAACTACCAGTCCACAATTTTCTTGTCAAATTGGAAAAACATCAATTTAATTAAGCAGTGGACACTACCCATATTTGTTTTGGAAAGTCAGTATTGTTCCCGTCATTCTTGCTTAAGTCTTCCATGCGCTCAGCAGTCATCCAGTCCGTGCCCGCTGTGCGCCCAGCATCACGCCTGACGCTTTGAATGTAAAGAAGCAAAGGTCCATTCCCTACTTTCTTGGAGCTCCTAGTCGAGTACAGTAGATAAATACATAACAAAAACATCAGGGATCAGAACTTTGATAAAGACCACATGCTCAAAAGAGTTATGGGGGATAGTAGCAAGTCACTGTATACAATGAGGTGGCATTGAGCAAAGCCTCCAAAGATAAATCATAATAATAGTTGACACAGATGCTCTACAGTGCTATGCTCTCCAGAGTGCTCTACCTAACAAATGCTTAAAAAACAGGTCATGTAACCGGGGCACCTGGGTGGCTCAGTCCCTTAAGCATCTGCGTTCGGCTCAGATCGTGATTCCAGGGTCCTGGGATGGAGCCCTGTATCCAGCTCTCTGCTCAGCAGGGAGCCTGCTTCTCCCTTTCCCTCTGCCTGTGACTCCCCCTGCTCGTGCTCTTTCTCTCTCTGTCAAGTAAATAAAATCGTAGGAAAAAAAAGGTCATGTAACCTTCGCAACAACCCTATGACGTAGGTACAACTAATATCATCTCTGTGCTATAAACAATAAAACAGGTTTGGGGAAGGTATTCTAGACAAAAGAAACAGCAGGTATAAAGGTTCGGAGATGCATAAAACTATGGCATGTTTCAGGGAATAGAAGCTCTGATAACAGTAATGATACTGTAACATTCACGGAAACACCATGTCCTCTAAGATCTTATAAACAGAAAACTGTGATGAGTTAGAAACTTAGAACAGATTTTTTAAAACAATTTTCTTAATTATGTAATAATTTTATTCTTCAAAGAACAGTAGGAATATAGTTTACTGAGAACACAGATCCACTGAAAGACCAAAATGCTTTTTGTAATGAAATATTACATCCTGAATTTTGAAGATGATAGGAAAAAATATGGAATGGCTCTGTGAACCACTGTTTTGATTACCATAGATAGGTCTTAAAAACTAATTTTCTGGGGCGCCTGGGTGGCTCATTTAGTTAAGTGGCTGCCTTCGGCTCAGGTCATGATCCCAGGGTCCTGGGATCAAGCCCAGTATCAGGCTTCCTGTTCAGTGGAGAGCCTGCTTCTCCCTCTCCCTCTGCCTGCTGCTCTGCCTGCTTGAGCGCGCGCTCTCTCTCTCTCTGTCAAATAAAAAAATACGATCTTAAAAAAACAACAACAACTAATTTTCTTAGAACAAACCATATTGCTGTGAGTATCCTGAAAATAGTAATGCTATAGTTTTATTTTTTTTTATGGCATTAGGCAATTTTATTTTTAAAAATATGTATTTAAATATATGAAAAAATATCTGGGAGGATATACATAAAATTGGTAACTGATTATTTTTGGATGGGAGCATCTTGATTTCCTTATTTATTTTCTTCATTTTTTTTCCCAGTAAGCATGTATTTCTTTTTTTTTTAATTTTTAACTTAAATTTTAGCTAAAATTTTTTAAAAATCTTATTTTTTAAAAGATTTTATTTATTTATTTGACAGAGATCACAAGTAGGCAGAGAGGCAGGCAGAGAGGGAGGAAGGGAAGCATTCTCCCCGCTGAGCAGAGAGCCTGATGCAGGACTCCATCCCAGGACCCTGGGATCATGACCCTAGCTGAAGGCAGAGGCTTTAACCCACTGAGACACCCAGGTGCCCCAGTTAGTTAAATTTTTGAAAGATTTTCTAATGTTGAAAAATAATACTAAATGAACTGAACTTTTATCTATTTTTATTTGAGATAGTCTTTGTAAGATAAACTGTGCTATCAAGATTAAGTATTTATTGCTTGTCCATTACTTACAAAGCACTGTAATGCTGTGTCAAGATAATTTATTGAACAGATATTTATTGAGCATCTAACTGTGTCAGCCATGGTGCATGAATTGCTGTGGGTATAGTAACAATAGCAGAAAAACAGTAAGGACCCAATCTCTGCTTACCTCAAAAAGACTGAGGTTTTTTGTTTTTTTAAAGATTTATTTATTTGAGTGAGAGAGTGCCTGCGAGCACATGAGTGGGGGGAGGGGTAGAGGGAGAGAGAGAATCTCAAGCAGAACCCCCCCCACCCCCCACCACCGCTGAGTGTGGAACCCAATGCGGGGCTTGATCCCATGATCCTGAGATTATGCTCTAGAGGGACTAGGGTTCCTAGCAGACTAATAAGACAGAGACTGAGTTTCAGAGGGAGAAAAAAGCCCAGTCAGGGGCCTCAATAACAGGGCCTTTATCAACACACATAGCCTGATGATGTGTCTTGAAGAGCAGCTTAGGACAGGATTTTCCAATCTCAGCACTACTGGCATTTTGGATAGGAGATGGGTAAGTCCTTTTTGTTGGGGGCTGTGCTGGGTACTCTTAGCAGCACCTCTGGCCTCTACCCATCTTCAGTTCTGGCATTAAAAAATGTCTCCAGGGGCTCCTGGATGGTTCAGTGGGTTAAGCATCTGACTCTTGATTTTGGCTCAGGTCATGATCTCAGGGTGGTGAGCTTGAGCCCTGCACTGGGCTCTGTCCTAGGCATGGAGCCTGCTTAAGATTCTCTCTCCTTCTCCCTCTGCTCCTCCCCTAACCCCCTCCCCTCTCTTCCTCTCTTTAAAAAAAAAGTTTCCAGGCATTGCCTTGGGGCTGCAGAGGAACAGGAACCACTGGCCCAGGGGCACTTACAGGGCTCCTGTCAGTGGTCAGACTCGATCCTAGGAAGTAGTCCAAACAGTTTGAGCTGCAGCTGGGAGGACAGGTTAAGGGTGGAGACCAGGAACATTCCAGTCACACACACACACGCCAGTCTCTTTTATGGGCAACTTGGAATATATCTGTTTAAAATGTTTCCATTTCCTCCTTTTCTTTTCCTTATTTGGTGAATTTGTTGTCAGCACTATGGGATAGGGGAGGTTGTTTTTCTTAACTGTTTCTTTCGGGAGGAGATGGTCTCCTGTTCATTCAATCTGTGTGGACTTCCTGCAGGAAATGGCACTCAAGGAAAGTTTTGAATAAAAGGAAGATGCTGGTTAGCCAGTGGAAACAGGAAGTTGTTGCCTGTGTCTTACACAGCTTAGAAGAAAGTAAGAGGCAGAGGGAAAATTCACTTAACAGAAGTGGGAGGAGCAGAAGACAGTGGGGTGGGAGTGGAGGAGGGGTAGGGAGCACCGAGAGGGGGCAGCCAGGTCAACAGGTTGAAAGACCTTGAATCTCCAGCGGGAGCTGGCTCTACAGGAAGAGGGTGACCGCACTGCATAATAGGAATGGGTCATGCAGTAACAATAAGTCAAAGTTCTCACGATTTACTAATTACGCTACTGTGTAGTAGACTGCTATACTATTACTGTCCTAAAAATACTCTGTTTAGGGCGCCTGGGTGGCTCAGTGGGTTAAGCCTCTGCCTTCGGCTTGGGTCATGATCTCAGGGTCCTGGGATCGAGTCCGGAGTCAGGCTCTCTGCTCAGTGGGGAGCCTGCTTCCCCCTCTCTCTGCCTGTTTCTCTGCCTACTTGTGATTTCTCTCTCTGTGTGTCAAATAAATAAAATATTAAAAAAAAACTCCATTTAAAAGAATACAGTTTTCTCATAGTATATATTTTAATTTTTTAAAGATTTTTAAAAAAATATTTATTTAGCAGAGAGAGAGAGAGACAGCATGCGTGTGTACACGCACACAAGTAGGGAGGGAGGGAGCAGCAGAGGGAGAGGGAGAAACAGTCTCCCCTCTGAGGCAGGAGCCCGATTGGAGACCCGTGACCTGAGTGGAAGGCAGACCTCAGTAGACCTCAACAGGCTGGGCCAGTCAGGGGCCCCTCTCACATATATATTTAAAGTATTTGCCTACATTAAAGAATTTCCCTGAATAAACAGAGAAAGAGAAAGTCAATGTGGCAAAATGTTAAGTTGATGAATCAGGTGAAGGGTATATGGGTGTTTGTTGTATTCTTTAACTTTTCTGTAAGTTTGAAAATTTTAAAAAATAAAAATTTGGGACGTGTGGGGAGAAGAGTCAATTTACCACATGATACTTTGGGCTGGATGGATCATCACAGATATATGTTCATGGGTATGGTGGTGTTATCTGTGAATTGTTTTCCACAACACAGTATAGAGATGACTAACTTTCTCTTATGACCAGAGTGATTTCTTTCTTTTTTTTAGAGAGGGAAGGAGGAGGGGAAGGGACAGAAGGAGAGGAAGATAGAGAGTCTTAAGCAGTCCCAGCTTAGAGCTGAATTTGGGGCTCAGTCTCCCAATCCTGAGATCATGACCTGAGCTGAAATCACAAGAATACTTAACAGACTGGGTCCCCCCAAAGACCCCCAGAATGATTTCTCATTGTGCTTTTATTTATGTATTCTCAGATTCTCATAAATTCCATATGGAGCTGTCAGATTTTTGCATAATTTGGACCAATATTTCCTAACAAGGCAGAGATAACTCTTAGCTTGTAGCTTTTGCTCTCATGTATTCAATAAGTCCTTCTTAAGCACCTACAGTATACAGCGCAATGTGTTAAGTGTTATGTGGAATACAAATATGAATCACATAGACATTCTGTTCTGAAATAAATTGATAATTTGGTATACATATTAAAAAAACCTTCCACACAAATGACTTTAACACAAGATAGAAAACCACTGCTTTGTGCCAAGTCTTGGAGGAGGGCATCATCACTTCCTCTGGGGGGAATGGGTGTCAGGCATAGTCCTGTTGCATCGTTCTGTCCTGCAGTGGACAAACAGTGGGGCTGAGAATTGAAGCTCTTGGTGGGGCTGGCGTGAAGGGTCCTACATTGATCCGCTATTGCTGCATAACCCATCATTCAGTGACTGAAAACAACACCCGTTTATTATTGCTACTGTGTCTATGGGTCAGTGGGGCATGGTTGACCTAGCCCAGGTTTAGTGGGCAGCTTTGCTTCAAGCTGCTGCTGCTGTGTGGGACTATACGCCTCTCCTTGCAGTGTTGTGAATCGGGGGTTGGGGAGGGATGACCCTGCTTCGTGTATCTCTCATTCTCCTTGGACCAGCAAGCTAGGCAGGGCATGTGTTCCCAGGCGATGGCAGAGGTGTATGAGGACAAGTAAGAAATAAGGCTCAGAGCTCATGCACTGTCCCTTCAGCTCGTATATGGTTGGTCAGAGGAAGTTACAGGCTAAGCCCAAAGTTGTGAGTCAAGGGGGGCACCATGCCTTCAGTGAGGTACTGGCAAGGGTCTGAGGAAGGGAAAAGTGAAAAACTGGTACAGTTTATGACATATGCTTTGTGGTTATATGAGCACTACATCTTTAGCAGAAATAACTTCAATTTTTTTACAGAGTGAAATTTAAAAATCTGATAAAAACTTAAAAAAAAACCCAGATTCATATGGAAGAATGTCACATCCCTTTAAATACCAACTTTCTATAGCAGACAAGAAAGGGTGAAGTTAAACTTAAAGCTGAGGGAGATGTAATGCAAATGGTAGTGGGAATCATGGGCCCATTTAAATTTTTTAGGCCTTTTTCGGGCTGGCTGCAGGCCACATTTTCCCTTGCTACTTTGGGCCTTTATTTCCTGCACGCCTTCTTCCTCTCAGGGGCAACTGGCTGCCTTAACATCCTGGCAGGTTCATGTTTTCTCCCTCCCCATCAAAACCTCTTCTGAAGGAAGGATCTGGCAAACTCATGTACAGGGAGGCCACAATGACTAACAAGGATTAAAAGTTAACTCTTTCAGGAGCATTTGTATTTGATCAGGGGACAGAAGAAGGAATGGCTCTGTAGATGGACAAACACAGCAGTGACTAGAGTGGAGAAGTGAGGGAGAGGGGCAACCAAGGAACTAGCCCAGTAGCCTCAGAGTCCTATTCTACAAAGTGTTACATTTTTCCTGGACAAGCCAACTGCTGGGGCTTTGTGGGCAAGGGTATAGCAGCAGGAGTAACTAGGAGCATGGCTTGATTATGTATTTAGCATAAATAATATTAAAATATGTGCCCTGACAATTCAGTTGTATTTAATAATTTTGTATAGTGTAACGGTTCTAATTCCTACCCAAGTTTGCAGTTACTATCTCTGAGAAGCAAATAAGTCAACATAGTAGACATCAGGCAGGAACTTTCTGAACTGTGTCAAGGTTAATAATAAGTAAAATGTTATAAGTAGCGACAGGACAGCAACAGCTGTGCCACATTCTTGGAAGCAAAGATTTTGATAGCATGAAGTCAGCCTGTCAGCTCAGTTTTTGCTGCTACTCTGGGTGAACACAGAACGCTTATAATAATTCTAACAAAAAACACATTTCTTTCATGAATTACAACTGTTTTGCACTCAAAATCTGATGTCTGCAGCTGGAAAATCAGGGGCATGTGAAGCAATGTTGGAAGAAGACCCAGATCAAAATTATGAGAATGTCCTGGCTGAGATTCAGTCTTTCGAGCTGCCCATTGAAGCGACTTTAAGGTAGGGCTCCTTTATATTTGTTCCTCCTTCAGTGGTGATAAGGCAGGCTTATTCACATCTTTTCATGCTTTTCTTTATAACAGCACAAAGAATAGTTTTTGAAGATAATTACAATTCTTGGGGCTCCTGGGTGTTACAGTCGTTAAGCGGCTGCCTTGGGCTTGGGTCACCATCCCCAGGTCCTGGGATAGAGCCCCAGGTCAGGCTCCCTGCTCAGCAGGAAGCCTGCTTATCCCTCTTCCACTCCCTCTGCTTGTGTTCCCTCTCTCACTGTGTCTCTCTCTGTCAAATAAATAAATAAAATCTTTTTTAAAAAATGCTGCTTCTCGTAAAAAAAAAATTACAATTCTGTATATACCAAATCTCTACCTCTGTTCTTATCTTTAGAGAAATTACAATAAACAATTGGCTCTTTTTGCATATTTGTTTCCTGATTCAGCACCACAAGGTTTAAAAAATAGAAATGACTTTCAAGAGATCAAAAAGGGCATCTTGCCATTGCCAAATAGATATCCCATCTCATTTACATGAGATTTCAATGGTTTTCTCTAAAATATTGCTTAGTGAAAAACATTGAGAACAATGAGACATATCAGTGAAACCAATTTCTATTTGGGTAGATGTGAGTTTTAGGGGAAAAAAAAGTAAAATGTTTATTTGCGTTGTTGCTACTCGGGTATATGGTGACCTCTCAGATGTGTATTTTTTAAAATTTCCACATAACATTTAAAAATAGCATCTTTGGTAATATGAGGATTAATTCGCATATTTTTAAGAACAGGATTAAAATGAAAGACCAAGTATCCTTATGTTAAAAGGGTAGCTTTAGGAAGTTAATTCTTTCTGACTGCCTGCCTGTAACTGACACCTATCAGTGTGGGAATTGCAGTCACTGAATTTGGTAGCAACAGTCAATAAATATTTGTTGACTAATATTTGTTGATTAAATTAAAGGATTTTGGTGGGGGGGTGCTGTTGTCTCTTCATCCTCAGAAAGGGCCCAGGGCCAAGTTGCTTTGATATATACTATAGTTTAAATCTGAGTAAATTTCTCCCAAATATTTAAATTTGATTTTGCACTAAATATATTTTGAATCTCTTTAAAGGGCCTAGGGTAGTGTTGGGGGTATGGTTGATTCTTGGATTATCAATATGTAGGTGCAGTTGTAAAATAATTACAAATCTATTACAGTTTTTCCTTACAGTTTCATTTTTTCCAAGCATTCATGAACATCCCATGAAGAAGGGAAGGTAATTTCTATCCTATTTAATCGGTAGAAGGAACCAGAGCTTTTTTACTAATGGGAAACTCAATAATTTTTTCCGTATGGAGCAAACTTTATCCTGTACCAGCACCTTCTAGAACTTATGCATTTGCATGATGGCTAGATCAGAAGTCCAAGGGGGAACAAATGGGTGAGGGGAACCTAGAAATATGTTAGTTACTGTGACTTCTGCTGCTGTTGCTCTTTCAGAGCTCTTGGCCTTCAACCCCCAACCCTCTCCACCTCTTCCCTGGTCTTACAACCATGGTTAACACCTACACAGGTCAGCCATCCATGGCCTTTTCTTTCTGGCTAGTTTTGCTTGGTATTGGACCTGACTTCCTGCTCTGGATCTTGGAGCTTTCCTACCCTCTGTTGTTAGGGCAGATATTCCTGGTCTTGTATCTGGTCTTCCTAAAGAAGAAATCAGTGTAGATCTGGCCATCACAGCACTCTCCCCATGTCACCCTTAAGAGGGGAACAACATCAATATTTTCTCTGGGTGTTGCCCTGTCATCACCAGAGTGGACCTGCAGTACCCACTGTTAGTTTGGGTAACAGTGTCTGGGTTATTGAACAAGGGGTCAGAACGTTCTTTTGCAAAGGCTCCTGCTAAAACACCTCAATGTTATTTGGAGGGTAGACTCAGAGCTCTTAATAAAACTTTATCTGGGACAATATTAGTCAACATTAGTTTTCCTAAACTTTTGCTTTAATCATCAATTAGATGAAGACTTCTGAGACTGGCATCCGATGCTTTTTTGCTCATGTGTATGCATGTCATTGATGTTCCAGTGTTAATGATTCTTCCACTGTTCTTACAGAACACATCAGCTTGTGTGGTCAAATATGAGGGCTGGAAAAATCAAGACAGGACTTCCGTTTTGGCTGAACTAGACTGGTTACTATTTGAAAATGTGTCCTAAGATTTTCTTTCTCTTGTGTCCATGGTTGTTTATTATCATTATCATTATTATTATTATTCCCTCTTAGTGAATCAATTATTATTGTTCACTCAAATGCTCTTTCTTCTACGAAGCCTCTCGTGATGCCCCAGCCACATATGAATATCCATCCTTTGAAGCCCGCAAAGAATCCAGGGCATTTATTCTGACTTAAAGTGTGTGTGTTGTTATTTTAGAACTATTTTCAGGTGGAAAGATTCCTGAAGCCAGGAATGTATCTTCCTTTTACCATTGTATCCTCTGCAGAAGATTCTACCAACAGAGTAGCTAGATAAATATTGGTTCATTGATTTGCATGAGCTTCTCAAGTAATGGTGACTTTGTGAAGCAAAAGAAAGGAGGCAGTTGAGAGAGAAAGTCATCCTTTGAGGGAGGAAGTGGAGGTGGTGGAAGGCTACAAGCTATAAAGGCAGACATGGTGGAGAGTGGATTTGGTGGTGTGCAGATTGGCCAGCGGGGAGGCCTGGGGTGGACAGTGAGGAAAGGGTTAGGGCATTGAGAGGACAGGGCTGGCAATACAGGAGAGAAACATTCTCAGGAAAATCTCTGCACCTGGGAATTGAAGGAGCTCTCCTGTTCACTTTTCATTGTCACAGAAGAAAGGCATTGCTTCAACAAACATATCCTGTCATAAAATCTTCAACTCTGTTAGTTTCCTTCCCCTGCCCACCTTCCATTTTCCAGGTAGGGAGTCTGAGTTACCCTGTGCAAGGTCAGAGCCAGGTGGGATTTGCTTCTCTAACAAGGCGATATCACCAGAGCTCAGCGTCTCAGGACTCAGAGATGGTGTCTGCTTAAGTCATTTAAGGGTGACTCAGCAACTCTTCCTTCACAGTGAACAAGCTTCCTAGTGCTCACCCCCGCACACCACGTGGGCTATTGGGTCTCCTCTGCCTGACGCGTTGTCGGGGGTTGCTGAGACCAAGAGTCATACCGTTGGGTACAGTCAGAGGTCCACAGTCTCTTTCTCCCTGCCTATCTGCATTCTTCCCTCTTCCTGACTCAACTCTCTGCTGCTCCCAGAGCAAGCTTCTCCTAGAGAGTCCAGCCTGTCTCCTGCCTGACTCCCCCAGTGGGACCTTGGGTCTACTCCTTTGGCCCTCCCCCACCCCCCCTTTTTTTTGGGTGAAAAAGTAGACAAGAATCGGATGATTCTGAGGTCCTGTGTTTGTTTTCATTCTTTGTGTGAAATGGGACCACTGCCTGTAGTATTAAGTTTAAAGGGGAGAGAGTTTTAGGGGAGAGCTGAGATACTATATTTTTCCATGATTTTTGTTGCCAATGAAATATCCATTAAAGACGTCACAGGCAGCTCTAACAGTGGAGTTGGGAATAAAATTCCCAGGTAGAAAAGCAGTATTTGATATTAGCCATGCAGATGGTGAGTGAGTTTAAGAGAAAAGGGAGAAATGTCGAGAAAAGTCTATTGCTAGTGCCTCTGTTGTCCTAGCATGGCTTTGCTTTGGGTGTTCAAATTGCTAGTAGGCTGAAACTCACCAGCAGGTGGCAGATGGAATTAGTTTTGCTACCCTAACCCATTTGTCCTGGGCATAGCTATTTTCATCATGTTACCACCACATGCTAATTTCCATGGGATTTTCTCATTCTTTTTCTGTTTTCTGACTTTCAATCCAGTCCCTCCATTTGACTTAGATATAGATTTATATCTATCTTATATCTTAAATATAGATTTAGCTATATATAGATGTAGCTCCTTGCAGCCCCTGCATCTGGGGGCATGCTTGTCACTGGTGGGCTTAAGGGCTGTTTGGAGCCACACTAAAGGAAAGTACTAGCGCTGGCCTTATTGAGCCTCACCAACTTCCTTTAACGGGGGTGGGCACCAGGTCTCAAGCAGCAAATCAATCCCCATGCATCGGGAGTGGTTGCCTGAATCTCACATTGAGGTGGTTTTGATAAGTTAGTGATGGCAGCCGAGGACATCTGATAGGGCAGTGGCAGTGTTCATAACATTTACCATGTTCACGCTAGAACTTCCTGCTGCTAGGCCTTGCCCATTAGACTTACCTTACCTTACCCTGCCTTACCCTGGGGGTCCTGACTCCAACCTGGATGTTGCCTGGGCTCATTATGCCTCTTGGAGTCCTGCAGGTGTGTTGTTCGCCTCTTAGAACAGGTCCTGAAGTCACGGCATGTCTGAAGCCATTTGGGTTCACAAGTCACAGCGTGTCTTATTGCTATAGCTGACCCCGAGGGAAGATAAGGGCAGGTCGAGGGCGCTGCAAAGTTAGTGGGAGGTAGAGAAAGGGGACATGTCCAAAGAAGGCCTTACAGAGGGCTGGGAAAAATAGGAGGAAAAGGGAATTGTACAAGATGACGTACCAGAAGAAATTTTTGTAATTGTTTTATGATAACATAATTGTTTTACACTTGTATTCACAGACTCTCTCGGGCTCTTTTCCAAAAGCTGACCATGAAGTTTAACCAGTTTAAGAGCAAACAGGATATTGTTATTTCTTTGACTTTAATGTTTTTAGGAATGAAGATAACATGCTTTTAGGAAAGGACAGAAAACATAAAAAAAATCCAACTAATAAGCGGTGTATACAATAAAATCTTGGGATGACATGCTAAAAAATATAACTGGTTAACACCTGTAGACATTTTACAATGCTCTTGCTGCACGTACCTTCAGAAATGTGAGCTTTCTATTAAATCTTACCCCATTAAGTACATTGATTAACATCAAAGGTTCAGGTTTTATTAGTTGTTTGATTTTGGCCTTAGTTTCTGAAACTGTAAAATAAGGAGTAAGAATTTTTTTTTTTTAAAGATTTTATTCATTTATTTGAGCAGAAGAAGGGAGAGGGGCAGAGATAGAGGGAAAGGGAGAAGCAGACTCCGGTGCTGAGCGCAGAGCTGAGCCTGAGTGGGGGGTGTGATCCCAGGATGCTGAGATCAGGACCTGATCTGAAGGTAGACACATAACTGACTGAGCCACCTAGGTGCCCCTAAAATAGAGATGATAATACCACCCATATCAAATGGTTAATAAATAAAAGTGCTTAGCACAGTGCCTACCTAGCACATTGTAAATGCTCAATAAATATTAGCTATTATTATTATATCTAATTTACATCTGGGATACGTATTCCAATATAATTTAATAAATATATAGAGTATTGAAATAAACAAGCACTCACAACATCTTGAAATTCTCAGTAATTGGGAAATATTGAGTAATATGAATTTTATTTTGGCTGTATTATATTCAGGAGAGAGAATACCCCTTTTTCAAAACCATATTTACTAATGTTTATATTTTATGCCAATGTAATATCATTACCTCATTTAATCTCTGATGAGAGTGGTTTAGTGTGTTACATGTTGTGGATATATATGGAGTCCGGGAATAAATGTGGGGCTAACCATGACCGAGGCCACCTGTCAGCAGCACCTCGGGGAAGCCTGAGTCCCCAGTGAGAGTGGGCTGTGTTGTTGTCAAACTTCTGAGCATTTAAATGATAGTATCATTCGCTACTTGATCTTCAGTGCAACACAAGGGAAAAGCTAAAAGACATTTTTATATCTGGGAACCAAGTATTTTTACTAGAGAGACAGTTTTGTTTCTTTACCGGTTAAATGAATGGACTCTGGAGCCAGAAAGATGTAGGTTCAAATTTTGTGTCTGTCATTACTAATAGATCTACTGAAAGGATTACATGAATTCGTCATGAAATGTATTTAATGTAATGCCTCATACATGGTAAATGCTCATTCACTCACCTGTTCATTCATTCAGTAAATAACTGTTTATGGAGCACCTATGGTGTGGCAGGCTGGGGTCTAGAAGGTCAATGGTTTGCTGTTGGAACTTGTATTTTAGTGGAAGGAGCTAAAAAGAAGCAAATAAAAAAGTGGTATTGTGGCAGTTCCCCAGGCTCTTCCCCCTTGGATATGGCTGGAGCTTGAAGCATGCAGGGCCTGGGACACTGCAGACCCGGAACTGCTCCAGGGTGGTGACTAATAGCTCTTAGAGTCCGCAATAAAAAAGGGCCTCCAATTAAACTAGATTGCCAAAAAAAAAAAAAAAAAAATGAAGAAGGGGTGCCTGGGTGGCTCAGTCAGTTAAGCATCTGTTCTTGGTTTTGGCCCTGATCATGATCTCCGGGTCGCAAGATCATGTCCCGCTTTGGGCTCCATGCTGGGTGGGGAGTCTGCTTAAGATTTTCTCTTTTCCGGGCGTCTGGGTGGCTCAGTGGGTTGGGCCTCTGCCTTCGGCTCAGGTCATGATCTCAGGGTCCTGGGATCGAGTCCCGCGTCGGGCTCTCTGCTCAGCGGGGAGCCTGCTTCCCTCTCTCTCTCTCTGCCTGCCTCTCTGCCTACTTGTGATCTCTCTCTGTCGAGTAAATAAATAAAATCTTTAAAAAAAAAAAAAAGATTTTCTCTTTTCTCTGCCTCTGCCCCTCCCCCCGCCCTCTCATTTAAAAAAAGGGGAAGAAAGAGATGGAAAGAGTAAAAAAATTAGAAGAGGCAGAGACTGTGGAATTTGTGGTGGAAAAAGTACTGGACCACCATGTAGTGAATGGGAAGGGGGAGTATTTCCTGAAGTGGAAGGGATTCACAGATGCTGACAATACTTGGGAACCTGAAGAAAATTCAGATTGTCCAGAGGTAATTGAAGCATTTCTTATTTCTCAAAAGCTGGTAAAGAAAAAGATGGTATAAAAAGACAATCTTTATCTGACAGTGAATCTGATTATAGTAAATCAAAGAAGAAAAGAGATGTTGCTGATGAACCAAAGGGGCTTTGCTAGAGGTCTTGGTCCCGAACAAATAATTTGTGCCACAGACAGCAGCAGAAAATTCAGGTCTCTCATGAATGGAAAGATTCAGATGGGGCAGATTAGATGCTGACAAAAGACGCAAATAGGAAGGGTCCTTAAATTATAATTGCTTTAAAAAAAAATTTTTTTTTTTAAAGGAGATTCCATACACAGTTTAGAGCCCAACATGGGGCTTGAACTTATGACCCTGAGATCAAAACTTGAGCTGAGAAGGGGCGCCTGGGTGGCTCAGTGGGTTAAGCCTCTGCCTTTGGCTCAGGTCATGATCCCAGGGTCCTGGGATCGAGCCCCGCATCAGGCTCTCTGCTCAGCAGGGAGCCTGCTTCCTCCTTCTCTCTCTGCCTGCCTCTCTGCCTACTTGTGATCTCTGTCTGTCAAATAAATAAAATAAAATCTTTAAAAAAAAAAAAACAAACTTGAGCTGAGATCAAGAGTCAGATGCTTAACTGACCGAGCCACCCAGGTGCCCCAACTGTAATTACTTTTTAAAATTTTTAAAAATTTATTTGTTTGAGGGAGAGAGAGAGTGCGGAGGGCAGAGGCAGAGAGAGAAAAGGAGACTCTCTGCTGTGGAGCCTGATGTGGGGCTCAATTCTATAACCCTGAGATTATGGCCTGAGCTGAAATCAAGACTCAAATGCTTAACTGACTGAGCCACCCAGGTGCCCCTGTAATTGCTTTTTATAAAGAGAGATTAACTTGGCATTTATATATGTATATATAAAATCTGGGTCTTGGTTTTTTGACTTACTAGTATGAAGAAATAAGAAAATCAAGTTTGATATGTTTGTTTTGAAGTAGTATTGGGGGTTTTGTTGGGGATTTTTGCATCCATAGCACTGGTTACTCTGAACAAATAAAAGCTTTCTGTAGTTGCTTCCTTTATCAGAAAAGACTATTTGAAACCAGACAGCACATTTTTTTTTAAAAGATTTTATTTATTTATTTGACAGACAGAGATCACAAGCAGGCAGAGAGGCAGGCAGAGAGAGAGAGGAGGAAGCAGGCTCCCCACTGAGCAGAGAGCCCCATGCGGGGCTCGATCCCAGGACCCCGGGATCATGACCTGAGCCAAAGGCAGAGGCCTTAACCCACTGAGCCACCCAGGCACCCCGAAACCAGACAGCATATTATTCCCCTGCATCAGAGAACACCTTTTCTAAATGTTGGGGGAGGGGTGCCTGGGTGGCTTAGTCAGTTAAGCATCTGACTTTGGCTCAGGTCATAATCTCAGAGGTCCTGGGATCCAGCACCCCGGCAGTCTCTGTGCTCAGCAGGGAGTCTGCTTCTCCCTCTCCCTCTGTCCTTTTTCCGGGTTGTACTCTCTCTCTCTTTCAGGTAAATAAATTAAATTAAAAAAAAAAAAGAATAAATGTTGAGGGAAATCTTCATAGTTGTTGATCAGAATTTGTGTTTAAATTCTATATGCCTGAGGACCATTCTGGGTTTTTTGTTTATTTGGTTTGTGTGTGTGTGTATACTTAAAACACATATGTAAATGGTTTTTTTTTCTTTTTTAACATTCACCAAAACAAAAACAGCATTTTATAACCAATATAAGCCTGTGTTTCTGGGATGCCATCATTTTCAGCAACCTAAGAAATAAATCGCTTCAAGTTAAATTTAAATTATTTCTGAATCCTTAACCTTTCAAATTTTATAATTACTTGGACAATTTAAATATAATGTAAATAATTTAGATTGGACAATTTAAAAGCAGCCAGATCAGAATCCATATCCATATCTACAGTCACATAAATGCAATTTAATTTGCAAGATCCTTGAAAGGAAAATATTGTCACTGCCAAGAACCTCCTCACCCAAATGAGAAAACTAGACAAGTCCTAGTTTGTTTTAGTTAAGTAACAAAACCTAGTTAAATGGACATTTAAAGCTTCTTTCTAATGAACCATCCCTTTAAAAAAAATTATTGGGGGCACCTGGGTGGCTCAGTGGGTTGAAGCCTCTGCCTTCAGCTTAGGTCATGGTGTCAGGGTCCTGGGATCGCCCGCGTCTGGTTCTCTGCTCAGCAGGGAGCCTGCTTCCCCTTCTCTCTCTGTCTGCCTCTCTGCCTACTTGTGATCTCTCTCTGTCAAAATAAATAAATTAAATTAAAAAAATCATTTGAGAGAGAGGTAGAAAGAGAAAGAGCATGAGCAGGGGGGAGGGGCAGAGGAAGAAGCAAACTCCCCGCTGAATGCAGAGTCCAACGTGGATTTCGATCCCACAACCCTGAAATTATGACCTGAGCCAAAATCAAGAGTTGGGTGCTTAATTGACTGAGCCACCCAGGTGCTCAGAACCATTCCTTTTCAAGAAGTTGAAATCCCTGTGTTGTATGGACCGAAAGGTCATGATTCATGGAATGTCTAAGACTTTGTTCGGGGAAACCTAATCATAATCAGATGGTTAGAGATGCTGGCAATTTAGGACCTGCAGGAATAAATGGGTGAACAAACTTCTGTAATCGAAAAATTCTTGACCTGCTTGGTCTTTTTGTTTTGTTTTGTTTTGTTTTTTTTTTACCCCAACCCATTCCTTACATGTAGGCTTAATCTTCTTACTATTTGAGTTACTGGTTCAGCAGAAACTAGGGAAAACAGTAACTTGGGAGTCACAATGTTATCCAGCTGCATGTTGTTTATTGTAAATACTGGTAAGTCGTGCTCAATAAATAGTTTTATATTTTTTAAAAAAAGTTGTATTCAGGGCTATGATGAACAAAACAGGGTGAGGGAGGTCCCAGGGATGTTGTTTTGCAGAGATTGGCCAGGACATAAATGTTAGTTATTATTATTGCTGATGCTGCTGTTGTTATTGTTATTATTATTATTTCATTACATTACATTAGTTACATTCCTAAATCCAATTTGCTGAGAGAAGAAAAATAGGACAAGTGAGAGGAGAGGGAAAAAGCGCAAAAGGAATAAAGGGAAGCTAAGTGGGACAGGAGTGAGGAATAGAGAGTGCATTGAACAGCATGAACAGGAAAACCAACAAGGAGGAGAAGAAAGAGAATAATTAAAACAGTTGATTTTAGAAGCTCGGGGTGGGAGGGAAGAATAAAGAAATGTTAGAATGGAACTCAGAGAGAATAATTGCTTGATGGACTTGAAAATGGTTAGTTTGGGGGTGGGTGATCCAATGGAGTTTTCAGGACATTGTTTGAGAGTAGGACTAGTGACATAATTGGCCAGACCTGGTGCAAAATGAAAATGCAGGCCCCTTTGTTCGGAAATTATTAAGAATTGCAAGATGGAGGGGCACCTGGGTGGCTCAGTGGGTTAAGCCTCTGCCTTCAGCTTAGGTCATGGTCTCAGGGTCCTGGGATCAAGCCCCGCATCGGGCTCTCTGCTCCGTGAAGAGCCTGCTTCTCCCTCTCTCTCTGCCTGCCTCTCTGCCTACTCGTGATCTCTCTCTCTTTGTCAAATAAATAAATGAAAATCTTAAAAAAAAAAAAAAGGAATTGCAAGATGGAGATGGCAGAGCATTAAGCCAAGAGCAACCACATTGGTCGCATATGATGAACCAGCCCTGTCTAAGAGCTTAGCACACAGCCTGGCATACAGCAAACATTTAGTAAAAATGATTGTTGAATGAACGGAACCTGGGGCTAATTACTTTTGAACTTCTCAGAGGACTGACCCATATTTTGGATGAACTGACTTTATTTGGCTCCAATTTCAAATTTCCTTCTATTGTTCTCCACCACGGGGTCCAGATACTTATGGAACAACAGACTCCTGGACATAGTTTTCACAGCAGGAATCCTCTGAGGCCTGGCAGGGCTTGGTTCATATCCTCTTGCACTTACAGAGTGTGGCCACTTGAGGTCACTGCACCAACAAGGCAGAAGTTGGAGGACTGGCCACCGCCCCCTCAAACCACTTCATGATGGCCCCAAAGAGTGAGTGGCTCAAAGGCACCAAGAAGGTTAGTTATTAAAGCCAGTGTATAAAGACTGCCTCTCCTTTACATTTTGATACAGTTCTACAGTTCTATAAGTAGGGCTTTTAAACTCCTTAGGAAACATCTGAACGATGTTAGCCAGGTCTTGAGAAGATAAAGATCAGGAAGTGAGCTCTAGGGTTCCCAGGAGTGGGGAGGGGAGTCCTTCTGTAGAGATGTCCTACCTTATGAAACATGGTTCACCACGTCATGCTTAACATCAGAAGTATCTGGATGGGGATCATTCACTTCACAACTATGAACTGTGCTGGACAGCCAACAAAACAGACATTATCTCTGTGCCAGGAAGTGGAGAGAGAGACTCAGTGATCTGTTTGCTTCCACAATATGTGCCTCAGAGGAGGAACATTGCTTCCAAAGACAGCAAAGAGGCTCTTGACTTGTCTGAGATCCGGAGGGATCACTTAAGAGGGTATGGAACCAAGAGTCTAACCCAAGGACATGGTCCCATTTCTATAACAGGAAACAAATTTCAGGCAGTTTCCACCTATCGAGCATTCAAAAAAATGAAGGGTAGGTTCAGAAAATTCTAATATAAAACAAGGATACTTGGAAAAAAGAAAAAAAAGGATACTTGGTTAATGATTAGAAAAAAGTACATTTTTGTGTCTGGTTTGTATTTGTATTTTATCAAAGAGGAAGCTGAATTCTGGGCTTCCTGGTTTCCAAATAAATGTCTGAAATAAATGATAGCCCTGTTCTCTAATGCTAATGCTAATTGAGCTCTGGGCTAGACATTATGCAAATATTATCTCCTTTAATCCCCACACAACTTGGTGAGCTAGGAGCTGTTACTGTCTCTAATTCACACTTGAAGAAACTGAGGTTTAGACAAGTTAACTAGCTCTCTGGAGGTCCAACATCTAGTAAAAGATGAGTTGGAATTTGAACCCAAGCAGTTAAATACCAGACCAGGGCAGCTGCCTTCTACTACCTCTTTCTGAGGGAGGAGCTTTGCCAAGATAGGTTATGAGCCTGCAGACAAGTGGCTCAAAGTAGAAGTTGTTAAATGACGAAGAGTGTATTTACAGGTTAAATCCTTACTTTGATGGTTAGTTTCCTACTGGACAAAGAATGTGTCTCCTGTCCTGCCAGTCTTCCTGGTTTGCCTTTCTCCTCCCAGGAGTCCTGAAGTGAGATTTTGAGTGGATCTCTGAAAGTCAAAATCTACTGACTGCAAAATAACCCTATATCCATGTGCAATCTGCCTGTGTGTGCCCCACAACCCTCCAACCTCCTTAGATCAGAATGGTTAAATCATCTATCCTGTGCATAAAACAACACTGGAATAAGCTTCCTCGCTGACTTTTTTTTTTTTTTTTTAATTAATGGGAGAAACAGGAACTGGTTGATAGCTCCATCTTCTTCAACTCACTAGCTGTGTGGCCTTGGACAAGTGACTTAATTTCTTTTTCTTTTTTGAAGAGTTTTTATTTATTTATTTTTGAAGGAGAGAGAAAGCATGCATACACAGCGGGGAGTAGGGGGAGAGGAAGAGGGAGAGGCAGACTCCCCACTGAGCAGGGAGCCTGACTCAATCCCAGGACCCTGGGATTATTACCTGAGCCCACCCAGGGGCCCGACAAGTGACTTAATTTCTATAAGTCTGTTTGCTCATATTAAACTGAAGATAGTGAAAGTACCCCCATAGGTTTAAATTAGATTTCAGGAAAATTAGTGCTAATTAACTTCTAAGTTAAATTACTGATTAAGTTAGTAAAGATTAAATTAGATGATATAAAGGGCTTAACAAGTATGTTTGATATATAGCTGTTGTGGTTTTATTTTGGTCTATAGCTGAAATTCTTTATATTTTAGAAATGTATCACTTAGAATAGGATTAGAATAGGCTTTTTTGCACATTTATTTGTTATATCTATGTCTGAAGTTAAAAATATATATACTTATTTAGAACACTTAGCTTTAAATTCTTAGCAAAAAACTTCAGGTGCTAACAGAACTGTCACCAGTCACAAAGGGAACCAGCAAAAGCTGTTTCAGAAGGAGAAGTGGTATATGGACTTCCTTCTGTCTTGACTTGAATTGAGGGGAAGATACTGCTGCTTATGTTGAAGTAATCTCTATGGGCAGGTGTTGAAACAGGCCTTGAGTGAGGAGTGCCAAAGCAGGGCTGGCTTCCCAGAAGAGGGGCTAGGTTTGGGTAGATCATGTCAGGATTGGTGAAGAGAAGAAGGTCTTGGGCAATGAATGCTCAGAAAAGGAATGTTCCATCAGGAAAGAGTCGCCAAATAAGAAGGTGGCCTGTGCCACTTGCCCTGCTCTCTTCACCTTGCTTTACTCAGCAGAATAATGAATTCTGGCCATGCACATTGACGGAACTAAGATGGTCTGCCATTTCCTGCAGAGAGAACTGGCTTCCTCTTCTCTTTGTAGGATGATATAAAATTTGTCTTCATTTCATATGTTTTGGTTTCAGGCTCGATTTTCAAAAGGTTTATTTTCTTCTCTCAAGAGCTGAACCTCCAATTCAGATGTGCTAACACCAGGTGCCTCGATCCTTGTACATTTAGTCAGCTAAGAAAAAAACTCAGTTTTTTACTACTCAATAGAAACCATAGCATGAAGGGCCCAAACAGTGGGGGCCAGGTACTGGGGTTTGGCTTGACTCAAGGATAAAATTCAACCATGGTGAAACCAAAAGTCTATAAATATTGTTTCTTGGATTGAGGCCCTTGATTTAAGTGGGAATCATGGAATTTGAGGTACACATTGTCTGTTATAATGACAGATTTCTATTAAGGAAACTGACCACAACCCTATAAAATGTTACATTTGATGTCAGTATGTATAGAGCAAATTTGAAAAAACTTTTTACAATTTGATAATTGTTCTAATTCCAAATTGTTACCCATCACAGATTAATCAAACTCCTACCTTATGCTCAGACCTGTTTGGCATGCTCCTTTCTAACTCATCCTGAATTCTTTCCAATGGCTTCTGAGCTTCAGCATTGTCTGGTTTCAAAAATCCCTCCAGCATTCTCCCAGTTGCACCAAAAAAAAAAAAAAAAAAAAAAAGTCAACTCTGAACTTATGGTCTTTAATGTAGTGTGACAGTGCTGGAGAGCTCAGGAAGAGATATTTTAGTTTTTGCATATTCTTGCAGCTCGAGAAAGCGGGATTTCCCAGAGAAGCTCTGGATTCTTCTGTACCACTGAGACAGGCTTTTGATGGGGTTCTTGGTAGAATGGGCAGTTGGATATAGCAGAGCTTCCTTAATCTTCCAAGCCAGTATGTACTAAGGTCAGTTGCATTTTGATTCCCTGGGGGCCAAGGGTACAAAAACAAACAAAACTCGCAGATGTATGAAAAGGAACTAATCGAAACAACTGCACACTATTAAAACAGTTGGTAGTGGAGCGGATGAATGTGCTAAATTGAATCTAGAGTTAGAGAAGGTTGTGATTAGATAGGGGAATTTTTTCTGAAGGAGATATATTTGAGTTGAATTTTCCAGGGAGGACAAAAACTTCAGATTAATGGAAAGGAGGGCATTTATATATGTTAGCAATGGTTATTATATGTGGCAGGCAGAATAATGGCTCCCCGAAGAGGTCCATGTCTTAATCCCAGACCTGTAAATAATGTCCGACATCACAAAAGGGAGGTTGCAGATGTGATTAACGTTAAGACCTTAAGATGGAAGTTTGTCCAGGATGATATGGTTGGATTCAGACTAATCACAGGGGTCATTAAGAGCAGAGAATCTTTGATGGCCTATGTCATCAGAGCAAGATGTGACTACAGTAGATGTGACTACAGAAGGCTGGTCAGAGAGATGCAGTGTTGCTGACTTTAAAGACTGAGGAAGGGGGCCATAAGCCATGAAATCTGGGTAGCCTCTGTAAGCTGGAAAAAAGTAAGGAAACGAATTCTCTAGAAAGGAATGTAGTCATACTGACACCTTGATTTTAGCCCAGTGAGACCCTCATTGGACTTCTAACCTACAGAACCGCAAGATAATAAATTTGAGTGTTTTAAGGTATTAATAAGTTTGTGGCAATTTGTTATAGCAACAATAGAAAACTAATATAATATGAGACAGGGATATGAGGTAGACACTACAATTGTGGTCATATACAGATGGGGAAACTGAAATAGATACTAGGTACTTGCTCAGTATCACTCAGCTCTGAAATGAAGGAGCAGGGGAGTTAAATGGAATATACCTGTCTCCAGAGCTCATGTAAAACCACCTCCCAGACATTTTTGTGGGGAGGAGGATGGAGGCAATCTTCTAGTAAAAGCTCACTGAAGGGGTTAAGTTACAGAGCTGGATAGTAAGGAGCTTGGTTCACTGGAAGGGTAGTTCAGAAACTTGGGTTAATGGGGACCGGAAAACAGTTGTCCCTCAGGATTAGATTTGCACTCCCTGATTATCTTCCTCAGTTGGTGCTTTGGTCATGACAAACTGGTTTACTCAGTGTCCCACAACAAGTCATTAAACAGGACTCTTCTACACTAGTACTTTGCCAAAGCCACTTCCTCTTGCCCATTTCTCTGATGCCTGTCCCTCTCAAGAGCTTCCACCCCTCCTCATCCCAGCTACAGTCCCTGGAAGGCACTTGGGTTCAAGGATTTTAGGGACTAAGGCATGAAATCACACGTTGCTCTGGACCTCTCATGTAACCTTGCCATAAAGTGTCATAGTTTTTCGTCACTTAATTTTCCTGGTGCATGACTTATTTCCAAGGTGACTGGCCACTGTAAACTTCCTGCAGGGAAAGACATGAAGTCACCCCGAGCTGTAGTCATGGTCGTCAGCTGGGATCTTCCTGGTACATTCCTAAAATAAAACTTACTCCCACGCACAATTTTTAGTTTCTGGAGTGTACATTTTCTTTCTCTGATTCTCCACCTCCCAGTGTACATCACCTCCTTGTTAAATGTTCCCGTAGCTTTTACTATAGATCGAAGGTGATTATTTCATTGTCGACCTGTCTCATTACTAAGGTATCTCGAGCGCATTAGCAGAGTCTGGCACACACAATACAAGAAGAATGTATGGCAAAGCCAGGCCAGTCACTATATAGCAACTAGGAGCAAGGGGAGGGGGAGAGCGGAAGGCGAAGTGTCTTCATTCCTCGCCTCGGCGGGCAGGACCCTGCGCTCTGACAGGTGCTAGAACTGAGACCAGGGTCCGGTCGAGTGCCCGCATGCTTCCTCCCACACCCTCCGCGCGCCCCCGCGCTGTCTCCGCCCTCGCCACGCCCCCTCCCCGTCCCCTTGCGCGCGCGCCTCAGGCTGCTCGCCCCCGCTGTCCGCGCGGCGCCGCGCTTCGCCGGCTCCTCAGCTTCCAGCCAAGATGGCGGAGAATGGCGATGGTCTGGGGACCGTCCCGGAGCATGAACGGATCTTGCAGGAGATTGAGAGCACCGACACCGCCTGCGTGGGACCCACTCTCCGGTAAAGCTCTCATCCCCCCGGGACCTCGGGCTGCCGCCGCTGGCCGCTCATCAGGAGCCGAGCTGGGCGTCTGCCACCGGCCGCGCGCCAGGCGTACCGACAGGTGGTGCGTGTGGAGGCGGGCGGGGGCGCTCCGGGGCGGTGGGCCGAGACCTGGGCCGGCCCGGGCGGGGAGGGGAGGAACGGGCGGCTGCACCTGTCGCCACCGCCCGCCTCAGCCCCGGGAGCTGTCATCGCGCAGCCGGTGGGTGTGGCCGCGGCGGCGCCTTTGACCCGGGGTTCCGCGGCGCCGCCCGGCCCTGACGGCCTGGGGTCCCGAGGACGCGTTTTGGGCCTCCCGGGCTGCCGGCGGGGCTGAGGGCGGCTGTCCTGGGGCGAAGGTTAACTGCCAGCAGTCCGCGTGACTGAGATGCCGAGGCGCCCGCAGGTGGAAACCCTGGCGTGGAGGGCTGCAGCGGGCGTGGGAGAATTGAAGTTGAGCTGGAGTCGCCGGCACCATTATCCCTCAGCGCGGCCGGAGTGGGCGAGAAGGGAGCGTGGGCTGGCGGGCAGGAGCTGATGCTCAAGAGCGCGCTAGTGTGACCGAGCGCTCGCCCGGCGCGCCTTCTGGAGTGTGGGAAGCTTTTACTTACTTACGAACGTTTCATTAATTTTGCATTAACTTTCCCGTTTATTTTGAAAAAGATCTCCACCCTTTAAAAATAATACTAGATAATGAATATTCCAGACTGAATACCTGTTGCCCTAATAGAATATTAGCTGGACACTGTGGTGATGCACTAGATTAGGTTAGGCGTTCTCGCCAAGAATAAGTGCCTGTTTGGGGTGCCTGGGTGATTCAGATGGTTGGACCTCTGCGTTTGGCTCAGGTAGTGTTCTTCAGGTCCTGGGATCGAGTCCCACATTGGGCTCTTGGATCAGCGGGGAGTCTGCTTCTCCCTCTCCCTCTCTCTGCCTCTTCCTCTGCTTGTGTTCTCTCTTTGTCTTCTTCTTAAATGAATAAATAAAAAAAATCTTAAAAAAAAAAAGAATAAGTGTCTCTTAGGGGCATCTCGCTGGCTCAGTGGGAAGAGCATGCTGCTCTCGGTCTCGGTGTCATGAGTTCGAGCCCGCCGCTGGGTGTAAAGATTATTTACAAATAAATAAACTTTTTAAGAAAAAGAAGTACCTTTTAAATGTAAGGTTTCAGCTTTCGTAATGGTGGTGAAATTGTTATTCATGTATGGAAGTTAGGAGTGATTGTGCTTTAACGTTATTTTCTTCAGGATACGCTTCCTAGAAATGAAGTGCTGTATGTGTTGTGGACATGTGGATATAGTATCAAGTGAAGCTATTTCAAATTATAATGTAAATTCACCTTGCCCTGAGATTCCGGAGTGTTTTGCACAGGTCCTACCGCTGACGAAATGTGCGGTCACGGACAAAATCATTTAAGTTTTCTGAACCTCAATTTTCTTATTCCTGTCCTTAGGTAGGGGGTGGGTCTTTAGATGCCTGGGATATTAGAGACCTTGCCTATTTGTTCACTACTGTATCCCTAACACCAAGCATGTGTTAGGCACCTGATAAGTTTTTTTTTTTTTTTTTTTTGGTCACATGAAGTTCTTGCTGTGATATGATAGGCGTAATTAGTACATTTCCTTAATTTTCCAGCATGATGATTTCTTTTCATAAAACTCTGGTCATTTGGTAATGAAAGTAGAAATCATAGATCAAAAGGAAGCTTTGTTTTCCTGACTGCATAGTGAAACTTAAAGAGTACAGTATGTATTATAGTTATCAGAACAGCCAGTTTTTGAAAATAGTACAGGTTATGAAGGAGATACTTCCTCTTGGGAAAAAATGCTAGGCACTATCTTTGAAAAGAGATGAAATTAACTTAGAAGAAAATTTGAAATATATTGAGAGACTTTTGTGACACAAATAGAATATATGTGTTCACAGTGTTATTCTGTTCTCTTTTGCTGGGCAATTATGTCACCTCCTCACTTTGTTGAAACCCACACTGTTTTCTTTGGCCAACTCCAGTGACTCATACTTATCCTATATATACACTTGTCATCTCATTTATAAGCAGACTTTATACACACACATAGAAGGCACTGCTAGCAGGCCTTCTCTTGAATAGTGTTTAAGCTATTACTGTTTTTTACCTAGGTTTCACTAAGTGCTAATATTAAAATTTTAAAAACCCTTTTATTGGAAAGTAAAAAGTAGAATAGTGTGGAAACCATCATGAAGCCATCATCTTGATTCAGTTCAGCCCCCAGCCAGTGCTATTCGATCTGCTCCCGTCTACTCTCCCTCACCCTGTATTATTTTGAAGCAAATTCTGGACATCAATTCATCTGTAAATATTTTAGTATTAAGATTAATTTTTGTTACTTCCCACTTATCTTTTAGCTGGCCTTTTGGCTTAAGATGGTGTTACCATTCTTATTTTTTTTTTTTCTCAGTGGGAGACTTTTTCAGTTGGATCTTTTCCTGATTTACTTTTTATTACTGATGATTAAGTAAGAAGCATGTTACATACTTTTCACAGGGGCTGGCATACAATATGGTTCTTTGACCACAGTGGAATTAGATTAGAAATCAGTAATAGAAAACTGGAGAATACCCAAATACTTGGACACTGAATAACACACATCTAAATAACCCGTGGGTAAAAGAAGAAACCAGGAGAGAAGTTTAGATAGTATTTTTGAACTGAATAAAATGAAAACACATTAGAATCTGTGGGGCACAGCTAAAGTAATACTTAGAAATTTATAACATTGAACATCTTTACTGGGAAAGAATGGTTTCAAATCGATGACCTCAGCTTCTAACTTAAGAAACTAGGAAAAGAAGAGCAAATGAAATCCAGAAGAGCCAAAGAAAGGAGCTGGTAAAGAAAGGAGATGGTAAAGATTAGAGTGGAAATCAATGAAATAGAAAATAGAAAAACAAAGTCAGTGAAATGAAAACCTGGTTCTTTGAGATCTGTAAAATTGATAAACCTCTAAGAGAAAGAAAGGGAGAAGATGCCAATTATCAGGAATTGCCAATTCCCGATACTGTATCAGAATGAGAGAGGTAACATCACTGCAGCTTCTATAGCTATTAAAGGAATATTATGAATAATTTCATATCAATACATTTGACAACTTAGAAGAAATGGACAAATTCCTTGAAAGATAACAAACTGTCAAAATGGTTACCCCAAATTGATCTTTAGATTTGGACAATCTCATTCAGAATCCCAGCAGAAGGTTTTGTTGTTGTTGTTGTTTTGGTAGAAATTGACAAGCTGATTCAAAAGTTCATATGGAAATGTATAGGACCTAAAAGAGTCAAACTGACTTGGGAAAAGATGAACAGAGTTAGAGGAACTACACTGCCTGCTTTTAAGGTTATTTGTAAAACTAAATAATCAAGCCAGTGTGATACAAACATCAAGATAAATAGATCAGTGAAACTGAATAACAGAGTCCATAAATAGATTCACACATTAATTAATTTTTGACAGAGGTACAAAAGCAGTTCATTTAAAAAGGATAATTTTTTAAAATAATGGTTAAACAGTTGGAAATCCATATGCAGAATAATGAACTTTGATCTCTACTCTACACCATATTTAAAAAGTAACCCAAAGTAGATCATAAACCTAAACATAAGATGCAAAACTATAAACTCTTAGAAAAAAAATCTTTGTGACTTTGGTTAGGTAAAGATTTCTTACATACTATTCCAAAAGCATAATACATAAAAGAAAAAAAAAGATAAATTGGACATCAACATTGAGAACACGTGGTCTTCAAAGATACTGTTAAGGAAATGAAAAGCCACAAACAAGTAGAAAATTTCTGAAAATCACATGTCTGATTTAAAAAAAAGTTGTGTCCAAATTGTATAAAAGAAGTCTTTAAGGCCAGATAAGAAACAATCCAATTAAAAAATGGGTAGATGATTTAAATAGATATTTCACAAAAGAAGGTACACACAGTGCAAAAAGCACATGAAAAGATGATTAATAACATTAGTCATTAGAAAAATGTAAACTAAAACTACAACATTGAATTATGCTGTTGGAATGTCAAAAGTTTAAAAAACTGACCATATACCATGTATAGGTGAGGTGGAACAACTGGCGCTCTCATGTGCTGCTGTGGGAATTTCATAGTGTCATTTATCAGGTTGGGGAAGTTCCCTGCTATTCCTAGTTCAATGTTTTTATTATGAAAGAGTGTTCGGTGTTTCACACGCTTTTTCTGCATCTATTGAAATGATCATGTGGGTTTTAATCCCTTATTGTAGTTGTGTGGTATATTACATTAATTAATTTTGAGGTATAAGCCAACCTTGTATTGAGGCATAAATCCCACTTGGTCATAGTGTATAATCCTTTTTATATGTTACTGGATTCTGTTTGCTAGTATTTTGTTTACGATTTTTGCATGTGTATATTCACGGGAGATACTGGTCTATTATTTTTTGGTGATATCTTTGTTTGGTTTTGGTATGAGAATAATAGTATCTCAAAGAGTCAGTTGGTTAGTGTTCCCGGAATTGAGATGACCATGTGGGGTTTTTTCCTCCTTTGTTTTTGTCATGTGATGTGGTACATTGAATTTTTTTTTTTTTTTTTTAAATGTTGAATCTCTCTTGAATTCCTGAGTTAAATCCTGTTTGGTCATGGTGTATAATCCTTTTACTACATTGTTAGATTTGGTTTGTTAGTATTTTGTTGAGAATTTTTACATCTATCTTCATAGGAAATGTAAGTCTGTAATTTTTTTTTAAGTTTTATTTATTTATTTGACAGACAGAGAATACAAGTAGGCAGAGAGGCAGGCATAGAGAGAGGAGGAAGCAGGCTCCCTGCTGAGCAGAGAGCCCGATGTGGGGCTTGATCCCAGGACCCTGGGATCAGGACCTGAGCTGAAGGCAGAGGCTTTAACCCACTGAGCCACCCAGGCGCCCCAAGTCTATAATTTTTGATGTCTTTTTTTCTGGCTTTGGTATTAGAGTAATGCTGGTCTCAAAATAAGTTAGGGAGTGTCCCTCCTCTTACACTTTTTGGAAGATTTGTGAAGGAATAGTGTTAATTCTTTAAATATTTGGTAGCATCCATCAGTAAAGCCACCTAGCATTTCTTTGATGGGAGGTTTTTGATTACTGATTGAATCTCTCATAGAACTCTGTTCTGATTTTCTAGTCTTTCTGAGTCAGTTTTGATAGTTTTTATCTTTTGAGAAGTTTGTCCATTTCTTCTAGATTATCAAAATTGTTGGTGCAGTTGTTCACAGTTCCTTGATAACACTTTTTATTTCTGTAAGGTCAGTATTAATGACCTCTCTTTCATTCTTGATTTTAATAATGTCAGTTTCTCTTTTTTCTCTTGGTCAGTGTAGCTAAATGTTTGTCAGTTTCATGGATCTTTTAAAAAAACCAGTTGGCTCTTGGGGCACCTGGGTGGCTCAGTGGGTTAAAGCCTCTGCCTTCCGCTCAGGTCATGATCTCAGAGTCCTGGGATCGAGCCCCACGTCGGGCTCTCTGCTCTGCGGGGAGCCTGCTTCCTCCTCTCTCTCTGCCTGCCTCTCTGCCTACTTGTGATCTCTGTCTGTCAGATAAATAAATAAAATCTTTTAAAAAAATGTAAAAAAAAACCAAAACCAGTTGGCTCTTGGTTTTATTGATTTTTGTGTATTGTTTTCTAATTATTTCATTTGTGTCTAATTTTTGTTTCCTTTCTTCTGCTTGTGTTCTGTTGGTTTTCTTTTTATTGCTGCCCTATGATGGAAACTTAGGTTCTTAATTTGAGATCTTTGTCATTTTTAAATACAGGCTTTTGCAACTATAAATTTCCCACTAAGCACTGTTTTGACTTCATCCTGAAGTATTTTTAAAATTTCTTTTATGAGATGGCTTAGTGACTCAGGTCATGGTCCTGGAGTCCTGGGATTGAGCTGTATGTTGGGTTCCCTGCTCAGTGGTGAGTCTGCTTCTCCCTCTCAGTCTTCCTCTCCCTCTGCTCCTCTTCCCCACTCATGCTTTCTCTCTCTCAAATAAATAAATAAAGTATTTGAAAGAAAAATTTCCTTTATGATTTCTTTGACTCATTGGTTATTTAGAAATGTGTTAGTTTCCACATATTTGTGAGTGTCTTAAGTATCCTTCTGTTATTAATTTCTAATTTCATTACATTGTGGCCAGAGATCATAATTTGTACAATTTCAGTTCTTTTAACTTTATTGAGGCTTGTTTTATGGCTTAACTATGGTCTATCTTTGGAGAATGTTCCATGTGTACCTAAGAATGTTTATCCTGCTGTTGGGTGGAATAATTCTATAGATGTCTGTTAAGTCTCTTTAGCTTATGGTTGTTCAAGTCTTCCTTTTGAATGTTCTGTTTAGTTCTATCCATTATTAAATACAACAGATAGTTTTTGCTTCATGTTATTTTGGGCTCATTATCAGTATGCTCTCTGTGTGTATACTTGTTATATATTCCTGGTTAATAGACATTTACCATCATAAAATATTCTTCTTTATCTGTAGACTTGTTTTAAAGTCTATTTTGTCTGGTATTAGTATAGCTACTCTGGCATTTTTATGGTTGGTTTTTCCATGATATGTCTTTTTCTGTCCTTTTACTTTCACCCTGTTTTTATATTTGAATCTAAAGATTGCCTCCTACAGATAGCATATTGTTGGATCTTGTTTGTCATCTAGTTTGACAGTCTGCCTTTTTTTTTTTTTTTAAAGGATTTTATTTGAGAGAGAGAAATCATAAGTAGGGGGATTGGAGAAGCAGAGGGAGAGGGAGATGTAGACTCTCCACACTGAGCAGGGAGTCCGACATGGGGCCTGATTCCAATCTGAGCTGAAGATAGATGCTTAACTGACTGAGCCACCAGGCATACCTGCCTTTTTTTTTTTTTTTTAAAGGTTTATTTATTTTAGAGAGAGAGACTCCCTGCTGAGTGTGGAGCCTGATGTGGGGCTCAGTCTCACGACCCATGAGTTCAGGACCTGAGCCAAAACCAAGAGTCAGATGCTTATGGGCTAATCCACCCAGGTGCCCCAACAGTCTGCCTTTTTTTTTTAAATTGTGTTTTTTTTAGTTAACATATAATGTATTATTTTCCTCAGGGATACATGTCTGTGAATCATCAGTCTTGCACAATTCACAGCACTCACCATAGCACATACCCTCCCCAGTGTGTATCACCCAGCCACGCTATCCCTCCTACCTCCCTCCTATCCAGCAATCCTCAGTTTGTTTCCTGAGATTAAGGGTCTCTAATGGTTTGTCTCCCTCCTCAGTCCTATCTTGTTTCATTTTTCCCTCCCTTCCCCCCACAACCCCCTGACCTGCCTGATCAAATTCTTTATATCAGAGAGATCATATGATAATTGTCTTTCTCTGATTGACTTATTTTGCTTAGCATAATACCCTAGTTCCATCCATGTCATTGCAAATGGCAAGATTTCAGTTTTTTGATGGCTGCATAGTATGCCATTGTATATATAATACCACATCTTCTTTATCCATTCTTTTGTTGATGGACATCTAGGCTCTTTCCATAGTTTGGGTATTGTGGATATTGCTGCTATAAACATTCGGGTGCAAGTGCCCCTTTGGATCACTACATTTGTATCTTTAGGGTAAATACCCAGTAGTGCAATTGCTGGGTCATAGGGTAGCTCTATTTTCAACTTTTTGAGGAACCGCCATACTATTTTCCAGATTGACTGCACCAGCTTGCATTCCCATCAATAAGGTAGGAGGGTTCCCCTTTTTCCATAGTCCTCGCCAATTCCTGTTGTTTCCTGACTGGTTAATTTTAGCCATTCTAAACAGTCTGCCTTTTAATTATTTAATCTCCTTATGGATTTAATGTTGTTATTTATATAGTTGGATTTATTTTGCTGCCTTTTTGCTTTTTGTTTTCTATATGATACATTTGTTTTTTGCTCTTCTGTTCTTCTGTTCCCTTTTTACTACTCTTTTTTATTAAATGAATATTTTCCAGTATAACATTTTAATTTAATGATTTTTTTCAGTTTCTTTTAAAAAATAATTTCTTAGTGGTGGTTCTCAGAATTGCCTTCAGATTTATTCTAACTTAAGTCCAGTGAAATATAGAAATACTACTTCTATATATCTCTATTTTCTCTTATTTATTTATTTTTTTTTAAGAGAGAGAGTGTGTGCAAGTGGGGCAGGGAGAGGGGCGGAAGGAAAGGGAGAGAGAGAGAATCTTAAGCAGCCTCCATGCACAGCATGGAGTCCAGACACAGGGCTGGATCTCATGACCCTGAGACCTGACCTGAGCTGAAATCAAGTCAGATGCTTAACTGAATGAGCCATCCAGGTGCCCCTCTTTCCCATTTATGTGCTATTATTGTTATAGCTCTTATATCTGTGTTACCAACACAACAGTACGTTGCTGTAATTGTTACTTTATATAACTTTTTGCTTTTTTAAAGAAGCTGACAAGTTTATAGAGTTTGTTATATTAACTCAATTATCATTTCTGATTGTCTTTATTTTTTTGCTGGGTTTTAGATTGTCATCTTGTGTCATTTTCTTACCCTAGTACAGCTTTGTTCCTATATCTCCTTTGTGCTCTTATTGTCAAATATATTATATTTCTATATGTTAGGCCCACAAATAGAATTATGTGCTTGTTGTTTTATGTAATTGCTTTTTAAGTCATTTAAGAGAGATGCTATTTATACTGTCTTTTATAATTACGTGGTTGTCTTTACTAGCATTCTTTTGTGTGTGTGTGTTTATATTACCATTTGGGCTCACTCTTTTGATTGTGAAGAACTTCCATTAGGTTTTTTTTTTTGTTTGTTTTTCTTTTAAAGATTTTATTTAAGAGAGAGAAAAAGAGAGAACAAGTTGGTGGGGAGGTACAGAGGGAGAGCAAGAAGCAGACTCCCCACTGAGCAGGGAGTCTGGCAGTCAGGGGCTTGATCCCAGGACCCAGAGATCATGACCTGAGCTGAAGGCAGACACTTAACGACTGAGCCACCCAGGCGCTCCTCCACTAGTTTTTTTTGTAAGGCTGGTCTGCTGCTAACTAATTCTCTTAGTTTTTGTTTATTTGAGAATGTCTATGCTTTACCTTCACTTTTGAAATTTTTTTACTTATCTGAGAGAGAGAGAGAGAGAGAGAGCGCGTGCACAAGCTGGGGAGAGAGGCAGAGGGAGAAGGAGAAACAGACTCCCTGATCTGCACGGAGCCCGACGAGGAGCTCAATCAATCCCAGGACCCTGAGCAACGCTTAACTGACTGAGCCACCTGGACGCCCGTCCCATCACCTTCAGTTTTGAAGGATAGTTTTGTTGGATCTTAGACCTTGGTTGACGGTTTTTTCTTTTAGTACTTTGAACATGTCATCCCACTGTTTTTTTTGGTCTCCATTATTTCTGTTAACTTTATTGGAATAACCTTGTATGTGATAAGTGGTTTTCTCTTGCTACTTTCAAGGTGTTCTCTTTGTCTTTCATTACTTCTACTGTGATGTGCCTGGGTATGGGTCTGTTTGTGTTTATCTTTCTTGGAGTTTATTGGTTATTTTAAATGTCCAGATTAATGTTTTTCATCAGAGTGGGGAATTTTAATCATTATTTCTTCAAATATTCTTCAGCTATTTTTTCCGATATTTTTATCATCATAAAATTGTACTGTGGTATCCCATCATGTGTATGTTGATGTGTTTAATGGTGTCCATATTTTTCTGAGGTGCTGTTCCTGTTCTTCATTCCTCTCTGTTCTTTGGCTTTTTTTTTTTTTTTTAAAGATTTTATTTATTTATTTGACAGAGAGAGAGATCACAAGTAGGCAGAGAGGCAGGCAGAGAGAGAGGGGGAAGCAGGCTCCCTGTGAGCAGGGAGCTTGATGCGGAGCTCGATCCCAGGACCCTGGGATCATGACCTGAGCTGAAGGCAGACGCTTAACCAACTGAGCCACCCAGGCATCCCAACAAATTGACAGATCTTTAGGGAATTCCTGTAAAGAGTACAGTTTCAGAAATGTTTGTATCGTGACACTTTTTAGCTATACAGATTTAACATAGGAAGGCTGAACATCTCGTCCTATTTGACAACTCTTCCAGTGCCAGTTTTACTACAGTAGCACAACAAACCTAATTATTTCTAGCATTTCTCTTTTTATAAATTGAAAGAGTAAACAACTATGCTTTTGCAGAGTTGTTCTGGGAAATCTCATCAACAGGTTTAGGTGTAAAAGGTATCTTGAAAGTTTTATTTTATTTTTTTCTCTATTTAGGTCTCACATTTTAGAAGACAAATCAAAGCAGTTATCACATGTTACCTGAGAAGCAATACTTGGGTACCAATTTAATTAAAATGAAAGTGAAATATTTAAAAAATAAGCATAGATAACTTGATTCTAAAGAACTTAGTTCTTTCATAAGTGAGAGGAAACATTTTTGTTTATTAAATAATCAAGAACATAATAAAGTCCACATGAAGCACGGAAGAGTATTCTGGCAAATGGACCCACTGCTGCTATCTAGGCAGATTACACAGAAGGTAAAGAATAAACTTTCATATTATGGACAAGTCATTAACTAGTAAAACCAAGGAAGCAAGCCCAACAAAATTGGGCTAATGTTGCTAAATTTTATATTTTAAAGCTTATTATCAGACTCAGATATTATAAACTAAGGCAGATACAATTCATTTTCCATGTTTTGTTGTTCATTATGCTCTTTCATGTTCTGAAACAGTTTACTATAGAGCACTGATTTTTTGGGGGGGATTTGTCAGGTCAAAATCATTTTCAGGGCTGCTGCCTGGCTTAGTTGGTGGAGTATGCAACTCTTGATCTCAGGGTCGTTAGGTCATGTCCCATGTTGGGCATAAAGCTAACTTAAAAAAATTTTTTTCAAATAACTCTAAGAGTTTATTTATGTTAATGTACAATGCATTCATCATTTCTCTTTTCAAATGAATCAGTAGGTTTTTTAAAAATTCTGTTTTAATTTCTATTTTTTAAAAGTTTTTATTTATTTATTTGACAGAGACAGAGAGAGATCACAAGTAGGCAGAGAGGCTGGCAGAGAGAGAGGGGGAAGCAGGCTTCCTGCCAAGCAGAGAGCCCGATGCGGGGCTTGATCCCAGGACCCTGAGATCATGACCTGAGCCTTCGATCATGACCTGAGCTGAAGGCAGAGGCTTAACCCTCTGAGCCACCCAGGTGCACCATAAAAAATCTTTTTAAAAAAATTTAAAAAGTTGCATACTCTCAAAACTTAGTAAGAACTCCAAAAGGCTGTATTTACATGAATCATAAACAGGTGGAGCGCCTGGGTGGCTCAGTGGGTTAAACCTCAGTGGTCCGAAGGCAGCAGTTTAACCCACTGAGCCACCCAGGTGCTCCACCTGTTTTAATTTCTAATGTAAATATTGGTAGTTATGATTCATGTAAATACAGCCTTTTTGGAGTTCTTACTAAGTTTTGAGAGTGTAAAGAGACCAGAAAATGGGAGAACAACTGCTATAGGACAAAACCACTTTTTCCTTGAAAAATAAAAGGGGGTCAAGTCTAGCACATTTAAACTATTAGAAGTTTAATTTACTTGTTTTCTGGGAATTTGACAAAGATTCTAGTTATAGAAGTACTTATTATTATTATTATTATTATTATTTGCCAATGAGCCAGTCAGAACAGAGTTCCTTTTACCAATGAGAGGTAAAAGCCTTACTGAGCTGCGCATAAAAATAAAGCTTTATAGCTTTGTTTCTATGATTTCACCCCAGGTCAAGAGACATGAATTGTAGAGATGAAAAAAACAAACAGACCTCAGTGTCCAGATACCAAGAACTTGTTCCTGGTGGGCATGAAATTCTTAATGGATATGAGCTCAAAGTAGACAGACAAAAAAAATTACCAAGCCACAGTGTCTTTTATCTTTTACCCAAGAGATTTCTATCATCCATGTAGAGGGATCACCAAATAAGTGGTCAAGCCATAAACCCAAATTCTCATTGTTACCACTTAGGGGTAATAATTTATTGGCCATGCGGTAATTTTAAAAACTAAACCAACCAGAGAAGCAAGAGTCAGCAAAGTTAAATATATATTGCCACTTGGGTTTTACTTCTGGGATCTAAGAAAAGAGGTGCCTAAGCATAGGCAGCCTGTGAGGTACAATTCTTCGCAATGCAGTTTCCTACCTGTGCCAGGCGAATCCACTGGGGATTTTGGTAGACAACAAAACCATTAAAAGATAGTTTTCAAAAAAGATAAGAACATGGCGCTTATGCAAATATAAAATTAATGCATGCTAAAGGTTTTATTTGTTAATTAATGAGGGAACTAATAAGCTGTTACAATGTTTGAAAGATACTGGCAAAAAACCAATATAGGCATTTGGTAATGCTGAAATAGATTTATTTATTTATTTATTTATTTATTTATTTATTTATTTGACAGACAGAGATCACAAGTAGGCAGAGAGGCAGGCAGAGAGAGAGAGGAGGAAGCAGGCTCCCCGCGGAGCGGAGAGCCCAACGTGGGGCTCAATCCAGGATGCTGGGATCATGACCAGAGCTGAATGCAGTGGCTTTAACCCACTGAGCCACCCAGGCACCCCCTGAAATAGATTTATAAATAGAGACATAACTGGTCACTATCTGCAGGGCATAGTCATTTAAATTATTAATTAGCTAATTAAATTCCACAGGCCAGAATGTCTTTTTATTTCTATGGACAAGAATAACTTGCTTTACTTTCAGTTTTCTACAATTTATAGAGACTTAAAATAGGCTAAGGCACAGATAATCTAGAAGGACGTGTTAGAATAATAATTTTCATCCACTTAAAAATCTTTCACAATTTTTTTGCCATTAGTTGGAAACATTTTTTTTTTCATTTTGTCTCTTACTATGCTTACTCTTTTTTTTTTCCATGCAGAGGTTTGTTTTTTAATTTTTATTTTTTAGGTTTATTTATTTGAGAGAGAATGAGAGAGAGCATGAGAGGGGGGAGGGTCAGAGGGAGAAATAGACTCCCCTCTGAGCAGGGAGCCCAACTCGGGACTTGATCTGAGGACTCCAGGATCATGACCTGAGCCAAAGGCAGTTGCCTAACCAACTGAGCCACCCAGGGCCTTTTTATTTTTATGAGAATGAAATTTATCAATCTTTTTCTTCTGGATTTTGAGGCATAGGAAAGTTTTCCACAGTCCAAGGTTACAGAGGAATCCACTCATGTTTTCCTTTGGTACTTGTATGGTGTTATTTTTTACTTTTACATTCAGTTCTTTTTTAAATTTTCTTTGATAATGAATGACCCCAGATTTTATTTTTTTTTAAGTTTGTTTATTTATTTATGTAATGTCTACACCCAACATGGGGCTCAGACTCACAACCCCAAGATCAAGAGTCTCATGCTTTTCTTTTCTTTTCTTTTTTTAAAGATTTTATTTATTTATTTGACAGAGATCACAAGTAGGCAGAGAAGCAGGCAGAGAGAGAGAGGAAGGGAAGCAGGCTCCCCGCTGAGCAGAGAGCCCGATGCGGGGCTCGATCCCAGGACCCTGGGATCATGACCTGAGCCGAAGGCAGAGGCTTAACCCACTGAGCCACCCAGGCGCCCCGAGTCTCATGCTTTTCTTATTGAGCCAGCCAAGTACCCTGGTTTTGTCTTTTTTATATGGCAGTCCAACTATCCTAACAACACTTATTTAATTTATTTTTTATTTATTTGAGAGACAGTGAGTGAGTGAGAGAGAGCATAAGCTGGAGGAGGGGCAGAGGGAGGGGGAAGCAGGCTCCCCACTGAGCAGAGAGCCCTATGTGGGGCTCGATTCCAGGACCATGGGATCATGACCTGAGCCAAAGGCAGATGCTTAAGTTGCTGAGCCACCCGATACCTCTTATTTAAAAAACATTTTCTTTTTCACATTGATTTAAGATATTGCCATTATCACTGATTGAATTTTCAAATGTGGTGTCTTTTTGTTTCTTTATTCTGTTCTTTGTATGTCTATTCATGTGCTGTACCATGCTTTTAATTATAGAGGCTTTATTGTTATTATTTGGTAGGGCTACCTTTACCTCATTGTTCATCTTTTTCAGGGGTTTCCTGGTGACTCTACCTTTTTTTAATTTAAAAAATTTAACTTCTTATCATTCTTTTGAGTATAGTTGACACATAATCTTACATTAGTTTAGTGTGTACAACATCTCAATTCACCCTTTCTATACCTTATGCTAATGCTTGCAGCTACCATCTGTCACTATACAACGCTATTACAGTACCACTTACTGGATTCACTGTATTCCCTGTGTTGTAGCTTTCATTCCCAAGACTCATTCATTCCATAATGGGAAGCCTATATTTCCCACTTTCCTTCAACCATTTTGCCCTTCCTCCTTCCCCCTTTCCCCTCTGGCAATCATCAGTTTGTTCTGTATAGGTATAGATCTGATTGTACTTTTTGTTTATTTATTTGTTTTCTCGATTCCACATATAATTGAAATCATGTGGTATTTGTCTTTCTCTGACTTATTTCACTAGCATAATACCCTTTTGTATGTAGATCATCTTTTCTTTTCTTTTTAAAGATTTCATTCATTTATTTGACACATAGAGACAGCGAGAGAGGGAACACAAGCAGGGGGAGTGGGAGAGGAAGAAGCAGGCCTCCCACCGAGCAGGGAGCCCGATGACGTAGGGCTCGGTCCCAGGACCCTGGGAGCATGACCTGAGCCGAAGGCAGACGCCCAATGACTGAGCCATCCAGGCGCCCCTGTAGATCATCTCTTAAGCTATTAGGCAAACTGCACATTAGATCTGCTTTAGAGAGTTTAATATTTTTTGTTTGATTTTCCAAAGTCTAAGGAAGCAGTCTACATCTGCATTCTTTAATCTGCTTTAAGTGTTTTCAATTACAATTTATTTAGCAATGTAATTTGTTATTCTGGAGGACAAATACAATTTTGTATGTATTAGGTGTTTCAATTTCTCATCTTTTGCATTTTACCAAGTAGCACAGAAGTCAACAGGAAGAGACATCTCTGGTCAGGAGTATAAAAACAGGAAGGAGGAAGTCTATTGCAAATCTGTGTTAGCTGATTATCAGTTCAGGTTTCACTATAGAGGATGTCCATTAGCGATTATCATTGTACTTTGTTGTTACCCAGAATTAGCAGTAAGTGTTAATGTCAGTATTATAGAATGTCAACCCTAGTTATAGAAAGTAATGCTAACGAATTCTATTAGGCTCTTTCCTATGCATGGGAACAGGATACTGTTAGAACAAGTCACAGAAATTGTATATGGAGGTAAATAAGGCAAATAAAATTCAGTATCAGAAATATAGGGAATATCATCCTGTATTTTTTTCCTTAGCTTGAGCCTGATGCTTTGACAGTTTGTATGGCCCTTTAAGATATTATCGTATCCTTTTTTAAAAAGTTAGGGTATGTCAACTCTGTCATTTAAAAAATTGTTTGACAGAATGTCTTCAATTGAATTAGAGGAAGCACCTGGGCATTATTTTGTAAAGCATGCTAAGAGTGCATGTGGCAAACTAGCTGAAATATTTCATGGGAAATAACACAGAAGGTGAATATTTTTAAATCTTATTTAGTATTCTGTGGTGAAATAAATTGGATTCTGTGTTTGTACATTTTTTTTTTCCTTCTGAAGTTGCTAGAAACTCACTTGCTCTGGATATTCAGGATACCTACTTGATTTAGCTACCTAACAGTGTGTGTGTGTGTGTGTGTGTGTGTGTTTCTTCAAGATTTTATTTATTTATTAAAGAGACAGTGAGTGGTGAGAGGGAGAGGGAAAGAGAATTTGAGGCAGACTCTGCCCTGAGCACAGAGCCCAATGTGGGGTTCAGTCCCAAGATGGCAAGATCATGACCTGAGCTGAAACCAAGAAGTGGGTTGGTTAACAGACTGGGTCACCCAGAAGCCCCCTCCCTCACCCTTATAGTGGTATTTTAAGATACTTAGCATATCCTGAATTCTTTACTTAGTTGTTCAATGTTGTGGATGTTTTGGAAAAAATAAAAAGTATTGTGTAAAAGCTAGATGGCAGCTGATGTTGCTGTTGGTGTTTCTGGTTCTCCTCTTTCTCCTCCTTCTCCCTCTACCCCTGGTTGACATGTTCTTTTCCTCAGGAGTGTATTAACTTAAACTGTATCTTTAGACCCTTATTAATGGATTATCATGTGGTAATGCTTTCCACATTTTTTATATCGTGGCATAAAGAGAAAAATTGGGAGATGGTCATTGTGGTATACCTATAATCTGTTCAGTTGGGAAGATGTACTCTAGTGCATTGGTCAGATGAGGAGGTTTGTAAACCCCTTACAGTTTTAAGAAATACTTATGTATGTGTGGGTGTGTCTATGAATATGTGCCTTAGGGACTTTTTTTTTAGTTGTAGGTACCAAACCAAATTAAGTTTGCTTAAGGAAATATGAAAAAAAAACAGTGGAAGCTTATGGGGTCTCACAAAATTCTAAAGGCAATCATGCTGCTGCTGCTGCTTTTTTTTTTTTTTTTTTTTTTACACATTTTATTTATTTATTTGACAGAGAGATCACAAGTGGACAAAGAGACAGGCAGAGAAAGAGGGGGAAGCAGGCTCCCTGCTGAGCAGAGAGCCCAATACGGAGCTCAATCCCAGGACCCCAAGACCATGACTCGAGCTGAAGGCAGAGACTTAACCCACTGAGACAGGCGCCCCAGGGCAATCATGCTTCTTAAAAGACTGAAATAAAGAGGTAGAAGACTGTGTTTCTTTCTCTGTCTTCATTTTCCTTTGAGGTGTAACTTTCTCTGCTTCTCTCAGTTCTTAGTGGAGGATGACCACCTACAGCTTCCATATGTCAGTCTGGCACATATAGCTGACTGTCTCTGAATTCTAACTTAAAATTCCCGAGTGTGTATTTGATCGAACCAGTTTGGATCAGTTATACACCTTTGGGCAGTGTACTGTGAGTGGAAGAGACAGTATGGCTTTTCCAACTTTGTAGATGGTGAGCAGTTCTTAGAGACTGTGTGTGTATTACAGGTGTTTTTGTGAACTTTTCTGGGGAGAGGATCCATCTTTGATCAAAATCACAGAGGATGGGGCACGGGGTGGCTCAGTTGTTAAGCATCTGGCTTAGGCTCAGGTCATGATCCCAGGCAGTGTCCTAGGACTGAGCCCCGCAGTGGGCTTCCCTGCTTGACAGGAAGCCTGTTTCTTCCTCTCTCACTCTCCCTGCTTGTGTTCCCTCTCTCACTGTCTCTGTCGAATAAATAAATAAAATCTTTAAAGAGTCTTGCCACTCCCAGGCTACTGTCCAAATAAATGTTAACTAAAATATAACTAAGAGTTATAATAGAGTTCCTACTACTTAGTAAGTATATCCTTCACAGGGATTAAATTGTTTGCCTTTTTCATAGTGCCATGTCCTTTTCTGACTGTGTTTACCCATGACTGATTACCCCTTTTTATTTCTCCAACTACTTAAATATTTCCTATCATAGAATTCCCATTTTATCCCACAGCATTGTAGGTGGATACACACACACACACACACACACACACACACACACACTTCTTATACCATGGATTTTTAAAATACTATACAATGTTACTTAGTTGTGTGTGAGTGTATGTTTTAAAATGTATGTCTTAAATACATGTCTTAAATGCAGGCCTAATGAAATTGCCCCCTAGGTCTATGATTGTTACACATATCTGATCAGTTCTGACCATGTTACATAGCATAATGCCTTGGGTACAACAGACCCTCAAATACTTTCTGAACTGAATTAATGAAAAACAAAATCTTTTTAGTTTTTTAGAAGGCTTGAAAAATATAAGAGCAGTTTCCTGCTACTGAAAGAGAATCATAATTAACATGAATTCTAGTATATTCTTACATTTGAAATGACAAATGTTATTTATTTGTTGAACGTTTATTACACGAACCTATGCCATTCAACGAATTAAATTTTGAGTATTAAGTGTTTGTTAAATGAAGTTACAGTTGCCTTGTATAAATATTCATCCTGTTTATTTATTTTCTTATTGTTGTACCTTTAGGTGGTTCTTATTTTTGTCAAATTCTATAAACAGTGATAATAACTCTAAAATAATTTCCTAGGATCTTTGTTCCCAAAGTAAAAGTAATCATATAGATAATAATAAATAAAAATTTATTGAACATTTACTGTGTGCCTCTGTTTTAAACACTTAAATGTATTATTTAATCTTCACAAAAAGCAAATAAGATACCATTATTATATGCCTATTCTGCAGATGAAGAAATTGAGGTAGAGCTAGGTTAGGTCATCGGCCTTAGGCACATAATAAGTGGTGCAGCTAGATGTGAGCATAGACCCTTAGGCCTCCGAGCCTGTACTCTTAATCATTATATTTTGCCTTCTAATTTAGAGTATCAGATAATGAAAGCTGCGTGTAAAAACATTATTAAATTTTAACTCACCCCCCCCCCCAAACCAAAAAACATGGTAAGGTTTACATCAAGATTGGAATGGTGAAGAATGTGACTGGGACTATACTCAGGGAAGGAAAGTCCTGTATTTTAAACTTGTGCTTGGTCAGAGGAGGGTCAGATATTGAAATTAACTCAAAATAAAGTGGTATGGGGTGTGGGCCCCTTATTCCTCTGCAACTCCCAGATATAGGGCTCTGGTAACTTTAGTAAGGCCATTTTCCAGTTTATTCTCTCCAGGAGATGTGGTCTGCTTGATGCAGGGAAAATCCCTGACCTTTTATCTTTTCCATATCCTTTTTCAGTTCTAAATGGTGAAAAAACCAAAACACCACCATCATTTCCTTCCTTCACTTTTAATTCCTATCCTTTCATTCATTCCTGTGGTAAAAAGAATATAAGTCAAGTTTGTTTTTCAGCTTGTCTTACTAGAAGAGCTACTTCTTTTTAGTTTGGTAGACCAGGCCTAATAGAATCTGTGTACAATGGCGTGTTTGTTATTTTGTTTTCTGTTTTTGTCATGTCTGAATGTGAAGGCAGGCAACTGTTGTTTGTGTGGTTTGTGAGAGTGTGTGTATATATTGTTGATGTGTATTGGGTATTGCCAACTTTATTAAAAAGGAGCTTAATTTTCAGAGACTTCATTAGTAGAAGCATTGCCATAGTAATAACAAAGATACTCTGGAAATGAGCAATGACTATATTACTGACATATTTAAGGTAAATAATTTCAACAACAGAATGGTGATTTTTGTGTAGTGAGCTGCTTTTACCTTTTCTTGTGCAGTATTTTCCAACAGTCTGTATACCTGGCTCTGGCCTTTTTAAGATTTATTTATTTATTTGAGAGTATGAAAGAGAGCAAGCGAGCGAGCCCTTGGGGGAGGTACAGAGGGAAGGACAGAATCTTTAAGTAGACTCCCTGGTGAGCATGGAGCCATCATACCTATTGATCCCAAGACCCCGAAAATCATGACCTAAGCTGAAACCAAGAGTCAGCCACTCAGGCCACTCAACTGACTGAGCCACCCAGGTGCCCCACTCTGACCTTTTTAGTGGGCACATGGTGTTTAGTAAATCTTTTAACTTCTCAGACCTTCATTTTCTTCATCTGTGAGATAGAGATAAAACCAGTTGCCCTATTTCCCAAGGGTTCTTGGGATCAAGTGCAATGATGTACTAGGTAAAATTGCTTTGTGGATTGCAGAGTACTAATACAAAGGTAAAAGCTTATTTTTATTTATTTTTGTTACTTACATTCTGTGTTACTTACATTGAGTGGACATGGGAATTGTTCTTCTCAATTACTGTTGTCTCTTCAAAGCTGTGAAATGACCAATAGCAGAGGACTGTGGTTGGAATCAATAGTGGGGATTAAGATCAGCATTATATCAGGGAACCATGTTTCTGTTTTCCTCCATACTATTTGTAAATTATACTTACTTCACAAAATTTTTGTCTTTTGACAAGCACATTATAAAAATTAAATTAATGTTTATTAATATTTATTTTGAAAAATGCATAGTTTGAATCCTCTTTTTCAAAGTTCAATTTAAATATATCTGCATCTGACTTTCATTTAATATATTGTGCAATTTAGTAAAGTTCTCGTTTTTACTTCAGGTTCTACTTATATGATGATATCTTTTTTAGGACCTCCAAAAATTACGAGCCTGGAATTGCCAGAAAATGTTTATGGTGTTTATAGTTCTTTTCTATTTTTAACCATTATATTAAAATAATAGGTATCTGGATAAAGCAGCTTCAAAAAAGAGGAAACATTATTTAGATTTCATAATTTTTGTTAATTTGGTTGAGTATGAGATTCACACCTTGCTGTGATGCAGTAGGAAAAGAAAATATTTGGATTTATACTTTCTGGTGAAGGGTGCCCTCTAGCGACCGTCTTTTTATTAAGATTTGCAATTCTTGTTTTGGCTCTTGTAACTTGAATATAGAAATAAAAGACACCGTCAGTTCTCAAAGAATTTAGAAGATGAAATGTACACTAAAATGCAGAATACATTTTATGTGTTATACAAATAAATAAAAGATAAATTTTTAAAAATATAGTGTTACACAAATCAATTAAAGGGGGAGAAATTTTCAGGTAATGGGAAAGGTATTATCCAGTATGGTTATTGATGAAATTTTCCTAAAGGAACTGTCTTGAGCTGAATTTTGAAGGAAGATTAAGATTGAGACATATTGGGGTGCCTGGGTGACTAAGTTGGTTAAGCATCTGCCTTGGTCTCAGGAAGATCCCAGGGTCCTGGAATCAAGCCCCTAATCAGCTCCCTGTTCAATGCGGAGCCTGCTCTCCCTCTCCTTCTGGTTTGGGCTCTCTTGGTATCTCTCTCTCTCTCAAATAAATAAATAAAATCTTAAAGAGAAAGATTGAGGCATATCTTGTGGGGAAAGGACATCCTGCAGTGGAAAAAAAAGTTAAGGACAGTACCAAAAAGGACTAGTGCCAAAAGGGAAAAAAAAAGATAGAAGAAAAAATGGAATTATTTTGGAAAACATTTAAATTTAATTCTAATTTACATATTTATGCAGATGTCCAAATAATTTGTATTGTACTTATAAACTTTTTTTTTTCAGGGATTCAGGAAGGATTTGGCTGGGCATTTGTGACTTGGGAGTTTTCATACAGTTGCAATCAGATATTAGTTGCTGCTGGGGCTGAAATTATCTGGACTAGATAGCTAAGATGGCTAACTCATATTGCTGGCGATTGAAGTGGCTGTTATAATGGAGTGGTCACATATGTGGTCTCTCTAGCATATTATTTTTTATTTATTTTTTAAATTTGTTATAGAGAGGGAGAGAGCGCATAAGCAAAGGGAGTGGCAGGCAGAAGGAGAAGCAGGCTCCCTGCTGAGCAAGGAGCCTGGTGCAACAAGGATGGATCCCAGGAGCCTGGGATCCTGACCTGAGCTGAAGGCAGATGCTTAACCAACTGAACCATCCAGGTGTCCCTCCAGGACGTTATTTTAAGGATAGATTTCTTACTTGGTGGGTGACTTTCCCAGAGTGAGTGTCTAAAGAAGTCCTGGGATAAGTTGCATGTTTTTTTTCTAGTTTCTGAAGTTGCATGTAATTACTTCTGTCATCTTCCATTGATCAAAGTACTCAGAAACCTGCCCAGATTCAAAAAAAGTAGGGGATATAGACCCCACCTCTCACCGGAAAGTGTGTCAAAGAATTTTGGACCTATGTTGTAAAACTCTTCATTTGTTTTCCTATCTTTTTGAAGAATTATGCTCAGTACAAATAAATTCTTAATGATTTAGGGATCAGTAAATCTCTGCGTTAAAGTTAACTGTGCATATATCTGTTTTCTGCACTTGATTTTCAGTTTCTATTGCATATGGTTGGTACTTAATGAATATTGTTGGAAAGAATACTCCTTTGTCTTTATCCAGGTGTTACTGTCTGGGAGTTATTTCATTTCTTATTTGCTCTTGTATTACAGAGTGTCACGGAAAGTTATAGGAACATTGTTACTCGTGTTTGATATATTTGATACAATGGTTGGGAAAATGTTGGGAGTACTGGGTATGATAATTTTAGATTGACTACTTTTGTTCTTGCTATTTTATATTGCTAAGTAGAATTATATATATTTTTTCCAAGATTGAGTGGTACTTTGAGCAAGCCTTTTGTGCATTTAAGATAGGGAAATGGTATATTTGCTATTTGTTCTTTAAAAGAAAAAGGGGGCCCTTCACCCAAATGATAACCCATTTGCTATCTTTGATTAATATTTTAGCCCTTTGTTTTTCACATGGATGCTGCTGAAATTTTGGGCACCTTAAATCTAAAGGCTCCTAAAGGGAGTTGCATGACCAGTTTGTTGAATTAAGCAAATTTACTGATATACTAAAAATCTGGTTTATTTTATTTTATTTTTATATTTTAGACAGGGAGGGAGAGAGGGAGGACGAGCACACACTAGTGAGGGGAAGGGCAGAGGGGAGGAGAGAGAATCTCAAGCAGACTCCGCGCTGAGTGTAGGCCTGATTTGGGGTTCGATCCCATAACCCTGAGATCATGACCTGAGCTGAAATCAAGACTTGGATGCCCAACTGACTGAGCCACCGAGGTGTCCCCCAAAATGTGTTTTTAAAACTATTTCTGAGGGGCGCCTGGGTGGCTCAATCATTAAAAGTGTCTGCCTTCGGCTCAGGTCATGATCCGAGGGTCCTGGGATCGAGCCCCTTATCCAGCTCCCTGCTCAGCAGGAAGCCTGCTTCTCCTTCTCCCACTCCCTGCTTGTGTTCCCTCTCTTGCTGTCTCTCTCTCTCTCTGTCAAATAAACAAATAAAATCTTAAAAAGAAATCCTGATTTAAATAAATTTTAAAAATGACTTAAAAAAAGATTTTATTTATTTATTTGACTGAGAGAGAGAGATCTCAAGTAGGCAGAGAGGCAGGCAGAGGGAGAGGAGGAAGCAGGCTTCCCGCTGAGCAGAGAGCCTGATGCAGAGCTCGATCCCAAGACCCTGAGATCATGACCTGAGCCGAAGGCAGAAGCTTAAACCACTGAGCCACCCAGGTGCCCCTAAAAAGATTTTATTTATTTGAGAGAGAGAGAGAGAGAGAGAGGGAGAGAAGGAGAGCATGAGAGGGGAGAAGGTCAGAGGGAGAAGGAGACTCCCCGTGGAGCTGAGAACCTGACGTGGGACTTGATCCCTGGACTCCGGGATCGTGACCTGAGCTGAAGGTAGTTGCTCAACCAACTGAGCCACCCAGGCGCCCAATAAAACTGTTTTTGAGTTTATTAGCAAGCAATTTGTATTACACAGTATGGTTTTATTAGGTTTTGAAATTTTCTGATTAGTTTTTCTATGATTATTATTATTTTTTTGAAGATTTTACTTATTTATTTGACAGACATCACAAGTAGGCAGAGAGGCAGGCAGAGAGAGAGAGGAAGGGAAGCAGGCTCTCCACCTAGCAGAGAGCCCGACATGGGGCTGGATCCCAGGACCCTGGGATCACGCCCTGAGCGGAAGGCAGAGACTTTAACCCACTGAGCCACCCAGGAGCCCCTCTGATTATTTTTAATGTCTTCATAGCATCATTTTTAGGAATGTTTAATTTGTCAAAAGCTGATAATAATAGAGTGGTTAGTTGTCTTATAAATTTACTTAACATTCAGAAAAAGTTATGTCAGTTAATAAAATGAAAATGTTAGTAAGCAAAATGTTAGCAAGCAAAATTTCAGTACTAATTAGATCAGTACCTAGAATCTGAAAAGCATTCATTATAAATATGAAATTGCTGAGATGTCATAAGCAGTTCACTAATGAAATACCAAATCTTAATTACTACTGATTAGAAATACAAAATTAAGATCAGTATGTTAGACATTAAGTTTGATATGACATGTGAAACACTGGTGAAAGAATAGGAAAAATGGATATGGACTGGAAGAATAAAGAATGCTTGAAAGTATGTAAAAGCAATTTTTTAAAAATTACTGGAAAAAAATTACTGGAAATACAGAATTAAGGCTAATGTATCATTTTAAGAATGGCAGAAAATATGGTTAATGTTTGAAAAATTAAAAAACAATATTAAAAATCATTCAATGGAGATTAGAAGTAGCTGATACAGTTTTATCAGAGATAAAGCAGTACACATTTCTTTTCTTTTTTTAAAAAAAGATTTTATTTATCAGAGAGAGAGATTGTGCACATGTGCATGCATGCACACACATGCACGCACGAGTGGGGAACTGGGGTGTGGGCAGAGGGAGAAGCTGGCTCCCTACTGAGCAAGGAGCCAGATACTGGATTGGATCCCAGGACCCTGGGATCATGACCCCAGTGAAGGCAGATGCTTAACCGACTGAGCCACCTAGGTGTCCCACACATTTTTTTTTCTGATAAAAGTTTGTAGAAAGTATTGACACCAATAGATAATTGCAGTGCTAATGCCCAGGGATTTTTGAACAGTATTTTTGCATTTAGCTTTCCAGTATTTTGGAAATCCATTACCTTGGTAAAGTCATAATTTTTCCTTAACAGTAGTTGATTGACATTTAATAAAATTCACAGGACAGTCTGCCAATGTTTAGTATTCTAATGCTAGTCACTTTAGGTGAGTATCTTCACGTTATTCTGTATAGGGCTTGGCTATGTTCTTTTGTGGTTCTATTCTATTGAGAATATCTGTTCTGTTGGAGAACAAAGGATTCTGAGATCAAGAAAGACTGTTTTTATTCTGTCTGGGAAACTGTAGTGTTTCAATCAATATAGGTAATTTAGGGAAATTGAGATTGGGTACTTTGAGATTTTATCCATTTTTTAAAAAATGCAAACATTTTATTAGAAGCTAAAAAGTCATTTCTCAGCAAATAAATACAGGTGTCCCTGCTTTTTGAAAGTTTATGTTATTACAGCAGTACACTTTTACAAAAGACCTACATTTGTACCTGTTTTCACTAACCAAAAGAAATCCAAAGAGGATTTTTGCTTTTGTGAAAAAAGGCAAAAAGTGAAAATCGCATTCAGCAGCATGAGCAGCATGAGCGGTAGGAGTGGCACTGCCAAGTGCCTTCCTGGGATCTACACTCAGCATCAAGCAGCCATAGCTCTGGACTGTGTCTATGAGCATCTGTGTTTTATCTTGATTTATTTTGTACATCTGTTAGCAAGATATATTCTAAGATATATCAGAAAAACCTAAGAGAAGTTATTTTTTGGGTCTGGGAATACTCAAAAATTTTCCCTTATAAATTAGTAATAATTGCTTCGTCTTTATACACCATTTTGGTTTCATAGGAGCTCTCTACCTTCAGATGATAGGAGAAACCTGTACATTTTATTCTCTTTACAGTTACTGTGACGGAATTTTTTTTTTTTACAATGAAAATATGGTGAAAGAAAAAGATACCAAAAATGGTATAATGATATTATATGCCTTTTGGCAAAAAATATCCTAATTGTTTCCAGTAATGAGAGAGTCCTTTTTCACATAATATTTTGTAAATGTTGTTTGTTTTCCATTAGAAAGATGTTTTCCTTAAAAAACAAAACTGGAATATGATTAAGAAATCATTTATCTTATTAATAGAATAGAGTATATGTCCCAAAACTTAAGGTAGCCTGAGTTCCTCCATTAAGACATTTGATTGGATAACAACATTAATTTTAAAGAAGCAATTTTAATATTTTAATGTTCTCTTACCTTTTCTTGTATCTATTTTATTACCACTAGGTGGAGCCCTGTACATACAATTCAAGAAGGCATTTCTGACCGATGGTTTACTTGTTTAAATGCTGTAAGCCTGATACATCAGATGGTCAAATAATGTATGATAACTCATATTTCAACATTTTGCTTTGGGGTAGAAGATTAGATATAATGAAGATAGAAAATGTGGGGCGCCTGGGTGGCTCAGTGGGTTAAAGCCTCTGCCTTCAGCGCCAGTCATGATCCCAGGGTCTCTTCCCCTCACTCTCTTTCTGCCTGCCTCTCTGCCTACTTGTGATCTCTGTCTGTCAAATAAATAAATAAAATCTTAAAAAAAAATAAAAAAAATTTAAAAGAAAATGTGTACTTAAAAGAATTTTTAAGATATGCTTTTTAGACATATGTTGCAACGACGTGGATGGTTGAACTAGAGGGTATTATGCTAAGTGAAATAAGTCAATCAGAGAAAGACAATTATCATATGATCTCTCTGATATGAGGAATTTGAGAGGGAGGGTGAGGGGTTGTGAGGGGTAGAAAAAATGAAACAAGATGGGACTGGGGAGGGAGACAAACCATAAGAGAGAGACTCTTAATCTCAGGAAGCAAAGTGAGGGTTTCTGGGAGGTGGGGGTGGGAGGGATAGGGTGGCTGGGTTATGGACATTGGGGAGGGTATGTGCTATGGTGAGTGCTGTGAGTTGTGTAAGACTGATGATTCACAGCCTGTACCCCTGAAGCAAATAATACATTATATGTTAATTTAAAAAAGACATACATATTGTTTTTAGGTGTTCCTACTTGCTAAAATTAAAATATGTAAATTAAAATCACTTAGTGTAGCATAGTCCATCTTTATTTTCTGTTCACGTGAAGTTTTTAAGTCATCTCTTTAACATTGATTTTACATCTGCATTTTGGCATGATTACCATTATATTTTGGTGGAAATAAGGCTTTTTTTTTTTAAGGTTTTATTAATTTATTTGACAGAGAGATAGCACAGGCAGATAGGCAGGCAGAGAGAGATGGGGAAGCAGGCTCCCTGATGAGCAGAGAGCCCGATGGATGCGATATGATGCGGGGCTCAATCTCAGGACCCTGAGATCATGACCTGAGCCCAAGGCAGAGCCTTAACCCATGGAGCCAACCATGTGCCCCAGTAGTAAGGTTTTATTGTGCTAAGCTTTTGGAAGGGAAGACTGAACTCTTACACTGAAGTTATTATATGTATAATTGACACTTGAACAATGTGGTGGTTAGGGGTCACCGACCCCCTGTGCAGCTGGAAATCTGCATATAACTTTTGACTCCCCAAAGACTTTACTAATAGCCTACTGTTGACCAGAAGCCTTATGATACCATAAACAGTCAATTAACACATATTTTGTATGTAATGTGTATTATATGCTGGATTTTTGCAATCAAGCAAGCTAAAGAATAGAAAATGTTATTAAGAAAGCTTCAAGGAAGAGATAATATATTTACAGTACTGGACTGTGTTGAGAAAAATGTAATTCAACTTACACTTGAATGTAAGTGTACCCATGCAGTTCAAATCATTGTCCAAGGTTCAACTGTATATGGAGCACTAGTTTATAACCTTAGTGGATGTGGGATAGTGGAAAATTTACCTGCTTTCTGGTTTTGCCATATGTCTGTGTGTATTTATTTATAGGATTTGATTAGGTTTGCCAGTAGACATTATAGCATTCTGAGGGGACATTTTAAAAGCAGAAAAATTTATTAAAATTGCATATTGCTTGAAAGTTTAGAAGAATAATGTATTTGGCACCTTAATAATTAGATGGAAAAAATGTTAACTGACTTAGGGTTCAAAGATTGAATAGTACTGAATGGTATTTCCTTTCTTGTCCTGAAGATCAAAATTTTGAAGAATAATGATTGTTATTCAGAGACAAGAAAAAAGATTTTTTAGAGCCTTCGGCTGAGGTTAGACAAATACAGGGCCCTTAGTTTTCTCTACTTCCTATTTTGCTCCTCTTTACTTTTTGCATTTGTAATTTAATACTGCCTAACAATTAGCTATGCCTCAGTTCTCATCCTTTTTTTCTGTCCATTGGATGATTTCACCTGATGGGTGCAGCAGTGCACATCAGGGGATTCCCTATTGAGTCATTCTCAATTGTTGATCTTCAAAGGTGATCTGGTTAGTTGCTATGCCCATAACTTCTCAGCATTCCATGCTGCTTATCACCATTTCTGATTGGAGAGTATATGTGACATAATGGTTAGGAGTGCTGGCTTTGGAGTCAGTTAGACTTGGAGTTAAATCTTGGCCCTACTACTGTGTGACTTTCGACTTAAAGTCTTCACCTTCCCAAACTGCATTTGTAAATTGGGATGCTAATAGAATCTACACTGTAAAGCTGTAGTGAATATTAATGAGGTAATGCTTGCAAAGTACTTAATAGTAAGTACTTGGTTGTGTGTTACTTTTTGTTTTGTTTTTAATCTTTAGCACATTAAGCCAGATGCAGCAGTGGATATGGCGCCTCTTTAGTCAGTTCAGTCACTGTGGGGAGTCGTTGACAGGGATTGCACATCTTCTCTGCTTTCCATATCCTCCCTCCACTGTCTCTCCAAACTATCTCTATAATTAAATGTAGGACTCTTCAGAGAAAAGATGGATAATTCCTGCTATGTATATGGTGTATTGCTTTGGCTTTTTTCCCTTTTCCAGTGTTCTTCTGCATATCCGCCCTTTTCTCCCTTCTTGTTTGTCTCTGTTCACTCAGCTTTTTATTGTTGACTTTATTAGCAAATTTTCAGACTAATTATTTTTAATATTTTCATCAGAGTGGTAGAGGGTTAAATCAACTACATGTATTGATTAATTCCATTTTGAGTGCTTGTGTCAGGCTCTTTGTTTTGTGCTGCATCTATTAAGTTGAGAAAGTCAGAACTAGGAACTTTTTTCTTTTCAGGGCCAAATTCTATCTTGTGATGAATTTTGGATTTTGGCACTTGCTTGAGCCTTCAGTACATTTTAAAAAATGCAACTTATTCCTGTGGCTTAGAATGTTTTCTCATCTCTACTTCATTTCTGTGTACTCTGCTCAGAATGATCTCACGGATATGGATTATGGGTAACAGGTGGTTATATCGGCTTGGGCTGCAGCTTGTACTCATATCTGTAACAGCAAGTGGTTATCCAAAGTCAGGAGAGACTAAGACTTAGTAATAATAGGTGGATCATTCATGGTACTGATTCCTTAATCTTATTTTTATAACCTGCTTCCTCCTCTCTCTGCCTGTCTCTCTCCCCAGTTGTGATCTCTGTCAAATAAATAAATAAAATCTTTTAAAAAAGAACTTTCTAGAATAAAATAGGCTACAAGAAAATTATTTTTCTTCTTTTTGTTTATATATTGTTACAGTTTTTAAAAGAGAAAACAGTATTGCTTTTGCATTGACAGAGTCCCAACCTCTTTGGAGGGACATTGTAGTAGAGCAATCCTGAAATACCTCTTAGATTTTTTTTTTAAGATTTTATTTATTATTTCACAGGGAGAGACGCAGCAAGAGAGGGAACACAAGCAGGGGGAGTGGGAGAGGGAGAAGCAGGCCTCCCGATGTGCAGGGAGCCCAATGCCGGGCTTCATCTGAGGACCCTGGGATCATGACCTGAGCCGAAGACAGACACTTAATGACTGAGCCACCCAGGCTCCCCTACCTCTTAGATTTTTGCTACAGTGCTACAGCTATAACAGAAAAAAAAGAGAGTAGGCAATTCTTTTGGTATGTTCTGTTTCCTACCTGGTTTTTTAAGAGCCAGAGAAATTTCAAACTTGTATTAAGGTAGGTAAAAAAGATGTTTAGAAGTGTGTGTGTGTGTGTGTGTGTGTGTATATAACTTCAACATGTGTTCATAGTTATGAAATGAAAATTTGTTTATAGCACACTAATGTCAGATAAACTTTCTCTTGCATGTGGATTTCCTTCAGAATCATGTTTGCTTAATTAGGAATTCTTATTAAATATTAATTATAGGAAAAACACAAGAAGCACAAAAGTACTTTGGGAATTCTAGTACTGCCTCAGATCCTCACTAACTAGGCTGCATCGAGCAAGTCATTTATCATTTCCTTGCCTACTTCACTTGTGAAAAGGGGGAAGTGATATTTTCTCTGGTGTAGTATAAGAAATAAATGAAATATTAGCTGTAAAAAAGTGCAAAAGGCCCCATAACTCCTTTAGCATGGAGTATTAGCCATATTTGATATCTGTAGCCACTACTTATCCAGCAGCCAATTGACTCATTTAATAAAGATTTGGTTGTCTTTTATGTCCATATTATGCTAGCAGCCAGTGTGTACTGAGTACTTACCATATGTCAGTTACTGCTAAGAACTTTTCATGTGTTTACTAATTTAATCCTTAAAACATTGTGATGTAGATACTGGTTTTTTTTGTTTTTGTTTTGTTTGTTTGTTTTAAAGATTTTATTTATATGACAGAGAGCACATACAGTGGGAGAAGCAGGCAGAGGCAGAGAGGGGTGGGGAAAGCAGACTTCCCACCAAGCAGGGAGCCTGACGTGGGGCTGGGGACTGGGGTCCCTTCGAAAAGGCGGGTGCTTCTTTGTCTTCTTCTTCTTTTTCTTTTCTTTTTTTTTTTAGATTTTATTTATTTATTTGACAGAGAGAGAGAGAGAGAGAGCGCAAGCGTACACAAGCAGGGGGAGCAGCAGAGGAGGAGGGAGAAGCAGATTCCCTGCTGAGCAGGGAGACCAATGCAAGACTCCATCCCCGGACCCTGGGATCATGACCTGAACTGAAGGCAGATGCTTAACTGACTGAGCCACCCAGGCACCCCTAGATACTATTTTTTTCATCCTTATTTTATTGGTGAGAGAGTTGAGATTTAGAGAAGTCAAGTGGCTTACCTGAGGTTGAACAGTTGGTAGGTGTCCTTTCTGATTCCATCTATTCCATCCATTCATCCTTCCAGTTACTCAGCAATGATTTATTAACCATCGCTATGTGATAAGTACTTTTCTGGGGCTGAGCGTTCAGTGGGGAACAAAACAGACAACTTACATTCTAGTGTGTGAAGACAAAATGAATAGAAGTATGAAATAGAGAATATATTTGAGTATATTCTACAGTGGAAAGAGTGATGCAGTGATAAAGTAAACTCCTTTGTTTTAAAAAAGAAAACAAGAAGCAGGAAGGGAATTGTGTGTGCGTGTGTATTTGTGTCTCTGTGTGTTTGTGTTTATAATATGGATTATAATATAATATAATTATAATTATATTATAATATAATATAATATAATTATAATATAATATAATAGGGTTTGGAGCAGAAGAGAGAAATGGGATCTGCTTTATATTTTAATGGGATCATTCTGTCTATTTTGTTGAGAATAGACTATAGGGAAGTAGGGGTGAAATCAAGGAGACTGATTAAGAAGCAGTTAGTAACATTCTAGGCAAGATCATGGTGACCTAGTCCAGGGTGGGACCAGTAGAGGTTGTGAAATGTGTTTGGATTTTCTGGATTATTTTGGTGGGGAGAGCGAGAGAGGGAACCGTCAAGGGTGATATCAAGGTTTTTTGCCAGAGCACCTAGAAGAATGAGCTTTACAGAGATAGAGGAAGACCGTGAGAGGAACAGGTTTGAAGAAGAAGGTAAGAAATCATTTTGGACAGATTTAAGATGCTTATCAGATACCCAGTTGGAGAAATATATGAGTTTGAAGGTCAGGGGAGAAGTTGGGCCTGGCAACATAAAATTGGGAGGTGTCAGTGTTCTTGTGGAATTTAAAACTCCAAATCTGGATGAAATTGAGAGAGTGGTATAGGTAGAAAAGAGAAGATGTCCAAGATCAGATCCTAGTTGTAGCTCAGCTCTTAAAGGCCCAAATTTTTAATATTTACTGTCCAATATGGCTGTCTCTAGTATTATAATAGGTACTCATTAAAAACCTGTAACATGGAAGCTGCCCTCAAGAAGCTTATAGTTAATATGAAAAACAAAATACAGGACATACATTTGAAAGGTTTCAATTACAGTGCAGAGTATAATATGTGATTACATGTCACAGTGAGTAGAAAGGACTGTAAATTTACCTGTTCTGCTTATGGAGAGATTACTTGTCATGGAAATGATTGACAAAGTTCTGTTGGAAGAAATGGGAATTGAACTAAATCTCAAACAATGGGCAACAGATTGGGAGAGCACATTTTTGGGAGGTCCCCAAGACTACCATCAAGTTCAGTAATTTACTAGGAGGACTCAGAATTTAGAAAGCTGTTATATTCACAGTTGCTGTTTGTTACAGCAAAAGAATACAGATTAAATTTAGCATCAGGAAAAGGCATATAAGGCAGGGTCTAGGAAAGTTCAAAGTGGGGTCTTCCAGTAGTCCTTTCCCAGTGGTCATGTAGACAGCACTTATATCTCCCAGCAATGATGTGTGGCAACAATCATAGAGTATTGCCAACCAGGGTAACTTACCTAAGCCATGGTGTCCAGGGTTTTTCCACAGAGTTGGTCATGTAGACATGGCTGACTGCCATGAGTTGCTTACCCTTAGTCTGTAGATTCTCTGGAGCTGAAGGCCCCCACCCACTATAAATCACATTGTAAACCACATTGCTAGCTTAGATTATTTGACATTTCCAAAGGTCTCCAAGTAAACAAAGCCATCTATCAAGTAGGACATTCTGAAGGTTCATTTCCCAGGAGGTGGGGGCAAGGGCCAAACCTTTCTTTGGGCAAGGTTAATCCTTTTCTGAATGGTGTTTGGCAGGGAGGGTGATACCCTCTATGTGGAGATAGCCTGAGCTGAAAGACAGTAAGAATGTGTACACCATATTTAGAGAACATTGTGGTGCCTGTAATATGGGCTTGAGAATATGAACCCTGGAGCCAGACTACCAGGATTCATATCTCATCTGTCCCTTGCTAGTGTGGAGTTTATAGCAGTTACATAATCTGGAACATCTGTAAAGCAAGGGTAATAATAATACCTACTTTATAGGCTTGTTGTGAGGATTAAAAGATTAATATATAAAGCACTTAGAATATGTCCTGACAGAGTAAGTATTATAGAAATCGGGAGTTTGTTCTTCATTCTTTAGTCATTCACTCATTGATTCTTTTTTGAGCACTAGTCCGTTAAAGACTCATGTCCTGAGCCTCAGACCTTTATTTCCTGATATCTAGAGAGTTTCCAGGTATCTAGAGGGTTTGTGGGTCATTTAGTAATAACAAGTTCAATGAGAAATTAAATAATTTTTTCATACAAATGATTCCTACTAATGACAGTACTTTCAATCCAGTTTTAAGATTTTCAACCCTTGTGGGTGCTGGGGTAACACAGTTAAGCATCCAACTCTTAATTTCAGCTCAGGTCATGGTCTCAGGGTTATGAGATTGAGCCTTGCATCAGGCTCCATGCTCAGTGTGGAGTCTGCTTGAGATTCTCTCTTTCCCTCTCCCCCTCCATTTGTGCTCTCTCTCTCTGAAATAAATAAATCTTAAAAAAAAAAAAAAAAGATTATTACCTCTTGCTTTGAAGTTAAAACTTGTATTCAACTGGCAGTCAAAGAACTTAATTTGTAGAGAAGTGTTGATCCGTAGTTACATTAAGTGGGATTCATTGTGATGCCTCTGCATTATTGTATTGCCTTAACTGTTACTTGAAGATGGCATGCTATGTAACTTGGCCTGTGGTATCAGTGATAGAAATGATACTTTTCTAAAGAAAGGTTTTATCATAATATGCTGCTGCTTGAGGGCTTGCACTTACAGAATTGCACTCCCTTCTGCTGTGCCATCTTTTTTTTTTTTTTTTTTAAATATATCAGCCCCAGTTACATTTTTTCTCCTTCTCTTTGGACCATGATAAGCTTCAGAGTAGTGACTTGTGAGCAGGGTAATTTAGAGTGAAGAGACCTTTATCTGGAGAAGTAATTTGCATGTAAGATAAGGTGTTTTTTAGATGTGTTATAGGTTTGCTTACTTTAAACCCATTTAACTTATGCTCCGAAGTAACTGTAATTTAATGTTGGTACTATGTCATATTATGATGAATAGTTTTAATTGTATATTTAAAAGTCACAGTCACAGACTTAAATCTGGATATCAGAATTAAGTAATTCTTGAAATGTATGAGTGTCTCCTTAATATACTGATTACAAAGCAAAAAAAATTATTAGCTGTTGCAAAGAATGGGCTTAATAAAGAATAAATTTTGGTGAACTGGGAAGTTAATGTTAGTTTTCTTTTTTGTGTACATTCAGGTCTGTGTATGATGACCAACCAAATGCACACAAGAAGTTTATGGAAAAATTAGATGCTTGTATCCGTAATCATGACAAGGAAATTGAAAAGATGTGTAATTTTCATCATCAGGGTTTTGTAGATGCTATTACAGAGCTCCTTAAAGTAAGGACTGATGCAGAAAAACTGAAGGTAAAAAATACTTTAAAATTCTCTTTATTTTTTTTCTCATTAAATTAGTCAAGTATTAGTTTGTAATGCATATGTATAAATCATTATTAAATGTACTATTTTCAGGAAGTGAATTAGTGTGTATATTTGGAAATGCTCTTTATGCTCTATTAACATAGTTGTCATGCTAATGACAGGAGTAATCTCTTTTTTGTAAAGCAAGTAATGCATTGACTTAACAGGATTTCTTTCCATGCAGGGAAATGAACTAAAAAAATTCATACAAGGGAAGGCCTCATTTGCAGTTTTAGAATTTGAAAAATGGCAATTAGTATAACAGTGATAAAAAGCAATCCTCTAAAAATTAAAAAGAAAACTTACTATGAGTGATTGTGTTCTCAAAATTATTTAATACTACTGAAACTTTTTTTTTTTGGTTTAATGACAAAACATAGTTTTCCTAAAGAAAGTTGTTCTGTATTTTCTGCCACCCAACAAAAACATTTATTAAATCAGACCTGGATTCGTTCAGTCAGAATACAAAGTATTTAGTTATAAGAATTGGCCTATTTATCTTTTTTTACATTTGGAGAATTTAGCAGATAAAATGACCCTGGTTCACTAAAGGTTATGATTAGAAAACCATTATATAAAGGATATTCAGATAACAAGAGACCAAATACAGCATCAATGAGGTCACTGAGCATCTTTGTTCAGAAATTAATGAGATTTTTAATAAACTAGAATGTGCTTCCTTACTATGATGACCTAATGAGTCACTTAATATGTGGGAAAATTTGAGGTTGAGCTTTGTCTGCACCTGCAGCATTAAAATGTTGCTGTGGATTGAAATTTCCGTGTTTGATGTTAATCAACCACCCAGTGTTTGCATTCAGCAAAGTATGAATGTTTAATTACCATAAAATGCAATCACCATTTCGTACAGACAATGAATGGCACATAGACCTCATTGAAGTTATCAAAAAGGGACCAGTGGTCAATTGGGTCAGTGATTTGAATTGTTTGACAGACTTAGAGAAGCAAGTAAAGTTCAAAAATCTAGATTAAATTTGAGAAGTTTGCCACAGAATCTGTTAAAAAGAACTGTCATAAGTAATTGAAGTTAACAAAAGCCCTTTTCAATCAAAAGTTCAAGTTCAAGCTGTAGAGTTAATTTGAATTTGCATTTCTTTGTTCTAAGTTTCTCATGAAGCATGATCTGATTACAAGGGTGAGCAGTTATATCAGGGCAGTTTTATGCATATTTGTCTAATTAAGGTAAAATTATTTTTAAGGTGCAAGTTACCGATACCAACCGAAGATTTCAAGATGCGGGAAAGGAGGTGAGAATATGATACATTTCTTGCATACTCAATATGTGGATGCAGTTTGCTTAAAAATATGAACATTTCTTCTTTTCTAAGGTGATAGTCCAAACAGAAGATATTATTCGATGTAGAATTCAGCAGAGGAACATTACAATGGTAGTAGAAAAATTGCAGTTATGCCTTCCAGGTAAGTTAAACTTGTCTATAATGGAATGCTTGGCTTGGTAAAACTATAATTTAATGATAGCATACGGTCATTAGTCATTATGGGAATTACAGATTATTTGGTGATTGCCCCCAAAAGCTCATGGTTATCTTTCTTATCCATTTTAGTTCTTGAATTTTCATGGTTTTCTTATCTTATAAAGTTTTGTTTGATGATCTGTCACATCAGGTTCCTAGAACAACCTGTACCTCTCCCATTTTCTTCCTGCCTAGTTTGTCCTTTATCCCTCACCCCCCTCCCACTGCTTTTTTGTTTTTTCTCAGAATACTTTCCCATGGAGGAGTGTCTTTTGATTACGTTTCCTTGCCTTTTCCTAATTTGCCCGATTTTTTTTACTTCTAGTTTTCCACTGTTTTCTGTTTGTCACTTAAGCAGGTTGGTTTTGCTTTTCTCGCAGTCTTGCTTTGCTGATAAAGTAAAAAAAAAACCCTAAAGTACTAGGTCTTTTCCCTTTTTTGGTCGTGCCTTTACCCTCCCATGTTTTGGAAAGACTGACTTTGTTGGTTTCTGAGTTTTTGATCTTTCTGTTTTGGCTCAGATATTACTGGAAAATCAAATAAATTCTAAGAAACTCACCAGTATTTTCTTTCCCCTTATGTATCCTGTTTGAAGAAAAGGAAGCCAAGGTGTATGTCATCTTTTTATTCATACAGTAAGCTGAATCCATCTTAGTGTCCCATTTTTTAAACTTATTTTTTTCAGAAGGACCCTGAAGCTCCATGTCCGGGGAAATAGAATGAGATGTTTTTATAATATTTATATAATATAAATATAGCTTAGGACACAAATTGTATGTTAAAACTTTCAGCAGGTTTTATTAACTAAAAGACATTGTTTTCTGACTTTGTGAGGGTAACCTTTTTTTTAGAATCACTGAAATTCTGTTCAGTTTTATCTCTGGACCGTGGATATTTGCACATTAACTTTGATTAAATAAAATGTCTGCTTCTTATGTTCTGTTTCAGGGTTGAGAAACCTATTTCCTTATAGTGATGTTTAATAACACCTCTTGGCCAACATCAGATACACTCACTGAAGTAGCCATGAACACAGTCTAAGTTTGATTGCTTTGACCCTGATGGTAATAAGCCTAAAAAATTGGGTATTGGTAGAATGCTAAAGAGCTGGATTCAGCTTATTCCCTTGGGCGTGCTTTTTGGAATAGAGAAATAAAGGGAAGTAGAGGTTAGACTTTTGTTACTGCTACTGTCTTTGCTTTCAAGGCTGGACAGGCAATTTGAATTCATGTAAACATTGTCTTCTTAATAGCCACATTGAGAACTGCTTCCTTTCCTCCATCTAGCCTTCTATCTAATTATCCACTTGTGAATTCTTTTTGTGTCAGCAATTATGGTAGATATTGGAAATATAAAGTTGAAAATGACACAGTCATAGCTCTGAAGGAACCTACGTTCTGATGTGAATAAGGATATAAGATATTTATTATTGTATAATTGCCTAACTCCTCCTTGGATTAGGAGGGGTGTGAGAGGATATAAGAAGTCATAGTGTAAACAGTGCATTTTCCTGGTATGTTAGTTTTACTTGATTATTTATGAGGTGAGCATTATTTTTATATGGAAATAAGATAGATATGAAAGTTACGTAAATTGTTGAGATAAAACAGGAGACGTCAAAGAAGGTTTATACTCAAGCAGCAGTTTTAGGCTTTTCCCCAGGTTATATGTTTACTCTAATGCTTTGGTTGGAAAATGTGAGAAATACTGCATTACACCGTAGGGGCTGTGATAGAGGTATCCATAAAGTTCACAGGGTTAGGGTGGTTCACTGTTGCCACCATTGTAGCTTTATGGTTTTCAGACAAGTGAACTAAATATCTTCTGTACACTTGAAGACCCTTTGTAAGTAGCCAAAATAGAAAATCTAGAAAAAAGTGTTGTCTGTCCGGTCTGTGAAAATGTGAGCTGGCTTGATGAGCCAATGATAATTTACTCACTTTGTGCTTTGAAATTCTACTAAGGATAAATGGTAATCTGCATAGTTGCATTAAAACCTTTTTGGTGGCAGTGTGTCATCTTGCTGAAGCTTATAACAATTTTATTAAATAATTGCGTTTCTGAGTCTATAATAGAAATGATAAAACAAAGTTGATTTGTTATGTTTTTTTTTGTTATGTTTATTTATGATTTTATTATAATTTAATCTCTGTAAACTTGAATTTTTTTTTCTTTGTCAGTTTGGTATAAAATTTTGCTTAGTGATCTATAACACAGTTGTATTTGGTATATTTTTGTTAGGTGTATTTTATTTGATATATTGAATCAGAATTAATCAATCTCGTTTACTCAACTTTGTCTCTTGATTAACTGAGGTCCAAACTTCCAGTTGCACTACAGGGAAGAGATAATAATAAGTTTCTGAATATGATAATTGTTAATAGGTTACTATTTCAGTTATATGAAAGTATTTCAAATTTCAAATTCCAGATAATGTGTTCATTTATATAATGTAATATTCAATATGAAGACATTAAAATGTTTTTATTTACTTGGTATATAAAATTATTTTTGAAAATATAAAAGTAAATATTTAAGAAAATATAAGCCTGGATTAAAGTATAGAGAAAATTAATGTATAAAGTATAGAGAATATTAATGAATTTATAGTAGGCTCTTTCCTGCTTTAATTTTTTCATCTAAATTTTTTTCTCATTTTGAAAGCTAAAGTAAGTTCTCCTTTTTAATGCAGTGCTGGAAATGTACAGTAAGCTAAAAGAACAGATGAGTGCAAAAAGGTGAGTTGGTTTCTTTCCTGTTTTTAATAAATCTTTATTTTTCTATTAAAGAAAGCATGGATAAATGTACTATAAATTACAATGAGTCATGTGAAGTTTTGCTTTCTACCTTTATTCTTTTTTCGTGCAATTTGCCCTTCAGAATCTAGTCTCATAAAGCAATTTGTAGCCATTAATTTGTGGATCCTTGTCCTTTATAAGTAAAATCAAAGACTGATGATATTGTTGAAGGACAAATAGACAACTGAACAGGAATGAAAAACTATTGATTAGCTTCCATGTGAACATTGCTTATAATGAAAGGTTAAGTGTGTATACCTACCTACACAGTGAAAGCAGTGTAGGTAGTTATATTTTGACAATCTGGGGTACTGTAGATCATGTTCTGTTTTGTAACACAAATGAACACATGACAATGAGAAATCATTTGAAGTAGTTCATTGATTATCATTAGATGTAATAATGTTTAAAATGTTTTAAAGATGAACAATTTTAAAGTAACATAAAAAAATCAGAATAAATGATAATATTCTATATTTGGAATAGGGAAATAATGATTTCCTCTTAATTTATTAATAATTGCTTAATTACCATAGTACATTATGTACAAATGTATGCTCAAAGATTTGTGTATGTCCTGCTTTGTAGTGCTAAGCATTGAATTTTATTGGCCTTTACCAATTTGTACTAATTAGTAGTTATTTTTTCCTCCTTAATACATCATAAACTATCCTGAAAGTATTTTATTTATGTATATATATGTACATATGTGTGTGTGTGTAAGTATTCTTTTTTTCTACCAAAGTTGTACATTCTCATATTTTAAAGATCTAGATAGTATAGTTCTTTGTGTTTGTTGCAGAACAGGCATCGTCGTTCCTTCTTGCCATTCACCATTTCCTCTTGCTAAAGGCAAAAACTTTTACCTCTTTTAAGGCATAATTTTTGTGTTTACATTTATGTCTTTTTTTTTTTAAAGATTTTATTTATTTATTGACAGAGAAATCACAAGTAGGCAGAGAGGCAGGCAGAGAGAGGGAGGGAAGCAAGTTCCCTGCTGAGCAGAGAGCCCCATGTGGGGCTCGATCCCAGGACCCTGAGATCATGACCTGAGCCAAAGGCAGAGGCTTAACCCACTGAGCCACCCAGGTGCCCCCATTTATGCCTTTAAATAACTAACTTCTGTTGTTGTTATAGTTGAACTTTATTTTTTAAAATTAACATGTAATATATTATGTTTCAGGGGTACAGGTCTGTGATTCATCAGTCTTACACAATTCACAGTGTTCACCATAGCACATACCCTCCCCAGTGTCCATCACCGAGCCACCCATCCTTCCTACCCCCCTCCACTCAAGCAACCCTCAGTTTGTTTCCTGAGATTAAGAGTCTCTTATGGTTTGTCTCCCTCTCTGGTTTCCTGTTGTTTCATTTTTCCCTTCCTTCCCTGTTGGTCCTCTGTCTTCCCAAATTCCTCATATCAGTGAGATTGTATGATAATTGTCTTTTTCTGATTAACTTATTTCGCTCAGCATAGTACCCTCTGGTTCCATCCACCTCATTGCAAATGGCAAGATTTCAGTTTTTTGATGGCTGCATAGTATTCTATCATGCACACACACACACCCCACATCTTCTTTGTTCATTCATCTGTTGATGGACATCTAGGCTCTTTCCGTAGTTTGGCTATTGTGGACATTGCTGCTATAAACATTCCGGTGCACGTGCCCCTTCGGATCACTATATTTGTATCTTTAGGGTAAATACCCAGTAGTGCAATTTCTGGGTCATAGGGTAGCTCTATTTTCAACTTTTTGAGGAAGCTGCATGCTGTTTTCCAGAGTGACTGCACCAGCTGGCATTCCCACCCGCAATGTAAGAGGGTTCCCCTTTCTCAGCATCCTTGACAGCGTCTGTTTCCTGACTTGTTAATTTTAGCCATTCTAACTGGCATGAGGTGGTATCTCATTGAGGTTTTGATTTGTATTTCCCTGATGCCAGGTAATGTTGAGCACTTTTTCATGTGTCTGTTGGCCATTTGGACATTTTTGCAGAAATGTCTGTTCATGTCTTCTGCCCATTTCTTGATTGGATTATTTATTCTTTGGGTGTTGAATTTGATAAGTTTTTATAGATTTTGGAGACTAGCCCTTTATCTGATATGTCGTTTGCAAATATCTTCTCCCATTCTGTCAGTTGTCTTTTGGTTTTGTTGCCTGTTTCCTTTGCTGTGTAAAAGCTTTGATCTGATGAAGTCCCAATAGTTCATTTTTGTCCTTGCTTCCCTTGCCTTTGGCACTGTTTCTAGGAAGAAGTTGCTGTGGCTGAGGTTGAAGAGGTTGCTGCCTGTGTTCTCCTCAAGGATTTTGATGGAATCCTGTCTCACATTTAGGTCTTCCATCCATTTTGAGTCTCTTTTTGTGTATGGTGTAAGGAAATGGTCCATTCATTCTTCTGCATGTGGCTGTCCAGTTTTCCCAACACCATTTGTTGAAGGGACTGTCTTTTTTTCATTGGATATTCTTTCCTGCTTTGTTGAAGATTAGTTGACCATAGAGTTGAGGATCCATTTCTGGGCTCTCTATTTTGTTCCATTGATCTATGTGTGTGTTTTTTGCCAGTATCTTACTGTCTTGATGATTACAGCTTTGTAATAGAGCTTGAAGTCCAGAATTGTGATACCACCAGCTTTGGTTTTCTTTTTCAACATTCCTCTGGCTATTTGGGGTATTTCCATACAAATTTTAGGATTATTTGTTCCATTTCTTTGAAAAAAGTTGATGGTATTTTTATATGGATTGCATTAAATATGTAGATTGCTCTAGGCAGCATAGACGTTTTCACAATATTTGTTCTTCCAATCCATGAGCATGAAACTTTTTCCATTTCTTTGTGTCTTCCTCAGTTTCTTTCATGAGTATTCTATAGTTGTCTGAATACAGATTCTTTGCCTCCTTGGTGAGATTTATTCCTAGATATCTTATGGTTTTGGGTGCAATTGTAAATGGTATCTGCTCCTTAGTTTCTCTTTCTTCTGTCTTGTTGTTGATATACAGAAATGCAACTATTTCTGTGCATTGATTTTATATCCTGACACTTTACTGGATTCCTGTATGAGTTCTAGCAGTTTTGGGGTGGAGTCTTCTGGGTTTTCAACATAAAGTGTCATATCATCTGCAAAGGGTGAGAGCTTCACTTCTTTGCAGATTCGGATGCCTTTTATTTCTTTTTGTTGTCTGATTGCTAGGACTTCCAGTACTATGTTGAATAGCAGTGGTGATAGTGGACATCCCTGCCATGTTCCTGACCTTAGGGGAAAAGCTCTCAGTTTTACCCCATTGAGAATGATATTTGCTGTGGGTTTTTCATAGAAGGCTTTTAGGATATTGAGGTATGTTCAGAATGGTTTGATAACTATCTAACTGAATTCCTGGGACCAGACAGAATTTAGGATTCCTACTCCTCTGCCATCTTACTCCTCCTCCTAAATAACTAACTTTTAATATTTCTTCACTATTTTCCAGTTTGGATTATTATATATTTTTTTCAATAACATAATCTATTATTTATATTCAGATTTCCCCATTTACCCCCCAGATGTGTTATATCTTCATTTCCTTCTTAAAACATTGGTAAATATGTACTTTTTTGTCCCTTTAATCTAGCACAGTTTTCCTGCTTCTGGTTTTCATGAAAGGGTCCAGGTCAGCTGTCTTGTCGATGAGGACAGTTTGGATTTATTTAATTATTTTCTCATGATTAGATTCAGATGAACTGTTTTTGGTATGAGTATGACTTAAGTGATATTGTGTACCCCTCACTGTATAAAATCAGAAGGCATATACTGTTAAATTGTCTCTAGGTTAAGCTAAATTTGATCATTTGGTTAAGAAGTTGTCTACAAATCGAAGAAGTACCTTTTCCTCTTTGCAATTACTAAGTAATCTATGGGGTGATGTTTTGAGTCCTATTTCCTTAACAACTTTTCTCCCATTGGTTTTAGGATTCTCGCTTTAGATTTTACATTTCTTTTTATTTTTAAGTAATCTCCATACCCAATGTGGGGCTCAGTCTCATAACCCCAATATCTAGAGTCACATGCTTCTCTGACTGAGCCAGCCAGGTGCCCCTCTTGCTTTAATCGGTTATTATATTGGGGTTACAAAATGGTGATGTTTATAATTCTGTCATTCTTTTGACATTTATTAGGTGTCTTTATTAATATAAAGAAGAGCTTTTCTTTTTTTTTTAAATCTCTTCCTTTTTATTTCCCTTTTCTTTTTATCTTCCTTTTCTGATTATCACTATAGACTCAATGGATTTTTTCTTTAAATAAGTGTGTTATAATAATATAAAATATATAATACATAATAATAAATACAAGGTCATTTTCATTATTCTTTTTGGTGCTCAAATTGTACCACATTTGGCTAGGGGAATTCCCTCAAGCCAATTTCTGTGTCTTCATTTATCCCTGAGTACTTTCTTGGTTAACACACAATATTATGTTCCACACTCACAGTGTACTTTTCTTGTCCTAGACCTAGAAATAGCCATTTTCCAAGGTACCCTGGTTCCTTTTAGTAATCGTATTTAGAAACAGATCTGCTTGCTAGGTGGACTTATTAATAACCCCTGCCCCAGACACATACCTCTTTCAGCCTCTCTAGTTGTCTAGGGTTGCAGTTGAGAAGTTTGAAGCCATTCTGATTTCTCTTAATTTGTGACCTACCTTTTTTCTCTTTTAGAATCTTCCCTTGTGTGGTCTGTAGTTTCCTGATGGTGTGCTTTGATATGGGCCTGTTTACTTCCATTGTGTGGTACTTGGTGAACCTGTCTGGAATTTAATCTGGAAACTGTTCTTTGATCTGATCAATGTCTTTAAGATCTAGGAAATTTTCTTGAATTATTTATTTCTGTTTTCTTAATTCCAGGACAGATAGTGATATTTAATCTTCTAGATTGGTCCTCTGATTTTCTTTTCTCTTTTAACATTTTTTATTTCTTTGACTTCTTGCTCTGCTTCTAGGATATTTCTTTATTTTTATCTTCCAAAAAGTAATGCTGATTTTCTTTCATTTCTGCTCTCCAATTTTTAATGTCTAAGAAATTTTTGATCACCATATATTTCTTTTCCTTTGTTTTCTTTTTCTTTCTTTCTTTCTTTCTTTTTTTAAGGTAAGCTGTTCTTGATTTACTGTTAACAGTATTTTGTCTTAACTTCTGCGAGATTTTAGATGTATGTATTTACATATCTCCTTGCATATAGTTTGTTTCCACCAAGTTTTTTTCCCCTCAGTTTTTGTTTTTTTTTTGTTTTAATCTCTGACTTTGTTGGTAGGGGTGTTTCTCAGATGTCAGGTGATTCCTTGGTTGACTCCTCATATTTAAGTGTAGTGGACATAAGGCACTGATTGGAAGCTCTAGGTATGTGGGTAGAATTTGTTAATTGTGAATTTCACAGTGAGGTTATCTAGCTGGGCTGTTCAGTTGGTGAGCCTTTGGTGTTAATATCTGGAGTTATTTCTTCTGGGGCTGCTCCAGATATTAGTCAGGAGACTTTTCCTCTCTCCTGTCTGGAGGGTAGAGATCTGACTGCCAACATTCTGGGATCTGAGTTGGGGAAGAGAGCATTTAGTATATTTAGCTCTACTAATCCTCTTGTTTTCTGATCAGTAATATTGCCTTCAACCTTGGGTGGTCTCCTCACTCTATTCAGAGATTATCTGTTGTAGTCTCTTTAGTATTTTGCCAAAATGGGGAATGATTGTTGCTCAGATGACTGGAGTGGAGTTTGCTGCTTAAATAGATTATCAACCAATATTCCTTACTTTAGCCCTCCATTCACTCCCAGCTCTGTAAGTAGTGGGATTCCTATCAATTCTTGACATTTTGGATATTCTAGAGAATAAATAAGTTTATCCTTGGTTTCTCAATTATTGGCTTAGAATTCAGTTTTCTCAGATGTGATGAAGTTTTTTTTTTTTTTTTACCCACATGTCCGGTAGGCTTTCAACATTGTAAAATTTTACCATTCCTTCTTCTCCTTTTCTCTTCACTGTGTAGACTTAAACTTTTTTTTTATTTTTTTTAAAGATTTTTATTTATTTATTTGACAGAGATCACAAGTAGGCAGAGAGGCAGGCAGAGAGAGAGAGAGGGAAGCAGGCTCCCCGCTGAGCAGAGAGCCCGATGTGGGACTCGATCCCAGGATCCTGAGATCATGACCTGAGCCGAAGGCAGCGGCTTAACCCACTGAGCCACCTAGGCGCCCCTAGACTTAAACTTTTAAAGAAAAATCTGTTATTTTATTGTTTCAAGGAGTCAAGGTTAAAAAGCATGTATTTAGGCTGCCATCACACTAAATATTTAGGACCCCCCTCTGGTGCTCTGCCATATTTTTGTTCAGTTAAATATTCATATGGGATAATAAAATAGAGGACATGAGCAGATGTTATTCCTGGTTATCATTAGAGGTTGCAAATTAGCAACCTGCAGAGTCAAACTGGCCTACAACTATGTTTGGTTTGACTTGTAAAATGTAAAAAAAAAAAAAAAAAAAAAGTGTTTTTTGTTAGTTGATATCACTTCATATTTGTTAAAATATCTGGATTTATATTCTGCTGACTCCCAAATCTGAATCTCAAATCTCAAGCTTGGTTTTGACATCTCTGATTCATGGTGAATCTTTTCACATGGATATTCCACTACTATCTCAAGTTCAGCAAGTCTGAAACAGGCTTAAAATCTTTGCTTATTTTTGAATTGGGTCCTTTTCTATGAAATGTGCTGCAAAATATTTACTCTGTGGTATAGTTTTTTATTTTTAAGTTATTTACTTAGCAACTTTTTAGACCCAAATACACAAATCATAAGTCTGTAGATCCATGAATTTTAAAAAAGTGAATACACCTTTATAACCACCAAGATCAAGATTTGAACATTATTTGTATCCCAAAAGCTTTTCTCATCCATTCTCTTCTGGTCATTACTACCCAAACAAGATGGAGAACATTTCCATCACCCTTTTATGCCCCTTCTCAATCCATTCCTCTTTCCCTCCACAGATAACTATATTCTGATTTCTATCACATGTTCTCAGAATTGATGTAAATGGAATTATAGAATATATTTATTTTTCTTGTCTAGTATCTCTCACTTCAAATGTTTTGAGATTCATCTATGTTATTGCAAATACCAATTATTTGTTTCTTTTCATTGCTGTGTAGTATTAAGTTCTAAGAAGTTTTTTTATCTGTTTATCAGTTGGTGGGTATTTGGGTTGTTTTCAGTTTGGGCGTATAATGAATCAGGCTGTCATAAAATTAGTGGACAAGCCTTTCTGTAGGCAGATGTTTATATATCTCTTTAATATATGTGTAGGAGTAGACTTTGCTGGGTTATATTGTAAACGTAGGCTATCTTTTATAAGGAGCCATTAAATAGTTTCCCAAAATGGTTGTACCATTTTATACTCTCATTGACAATGAGAATTTTAGATACTGCGCATCCTTGCCAACATACAGTATTGTCCATCTGCTCTAGTTGAACCGTTTTGGTACATACAAAATGGTGGTTCCAATTTGCATTTCTCTGGTGACTGACGTTGAGTGCCTTTTCATTTGCTATTTTGTCATTTGTGCATTTTCTTTTGTAAAATGTCTGCTCAATAATTTTAGGTTTAGAGACACATTGAGCAGAAAGTGCAGAGTTCCCATATACCTTCCTCTCGACACAGTTTCTTGCATGAGTGTCGTATATTTCTTACAATTCATGAATCAATATTGACGTGTTGTTAACTCCAGAGTTTACAATAGGGTTCACTCTTTTGTATTATACCGTATAGAGGGTTTTAACAAATGCATAATGTCATATCTACCATGACGGCATCATACAGTGTAGCTTCCTGAAAAATCTCTTGTGCTTCATCTCTTTCTTCATCCCTTCATCTCTTCATCTCATCCCTTCATCTCATCCTTCATCCCTCCCCACAACCACTGCCAATCACTGACCTTTTTACTGTTTCTATAATTCTGCCTTTTTCAGAATGTTCTATAGTTGGGATCATACAGTATATGTCATACTCAGACTAGCTTTGTTCACTTAGCAATATGCATTAAAGATTCCTCCATATCTTTTTGTGGCTTGATAGGTCATTTCTTTTTATGGATAAATGATATTGCATTATATGGTTGTACCACAGTTTATTTATCCATTCACCTGTTGAAGGACATCTTGGTTGGTTCTGACTTCTGGCAATTATGAATAATGCAGCTATAAACATTTGTGTGCAGGTTTTTGTGTGGAATAACTTTTTAATTCATTTAGAAAAGTGCCTAGTGATACAGTTGCTAGATCATACAGAAAGACTATATTTAACTTTTTAAAAAGATTTTATTTATTTATTTATCAGAGAGAATAGCACAAGCAGGGGGAGTGGAAGGCAGAGGAAGATGCAGGCTCCCTGCTGAACAAGGAGCCCAATGCAGGACTTGATCCCAGAACCCAGGGATCATGACCCGAGGTGAAGGCAAACCCTTAACCAACTGAGCCACCCAGGTGTCCCTGGAGGGACTATGTTTAGCTTTATAAGAAGCAGGCAAATTGTCTTCCAAAGTGGCTTTACTATTTTACACTGTCAGCAATAATAATGAATGAAAGTACTGTTGCTCCACACCCTCACCAGGATTTGGTATTGTCAGCATTTTGGATTTTAGCCATTCTAATAGATGTAGGTAATATCTCATTTTAATTTTGTAGTTCCCTATTGGCATGTGATGTTGAGCATTTTTTCATATGCTTATTTGCTATCTGTGTATCTTTTTTGGTGAGTTATCTCCAGATCTTTTGTATGCTTTTAAATTTGGTTGGTGGTGTTCTTACTGTTGACTTTTAAGTATTTTTTGTATAGTTTATATATTAGTTCTTTATCAGATATATGTTTTGAAAATATCTTCTTCCATTCTGTGGCTAGTCCTTTCATTCTCTTACCAGTATCTTTTTAGAACAGAAGATTATTAATTTTAATGAAGTCCAGCTTACTAGTTTTTTTCCATAGATCATGTTTTGGTGGTGTTTCTGAAAACTCATTGCCAAACCCAGGGTCACTTAGATTTTCTCCAATGTTAATTTCTAGAGTTTTGTGTTTTACATTTGTGTCTGTGATCTATTATGAGTTAATTTTTGTGAAACCATTCATGAGCATGGAATATCTCTGCATTTATTTAGATTTTCCTTGATTTCTTTCATCAGTTTTGTGGTTTTCTTCATATAGATCTTATATGTATGTGGTTAGATTTATACATAATTCATTTATTGGTGCTAAAGTAAGTGTTATTGTGTTTTTAATTTCAAATCCCAGTTCCTTGCTGGTTTACTGAAGGGCAATTGACTTCGGTATGTTAACCTGGTACTCTTCAACCTTGATATAATCAGTTACTATTCTGGGAATTTTTTTATAGATTCTTTGAGATTTTCTACATAGACAATCATGTCATCTGCAGAGAAGCCTTTTCTTTCTTTCTTCCCAGTATGATTACCTTTTATTTCTTTTTCTTGTCTTACTGGGTTAGCAATGAATATCAGTATGATGATTAAATTGGAGTGATGAGGAGGAACATCCTTGCCTGTTTCTGATCTCATGGGAAAAAACATTGTGTTTTTCACCATTAAGTTTGATATTAGTTTTGTATTTTTATTCTTTCAAATTTGTTAAGATGTGTTTTATAGCCCAGAATATGGTCTATATTGGTGAATGTTTTATGTGAGCTTGAAAAGAATACGTAGTCTGTTGTTGGATGAAGTATTCTCTAAATGTCAGTTAAATCCAGTTGATTGATGTCGCTCTTTAGTTCAACAGTATTCTTTTTTTTTTTTTTTTAAGATTTTATTTATTTATTTGACAGACAGAGATCACAAGTAGGCAGAGAGGCAGGCAGAGAGAGAAGGAAGCAGACTCCCTGCTGAGCAGAGAGCCCGATGCGGGGTTCGATCCCAGGACCCTGGGATCATGACCTGAGCCGAAGGCAGACGCTTAACACACTGAGCCACCCAGGCGCCCCCATCCCCTCAACAGTATTCTTAACTGAATATCTTGTCTGCTGGATCTGTTAATTACTCTTAGAGGAGGTTTTTTTTTTTAATAAAGATTTTATTTATTTATTTGACACAGAAAGAGAGCACAAGTAGGCAGAGAGGCAGGCAGAGAGAGAGGGGGGAAGCAGGCTCCCTGCTGAGCAGAGAGCCGGATGCGGGGCTCAATCCCAGGACCTGATATCATGACCTGGACTGAAGGCAGAGGCTTAACCCACTGAGTCACCCAGGCGCCCCTGTTAAAGGAGTTTTAAGTCTTCAGCTATGTTAGTGAATTTGTCTGTTTTCCTTGCTTTTGTATCAATTTTTGCCTCACATATTTTGACACTCTGTTATTAGTCATATATACTTTAAGGATTGTTATATCTTTTTAGACATAAATAATTTTATCATTATGTAGTGCTTTTCTTTATCTCTCATAACTTTCCTTGCTCTGAAGTCTGCTTTATCTGAAATTAATATAGCTACTCCAGCTTTCTTTTGATTAGTGTTATCATAGTATATCCATCCCTTAGCTTTTATTATCTCTGTTTTTATGTTTAAAGTTTTCCTTTTATACAACATATAGTTGGGTCTTGTATGTGTTCTCTACCCAGAATCATAGAACTTCCATAAGAAAATGTAGAAAGATATTTTCACATTACCTGGGGTAAGCAAAGATGTTTTTAGAAGGATCACAAAAAGCTACTATACAGAATTGGAAATTGGACTTCAAATAAAAAATTTTGTTAATCAAAATACACCTTAAAGATGGGGTGCCTGGGTGGCTCAGTGGGTTGAAGCCTCTGCATTCAGCCCAGGTCACGATCCCAGGGCCCTGGGATTGAGCCCCGCATCGGGCTCTCTGCTCAGTGGGGAGCCTGTTTCCTCCTCTCTGTCTGCCTGCCTCTCTGCCTGCTTGTGATCTCTGTCTGCTATATAAATAAATAAAATCTTTTAAAAAATATATACCTTAAAGAAAATTGATAGGCAAGCCACAAACTAGGAGAAAAATTTGCAAGATTTTTTTTTTTTTTTGGACAGGACTCATAACCACAATATATAAAGAGCTTTTATAAATTAATTAAAAGGAAAAAAAAGAATAAAAATTAGGAACTTACAGTTTCTGGACTCATATGTAAAGAGCTTTGAAGGAAGAAATCACTCCTGTCTTTACAACAAGAAGAGAACAAATCAAACTGAAAATAAAAAAACCTTTTTAAAAAAAAGATTTCATTTGTCAGAGAGAAAGAGAGAGCACAGCAGATGGAGCAGCAGGCAGAGGGAGAAGCAATCTCCCTGCTGAGAAAGGAGCCTGATGTGGGACTTGATGCCAGGACCCGGGATCATGACCTGAGCCACAGGCAGATGCTTAACCGACTGAGAGTAACCCAGGTGTCCCTAAAAAACCTTTTTTTTTAAGATCCATTGGAGAAACGAGGTCATAGGGCAATCTACTGCCCCTGGAATTGGAGAGACGGGCAAATAGAGACTATCACAGTTTACTGAGAGCAGAAGCCACTGCTAGACGTTGGTTGGAACACTTAAAGGTGATTGAGCATACTGGCTGCAGAAATAAATATTTCTAGGGGTCCAGGAAGTCTACCACTGTTTCATGAATTTTAGCTTCAGGAGTCCTACCAGATTCTCAGAGTCAGAATCACAGAAAAATACTAACAGAAAAAGAAAAAAGTAACCAGTTTGAAATAAGCCCAGAGTGCTATATTCTTAGCAAGGCTGGCTGGCAAAATTTTGATATGAATATCATTACTTTAACAGATGTTGAGCTATTAAGACTATTTCTTCTTGAGTCAATTTTCATATCTTATGTTTTGTCAAGGACTTTGACCACTTTATCTGAGTTGTTGAATTTTTTGGCATAAACTTATTTATAATATTGTCCTGTCATCCTTTTAATGTCTGTAGGATCTGTAGTAATGTTCTTCTTTGTCACTCCCAATATTAGTAATTTGTGGTTTTATTCCCTTGAGTTATATGATAGGAGGGTTACAATTTTATGGATATTTTCAACGATCTAATATTTCAGTTTGTTTATTCTTTGATTTCTATTTTTATTTTTATTATTTCCATTGTTACACATGTGGTTTAATTTGTTCTTTTTCTGTTTTCATACAGTAGAAATTTAGGACAGTGATTTTATGCCTCTCTTTTTAAATTTTCAATCATTTATTGTAATGATTTGAACAGTAAATATGCTGTGAAATAAGTGATTTTAATTTAAAATGACTATAATTTCACCCCACAATGAATGTAATTTCCTAGACATCAGTGTATCAATGTAAAGAACAAACACACAAACAAATGCTGTAATGAAACTCAACTTCTATGGGAACATTTTCTCTAGTATAGGAAAATCAGTATGTTTTTAAAAGTTTAAGATGTACTCAAATACTATATATATCATGATTGACTCTGAAATGACAAAAATAATATATATATTTTTTAAGCTTTTAAAAAATTTATTAATTTATTTAAGTAATCCTTACCCCCAACATGGGGCTTGAATTTATAACCCCGAGACCAGGAGTCACATGCTGTTCCAACTGAGCCAGCCATATGCCTTTCTTCTTTATTACAAAAATTTAAAGTTACATGTTTTCTTCTGAGAACTACTTTAGGTGCAGTTTTGAAATGTTTTTATGATCTTTTAGTTTATAATATTTTCTTTAAAAAGACAAAAACAAAAAATATTTTCTTTTTTTTCAAAGATTTTATTTCTTTATTTGAGAGAAAGAAAGAGTGCAAGAATGGGGAGAGGAGCAGAGAGAGGGACAAGCAAACTCTGCACTGAGCTCAGAGCCTGATGTGGGGCTCAATCCCATGCTCTGAGATCATGACCTGAGCCAAAATCAAGAGTCAGATGCTTAACTAACTGAGCTACCTGGGCTCTCCTTATTTTCCTTTTTTTAAGCCTTTGGTTTAGTGTATTTAATTTTAAATATTTGGGGGACTTTTAGGATGTATTATGATCTTTATTATTAATTTCTAGTTTGATGCTCTTGGGTGAGTGAACATACTTTGTATGATTTCAAACCTTTGACATTTATTGAGAATTGTTTAGTGACCCAGCACATCATCTATCTTGGTGACTATTTCATGTATACTTGAAGAGACTGCGTATTTTGCAGTGGTGGCTTTAGTGTTCTAGAAATACCAGTTAGGTCATGTTAGTGTTAGAGCAGTTCAGATATTCTTTTTCCTTCATGTTTTTTGTTGGCCCATTCTATCAGGGTTAAGAGAGGGCTGTTAAGTATTCTACTACTGTGGTTTGTCTACTTTCCTGTTCTTTAAATTTTCTTTTATATATTTCAAAGCTCTGTTACTAGATGCATTCATATTTATGATTATTTTATGTCCTTACTTTGTGTCATATGAAATGTTTTTCTTTATCTTTGGTAATATTCTGTGTCCTGAATTCCACTTTGCCTGGTGTTGATGTAGTCATTTTAGTTATTCCAGCATGCTTATACTAGATGTTTCAGGGTCTACCTTTGACATCCTTTTCCTTTTAACCTTACTCTTTATATTTAAAGTGTGTTTCTTATGAACAGTGTATAGTTGGGTCTTACTTTTTTTCATCCAGTGGGCAATCTCTATTCTACTTTGCAAATGGCATTTTAGACCATTTTTTTTTAACTTTTAAAAAGATTTATTTACTTATTTTAGAGAGAGAGAGTGGGGAACGGGCAGAGAGAGAAAGGGAGAGAGAAAATCACACGCAGACTCCTTACTGAGCACAGAGCTCACGTGGGGCGCACTCCCATGAATCTCAGATCATGACCTGAGCTGAAACCAGGAGCCGGATGCCCAACCAACTGAGTCACCCAGGCACCCCTAAAGCATTTATATTTGTGTAATTATTATTATGGTTGACTTTTCAATTAATTATCTTCTATTTGTCTGATGTATTTCTTTCTCTTCTTCCTTTTCATGACTGAGGTTTTGTTTTAGTGTGTTTATTTATCTCTAACTCTGTTCACATACTAGGTATACATCTTTGTTTAACCTTTTAGAGCACAATATGCATGCTTAACTCCCCACAGTTGACTTTCAGATAATGTTGTTATACTTCATCAACAATATAAGAAACTTAGAACAGTTGTACTTATTCCCATCCTGTTTGTTGTGTTTTTGTTTTAATATAATTTACTTGTAATACACACACATAATTAAAACAAATTCTTTTATACTTACTCACTTAATCTTTCTGTTAGGATTTTTTCCTTTTTGCAGATCCAGGGTTCTAAGTGACATAATTGCCTTTAACATGATAAATTTTGTTTCGTATTTATTATAGTACACATCTGCCTGCTAAAGAAAATTTTCTTGCTTTATCTATCTGGAAGTGTGTTTATTTTGCTTCTGTTTCTGAACAATAGCTTGTATCAGTATGGAATTCTTGGTTTTCAGAGGGTCCCTCCCCCCCAACAATTTAAATATTGTGTTTTTTTCATTTTCTGCTCTCCATTGTTTCTATTTAGAAGTTCAGCTATCATTCTCTTTGGTATTACAAGGTTCACAATTTGGTCTTTTTTCCTCTCGTCTCCATATATTTTGTTTTTAGGAGTTCGATTGTGATGTGGTTAGGTGTGGTTTTCTTTGTAGTTATATTGCTTGGGGGGGTTTGTTTAGCTTATTCTGAATCTGGGGGTTGATAACGTTCATCAGTTTTGAAAATTTCAGGGCTCTTATCTCTTCAAATATTTCTCCACTGTTATTTTCTCTCTTTCCTTTCTTTTGGGAATTCCAGTTACATGTATGTTAGATCATTTAACGTTGTCCGTAATTTCTAAGAACTCCTCCTTTTCTCTCTTTTCTTTTTTTGTTTCATGTTGGATAATTTTTTGTACCTATCTTAAACTTTACTGAACCTGTTTCTTTTGATCTCAGACACTGTTTCTCCTATCTTTATTCTTTGTATGTTTGTGTGTGTTTTAGTTTGCAAAATGTCTGTTCAAGTTGTCTTGAACATAGATAATGAACATAGAACAATGACTCATAGATCATTTTTTCTTCTGCATCTAGTCTGCTCTTAAGCCCATTGAATGAATTCTTTATTCTGATATTTTGTCTTATTTTCAGTTTTTTCATTTGGTTCTTTGTTGTAATTTGTTTTTCCACTAAAATTTCCTATCACTTCATGCATATTAACTTTTCTTTCTTCCTAGAGCCTGTAACATTTATAATAGTTAAAGTTTTCATTTGTTAATTCCAAGATCTAGGCAAGTGTATATATGCCTCCACTGACTTTTTCTTTTACTTTTTGATCACATTTTTCTGCTTATTTAAGTATCTTGTAATTTTTTCTTACATGCAGGACATTGTGTTTAGAATAGTAGAGACTGAGGTAACCACTTCTATGAGTTCAAACTTTGGTGAATTGGAAATGCTCGAGGGAAGGCAAATCAAGTAAGATCAGTGACATTATTTGTTCTTTTTTGTTTTAAAGATTTTATTTATTTATTTGAGAGAGAGAGAGCAAGAGAGAAACAGCATCAGAAGGGGGAGGATCAGAGGGAGAAGCAGGCTCCCTGGTGAGCCAGGAGCCTGACGCAGGACTAGATCCCAGAACTCTGGGATCATGACCTGAGCCGAAGACAGTAGCTTAACCAACTGAGCCACCCAGGCGCCCCTTGTCAGTGACATTATTTGTATCCTGTGGGTCAGAGAACCATTAGAGTATTCAAATATTTTCCATTTAGAGGTGACACAATTTTTTTTGAAATGTCTCATATTTGTAAAGGCAGACATCTTTGTAGAGGTTTTGATATAGGGGGAAATCTGGTCTTATTTATAAAAAAGAAAAAATCAGAGACTTAAAATTATAATTATGAGAACATTATCACATTTTTACAGTTGACTTATGAGTAAGGTATTAATCTGTTTTAGAATAATTTTAGTTAAAGATAGTTTCCATATGTTTTTAAATAAGATACAAGCATACAGACCTGGAAATGTAGATATATGACTGGATGTAACTGGGGCCATATTGAGGTCATTATTATATGGTAGTATCAGATGATGCTTTTTATTTGTCCCTTTATAGTTTTGTATTTTTCCGGTGGTTATGGATTACTGTTAAAATTTTTTAAAAACAGCATCAGGGGTGCCTTGGTGGCTCATTCGTTAAGTGTCTGCCTTCGGTTCAGGTCATGTTTTCAGGGTCCTGGAATAGAGCCCCACGTCAGGCTCCCTGCTCAGCAGGAAGCCTGCTTCTCCCTCTCCCACTCCCCCTAATTGTGTTCCCTCTCTCGTTGTGTCTGTGTCTGTCAAATAAATAAAATAAAATCTTTAGAAAAAATAAAAAATAGCATCATATACCAAAAGAGAATGGCAGTCTGTTGTGGAAATTTTGCTTGCATTTAGGAATATAAAGCTTAGGGGATTTGTGGCTGAATTTTAGAAGTATTCAGGGTCTGGTCTCTGGTTTCTGGTCTCTGCCTAAGAATATAGCCTTGCTGTGTGTGTGTGTGTGTTAGCTTGGGTTTCCCAGAAAGCAAAGCCTGAGGTATATTTTACTACTTTTTTTTTTTTTTTTTTTTTTTTTTAGTTATTTATTGGACAGACAGAGATCACAAGTAGGCAGAGAGACAGGCAGAGAGAGAGAGAGGAGGAAACAGGCTCCCTGCTGAGCAGAGAGCCCTATGTGGGGCTCGATCCCAGGACCCTGGGATCACGACCCGAGCCGAAGGCAGAGGCTCTAACCCACTGAGCCACCCAGGTGCCCCACTACTTTTTTTGGAGTACAATCCTAAGGAAGCTGAGAAGCAGAGTTGAGTGAAAGGGAAACGAGTTAGTGAACTTGGGAGAGCAAGGTTGAGTTATTGAGTTAGCCAATGATGCTTAATGTTGATCAATTTCGAAGAACTTCTGGGAGTTCTGTATATTATTGTACATTCAGCACATTTCATCCAGGAGGAGGAAAGGGGAATTTATCTTTGGTCTCCGTTTCTCATTAGTTAAGGATTCAGCCCACTGGCATTAACTGCTTACATTTCTGCGTTGTGCTGTGAAGGCTTCATAGTTTAGTGACATCCCTCCTGGGATGGGAGGTGAGAGGTATAGAAGCATGAAGGAAGGCACAGTTGTGTTATGAAGTCGTTTGATTGTGTCTGGTGTTGCAAAAACTTGTGGTAATACTTTTATTTAACCTCTATCACTTACAACTTCAAATACATTACAGGCATTACCATGAATTTTCACAAGGCCTACCTGTTGTGGAGATAATACTTTTGAAGTATACGTAATTCACATCAAATCAGGAAATAAGGCAGGATCCAACAGTATACTTTGACTGTTGACTGACCTATTATATATAAAATGTTATTTTACTCAGAAAAGATATTATTTATCATTTTACTTCATTGAAATTTATAATATCTTGGGTATTATCAAAATTATTGTAATGACATCTGCCCACCCATGTTATCACCTAAATATGTTCATTTCTGACAAAATGTATATTTTGTTTATAAAAATTCTAATGATTTTAAGTAACCGTGATAAAATTTAGGCATCTAATTTTTAAAATAGTGGTAGATTTTGTGACAGTTTGCAAAATATACCCTATCTTTGGGAATATAGGGTAGAGAATCAGTAAATATCTTTAAATAGCTTTTGAGTCTGCAGTCTTTCAAATTACCTGTGTATTATTTTTTTTTGTTCTCTAGATCATGTCTTTTCTCATTTTTAATATCCATATCAATGGGAAAGTATAAAACATTATTTGATTAATTTAAAAATTCCTCTACCTACTTTCAGTGGATTTTGGTAGTGGATATTATTATAGGAAACTGACAGTTATGGTTTTTCTACCAATTAATTATAGTGTCTTGGCCAAATGTATATTCTTTGTGTTTGAGTTTCTCATCTATAGAGTATTAATAGTAATATCTGCCATACACATCTACCTCATAGAAATGTAGAGAAAATCAAAGTATGTATATGAAAGTACATGTCAATTTCTCTAGGGCATAGGCTATATTTTACTAATTACTGCAATCCATCATGTCATTCAGTATGTATTTATTTTCAATAAATCACTGTGAAAATAAATCACTTTGGATTTTCACTTGGTTTTTTGGATACTTAATATTATTTTTAAGTGCTTTAAATAGTGTAAAATTTTCAAGAAAATATCAAAAAAGTAAAGATTCAATTCAAATTGAAGTAAAAGATGTTTTAATCTTTTACTTCAATTTGAATTGAATCTTTACTTTTTTGATGTGATGGTATGTGGATGGGAGAGATACTATGAAAGCACATTTAAAAAAAACTTCGGAAGTATTATACATATACAAACAAAAGAAAACTTCAGAACTATTATACATATACATTTAAGATACTTGATGACTGAGCACCTCGATGGCTCAGTCGATTAAGTGTCTGTGTTTGGGTCAGGTTGCGATCCTGGAGTCCCAGAAGCGAGCCCCACATTGGGCTCCCTGCTCAGTGGAGGATCTGTTTCTCCCTCTTTCTCTGTCCCCCCCTCCAACTTGTGTGCTCGTGCTCTCTCTCTCTCTAATGAATAAATAAAATCTTTTAAAAAAAAAGAACATGATGACCAATTTAGGTGTTACACTGTTATAGATATAGGTGAAGTGAAATAAGGAAACTGTGTGTTCGTGTAAATCATGAATTTTTCAGTCTGTAAACTTGTTCATGTGGTTTAGATTATGCTTAGTAAATAGAAATAAATGGTAATTTTACTTATTTTAACTGTGTCCTTTTTGATTGAAGTGCTGGACTGATTAATTATTTTAACTTGAAAATAATGTAACAACTTTTTATAGAGTTTTCTTCTTAACTTTTCACAGGTATTATTCTGCTCTAAAAACTATGGAACAATTAGAGAATGTTTTTTTCCCCCGAGTTAGTCAGTACCGGTTTTGTCAGCTAATGATAGAAAATCTTCCTAAACTCCGTGAGGATATTAAAGAAATCTCCATGTCTGATCTCAAAGACTTTTTGGAAAGCATTCGAAAACATTCTGACAAAATAGGTGAAACAGCAATGAAACAGGTGAGATTAAAAAGGAAAATTTTAATTTAATGTTATTCAGTAGTCTAAGTTAGAGAATATATCCAGAATTTACTTGTTTTTAGTTACGTAAAATGCTTATTTTTGTTTAGTTTTATCCTTTTCTTATTTTTCCTGAACTTTGTTCAGAATGGATTTAATCAGCATTTTCTTTTGGTTTGCAGCTATTCCAAGTAAGGTCAATCTAACTTGACTCACCAGCCTATTCGTCTCTTGGGAATCTTCCTGTGAATGTGGTATTCTGTTAACTTGTGCCAGCAGTCAAATTTGTTATAAAATTAGCTGAACCATGGCAGCCACAGAGGCAGATGGGATTCCTTTTATCCTAATGTTCTAAATTGCTCTCTTTAAAAGTATTATCTTTGAATTAACTCCTACAGGTCAATAATAAAAAGAAAAGTGGACAAGATTTGGCAGATATAAAGTTAATGTACCTACCTTTTGAATTAGCCCTTCTTCTCCTAGATAATTCCAATGAGAAATAAAGAAAACATGTCCTTGTGACATTCATACCAGCTTTATTCACAGCTCGCCCCAAACTGGAAACAACCGAAATGGACATCAAAAGGGAATGGATATACAGATTGTGCTATGTAAAAACAATGGAATATTACTTAGCAATAAAAAGGAATGAAATTACTGATATGTATAACAACAAATATTAATCTCCCAGGCATTGTGCTGAGCTATAGAAGCTGGACGCAAAAAAGCACAGATTGTGTTACTCCATTTATATTGCAGTTCTAAAGCAGGTGAAACTAATTAAAGTGAAAAAAATCAGAGCAGTGGTTACCTCTGGGTGGGGCAATTGTCTGGGAAGAGACACAAAGGGGTTTTCTGAGGAGATACAAATGTTCTGTATCCTACTAGTCCAAATTGTACAGTTAAGGTCTGCACATTTCAGTGTATATAAATCTGACCTCAAAGTTGTAAAAAATAATTGGTGTGCATATAGTGTATGGATGTGTGTGAAGTGAGCAGGTAAAGGTACATAGATGAACAAGAATGTATAGATATTAATTATTGAAGGTAGGTGATGAGTACTTGGGGGTTGATTGCATTAATCTGTATTTGAAATTTTCAGTAATAAAAAGTTTTAAAATGATTATAACTTAAAACTTCTGAGTTAGTTAAAACTCCCAATAATCACAGTGTTATAGAAATAAAACAGTGCTCAACCTGCTTTCTAACCCCAAATTTTTTTCTAAAGTATTAGAAACTACTTTAGAGAAGCTTCAGGTAAGGCAGAGTGGGGCAGAGGGAGATGGGCAGGGTAGGACCTGAGCAGAAAGCGACAGAGGGTACTGCAGGCATGACCTTCTCTTCCTTCTCTGGCCAGGGCTTCCTGAGAAAATTTTATTTTAATTTATTTTATCTTATTTTATTTTTTTAAAGATTTTACTCATTTATTTGATAGAGAGAGACACAGCAAGAGAGGGAACACAAGCATGGGGAGTGGGAAGGGGAGAAGCAGCCTTCCCGCCAAGCAGGGAGCCCAATACGAGGCTCCATCCTAGGACCCTGGGATTGTCACCTGAGCTGAGAGCAGACACCCAACTGGCGCCCCTATTTTATTTTCTAATTAAAGAAATATCAGAGTGTGTATCAGAGTGTGTCACAACAAGGAAATTAAAAAATTCAGTATAGGAACTTCCTCCCTACTTTAACTTCTTAAAGAATTATCTATAAATCAGATGATCTCCATTATATTTCTATTAATTGTTTCAGCTTTGCACAGTATTCTATGTCAATTTGTTTAGTAGATTTAAAAATTTATGGAGTAAATTATTTACCTTAAAGAAGTATAGATTTTGAAAATTCTTTATCAGGATCATTTTAATAATAAATGAAAACCATATGTAATAATGTAGGACTTGTACGATAATGTTTTTCTTTTAAAAAAGTTGCTTATTTTTAAAGAATTTCCTGTTAGCTGTTGCTTATCAGTAGGTGGACTGTAGCAGATTCAATCTTCAAGTTATTTTTGATAGTATCTTTCTTTTTTTTAAAGATTTTATTAATTTACTTGAGAGAGAGAGAGACAGATAGTGACAGAGATAGCAAGAGAGAGCACACAAGCAGGGGAGAGACAGAGGGAGATGGAGAAGTAAACTCCTCGAGGAGCAGGGAGACCAACATGGGGCTTGATCTCAGGACCCTGAGATCATGACCTGAGTTGAAGGCAGACACTTAACTGACTGAGCTATCCAGGGGCCCCTGATAGTATCTTTTGTTCAGATTAAATACTTGGTTGATAAAACAATATACTTCTTTGCTGTAAATAAACAGAAGCTACCACAGAGAGCCTAAGCCAAATTTGTTTCCTGTCTTTTCTTTGGAAGCCATTTTCCCTATCACTGGAATGATGGAAAGATGGTTAATTGTGGGCAGGAGCAGTGGAAAAGAAATGGTAGAAGTGTCAGCCAGCAGGTTAGAGTTAGAATTTCAGATTAGTAAGCTGGAAAAGATAAAGACTAAGCTAAGTGTAAGAGAATAAAATTTGAAGCCAGAGTTCAGAAGAATCCAGAGATTCTGAATCTAGAGACTATAATTATCCCAGAAACTACATAGGTTAGGAAAGCCCTAGGAAAGTAGAACAAAAAGAGTGGATATTACCTCACTGTTAAGGTAGAATAATGTGCGGGATTTGATAGCTTTTCTCTGAAGTGATCATCTTTCTCCTCCATTGTTGACACTTCAAGATACTAATAGGACTGATGCATTTTATAATAAAATGAGAATCAGGGGAGCCTCTGATTGTTTTTGTAGCACCTCCCATATCTTCTCGGGATACTAAATCTTTCTGACTGATTGCCTCTGATTAGTGAGTGTTTTTTCTGCACTAGAGAGTTCTGCAACATTATATTTTTGTCTTCAGCATCATAGTGTTTTCAGTACTTTTTCTCCTAAGTCTAGGCAAGGAATGCCATGAAGATAAAGAATGCAATTGCTTGGTAAGGTTTTTTTTTTTAGCACAAGGATGTAAATGGTAGTTTAAAGTTCATGTTCTATTATACAATCTATGTTTCATTGTTAAACTTATCTTCTCTGACTTGTTTTTCATAGACCAGTTTTGGACTTTCTGCATAGCAGTCCACCAGGTCATGGGCCCTGGGATTTGAGGTTTATAAGAATTTCCTGCTGAAAGGGAGTAGACTCTTTCTAGTATACTACCATTATTTTCTTGTAAAAAGAGTTGAGCTCCCTGCCTCTGCAATTTAAACAGAACTTTCATCACAGAAACTTTCCCTAAGCATGTCTTAATTCCATTAACTCATGTCCCATTTGTGGATTTACTTGTTACATATTCTCTTGAATATCCTGTAGGTACATCAAACCTAGCATTTCTAAAAGTAAACTCACTGTCTTCTTACAAAATCTATTTTTCCTATATTTCTTATGTCACAGTAATTCCTCCTACTTTCATAAGCCAGAAACTGGGGAGTTCTTTAGACTTTTCAGGAATATTTATATTCTTTATGTAATTTGTTTCTAAATCCTACTTAGTAACTATCAGTTCTGCTTCTTAATATCTGTGGATTCTGTATCCCCCTTTCTATATATCTGGACTGTTGCAATATCAAATTAATTATTCTCCTAATCTCTAGTCTTTTCTCTGCTTATTATTCTAAAATCCAAGTATGACTGCTTTCTCTTCAGTGATTCCCACTGACCCTTTACCTAATTCTAAATTCTTCAGTATGAAACAAAAGCCTCATCTCCTGATACTCCTTCTTCTTATGATATAACAATATTGGATCTCTTACAAATTTTTGAATACACAATTTGTTTCTTTTGCCTAGAATGCTTTCCACACTTCCATATTTCATGTCTGAAGAATTCCTTTTCCCCCCAAAAGCTGGCTTAAGCTTCACCTTGTCTGTGGAATCTGTCTTCCTCTGTCTCACTCCTGTCAGCAAGAGAGGGTCACTTCCTCCTTGGTGTATACATCCCTTATACTTGTCACACTGTATTATAATTTTTATTTTGTGTCCTTAACTAGACAGTGAGTTTTTTTTTTTTAAGATTTTTTTTTATTTTAGAGAGAGTGTGCACATGCGTGTGTGAGCAGGGGAAGGACAGAGGGAGAGGGAGAAGCAGACTTCCCGCCAAGCAGGGAGCCTGATGCTGGGCTCTGTCCCAGGACACCAAGATCATGACCTTAGCAGAAGACAGATACTTAACCGACTGATCCCCCAGGCTGCCCCTAGACAGTGAGTTTTTTAAGTGAGGGATTATATCCTATTTATTTTTTACCTTTCTGGGATCTAATACTGTGCCTAAAATGACTGGCACAAAAAGTTATTTTTTTGAAGGATCTTAGAGCTGAGTCTTAGCTTTTCCAGTGAGAATTTTTTAAAGTAAAAAACAGACTTGTACTTGTAGTGTTTTTTTCCCCCTTTCTTGTGAGAGGTGAATGTACTATGAATAGTCTGATGTTTAAAAACAATTAAATACCTAAAATTCATAGTCTTAGTTCACATTTTCCATATTGTATTTTCTGGCACACATTTTAATAATATCCTTTAGGGGAAAACAGGAGACTAAATGGTCAAATAAGTTTCAGAAATCTGGGTTAAAGTTAAGTATATTTCTTTAGTTATTAATTATAAATTTAGAAAGGGGATACAATGTAGAATGTTTATTTAACTAATTTGGGCATAGAACCTTTTTTCAAGAAATACTGGAGGGGTGCCTGGGTGCTGCATTCATTAAGCATCTGCCTTCGGCTCAGGTCATGATCCCAGGATCTTGGGATTGAGTCCCTCGTTGGGCTTTCCACTCAGCAGGAAGCTGCTTCTCCCTCTCTCACTCCTCCTGCTTGTGTTCCCCCTCTTGCTTTGTCTCTCTCTGTCAAATAAATCAATAAAATCTTAAGGAAAAAAAAAAGAAATACTTGTAGATACTGTGTGAAGTGTTAGTTTTGTACATAACACAGTTTGGAAGCAGTGCTTTTAAAAAATGATTTATACTCTGAAAACAGAAAACCACTGACAAAGTTAGTTTGGACAGCTTGATACTATAGTTCCTTCTGTGAGGTTAGTGGACATTTCATAGATTTTGGCCGAAGAGTGAACCAGTCCCTCCCACCAACACACACATATGCCAACTCAGGAAGTAAATGGTCCCATGTAACTTCAGGGCTTCAGAAAATTAAACATTTTTTTATTACTGATAATCAATTGACGTTAAGGCAGGATGTTTTATGTACATTTATGCATGTATCCTACCTTTTTAATATTTCTGGTATTTTTAATTTTGTGTAGCTGGTTTTTCACTTAAAAAAGAATTAGTGGTACTTTTTTTTAATTTAAGACTGACAATATTCCAAATCAGAGGTTATTAAAATAATTGGATCATTATTGACTTAACTCATTGAAATGAAGAGGAGTATACTCTTTCGTAATTGATATAAAGCTAACTCTAGCATGGGAAACAAAGTCTAAGCAATGGAATTATTAGATATGGGCTTTAAAATTAGCATAGTCAAGGAATTATAAGACAAGATTGAGGATTTTGGCAGATCATTGAAAACCATAAAGTAAACCATTTCTGAGTTCTAGAACTGAAAATACATTACAAATTAAGAACTCAGTGTGTAGTTGGCAGATTAGACACAGCTGAAGAGAGAATTAATGAACCAGAAGTTACGTCAGAGGAAAATATCCAAATTGAGGCTCCGAGAGACAAAAGGATGGAAAGTAAAGAGTTTAAAGACATATAAGATGGGAAGATTTAACGTATGTGTAATCATAGTCCGGAAAGGAGAAGAAAGAGTGATGGACATAAATAATATAGCAGACCTTGAAGCCATGGATTGAAAAATGTTGTGAATTCTAAGCAGGAGGAATACAAAAATCCCATACTTAGGCATATAATAGTAACTTTTTAGAGATGTAAATGAAGAAAAATCTTAAAAGCAACCAGAGGGAAAAATTTATTGCCTTCAAAAGAGTAATAATAATACTAATCTTTAGATGACTTGTCAGCAGAATTAATGGAAGCCAAAAGACAGTGAGCTAATACCTGAAGTGCTGATAAACCGTATCTATCAACCTAGAATTGTTTACCCACCAAAAATTTCTTTTAGAAATGGAGATGAAGTTGGAGTGCCTGGCTGGCTCAGTTGGTAGAACATGTGACTCTTGTTCTTGGAGTTGTGATTCTGAGCCCCATGTTGTGGGTAAGGTTTACTTATAAAACAAAAAAGGAAGGAAGGTGAAATGAAGGTATTTTTCAGATAAAAACCTAGACGATTTATTTCTAGTAGACGTACGTAAAGGAAATATTTTCAGACGGAAAGAAAATTATCCCAGTTAGAAACCCAGAGATGTAGCAAATGAACAGAAAGGGCAACTATTTTGGGTAAAATTGCATATGTTATGTTGGCTGTATAAAACAAAAATGTCTTATGGGGTTTACATATTTATAGAATTAACAGTGCAAAAGAACAATCATATATAAGTTAGGAGAGGAACTGATACGGGTTTGAAAATCTCTGCTAAATTATTCTGCTTACAGGAGACATACCTTACATATAAACATATAGAGAGGTTGAAAGCAAAAGGATAGAAAAGGTACATTGGGGCACCTGGGTGGCTTAGTGGTTTAAGCCTCTGCCTTTGGCTTGGGTCATGATCTCAGGGTCCTGGGATTGAGCCCCGTGTTGGGCTCTCTGCTCGGTGGGGAGCCTGCTTCCCCCCCCCCCCCCCGGCCCCCGGCCTGCTTCTCTGCCTATTGTGATCTCTCTCTCTGTCAAATAAATAAATAAGATCCTAAAAAAAAGAAAAGAAAAGAAAAGATACATCATGCAAGCATCAATGAAAATAAAGCTGATGTATGTATATTAATATCAAAGCAGGCTTTAAGACAGAATTACTAGTAGAGAAGAGGAACATTTCATAGTGATAAAAGATTCAGCTCATCAGGAAAAATAATTCTAAATTTGTTTCCATAAAAATGGTCTCAAAATATATAAAGCAAAAATTGTCAGAATTAAAAGAAATAGACAATTTGACAATCATAATGGGGGATTTTAATACACTTCTTTCAGTAACTGCTAGAAACAGTTGACAAATTTAATAAAGATGTAGTCCTTTCAAATAATATGATTAATAACCCTGACCTAATGACATATGTAATACTGTATCCCATGATTTCAGAATATACATTTTTAAAAGAACATTTACCAAAATTGATTACATTCTGGTCCATGGAACAAATGTCAGTAAACGTCAAAGGATTGAAATGATACAGAGTATATTCTCTAACCATAATGGAATTATTCCAGAGATGAGTAATAAATAGATAAGTAGAAAAATCCCTGTATGTTTGGAAATTAAGAAATAAAATTCTCAATAACCCATAGGTTAAAGAGGAAACTCAATTGAAACCAGAAATGTTTTTTTTTCTTTTTTTAGATTCTTAAAATTGATTTATTTGACAGAGAATGACACAGCAAGAAAGGGAACACAAGAAGAGGGAGTGGGAGAGAGAAGCAGGTCTGCAGGATCAGGGAACCTGATGCAGGGCTTGATTCCAGAATCCTGGGATCACAACCTGAGCCAAAGGCAGATGCTTAACCAACTGAGCCACCCAGACGCCCTAAAACCAGAAAATATTTTGAAGTGTAATGAAAGTAGGACATATCAAAACTTGTAGGATGCAGCAAAAGTTGTGTGTAAGGGAAATTTATAGCCTTTAATTTATGAGTTAGGAAAGAACAACTGAAATCATTAAGTAATGCAAGTATCCATATGAAGGAGTTAGAGAAAGAGTAGCAAAGTGAACTCAAAGAAAGTAGAAGGATATGACACAAACAGCACAGGTAACAGAAACTAAACAAGTGGGTTTACACCAAACTAAAAAGCTCCTGCTTTTTAGCAAAAGGAAGCAATCAGCAGTGTGAAAAGACAGTCCCCAGAATGGAAGGAAATAGTTGCAAGCTATTTGTCTGATTAGGGTTTAATTTCCACAATATGTAAGGAAACATACAACTCAATAGCAAAAACAATCCTTAATCACCTACTTTAAAAATCAACAAGGGAGTTGAATATACATTTCTCCAAAGAAGATACACAAATTGCCAGCAAGTATATGAAATAGTGCTCAGTATCAGTAACCATTAGGAAAATGCAAATCAAAATCACAGTGGGATATATTACCTTTCACCTCTCATGATTGCTGTATCAAACAAATAAAAGACAACGTTGGCAAGTGTGTGGAGAAATTGGAAACTTGCATACTGTTGAGGGAATGCAAAATAGTGTGGCTGCCATTTTTAGGAGGTTCCTCAAAAAGTTAAAAATAAGTATGATTCAGGAATCCTACTTCTGGGTGTTTATCCAAAAGAATTGCAATTAGAATCTTCAGAAAGATTAGCACTCCCATGCTCACGCATCATTGTTCACAATATCCAAGGTGGGGAAACAATACAGATGTCCACTGACAGATGAATGGATTGATAAAATGCAGTATTTATGTACAGTGGTATATGGTATACTGGTCAGTCCTCAAAAAGGAAATTATGAGGTATCTAAAATAGGAAAATTCATAGACTCAAAGAATGGGATAGTGGTTGCTAGGAACTGGAGGATGGGGGGGAATTACTAATCAACAGGCATAAGGTTTCAGTTAAACAAGATGAATAAGCTCTAGAGTACTGCTGTGCAACATTGTACCTGTAGTCAGCAATGATATAATATTAATATATTAATACAGTATTAGTATATGTTAATTATGTAATAATGTATATACACTTAAAAACACGAGACTAGATCTCATGTTAAGTGTTCTTACCACAGTAAAATAAAATTTAAAAAAAGAAAATGGAAGAAAATAATCAAGAGTAGAAATCAGTGTAATAGAAAACAAAATATATTAAGGAGGATCAAAAAGCCAAAAGTTGGTTCTTAGTCTTTTCAAATAATTTTGATAAACCCTGGCACAACTGTTTAGAAATAAGAGTGAGAGCATAAATAATGAATAAAAAAATGAGACATCACTCCAGACCCTACACCAAAGCCACTAAAAATATAGGGAAATATGAAATTCTTGAACCAGTTTTGACCATAATAAATCATATAATAATTGGATTTTTCTTTTTCCAAAATAGGCACAACAGCAGAAAACCTTCAGTGTTGTTCTGCAGAAGCAAAATAATATAAAATTTGGGAAGAATGTGTACATAAATGATAGAATTCCAGAAGAAAGGAATGAAGTTGAATTGAAATGTGGATTTGAGGAAGAGGATGAGAATGAAGAGGAGGTGATTAAAGTTCCTTCCTTCCTTTTCCCCTCCTACTCTCCCTCCTTCTTTTTCTTCTTCCCTTCTTTTTTTTCAAGAATTTTTTCCTTTCGAGTTGTATGTCTGTATGACTCTCAGTCTTCCCATGTGAACATTGGATTTATGTAGATTAGTTTGTAATGAGCTATTAGAACAATGTGTCATCTGAAATATTAGACTGCATAGTTGACAGATGAATAGGATATATTCTAGATTATATTTATAAGCCATAGATAACTGAACCTAGGTGTTCTGCCATCATAAGCAGTAAAATTATAAATGCAGTGGGTTTTTGGAGTGATCACTCATTTATCTGTGGCAAACATTTAATTTCATGGTGGCTTGACCTTGCTGTTTAGACTAATTCTGGAAAGCTTCCTTGTTTTCCCCCTGAATAGTGCTGAGATACTGCAAAATGGTTCTAGTAGATTAAACTTTTTAATTCTTAAAAAAGTCTTAACTATAGGAAACTTGAAATTATTAAGTGTTCACTTTCTTTCATCTTTTTTATCTGAACTTATTCCTAATTTTATTTGCTTCTTTTACTTTCTATACAGTCTTCAGTCGAACCTACTTTTTGGCTTTTCCTTTGAATTTTTTTGAATTTAGTTAATAAGAGCCTATTATTTATAAGTTTTGCCTTGTCGGTGAGAGTTTAAATTGTTTCTCTAGGGACTTAGTTAGGGGCTCAGTATGAACTTTTAATTAACTGATAAAAGAAACCATATGAATTTGTGCCCATGGCCGCCTCTATGGTTGGAGAACAACTGAGAGTTCAGTATGTATTTTTCTACTATATGACCGAGGATGAGTGAAACTGTGTGTGTGTGTGTGTGTGTGTGTGTGTATGTACACAAATGTGTGTGTATATATGAGAGAGAGAGAGCGAGAGCATGAGAGGAGAGAAGTCAGCGGGAGAAGCAGACTCCCTGCCAAGCAGGGAGCCTGATGTGGGACTCGATCCCGGGACTCCAGGATCATGACCTGAGCTGAAGGCAGTCGCTCAACCAGCTGAGCCACCTAGGCGCCCTAATGTCTTCTTGGTATGAAATTAGTGTGTCCTGATTAGCCTCTGGAAATTTATTATTATTTTTTTATTTTTTATTTTTTTAAGATTTTATTTATTTATTTGACACAGAGTGAGAGATCACAAGTAGGCAGAGAGGCAGGCAGAAAGAGAGAGGGGGAAGCAGGCTCCCCCGCCGAGCAGAGAGTTCGATGTGGGGCTTGATCCCAGGACCTTGAGACCATGACCCAAGCCGAAGGCAGAGGCTTAACCCTCTGAACCAGCCAGGCACCCCTAGTCTTTGGAAATTTAATAAATGTTTTTGAAATTCTTTTTTGTTCTTTTTTAATCAGTATTTGGAGAATCTCTATGTTCTCTTCTCCCAAGTATGTTTGAGGTACACAGTCTCTGTCCTTTAATTACTTTATAATTTAAAACATTCAACAATAATGATAAATAAAGAATGAACAATTGAACAAATGCCAAAGCAATTACAGAGGCATTGTGTTTATATTGTAATTTTTTATAGTTGATAAATGTTATAACATGAAGTCCATGAATCTTATTGTTATCTTTAACTTATATTATCCAATAGTAAGCTAGTAGTTTGATAATTTTTATTTTTAAAAAAATTTTTGAGGGGGGGGAGGGGGAGAGGGAGAATCTTTTTTTCTCTTTTTCTTTTTTTAGAGAGAGAGTGTGGGGGGGTTGGGAGGGTAAGGAGAGAGAAAGAATCTTAAGCAGGATCCATGCCCAGCATGGAGCCTGTTGTGGGGTTCAGTCTCATAACCTTGAGATCATGACCTGAGCCGAAATCAAGAGTCGGACACTTAACCAACTGTGCCACCTGGGCACCCCAAATTGATAATTTTTTAAATGGGGTTTTATAAGGAGGGCACATGTCCTGATGAGCATTGGGTGTTATATGCAACTAATGAATTGTTGAACACTACATCAAAAACTAATGATGTACTATATGTTGGCTAGTTAAATGTAATAGAAAAATAAATAAATAAAATAAAGATGGGGGAGAAACGATAAAAGAAAAATCTATGCCAGCTTGCTCACAGTTAATTTTCTTTCTTTGTAGTCTTATGCATTGACTGCATTTAGAGTAAGTAATATCTATTACTTTGGTAATCAGAAAAAAATTGTTATTTCTCAAATATAATTAAATAATAAACAATTAATGCCATTAAAAAATGTGGTTTTATTTTTCAGGTCTTAACTGTTCAGGATCTGGTTGATTTTTCCCCTGTTTACCGATGTTTGCACATTCATTCTGTTTTGGTGAGTACCTTTCATATATGTATATTGCGTGTGTGTGTGTGTGTGTGTATGTGTGTGTACACATATGTATATATATACACATAAATATTTGTATAATAAAAAAGTTATCTATGCATTTTAGGTGTACTTTTCTAAAGGCCGACTATAAGCTCAGTAACCTGTAAATCTTCACACATAACTATTTTAAATATCCCCTGTGAGTAATGCACTTACTTTTTTCTTTAAGTTATAGTCTACTTTCAATTGATGTATCAGTTCATCTTTAAGAACCTTGTAATAGTATACTTCTATTTCATCCTTCTTGCATTTGTGCTGTTGTATCACAATTGCTTTTAAATATGTTGCTTCTACATTTGCTTACTCCTTCTACATTGTATTCATTTTTTATTAAATAATTCTTTTAAAAAATATTACTTTGATATAATTCATATACCAAGAAATTTACCCCTTTAAAGTATATAATTCAATGGTTTTAGCATACTTACGAGGATGTGCAACCGTTAAAACTAATTCCAGAACATTTCATTTCTGAAGAAGGAAACCTCTTAACAATTAACACTCACTCCTCATTCTCCCCTACCTCCAGTTACTGGCAACTACTCATTTACTTTCTTTCTTTATGGATTTGCCCATTCTGGTTATTTCATATAAATAGAATCATAGTAAGTGTGGTCTTTTGTGTCTTGGCCTCTTTCACGTAGTTGAAAGTTAAGATTATTGATTGGGACCTTTCTTCTTTTTTAATACAGACACTTAAACAGCTGTAAATTTCCTTCTAACCACTGCTTTAGCTGCATTCCATGAGTTTTGGTATGTTGTGTTTTGTTTCCATTCATATTTTCTAAATTCTTGTTATTTATTCTTTAACCCACAGGTGTTTAAGAGTATGTTGTTTCATTTCCATATGCTTGTGAATTTCCCAAAAGTTCTTCTCTTACTAATACCAAATTTAATCTTACTGTGGTCAGAGATCATATTTTGTATGACTTCAGTCCTTTTAAATTTATGGAGGCTTGTTTTATGGCCTAACATATGGTTTATCCTGGAGAATGTTCCATGTGCACTTGAGAAGAAGAATGTGTATCTGGCTGTTGTTGGGTGGTGTGTTCTGTAGATATCTGTTAGATCTAGTTGATTTTATATTGTTATTCAGGTCTTCTGTTTCCTTGTTGATCTTCTGCCTGTCTATCTGTTATTGAAAGTGGTAATATTGAAGCCTCCAACTGTAACTGTTGAATTATCTGTTCTTCCTTTAGTTTTGCCAATTTTCATTAATGTATTTTTGAGGCTCTGTTTTTAGGTGAATATATGTTTATAATTGTGTTATCTTTAGGATGGATTAACTTTTTTTCATTAAAAAAAGTCATTCTTTGTGTATTTTTTTGGTTTAAAGTCTATTTTGGCTGCTATTAGTATAGCTACTCTCTCTTTTGGTTACTGTTGGCATATGTTTTTCCATCCTTTTATTTTCAACCTCTTTGTGTTTTTGAATCTAAAGTGTGTATCTTGTAGAATAGAATATAGATGGATTTTTAAAAATCCAGTCTGCCAATTTCTGCCTTTTGACTGAAGTGTTTAGTTCTTTTGCATTTAATGTAATTACTGATATGGCCAGATTTATGCCTGCCATTTGCTGTAATAAATCATGTCTTTTTTGTTCTATTCCTCCGTTACTGTCTTCTTTTGCATTAAATAGATATTTTCTCATGAATCATTTTAATTCTCGTCATTTCTTTTAACATATATATGCATTAATATATAACATATATGAGTAATAAATATATAGATATATATTAGTTACATATGAATATGTACTATAAACATACAAAAATATATAAATATATATTATAATGTTTGTGTATGTACACACATATAACATATAGATTTTTTTTTAGTATTTACTCTGGAGATTACAATTAACATCCTACCTTAAAACAATCTAGTTCATATTGATCTTCCTCCCTTGTGTTACTATTGAGATACTAATTACATCTTTATACATTATAAACCATAATATAATTATTTCTCTATGCAGTGTTCTAAATCAGAAGAATGGAGTTACAAATTATACTGTCTTTTACCTCTGTATTATCTTAACTGGGACTCTATTTCTTCATGTGAATTAGAGTTACTATCTAGTGTCCTTTTCTTTTTGCCTCAAGGACTACTTTTAGTATTTCTTTTAGGGAAGGTCCACTAGCATCAAATTCTCTGTTTTTGTTTATCTAGAAATGTCTTAATTTCTCCTTGGCTTTTTAAGAGTAGTTTTGCTGGGGCATCTGGGTGGCTCAGTGGGTTAAAGCTTCTGCCTTTGGCTCAGGTCATGATCTCAGGGTCCTGGGATCAAGCCCCATACCAGGCTCTCTGCTCAGCGGGGAGCCTGCTTCCCCCCCACCGCCCTTGCCTGCCTCTCTGCCTACTTGTGATCTCTCTCTCTGTCAAATAAATAAATAAAATCTTTAAAAAAAAAAAGAGTTGTTTTGCTGGGTATAGAATTTTTGGTCTTTTTCTTTTAGCACTTAGAAAATGTCTATGGAAGACATTTAGAGTTAAGGTGTTTTGAGTTTCAATTATTCACTGAAATTGTATTAAATTGATATTAAAGTAATTGAAAAGAATGGTAATTATGTTAATTAGAGCAAATAGAATTATCTTCATTAGTTAATGTCTTTTCTTTTAGCCCTCTATTAAAAGGACCAGCTCTGTACTTAATGAACTGAGATAAAAGCAATAGGCACAATATCAATGTAAACTTACTGTTTTACACATTAGTGATGTTTCAAGTACTTGAGCATTATTGAATAGACAGGTAGAATTTTTTCTTTTTAAAGCTATAATAAATTGTACTATTATATAAAAACAGTAATATTTTTAGTCTGTTCTATGATGAAATAATTCTTCAAGTGTGTATGATTGTAAAATACTCTAACTGCTCAGATTCTTTTCAGATTTAGTATTTTATCTTTTATAACGTCAGGTAGTCATATATACAATTAACTGCATTTACACCTGAGGCAAATAGAAGGGTAGGTTCCATCAATATTACATTGCTATATGTAGTGACATTGAAAATTTGACTTCCAGTTGTCTGATCTCGATTTTTCGTATTTTGTTTTGCCTTGTTTTGTTTCTAAACTAGATCATATTGGCTTCTTAACCAAGGTGAAGTTCTTGATTATCTCAGTTGTTAAAGTGGCCTGTGTTGTGGTTTGATTCTTTTAAAACTCCTTTCAAATTAGATGTTTTCCTATAGGTTTTTGGATTTGGTAGAAATGATTTTTGGCTTTGATAATGCTTAATTTTTCTGTCTTATATGGGCCCAGTAAACTGCAGTGAGTACCCATAGGCTCTTCTGTTATTTTGTATATTCCTTCTTCTGTCTATATGATCCAGAAAGATAGTGACCATGAGTGTCATGTATTGTTCTTTCCCTAGTGCTTTTCATTGCATCTGATATTTCATAAAGATTTGCTGGATTAGTAATTGGGTCTTTAACACCACACTCAATTTTTAATAAAACTGTTTTATGTATCTTTATCCTGGTAGCTTATACCAACAGGCACTAAGCCTTCAGGAAAAGAGTATAACTTTTTACCTGGTACAAAAAAGTGTTGAACTGTGCTCGCTTCAGCAGCACATATACAAAAAAGTGTTGAACCATTAGATACTATGTGAGGTTTCAGTGTGGCTTCCCTAAGAATGGTACATTACATATTAAGTTACATTTCATTGTTCATGATTTAAAATTAAAGAAACAGAAAACACAACTAAATGATGAAGATAATTGAAAGTCACCGGTAGAGAACCAGTAGTTTTCATTTTAACTAGTCTGCTTTGTGATTTTTCAGAAATAACCTATGATTCAAATAGTTAAATACTCAAAATAAATGATTACTCTCAGAATTTGTATGTTATTGTAACTAACTATTGCATTATAATTTTCAATAACTTTTAGATCTCTGTATATTTTTGTATCTTTATAATACATAGAATCTATCAATTTAAGAAAGCTGCATTTTTTTTATTTTAATAAACATATAATGTATTTTTATCCCCAGGGGTTCAGGTCTGTGAATCGCCAGGTTTACACATTTCACAGCACTCATCATAGCACATACCCTCCCCAATGTCCATTTCCCCACCACCCTCTCCCGTCCCCTCTCCCCCGCAGCAACCCTCAGTCTGTTTTTTGAGATTGAGTCTTTCATGGTTTGTCTCCCTCCCAATCCCATCTTTTCATTTTTTCTTTTCCTACCTCCCCCCCAACCCCCCCCGCCTTGCATCTCCACTTCCTCATATCAAAGAGATCATATGATAGTTGTCTTTCTCCGATTGACTTATTTCGCTAAGCATGATACCCTCTAGTTCCATCCATGTCGTCACAAATGGCAAGATTTCATGTCTTTTGATGGCTGCATAGTATTCCATTGTGTATATATACCACATCTTCTTTATCCATTCATCTGTTGATGGACATCTAGGCTCTTTCCACAGTTTGGCTATTGTGGACATTGCTGCTATAAACATTCGGGTGCACGTGCCCCTTCGGAGCACCACGTTTGTATCCTTAGGATATATACCCAGTAGTGCAACTGCTGGGTCATAGGGTAGCTCTATTTTCAGTTTTTTGAGGAACCTCCACACTGTTTTCCAGAGTGGTTGCACCAGCTTGCATTCCCACCAGCAGTGTAGGAGGGTTCCCCTCTCTCCGCATCCTCGCCAGCATCTGTCATTTCTTGACTTGTTAATTTTAGCCATTCTGACTGGTGTGAGGTGGTATCTCATTGTGGTTTTGATTTGTATTTCCTTGATGCCGAGTGATGTGGAGCATTTTTTCATGTGTCTGTTGGCCTTCTGGATGTCTTCTTTGCAGAAATGTCTGTTCATGTCCTCTGCCCATTTCTTGACTGGATTATTTGTTCTTTGGGTATTGAGTTTGCTAAGCTCTTTATAGATTTTGGATACTAGCCCTTTATCTGATATGTCGTTTGCAAATATCTTCTCCCATTCTGTCAGTTGTCTTTTGGTTTTGTTAACTGTTTCCTTTGCTGTGCAAAAGCTTTTGATCTTGATGAAATCCCAGTAGTTCATTTTTGCCCTTGCTTCTGTTGCCTTTGGCGATGTTCCTAGGAAGAAGTTGCTGCGGTGGAGGTCAAAGAGGTTGCTGCCTGCATTCTCCTCAAGGATTTTGATAGTTTCCTTTCTCACATTGAGGTCCTTCATCCGTTTTGAGTCTATTTTCATGTGTGGTGTAAGGAAATAGTCCAATTTCATTTTTCTGCATGTGGCTGTCCAATTTTCCCAGCACCATTTGTTGAAGAGGCTGTCTTTTTTCCATTGGATATTCTTTCCTGCTTTGTCGAAGAGATTAGTTGACCATAGAGTTGAGGGTCTATTTCTGGGCTCTCTATTCTGTTCCATTGATCTATATGTTTTTGTGCCAGTACCATACTGTCTTGATGATGACAGCTTTGTAATAGAGCTTGAAGTCTGGAATTGTGATGCCACCGACTTTGGCTTTCTTTTTCAATATTCCTTTGGCGATTCGAGGTCTTTTCTGGTTCCATATAAATTTTAGGATTATTTGTTCTATTTCTTTAAAAAAAATGGATGGGATTTTGATAGGGATTGCATTAAATGTGTAGATTGCTTTAGGTAGAATAGACATTTTCACAATATTTGTTCTTCCAATCCATGAGCATGGAACATTTTTCCATTTCTTTGTGTCTTCCTCAATTTCTTTCATGAGTACTTTATAGTTTTCTGAGTACAGATTCTTTGCCTCTTTGGTTAGATTTATTCCTAGGTATCTTATGGTTTTGGGTGCAATTGTAAATGGGACTCACTCCTCAATTTCTCTTTCTTCTGTCTTGTTGTTAGTGTAAAGAAATGCGACTGATTTCTGTGCATTGACTTTATATCCTGACACTTTACTGAATTCCTGTATGAGTTCTAGCAGTTTTGGAGTGGAGCCTTTTGGGTTTTCCACATATAGTATCATATCATCTGCAAAGAGTGATAGTTTGACTTCTTCTTTGACAATTTGGATGCCTTTAATTTCTTTTTGTTGTCTGATTGCTGAGGCTAGGACTTCTAGTACTATGTTGCACAGCAGTGGTGATAACGGACATCCCTGCCGTGTTCCTGACCTTAGTGGAAAAGCTTTCAGTTTTTCTCCATTGAGAATGATATTTGCGGTGGGTTTTTCATAGATGGTTTTGATAATATTGAGGTATGTGCCTTCTATCCCTACACTTTGAAGAGTTTTAATCAGGAAGGGATGCTGCACTTTGTCAGATGCTTTTTCAGCATCTATTGAGAGTATCATATGGTTCTTACTCTTTCTTTTATTAATGTATTGTATCACATTGATGGATTTGCGGATGTTGAACCAACCTTGCAGCCCTGGAATAAATCCCACTTGGTCGTGGTGAATAATCCTTTTAATGTACTGTTGGATCCTATTGACCAGTATTTTAGTGAGAATTTTCGCATCTGTGTTCATCAAGGATATGGGTCTGTAATTCTCTTTTTTGGTGGGATCCTTGTCTGGTTTTGGGATCAAGGTGATGCTGGCCTCATAGAATGAGTTTGGAAGTTTTCCTTCCATTTCTATTTTTTGGAACAGTTTCAGGAGAATAGGAATTAATTCTTCTTTAAATGTTTGGTAGAATTCCCCTGGGAAGCCGTCTGGTCCTGGACTTTTGTTTGTTTGGAGATTTTTGATGACTGTTTCAATCTCCTTACTGGTTATGGGTCTGTTCAGGTTATCTATTTCTTCCTGGTTCAGTTGTGGTAGTTTATATGTCTCTAGAAATGTATCCATTTCTTCCAGATTGTCAAATTTGTTGGCGTAGTGTTGCTCGTAGTATGTTCTTATAATTGTTTGTATTTCTTTGGTGTCGGTTGTGATCTCTCCTCTTTCATTCATGATTTTATTTATTTGCATCCTTTCTCTTTTCTTTTTGATAAGTCTGGCCAGGGGTTTGTCAATCTTATTAATTCTTTCAAAGAACCAGCTCCTAGTTTTGTTGATTTGTTCTATTGTTTTTTTAGTTTCTATTTCATTGATTTCTGCTCTGATCTTTATGATTTCTCTTCTCCTGCTAGGTTTAGGCTTTCTTTGTTGTTCTCTCTCCAGCTCCTTTAGGTGTAGGGTTAGGTTGTGTATTGGAGACCTTTCTTGTTTCTTGAGAAAGGCTTGCACCGCTATATATTTTCCTCTCAGGACCGCCTTTGTTGTGTCCCACAGATTTTGAACCGTTGTGTTTTCATTATCATTTGTTTCCATGATTTTTTTCAATTCTTCCTTAATTTCCTGGTTGACCCATTCATTTTTTAGAAGGATGCTGTTTAGTCTCCATGTATTTGCATTCTTTCCAAATTTCCTCTTGTGATTGAGTTCTAGCTTCAGAGCATTGTGGTCTGAAAATATGCAGGGAATGATCTCAATCTTTTGGTACCGATTGAGACCTGATTTATGACCCAGGATGTGGTCTATTCTGGAGAATGTTCCATGTGCACTAGAGAAGAATGTATATTCTGTTGCTTTGGGATAGAATGTTCTAAAGATATCTGTGATGTCCATCTGGTCCAGTGTGTCATTTAAGGCCTTTATTTCCTTGTTGATCTTTTGCTTAGATGATCTGTCCATTTCAGTGAGGGGAGTGTTAAAGTCCCCTGCTATTATTATATCACTGTTGATGTTGATGTTGATTTCTTTATTAATTGTTTTATATAGTTGGCTGCTCCCATGTTAGGGGCATAGATATTTAAGATTGTTAGGTCCTCTTGTTGGACAGACCCTTTGAGTATGATATAGTGTCCTTCCTCATCTCTTATTATAGTCTTTGGCTTAAAATCTAATTGATCTGATATAAGGATTGCCACCCCAGCTTTCTTCTGATGTCCATTAGCATGGTACATTGTTTTCCACCCCCCTCACTTTAAATCTGGAGGTGTCTTCGGGTCTAAAATGAGTTTCTTGTAGGCAGCATATTGATGGGTTTTGTTTTTTTATCCATTCTGATACCCTGTGTCTTTTGATTGGGGCATTTAGCCCATTAACTTTCAGGGTAACTATTGAGAGATATGAATTTATTGCCATTGTACTGCCTGTAAGGTGACTGTTACTGTATATTGTCTCTGTTTCTTTCTGATCTACTACTTTTAGGGTCTCTCTTTGCTTAGAGGACCCCTTTCAATATTTCCTGTAGAGCTGGTTTGGTGTTTGCAAATTCTTTCAGCTTTTGTTTGTCCTGGAAGCTCTTTATCTCTCCTTCTATTTTCAATGATAGCCTAGCCAGATATAGTATTCTTGGCTGCATGTTTTTCTCGTTTAGTGCTCTGAATATATCATGCCAGTTCTTTCTGGCCTGCCAGGTCTCTGTGGATAGGTCCGCTGCCAATCTAATGTTTTTACCCTTGTATGTTACAGACTTCTTTTCCCGGGCTGCTTTCAGGATTTTCTCTTTGTCGCTAAGACTTGTAAATTTTACTATCAGGTGATGAGGTGTGGACCTATTTTTATTGATTTTGAGGGGCGTTCTTAGCATCTCCTGGATTTTGATGTTTGTTCCCTTTGCCATATTAGGGAAATTCTCTCCAATAATTGTCTCCAATATACCTTCTGCTCCCCTCTCTCTTTCTTCTTCTTCTGGAATCCCAATTATTCTAATGTTGTGTCGTCTTATGGTGTCGCTTATCTCTCGAATTCTCTCCTCGTGGTCCAGTATTTGTTTGTCTCTCTTTTGCTCAGCTTCTTTATTCTCTGTCATTTGGTCTTCTGTGTCACTAATTCTTTCTTCTGCCTCATTTATCCTGGCAGTGAGAGCTTCCATTTTTGATTGCACCTCATGAATAGCTTTTTTGATTTCAACTTGGTTAGATTTTAGTTCTTTTATTTCTCCAGAAAGGGCTTTTATCTCTCCGGAGAGGGTTTCTCTAATATCTTCTATGCCTTTTTCGAGCCCGGCTAGAACCTTGAGAATTGTCATTCTGAACTCTAGATCTGTCATGTTACCAATGTCTGTATTGATTAGGTCTCCAGCCTTCGGTACGGCCTCTTGTTCTTTTTTTTTGAGGTGAGTTTTTCCGCCTTGTCATTTTGTCCAGATAAGATTTGCTTTCTCCTGCTGTGGAATTCCGCTGTTCTTGGTGACTGAAGTTGGTTTTGGATGAGTTTCTTGTTGATCTTCTGGGGGAGGGGCCTGTTGTAGTGATTCTCAAGTGTCTTTGCCGCAGGCGGAATTGCACCGCCCTTGCCAGGGGCTGGGATAAGTAATCCATTCAGGTTTGCTTTCGGGAGCTTTTGTTCCCTGAGCGCTTTCCGTAGAGTTCCGGAGGACGGGAATGAAGATGGCGGCCTCCCAGTCTCCGGCCCGGAGGAGCCGAGAGCTTGGGGTTCCGCTCCTCAGTGCGCCCTTAGAGAAAAGCGCCCAACCGCCCCGCCTCCCTGGCCTGCGGTCGCGCCGGTAGGAAAGCAGTCAATTGCTGGAACCTGGAGAAAAGCGCCCGGTCGCTTCTGTCTCCATGGCCTCTGGCCGCGCTCCGAGCCCACCCAGCCTGCGACCTGCACAAGGTAACCCCAGGCTGAGAGCTTACTTCCTCGGCTTTGTCGCTGTAGCCGGCTTCCCCGCTCTAATACCTGCGAGCTCTGCGGCACTCAGACATCCCCAGTTCTTCTGTGACCCCGTGGGACCTGGGGTTATGCTGACCCCCCCTGGGTTTCCCCCCGGTTTAGCCTCTGGAGTGATGTCTCCCAGTGGAGCAGACTTTCAAAAGTCCCGATTTTGTGCTCCGTTGCTCCGCCGCTTGCCGGGTGCCGGCCCTCCCTCCGGGGTCTATCTTCCCGTCGCTTTGGATTCACTTCTCCGCAGGTCCTACCTTTCAGAAAGTGATCGATTTTCTGTTTCTAGAATTGTTGCTCTTCTTCTCTTCGATTTCCCGTTGGATTTGTAGGTGTTCACAATGGTTAGATAAGCTGTCTAGCTGATCTCCTGCTACCCGATGTCGTCTCAGCCTGCTACTTCTCCGCCATCTTGACTCCTCCCCTCAAGAAAGCTGCATTTTAAAAGATGTCAGTTTTGACTAATTCAGGCAGGACTTTTTTTCCTTTTTACTGTGTAAGTGAGGTTTTACTATTCTATAAATGTAAATAAACTTTCATTAGCATGAAAACTTCTGGTTGGTATATATGACCAAAAATTCGTAAAAGTAAAATGGCCAAAATTTAGTAAAGCTAATTCCTCCTTGTTATTATAGTTACTTTCCTTTCATTTGTAATTTCATTTAAGCTACTTTTTAGTAGTAACCAGGCACTTCACTGGGTCATCAGTTCTAGTATTTATCTGACACTGTGCCTGCATTTGCTCCTTTATTTTCGCAGTTTGATACATACTCTATATGATATTTGGTATTTTGAGATGAGCTCTGAGTACAAAGCTGTACTATGACATAGGATGTCAGTTGTTGGGACTGGGCGTACTTGCATCAATAAAAGAACATGTGTCTCCCCTTAAAAAAAAAAAGAAAAGAAATCCCTCTGCAGTATAACTTATCCTTTAGAGTTTTACTGGGGGATTAGGCTGAAGCCTGTTTTCTTAGAGACTTCTTTTACCTGAATCTGGCACCCTTGATTGGCTTCCTCTCATTCCCTCTCTTGCTTTCCTCCTTCTTGAACAGTCTCCCTTTTGAGCACTTCCTTATTGTATCATTTGGTATCTGTTTTTAAAAAAGCTACCTAAGATACTATATTAGTTGTCTATTGCAGCACATTTATTATTTCACAAGGTCAGCTATATGGGAATGACTTAGTTGGGTGGTTCTGGCTCAGGGTCTCTTATGAGGTTCCAGTCAAGAGGTCAGTGAGGGCTATTGTCATCTGAAGCTTGACAGGGCCTGGGGGATTTGCTTCTGTTATGACTGTTGGCAGAAGACCTCAGTTCCTTGCCACATGGGCTGTCTACAAAGCTAAGTGACAAACCTCGTGACATGGCAGCTGGCTTCCCTAGAATGAGTGATCTCAGGGATGCTGATATGGAAGCCATAATGTCCTTTATAATCTAATACCAGAAGTGTCATACCTTTACTTCTTTTTTTTTTTTTAAGATTTTATTTGTTTATTTTATTAGAGAGAGCACGAATGGGGAGAGGAGCAGAGGGAGAGAAGCAGACTCCCCAATGAGCACAGAGACCAATCAGGGCTTGATCTCTCAACTCTGAGATTGTGACCTGAGCTGAAACCAAGTCAGGCACTTAACCTAATAAGCCACTCAGGCGCCCTACCTTTACTTCTGCTACATCCTGCTGGTCACATAGATCAACCCTGGTAGAATGTGGGATGGGACAATACAAGATATCTTGGGGGTCATCTTGGGGCTACTGTGCTTAACTTCATAAAAGAAATACTTATTCTTCATTGCTACTACCATCGTGCATTGTCTTGATGTGTAAAAACTTACAAGTTGCCAAATAAAGGAGAAGTCTCCTTTAATGATTAATTAATATACACATTAAGAATGTACACATTAGGAGTATACACATAAGGGTTTCTTTCTTTTCTTGTGCAGGAAAGGATAAACCATGTTAGAAACACTATATTTCAGGGTAGGTAGTAATGACATAGGTGGAAGCAATGACAGTTTTCATTTAAGGTCCTGATCTCTTTTGTTCCCCAGCTGTTGACAATGAACATAGTGCTTTTAAGAGGGTGTATTATGAGAGTACAGAAGTGAGAACATAGGAAAATTTGAATGCAAAACTGTGTCCTCTGTGTTTAAATATAAACAGTGCTTTTGGCTAATCTTAATACTCATCCTTATGATGTGTCATTTTCTGTTAAAAAAAAAAAAACTTTAAACATCCGAAATAATATGATTTAGTGAAGTGGAATCTTTTAAACATAACTGGAGTATTTTCTGGGGCTGCCAAAATTTTGAAGTTACATTGACTAAACCATTCTTTCATATAAGTTGTGATTCAGAAAAACTGTTAAAAGCTGTTTTGCCAAATTGTGTCATAAGTGGAAGTCCAGTTACATGTGTGATATTTTTGACTTCGTATTAAAATAAAATGAAAACTGTCTGCCAGACTGATTAGTTCCAGCATGATCACCATCTCTAACAAAATTCATGTTTTATTCCTGACTTTTATACTTGGTTTTATTATTTCCAAAATTTAACGCTGAAGTTTTATATATGTCCACACATTTACTAAAGGTATATTTTATTGTTTTTATCATACTCCTCTTTTTGTATTCTGTCTGCATGTTACACTGCGTTGTTAAATAAGTTAAGTAATGAGAAACAGCACTTAAGTATGGAGAAGTGATTTGTTATCTTGTTTTTAAGGTACATGAATGGATAAAACAATCACATTGGATATAAATAATCTTAATCTTGATGACTTTCATAATTTTATAATTTATTTCTCAGTTGTTTTCATAATATATTCTGCAATGCATATTAATATATTTATTTGAATTGAAACATGAACTTATACTTTTTCTGAGGGATAGTAAATACAATTGACTTAATAGTTTGATTGTGAGGACTGGCTTTACTAATTAGGTTTTAGGATGGGCATTTATCGGTAAATTATACACACTAAATCTGCAGCTCAGAATCTTTAACTAAAAAGTGTGTTGCTGAGATGCCTGGGTGGCTCATTCAGTTCAGTGTCTGACTTTGGCTCAAATCATGAACTTGGGGTCCTGGGATAAAGCTCCTAGTTGGGTTCTCTGAACAGTGGGGAATCTGCTTGTTCCTCTTCCTCTGCCCCTCTTCCTGCTTGTACCCTTTTTGTGTCTCTCTTAAATAAATAAATAGTCTTAAAAAATAAATAAGTAAATAAAGAAAAATAAAAAGTATGTTGTTAGTTCCCCCCCAAAAATCCCATTCATCATATTAAAATATTCGTTTCCAATAAAACTTTACTTTTGGTTATATTAATTATCTATAATATTAATATTTAGATTGTATTGATCAGTTATGTACTAATTTAATGATATTCAACCTAGAAGGAAAAAACTACCATAATGTTTAATTTATGCCCTTAGAGATAAAATAAAAACAAAAATGTATTACATTAGAAAATATAGTGTTAGGGGCACCTGGGTGGCTCAGTGGCTTAAAGCCTCTGCCTTTAGCTCGGGTCATGATCCCAGGGTCTTGGGATCGAGCCCTGCATTGGGCCCTCTGCTCAGCAGGGAGCCTGCTTCCCTCTCTCTGCCTGCCTCTCTGCCTATCTCTGTCTGTGAAATAAATAAATAAAATCTTAAAAAAAAAAAAAAAGAAAAGAAACTGTAGTGTTAGAAGAATACCTGTCTGGCTCAGTCCATAGAGCATGTGACTCTTATTCTTGAGGTTATGAGTTTGAGCCCTACAATATGGGATAGAGTTTATTTAAAAACATAAATATTGTATTAAAAAATAGCATACTAGATTTGAAAAAAAAAAAAAAACAACAAAACCTGTAAGAGTAGTAGTCTGGAGTATAAGTTAAAAAAGAAAAAAAGAATGCCTGGGTGGCTCAGTTGGTTAAATGTCTGCCTTTGGCTCAGGTCATGATCCCAGGGTTCTGGGGTTGATCCCCACATTGGGCTTCCCCACTCAGCAGGGAATCTGCTTCTCCCTCTCCCCCTGCTTATTTTCTCTCTGTCTCTCTCAAATGAGTAAATCTTTAAAAATTAAAAAAGAAAGAAAAAGAAAAAGGAGTGATACCTGGGTGGCTTAGTTGATTAAGTGTCCAACTCTTGATCTCATCCCAGGTCTTGATCTCAGGCTTGTCAGTTCAAGTCTCACATCAGGCTCCACACTTGGTATGGGGCCTACTTTAAAAAAAACAAAAAAAAGAAAACTATAAACTTTCTGAATGTGAAAGAAAGTGTATTCATATGTTTTTTAAATGTGGGTAACTATTGGATATTTTAAATGAGGATATAATAGTTTTATTTATAATACTTGAAATTATATCCTTTACATCAATTTAAACTCATTGTGAAAAAAATTTAGTTACCAAAATAAAACTGTGTAACATGTTTAGGGACCGCGTGTTTTGTTTTGTTTTTTTAATTCTTTTAATTGTTTGAGTACAAAAATACTGGAAGAATTGCCCTGAGGGTTACCTAAACTTATTTTCTGCATTATAAGTTTATTTTTTATGGCACTAAGAAAAGTCATTTTGTTGATAACTACTTAAATATTAAAGAAAGTTATCAGAAAAAAATTTTTTTCGGTGAAAATAAGAGTTTTGACTTTTCCCCCTTAGATTCTCTTTTGGAGCCTTGAGTAGGTGAATGGGTTCCCAGCCTTTTCTTCTCATTCTGGATGGATTCTCCTTTTAAGCAGAGAGGAAGACAGAAGAAATGGTTATATAGTCATTCATTTACTTGTTTAGTCATTCATTCATTCATTCATTCAAGAAATAATAATTGATTGCCTTCCACGTGCCAAACATTGTGCTAAGTGATAAGAATACAGTAGTGAACTAGTTGGACAGGACCATGTTCTAACATACTTAGAGTGATAAAGATAGATCTCTGTCATCCAATATGGTAACTACTACCTGTATGCAACTTTCTAAATTTTTTTAAAAAGATTTTTTATGGGGCGCCTGGGTGGCTCAGAGGGTTAAGCCTCTGCCTTCAGCTCAGGTCATGATCGAAGGCTCAGGTCATGATCTCAGGGTCCTGAGATCGAGCCCCGAATTGGGCTCTCTGCTCAGCAGGCAGCCTGTTTCCCCCTCTCTCTGCTTGCTGTTCTTGTGATCTACTTGTGATCTCTCTCTGTCAAATAAATAAATAAAATCTTAAAAGATTTTTTATTCATTTGTGAGAGACAGAGAGAGGGGGCAGAGGGAGAAGCCAGCTTCCTTTGGAGCAGGGACTCTGATGCAGAGCTCCATCCAAGGACCCTGGGATCACGACCTGAGCCGAAGGCAGATACTTAACCAACTGAGCCACCCAGGAGCCCCTGCAACTGTTTAAATGTAAATTAACTAAAATAAAAGAAAATTAAAATTCAGGATCTCAATACTTACTATTAGCCACATCTTTCTAGTGGCTATCATATAAGATAATGCAGATACAGAAAATGTTCATTATCACAGATAGTGCTGTTAGACAGCTGTATGATAGACTACTAATTAAGAAGTTACAGCACAGTGTGATAAGTGCAATGATATGGATATGCAGGTTGCTATGGGATAACACAGATGATAAGCCTCAGGCAGTTGAGGAAGGCTTCTAAAAGAAGTAACATCTGTAGTGAGTCCTAGAGGGTGAATAAAAGTCATGCACAGAAAAAGAGAACTGGGAAGCACATTTCAAGAAAATCTTGTATGAAAGCCTGGAAATAAAAAGAAAATGATATGTTGAATATACTGAGATGAAGCAGGAGATAGAGGAAGGTTCCAGATCATGTAGGGTCTTAACATGTTCAGAAGTTTAGGCGTGACAGCTAATTTCTTCATTTAGTTCTCTCAATGACAGCTCTATTTTGAGTTGGTCAGTCAGAAATCTAGTAAACCTTAGTGATAAGTTGGGTAACTATAAAATTGCTTGAATTTACAGTTAGTGTTCATAATTGTCATAATAACAAACAAGGTTACTGTTTTTGAACTATAAAGCCAAAAACTTATTCTTGACATTCAGTATAAATACCATTTCAGTGTTTTTGTTTTGTTTGCACATGTTGAAGAATTTCTTTATTACTTCCATATAAGAGAACCAAGGAGATGTTATAATCTGTTCACAGAAAAAGTCCAATAACAGGAAAAATTATATGGAGTAAAGGAATGTTGAGAGGAATTGCAAATGGAGATAAAACTATTTTTTTAGAGAGGGGAGGAAATCAATTAAAGTCATTAACAGACAAAATACTATTTATTTATCAATTACCTAAACATAGATACAAAATAGGTCAAAGACAATGAAAAGAACTAGAATCTGATAACGTGGAAGGATATGATATAAATGATGCAGTTTCCATTGAAATATGCAAGAACCATTTCAGTGTGTGTATTCCATTTGTTAGAAAATTTAAAATGACTCCTAGAGGTAAAGAAGTTATTTGTTTGGGTGCCTGGGTGGCTTAAGTGTCTGACTCTTGATTTTGTCTCAGGTCATGACTCAGGGTCATGCATCATGCTTCCCACTCAGTGGGGAGTCTGCTGGAGATTCTGTCTCTCCCACTCCCCCTGTTCCTCCCCCAACTCATGCTCTCTCTCTCTCAAATAAATTAATTAATTAAAAAAAAAGAAGTTATCTGTTCTGTAGTGTGTGTGTGTTTCATTACTCTGCTGATGTTACTTTAGGGCGATGAAGAAACATTTGAAAATTATTACCGAAAACAAAGAAAGAAACAAGCAAGACTCGTATTGCAACCACAGTCAAATATGGTAAGTATGTGAAAATTTTGAATTGGTTGTGTTGTCACTTTTTGCCTCTTACCCTGCTTTAATTTCTTCAGAGCATGTATCTCTCACTTTTCATTCAACAACGAATATTTATTGAATACCTACCATTTCCAGTAATTGGTTAAGTGCTAAGGGTGCAGCAGTGAACAAAACAGGTAAGTTCCTTCTCTCAGGAGCTTACATTCTATTAGTTAAGATAGATAGTAAACAAATAGGCAGTGAATAAATAGATAAACAAGTAGATATATAAAGTATCAGGGAGTGTTAATTCATTTCTGACAATGTGGTAGACTATTACTTTGATTAATTGTTCCAGTAAAAAAACAAAGATGCTGGATAAAACATTTTTAAAGTTTTAAAATTATTTTTAAGTGCACCAAGGATTTGGTGGAAACATATAGCCAGGACAAAAATTAAGTGAATATGGAATTGTTCTACATGTTGGTTATGGTGATAATTATCTGACAAGATGTGTTGGTGAAAACTTGTAGAAACAGTGCACGAAAAAGTGAGTTTTATTGTATGTAACTTATACTTCAGTATATCCAACTATAAAACAAAACAGGAAAACCTAAATGAAGGTAGAAATCCAGATAGGTTTGAGACACCTCGGTGGCTCAGTCAGTTAAGCGAGACTTTGTCTTGGGTCATGATCCCAGGGTCCTGGAATCGTGCCCCACATTATGTTCCCTGCTCTGCAGGAAGCCTTCTTCTCCCTCTCCTCCTGCCTGCCACTCGCTCTGCTTGTGCTCTCTCTCTCTGTCAAAATAAATAAATAAAATCTTAAAAAAAAAAAAAAAGAAAAAGAAATCCAGATAAGTTTAATGAGGCACTTATTGTGGCTTTTATCTTGGGGGCATCTGCTGAACTGGAAAGCATGAATTTTGAGGAATACAGAGGCCTAAAGCCTAGAGCCACCCAAGGTAGCTGATAAGAGGTTGTCTCCTTTAGAAAGTAGAGACTCCAAAGAATTAGGGCGTCATTATTAGGATTACCTAGAGATCAAAAACTCCTCAGGGCACCTGGCTGACTCAGCCAGGAGAGCATGCAACTCTTGATCTTAGAGTCATGAGTTTGAGCCCCTGGTTGGATGTAAAGATTACTTAAAATAAGTAAATAAATGGATACAATATTATAAAAAAAAATCTAGCAAAAACTGTCTGTTCTTTCTGCTAAACGTTAAAAGGAAATTGCCTATCTTAAATGTTGGTGCTGAAGGAACAAGGGGAAAAAGATCTCTGAGAATACGTAACAAGCCCTTTCTCACATGTGTTTGCAATGCAAATTCATTCTATTTGGATAGTTAAAAAAACTCAAGTTGAAAATTCAGTTTGAAGTTTTTCCATGCTGGGACGCCTGGGTGGCTCAGTTGGTTGGGCGGCTGCCTTTGGCTCAGGTCATGATCCCAGCATCCTGGGAACGAGTCCCACATCGGGCTCCTTGCTCAGCAGGGAGCCTGCTTCTCCCTCTGCCTCTGCCTGCCACTCTGTCTGCCTGTGCTCACTCTCTCTGACAAATAAATAAATAAATAAAATCTTGAAGTTTTTCCATGCTGTTGTTGCCTAATAGAAGAAAATGCAGATCTCTGAACTTACATGTCATAGTTTCAAGGAAGATTAACAAGTCACAGTAAAAAGTAATTATCAAACAAGTGCGAATCATTAAAAATATGGCAACAGAAATAAATCCCAAGAGACTTTCAGTATTTGAATTATTAGCCATTTAATATAACTCTATTTATTATATTTAAAGAAATAAAAGACAAGCTTGCTGGTATAAATAGGGAACAGGAAACTGTAAGGAGTGACCAAAAGGAAGAAAAATGAAGTAGAATCCCTAAAATTAAAGATATATTAATCAAAATTAAAAATTTTATGAATAGGTTTAGCAATTGGTGAGTTCTCTTAGTTGATCTGAAGAAATTATTTAGAGAGCCTCACAGAGAGACAAGAGGATAAAAACACAGAAGAGAAACAGGGGATATAGAGAGAAAGTCTAACATATCTAATTGGAGTTATAGAAAGAGAGTATAGAATAAGTGGGACAGAGGAGTATTTGAGGGCATAATGGCAGAGAATTTTCCAATATGGATAGGAAATAGAAACTTAAGACAGTTAAGCCCAAGGAATCCCAGATAGGTTAAATAAAAAGAAAAACACTCTGGGAGACCTTACAGTGAAATTGCAGAACACAAAGATAGAAAATAGAAGACCTGAAAAATAGTATCTGCTAACTTGAGCTAATTGACATTTATTGAATATTCCACCCCAAATAGTAGAATACACAGGCCTTTCAGATACACATAGAAGGTTTACTAAGATAGATCATATTCTGAGCTATAAAATAAATCTCAACAAATATAAAAGACTTGAAATAATATAAAGTATGTCTTTTGACTACAAGATAATTAAATTATCCATATGCAAAAAAAGAGTATTGACTTTTATCTCAGAAATTCAAGAAATGGATCATGGACCGAAATGCAAGAGCTAAAATTATGAAACTTTTAGAAAAAACAAAGGTTTTTTGACCTTGGGGTAGGCAGTATTTTCTTAGGTGAGATATATAAAGCATGAACTGTAAGAGAAAGAAATTCAAATTGAACATTGAAATGAAAAACTACTCTTCAGAAGGCATTGTCAACAAAGTGAAAAAACAAGATACACATGGGGAGAAAATATTTGCAAAACTCCTATCTAACAAAGGGCTTGTATTCAGAATATATAAAGAATTTGTTGACTAAATAATTAAAGACAAACTAATGGATAAAAGATCCAAGTAGGTATTTTACTAGATACACAGATGAAAAATAAACACATGAAAAGATTTCAATATCATTTTTCATCAGAAAAATACAAATTAAAGCCACAATGAGATACCACTACATACCTACTAGAATGACTAAAATTAAAGATTGATAATTGCAAGTACTGGTGAGATGTGGAGCAACTGGAACTCTCATACACTTCTCGTGGTATAAAAATTATGCTGCCAATTTGGAAAATTGTTTGGCAGTTTGTTATAATGTTAAGCATACACTTATCACACAATTCAGCAGTCTTGCTCCTAGGTTTTTACCCACAAGAAATGAAAACAATGGAATATTTTAAATGCCAAAGGGAAATAACTTTTAATCTAGGATTCTATATCCAGTGAAACAAAGGCAAAGATAGACATTTTCAGACAAAGAAGAGGAGAGTTGGCCACTGAGGCACCCTTACTAAGGAAGTTCTAAAGAACCTACTTCAGGAAAAAGGAAGGTGATGCCAAATGGAAGATATGAGATGCTAGAAGGAATGAATAACAAATAAAGTATAAATATGTGGGTGAATCTATGTCAACTATAGAAAATAATGTTAATAAAATATTATGGACTTTAAAACAAGATAGAATTAAAATACACAACAAAAGCATAAACACGAGGTGGGAGTTAATGAAATGAAACTATGCTACAATTTTCTGAATTGTCCAGAAGAGTAAAAATATTGATTGATTTTAGAGTTTGATTACCTAAGTATGCATAATATAATTTCTGGAATAACCAGTTAAAGAGTAGAAGCAGAGTATATACTTTCATATCATATAAAAAGATTTAGAATGATAAAAAAAATTCATGTCTTAGAGTTGATAAAAAATGATAATTGAAACCAATAAGCACTTGATAACATTGACTCAAAATGTATAATGCCAGATTGGCACAACTGAAAGGTTAAGTAGAAAATCCATAGTGGATTTTTAAGCATGTCTCAGTATGTAATAAACCAAATAGGTAGAATATCAATAAGAATAAACAACATGCTTAATAATAGACTTGATCTAATGGAACATGTAGAAGCCTGTTTCATCAACTGTAGAAACATCTTCTTTTCAAGCACACATGGGACATTATAAAATGTGACTATATGCGTATTATAAAACAAGTGTCAGGAAATGTCACACATCTGGTGTCATGTAAACTTTCTGTCTGATCATAGTATTTTATTTTATTTTATTTTTTAAAGATTTTTATTTATTTGTTTGACAGAGAGATCACAAGTAGGCAGAGAGGCAGGCGGGGGGAGGGGGGAAGCAGGCTCCCTGCTGAGCAGAGAGCCCGATGCGGGGGCGGGGGGGGGGGCGCGGGGGGGGGGGGCTCAATCCCAGGATCTGGAATCATGACCTGAGCCGAAGGCAGAGGCTTTAACCCACTGAGCCACCCAGGTGCCCCCATCATAGTATTTTAAAGCTAAAAGGTAAAAACACTTGTTTTCCTACAGCCTGAAAAAACCCCAGATGTTTGAAAAAAAATTTTTTTTAAGATTTTATTTATTTATTTGACAGACAGAGATCACAAGTAGGCAGAGAGGCAGGCAGAGAGAGGAGGAAGCAGGCTCCCTGCCAAGCAGAGAGCCGGATGTGGGGCTTGATCCCAGGACCCCGGGTTCTTGACCTGAGCTGAAGGCAGAGGCTTTAACCCATTGAGCCACCCAGGCACCCCAAATGTTTGAAAATTTTGATCGTACTTATGAAATATACAAAATATAACATTTGAACTTAATTAAAATAATGAAATATTTCATGTAACAAACTTCTAAGAATGAAATTCAAATAATCAAATATTTTCCTATATGCCTTTTGTTAAAATTATAATCAGGCAATTATGGATCATTTTTAAGGAGTTTGACTTTTATTATGAATCAGATATAAAGTCATTCGAAGGTTTTTAGCAGAAGATACGATGATCTGATTACTCTTTGAAAAGTATCATTCTGACAGTTGTCTGGAGAATAGACTGTAGGGAGCAAGCCCGAAAGCTGGGGAGACTGGGTAGGAGAATGATGTAACAGCACAAGTGAGAAATTATGATGACTTGAACTAGCTTGCTGAGAAGAGGGTTCTGAAATCATATTTACTTAACTTGTTTATTGTCTGTCTCCTTTTGAATATAAGTTCCATGAGGGTAAGAACTTTTTGGCTTTCACTAGTGTATCTCTGGTGCTTTAAAAAATGTGTGCAATGTGTAGTAGACTCTCTAAATATTTGTTAATAAATGTTGTAGTGACTTGGAACTTACTTTTATGTTACCAGTATTTATTGGTTTAAATCGATTTTTATTTTTCATTTGAAGCATGAAACAGTTGATGGCTATAGAAGATATTTCACTCAAATTGTAGGGTATGTATCTAATATGGAAATGACTATTATTTTTATATTATGTTAAATGTCAGAACTGCTTGTTTTCTATTTGGGCTTTAATTTTTTTTTTTTTTAACACATGTTATGTTGGTAATTGCTGTTTTTAGGTTCTTTGTGGTGGAAGATCACATTTTACATGTGACCCAAGGATTAGTAACCAGGGCATACACTGAAGAACTTTGGAACATGGCCCTCTCAAAGATAATTGCTGTCCTTAGAGCTCATTCAGTAAGTCAGACAAATTATGTTACTAAATTTTTAATTCATTTACTTTAAGAACTTTTGAAATGTATAATGTCAGAAGAAAACCATACCTCCAACATTCTGCATTTTTGGTAACAGCTCAAATTTAGAAGTAGTAATGTTAGGCTTTTATTTGGTAATACTGGGCTGTGATTTTGCAACTGACCGGGGCTTCCCAAAGCACTTTTAGTCCAGCATTATAGAAAATGAAGAATTAAGCTGGTCTCATTAGTCTCAACTGACCTCTTCATTAGATCACTGAAAAGCACCGTGAAGAAAGAGTTTTTAATTATCATCCCAAATTCTTTGTTTTCAAAATAAACTCCACCATTAAAACTCAGTTGAACTTGTTCTTCGATGTTTCTAATTTGTTTGCAGTAATACAATTATACATTTCTTAAAAATACGCAATTGTCAAAATTTGAACTCATTTGAAATAATGAACCTTTATGTATTGAGAGGTTTTTTTATGAATGAAAGTAAAATTACTAAATATTTGCATAATAATACCTTCTGTGGAAGTAGTATGTTAGTGTTTTTTATTTATAGAGACTGTTGAAATTAATAATCGCTTATTATAGACTTTTTCTTAAGACAGTTTTAGTAGTTCATCAGGAAAATCTCCACATACTTAAAATTTTATAATTATTATTTATAATTTTATTATTGAGAATACAGCTTGAAAATATTTTAAATGATTATTAGCTTATGTAATATTTAGATTTCTATTTATAGGATTATAGATTCTTTATACAGTGAACTGTAACTTTTTCTAACATATTAGTAAGGAACAAAATATTATTATTATGGTTTACATTCAGACCAGCTCTGAATACGTAAAATTATAGTATGCTTCCTATTAATTATATGACATCAAATACAAAGTCATAAGGTATTAAATGCAACATATCACACAAAATTTTATTAAACGCTGTTAAGGGGACAGAATGAGTTTCATTACCCCTTTGAAGCTAATTAGTTTCTTTTGGTGAATTATTAAGAAAATACTTCAGTTGTCATTCTTATATTGGAAAAAGTAATATGTTATATCTCTTTTATAAGAGAGTAAAAATAATAATAGAAAAATAATAGAAAAGTAAAAATATGTGGTCTATATATAAACCATTTTTCAGTTTAAATATAAGTAGTTTAAATATAACTAGTTCCTTAAAATCTGGACACTTTTAGAAATATAAGCATCATTGCTTTGACCAGAGGTTGGTGCATGCAAATTTTAGGAAAATTTCTTTTCATATAATATAGATACTTCAGGTGCATTATGTTATGGTCTTTCTCTAAGAATTTTTACTGAATAGATGAAACCAGCCATGGATCTAACTAATAACCAAGATTTTAAATTTATTGGAAGTCTGGCATACTAAAGGAATTATTTTCAGGTTTTATTTGTTTTTAACCAAATGACTGGTTTATATTTGTTTCTTTGTATTTCCATCCCTTTACCTCTCTCCCCCAGTCTTATTGTACTGATCCTGATCTTGTGCTGGAGCTGAAGAATCTCATTGTAATATTTGCAGATACTTTGCAGGTGGGTGATAATCTAACATTCATTTAATCTCTATTTTGACCACTTAAAGGTATACAAAATACAGAACATGCTTATTTATTTTTATTATGGATTAATGGTAATAAATTAGTAGTAACCAAATATTTGCTTATGTATTGGTATTCCCTGCTACCCAAGACTTTTCATTTTCCCCAGCTTCCTGATTATGAAGTTTGGACAGAGTTCAGGAAATATTACCATCTTTTAAAATATTGGTCATTTGGGGGTGCCTGGGTGGCTCAGTAGGTTAAAGCCTCTGCCTTCGGCTTAGGTTGTGATCCCGGGGTCCTGGGATCAAGCCCCGCATCGGGCTCTCTGCTTGGCGGGAGCCTGCTTCTCTTCCTCTCTCTCTGCCTGCCTCTCTGCCTACTTGTGATCTCTGTCTGTCAAATAAATAAATAAAATCTTTAAATTAAAAAAATAAATAAATGAAATATTGGTCATTTGGGGCACCTGGGTGGCTCAGTCGTTAAGTGTCTGCCTTCAGCTCAGGTCATGATCCCAGGGTCCTGGGATCGAGCCCCACTCTGGGCTCCTTGCTCAGTGAGAAGCCTGCTTCTCCCTCTCCTACTCCCCCTGCTTGTGTTCCCTCTCTTGCTGTGTCTCTATCAAATAAATAAATAAATAAATAAAATCTTTAAAAAATAAATAAAATATTGGTCATTCAGTTAGAATAAAGTTTTTGTCTGGATAAATTGTTTTTGTAGTAAAAAAAAAAGTTCACAGTATAGTGGAAAGAACTTTGAACTAGAAACGAGAAAATGCAAGTTCTGCCTTAGCGTGGGCTCTGGGAGTCACACAAGACCCTGAGTTTGTACCTCTTCTATTGACTAATTGTATATTTATAGGTTTCCTAAGCTTTAGCTCCTCATGAAAATGGTTTTGTTCCTAGTTTTTGGGATTGTTTAAGTGTAATAACAAATATGAAAACACACAGTTTGAAAGCTGTATCCACTCATTTCCTTCCTAATTTCAGGTGTACTATGACTGAGCAAATCACTTTACTTCTTTGTGTCTTGCTTTTTTTCTTTTTAAAAATAAGGTTAAAATTGAATAAATTTTAAGCTTGTCCCTTTTTCTTGATAATGGATGGTCAAGAATTGTTGCATTTTGTTTTCATGTTTAAACTTTTGGGATTTTTATGGTTGGAAGAACATTTTGTGAAATATAGGTTAACATTTTCCAAAGTGTGATAATAGATGTTACTTTAAAAAGAGTTCTGTGTTCTAAAACATCTGGGAAATAAGTGAAGTAAAACAGATTTCTCTACTAAAAGTCTTTCTCAGAGCAAATTTATACCATATGATTCCAAAAGGAAGGAGTTTATGCAGCATTTTCCTGATATATTTGATCCTTGGGTCTTTTTTCCCCCCCATGTGACATCTTACAGATCTAGAGCTTCATATAATATACTTTGGGAAATGCTAATTGAAACTACTTGCTTCATCACAAGATTCTTTTCATCCTAGAATAATAGTTGCCTACTTTATTCTTAAACCTAAAAAATTCCTCATACTCCTTCAGTAAATTATTTTATTGTCTCATATCTTTATTAATTTCTCTGCCTTATACTGTAATACTGGGATAATGTGGATTTTTTGTTTTCATAAATTTTGTGACAAATATATCTGTAATACTGATTTCTAGGCAAAAAAAAACCTTTTGGTAAGTTTTATTGGAGACTACCCTAATTTTTTTAGGCCTATCTCTAAATAACGTGAGGGGGTGTTTTGCTATCCTTAATGACTCAAAGCATTACTACTCAAAGCATGGTAGGGATACCAGTGGTCTGGAAAGGGTTACTAGTCCAGAAACTGTTATGGATCCAGAGCAAAAAGGAGCTTCTGTCAGAATGTAAATCCACTACATCACTAAGTACAAAGTTTAGATCAACTGGCATTTATTTTGTAGCAAGATTTCCTCAGTATAAGTTAGCTGCATTGATTTATATTCTGGTACAAGCTCCCATTTGTAAACCATAATGAACTGTTCTGAACTGGCACTTTGAGTACGACTGAAGGTAGAATACGTGCTGTGGTTCCAAGGATCTCTAGAGAATTGGAGAAGAGTAATAGACAATATTCAGGTAATAGAGGCATTAGAAAGTAATAGTAATGGATGTATAAGTCCTTGTAAGTGTACCTTTCTAATCTTTACTTCTTTGAAATAAGATTGAGGAAAACAAACGAGTCCTTATTACTTATTCAGCAGTCCTGCAGTATTTTCATTCCACTGAAAATTGACAGGCTGAATATTAGGTGGGTTTTATTATACATAGTTAATAAATGCTGACTTTTCAAGTTACACTTTTTTGTTGTTGTTATTGGTTTTCTTTGTAAGACAGAGAGGTGGGGAGGGGCAGAGGGAGAGAGAATCTCCAGCAGGCTCCACGCCTAGCACGGAGCCTGATGACCCTGAGATCATGACCTGAGCCAAAATTAAGAGTTGGGACGCTTAAATGACTGAGCCACCCAGGCACCCCTCAAGTTATACCTTTTAATTAAAGAATTGGGGAGGGTCTTTCATAAAAATTAAAGAATACTGCATGATAATTAGTATTTAAAATTGGCACTTTGCCACCCTAAGGAAAATTTTCTTTTCATATTTCATTTTGTTACTTAAAGCTGACTAAATAACATTAAAAAGTAACACTAGCATATTTTTTGCCTTTTTTTTGCCTATTTATTGCCTGTTCAGTAAATCAGAAGTAAACGTTTATGATTTCATTCACTAACATTTTTTGAGTACCCACCATGTACTAGTAGCTAGATGATGTGTAAAACGATGGAGATATAAAAACCAGTAAGACAGTGAGATATAAAAATCCTTCAAAAAATTTACAGTTTAGTTGTAAACAAGATGTATAAGACATATTAGTATAGCATTATATTAAAAAGCTTTGACCTCGCAGAAGATAGAATGTCTAACTGATTCCAGGAGTTGGGAAAGTCTGTAGAAAGTTAAAAGGTGAGTTGGATTTTAAAAGATAAATTCAGCAGGTACATATCAAGAAAGGGGCATGAATGGCAGAGAAAATAAAACAGCATGTATAAACTATAGATACAGGGTTAGTGTGATGAGCATGAGATTGGTCAAGTAGTTTGTGATAGAAACTATAGTAGATGTGTGTGAGCAAAGAAGGGCAAATAGTGGTAATGAAACTGATCCAAATTATGGCAAGAATTGTGGGACTTTAGTTTGATCCAAATTATGGCAAGAATTGTGGGACTTTAATAAATCTTTGGTAATTTTTAACCAGAGGAATGGCATGATCATATTTATACTTTAAATGATAATTTAGAGAGTCTTGGCAATAGATTGAGTTGAAAGAAACAGATGGTTGGAACTTCAGTTGAGGCAAGAGTTGTGAATGACCGAAATAGAGTAGTGGCCCTGGGAATACTTCTGGAAAAAAATAAGTCATAGAGAGCAACGATAGATTTGAGATTTGTGAAGGAGGTAAAATCAAAAGAATTTGGTGAATGATTAGGTATGTTTGTGTGTGGGGTTTAGATGTTTTTCAGGTTTCTTTCCCGATAGATTGGATTGATGGTAGAACTATTAACACAGATAGGAAATAAGAAAATAGGAAAGGAAGATAGGAAATAAGAAAAGCATTTTGTTTAGTTGGAAAGGGAAGAGATAAATTAACTTTAGCATGCTTGTAGCAAACTGATTGGAGATGTCTCACAGGTATTGGAATTAAATATTTGGAACTTCCAGAGGCATAACTAGAGATGTAGATTCAGAATAATCAGAGAAAATATGTTTGAAGTCAGTAGACGTCAGGTTATGCTAGAGACCTAGAAGAAAAATCCAAGGGTGGAGATAGAAGAAAAAGGGCAACTGGAAGGATGACAAGAGGAGAACAAAGAGAGAGAGTAGTGTTATAGAATTCAAAGCAGATGAGTTTCAAGAGAGGTAATGTAGAATGAGACATCATTGCCTTCTATATTTAGGAGGTAATCTGTGACATTGTTGAGAGCAATTTTAAAGGAATAGGAGTCGCAGTTAGATTGTAGTAGGTTTGTCTATGAAGAGAGTAACAAAAGGAGGCATCTGGCAGGGCACAGCAGATTGAGGAAGGGCTTTTTTGTTTTTTTATTACTTTTCTTGGTTTAAGGATGGTAGGTAATTAGCATATTTATTTAGCAAAGAGAAAGGAACTAGTGGAAGTTAAAGATAATAGTGAATAGATAGTCCATGGAGCAGTTCCTGCAGGAGTAGGATCAAAAATAAGGAAGGGGGAAACCTTGAAGGGAAAGAAGGGAAAACTCTGATACAGCAGAAATCTTTGGTCCTGAAAATGGGTAAAATTTCAGTGACTTTCGAGTTGGGAAGGAATAAAGTTTGGGAGAGTGTATGTTCGATGAAAAGGTGTATTTTTCCCCTATACAGTGAAGTCGATCTTAAACCGAAGGTGCAAAAGGAAGCCAGCCTGTTTCAGACAAAATATATTCCCTTGTTTTCTTTTATCCTTTTTAGGGATCACTTTCCAAGATACCATTATGTAGATCACTAAACCTGAACTTTTCCTCAGGCTTGACTTCTAATACTTTTTAAGATTAACAGTATAATCCAGACTGAAAAGAAAGAAGAAATAGAAAAATTATTCCAGCTTCATAAAACTCTTTCTAGATTCTTTTTTACCCTAATGCAACCTAGTAGAAAGTAAAAAAGATTCCTTCTTTTTGTGCTGGTAGAATGACATACAATATGATACAGTGATCACTTTCAAACAATTCTTCAGTATTCCCAACACTTCTTTACTGAGTATATGTATTTATTTGACTTGTTTATCACTTTGTTGTGTTTTAGGGTTATGGTTTTCCAGTGAACCGACTTTTTGACCTTTTATTTGAAATAAGAGATCAATACAATGAAACACTTCTTAAGAAATGGGCTGGAGTTTTCAGGTTAGTCAAAAGCCATGGAACTTTAAAAGGGAAAAAGTTTGTTAAATGCTAAAATGGTTGATTTTACATTTAGCAATAAAAAATGCTTATTGGTGGGGCACCTGGGTGGCTCAGTGGGTTAAAGCCTCTGCCTTCGGCTCGGGTCATGATCCCAGGGTCCTGGGATCGAGCCCCGCATCGGGCTCTCTGCTCTGCAGGGAGCCTGCTTCCCTTCCTCTCTCTCTGCCTGACTCTCTGCCTGCTTGTGATCTCTGTCTGTCAAATAAATAAATAAAATCTTTAAAAAAAAAAAAATGCTTATTGGGGCGCCCGGTGACTCGGTCCTTCAGTTTCTGCCTTTGGCTTGTGTTGTGATCCCAGGGTCCTGGAATGGAGCACCGGGCTCCTTGCTCAGTAGGAAGCCTGCTTCTCCCTCTCCCACTCTGTTGCTTGTGTTCCCTCTCTGGCTGTCTCTCTCTCTGTCAAATAAATAAATAAATCTTTTTAAAAAATGTTACAAATTTTCATTGTGGTAAAATATACATAACAAATTTTGTCATTTTAACCTTTTTAAAATGTACAGTTTCATGACGTTAAGTTCATTTATATTGTTGCAGCCATCCCTACTATCCTTCAGAACTTTTTCATCTTCCCAAACTGAAACTGTACCAATTAACCATTAACTCCCTCATCCCTTCTTTTAGCCTCTGGCAGTCACCATTCTACTTGGTCTCTATGAATTTGGCTACTCTAGGTACTTCATGTAAGTGGATTCCTACAGTGATTATTTCATTCAGCATAATGTTTCCAAGGTCCACCCATGTTGTAGCATGTATCAGTATCTCATTCTTTTTCAAAGCTGAATAATATTCTGTTGTATGGATAGGACCACATTTTATTTATCCATTTATCCATCTATGGACAGTTGGGTCATTTGCACCTTTTTTGCTGTCATGAGTAATGCTGCTGGGAACACCGATGTACAGATACATATTCGAGTTCCTGTTTTCAGTTTTAGGGTATATACTCAGAAATAGAATTGCTGGACTATATGGCACATATGTTTAATAAATTGAGGAAGAGGAATCAACATACTGTTTCTTCCAGAGTGGCTGAACCATTTATAATAAATTTTTAATTATACTACTTTTAGTTCTAATCTCTGTAGTTTTTTTTTTTTTTTCCTCCAGTAAATGATTGGATGTAAGGCTGTAAGTATTCAAAGGTATTTAATATTAGAAACAGAGATCTATACCTTTTAAATTTTGTTTGGAGAAAGTGCTATTTTTATAAACAACATTAGATTAAAAATCTTTAAAGCATCTAATTAGGAAAATTACTTTTGCTCTAATCACTTGCCTGCAGGGAATGGACAAAGTATTTTAAGATCTATATAATTTTGTATTGCCATGAGAAGAGAAACTTTGTTCCCTAATTCTAAAATCTTTTTTCTCCTCCCTCCTCCTTCCCTCCCTTTCTTCCTTTCTTTGTTCTTTCTTTCAAAATGTAAATCTTGAGCTCTTACATCTAGGTTGCCCAAATATGATAGAAGTGATGAGGCAATAATACTTGATGAGATTAAAACAGAAAATATGTGAAAGGATTTAACATCAGCTTGGCATTTGCCTCATCAGTTTTCAAAACTATAGAGGGTTGACCTTCTGAATACTGTGATAGAAATCTTTTTAAAATACCTAAGTGGTTCATAAGGAGATAAACTTCTGTTTAATTCTGATTTGTACTTTTTGTGTTAACATTCCTTAGGGGTTATGTTGTCAGGATGTTGTCTCAAGTGGAGAGTTGACAGTCTTGATGAAACATGTATTAAGTCTCAGCAATTTTTGATCTTTACCGTTTTAGAAATATAGGTAGTGCTTATTGATAGGAGTGGTAATCTATAATGTGTATGCTATGATATAGTGTGTTTTCTCTTATTTATCATAAGACTTCTAGTATGAGGTAGCACCTTGGTGACTCAGTCGGTTAAACGTCTTACCCTAGATTTTGGCTCAGGTCATGATCTCAGGGTCATGAGATCCAGCCCCACATTGAGCTGCATGCTTAGTGCAGAGTCTGCTTGAGATCCTCTCACTCTGCCGCCCTCCCCTACCCCTGAACTAGAACTCATGTGCCCTCTCCCTCTGTCTCTTTCTCTCGAATACATAAAATAAATCTTAAAAAAAAAAAAAAAAGACTTCTAGTAATGAGTTTGTTCCCCAGGATTGGGGAAACTAAGAGGTATTGTTTTCTCTTTGGGAAGGTAATGGGTTCATTCAGATGGAGATAAGATTAATGTTATCCTCCATTGTAGTTGGGGAGGAGAATGAATGATAGCTTGGCACTTCTAACGCGTAATTCCCAAATGTATTTTGACTTCTACTTTCAGTACCCTTCTAGACCATGCTTTTTGCTTAGATTTTTAAGAAGTAGCAGAGGGGCACTTGGCTGGCTTAATCAGTATAGCATGCAACTCTTGATCTCAGGGTTGTGAGTTTGAGCCTCATGTTGGGTGGTATAGAGATTACTTAAAAATAAAATCTTGAAACAAATAAGAGAAGTAGCAGAATTTAAGCTTTTCTTATTCCTGACCTAAATCTTCAAATATTTTACAAGTAGTGAAGTGACAACCTCACAATGGCAAAAAAGTAAAAGTTGTCATCATTACTGAATAATTAAAACTTGGCTATTTCCATGATAGAATTTATAGTCTGACTATTATTATAGTTTATGTATCTGTGTGTGGTTCTCTCCAACTATATTGTGAATACCAATATTGTTTATATTTATATTCTTGATTGCCTAGCCCCAAGTATAATGCTTTATACAGAGTAAGAACTCGGTAAATGTTCATAGAATTCAGTTCAGTAAACAATCCCTTTTAAGACTACATTAACATTTTCAGAATGTGAATGTACCATTTAATAAATTATCTCTCCTTGCATATAAATGATTCCTTGCCATTTGTGTAAAATAAGTAATTTATGGTCTTCTAGTAGTTTCTTTTCTTTTTTTCTTTAAGATTTTATTTATTTATTTGACAGAGAGAGACAGCAAGAGAGGGAACACAGGCAGGGGGATTGGGAGAGGGAAAAGCAGGCCTTTTAGTAGTTTATTAACCTGTAACTTGCCTTTTTAAAAAAATTTTAATTCCAATATAGATAACATACAGTGTTATATTAGTTTCAGGTGTACAGTATAGTGGTTCAACAATTCTGTGTTACACGGTGTTCATCAAGATAAGTGTACTCTTAATTCCTTTTACCTATTTCACCCATCCCTCCACTCACCTCCCCTCTGGTAACCATCTGTTTGTTGTCTATAGTATAATTTTTCTTTTAACCCCTTATTTTAAAACACTATTTAGAAGGAAACAGAATTAGCTGAAGCATCTCACAATATTTTAGGTGAACAGTTTTATTCCATACAGTCTTATTGTATCTACCTTGCACACCATCATGATTTACAAACCTGTGCCTTTATTTCCAGCCTTTCTTCAAGACCCTAGGCCCATTTATCAGTGAAATATCAGTCATCCACTGCTCAAACTGTATCCTCTTGAGATCTTCTTTACCTCAGCAGTGTCTCTAATGAGGTGACACTTAACATCATCTGTCCCTTTGCCCTGTTCAGAAACCACAGATACATCCAGATTACACCTTCCTTCATAATCCTCATTTAGTTTTTAAATCCTGTCTATATATTCTACTTCTTAAACCTCCTTCCTGCCCCACTAGGACAGCTTTAATTCAGATCCTTATCACCTTTTATCTAGATTATTCTTCAGTCTTTTGCACTGGCCTCTGTGTTCATTAATGTCCCTTTTCCAGTTTATCCTCCATGTAGTGGACCTATGACATTTAATGGTACTCCAGGCTAAAAATCTGGGTGCCTCAGTTTGTCCATCTGCCCGGCCTCATTTACACCATGTCTTTTGTGTACTTGACACTCCAGTAGTACTGCACTACTTGTGGTTTACTCCCTCCCATGCTCATACTTTTTTTTTTTTTTTTTACCTCTTATGCTTTTACTTGTTATGTTCCATCCTTCGGAAGTGCTGTTCTTCCATAATCTCTTTAGAAGTATTTCTTTTTCATCTTGAAAGACCCTACAGAGCTCATGTTTTCTTTATAAAACTTTCCATGAGATAGGCCCAGCTAGTCTGATAGACTTAATCATTTCTCCTTTGTGCTATTTCTTAACCTTGTGCCTCTTTTATTGTATGTATAACACATTATTATAAACATTATTATTTGTTTTCATATCTGTATCTCCTCTTAGGTTGAGAACAAAGATTTTGCTTTTATCTTCATGAAGTAGGGAGTTTTCATCACAACTACCCCAGAGCCTGGCACACAATAGATGCTCAATAAATATTGATCAAGCTGAGTTACTGATTAAAAGAAAGTTGATGATTGGACAGCAAGTATATTTGGATAGTCTGGGTTAAGCTACAGTAACAAAAATGCCCCATATCTAAGCAGATGAACATAGACATTTTATTTCTCACACAGAAGTCCCTAGTAGGTCTAGTAGTCCAAGATCCAGGCTGTTTGCATTTGTGTTTCTACATTCTCAACATGTGGTCTGCCCTATTTCCATTGGAAAGAGAGTCACACAGTTAGCTCAAAAGTTAGACTTGAAGCAACACCTATCACTTCCATTCACAACCCAGTGGCCAAAACTGGTGATACAGCTTTGTGCCTTTGCAAGAGGGCTGTGTAGGAGAACAGAAGGGTACTGGGTGAGTAGTAACTGTCTCTGCCTTACTAGATATAGAAGGTCCTTTCGTAAACACAACATTTTGAAAAGACTAAATAAAATAAATAAATAGAAGCACTGTTTTCATCTTCAGGGAATTTATGATCTAGTTGGGAAGAGAGAAAATACAATTTGAGAGTTGTCCCTAACAAGAAATAGAACTGGAATACTCTTCATCTCATGGCTTTGTTTTTAATTATAGATAATGTTTGTCCTGACTGCACATCTTAAGAATTGTTCTAGGGGGCGTCTGGCTGGCGCGGTTGGTGAAGCATGCGACTCTTGATCTCGGCATCATGAGTTCGATTCCTACATTGAGTGTGGAGATTATTTAAATAAATAAATCTTTTTTAAAAAAATTGTTCTAGAGTAAAAAACTAAGACTAAAATGCTGAGAGGATGTAAAACAATTGGGAGAAAGAGATTGCACATGAATTTTGAGGGACAGTAGCTTCTCGGCCTTTTGGCTAAGATCAAGTGAATTTTGAGGGACAGAGTTTATTTTATATTGAATTTTAGAATTGTCTAATAAAATGCTTTTGAAGTAATGGTCTTTTTTTTTTTTTTGTAAGTATTGTCCTATATCACTCTAGTGATACACTTTTTTAATGTTAAATTTTCACTTCTTTTTTCTTAACAGGGACATTTTTGAAGAAGATAATTATAGCCCCATCCCTATTGTTAATGAAGAAGAATATAAAGTAGTCATCAGTAAATTTCCCTTTCAAGATCCAGACCTTGAAAAGGTACAAGTTAGTTTTTAATTCCAGAATTTTCTTAAACGTAAATTCATAATAGTTATTGCTACCTAATATCAACCTGACATTGTAAGTGAGAGTGGCTTCTTTTGAAGCTTTTATTGTTGTTGTTGTTGTTGTTGTGTTATTTGAGAAAATCAATTATGTTTTGTTAACTTTTAAAAAATTATGTTACTACTACTACTAGTGCTGCTGTTTTTATGAAGTTAAGAAGGGACTTTCCTGGGGACACTAGCAGCAGTTGTCCCAAATGTCAGGTGAATTCCCAGGACAAGTATTAGTAACATTACGTAGATTCTAAATTAGATAAAGTAAATGTTGAGTAGAATTTAGGAATAGATTACATTCTAGGGAAAGAGGAGAATTTGTTTGAAATGTTCATCACTATGGAAAATCTTATTTTGTGTTTTCTTTTCTAGAAATATACTTCTGCAAAAAGTTTATCTTGATTAAATAAGAGGTATATGAATGCAATTGCCACCTGTAGATTTCTCTTGAAGTAGGAATATGTATTTTTGGAGTAGAGATGTCTGAACAAAAGGTAGGATAGGGAAAGAAAATAGGTCAGCATGTAGAGTATTGTGGGAATACACACGATTGCACTTGTGTATTCATACTTGTGTGTATTCATACATATGTGTTCATACCTACACACAAGCATACAGTTGTACCTATCTATTATCTCTGGGTAGAATCAGATCTTCTGGGAAAAGGGTATCATATTTTCTGTTATTGTCACTTTTTTATTCTTTTTTTTTCTCTTTACTCTTTTTTATTATTTCCCAACTCTTTATAATTTAGTTCTTCTCTACATTTTTATTTCTTCACAATGAAGAACAAAAATGAATTTCGAGTGAGTTGTGTGAACTCTGATTGTAAATTTTTATTTTTTTATATACATAACTAGGCATATTTTGTGTAATAGTCACTAAGTATAGGACCATGTAATTCATAGCTTGTAGATTATAGCTAAGACTGCCATTACATATACATAATAGTTGTCTTCTGACACAAAAGACCAGAACGTTCCACAGGTTGTAGCTTTGTTTTACTTGTTTTAATTACTGGTAATAAGTTTGTTCAGACTATAGCATCTGTATAAAGATAAGATTTGGCCCTGGTTCACATGCCAGCTCTGCCTGTGGCTTATTATAGGCAGATGACTTACCCTATTTGGGCATTTGTGCCACATTTGTCAAATGAGAAGTTTGAACTAAATAAACTCTAATGTCCTTTCTAATTACACAAAATTATCTAAAATAGGTTTATAGTTAAAAGGAAGTTTGACTTTGCTTGTAGGGTGCTTCCAAAATATGTAGTACCTCTTAGGATTAAGCTTGTTAGGAGTTGTCTTCACTGGTTCATATATTATTAAAAAGAAGAACTAATGTTGAAGTAAAAGCTACATGGAAAATTTAAATATGAAAGCTTAAAGAAAAATCTCATTAGGTTATTTAGTATTATTGGATATACTCCATTTTTTCCCTAATTTGAGTATAATTTTCAATTAGAACTATTAATTGGAACTATAAATTAAACTATAAACTGTAAATTAAACAATTAAAACTCTTTAATTGAAACCATAAGTTTCAATTAAAACTATTAGAAAAGATAACTCAAATAAATCTAGTTATATTTTCAGTGTAAATTATGTGAACAAGTAGTAAGACTGAACATATATGCAAAGATCTGTCTTTTTGCAAATAACTGTACTTTGATTAGAACACTTTGCCTAAAACAGGAACGTATTCTTATTGTCTTTAATGTCATTAAAATTAAAATTCTTAAAGCTGAAATGTCTTTCAAATAGTATTGGGTTCATTATTCCGTAGAGCATAAATTGGAGGTGAGTTAGCACTTGCATCATTATCAGGTGATTTTAAAGAATAGCAACTTTTTGTTGGTTTTTGTAGTACTCCTGATTGAATCTCTAAATTTGGAAAGGTTGAACCTACCAGTTCTGGAGAGACACTGTTGTGTATGAATGTTTTCATTACCAGCCATTTGAAAGTTTTTTTCTGCTGGAGGTACCTAAGAATACCTTTGTTCATTCAAATATTTATCAGTCACCTGCTATATAGTAGACACTGTGCTATTTGGTGGTTTCTCGGTTTCTGCTGTCAAGGAACTTATAGTCAAGTGAAGGATAAATAGGACATTGCAATTCACAAAATTCGGCATTCCTTAAGATAGAGGAGGCAGCATGCAGAAAGGCTGTAATTCTGTAGCATAAATTGCAAGGTAGATAAAATACAAGAGATGAAGATCAAGTAATGAAGATGAAAAGAAAGGGCCAGACTATAATAGCCCTCGTAAACAGTGTTAGAGAGTTCAGCCTTTATCCTGAGGGTTGCTGAGAAGTCACAACAGGGTTTTAAGCAATAAAACCATAATCAGATTCGTGCTTTAGAAAGATCTCTCTGGGGGCACCTGGGTGGCTCAATTAGTTAAGCATCCGACTCTTGATTTCATCTCAGGTCGTGATCTCAGGGTCATAAGATCGAGCCCTGGGATGGGCTCTGGCTGAGCATGGAGCCTGCTTAAGATTTCTCTCTCTTTCTCGACCCTTCTCTGCCCAGCTCACACTTTCTCTCTAAAAAAAGGAAGAAAGGGAAGGAAAGAAAGAATGAAGGAAGGAAAGAAAGGAAGGAAGATGGATAAATAGATTGATCGATCAATCTCTCTCTCTCTCTCTCTCTCTGGATAGTGAGTGGAGAATGGGTTGGAGGAGAATAAGAGTAGTGTCTGGGAGACCAGCTAGGGGATTGTTGCAGTTATCTTGTTAAGAGAGACTGGTGACCTGAGTGGGAGTTACTGCCATTTGATTTAAGAGATGTTTGAATTTGAATTTGATTTTGATTTAAGAGATTTGAATTTGAATTTAAGAGATGTTTAGGGGGCGCCTGGGTGGCTCAGTGGATTAAAGCCTCTACCTTCAGCTCAGGTCATGATCCTAGGGTCCTGGGATCGAGCCCCGCATCAGGCTTTCTGCTCAGCAGGGAGCCTGCTTCCTCCTCTCTCTCTGCCTGCCTCTCTGCCTCCTTGTGATCTCTTTCCGTCAAATAAATAAATAAAATCTTTAAAAAAGAGAGAGACGTTTAGGAGGGGAGAATGACAGGAGTTGTGATTATTGCATATGAGGGATGATGAAGATAGAGGGTAAAATGTGATAGCCAAGTTTCAGACTTGAAGGATGGTAGCATTCACTAAGATAGGGAACACAGGAAGAGCAGATTTAGAAGGAAGCGATGATAATTTCACTATTAGACCTACTGAGTATGTCCCAAATGTCACAGCCACATGGAAGTGTCTCAGTGGTAGTTAGATATATGGATTTGGACTTCAGGAGAGTTAGCCCGAAATTGTAGATTTAGAAGATAATAGTACTTGCAAGGTGACTTAAGTCGTGAGAATAGATGAGATCATCCAAGGACAATATGTATGGCAAGAAGAGAAGACATGGGATAGCGTGTAATTACATAGCAATAATTTTAAGAGATAACTAGAGAAAGAGATATAGAGAAGATAGAGAAATAAGAGAAAAATCAGTTTGGGGGATGGATGCCAAGGAAACAGATCATTTAAGAACCAGGAGGGAACGAACTGTGTCAGCTCCTTTAGATAAATCAGGTAACAAGAGAGCTGGAAAAGTCCATTGGATTTAATATCTACAAGATCATTAGACACCTTGGTAAGTAAGGGTACTTTTACTGGTTTAAGTAGTTTGCAACAAATATTAAGAAAGAAGTATAGATTGGAATTCATTAAGTACAAATAGCTTTTGGTAAAAGCTTTTTGGCTTTTGGTAAAAATCTTGGAGAGAATTTACCTTTTAGAGACTGAGAATTTGCCAATAGATATCGGCTGGTAAAGAAGTTTATTCAAGGTACCCTGTAAATCATTGCCTGCACTGCTGTAAGGTACTACAGGAATTACAGAATGAAATGGTTATCTTGTTGAATTGGTGTCAAGCCTTCACTGAAAGGGAGTGAGGGGAATCTTTAGAATTAATTGATGATACTGAGCCAGGAAGATGGCCCATAACTTTCATGGCCAACCTGACTCTTGTATTATGAAAGCAAATCAACAGAGAGCTAGGCATCTTTTGCAGGATACTTATTATCAGAACATACAATGGTATTGATGTATGCTTTCTCTGCTTCTTAGAAGTTTTATTACATGATTTAAGAGACAGGTCAGTTGCCACTTTATTTTCTTCAGAAATATTTTGGTTTGGGACACCTTGGTGGCTTAGTCAGTTAAGCATTTGCATTTGGCTCAGGTCATGATCTCCAGGTCCTGGGATCAAGCCCCACATCAGGCTCCCTGCTCAGCAGCGAGTCTGCTTTTCTTTCTCTCTCTCTCTCTCCCTCTCCCCTAACCCTTGGCCCTTCTCTCCCGCTCGTTCTCTCTCCCTCAAATAAATAAATAAAATCTAAAAACAAACTTTTGGTTTTCTTTAAAATCTTAAGCATAACAGAGAAATATAATAGTAGGCTTTGAGATGCTGTTATTTCCTATTCAAATGTGAAAGCAATTTAATTTTTATATTTTTAGGTGAGTAGAATATCTTTCTCTAAAATTTCAAAAACCTTATTAACTTTGTTTTTCTTTCTACAGCAATCTTTCCCAAAGAAATTTCCCATGTCTCAGTCAGTGCCTCATATTTACATTCAAGTTAAAGAATTTATTTATGCTAGCCTTAAATTTTCAGAGTCACTTCACCGGAGGTAAGTTTACTAATAAGAAATATATCTTTACCATAGTTATTTTTATGAAACAGTAACACTTGATTTTCTGGCCTTGATTCTTTAATGGATTATTATCTCATTGGAAAGGCTTACACATTTTAGTAACATTGAGGTTAAGTTGCTGTAAATTTGATGGTATGTATTTTTTACTTTCTATAATGTAAATCTTGTAACTTACATAAAAATAGAGATAGAAAACTCCTATGTTCTCAGCATCTGTAGCAATAATAAACATTTTGCCATATTTTCTTAAATTTTTTGCTTAAGTATTTTATCTTATTTTTTTAAGAAATTTTATTTAATTGAGGGGCGCCTGGGTGGCTCAGTGGGTTAAAGCCTCTGCCTTCGGCTCAGGTCAAGATCCCAGGGGCCTGGAATCGAGCCCCACATCGGGCTCTCTGCTCAGCAGGGAGCCTGCTTCCCTTCCTCTCTCTCTGCCTCCCTCTCTGTGTACTTGTGATCTCTATCAAATAAATAAATAAAATCTTAAAAAAAAAAAAGAGAGATTTTATTTAATTGAGAGAGAAAGGGAGAGAGAGAGAGGGCACGTACCCAAGGGGCAGAGGGAGAGGGAGAGAATCTCAAGCAGACTCTGTTCAGTGGGGAGCCCCAATTGGGGCCCATCTCATGACCCTGAGATCATGACCTGAGCCAAAACCAAGAGTCAGAGGTAATCAACTAAGCCATCCAGGCACCCCTTTGCTGAGTATTTTAAAAAACAAATTCCAGGGGCACCTGGGTGGCTCAGTGGGTTAAGCCTCTGCCTTCAGCTCAGGTCATGATCTCAGGGTCCTGGGATTGAACCCCGCATCAGGCACTCTGCTCAGCGGCAAGCCTGCTTCCCACTCTCTGTCTGTGTGCCTCTCTGCCTACTTGTGATATCTCTCTCTCTCTGTCTGTCTAACAAATAAATAAAATCTTAAAAAAAAAACAAAAACAGATTCCAGAAATAATGACATTTTACCCCTGGAAACAGTATTTGTTTCTAAAAAAATAAAGGCATTTCATTATTTAACCATCACACTTAACAAAATTAATACTACTCCAAAAAAAAAAAAATAATACCATTCCATAACATCAATTCTCTAGTCCATATCACTATTTTCTTGATTGCCCCCAAGATGTCTTTTTACCATTGGTATCTTTGTTTGCTAATAACAGTTTGCTACTGTTACTCTTTTTAGAGCTTTTATTAATTAATTTTTAATTCATATAGTTAATATACAGTGTTACATTAGTTTAAGGTATACAATGTAGTGATTCAGTAGTTCTATACATTACTAAGTGCTCATTATAAGTCTGCTCTTTAATCCGTTTCACCTGTTTCACCCATCTCTTCCTCTGATAACCATCAGTTTGTTCTCTCTCTTTTCTTCTTTTGCTCATTTGTTTTGTTTCTTAAATCCCATGTATGAGTGAAATCATGTGGTATTTGTCTTTCTCTAACTGATTTATTTCACCTAGCATTATACTCTGCAGCTCCATCCATGTTGTTGCAGATGGCAAGATTTCATTCTTTTTTATGGCTGAATAATATTCTGTTTTTTACATATATATGTGTGTGTGTGTGTGTGTGTGTGTGTGTATCACTTCTTTATCCATTTATCTGTCAGTGGACACTTGGGCTGCTGTAGTTGGGGTCCAAGTAAAAGTCACACCTTGGATTTGTTGTTAAATTTTTTTCCAATATTCTTTCTTTTTTTTCCATTTTTCTTTAGTTGCTTAGATCTTATTTATTTATTTCAGTTTTTCTGTTGCTCAGGTTACCAGTAACTAGACAATATCCCTACTTTGTGTTATTCACTTGTCAAAAAACTGATATTCTTAATAGTTTTGTTTTTCCTTAATTAGGTTTAAAGTGAGGATTAAAAAAACGAACGGAATTAAAGAATGTTGTAGCAAATTGGTATCATACTCAGTAATGGAGAGCAGTACAGCAATTGTTGGTAGCTGTAGTGAACTTGATTTTAGAGAGAGAATACCATTTGTCTGGTGTGATGAAGTAATACCCTATGTTTATGGAGTTGGGAAATGTGGTGTTATTCCTGTTTTGCTGACAAGGAAACTGAGGCTCAGAGAGGCTATGTCATCCAGAATGACCCAGCTAGTTAGTTAGAGAGCTGGGAAGAAGGAAGTCGTCTTCTGACTCCCATATCAGTGAAAGTGTCTGGCATTTAAGGAATGACCAGTTAATGTTAGAACGTTAATCTTTATGCCACCTTTGTTCCAGCTACCTAGATGGACCTTGCATTATAGTCACATGACATATTTCTAATTGTGAATATGCTCTGGAGGAGAGAGTGGTGAAGCTGGCTTTTACAATCTCCCTCTCTGAATTCTATTCTTCTGAATTTGTATCTTGAATAGCAGGAAATACCTTTCAGCATGAAACTCTTCTGAATTTTAAGTCATAAAAAAGGCATGAAGGCAGTACATGTATAACAGTCATTTATTTTTCAAGCTGAAACAGAACAATGACAGTTGTTTTTTATTTTATTGTATCTGTGTCTCTTATTGTAAGCTACCGCCATTTTGGATTTAAAGAGCATATAAGGGGCGCCTGAGTGGCTCAGTGGGTTACGCCTCTGCCTTCAGCTCAGGTCATGATCTCAGGGTCCTGGGATCGAGCCCCGCATCGGACTCTCTGTTCAGCGGGGAGCCTGCTTCCCCCTCTCTCTACCTGCCTCTCTGCCTACTTGTGATTTCTCTCTCTGTCAAATAAATAAATAAAATCTTTAAAAAAAAATTAAGAGCATATAAATTAGTGGAGGAAGAAATGTGTCTTCTGCCAGCATAAAAGAGTTACCTGATTTTAGGTCTTACACTGCTTTTTCCTTGCAAATAGAGATCTTTAAAAGATTTCTTAATTTTTGCTCCTGATAATGTATGAGTTGAAGAAAAAAGGAAAGAAAGGAAGATAAATACATAATGTATGGTATCAGTTGTGCTATGTATTTCTCACAAGCCAGTGATTCTCCAAGGGTAGTCCTCAGACCAGCAGCATTAGCATCACATGGGATATTGTTAGAAATGCCACCTCAGACCTATTGAATCTGAGGGTGGGGCCCTGGGTTTTACCAAGACCTCTGGGTAATTCTGATGCACTTTGCACTTGAAGAACCACTGCATTAAGCTCTTTAAGCTTCACTGTATTCTACCACCTCTTATACCAAAGTCTCTAAAGATACATTTCAAAGACATTAGCTTTTAACTTCTATCATAAAATTCTTTGTACTGCACAGCACGTTATGATCTAGCACTTGAAAACCAATGGATAAATGAGAGTATTAACTGAAAATGAATAACAAACTACTGCGATGGTAGTTTTCAACAGTGGAACTCAAATGGTCTGAGAGCCACCAGTAATTTATGCCTGTCTTGTTTTTCATTTAACACTCTAATTTTTTTATTTGGACAGAGGCAATATAATACAGTGGTTAAGAATATAAACTTCAGGGTGCCTGGGTGGCTCAATGGGTTGAGGCCTCTATCTTCGGCTCAGGTTGTGATCCCAGGGTCCTGGGATCGAGCCCCGCGTCAGGCTCTCTGCTTGGCAGGGAGCCTGCTTCCTCCTCTCTCTCTCTCTGCCTCTCTGCCTGCTTGTGATCTCTGTCAAATAAATAAATAAAATCTTTTTTTTTTTAAAGATTTTATTTATTTGTTTGACAGAGAGAGATCACAAGTAGGCAGAGAGGCACGCAGAGAGAGAGGAAGGGAAGCAGGTCCCCCGCGGAGCAGAGAGCCCCATGCGGGGCTCGATCCCAGGACTCCGGGATCATGACCTGAGCTGAAGACAGAGAGGCTTTAATCCACTGAGCCACCCAGGTGCCCCAAATAAATAAAATCTTAAAAAAAAAAAAGAATATAAATTTCAGACTTAGACCTTAGTTTGAATCTTGATGGTGGCACTCACTAGTTTTAGTAGGATGTTGAGCAAGTCACTTAGAATCTGTTTACATTGTAGTTTCCTCATCTGTAAAATGAGTGAATTAATTCATACAGTGGTTGTAAGAATTAAGTGAGGTAGTGCAGGTGTATAAGGCACTCGGCATAGTGCCTGGCATATGGTAAGCACATAGTTACTTCAGAGAGGATGGGATACTACATTATTAGACATGAGACTGGAACTTGGAGTGTTTATATATTATTTTGTAAGCATGAGGGAATTGTTGAAGAATTTTTAAGTAAGGAATGACATTATTGGGGTTATATTCTAGAACGTTTATTCTAACCTCAGTGTGGATGATAGATTGGAGTGGGATTAAAAAAAATAGTCATGTTGAACTAGTGAAGGCAGTGGTTCAAGAAGGGAGATGAAGAAATACTGAAATAGAATCAGTGGTGATGAAGAGGAAGGAACATAAGCAAGAAGTACTTAAGAGCATGCTATTACCTGGTACTTAGGAATAATTCGAAGGTGGTGTTAAGGGAAGTTAACAATTTGACCTACCTTTGGGTGGACTTGAATTTGTTCATATACTCTCAAATAGATTCTGGTTGTAGTTAGTCATCTTTGAAAACACTGATGCATGCGTTCATCTGTTCTAAACATATGCATATGAAAAGGAGAAACAAGTATCTTTTTAACAGTCATCCTACAACTTGGCTCAAATGGTGTATTTCAGAATTATTCTTGAAACTGCAGTCTTTGCTCTATAATATTGGTTCCTCTCATCTTTTACTTTATAGATTACTTTAATATTTTTAAAATAGGTAGTGTATACAATTTGCATGTCCTAATATGTACTTTTTACTACCTAATCTAAATGTTGATTACTGAAAAATAGGACTGATATCTAATTAAGATATTGTTAAACTGTAGAAAGTATAGAGTCCTAGCAGTTTGGAATTAACTTTTGTTTTATTTACAGAGGAGAAACATTAGGTATTTGTTATCTGATATTTTTACTGCATTTATAACACCAAAGATAAAAGTCATTAGTCATAATATTATGTCTAATTTTCCCTAAAGCCTCCCTATTGTCTTACTAGAACTAGAATTGGCACTCAGTTCTGACTTTGTATGTATGTGAACTCCTAGCCTTTCAGGAAGTCAGTGTTGTGGACTAATGCTGGGTCAGAAAAGATTGTCAGGTTTTTTTCCCTCTGTCTTTGACAAAAGTATTTGTCACTTTTGTTAGTTCAATATCTAATCATTCTAATGAACTCTTTATGATCATAAGTTATTCATTCAACAAGGCTTTTATGTTTACATTTTTTAAAAATTATGCTTTACTAAATACATTGGCTATTTTCATTTTGTTGATAAGAGAATTGACAGTTCAGGTTACAGAGACAGTACAGCATAGTTTATTTAAAAATATGTAAATCTAAATTTATTCTAGTTCATCAGTTTTCTGACATACATTTTTATTTTAAAAATTTGTATCTGTGATCTGAAATTGAGCTATTAGAGCTCCTTTGTTCTTTTATTTGTCATTAAAAAGTTATGGAAAAAATCACTTTCTGGGTTTAAAGCTCTTTTATTATGTTTAAACATATTTGGAGTTTGATTTTTAGAACCAGAAGATGCCTCAGAGCTTTTTATTACAAATGTTTGGGTTTCTTTTTATATATGAATAAAAGTAGGGCTGGAGAATGAAATGACTTCATGAAGAGACTTCAAAGTCTCAACTACTTGGTCACAGAGGAAACATCTGGACCTAATATGATCTGTAAGAAATTTTCAGTTTGCATGAGAGATTAAGCTATATAATATTTTAAGAGGTTTATTATAATTAAGATTTAATTATGAAATGTTTTTAAAATGTAGGAGGAGTATAGGTTATATAGGCTCAAAGGACAAGGAGTTAAGGAAAATATTGCTCAGTTGAGATAAAAACCTGATGGGGGAAATACTGGTCATTGTCAGGTAAATCTTGTTAGCACAAATAGGACATAGGTGCTGATAGTATTCTTTCTCTGCTTTTACTTAAGCAAGAAAAAAGTATGCATTGACTCAGCATCAAGGAAGTTCAGGGAAATTAACAGAAGGCATTATCTATACTGGATAAGTTTTCATCTGAGAAGTATGCTATTCAGGGTGTCTTTAAGCATAATTTGAGTGTGTCAGAAAAGAAACCAGAGGAGTAGGCAACCACCTCTTTTTTGACAGGGTGAGTATACTGATTGTTCCAGGACACTGTTGATAGATTAGCAAGAGTTCTCTGTCCCAGAGTTTGTTGTCAAGTAACCCTGAAACCCTACTGGTAAGTCTGGAAAGTCTTGATTTTAGTTGTAAAAAATCAGAAAAATATTCTTTTAGGTATGTTAGAGTTAGGGTTAGCAGACACTGAAAAAAATGCCTGCGTTAAAATGGAGAACATTGGAGTAGTAGTGAGAAGTACCTGTGTTTTGTCAAATCTTGCTCTATTTGCAATTAAAAAATAAATATAAACTATAAATATTTGTGCTTCATGGATTACTGAGAGTAACATTTTAATAAAAGAGAAAGGATGCTAAAATTTTAGTCTGTATAACAGTGGTTCTCAGCTGGAGTAATTCCACCCTGAGACCCCAGGTACATTTGGCAATATCTTTGGGCTCCCAGTCACAACTTAGGGGGAAGGGAGCTACTTGCATCTAGTGGGTAGAGGCCAGGAATGGTGCTAAGCATCCTTCAAAGCATCCTCAAAGCACAGGACAGCCCCACAACAAAGAATTATCTTGCATGAAATGTTAATAGTGCTGAGACTGAGAAAACTTAGTGTAAGGACAGTATAATCCTTTTGATAATGAAGCTATATATATTAATATATATATGAAGAAGTCATTGTTTCCTTAAATCAAAGGTCTAGTGGTTAGGAGAAAATAAAAAGCTTCTTAGTGCTAGCGTAGCAATCTTGAGGATGTTAAGAAATATCATAGACTTTTCTTTTTTTCTTTGCACCAAATTAAAACTAGTGTAAGGTAATTATGTTTACTTCTTTGAATCTTTTAAAAAAATATCTCAGTGGACATGATAGCTTTGTTATATTAAAGTTAAATCTAGTAATTAATTATATCTAGAAAGAGCTCACATCAATTTACATTTAAAAATAATTTTAGCTGTAGCTGTATTTGAAGTGTCTTTAGAAGTATCCCATAGTGGAGTCATAATTTAAGAATAATTTTATTTCCCTTTATACTAAGTACCCCATGGTTTTATTGTAATGGTTAATGGAATACATTTAAATTATGCCATAAATGAACATTCTGCTTTGTTGAAAATGTTGCTTTTGTGATAGAATTGAATTTGGAGATTTAATAAATTTGGGTAATTTATTTAAAGATATAAAAGAATGAGGTGGAGCAAATTATTTTAGTTAATTGTGTTAAATCACTCAGGAAGCTAACTATACCTTTGTGGAAAGCAAAATAATAATCAACTTTTATTTTTAGCTCAACAGAAATAGATGATATGCTTAGAAAATCTACAAATCTGCTGCTGACCAGAACTTTGAGTAGCTGTTTACTGAACCTTATTAGAAAACCTCATATAGGTTTGACAGAGGTAGGTAAAAAAAATACTAGTTAAATCTTTCATTACATGAAAAAAATGTGTAAGTTATTGCTAAATATCATCCTGTAAAACTAGATTTCTATTTTTTTTAATTTATTTTATTTTTAAAGATTTATTTATTTTAGAGAGAAGGTACAGGCATGTGTGGGGAGGGGCTGAGGAAGAGGAATGGGGAGAGAAGAGAATCTTGAGCAGACTCCCTGCTAACCGCAGAGCTCCATATGGGGCTTGATCTCACAACTCTGAGATCATGACCTGAGCCAAAATCAAGAGTCAGACACTTAACCATCTGAGCCACCCAGATGCCTCATCTGTTTTGAATTTATTAGTAGAAATGGATTTGTTTTGAGTGTAAATTCAAGCTATGTGAGGTGAAAGGGTTTACATGGAGAATATTAGAATATATATGTAGATTTGTGATTGCCAGACTTTATATGAAAAATGAAAATACTCATTTTTTTACTTGGTAAATGTATAAAATTTGGAAAAGTACTTTTAAGAGTTGTTCTAAGTTAATTGGCAGTTAGACTCTTGATTATTTTTTTTAATTATAGCATTTATAGTATTTGCAACAGGCTTTTGAAATTAGATAATCCCTTGTATCCTATAAAGCTGTAATTATGCAGAAATGGTACAATTGCTGAAAGTAATAATTCATTTTCAAAAACCAGATGGTTTTGTGTACATGTAACCTACATTTTAACAGATTTATTTTTTATTTTCTAGCTAGTGCAGATCATCATAAACACAACACACTTGGAACAAGCTTGCAAATACCTTGAGGACTTTATAACTAATATCACAAACATTTCTCAAGAGACTGTTCATACCACAAGACTTTATGGACTTTCTACTTTTAAGGTATGTAAAAATACGACCAAAAAGTTTTATTTCTATTACTATAAGCAAACTTTTAAAAATTTAAGACAATTTTTATCATACACTTGATTCCATTATATTCTGAACCATTGGAAATTAGAGATTAATCATTGTCAACAACAAATAGATAAATGTCAGTTTCCTTTGGTATTTTAAACATCGTCCCTAAAATGGAGAAAAATGTATTGATTTTCCACAGCTATATTACACTTTGTTCATGTTTTGAAGACTTAACAGTATTGCTAAATCAACCTAACTGGATTTCTGTTAATGTCTCACAGTTCCGTAATTAATTTTATATGTAATTTGTATACATGTGTGTGTTTGGAAATTAAAAATGTAAGATGAATTAGATAAGTGTAAGACTGGCTTTATATTCTTTATTAACTCTGATCTGAAGAAAAATAAATATTACCTTTTTACATGTTACCAAAGTCCTACGTTCTTCTGAATGGAAAGATTTCTGTTTAGATAATACTGTGTGCTATCCCAAAAGATTAATTAATGGTTGTTTTAAGAAGAATGGTAGATTGAATAATTTCATTTATTTGTTTTATAAACTGTTTCATAATTTTATTGATTTGGGGTCATATAGATGAGACCCTGGCATAATCTTATAATATAAATCCCTTTTCATTGACCAGTTTATTAAATTAATATAAACCACTTACTGTTCTCTTATCTTTAAAACAGGCTGGCTAGTTTAATTTTTTTTTAAAAGATTTTATTTATTCATTTGGTAGAAAGAGAAAGCATGAGCGGGGGAGGGACAGAAGGAGAAACGGGCTCTCTGGTGAGCAGGGAGCAGAGCAGGGAGCTGGCTGTGGGTCTCATTCCCAGGACCCTGTCATACCTGAGCTGAAAACAGATGCTTAACCAACTGAGCCAACCAGGTGCCCCTAGGCTGGCTAGTTTAACCTCATATTCCTTTCTAAGTTTTTTATTAAAGTGTTACCATGTTTTTACTCTTGATATATTATAAATTACCACCTTGCTTCCTATAATTATAGTATAATCATTTACATTTTTAAAAAATCAGTATACTCATATTTAGAAATAACTAATGTTAATAGTAACTGCACTTCGAAAGTGTGAAGTCCAGAAATGACTCTTGGCTCCTAAAATTATCTGGCTGGTCCCCAAATCTTACATTTTTCTGATGGTTCTTGAGCTCATATAGTCATGCTGATACATAAAGCACAAATGCAGATGATATCTGAGTGAGCAAATAGATGAAATTAGTTATTAAAACTGAGACAGAAACTTCACAAAGCAGATATTGATTTATTCAGGTAGTATAGTACAGTAATTAAGGGCAATATACTCTGGAGTGTGACTTTGGGCACATTTTTCAACTGTAATGTTTCACAGGTTTTTTTTTTTTCTATAAAATTTGAGTAGTAATGTATTACCTGTGTCATACAATTATTATGGAGTTTAAAGAGGATACTTAGTGTAGTGTCATTTGCTGTACATCATCTATGCTCTGAGTGCTCTATTAGGTGCTGAAAATATAAAAATGTATCCCTGCCTCGAGAAGCTCATAGGAGAAAAAAACTATAAAAAGACACTATGGTGTGTTAAGTACTATAACATGGGAGGAAAGTCCACAAGTTTTTGCATATTTTTCTAATCCAATGACAAATTATTTTCTTTTATATTGGACTTTACACAATCTTTCTTCTTTTTCATTATTGTGCTCTATCCTTACGTCCATATGTTACTCATATACTGTCAAGAAGAGATTTGCTAAGGACTGGAGTTGTAAGCATATTTAACTGTTAACATTAAATTTAACAAGCTTACTCTGTACTCTCATTAAAACATGAATTGCCTTGACATCTGGTATATCTAGGGATCTTCAAGCAAATTTCCTTTTCATTTATAAGTCAAAGAACCAAGACACTGGAACATGATGCTTTTAGATTAAGGGATCTTAGAACTATACTTCCCCAAATCTGCCTGTTGGGAGGGAATGTTTAGATACGTTAGCTCTGGTTCATCATTCCAGTGGTCCCTTAAGTTATAGATAATTTAGTTGAAACTATAATTGCTATAGAATACCTGTTGGGTTTTCTTGGAAATCAGAAAATCAAGTGCAGCCTGTACAAATAGTAGAGCATCCTTGTTTTTTGTTGTTTGTTTTTTGTTTTGTTTTCACACAGAACTCAGGAAACCTTTCTATTTTATGAAATGAGAACAAGAGCTGTGCTCATTTCTACCTTTTGTCTGTTTCAAGGGGAGTTTGTCTTAAACTATAATATAAGGAAGCAATTCAACAGCGAGAATTATTAAATCAGTATGAAAGTGAATTATTGAGTGAGATTGGGGGGAATTTCCATTCCTAGGGAACAGTCAGTCTATTACCTCTTTCAAGGAGCTGATTAAAGTACAGTCTTGATTACAGACTTTAGCATACATTGCTTAGTTAACCTCTTAGCCTAATTCTTTTCAGTCCAGTGACCCTAGCAAACATATTCCTATTTAGTTGCCCAGTGATTATGGAAATAAGCATTTAAAGGTTCTTTTACCCACACCCCATTTGTTTCCCCTCCAAAAAACACAGATGCATAGACAAAGTCCTTGATTTTTACCTTTGCTTATTTTATGAAATATTATATAAACTCTCTTGTTAGCGTGCCTTTATTTTGCTAAATCTGTGAGTGATACAAAAGAGGTTAAGTAACTAGTTCTAGCCTCAAGCAGTACCTCAGCTTTTTGAAATTAACCTGGACCCACACTGAGAGCTACTTTAAGACTTCTGACTGAAAAGATTTGCATCAGAATGGAGGGGGAAAGATGGGAATACCATTACCTTTCTAATCTATATAGTAGAGAAATGGCCCAGTTTTTCTTTGGCATCAGAGCTCTTTAACTTTGCTCCAGGGAGTTTTTCCAACCTGCCACTCTAAAAAGCCCTGGCAGTGATTCCAACTGTAAGTGCCTACATGGAATATGCTTCTGATTCTTTTTCTAATTTGCTGTTTTAAAATCTGTTGATGACTGTGTAGCAAAGTTTTTTTTTTAGAATTATGGTTAAAGTGACAGTGGTAAGTTGTCTTTGATCATGAGCTTGAAATTCTCATCCCATAGAGCAAGGACATGGTACATGGACTGTTACAAAATCTTTTAAAATTAAGTGTAACGTATATATATATATATATATGCACAATTTATAAATGCAAAAGTTATACATATATGTAGCTCAATTAATTATTAAAGGTAAATACAGACTTCTAGTTTCCATTCTAGTATGCAAAGAGCTTGGAAGTTGTCACTGTGTCCTGACAAGTAAAAAAACTGAGAAAACTGAAAAATAAATTTCTTTGATCTGTCAGAGAAGTGAGATCATAGGGCAAACTGCTGGTCCCCAAATTGGAGAGAGACAGACTGAAAAATACAGAGAACCACAATTTAATGGAGCATAAACTTCCACAGGATTCAGTATTGGAAAACCTAAACTGTATTAATGAATTGCTGGAGGCTCAGTGTGGACAAGTTAGGGAGTTAAAACTCAAGGGGGACCCCATCTGGGTGGGGCTCACACTTTTGTGAGTTGTCCCTCCTGGAGTTCTACCAGCTTCTTCCAGTGAAGACTGAAGAATAATCTTCTTGTGCTTCCAGCAATGGGGAAGGAAAAAGAACCATTTTGAAATACACCAGAGCATTCTGTTCTTCAAGTATTCTATTCTTCTTAACAAGACCTAACCTCAAAAGAAACTATGTACCAGTGCCTGAACTATTGGGTTTTCTTTTATCAGAGCCTAATCAGATTGGGGGAAGGGAAATATCCAACTCCAGCTGCTATAGCCATCTTGTTCCACCAAAGGGATAGAAATGAGAAGCACTTGTGAAGTTTTATATCCAAGGAGCAAAGCTTACTTAAAGACTGCGACCCAGTCAACTATACTTAAATGATAAAAATTAAGACAATAACAACAAAAAATCCCTGTGACCTTAATCATGACTATAGAGCACTTCCTCTCCCCTTACACCTTACCACCACATTACTAAAGTCTTATTTATGGCAGTTCCTTTCACCTAGTACATCATGTCTGTCTGTCAAGAAAAAAATTCATAGAAGACTAAAAGAAAAAGCACAGTTTGAAGAGTAGAGTAAGTATTGGAACCAGATTCAGATATGTCAGGGATATTAGAATTATCAGATGGGGAATTTTTAAAAAATTATGATTAATATGCTAAGGACATAATGGATAATGTAGACAATATGAAAGAACAGATGGGTAAAGTAAGCAGAGAGATGGAAAGTCTAAGAAATAGTCAAAAAGAAAGACCAGAGATCAAAAGCAATATAACAGAAATGAAGAATGCCTTTGATGCACTCATTAATAGAGTAGACACAGCTGAGGAAAGAATCTCTGGGCTTGGGGATATGTCAATAGAAACTTCCAAAACAGAGAGACAAAGAGAAAAAAATACTAAAAAAAAAAAAAAAAAATTAAACAGAATATCCAAGAATTGTGGGACAACTACAAAAGGTAAACATATATAGAATGGGAATGTGTTTAGGAGAAAAAAGAGAGAAAGGGACAGAAGCAAAATCTGATGCAGTATTTTTTTTTAAAGATTTTATTTATTTATTTGACAGAGATCAAAGTAGGCAGAGAGACAGGCAGAGAGAGAGGAAGGGAAGCAGGCTCCCTACTGAGCAGACAGCCCGACGCAGGGCTGGATCCCAGGACCCGGGGACCATGACCCAAGCCGAAAGCAGAGGCTTTTATCCACTGAGCCACCCAGCCGCCCAATTGAGAATTGGATTGAGAATTTCCCCCAAATTAATGTCAGACACTAAACCATGGATCCAGAAAGCTTAGAGAATACCAAGCAGGATAAATACCAAAATAATTACACCTAGGCATATCATATTCAAACTGCACATAATTAAAGATAACCCTGAAAGAAACCAGAAGGAAAACACCTTACCCAGAGTTAAGAAAAATAAGAATTACATCTGACTTCTTTTTGTAAAACATGCAAGCAAGAAGAGAATGGAGTGAAATATCAAAAGTGTTGAGAGAAAAACACCCACCAACCTAGAATTTCATATCCTGTGAAATTATCCTTCAAAACTGAAGGAGAAAGACTTTCTCAGACAAACAAAAATTAAGGGCATTAGTGGCCAGTAGACCTGCCTTGCAAGAAGTGATAAAATAACTTCTTCAGAGACAAAATGATCTAGGTCAGGAACTCAGGTCCACATAAAGAAAGGAAAAGCATCAGAGAAAGTGTAAATGAAGGTAAAATGAAAACTTTTATTATTTTTTTATTCTTAATTGCTGTCATTGCTAACCATTTGTTCAAAATGATAATAATGTATTCAATTGTGTATGCTTTATGTGTATGTGTACACTTATATATTGTTATGTATAAGAGAAATGAATGGCAGCAATAATACAAGGGGGGAGGAATATACTCTCACTACCCATGAAATGGTATAGTGTTATTTGAAAGTGGACTTGACATAATTATAAAGGTATATTGGAAACTCTAGGGCAACGACTAAAAAATTTATCAAAAAAGTATAACTGATCTGCTAAGAAAGGGAATACAAGGGAATCATGCAAATATTCAGTATCACAAAAGGCAGAAAAAGAGTGAAACACAAAAGTAGAAACAAAGAACAAATGCAACAAATAGAAAACAGTAACAAATATGGCAAATACTAATCCAGCTATATCAGTAATCACTTTAAGTATCAGTAGCCTAGCAATACTAACTGAAAGAGATTATCAGTATGGATCAGTAAAACAAGATCCAACTATAGGTTGTTTACAAAACCCACTTTAAATATAAAGACACATGTAGATTAAAACTAAATAGATAAAGATAGGCCATGTTCACACTAATCAAAAAAGTGAGTGGTTATATTAATACATAGAAGACTTCAGAGTAAAGAAAGTTACAGGAATAAAGAGAGGCATTATATAATGATAAAGGGGTCAGTTTTCCAAGAAGGCATAAGAATCCATGGTGTACATGTGCCTGGCAACGGAGAATCAAAATCTGTGAAGCAAAAACTGTTAGAACATTGAGAAATGAATGAGTCCATTGTTATAGTTGGAGACTTTAGCACTCCTCTGTCAGAAATGGACAAATCCAGCAAACAGAAAGTCATTAAGGACGTAGTTGAACCATGGATTACCTGGATATAATTGTCATCTATAGACTACCTCATTTAACAACAGCAGAATATATATTCTTCTCAAGCTCAAATGTAACAGTCAACAAGAGAGCCTTATTCTAAACACATCTTAAGAAATTTAAAAGAATAAAAATCTGATATAGTATCTGCTCTCAGACCACAGTGGAATTAAATAAGAAACCAATAACATAACCTAAGCTGGAAAATCCCTAAATACTTGGAGGTTAAACAGCACACTTCTAAATAACATGTGGGTGAAGAAAGAAAGGGAGAGTAAAGGATTATTTACAATTCTATGCCCATAGATTTGATGACCTAGATGAAATGAACCAGCTTCTTGACAGACAAAATCTGCTAAAGCGCAGTAACGATTTCACAAGAAGAAATAGATAGGGGTGCCTGGGTGGCTCAGTGGCTTAAAGCCTCTGCCTTCAGCTCAGGTCATGATCCCAGGGTCGGGGGATCGAGTCTCGCATCGGGCTGTCTGCTCCGCGGGGAGCCTGCTTCCCTTCCTCTCTCTCTCTGCCTGCCTCTCTGCCTACTTGTGATCCATCAAATAAATAAATAAAATCTTAAAAAAAAAAAAAAAAGAAATAGATGATCTGAATAAGTCTGTATGTATTAAAGAAATTCAATCAATGATTAATAGCCTTCCAAAACAGAAAGAGCACCAGGCCCAGATGGGTTTAGTGATGAAATCTACCAAACATTTAAGGAAAAAAATTATACTAGTTCTCTACAATCTCTTTCACATAGAAGCAGAGGGAATACTTCCAAATTCATTCTATGAGGCCAGCATTACCCTAATACCAAAACCAAACAACATTATAAGAAAAGAAAACTACAGACTAATATCTCTCTTGAACATAGATGGAAAAGCCCTCAATAAAATATTATCAAATTGAATCCAACTTATAAAAGGAATTCTATATCATGACCAATTGGGATTTATCCCATGTATGCAAGGCTAGTTCAGCATTTAAAAATCAGTTAATAAATAAGTCACAGGAATAGAAGGTACAGCATAGGGAATATGGCCAGTGGTATTATAATTGCAATGCATGGTGACAGGTGGTAGCCACACATGTGGTGAACATAGCATAATGCATAAACTTGTTGTATCACTGTGTTATATGCCTGAAACTAATGTAATATTGTGTGTCAGCTATACTTCAATTAAAAAATTGTTTAAAACCAGTTACTGTGGGGCGCCTGGGTGTCTTGGTTGGATAAGCATCTGCCTTCGGCTCAGGTCATAATCCTCAGGGTCCTGGGATCGAGCCCCACATCAGGCTCTCTGCTCAGTGGAGAGCCTGCTTGTCCCTCTTCCTCCACCCCTCCCCCTGCTTGTGCTTGTGCTTTCTCTCTTGCTCTCTCTCTATCTCGAATAAATAAATAAAATCTTCAAAAGTAATAAATAAAACCAGTTAATATATTCCATCACATCAACAAACAAAAGAAAATAACATGATCATATTAATTTATGCCAAAAAAGCATTTGACAAAATTCAACACCCATTCATGAGAAAAACTCTTCAGTAAACAAGGAATAGAGAGGAACTTCCTTTACTTGATTAAGAATATATACAAAACTCCTATATCTACATACTTAATGGTGAGAAATTAGAAGCTTTCCCACTAAGGAACAAGTCAAAAATGTTCCCTCTCACCATTCCTTCTCAGCATCAGAGTGGAAGTCCTACTTAGTTCAGTAAGACAAGAAAAGGAAATAAAAGATGTACTGATTAGGAAGGAAGAAATAAAGTTATCTTTGTTTGCAGATGACATGATTGTCTATGTAGAAAATCCAAAAGAATAAAACAAAAACTCTTCTGGAATTTAATTACCAACTCTAGCAAGGTTTCTTTTCTTTCCTTTCTTTCTTTTTTTTTTTTTTGAAAATTTGTATTTTTTTGAGAGAAAGCACAAGCAGGGTGGAGGGGTACAGGGAGAAGGAGACGCAGGCTCCACTGATCAAGGAGGCCAATGCAGGGCTTGATCCCAGGACCCAGGACCCGAGCTGAAGGCAGATGCTTAAAGACTGAGCCACCCAGGTGCCCCTATGGTAAGGTTTCAAGATACAAGGTTAATGTACAAAAATTAATAGCTTTCCTATTGTTAACAGACTCAGTAGTGACATGATGTCAGTTCTTCCCAACTTGAGCTTTATTTATTTATTTGTTTGTTTAGTTAGTAAGTAAATAAACTCTACTCCTCATGTAGGGCTAGAACTCATGACCCTGAGGTTTGGAGTCACATGTTCTACCAACTGAGCCAGCCAGGTGCCCCCAACTTGAGCTTTAGATTCAAGGCATTCCTCATCACAGTCTCAGCAGTTATTTTATGGATATTAAGAAACTGATTCTAAAGTTTTGTGGAGAGGCAAAAACCCCAGAATAGGCAACATGATAGTAAAAGAGAAGAATAAAGTTGGAGGACTAACACTACTTGACTTTAAGATTTATTATAAAGACAGTGTGTTACTGGCCAAAAAACAGACATATAGATCAGTGGAACAGAATAGAGAGCCCAGAATTAGATGCACATAAATGTATTCAACTGTTATTTGACAAAAGGGCAAGGACAATATATTAGAGCAAAGAGTCTTTTCCACAAATGGTGTTAGAACAACCTGCAAAGAAATGAATCTGGATACAGACCTTACACCATTCACAAAAATTAACTCAAAAATGGATCATAGACTTAATGTAAAATTACAAAACTCCTAGAAAAACATTGGAGAAAATCTGGATGACCTTGGGTGGCAATGACTTTTTAGGTGCCCCATCCATGAAAGAATTGATTAGCTGGATTTTATTAAAATTTAAAGCTTATTTTCTGCGAAAGCCATTGTCAATAGAATGTAGGACAAGTCACTGATTGGGGGAAAATATTCTCAAAAGACATCACCAGATTAAAGACTATTATTCAAAATATGTATACAAAGAACTCTTAAAATCCAACAGTAAGAAAATGAACAACACAATTAAAAAATGGGGAAAAGACCTGAGTAGATACCTCATGAAAGAAAATATACAAATGGCAAGAATGCGTATGAAAAGATGTTTTATATCATATATTATTAGGGAATTGCAAATTAAATCAAGGAGAATGGCTAACATCCAAAACACTACCACCACCAGATACTAGCAAAGATGTGGAGCGACAGGAACTCTCATTCATTGCTGGTGGGGATGCAAAATGGTATAGCTACTTTAGAAGACAATTTGGCAATTCTTTATAAAATTAAACATATTCTTACCATACAGTCCAACAGTTAAGCTCCTTGTTAGTTTACCCAGATGAGTCAAAAACTTATGTCTACACAAACACCTGCACATGAATGATTGTAGCAGCTTTCTTCCTAATTGCCAAAACTTAGAGGCAATCAAGATGTCCTTCAAATGAATGGATTAAAAAAAAAAAAAAAAGGGCAGCCTGAAAAGGCTGTGTATTATATGATTCAAAGGCAAAACCATGGAGACAGTGAAAGGATCAGTGGTTACTGTAGTTTGGTGGTAGGGAGGATGAATAGGTGGCACACAGAAGATTTTTAGGGCAATGAAACTACCGCACATGACACTGTGATGGTGGATACATGTCATTATACGTCTGTCCAAGCCCATGGGCTGTACAGTACCAAAACTGAATCATAATGTGAACTATGGACTTTGTGTCCGTGTAAATTCATTGATTATAACAAATGTACCATTCTGGTGGGCCATTTAGATAGGGGAGGAGACTATAGATGTGGGGATAGAGGGTACGGGATATCTCTGTACCTTTCCCACAATAGTGCTGTGAACCTGAAACTGCTCAAAAAAAAGTTCTATTTAAATTGAAAAAAAGTGAACTCATTCATGTAATTACAAGGTGAAGAAATAAAGCATTAATACCATTGTAGAAACCTCTGTCATTCCTATTCCTAGCCACTGTCTCTTCTTTCTTTCAGTACTGACTTTTAACAGCACTGATTAATATTTTCTGTTTTTGAGCTCTATTTAAATGGAATCATGCAGAATGCATCTTTTTGTGTGTCTAACTTCTTTCACACAACATGATTTGGGATATTTCATTTGTGTTATTGCATCTAGCTATAATTTGTTTATTTTTAAGAAGTGTATCATTTCATTATAGAATTTACTACAACTTATTTATTGTGTGAACTATAATGTCAATTTTGACTCTTTAGAGACTTTTTTCCTTCCTTCCTGTTTATTAACTGCATATGTGACCTCTGAATAACTGAAGTATTACTGTATGAGTAAAATAAAATTTGTATTAATTTTTATTAGTAAAGATATAAATTCATAAACTGGCATAATCATACATTTTAAACTAGTCAGGTATAAATAAAGTATTAGGAAGTCTTAGAATTTCTTATTTAAATTATTATTATTACATTATTTTACACATGTAAAATTGATATCTTATTGCTTCACTAGAACACTTGCAGTATTCGTGACTGATCAGGTGCATTTCAAATTCTGATTATATGCTCTGTGTATAGTCTTTTGTGTTATCGGTGGATTGTTACAATTTCTTGTTTTATTTGTGCAACTTAATTGTCATTTTGTAAAGGTAGTGCATGTAGCATTTCTTTTTTTTTATCATCCATTACCACCAGCTTCTCCTCTTATCTGCCCTCATTAGAGAGGGCTATATAAATCAGCTTGTAGCTGATTTAATACATTTGAATGACATAAAATCCTAAAAGGTAAATCAGAAGAAAACAAAAGCTTAAATATTTATTGAATAGGATGAAGAATTCAATCAGTTATACAGAAGAGTAAATAGTGGGGATGCTACTTCGCCAAAAGCATAAAAGCTAACAAAAACAAAAATGTTTTGCAGTTCTACAAGCAAAGGAGGAAGATCAACAAAATTCATAGACCACCTTAACTCCATTGATACATGACAGTGCTCTGGTTTGTTTTTCTGTAATTTATAATCAGTTAATCACTTAACTATAGCAAGTGCTTCCTATATAAAAGTGGTGGGAAGCAGAAATAGAATGGGGAAGGAAATGGTTGAGGAGTACTTTAAAAAGCTATTTATATCAGATGATTTGGAAACCTGATGACAGACAACCTGGATTACCTAAAAAGTGGCAGATGCTCCTACAAAGCCCCAAGCCATTCTTTAACACCTTTGAGGTACTAAAGCCCCTGAAAACCAGAAAGGTAAAATGTAGCATCTACCTTTTGAAAAAGAAAAAGAGGTAATTTAGGTAATTTGAGCATTAGAAAATTATCCAATTTATAATGACCTATAACAATGCTAGATAATCTAGAAGCTAGATTTAAAAATTATTCTAGACTCTGATACTAGCTGAAAACCTGTAAGGCAGACCTTGGAGATACTGAGGGTTTGGTTCCAGACTATTGCCATAAAGCAAATATCAGTAAAACGAGTCAGATGAATTATTTGGTTTCTGTGCAGACAAGACTATACTAGAATTTAAGTGTGCAGTAGCATTATGTCTATAAAAGTGTACAAACCTTAATTAAAAGATATTTTATTGCTAAAAAATGCTAACCATCATCTAAGCTTTTAGCAAGGTATAGTATTTGCTGGCAGAGGGTCTTGCCTCAGTGTTCATGTTTGCTGATAGATCAGGTGGTGGTTGCTGAAGGTTGGGGTGTCTGGCAATTTCTTAAAATAAGAAAACAAGTTTGCTGCATTGAATGTTCTTTTCATGAATGATTTCTCTATAGCATGCAATGATATTTTAGTATTTCACCCACAGTAGAGCTTTTTTAAAAAAATGGAGTTAGTCCTCTCAAACCCTGCCTCTGCTTTATCAACTAAGTTTATATATTTTAGGTACCAAATATGAAGATAGAATAACTTCCCCTGATTATCACACTGACATATAAAATATTTAAATAAAAAAATAATTTCTTAAATAGGCTTTTCTTTCTGCCTCTAATTTTTTGCAGCGGTAGCACCATTTTTCTTGCCTCCTTTCCTGGAAAATCTGTAGTTATCTTAGATGTATTTCTTTTCTACTGCCCCAATCACACTCTTTCCCCATTGTAACTAAATCTTAGGGTTCTGCGTTTAGTCATGTCTACTTTTTCCTCCTTTGTCTAGAGTGGCAGTAGTGAAAGTGGCTAATGAGTTAGATGGTATATGCTACTAGTATTTCTAGATAAAGATCATAGATTATTAGAGCATCATTTCTTGAAGTAGTGCAGGAAGAAATTAGCTAGAGAGGATAGCTGATAGCTATGTCGTTTTGACAGTCCCAACTTCATCTCTGGCTTGAATTTTTAAGGCTCAGAAAGATGTCAAGAAATGTTTCCCTTCCTCCAAATGAGTATTATGAAATGTTAACCTTTTTTTTTTAGAATGTTGGATAAAATGTTTTAAATAAGATGCTTGTAATTGATTGGGGTTTTTAACAGGAAATTGAGAAGAACTGACAGAAAAACCAACTCAGGGGGCACCTGGGTGGCTCAGTGGGTTAAAGCCTCTGCCTTCGGCTCAGGTCATGATCCCGGGGTCCTGGGATCAAGCCCCACATCGGGCTCTCTGCTCAGCGGGGAGCCTGTTTCCTCCTCTCTCTCTCTGCCTGCCTCTCTGCCTACTTGTGATCTCTATCTGTCAAATAAATAAATAAAATCTTAAAAAAACAAACAAACAAACAAACTCAAACTGCCTTAAACAATAAAGGGAAATTAATTAGCTATATATAACTGGAGGTCCAAGAATAGGGAAGATTTCATGTGAGGCTAAAGCCCACTGCTCAGCAGATGTCACGAAGGACCCAGTTTTTCTATTCCTCCAGCTCTGCTTTATGCAGCATTTGCCTCATTGTCAGGCTATACGTGGTGCCCCAGCAGCTGTAGTCTCTCTCTTTCTGGTAACAAAATGGCTGCCTAGATACAGTTCCAAACCTTATATCCTCATGCCCATCGTCTTTATTATTTTTTTTAAAGATTTTATTTATTTATTTGACAGAACATCAGGCAGAGGGAGAGGGAGAAGCAGGCTCTCCACTTAGCAGGGAGTCCAGTGCGGAGCTCAATCCCAGAACTCTGGGATGATTACCTGAGCCGAAGGCAGCCACTTAACTGACTGAGCCACCCAGGCACCCCAACCCTGTCGTATTTAAAGGAAGAGTGAGTGGGTCCCTCTACTAGCTGCTATGGAACACACTGTGGGTTAGAGTGTGATAATTACTAATTGACCTAAATTTATCAGGGTTCATCCTTGAGGCTAGATATAGATTCAGTCTAATCTAGATCAGATGGAGCTCTAAAAGGGGGCAGAGTGATTTTCCAAAATATATTTGGGGACTGTTCAAGAAGGGGGAATAGATGATAGAAATCATAGATATTTCCTAAAATGTTTAGTTATTATGACTTAATTTGTATGTAAAACACACACGCTCATGTTCCAGGAGGTCTAGGCTGGAGTTTGTGTATGTATATGTTTTTAAAAATTCCTTAGGTAGCTCTGTTGCACACCTGTGGCTGAGAACCACTGATAGTATGGTACCATTTAATTCTTATATATTGAAATGAAAAAGAGTTCTCAAATTATGCTAGATTTCTACCTCCAGAGGGCGGTGTTTATTTAACAAGCAGAGGAAGAATTAATTACTTTGTTTATAAGCTAAATCTTTAGAAAAATTAATGTAGGGGTTAATTGATATGTTCCTGACTTTCTGGTGAGGTCATAGGATTGAGAGTATTTTGGTTTCAACTATAGTAGAACTTAACTAGGAAGTACAAACCAATTTTCTTAACAGTCTAAATTACAATTAGAAATCTTTTTTAGAAATAGCTTATGAAATAATTTAGTGTATTCTTGTGTATAAATATAAGAAAAGCTACAGTGAAAACTTTTTGTTTCTTTCCTTTACTCTTATTCTTTAAAAATAAAATGTAATGAGTCAGTTCATATGGTTCATGTACATGTTTTCTAATGATTATAAATCAAGCAGAATCTTTAATGCTTAGCAAGGTTCTTTCAGGTGTTGCGTTTAAAACATGTTCCTGCCCAGGATTACTGTCTGAAATTTTTCTTTCATACAGCACAGCCACCTACTGCTTTAGATTTCTTTGTTTGCTATTATACCTTGTGGAAAGTATTTTAAAAAACTTTTAAAAATATAAATACCTCTACCCCAAATTACATATATCATGTTGAGAAAAGTTATCTTAATTTGGATAGTTTGTGGGAAAAGTGGAGGCTGCTCTTGGCATCATCTCAGAAAAATAGATTACAGCTGACCCTTCAACAATGTAGGGGTTAGGGATGCTGACCTCCCTCCACCCCCTGCAGATAAAAATCCATGTATAACTTTTTCTTTTTTTTAAAATAAGCTCTACACCTAATGTGGGGCTTGAATGCATGACCCCAAGATCAAAAGTCACATTCTCTACTGACTGAGCCAGTCAGGCCCCCCAAAAATCCATGTAACTTTTAACTTTCCCAAACTACTAATAGCCTACTGTTGTTGACAGGAAGCATTAATGATAAGTCAGTTAACACATATTTGCATGCTATATGTATTACATACTATATTCTTACAATAAAGTAAGCTAGAGAAAATACTCAGAAAAATCATAAGAAAATACATCTATGGTACTGTATGTATATTTATTGAAAAAAATTTCATATATAAGGATCCATGCAGTTTAAACCTGTGTTGTTCAGTGATCAGCTGTAATTAGCAGAGCTCTAGATAATAACAACAGAAAATAATAAATTTGTGGTTCATTTACTTAGTTCCTTTTCAGAAAATCAGTGGGCATTGAGTCACTTTATCCAGAAAACATATAATAATAATAAATTTATTTCACTATATATGAAATTATAAATATGATGATAATGTGGTTTCATCATCATATTCATAATTTTTCTTTCTTCAGATATATATAGTGTTTTTCCCTCATGACTTCAGAATTTCTAGATATTTGGTTTCTCTCTCCATTTCAACTTTTGGTTAATGTTTTAATTGTCCCAAATTGCTTTAAAAATCCAGGAAAATGTGAAATAATATCTCCTTTATTTTAATAAAATTCTATATAGTAAAAAGGGTAATTAAGTATATCACTGGGGAGTCTGGCTGGCTCAGTTAGAAGAGCATTCAACTCTTGAACTTGGGATTGTGAGTTCGAGTTCCAAGTTGGGTGTAGAGATTACTTAAATAAATAAATATTCAATAAATAAATAAACTTAAAAGGAAGTTTATCATTCATTTTGGAGGTGGATTTAAATTTATTTTTTAAAGACATGGCCATTTAAAAATTGATACATATATATAAAGTTTCACCAAGTACTTTAGCTCTGTGAGTTTGGAGGAGAGGAGTCTCTCAATACTGGATTTTAAAATTTTGTCAGGTATCTCTTTCCCTTCCTGCCTATGTGTGAGACATCCCAGAAAAGCAAGAAAAGTCGTACAGAGCAGTTTAGTACAGGTAGGTGTAGTAGAGGGTAGGAGCAATCAGACTCCAAGTTGTCTTTGCCTTATGGTAGAAACAAAGTGTGCTGAGTATTATGGAATAGTTATAGGGTTCTGAGTTTTAGGCTCCCCTTATCTGGCTTCCTTCTGGAATAGCAGTCTAGCTGTAAATGTTACAAATAAACATTTATATTGTTTTGAGAAATTGACATTTAAGTGGTATCAATAAAAGTGTGTTCTGGCATAGTTCTGTGGGCTTTAAGCATTTGCCATCTTGGATATGTGCTCCTAATGCTGGTAGGTTAAAGAGAGATATATATTACTGCTGTGGCTAATGCACATTAAATGTGACCCCCTTTTTCATTTCTTTACTGTTTCATTAAAAAAAATCCTATAAATGTTTAATAGTCAATGTTTTTCTCCCTTACATGCAGGTAACTACAGTAATTTAAGCTGGCTTGGGTTTTCAGTTTGGTGGTTGTTTCCATGCAGTTCACTCAGTAAGCATTGATTGAGCATTACTAGGTACCTGACACTAATGAGTGTAGGGAAACAACATTTTTTTTTTTTAAGATTTTATTTATTTATCAGAGAAAGAGAGAGAGAGCACAAGCAGAGGGAACAGCAGGTAGAGGGAGAAGCAGGCTCTCTGCTGAGCAGGGAGCCTGATGTGGGACTTGATTCCAGGACCCTGGAATCATGACCCGAGCTGAAGGCTTAACCGACTGAGCCACCCAGGCATCCCTACAACATTTTTTTTTAAATACCTGGCTGCTAAATACTCTTAGGTACATTACATTAATTATAGAAGTTTGCTCAAAGTAGCACTCTGAGGTTGTGATGGTGATTCTCTTTTCATAGATGAGAAAAATAGGATTTACAAAACTAATTTGCTCAAGATGTAAAGATAAGTGGAAATTAAACCCCTTCGCATTTTCTCAAATCCATATCCCATATTCTTTATGGGCCATTTCCCCAGTATTCATTATTAGTATATCATTATTATATTATATCATTATAGTATATCACTAGTATATCATTATTAGTAAGATGGTGATTTTTAGTATCATTATATCATTAGTGCTATAATATAATCATATTATCATTGAATCATTAGCATATCATTATTATGTATATCATTATTTAGTATATCATTAGTATATCATTATTAGTAAGATGGTGATTTTTAAAATGGCCTCGGATGCCTTGACACTTCTCTTAGGAGATGTAGGAATCTATGTCTCCTCCCCTTGAATCTGGGCCAGATGGTGACTGTTTTTTTGTTTGTTTGTTTGTTTTAAGATTTTATTTATTTATTGGACAGACAGAGATTACAAGTAGGCAGAGAGGCAGGCAGAGAGAGAGGAGGAAGCAGGCTCCCTGCTGAGCAGAGAGCCCGATATGGGGCTGGTTCCCAGGACCCCGGGATCATGACCTGAGCTGAAGGCAGAGGCTTTAACCCACTGAGCCACCCAGGTGCCCCAGAGGGTGACTGTTTTAACCCTTAGGATATAGTGGAAATAATGTGGTGAGCCTTCTGAGGCTAGGATTTAATTGGCAATGGCACTTTCACCTTATTCCAGTTATTCCAAGCATGGAACACACATGCTTGGAGGCCTGAGCTGCCATGTAAGAAGGCCAGGTGCCCTGAAGCCCTTGTGTTGTGAGGAAACCAAGCCACACCAGAGGGAGAGGCTACCCAACCCAGGTGCCAGACACATAGTGAGGAAATCTCCACATGATTCCAACCCCCAGCTATTGGTCTCATTCCCAGCCTTCAAGTTGTCCCAGATGAAGTCTCAGATATAGTGGAGCAAAGTCATCTCCACAGTGCCCTGTCTGCACTTCTAACTACTAGAAGCGTTAAGAATTGTAAAATGTTAAAAAAAAAAAAGAATAATAAAATGTTGTTATTTTAAGCCACTAAGATTTGGGGGTAACTTGTTACTCAGTAACTGGTTGGGCAAGTGACATGAAACTCCTTTCTAGCCCACATGGTCTCCTTTTTTGCTATACTTTTACTAGACACATACTCAGCAGAGATTTGTTAATATTTATTCATTCTGTGATTGTTTTATTTGCAGTAGTTTTCTTTTCTAGGTTATATATAAACTTTAAGATGGGAAATTTAAAAAAAAATTTTAGCAAGTACTCATCTATTGTCTACTCTTGCAAGCAATATTCTAGGTGAACAAAAACAGACACAAAATTTCCTGCCTTTTTTTTTTTTTTAAAGATTTTATTTACTTGATAGAGACACAGCAAGAGAGCAAACACAAGCAAGGGGAGTGGGAGGAGGAAGAAGCAGGCTTCCTGCCCAGCAGGCTGGATCCCAGGACCCTAGGATCATGACCGGAGCCAAGGCAAAAGCTAACGATGAGCCACCTAGGCGCCCCAGAATTTCCTGCTTTAATGGAGCGTAGATGTCAGTGGATGTTTTGTACCTACATTACTCAGAGTACCAAATTTGTAATGGCCAATAATGTGTTCTTGATAAATGCTAATGTTAAGCTTCTCAATCTTCAGATTTTTCTGAGAAAATTTGCAATGGGTTAAAAATTTTAATAGGCACTAACGGCTTAAGTTGCTAGACGTTACTATTTTGAGTCAGAACTAATTTGCTACTCCCGTAGTTAGTAGAGCTTTTAGTAAAATTCCGGGCAATGACATTAATATTAGCTTATCTTAAATTCCTGTTTTATTTAAAGTAATGTTTATTTTTAATTTATTCTGTAGGTGAGGAGAGACACTGTGGAAAGTTTGTATTGTCTATGCCAAATTTGTGTTAGATCTCTGAGTGGGGAGAGAAGAAGAATCTTTCTTGATGTTCCTATTCCAGTCCTGCTATGAGAACAGGCATCCAGGGGCTCCTGGGTAGCTCAGTCGGTTAAGCGGCTACCTTTGGCTCTGGTCATGATCCCAGGCTTCTGGGATTGAGTCCTGCATCAGGCTTCCTGCTTAGCGGGGAGCCTACATCTCTCTCTGCCTGCTGCTTCCCCTGCTTGTGCTCTCTCTCTTTCTCTGAGACAAATAAAATCTTTTTAAAAAATAAATAAATAAAATAGAATCATGAAATCCTAGCACTGAAAGAACCTTCCTGGGGCCTTCCATTTCCTTCATTCCAAGAAAAAAAAAAAAAAGGAAAGAAAGAAAACAGACATGCAAGTGGAAAAATGACTACCAGTAGTTGGTTTTCTTTCAGTCCAGTGTGGCAGTGAGTAGCGAGTGGTTAGACATTGTGAAAATTGGGGAGGGAGGCAAAAAAACATTAAAGTGTGAAAATGACACATTTTGATTGTTCACATTTACCTTCTTCTATACTGTTTTCCTGAAAATTTCTTAAGGCACACAAACCAAAATACCTTGTAAATGTTCCTGAGTATATTTTTTGAAGTTCCAACTCAAATGACATCCTCTCCATCAAGACTTTTATCAAATAAGTAATAATTATTTCCTCCTTTGTTTACTCAGGATGCTTTGTTAAATCTCTACTTTAGCACTAGTTATATTTTGTTATACAGGTCCCTTATTATACTCAGAGGATATGTCCAGTCCATCCCCAGTGGATGCTTGAAACCTCAGATAGTACCAAACCCTGTAGATATTGTTTTCTCCTATCTACTCATAGCTATGATAAAGTTCAACTTAAAAATTAGTGAAAGATTAATACCTAATAATAAGATAGAACAATTACAACAGTGTACTGCAATAAAAATGAATACGGTGAATATTTGAATATGGTCTTTCTCTCTCAAAGTACTTTATTGTACTATATTCCCCCTTCTTTTTGTGATGATGTGAGATGATAAAATGCTGATGTGATGAGAGGGAGTAAGGTGAATGACGTAGGTATTGTGATTAGACTGCTGTTGACCATCTGGTGATATGTCAGAAGGAGGGTCTTCTGCTTCTGGACCATGGTTGACTGCAGTTAACTGCAGAAAGTGAAACCGTACATAAGGAGGGGCAACAGTATTGTATCTCTCCCTGGATTGTGATATCCTTGAGGGCAGGAGCAGTCTTACTCGTCTCAGTGTCTTATTATAGTGATCTTATTCATAGACATGATATAAAGTGTATATTAGATTAAACTGTATTCAAATAGAGTATGTGACTACTAATGGTTAGTAATACTGAAGTCTTTTCTTAGTAAAAAATCTAAATAGGTATTAGTTTTGTCAGAAATATTACATTGTCAACACCAACCTATCCCCAAATCAAATTAAATTTCACTCTCATGCTTTACTGTTCAGGGTGATTAAGTTGTTCACCTTCCTTAAGGTGTTTGTGCAAAGTATTCCAGGGGCTTGTGCAGACTCCCCCCACCAAAAACCCCAAAACTTGAGAGAGACAGAGTCTGTTCTAGTTTTAACTTTGAGATTTCTCCATAAGTTTATGTATGTGAGCCTTTAAGAGAAAAGGGTATCTTCTGATCCCCTTTAAGAGATCCCCTTAAGAGACATGGACATCTTTTGCCTTGGTTCCAAAGGCCACAATGCCTCGTCTGCAGTTCCCCAGTCTCCATTATGGCATTCTATCAGAGTGCTGTTGTTTGAGAACCCACAACTACCATTTCTTCTTTTTCTGGTTTCTTAAGGTAAAAGTTCAGGTGATTGATTTGTGGTCTTTTTTCTTTTATGAAATAAGCATGCATACTGTAAATTTTCTCTAAGTACTGCTTTCATTAAGTCTCATAAGTCTTGGTATTGTGTTTGTTTTGTTTTTGTTTTATCTCAAAATATTTTCTGATTTTGCTCTTGATTACTTCTTTGACCCATTGGTTATTTAATGGAATCTAATGTTCAATTTCCACATTTTTATGAATTTCTCAGATGTCCTGCTGTTTTTTCATCATTTTTATTTTATTTTTATTTTCAGTTAGCCAACGTATAGTACATCATTAGTTTTTGATGTAGCGTTCAATGTTTTGTTAGTTGCATATAGCACCTAGTGCTCCTCACAACACATACCCTCCTTAATATCTTTCACCTGGTTACCCCATCCCCCCACACCCCTCTCTTCTGTAATGTTACTGATTTCTAATTTCATTCTTCTGTGTTTGGAGTCCATACTTTGTATGATTTCAGTCCTTTTAAGGCTTTTTTGTGCCTTAACATATGCCCTATTCTGGATAGCATCCCATGTTCACTTGGAAAACAATGTATGCTCTGCTGTATTTGAGTGGGATATTCTGTGGATGTCTGTTAAGTCTAGTTTGTTTATATTGTTGATCATATCTTTTTTTTTTCTGCCTGCTTAAGTCTGTTGAACCCCTGTAATAATTTTTTCATTTCATTTATTGTACTTTTCAATTGCAGAGTTTCTTTTTTAAAAAATTTCTTTTTATTTATATTCTATTTTTTGAGGCATTGCTATACTTTCCTTTAGTTCTTTAGATGTGGTTTCCTGTAGTATTTGGACATATTTTAAATCACTGATTTAAAGTTTTTGTCTTGAGACACTTGGGTGGCTCTGTTGGTTAAGCATCTGAGTCTTGGTTTCAGCTCAGGTCATGATCTTAGGGTTATGAGATTGAGCCCTGCATCAGTCTCCTCCCTGCTCAGTGGGTAGTCAGTCTGCTTCCCCTCTCCCTCTGCCAGCCCTGGCCTCCCCTTCCTTCTCCCCACCCCACTCAAGCACACTTTCTCTCTCAAAAAAAAAAAAAAAAAAAAAAGAGTAAATAGATTTTTTTAAAAGATTTTATTCATTTATTTGACAGAGAGCTAGAGAACACAAGTAGGGAGAGCAGCAGGCAGAGAGAGAGGGAGAAGCAGGCTTTCAGCTGAGTGGGGAGCCTGATGCAGGGCTCTATCCCAGGACGCAAGGATCATGACCTGAGCCAAAGGCAGCCACTTTAACCAACTGAGCTACTCAGGCACCCCCGAAATGTATAAATCTTAAAAAAAAAAAAAAAAATCTTTGTCTTACAAGTCTGATGACTACCTCCTCAGTTAAGAGTTTCTGTTGATGGCTTTTTTTCCCCTATGTATGGGTCATATTTTCTTGTTACTTTGTGTGACTTACAAATTTTGTTGAAAATAGGACACTTAAATAATACATTATGGTAATTCTGGAAATCGGATTCTCCTCTCTTCCCAAGGTTTGTTGTTGTTTTTTTCCTGGTAGTTGATTGGTTGTGACTTTTCTGAATTAATTCTATAAAGTCTGTATTCTTTTTCCTCTGTGACCATGGAAGTCTTTGTTTGGTTAGCTTTGCGGTGAGCTAATGATTGGACACAGATTTTCTTAAAAGCCTGGAACCAATAAGTTCCCCAGTCTTTTCTGAAGAACTCTTTGTGTGTATTGGGGCATACCTTCAACACTCAGGCATTTGACAAGTCTGCTTTGGCCTTCACTTCCTGCTTACACAGAGCTTCAAGGTCAGTCATAGATGAGAGCTTAGAGCCTTATTCTGCTTCCGGACCATGGTCTTTTCTGAGTTTGTGCACAGCCCCACACAGGTACATAGCCTTCTAGAGTCCCAGGAATATGTCGGAGCCTTTCGGAGTTATCTGTGGATATCTCTTTCCCCAGTTTTTCTTTTTACTTTTTAGTTAGCTAATTGTATGCCCTGTTAATGTACTGCCTTAGGCATATGTGATGTTAAACAATTGCCTTTAGTTATTTTCAACAAATGTCCTCAGAGAAAAGACTTTTTGCACTGGACAGGCCCCATTTTAAATCAAATAAAGACATCCCTGTAAGTGGGGTCTCCCAGGGAATCATCAGATAGTTGAAATAATGATAATTCTCTGGGAATGTGTTTTTTTTTATTAAATTTTTAAAAAATTTCTTTTTAGTGTTCATGGAATGTGGTTTTGAAGGCGTTCCAACCCCGTTTGGCCCCATTTGATGACTGTCAGGCTGTTAGTTTTTACCATAGTTGTGGGATGTTGATTTTCAAGGATAGTATAGAGCTGGAACAGGGAAGGAAGAATGGAAATAAGGGCACATTAAAACCCTGCAAAGCTTGTTTTCTTACCAAGATGCAGCTGTATTTTTTTTCCTTGAATGAACACTGCTTAGATTGCTGCAAGTTTTGAATTAATTTTCAGAGTTCTGGAAAAGTTAATTTTGACAATTTTTGCTAGTTTTCTCATTGCTTTTATGGAGGAGAGAATGTTTAGAGATCTTTACTGTGGTGTTTTGGCATCACTTCCATCCTTTCTTTGTTCCTCCTCTGAGAAGTTAACTATCTCTTTCTTTTCTTTTTTTCCCTCTTTAACTGAAAACACCAGCAACTATTCCATTTCTTCTGTGACCATCCAACTTTATTTTTCTCAGTCAGTGGACAGGGGTGGTTTTCTGTGTTCTTGACAATTTCTGCTTTTTTCACTTCTATTTCTCCTAAAAACTGTTAAAGCTCTGAGAACAATTCAGAATTAATAACTAAATTATCCTACCACATAAAAATGAAAAGGTGACATTGAGTTTGGGGAGAAAAAGTGGTGTCAGTCAAGTAGAATATTATCAGCCAAAAAAGCAACAGTCTTCTTGGACTTCAAATAAATGACTAAGATAATAGACCATGGAAAAATATAAAATAAATCTTAAAATTTTAGATTTATTTATTTATTTACTTACTTACTTGACAGACAGAGATCACAAGTAGGCTGAGAGGCAGGCAGAGAGAGAGAGTGGAGGAAGCAGGCTCCCCGCTGAGCAGAGAGCCCGATGTGGGGCTCGATCCCAGGACCCCGGGATCATGACCTGAGCTGAAGGCAGAGGCCTTAACCCACTGAGCCACACAGACACCCCAATAAATTTTAGAATTTCAAAAAAGCTTTTTCTACTATTTGCTTCTATAACTATTTCTTGTTTTTTATTATTTTGTCCCTTGTCAGGATGCTCGACATGCAGCAGAAGGAGAAATATATACTAAGCTTAATCAAAAAATTGATGAATTTGTTCAGCTTGCTGATTACGACTGGACAATGTCTGAGCCAGATGGAAGAGCTAGTGGTTATTTAATGGATCTTATTAATTTTTTGAGAAGCATCTTTCAAGTGTTTACTCATTTGCCTGTAAGTATAAAAAAATTTCAAAATATTATAATTTTGCTTACTAAAGTATATTTTAGAATTTAATCTTAGTTTGAGGTTTTACTTGTTCAAACCAACTTCCTAGTTTGAATATTTTCTTTCCGTTCTTGTAAATCCATTTGTGAAGACTTCTAACTTAGCTAGTTGTTTCAAGTTTTAATTTACTTTATTTTTAACCAAAATGACTACAACTCTGTTTCAAAACCAAAACAAAACCCTGAAATTCAGTGTAGACTTAAACTGAAATAAACTCTAATAGGAGTAGTTCTCATAAAAGTCCATGTAATCAATGACTTTTCCAGTTAGAAAGGTCAATAAAACTGGTACATTGTTCTCTCCTGATATATAATTATAGTGCATCTACATTTTAAATAATCTATTGATGAAACATTAAAAATATATATGTAAATAGCAGGGACATTTGGGTATGAATAGTCTGGAACACTGGATTCTTCAGATGAGGAACGCAGACTGAAGAGATTATGTTGGGGTGAACATGTTTTCATTAGGTATATTCAGAAATAATGGAGCTACTGTTAAAACATGAGTGAAGTAGTTTTTCTACAAATAAAATAGGGAAAAAATTTGTTGACCTTTTTATTTCATAATAAGATGTAGCTGAACACAAGGGGAACACAAGGGAACAAAAGGGAAAAAGCAAACCGGGTTTAAAATAATAAAATGTAGGAAGAAAAGAAAAATAAGATGTAACTGAACACAAAAAGAAAGTATTTAATCTCAAGCCTATTTGACTGCCTCCAACCATCTCTCCTGTTTAAAAAAAAAGTTATTCTCTTCATTTTTTTACTCTTTCTCCATCGTGAGTTGCTCCAAAGAGCCATTTAGAATAGTTGAAAGCAGGTGTTGCTAAAAAATAAATAGAAGAATTTCCTAAAGAGATTTTAATAGTGGTTCTGTGCCAAAAAACTTTTAGAAGCTTACCCAGGGATTATATTACATTCCTAACTGCTGTCCTTGTGTTGAAAAAGGGAATCTGTATATATGCTTAATTCTTATTTCAACTAATTTCTAAAGAAGTGTTTCTCATACAGTATGTATTAAATAATTGTTGAATTAATTTGAATTCATCTTGTCAGTATACATCTCCAGCCAAAAGCAATCTACAAGAATAAACGTATGTGTGTACACACACATGCACACAGATATACACATACCATATTTTTATGTTGTAATATGTGTTTCACAGCTTGGCACAATGAGATGGGTAGGAGTTTTGTGCGTAATTTGGGTGGAATTAAGAGATTTTTTTTTTTAAGATTTTATTTATTTTTTTGACAGAGATCACAAGTAGGCAGAGAGGCAGACAGAGAGAGAGAGAGGAGGAAGCAGGCTCCCTGCCGAGCAGAGAGCCCAATGCGGGGCTCGATCCCAGGACCCTGAGATCATGACCTGAGCCGAAGGCAGAGGCTCAACCCACTGAGCCACCCAGGCGCCCCGGAATTAAGAGATTTTATATGTTAGAAATGGCTAGGACAAATACCTCACTTCAAGAAGCTAAAATCTGTGAGGAAATCCTGCTTTCTCGTAAGGTGTTACTACAGTACGCCTTATGAGAAAGACAGACTCCTGGCCTAGCTGGACCACTCGTAATCTAGTAATGATATTTTGTTTAGTTTTAGGGGATTCTTCATAAGCCATTTTTGATTTTTATGTCATCTAACAAGAGTTTTTCTGTAAAGGAAATGAACTTTTATAAAATGCAGGCCAACAAATACAACAATAAATAATAGGGCATGATCAAATAAATAGAAAATTACAGTTCATAGCTAAGAAAAGAGAAAATGGACCTAACAACAGTATATTCTCATTCATGGAATAAAGTAGAAACATAATTCCCAAGCAAAAATATTAATTTATTGACTATAATAAGTTTTAGCTAGCATTGACAATTATGCTGTGGTTTAGTGTATTAATTCTCTGAACACTGAAATTATATATTGGACTATATTGTTTTCTTTTAAGCAAAGAACAAAGACAGTATTATTAAATGTATTATTTTTCTAAGCACTGTATGTTATATAAGCTATCATTTTTATTTTAATGTTTTTTGTAGTCTCTTTTTAGAGAGGGAAAGCATGGGGGGTGGAGAGCGAAGGAGAGGGAGAATCCCCACATGGGGCTTGATCTCACAACTCTGAGATCATGGCCTGAGCCAAAATCATATTAACTGATATGAGCCACCCAATCACCCCTATGTCAGTGTTTTAAGCTGCAAATAATTCCTTAGTTTCAGGTTACCTTTGGACCCAGATGGAGGGTGAGGCCAGTTCTAGACTCCTTCAATTCTCAAAGAAGTTTCAGGAGATTATTTATCACATATAGTCCCAAGTCAGTCAGCTTAAGCAGAAGTAGCTATCCCACTTAGACATGAAAAATTAAGTAGTGGCCACATTCCCCATCTATCCTAGTTTTGACATTTTTCGGGGTCAATACAGTGAGTTAGCATCAATGGGATCGGGAACCAAAGGCCACTCTTTCAAATAGTGCAAGTATTGGTCATTAGTGCAAGTAGTTGTACACAGAAGTTGAATCTGTGGGATAAAGCTGACTCTTTCACACCCCCCCAACCCTCAAAAGTTCCTAAGGCAGAACACTTAGTTTAAAAGGTCCACTCTTGGGGCACCTGGGTGGCTCAGTGGGCCTCTGCCCTCGGCTCACGTCATGGTCCCAGGGTCCTGGAATCGAGCCCCACATCAGGCTCTCTGCTCAGCGGGGAGCCTGCTTCCCCCTCTCTATCTGCCTGCCTCTCTGCCTACTTGTGATCTCTGTCTGTCAAATAAATAAATAAAATATTAAAAAAAAACTTTAATTGTGAAAGATACTCACTTTATAAAGCATATTTAGGTGAATAATTGTAACTTGAGTGTACTGCTTATAATGGCTAACAGATGCTAGTGAAGTATGATTAATTAGTACATGAAGTAAATATTATTGCATCCCTAAATTAATATTCTTGAAATCAGCAGTTTTTACTCTTTCAGATGTGTAAGTAACCCTTTTTTTCTAGTATTTTTTTTCTTTACAGTAGAAAATACAACTAAGTCTAGAAGAAATAAAAATTACCTGTTAACTTGTTAAAGGGTAACCACTGTTAACATTTTGGCTTGTATTTTCTTTCATATTTTCAAGTCATTTTCTTCTATACAATTATGAGACTTAATTTAAGTCTAATTTATACATAAGTTCTTTTTTTTTAAAAAAAAGATTTTGTATTAGCTGGAAAACTTAAAACCAAAGATATTTTTAAAAGCATTAACTATTCACTCACCACTTATGCATATGTAAATTGAAGAGGTTGTTGAGCAATTTGAACATACCTATTTATTCTTCATGAAAACTGCCAGATGGAACTCTGTAACATTTTACTATGAATGTACTGTTTTAAGACCCAGTACTGGTCTGCTTCTAGAAAGAACAATGAACATTTCCTTTCTTCATAAATAATAATAATTATATGTTTGTTTCAATAAACGTATTTTACTGATTTATAATCACTAAAGGATATGTATAAATGGTAATGACTCTAATTTCTTCATATGTGTATTTGCAAAGGGGACCCAGTTTATCCAAATTTTATACTAACAAATGATTATCTTTTACAATTGAAGTAAATAGAAGATCGTATATTCATGATTCGGTTTGCTCATATTTCTTCCCTCCTCAGAACTCTATTTTATTTTTAGCGATAATGTAATTTTCTGTGCTTACATTTGCTATTACTCTAGAGTTGTTAAAGAAACTAATCTTGTTTGTTTGAACTGTAAGCACCAACTTTTCTTCCAAGAAAGATGTTTTCCTTTTCCTTTTTTTTTTTTTTAATTCATTTATTTGAGAGAGAGTGCAAGCAAGAGAGCAGCAGAGGGAGAGGGAGAAGCAGACTCTCCACTGAGTAGGGAACCCGATATGGGGCTCAATCCAGGACCCTGAGATGATGACCCAAGCTGAAGGCAGCCGTTTAACCGAGTCACCCAGGCACCCCTCCTTTGCTTTCAAATATGCTTCACTTTTGGTTTTCTGCATTGAGAGAAGTCTTGTGATAAATAATAAAAAAAAAGTACACATGATTTTTAGGAATAATGAACTTATCTTTGGCATCTTTATTACAGAATAGATGCCTAAAAAGCTGTTTATTAAAAAGAATATCTGTTGGGGTGCTTGGGTGGCTGAGTCTGTTAAGCATCTGTCTTTGCCTCAGGTTGTGATCTGGCGTCCTAGGATCAAGCCCTGTGGTGGTGGCTAGTGGTGGGCTACCCTCTGAGCAGGGAGTCTTCTTCTCCCTCTCCCTCAACCCCTCCTCCTGCTTGTGCTCATGCACGCACATGCACTCTCGAGCACTCTCTCTCTCAAATAAATAAAATCTTTTTAAAAATCAAAGAATATCTATTAATACAATCATTTCTCCCCATATCTTTTACTCCAAGATTAGAGATGCCTTCCTACTGAGAGAAAATGGCTTTAAAATAGTGGTGGGAATTAGTATTAGAGCCTGTTATGCACATTTCTTCTCAGCTGTTCATTCAGTGACATCACATTGGTAGCCATAGGTAGGAGTAAATAGACCATGGCAATCAGCAAGTCTTATGAATGAAGGCTTTTTCCCCAGAGAATGATTGTTAAACATTTACTAGCATAGCACTAAATATGGTACAGATTTTAAAATCACATTGCCAAAGAAAAAATGATTTACTTTTGGCTAACTCAAGAAATAAATCTAAATATATGTACAATAAAAAATTGTAGTAAAAATTAGTTTCAAAACAGGGAAATGTCATTTGATCTTTAAATTCTGTATCTATTTCCCTATCTAGTTCCTTTTAAGGTGTTGAAGGGTTTTACCCTTGGCTTAATTTTTTGCTTCCAGGCAAAAGTGTTTTATTGATGGCCTAATTTAGTATCTTTTGTAAATTCTTTATGCTTAGAGCCATAGTTTCCTTCCCTACTAAAAGTATCTGGTGGTACCAGTCTTTAATTTGCATACTTTAATTTTCATATATAATTTTGAAACATGCTTTCTTTAAGCGAGAAACAAATATATATCCAATAACAAATGAAGATACGTGATTTGGTCAGAAGCAGATAGTATCTAACTCTAAAAGTCATTTTCTCCTTAGGACACCTGGCTGGCTTACTATGTAGAGCATGTGACTCTTGATTTTGGGGTCATGAGTTCAAGTTCCACATTGGGCATAGAGTTTACCTTACAAAAAATTTTTTTTTCTCTCCTTAAACATTTTTTTTGAAGATGCAGCACTGTATTGAAATTTTAAGATTTGGGGTCTGGGCCTGATTCTTCCAATTAACCAGCACTGTGAAAATAGACAAATCATTCAAATTCTGGATTAATTTGTTAATGTCTGTTTTATTTCATAGAGCCTAAAATAAAGCTTGTTTTATTTACTTTAATTCCAATTACATGTACACAGAAATAAGTCAGATAGTCCAGAATAGTTTGGGATGGGAAGGAGCCCCTCTCCTTGCTCTTTCCTCACACCCAATCCCACTCTCCCAGACTGCTGTTTTTCACCATATGTTTTTATTTCTTCTGGTGGTTACCTTTTTTTGAATTATTATTTTTTTATTAACATACAATGTATTATTTGCCCTAGGGGTACAGGTCTGTGAATTGTCAGACTTAACACTTTCACAGCATTCACCATATCAGATACCCTCCCCAATGTCCATAACCCAATCACCCTCTCCCTACCTCTCTTCCCCCCAGCAACCCTCAGTTTTGTGAGATTAAGAGTCTCTTATGGTTTGTCTCCCTCCCTATCCCATCTTGTTTCATTTTTTCCTTCCCTGCCCCCCAAACTCCCCACCCTGCCTCTCAAATTCCTCATATCAGAGAGATAGTACGGTAATTCTCTTTCCTGATTGACTTATTTCGCTCAGTATAATATCCTCTAGTTCCATCCACTTCATTGCAAATGGCAAGATTTCATTTATTTTGATGGCTGCATAGTATTCCATTGTTTGTATATACCACATCTTCTTTATCCATTCATTTGTTGGTGGACATCTAGGTTCTTCCCATAGTTTGGCTATTGTGGACATTGCTGCTAAAAACATTCAGGTGCACATGCCCCTTCGGATTTGCATATCATAGAGTGTCTCCTGTCCTCATGTTTGATAATTTAGCTGGTTGTATAATTTTAGTTTGACTAGCTTTTTCCCTGATAATTTTTATGGCATTCTCCATTGTATTTTGGCATTCAGGTTTTAGGATATGTTCTTTAATCCTTAATATTCTGAAATGTCATGGGAATGTGTGAAAATGTGAGCTTTTATTTAATTCACTTAACTCTTTACTCAGTGACCCCTTTAAAAAATTTTGTGTCCTTATTCAGTGCAGGGAAATTCTCTTATTTTTTAGGTAATTTTGTTCCCTCCATTTCTTCTCCTCTCTTTCCTGGACTCATTTTGTTAGATGTTTGAGTTCCCAGATTGATTCTTTATGTCTTTAATCCTCTTCTTCATTTCTTACCTCTTATCTTTTTTTGTTCTATGTTTTGGGAGATTTTCCCAATTTTATTTTTTAGTCCTTCTGTAAAATACTTTGTTAATTCTTAATTTCTTATTAACCACTTCTGTTTTGTTTTTTTTTTTTAAGATTTATTTATTTATTTATTTGTCAGAGAGAGAGAGAGAGAGAGGAGCGAGAGTGAGCACAAGCAGACAGAGTGGCAGGCAGAGGGAGAAGCAGGCTCCATGCTGAGCAAGGAGCCCGATGTGGGACTCGATCCCAGGACGCTGGGATCATGACCCGAGCCGAAGGCAGCTGCTTAACCAACTGAGCCACCCAGGCGTCCCAACCACTTCTGTTTTTAAGTGTTCCTTTGTCATAGAGTACTGTTCTTTTAAAAAAAAAAAGGTTATATTACCTTTCACATCTTCCTGAATATTAGAGGGTTTTTGTTTTTTTTTTTGGATCGGTATTTTCAGTTTCTTTAATTATCTATGTTACCCTCAAATAGGTTTCTTTATTTTGCTCATTCTCTTTTGACAAAGAAGGCCTGGAGAACTGGTAGTAGTTTACTACTGTGTAAATACCCTGTTTTTTCGTACACTTTTCTCCTGAGTAGGAATTAAGTGGGAGTTTTATAAGAACTGGGGTCATTTTGCCTAGGATTCTTACCCTTAGTGTGAGCAGGTATGGAGCTAACCATGAGATTATGGCCTCCTCTCTTCAGGACCAACTTCATGTATGTGTGACCTTTGCAGTTACATGGGATCTTGAGTTTAGAAGGTTCCTGCATGTGATTTGGTGCTCAGTTGTTGTTTTCTTGTAATTCTTAATAATTTTTGAACAAAAGACCCCACATTTACCTTTTGCACTGAGCTTCATAAATTATGTAGCTTTCTCTGCCTCTCTTTCCATTATCACTACACCATACCAGAATGAGAACTCTTTTTCTCTCTCTCTTCCTCCTTTCCTCCCTCTTTCATTCTGCCTATAACCAGAAGCCTTCAGCTCTCCCCTAAATGTTCTTTCATTATGGAAATTGCCTGTGCTTTCTAGTTATGGGATCATTGACATAGTTGTTCAAGAAATCTTTAATCATCTTCCCTGTTTTTCCATCCCATTTCTCATTTCTTTTTTAAAATATTTTATTTTATTTGTTTGATAGAGAAAGATCACAAGTAGGCAGAGAGGCAGGCAGAGAGAGAGAGAGAGAGAAGCAGACTCCCTGCTGAGCAAAGAGCCCATGTGGGGCTCGATCCCAGGACCGGAGATCATGACCTGAGCCGAAGGCAGCGGCTTAACCCACTGAGCCACCCAGGCGCCCCCCATTTCTCATTTCTGTCCTCCTTCACACCTGCCATCTCTAGACCTCTGATACACAGCTGGCTCTCAGCTCCACTGTAGTTCCCTGTTAGCAAATAATGGGCAGTGTCTTTCTCTTCTCTGTTTCATGTGCTGTCTTCCAGAAGTTATTTTCTCTGCTATTAAAAATTTATTCCTTTTTGCAATTCTGTGCTTTTTATTTCTCTTGTATCTCAGGTTGAATGTGGAGAAAAAACATTAACTTAGTCTACCATCTTGATTCTGAACAACCTGCTTCCTTCTCTTTGAAGTAAAATGATTGGATTAGGTCATTTCTGAGGTCCGTATATATAATATTATGTTTCTCAGCATCATTATTTCATACAGATGTAAAGTCCCAACCTAACATAAATTTATTCTGGCACCTTATTTTCTCTTTTAGCTTTACCCTTTTATGTTCTTTATTCTTTGGTTCAAACTTTTTTCTGAGTTAACTGTATGGGTTTACATGTCCTTTTACTTGACTAAAAATTGTAAAGGAGAATTTTAATAGTCAACTGCACAATCAGAGGTTGTAATCACCCTCTCTTTCATGTGACACCAGAAAAAATAGTATGAAAAATAAATATTGTAGTTTTAAAATCATGGCACAGGCAGCTTTGAATGCACTTTAGTGCTTATCTAGTGAAAACATAATCATAATATATGCTTACAAATTGGTTTTCCTTATTTGGATATTAATTTTAAAAATATATAACGGTAATGAATCACATTGATCTATCGTACCATCATAAAAATGGTATGATGTGAACTATGATGAAAGCATATCAAGTCCTATGACTTGCATGGTGTTCATGTTAAATGTTGTTGCCTGACTTTTATTGGAAGTTAAATCTAGAGAGGACTTGTAGATTATTTGGAGTCTAATCCAGTCTTCCAGAAGAGAGAATTGTCTGGCTAACACAGTTGCCAGCCCCCTGTTTACTAGGGTTAATTAAGATGATCAGGCTGGCTATTCCTCTATTCCTGCTTGTGGTTTTTTTTTTTTCTTTCTTTTTTTTTTTTTCCCACTCATTGTGTGTTTGGTAAGAAGACAGCCTCCCACACAGAGGGGCACCAGTATGTTATACCAGATGTTCAGCTGCCATTAATAAATAAATTTAGAATTTTATTGACCTAATAATATAATATGGTTAAATTCATGTTTCAGATAACTGTCTTTTTCCTTTAAAAATAGTGCTTAAATATTATATAGCTTATTATCAGAATTTGAAAAGTAAATTAGATAATTTTAAAAAATTAAACAGTATTTTCAGGCTATTTTAGTTTAATTTTATTAATCTTTATTATTTTAAGGAATTAATATTTAATTAATTTCATCCCTAATATTTTAAAGGAGTAAGCTAGTGTTATATATTTAGTATGGAACTTCAGCAGGAACATATATGTATTTAAATCGAGACCAGTGATTTGTTTTTTTGCTTTGATTTGTTATTCACTTTTTGGGAGGAAAATACATTTAAGTGATTAACTATAAGATAATTTAACATCTTTCTTTTAAGCTATTTTCTTTTAAGCTATAGTGGCAGATTATGTGGAAACATAGTGGCTTATCCTTTCTAAGCATCTTCAGAATCATAACAGTTTTTTATTTGTAAAGAAATAGACACTTTAAGGGCACCTGGGTGGCTTATTCTTTAAGCATCTGCCTTTAAGCATCCTGGGTCCTGGGATTAAGCCCCACATTGGGCTTCCTGCTCCCTGGGAAGACTGCTTCTCCCTCTCCTACTCCCCCTGCTTGTGTTCCCTCTCTCACTGTGTCTCTCTCTGTCAAATAAATAAATAAAATCTTAAAATAAAATAAACATTTTATTTCTTTTTATATTAAAATAATTTGCTGGGGTCGCACCTGGGTGGCTCAATCGTTAAGTGTCTGTCTTCGGTTCAGGTCATGATCCCAGGTCCTGGGTTCAAGCCCTGCATCGGGCTCCCTGCTTGTCAGGAGGCCTTCTTCTCTCTCTCTCTCCCTCTCCCACTGCTTGTGTTCCCTCTCTCCCTATGTCTTTCTTTGTCAAATAAATAAAATCTTAAAAAAAAAAAATCATTTGCGGGAAGAGATACTTATTAACAATTCCAATTCCAGTGCTTAGCTCTAGATCTAACTGAATTAAAATTTCCAGAGCTTAGAAATCTGTATTTTTTTTATTTTTATTTTTTAGAAATCTGTATTTTTGTATATGTGCTGCCGAAGCGAGCACTAGAAATCTGTATTTTTGATTAAAACTTGAGAACAGCTGCTCTATACCAAAGAACCTATAAAAGAGTTGGTGTTTTCTAAATTTTCTGGCTCAGCAGACCTTTACTGACTGCAGAAGTTCTTGGTATTTTAAACTACTTGATTAGGTAGACAGAGTTTGGAGGAGGATTTATCTGATTGGTGTGGATGTAAAAATTAACATATAAATCTCCAAAATAAAATGATGGTCACGTGTATGTTATAAATGAATGACTTCACATTATAGCAAACACACAGAGCCAGCTTGCTGTTTTATAGTGTATTTTGCGACTTTAAACACTGCTTCTACTGCTACTGGAATACATTTTCCTTTTTTATTTGATTGCCTGGCTGACTTCCTTCTCAGACTAACAGCATTGATCATGTAGCCATGTCGGTAAGTAAATACAAGCCAAAGCTAGCATGTGAATCAGATAAAAGTGAACTTCCTGCAGGCTTATTTTTCTCTGCTTAGTTACCTATAGTAAATCCTAATTGGGCAATATTTTTTATATGATTGTAGTTTTGTAGAAACCTACATTTGAAGGTAATAGTCCTTATTTTAGTGGAGCCGTCAGAAGGATTCTCTGGGACTTGATTGTGAAAAAGTTAGTATTGTGGTGTATCTGTGGTGAGTGTAGTGCTTCGAGAAACCTCTCTGGTCACCTCCATGCATGACATGGCACAATTTGCAGATATTTTCCTCATCTGTAAAATAAGGGTCAATAAGAGTATATGGCCTATAGAATTTTGTGAAGGTTAAATGAGATAGTATACATAAAATATTTAGAAAAGTGTCTGGCATATAATAAACCCTCAAAAATATTAGTTATTATTATTACTTGCTTTTAAGACTATTTATGCTTTCCCTGAGTGCCTTTTCTTTACGGATCTGAACCTAAACTCCGCTTGTAGAAATCCACCTCATTTTATAACCCAGTATGATTCATGACCTAATGCAGATTTTTCTTTTTCACTCCAAACCCTGTAGTGCTCTCCTGAATTGCCTTAGCTTTTACCTTTTTTTCATGGCTTCATCATGTTTTGCATTTTACTGTGTTTGTTGCTCCATTCCAGCTCCAGTTGTAAGCTCTTGGAGACCAGAATAAAATCTCAAACATTTTCTGAATGTGCAGTATTACAACTTCTTACCTTAAAAAAGTCTCATCTAGCATTTGAAATTGAAATGTTACTAACCTTTCTGTTCCTATTACTGAAATTCAGATTTTTGTTATTATAATTGTTTTCTAATTAGCCTCTGCCAGTAGTGTCTCCTCATTTCAGTTCATCATACATACCAGTGCCAGATGATTCTTTCTAGGGCACAGTCAAATCATATTTCCCTTTTGAAAAGCTTCAGTCTCTTGCTCATCTAAAGTGAAAATTTTGCAGGCTAATGAAAAGAAATTATCTCAGCCTCTTTCCAGATACATTTCTGACCATTATTCAACATGGGCATTCTAAGTGGAAAATTCATTGTGTTCTGGATCACTTATTTTTTACCTTGGCTTCAAAAATCCTGACTCTCTTCCAAAAGCATCTTTAATGATACCTCTTCATGAAACATTTGATAATTCCACTTAACCATATGTGGATACTTTGTCCCACTTTTATAGTACTGTTTATATTTTGTCGTATACTATAGCTGTTTGAAGACTTGCCTTCTTTCCCCTGTTAGAATTTAATCCCCTTATGTCAGAAACTATTATCCACTCATTGTGTCTTCTATAGCACCTAAACAATATTTTATACAGAGGAACTGCTTGATAAGTATTTTTTAAGTGAACATGAGAGAAATGGTAAAGAAATAGACTATTACAAAAGTCATTTTATTTTATGGGTAGAGAGCTTAAAAAATATACTGCACAAATCAGAATTTTTTTTTAAAGATTTTATTTATTCATTTGACAGACAGATCACAAGTAGGCAGAGAGGCAGGCAGAGAGAGAGAGAGAAGCATGCTCCCCACTGAGCAGAGAGCCCAATGCGGGGCTCAATCCCAGGACCCTGAGATCATGACCTGAGCCGAAGGCAGAGGCTTAATCCACTGAGCCACCCACGTGCCCCACAAATCAGAATTTTTAAATCAAATTTATTTGTGAAGTATAGAATATTTCCTAGTTTTGAAGAGAAAGTTTTTAGTCTTATTCACAGGCAAAAATTTGGAAAATGCATGAAAATTATTTAGTAAAGGTGGCATCAGTACCATTTAGAAATATTTGTATGTTTACTCTTTCCTTGCGCATCTCCTTGCACATCTCCATGAAAGAATGACATAATAATTCAAACTACAACTCTCTTCACATGTATAAATTAAGTGGTGACTTAAACACAATAAAAGACCTGATAGCACCAAAATAACTTTTGTGAATTCCCAGTACTAGGGCCAAATACTTTGTCTCATTGAAGAGACACACCCTTAGGCTTTCCCTTCAACTTTTTCTTCATTTGCTGTAGTAATTTTTAAGTATTCAGTTAAGCTTGCTAACAGGTTTCCTGCAGATAAATCATATATATGTTCAAAATACAGAAGTCATGTTCAGAATTGATACTAATTGTGCTGTCCAAAAAAAACCCTCAAATTGTTTCTTGTTCTCTATTTATAAAGGCAGGGATAGATTTGGGAATCAGTTTTGTATAAATTAGCATGAGAAATTTTAAAAGCTTTGGCACTTGAATGTTCAGTGTTTTGAAAAAGTTATATGAGATAGTTCTTTCTCTGGCAGTAAATGAAGTATTTCTACTGATATTTTTGATACCTATTTCCATACTTTATAAGAAGTTAATTCCAGGGGCACCTGGGTGGCTCAGTGGGTTAAAGCCTCTGCCTTCGGCTCAGGTCATGATCCCAGGGTCCTGGGATCAAGCCCCGCATGGGGCTCTCTGCTCAGCAGGGAGCCTGTTTCCTTCTCTCTCTGCCTGTCTCCCTGCCTACTTGTGATCTCTGTCTGTCCAATAAATAAATAAAATCTTTTAAAAAATAATAATAATAAATAAAAAGTTAATTCCAAGTACACAAAAATCAACAAGAACAAACCATTGACAGTATATCAGTGCATTGGAGAGAAGTAAAGAACTTTGAGAGAGAATGTAAATGAAAAAGTTGAAAATAGTTGAATTTATATTTTTTCTTAATCTTTTTTTAATATGTATTTTTTTAAGTAAGCTCTACACTCAACATGGGGTTTGAATTCATGACTCTGAGATTGAGAGTTACACATTCCACTGACTGAGCCAGGCAATCACCCCTATATTTTTCTTAAGCTTTTTGTTAATGTATTTAAACAGTTAAGTGATTTTAAGTTAGCTGCAAAAAAAAAATGTTGCTTTTTAGTTGGAAATAAACATAGTGGAATTTTATAACTTTAGTCCTTTTAAGTATTTATTAAGTTGATGCTGACTAATCTTAGTGAGAGATTTACTTGCATTAAGTTGTAAGTCTTATGTGTGTATGTAGCATAGCACACTTTAATATTTCCCACTGTCAAAGGTTGTAGAAAACAGCGTTTTGATTGAGACCATAATTGGAAGAAGTAGTTAGTAACAGAAGTCTTCTTTTAGTTTAGAAGGAAACAGCATGAGAGATTTAGTAGAAAGCTAGTGGATTAGGAGAGAACTCTAAGACCTGATCAATAAGTAATAGATCAGGGAGAGATATAAATGGAAATAATTAGAATGGATTTTTATCAGTCCTTGGACTATATGTATACATATGTACATGCATACATATGCACACTTACAAATATCCTGTAACTTTACTCTTTAATAGCTATCAGTGAAATAGACTAGATCATTGGTGCTGCGTTTATGAGCAAAGTGCCATTCTGAAACAGGAAGAGTCAGTACCACAAACAAATGGAAATGCAATATCTGGCAGTTTTACTAGCAGGTAGCAACAGAGAATTCATGTTTACAAAGTTAATTGAGTTTTTGCAGGTAGGAATGGTAAAGTTCTAGGAATGCAAGTGGTATCTTCCCCTTAGCCTGTATTCCACAATGGAAACAAAATATGAAAGATAATCCCCCCCCCAAAGTTAAATGGACAAAAGTTGAAATTGGGGAAGAAGGAAAGGGACTAAAATATGTGGATAAGAGATTGTTCTAGTTTGAATTATGTTTTATTGTGAGCAGATAAAGACAGCAAAAAAGGAAATCAGATCCCCTGAAGAGAAAGATGGGAGATTGTCGGGAAAGATGGAGCTGGAAATTTCCTGTCCAAGTCCCTGTCCAGTGATGCCAAAGAGCCTGTTTTTCTTTTTTCTTCCCTGTATGGAGCCTAACAGGAATGGAAAAGAATGAGGATAGAGCTCATGGGAGAGGTGGCACAGCCTTGGTGCATTTATATTTACAGTATGTTTATAGGTCAGAGATAACAAAATTCAGCAGGCCAAGGTGCTGATACATATTTATAAAAAACTTATGTAAGGTGCTATAATATGAAAGCTAAGGAGATTGGACTTTGGAATTTCCCACCAAAGGAGCATGTTCAGACAAATATCACATATAGGGAGTGAATTCAGAAGATGAGCAACATTTTAATCCCTTCCTTTTCTTTCATTCGGGAGACTTTAGGCATTGTAGGAAAGCTGTCATGTTCTTTTAGATCTTTTACTTATGAAAATCAGTGTGTTAAATGGTAGCACTGAGGTTAAAAGCCTTTGTCAATTCTTTGGAGACAAGAAGGGAGCAGTTGGCAAAGACCTACTATAGATGTCTGTAAGGACTTACTCTTCGCTCTCAGAATATTGTTGAATGTCATTTGCAAATTGTCTCTAGGAAAAAAAAATAGTAATTAGATAACTTGCCTTGAGCACTCCCTCCTACTTTGTATAGGTTTCATCTTGTTTTAATATATATCCTCCCTCCACTTGATACATTTCCCTTATTCTTTTAAAAACCTTATTTCTCAACTGGAAGTGAATCTAAAAGTATCTACCCCAATCCCATTCCCACAGTCTAGGACAGCCCCATGAAATTACTTGTTCAGAAGGCCCTTGACATTCTGGGTGAGTATACCCCAAAACTTTGAGCACTTTCAAATTTGAAAATACTGCTATGCCTTGTAATTTCTTTCAGAAAATGCTATGAAATGTAACTGAAAAGTGTAGACCTTAACAAGAGTTATTTTATCCATGTCAACTAACAGAAGACAGCAAAGCCACTTTGAGTTGGGAGATTGGGACTGTGCATTCAGGCTCTTGAGTGATACCTGCTGATACCCATTTCACAGAGCATGTTATGCGGATGCTTGCCTGAACAGATGAAGCCCTACTTGTACTGGACTCTGAGATTCTTAAAAGGTCAAAATCTAAACTTAAATCCTTGAATGACAAAGGTCTGCACTGCATTATACTTGTATGTGTATGGCTGAATTTATGATATGTCAGCTTTTTAGTTACATATATTAATAAGAGTTGGCTCAAGTGACATTTATCCATTTCACTAGTGATCATGTGGAAACTACTTATATTGTCTAGCATTTTAGTAATTCTGGCAAATTCTTTGTAAATTTTAAATTGTACTAGAGTTGCAAACTCTAGTACATTTTATGATTAAATAGCCCTGATACTCTGATCTGGTTGCTTATGTAAAGAAATGAGGATATGACCCTGCTGTTACAGAGCTGTTGCTTTTTGAACAGTTCCTGGGATGCTCCAGTGTTTTGCTCTTAAGTCTGTGGCTTAGCCGTAGTACTGAGTCACCACAGGGAAAATTACAGCTCATTTTTTTTCTTTTTTAAAAGATTTTATTTATTTATTTGACAGAGAAAGAGAGCTCACAAGTAGGCAGAGAGGCAGGCGGAGAAGGGAGGGGAAACAGGCTCTCCGCCGAGCAGAGAGGCTTAATCCCAGGACCCTGAGATCACGACCTGAGCCAAAGGTAGAGGCCTAACCCACTGAGCCACCCAGGCACCCCTACAGCTTATCTTTAACTTCCCTTGCTTTTCTTACAATTGCTAAGTGAGAAGAGTTATAGAGCCTTAATATTTCATTGCTTCCCTACCTAAACATATGCCTAGCTGCCCAATTTGCTATTATCAAGTAGATTTAAGAGTTAGAAATAATTCCTGTCAGCTCCCACACATCATAAGCTAGCTTCCCTCTTCTTGCCAGTCTGGGCAAAAGTACATGCAGCTTTCACCATTTTTGTCTTGAGTTCTGATATTATCAATTGCTTGGAAGCAATTTTTATTGCTTTTATTGGTCTGCTTCTCCTTGTGTTTTCTTTCCACCTATTAAAGGTAGAATGATAGGGACGCCTGGGTGGCTCAGTTGGTTAAGCGGCTGCCTTCGGCTCAGGTCATGATCCCAGCGTCCTGGGATCGAGTCCCACATCCGGCTCCTTGCTCAGCAGGGAGCCTGCTTCTCCCTCTGCCTCTGCCTGCCTCTCTGTCTGCCTGTGCTCACTCTCTCTGACAAATAAATAAATAAAATCTTATTAAAAAAAAAATAAAGGTAGAATATAAAATAGCATGGAGCTGCCATGACATCAACAGTGATACTTACAGAAAGCTAAAATCCTGAATATTAAAGTCTGGATAAAAGTTCGGATAAAAAAGATTTAAAAAAAAATAAAAAGGCTGCCAAAATTTGATGAGCCCAGTGGTTGGGATAAGGAAGTTCTGAGTGAAAGAGAAATTGCCATGTATTGCAACTATCCTAAAGTTTTCCTAGTTTGGAGAAGTTCCGCCCCCCCCCCCAACTTTAAGATAATCGTGTTCTATTTAGTGTGTGTGTGTGTGTGTGTGTGTCCCCAAGAGTATGCATTTATGTTACTGTCTCATATCCCTTATGATTGGGAATTGTTAGGAGAAAAGTCTGAAAAGGGAGAATGTGAATTCATACTTCATTGTGAGGATTATGGTTAATTGATATGGTAACCACCTCTTTTAGGGCTAAAGCTACTTTAGGTAGGGACAGAAAGAATATGAGAGGAATATAGAAGTGTAAAAAATGTATTTTGGAAAATGTTGGAAGTGTTTAGAGTTGAGTAAATTTTGATTGACCTGTGAGTGTTTTTGGCATAATTTCAAAAATCTGTCTTCAAGGTAGTGTTAAAGTTATTATTAAAACTCACTGAAGGAATTCATCTTGATACTTTAACCTTTATAACTCATCCATTCTGTACGATTGGGAATCTGAGACATGTCCTTGTTGTATAGGTCAGTGCTACAGCAGTCTGCCTATTTTACTAGATAGAAGAATCTTTGTGCATTTGTGAAGTCATCTTGGGGAAATTTTCATGTTTTATATTAATGTTTTAGATGTTTTTTCCTGATTTATTTAATAGCGTTCTTTACATAAGAGCAGGATGTAGTTTTACATAATAAAACTTTAGATTGGTGGGTTTTATGTAAAATGGAAGAATAATAAATTTCTTAAGTTAAAATACCTACTTATCAACTAGGCATCTTTTTTCATATTTCAATTAGGAATTTATTTCTAATTTTAGTGTTTACTTCACATTTGATGAAAGACCTCACTCTTTTAGACTGTTTGTCTTAAGAAAAGGCTATATACATTGTGGGTCTTTAGGACACTGACCAATTCATCAATGCTTCCCTTTTTCTTTTGCGTTTCCTCTGAAAAGACTATTTCATAGTCTCAAGTGAAGTTTATGCAGCAAACTGAGAGACAGTGAGTTTGAATAATATGATATTTTACTGCTTTAAGTTACTTAAAAATTAATAACCTAAATAATTGTAAAATGCCATACAGAATCAGAAATAACAAGTTTTCTTGTTAGTATTAGATTTAATATTCAAATAGACTGTGATTTTATTTCAATTTTCCAGATTTTTTGGACAAGAATTACATAACCTTTTAAAACAAAATCTGTTACAATTTAAAGAATAATAAATGCAATGCACAATATTTCTGAGTCTATATATTTCTTTTTACTTAAATAAAAAAAAAGTAGTTTATTGTGCAAAGTTAACCTTTTGTTGGAATATAAAAAAAGTAAAATGGATTCTCCTGGGATCATTAAGGAAGGGAGACCAGTACAGAAAGAATGGTTGTGATTTCAAGAGCACATTTTTATGTTAAATGTAGTTGAGAGAGAATGAAAGCAGCATTGAAAAATGCTTTCAAATAATTACTGTTGAAATCAAACCTTTCTTTTTTTATTAGATCTTTGAAATAAGAGAATGGTGAGACAGAAATGAAAACTTCAAATGAAAATTTAAATGTATCAAATTAGTTTTTAAGTATTCTACATTTCTCCTATTATTAGAGTAGGTCTATGAAAACATTACTCAAAACAGTTTTGAGCCATAATCTAAGCATTACTCAAAACAGTTTTGAGCCATAATCTAATAAAATCTGTTGTATTTTTGTTACCATGTCATTTTGTGGTGTTTCAAAGGAAAGAGGGAGTATCTTTAGTCTAATCTGTAATAGTAAATTATTTTAGAAATTTGGCTTGACATACAAACAGATGTGTTTTCTTGATTTCCTTTTAAACTGAGGGTTGGTGGTTTGTGGTTTATTGTTCCTGTGATTGGCATTAAAAGCCTTATTTCACAGCTTGCAGTGAGGGACTATTGCGTAAAGAGTGGCTGTGTTCCACAAACTAAATTCAAAAAGTGTCAATCAAGGTCTCACATAGGTTGCTTAGAGAATGAGTTTTCTTACTGATTTCACCAAATGTCGCCTCATGCTGTCTTTGATTGGCACAGCCTGGCAGGGAGGATGGATGAATCTGTCACCGACTGGTTAATTGTGTTGCTGGTCTTAGTCTGACATCAGGTCTTTGACTCTTAAGTGGCTCAATACAAAACAAATTAGCAGATTGTAGTCATATTTCTCATTCTATATGCTTTGACTCTGTTGAATGCAGTCCATAAATCATATTGACTGACACACAAGTAAATGATGAAAGCTGCTTTTGAGACATGGATCTAGAAAGCAGCACTGTGAAGGTGCCATGGAAGGATGCATATGGTTGACCCTTTGGGAATTTCCTAGGAGCCAAATGTCTCCTTACCACAATTGTTCTTAGAAGAAAAGCTTTTGGGTAATGCAAAAAGGATCTAATATGTCAGCAGATTCTCTTTTACAAGTTCCTTTGAAATCTAAGAAGTTTGTCTAAGGATTTTCTCTCTTTGCAAGTTGTTTTTCAGCAAAATGTTAGAGGAGGGTAAAAAAGTAGTTACCTTTAAAAGTTTGGCAGGTGTTTTTATTTATTTATTGAGCTTTGTGTTAAAGAGAAGAAAGATGTTAATAGTAGTTGCAATTAATTTTTCAGATGAGGGCTGCAGAAATTTCTAGGTGCTTAAAATTTCTTAATTATTTGTTTTGTTAGTTAAAATAGATAATTGCAAATTTACTTAGATTATTTATGTTCTAGAAAGTGATATTATTAAGAGTATCCACAGTATTAGCAATAAAAATGTTCAGAAAGTGGTCTTTTGGTTATACCAAAGTGTACCAAGGGCTCCAGGCATCAGAAATGAATTGCCAGAGGTATTTTTTTGGTATTTTTTGGGTATTTTTTGCAAGTATTTGAAACATTAAACATTTTCTCTCTAAATGTAAGTGATAGATGGATTTAAGGATATTTGTGCACATTTTATGGTTAGAAAATAAACATGTTAAAAATGTATTGTCTTACAGAATATAACTTTTTAAATATTTAAAGAATCCAGACCCTTGATACTAATGAATTTATTTCATTTGAAGATTTATAAAATATTTTACAAATATTTTAATCTTATATCTTTGAGAACAATAAGCCTGTATTTAACATGCATAATCAGAAGAAATTTGGTATTAGGGTTTTATTATTACATATGTTGTTTAAACAAAAAGCTAAAAAATTCACATGCACACACGTGTGTGTGTACGTGTGTATGTGTTTTCATTACCTATTTCCACCAAGTTTATGGAATAGCCTGTATTTCTGTACTCTTACCATCATTTTTGGCTCCAGTACTACTATTATATAGTGATTGGTAGCATTTGAACCCATGTTGAATTTTAAAGGTCACCTTAAAATTATACCACTTACATTGTGCAGTGTGTTTACTAATGAAATGAATATAGCAGTAATTGTAGGGAGCAATTTATTAATCTGTTTTGCGGTTAGTGTATTACCGGGGTAGCATAAGTAGGACATGGAGCTGATTGGATGGAGAAGTACATGAAGCTAAAATGCAGTAGTTGTTCCATTAGGTCAAAATTACATTTCCATTAAGTATTCTCAAGCCTATTACATTGTAATTAAATTACATGCCATTGATTTCTCCTTTTTCTATGTTTTTGTCCCCCTCCCATTCATATTGATATTATGGTGCTTGGGGAATGGAGCTGCATGTCTCCCAGACTAATTCCTTTTGGGTGTGAGGGATCTTGAAGCATGCTGGGTTTTGCATTGTTTGTTACATTCTTTTTTGGCAGTTCATCAGTATCTGTCAAATATATTGTTTGCATTGGCTTTTATCTCTAAAGTTTTTGATTAAGAAATTGAAATTCCATTTCAGATACAGTTTTTCACTGCTGAGGTCTAAATAATAAAGACATTCATAAAAGCTGCTTCGTTTCTAGTCTGATTTTAAATGTGTAGTTTAATGAACAAATGTTCTAATAAACATCTTAAAAACATATTTATGTTTTTCTTCTAGTAGATCAACTCTGTAAACATTTCTGTACCAATTTAGTGAAACATTTATGTTTAGGAGGTTTTTTTTCATGATTTGTAGCTTTATTGGCCTTTGTGAAAGTAATAAAAAACATAATTATCAAATAGCACTGAGTAAATATTTATTAAGCAAATGAAGCAAAACATGATGCATTTTCCAAAAGTCATTATTTATGACCATTTTCATAGATGTTTGAGTCCTATCACAGGAGTCAATCCATCACCAAATCACATGATTGTGGTTGAAGAGAGCAAAAGTTGGAGCAATATTACACGGGAAAACTATACATGAAAGAGTCTTTATAATATTTTAAACTTTTAATTGGGATACAAAATCTGTTTAAAGAAACAGTTTATACTAAAAGTGACATTGTAATTTGGAGGCTAAACATGAAAACTTAAAATTTTTATCATCTTTAAGAAATTATAGCCTTAAGGCTATCTGAAAATTCATGTAGTTTTTAGGAGCTTATAATAGTAGAAAATATTTTATAATAATATGTAGTGAAAGAAAGCCACAAGTATTTATAATTTACTTAACCACATACTTCTAAATTACCAGATGATTTAAAAACTAAATGTAGATCTGTAGATGATTTTGAAATCATATTAGTAGGCAAGCCCCCCCAGCTAATTGAAGCTATGCTACAAACTGATGTTCTGATTAGAAGGACTTAGGACTCAAAGTATATTTTTAATTTTAGGTGCAGTTTAAATAAAAAAATGTTTATTAACTTCCTTTATTCTGGCTTGGTTAATTATACAAAGCAGAGCTTAAAGAACATTACATGAATAAAATGTTCTGTCAGTATAATTATTTTGTCATGGATGCCATATTTTAATGTGCATTTTTAAAAATACTTGAGACATTTCAAGAGATCTAATAATAAATCATGGGTTTTTTACTTGTCTTTTAATTTTCCTGGGTGAAGTTAGAACTTTAATGATATTTATGTCCTGAGAAGGACAAGTAAACAAAAATATTAATTTTAATTCTTACACTAAAATGCATAGCTACTTAGAATACAGAAATAGAAAGGCCAGTAATCACTGTTGTACCCCCAGAAAGGCAAGAAAAAGAATGTCAGATATATAATTTTTCTGATACTTTATGGTATATTTCTGTGTTTGCTTATATGTTTATTTATATTTTGGCTTTAATATTTGTTTTAAACAGGGGAAAGTTGCCCAGACTGCTTGCATGTCAGCCTGCCAGCATCTATCAACATCCTTAATGCAGATGCTATTGGACAGTGAGTTAAAACAGATAAGCATGGGAGCTGTTCAGCAGTTTAACTTAGATGTCATACAATGTGAATGTAAGTACCTTATTCGTTAAATCTCATGCATTTCTGGAATCTATATTTAAATTATATGGAAAAAAAATGTATATAAAAGGATGGTTCAGGATAAGAAAGAAAAGGCCTGAATATGAAATTTTCAGGAGCCTTTGAAGCAACTTCTTTCCAGGAAAATAAAACTACCTCAGCTTCACTTTGGGGCCCTAGAGCTCTAGAAGCACTATGGTGGCAATACAGGCTGGGATAATTGAAAAGATGATTCATTATTCTCCTTATTCCTTTTTCTGGTCATTCTTGCCAGGACACTCCTAACATTGGTCATCAATGAATGAAATCGTTCTAAGTTTGTCATTCTTACTTTGTGGATAGGTAGCCTTTTAGATATTTGCTGCAGGGATAATCTTAGGGCCCTGAATTCCAAATGAAGCTTCTTTTCTATTCTGAATTTTTGGTCCTCATTCCCTCTAAATTTCTTAAGCCTTTACCTTTGCCATTGTTTCTCACTGTTTTCTTTAGGTAAGAGATGGGCAGATTCTGTAATCTCATGTTGACGTTAGCCAGTCTGCTTCAAAACTGGATATGCTATTTGGCTATTAGCTTTGTAATATATACTTCTGGATGTGGGTTTTATCATCCTTAAAGTATAATTCTTTAAATAAAGAATGTAAGCATACAAAGTAATTTTCAAACATAGCTTTCAATTGAATGGTACACTGATTAAATGATGAAAATCCCTGGTTGACAATTCAGTCAGGCAGCACTATTGATAAATTGAAAATCAGTGGGGCACAAGAAGGCTGAGGCAAATTTTGCACTAATATATTCTGTATGAAAGACATTGAAAATGTAACCAGCTTGCAAATATTTGCAAATATTTGCCCACTGTGTATAAGGCATTTGGCAAGGAAAAACAGAGTTAATAGTAAAGAAAATAATTATGTAAGCTGTTTGATCAAGATCAGTTGCTTACTGCATAAAAATATAAGTCCAAAGTTTTTTTTTAAAACTTACCTATTTCCTTCAAAAAAAGAGAAATGCATATTTACAATGGAAAAGAAAGTTTTTCCTTAGGAAAGAGAAGGATTTATTTTCTTTTCCTAGGAAGCATTTCTATTTTCTCTAGTTAGAAAACCTTTATTAGCTAGTTTGGTAAAAAAAAAAAAAAAGAAAAAAAGAGAAAACCTTTATTATGTATCTTTCTCAAAATATAACTATCATTTAAAAATGGCATTTATTTTGTGCTTTTTAAATATTTATCAAGAAATATTTTTGTTTCTACAAGTTTCTAAGCTCAAAATAATTGTTATTCCATTCTCAAATAGTTTGAAACTGATATTTTGAAAGTTCTGTAAAAAGTTGTCTTATTAAGATCATTCCAGTATGACATTACATATGTAAACAAACATCTTACATAAAAATTACTTGAAGTATTTTGTATTGTTACATCTTTAAAGTGTATTTAAAATAATTAGGTGGTTGAACCCTTTACTGACATTTGAGTGTGTCTTCTCATGCTTTTTTTTTTTTTTAAGATTTTATTTATTTATTTGACAGAGAGAGAGATCACAAGTAGGCATAGAGGCAGGTGGGGGGAGGGGGGAGCAGGCTCCGTGCTGAGCAGAAAGCCTGGAGGTGGGGCTCAATCCCAGGGCCCTGAGATCATGACCTGAGCCAAAGGCAGAGGCTTAACCCACTGAGCCACCCAGGCACCCTATTCTCATGTTTTTTGTTCAAAAATGGAAATTACTATTTGGCTAGGCAACATTAGGTATCTAGATCTTTTCTCTCTTCTCTTCTACCTCCATGAAAGAAAGGCTGGTTTAGCTGTACTTACAGAAGGATACATAAACCCCCAAATCTTTGCCCCTCTGTCTTTCCATAGGATAGTTTCTACCTTTAGTTGACTTCTTTGGGTGGAGGTTCTGAAGGCTTCTTTTAAATTGCTGATTTTTTTTAAAGCACTATTCTCTTGGAAGAAACCAAGAAAGGTCCTAAGTATGAGCCAAAACTCAGGAAATCTAGGTTTCCTAGAAGGGTAGACCCAGTCTGATGGGGGCCAAGGTTCAGGCACTATAGATATGGAAAGGGGGAGACACTAGGACTCAAAGACAAACCACATAAGATAATTCAGCTTCCTTTAAGATTATGCCTGTGGTTGGCTCTGCTCCTTAATACTTATCATGTGTTACTTAACCATTACCTACTTAATATAGCATCATACATTCAGCACTCACTGAACAAATATAAACCAACATTACATTTTCCGTGTTTATCCCACTCTCTTTCTGGTGCAAAAGAACTTTCTACCCCCACTCATGAATTTAGTGACTGATACATAAATCACTTAAAAATGAAACTTAGCGGGATGCCTGGGTGGCTCAGTGGGTTAAGCCTTTGCCTTCAGCTCAGGTCATGGTCTCAGGGTCCTGGGATCGAGTCCCACATTGGGCTCTCTGCTCAGCAGGGAGCCTGCTTCCCCCTCTCTCTCTGCCTGCCTCTGTCTACTTGTGATCCCTCTCTCTCTGTCAAGTAAATAAATAAAATCTTTAAAAAAAATGAAACAGCTTTTTTTTCTAATGAATATGTTAAGAGAATTAAGTTTTCATCTTACCTTAAAAGTATTTTTGTTTTTTAAAATCCAGAAGAAAGCAGATTTTTTTCCCTTTTTTTAAATTTAAGATTTTATTTTTAAGTAATCACTACACCCAATGTGGGGCTCTAACCCACAACCTGGAGATCAAGAGTTGCATGCTGTACCAACTGAGCCAGCCAGGTGCCCCAAAAAGCAGTTTTTAAAAATATGAAGTTTATTTTCAGTATTAATGCAGTATGTATGCTTTCTACATACTGGGGCAGGGAAAGGAGAAGAGTAATTTGGCTAGATAGAAGGAAGGCTAAAATGCATCATAAATTTGTGAAGAGAAGGGATCTGGATACCATAAGAATCAATCAGGATATGGAGAAGATAGGCAGGTAATTCACATGTGGAATCCTAAAAGCTAAAAGATCATTGAGTTTCACCACTTACCTGGTAATAAACATACACATACTCTTCTACCTCGAAATCCTTTCTAAATAACCCTGCCAAATAGTTGTCCAGGTAGTCCTTGAACATCCAATTTGGGGGATTAACTACTCTTCAGAAGCTGTGTTTCCATATAATGTATCACTCTATCACTTTCTTCCAGAGAGGTTAATTCACTTTCTCTAAACTTCTTTTAATGGAGCTAGTTCTACCTTGGCTACAGTCACCACTGCCTTTGTGCAAATTAGAAAAGTTATCCCTGTTAAAAGGAAAAAGTCCTTCAGAGTTGTCTGTTTTATATGAATTAGAAAAAGTTTACTTTTTTTCCAGCTGGACTCAACCCTCTCCAAGGCACATGGTTTATCAAGTGAAATGTGGTCTAGATGTCCGTCCTTCCCTTGCTCCCCTCTCCTCTCCTTAGATGGACACTGGGATGTAGCAAGCAGTCTGATGCAGTCTGTATATGGCAGTTCTGCTTAGGGTCATACAGAGAAAAAACAAATCCTCATCCACAAGCCAATTATATGAAAACTGCTCTTATATCCTTCCAAATCTTCTGAAGGCCAGACATCAACAATGCCTCTTACTGTTCTCATGTGATTTGATTTTGGATCCGAAGCTCTTCTTTGATTAAACTGGTTTGACTACCTGCTGTTTAATGTCTGATACCCAAAGTTGACTACAGAGATACCCAGGTATGGGGGGAGCCAGTATAATCTGCATTAGACTGTTAAATATATTATCCACAGTCTATACTTCATTACCAAAGCCCAAACTAATATTACTTTTTTTGGTTGCCAGAGTATACTCTGGAATCATTGAAACTGTGGTCTCTAAAACTTGTGTATCTCTATGTTTGTGTGTGTGTGTGATTGTGATTGTTATGCTCTGTTTTTCTTACCCTATACTTGTGTGGTTGGTTTTTGTTTTGGGATTTTAAAGTTATCTGTATTGAATTTTAGATTGGTTTCACAACTAACCTATTGAGGTCTTTTTATATCAAAATTTAATACCTTCTACAGATTTGTAATCATGCTTTTTATATATTTAACAAAGTTACTAGCAAAATGTTGAACAAAATCTTATATCTATATTATGAGATATAGTACATCAGTGGTTCTCAAAACCTGATCCCCAGATGAGGACCCTGGGAACTTGTTAGAAATATGAATTGTTGGGTTCCATCTACTGAATTGGGAACTCTGGGCATCAGACCCCCTAGGTGATTTTGATGCACAATGAAGTTTGAGTACCACATTATGTGGACCTTCCCTTCATATTGACTTAGATTCATTATTCAGGATTTTATGGGGTTTTTTTCAGCCAGTTACTAATTCCCTAATTGAATCTAACTCATGGTTTCGCTCAAAGTGTTTGTCAGATGCCTTGCTGGCATATAGGGATAATAATGACCATTGGATTTTTCTTATTAATCAGTCTATCCTTTAAAAGGAGGAAATGATACTACTGTGATTCTTCATAAACCCATATTGGCTCATAATAATTATTTTCTCTTCAAGAGACTCAGAAATCATTACTTAAAAGAGTGTGACTGGTTTTTGAGATTAACATAAAATCTTACTAGTCTGTGTTGTACTAGTAGGAGATCCAGAGTCCAAGGAAGTCAGGTAGCAGGGATCACGAATTAGAGACCATGAACCATAGAGATCCTGGGCAAGTTAAGAAAGGCTTACAGCAAAGGCCTAATTAAGCAATAGGAGGTGGACATGAAATATAAGTACCAAGAATGGCCTTTATATGGAGCACCTAGGTGTCTCAGTCAGTTAAGCTTCTGCCTTCGGCTCAGGTCATGATCCCAGGGTCCTGGGATTGAGCGCTGAGTGGGGCTCCCTGCTCAGCGGGGAGTCTGCTTCTCTCTCTCCCTTTGCCCTTCCCCCTGCTTGTGCTCCCCTTCCCCTCTCTGTCTCTCAAGTAAACAAAATCTTAAAAAAAAAAAAAACGGCCTTTATTCTAAGTTAGATCTTCCTTTAATTGGGTTTGATCAGAAAGCAGAATATTTATTTTTTTATCCTTATTACTCTGTGAAAACATTATACATATATTTCCTGGCCTCAGATTGTCAGTCTACAGGTAGAAACAAAAAGGGCATCTCACGAAAGTTGGGAAGATGGGAAGATGGAAATAATTTCACTTCTGTCATCATTCAACCATGTGCTTTTAGTTTTTGTTTTATTTTTCTGGTGGTGAAATAATTAGCACTGATACATCAGTGTGCTCCCTTTTTTTTTTTAAGCAATTTTTGCTGATATTCCTTGTGACACACATACTTGTGAGTTATATTGGCTTGAGCTAAAATTTCAGTCTGCAACTGACTTTTTTCCCATGTAAAGTCAACTGATTCATAGGAAGATTCATTTATTCAAATGTCCAATGAGAATCTATTACCTGGTATATTATTTGGAAATCCAAGATGAGTCAAGCTTCAAAGATCTCATAGACTGGTTGGGAAGAGACAGACATGTAAATAATTATAATAGAACATAACGGTTCTTTTTAAATAACAATTCTTTATATAAAGTACATATTACTTGTAGTGGAGAGGGAGCAAATCTTCATTCCACAGGATGGAGAAGACTGACTATAACAGAAGTGAAGTTTAAGCTGGGTCTTAAAGGATAAGTAAGATTTCATCAAAAGCAGGGAAGGGCATTCTGAGCAGAGGGAATGGCATAGACAAAAGCATTATGGTGAGAGAATGCTAAGGGACTCTTCAAACAGTCTTGTGTGTCTAGACTACAAGATGAATGATGAAAGCATTGCAAGATATGGCTAGAAAAAGTTAGACTCCTGAATGCTTGGACTTTATTTAATGAGCAATGGAGAGCCACTGAAGCTTTTTAATCAGGACTATGATATGATGAAATCTGTCATGGAAAGTTAATTCTGTGTCATGCGGAAACTGAACTGAAATGAGATACTGCAAGTAGGCAAACCTGATAAGAAACTATGGAACTTTTTTGTGAAGGATAAAAAGAGCTTGACTTTGGACAGTTGTAATGAAGAGGATGGATTGCAGACATTTTGGAGGAGAAAATACAAAGAACTATTAAGTAAAGGTATAATTTGGTATGATTAAGATGGTTAGAATCACACAGTGGAAGAGAGAGAATGCATCTCATGATTTTGGGATTGGGGGCAAGTGAGAAGAGGGAGAAGGAGATTGGAGGATGGAGAAAGGGGGCAGAGAGAGAAGAGATTTAACATCCAGGATAGATAATTAAATCCAACATAGAATTTGTAATTATGGCACCTTAGAGGATGCTGTGTTCACAGCATACTTGTTGAAAAATGAACAAATTAACTAATCAGGAAGTCTCTATAATTTACATTTGTCTCTTTTAGAGTTCTGCCTTTGTTGTCAGAAAGTTAAGGCCAACTGATAACACCATTTTTTAACTCAAGACCATTTAAGATCTTGATACAGATGATAGATCATTTATAAAAATTCTTCACCTATTTGATGACTATGTTTAAATAACCCTTTAATTCTTACCTGTTCTGAGCTAAAGAGTTCAAGTTTCTTTAATATATTCTTAGGGGATTATTTTTAATACCCTTTTGGTCATTTTTCTTTGGATCGTTTTCTTTTTTAACCCATACTAGGTCAAACTTGATAAAATATCTGAGTTCAGGAATGTAGAATCATATATGAATTTATGTAGAATTTTTTAAAAAAAGATTTTACTTTATTTTTTAAGTAACCTCTACATGCAGCTCAAACTCAGCTCCGAGATCAAGAAACACATACTCTAGGGGCACTTGGGTGGCTGAGTGGGTTAAAGCCTTTGCCTTTGGCTCAGGTCATGATCCCAGGGTCCTGGGATCGAGCCCCGCATCGGGCTCTGTGCTCAGCAGGAAGCCTGCTTCCTCTTCTCTTTCTGCCTGCCTCTCTGCCTACTTGTGATCTCTGTCAAATAAATAAATAAAATCTTAAAAAAAAAAAAAAAAAAGAAAGAAATACACACTCTACTGAGTGAACCAACCAGGTGCCCCCTTATGTAAACTTTTAAAAAAATTCTCTTAAATCAGTCTTAAGGTGGTCTGAACATATGTCAGGAAGTTGAGACCATGGTTCCAGTCCTGGCTCTGCCTACATTTTGGGCAACTGGCTTTGAAACCATTCAACAATTAAGAGGCATCAATTTTTTCTATAAAATATGGGATATGGAATTAATAATTTCCAAGATGCATCCTAGTTTAAGATTGGGAGGCAATAAAATTTAAGGCAAACAAAAGTGGGGCTTTGGAATCATGCATTCATTAATTCCTTCTTATCTACTATATGTTTGGTATTTAGGCAACATAGTGGTAAACAAAACAAAAGTCTTGGGGTTTAAGCCCTGGGGAGACAATCATTAAATAATTGCACTATTAAATATGACCGTAAATTGTTAAATTCTATAAAAGTATAGAATACTGTGAGAAAGTATAAGAAGTTAATCTAGTTTAGATAAAAAGTTGTATAGATTAAGAATACAGGATAGAGTCTCTGTATGATGAAGTGGATACTTTTGATTAACTTGACCATATAATCACAGTGCTGCTAGAGCTACCTGATTGGAGAAGTCAGGAAGGCATCCATTTGGAATTTCAAAGGTAGCCACCTCTGAAAGCTGCACAGAACCTTTGATCCTATAATAGACTTTGTATAACTTCAAGAGAAATTGCTTCTTAGTTGGAAGAGCATTTGGCACACTTGGTGTGAAGCAGATGTTCTAAATCTGTATATGTGCTTTTGTTTTATCCTTATGAAACACCTATTATATATTGGGGCCCAGTATAGGTTCCTTATAAAGGCAAATGCATAGAGGAAAATATCAAAAGTACTCTTAGGTTTTTATAAAGGTATCTCAGAAATCCTTTGCATCACTAACAAAATACAGAATATTTCCAAAGCATCAGGCAATCAGAAAGAGTTGAAATATACCCCAAAATAGATCTAGAATGTCCTTTTCCATACATCTGTAAAAATATCCAAATGAGGTTATCCTAAGAGTTTAACATCTTAAATCCACAGACATTAGAAAAGCTCCAGGTTGAACTGGTCTCTGTTTCAGTGGTAAGTTATTGAGGAATAGGTGAATCTCTAGATATAAAGGCCTTGGTCTTTTTCATTTTGGATAAAGGCTTAGCCTACTTTAAAAAAATAGATGAGGCTTTTTATAGATTGTGTGTGTGTGTGCACATGAGCATGTGCATGTGTGTTAATGGCTTTGACCTCAGGGCCTCTTATTTTAACCTTGAGAAAAGACCTATATCTCCAAATAAAAGGATTCAGGGAAAATCATGTGGATATATGCCATAGGACAATATTTTAGTGTCTCATTTTAGAGTACACTGGATACTATTACACTATTTGCCTCCCTGAATTTGTCCTGGTTTTAATGGCACTTACGGTATCAGATTGAGCCTACTTTGCCCATATTCCAAGAAAGAGAGATGAATAGATACGAGTTTATGTAAATGTGAGGTGATGACTACAGAGGGTCATTTGGTCTTAGAGGCTTGCATCCCATTGCTGCCAACCACTTGTAACGATAAAAGTCTGAGAATCAAGAACTCTTAAGACCCCGGACTTCCAGTCATGAGTTCTTCACCACCAGAAACCACTAGATGGTGCTCTTAGTCATTCCTTCTAATGACAGCTGGTCCACACTGGATACCTTCTTTGCCTAGCCAAAATTTGTGTTCTAAATAGCTACTTTAAATCTTCAGATCTAGCAAGAAATAGAATTATAAGGAATCTCTTCAATATGCAGACTACTGGTATTCATTTTCAATCATTTATTTAGTTACAAAATTATTCCCTTTTATATGCCCCTGCCTTGTCATCCACACGCAGTCTTGAGACTAGCCTAGCCTCTAGCCTCCTCACGCTTTCTCTCAATCATTTGTCAGTCTTTTGGTCTGTTTGCTCTTAGAACTCTTTCTTCCCCTTCCCTCTACCCTGGACAGTTCTAAATATCCTTGTTGATGTTTTCCAAATAATGCACATTCTGTCTTACAGTAAAAATAACTGTCTGCCTAGGATAGGATTGTTCAAGGATTTATACCTTCTGCATTTAGTTTCAGGGAAGATTATTTTTATGCCAGGATAAATACTTACAGCCTGACGGCTTTTTTTTTTTTTTTTTAAGATTTATTTATGTTAGAGAGTGCGCCCAAAGCGGCAGAGGGAGAGAGTATCCTGAAACAGGCTCCACACTGAGCAGGGACTCTGATTCCGGTCTGGATCTCAGAACCTGAGATCATGACCAGAGCCTAAATCAAGTGTCAGATGCTCAGTTGACTGAGGCTTCCCTCACAGCCTGACTTCTTAGCAGTTTTTATACCCCCATACCGAACCCTATACATCTATATGTGATCTGAAGAATGAATTTTTTTTTATATATACAAATAACTTATGTTTTTGCCTACAGATATTCTTTATTCTCTTAAAATTTCAGAGATGGCCAATTTGGAAGACATTTTTTTGTCATTATAATCACAATTTACATAGCATGTATTATTTTTCACTTTCAGTTTCTTCTAAATTAATTCAGACTTGTCTCCTTCCCAGTTAGACTGATACAGCAAAGTTTTATTCTGTTATAAATGACCTCAGTAAGATCAGATCTCCATTTCTAGCCTTTCTTTTAGGGTATTTTTAAACTTTGGGTTATTGATTATTATAAAGTTCCACATTCTAGCAGAAAATATGAGGAAATGAGTATGTCATGAAGTCATACTGTTTTCAAAAAAGAAATGGTCAAAAAAAATGGATCATTAAGAGAAAAAAAAACCCCACAGATTTAGAATAACTTTATTTAAAAAACAACAACAACTAACTTTAGGGGCACCTGGCTGGCTCAGTCAGTAGATCCCAGGGTCCTGGGATTGAGCCCCGCATCGGGCTCTCTGCTCAGCAGGGAGTCTGCTTCCTCCTCTCTCTGCCTGCCTCTCTGCCTGCTGTGATCTCTGTCTGTCAAATAAATAAATAAAATCTTAAAAAAAAAAAAAGAAAAAAAAAGAAAAAAATTTTTTAAAGAAACTTTAGAAAGCCTAGAAACTACTTTTTCCTCCTGGAAATTATTTTTAAATATCTTATGGGAAGACCAGGATCAATGTATGTTTTTAAAAAATATCCTTCATGGCATGGCTAAATGACACAGAAACAGACACCATAACAGGAAAGTAGGCATTATTAAATAAAAATAATAAAAAGATGACCTAAGAGGGGTGCCTGGGTGACTCAGTCAGTTAAGCATCTTCCTTCAGCTCAGGTCATGATCTCAGGGTTCTGGGAGAAAGCCCAGAGTAGGCTTCCTGCTCAGCAGAGAATCTGCTTCTCCTTCTCCCTCTGTCCACCCTTCACTGCTCATACTCTCTCTTGCTGTCTCCAATAAATAAATAAAATCTTAAAAAAAAAAAAAAAGACCTAAGAGAAAAGAACATAGAAACCCCCAACTATGACAAATCATATATAAAATAAGGATCTGGATGAGCCAAGAGGGAATTTGAGGGCATACTTACAGGGATCCCCAAAATTAGTATTCAGTTATTTAAAACTTCAAAGGTTGAAATCTAGCTCCAGAATTATTGGGGCCATTAGACAATATTAATAGAAATGAGTTATATGTATTACTATTCATTCATTCAACACATTTACTGAATATTTCCTATACACCACACATGGATTATATAAAGATAAAAAGACGTGATCTCTACTTCTCACAGCTTCTTGTTTAGTGGAAGAACTCACAATTTAGTTTTAATTGATAAAAACATTAGGGATATTCTCAGACATCCTCAACTATTTTGAAATAAATGCAATATATATACACAGAATGTTACAGCTTTACAGTGCATTAGCCATATGTGGCTATTAAATTTAACTTAAAAAATCAGTGCAGATAGAGAACATTTCCGTTATTACATTAAGTTCTTTTGGACAGCTCTATTCATGATCTAATCAGCAAGCTATATTATGTATCAATTATCAGGACTGGATAGCATTCCTTTAGAATTTATCTGTTCATTTGTTTATTTCCTTCATTCGTTTAAGAAGCTTTTGTTGACTACTCATTATATGTCAGGCATTGTGCTAGGTTATAGGGATGTAGAAATGGAAATATATTCTCTACCCTCAGGGAGTTCATGGTCAGGTGGGAAGACCCAGACAGGTAAACAATTATAAGATAGCAAAATGGGTGATGTAGTTAGCCTATGCACAGGAAACTGTAGTGAGAACACAGAGGAAGACTAACCCAGCATGCAAGATAATGGAAATCTTTCACTGAAGGTAATGATTGAATGGAAGGATGATAAGAGTTATCTGATAGAAAAGAAGAGGAGAAAGGCTGCCCCAGGCAGAAGAATCACAGATACTGTGGAAAGAGACTGTGGTGTATGCAAGAAAGTGCAGGTAGTTTGGTAAGGAAAGAGTTTAAGGTGCCCCTAGGGAAGCGGTAAGAGATAAGACTAGAGAGATAGACAGAGGGACCTTATTTGTCTTGCTTTATCATGAAGATAATGGGGAACCAGTGAAAGATGTTGAACTATGATGTGGCACAAATTACAGTGATACCTTAGATAAATCACCCTAGGAGTAGTGGATGGAAAGGTGGCAGGGAGACCAGATAGGAGTGTGTGTTAGCATCCAAACAAGAAATGAGAATAGCTTGAACCAAGGTAGAGACAGATTCAGACTGAAGATATTTCAGAAGATAGAAACAACAGGATTGGCCGGATTTTAGGTTTAAAGACATAAAGAAAAAAAATATGAAGCCATTGAAGAAACTGAATAGCATATAATTAGAAATGCCTTCTGTGGCAGATGATTTTCAGATTGCTAAATTGTCTCCTATACCTAAGAAACATTTGAGAAAAAGCCCCAAGAGCTATGAACTAGAGAGTTGCACTTCCATATTGGTTAGTTTCTTGTGAGAGATAGGATAAAAGGTGAAAGGTAAATACTAATGCAGATTCTGGATCAATGGATTGAATGCTAGGAGACCTGAATTAGCTATGTGATCCTGGGCAAGTCATTTCACTTTTAATTTTCCTAATTTGTAAAATGAAGGACTAAGGGACTTTCATGCCAAGCCTTCAGGGGCCTGGTGGAGGTATTTCAAAGGGAGTGTCTCTTCCAGCTGCTAAGATTTTATGCTCCATCGTCTGCATGTCCTGTTACTAAAATAAGTTATTGTGATGATCAAAGTAGGTGGTGTGTGAGAAACTGCTTTGTAAACTATAAAGTGGTATATAAATTTGTGGGACTATTATAATTTCAACACTAAACTCTTTGGCTTAATGCCAAGTAATGGAGCTTAAACTATGGTACCTTAAACAGGAACTGAGAGAAAAGAAAACGACAGATTATTTTCAATGCAGGAAAGTTCTGGGAGATAAAGTAGATAATGATTCTAAATGTAATCAAAATTGAACTTATTTTTTATGCCTGATATATAAAGTAAGTCTCCCTGTGTTAGAGGAAGTATTTCTTTTCTTTTCTTTTTAAGATTTTATTTATTTATTTATTTGACACAGAGAGAGGGATCACAAGTAGGCAGAGAGGCAGGCAGAGAGAGAGAGGGAAGCAGGCTCCCCACTGAGCAGAGAGCCCGATGTGGGGCTCAGTCCCAGGACCCTGGAATCATGACCAAGGCAGAGGCCCAAACCACTGAGCCACCCAGGCGCCCTGGAAGTATTTATTTTCTGTGTATGTATATGTATATGTTGAGGTGGTAGAAGCTGAGCCAACATTTACAGTCTTGATTAGAGACCACTAGGGATTCATAGTTAACTGTTGCTTGGGAACAGTAGCCTGAGACTGGGGCCAAGAAGACCAACAACATGCTGGGTGGTGTTAAGAAAACTACTTTTTAAATTAAAAAATACCTTTACTTTTAATAGGTAATTGTAGTTTTCCTTATTATTTTTTAATTAAGACCTGTTGGTACTAGAGAAAGACAACTCAGTTATTTGGGACATGGTTAGGGGTCACCCTAACCATGGGACATGATGGGGTCACCACAGTATGAAAGCATGCCACTTTTCATTGTATGAAAAGACAATGATGTGAGTGAATTATACTAAATAATGAAAAGCAGGCTAGATTTGCTCAATAAACTTAATTTCCTAGAAAAGAGGGCCTGAGAAAAGTGCATGTGGTCATGTATCTCATGACCATAACTATGTACGTAGTACATAGCAGAGAATCAAGAAGTAAAGGGGAAAAAATGGTCTACCTCTGACTAACAGAAAGGTTATTCCAACTTGAAAAGCGCATATACTCAAAAGCGTATATAGAATCCATTCACCTTATTTGTGGGAGAGTCCCTTGCTCAGGCTGTATTTGCTCTTATTTTAGACACAATTCTAATAGTCAATTAGCTGACTGACCAGCTCAGGACTATTAAAGGCAGGGGCACCTGGGTGGCTCAGTTGTTAAGTGTCTACCTTCAGCTTGGAGCATGATGCTGGGTTCCTGGGATTGAGCCCCGCATTGGGCTCCCTGCTCAGCAGGAAGCCTGCTTCTCCCTCTCTTACACCCCTGGCTTGTATTCCCTCTCTCGCTGTGTCTCTCTGTGTCAAATAAATAAATAATTTTTTAAAAGACTATTAAAAAAAAACTATTAAAGGCAGCATATTAATAAGATGAATGAGAGAGCCGAGAGTAAGAATTTATGTTAAAACTGCAAGAGAGAAAGCAGAAAAATTATAAGAGCTAGACATAAGAACTCAAACAGCACAGCATTCTATTTAAAGGGGGACCTTAATAACATGGCAGTCCTCAGAATTTATTGTATTGTATGGAATAAAAAGCATTCTTGGGGCGCCTGGGTGGTTCAGTGGGTTAAAGCCTCTGCCTTCAGCTCCAGTCATGGTCCCAGGGTCCTGGGATCAAGCCCCGCATCGGGCTCTCTGCTCGGCAGGGAGCCTGCTTCCTCCTCTGTGCCTGCCTCCCTGCCTACTTATGATCTCTGTCTGTCAACTAAATAAATAAAATCTTTAAAAAAAAAGAAAAAGGCATTTTAACAGTAATCCAGAGAATTAAGAAACATTTAAATAATATTTAGAATACTCAAAAAAAGTTTTTAAAAAAGGAAATATTATGTCACAGTTTAAAATTGCATCAAAAATGCTTAAGTTTAAAAAATTAACATTATATTAAAACAACAAAAACTTTGGACGCCTGGGTGGCTCAGTGGGTTAAGTCTCTGCCTTCGGCTCAGGTCATGATCTCAGGGTTCTGGGAATTGGGTCCCGCATCAGGCTCTCTGCTCGGCAGGGAGCCTGCTTCCTCTTCTCTCTCTCTCTGCCTACTTGTGATCTCTCTCTGTCAAATAAATAAATAAAATCTTTAAAACAACAACAACAACAAGAACTTTTGACATCTTCATTTCCTAAAAATGCCAGCTAAATTAAGCTATGCTAGACTTTCATGTATTTAAAATTAAATATATGATTCTGAGCCTTTCTAATCTATATTTCACACATAATGCACTAAACGAAGAGTTATTTTTGTTATTCTGAGAGCTGTATATATAGGGTGCAAATTTAAATGGCTTTTAAAATACTGGCTTAGATAAATTTATAAATGGAGAATCTGTAATGTTTTGAGGGAAAACATAGAATTCTTGCAGGTGTTCTCCTATAGAGTGATAGGTCCTTTTTATGACTCAGGTCTTTTGTCTTCAAAATAACTCCTATTGGAATCATCTTCAACTTAACTAAACAAGCTAAGTTACTAGTATTATAAATTTTTAAGTACAAGAAAATCATAGGAAAAAGTCTTTCGAGGGGCACCTGGTGTGGCACAGTTGGTTAAGCCTCTGACTCTTCCTTTCTGCTCAGGTTGTGAGCTCCCAGTTATGAGATCCATCCCCAAGTCCAGCTCTGTGCTTAGCATGGAGTCTGCTTAGAGTTTCTCTCTCCCTCTTCCTCTGCCCCTTTCCCCTTCTCTAAAATAAATAATCTTTAAAAAAAGAAAAAAGAAAATCTTTTGAAATATTTTTCAATCTTGTCTTAAATATTTCTTTAGTTTTTAAAGAGGTGAGATTCCTTTATGGGGGAAAAAAACATTACTAGAAGACATGAACAGACATTCCTGCATCATCCTCATTTTGCTACTTAGAACACTTTACCCGTTGTCTGCATGTAAAGCTGACTTTTTATGTGTCTGGCCATTATTGCTTTTAGCTAGAGGTAGGATTTTTATAAGCATGTTCTGTAACAAAGGAGAAATTTTGAAATATGTTGACAGCCATGGAATTGGTACAGTTTCAAAATGCTTCTATAATCATTCACCTAAGGCTAAATAGAGTCAGAAAACTTTTCTTGATTGAAGTATATTGCTACTCTTGAACTTTATGTGGGATAACAATTCTGAATTTATTGTAATTAAGGATTACAGTGATTAAATGGTAGATTAGAAGTTTAAAATTATTAAAATACTTGTGGTAATGGGTGTGGAGAACATGCTCTTTAGTGAAAATTGAAGGTCATAAATAGTCTTCATTTGAAATGGTTACATGTAAATATTATAATACATTTGTAATGAGTAGAAATTAATTTAGTGGTTAAATCCTTATATATTTTGCAATCTTGTTTTTATTCTTGTGTTGTTGTTGTTTTTTAAATAGTGTTTGCCAGCTCTGAGCCTGTGCCAGGATTCCAGGGGGATACCCTGCAGCTAGCATTCATTGACCTCAGACAAGTAAGATATAATAATGTAGATCTAATTTTTTTTGCTTTCTACCGTTGCCTTTTTTTTTTTTTTTTTAATGCTACAGGAATGCTTGTTCGCCTTGAAACAATCTTTCTTTGTAGAAGTGCTTCTTTTATAACTATATGTTTGGCTCTTCTCTCTGAACTGGTGTATCTATTTGGTGTTTCAACCTCATGGAACACTTTTATTGGTGAATATTTAACTTATTCATTACCTGCTAAGCACATGACTAAATAACTTCATACTTTGGTTTAATGACACTTGAAGTTTGAGTTATTTCTTAATGATTTCATGGTCCTATTATGAAATTGGTGGTATAAATAGTGTCAGGACCCAAGTTAAATGTAAATTATTACAACCTAGAAAAGAGCCTCTTGCTTAAAACTGTGGTAAAGAATGCTTTTTTCAGTAAATTTTCTAGGAGCTCTTGGGTGGCTCAGTTGGGTGGAGGTCTGCCTTCAGCTCAGGTCATGATCCCAGGGTCCTGGGATTGAGCCCCACATTGGGCTCCTTGCTCAGAAGGGATCTTGCTTCTCCCTCTTCCTCTGTCTGCCATTCTCCCTGCTTGTGTGCTTCTGTACTCTCTCTCTGTGTCAAATAAATACATAAAATCTTTAAAAATTTTCTGAATGTCTCCACAAAAAAGGACAAAATTACTTTTTTTATTATTTTTTTTAAGATTTTATTTATTTATTTGGCAGAGACAGTGAGAGAGGGAACACAAGCAGGGGGAGTGGGAGAGGGAGAAGCATGCTCTCCGCTGAGCTTAGGGAACCCGATGCAGGGCTCCATCCCATGATCCTGGGATCATGACCTGAGCCAAAGGCAGATGCTAAACTGACTGAGCCACCCAGGCGCCCCCAAAACTACTTTTAGAAAGGTAATTATAAATTTATATAATTCTTTTCTGGTCATGTAACTCTAAGTAGAGTAACAAATAGGATAATTTTTAAATCTTTTTTTTATCATTTTACTAGTCTTTGAAAAACTTGCTACCCTTTTTCCATCTCCCCCATATTTTTTTCTTATTCGTTTTCTGCCTCTTTCTTCCTCCTCCTTTTTCTTTCTTAATTCTAGGATTAAGGAGCTTAATAGAGGTGGGAGGCACAAAGGTATGGAGGAGGGGAAGATCCAAGGTAGAGGGCTCAGGGGTTTAGACTTGACAACAAGATGGCTGCTGCCCTTGGCAAGAAAAATCAGATGGAGATGGAATTAGAACAAAGCCATTGTGGGAGTACCTGGCTGATTCATTCTGTGGAACATTTGACTCTTGATTTCCAGGTTGTGAGTTTGAGTCCCACGTTGGGTGTGTAGAGATTACTTAAAAATAAAATCTTAAAACAACAACAGCAAAAACAAAGCCATTGTGATATCAGTCTGTTAATAGTCCCATCCCCTTTGGGGATGGAGATGACTGAAGATGGGGCTTCACCATTGATGTAAATAAATAGACCACCACAGTGATGTTTGTGGCAGGCCCAGTTTGAGTAATGAAGGAGTTCTGATTTTAGTAAGTGTTTGAGAATACAGCTGTTTTTGCTTTAATTCCAAACCAGTGTTCTATAAATATGTATGAACTACTGTGTACTGATTATTTAGAGAGGGCTGATATAGTTGAAATAGACACAAAAGTAATGTAAAAGAGAGTTTTGTTCTTGGGGAGCTTAAAACTCTTCTAAAGAAACAAAACCCCGGGAACCTGGGTGGCTCAGTGGGTTAAAGCCTCTGCTTTCGGCTCAGGTCGTGATCCCAGGGTCCTGGGATCGAGTCCCGCATCGGGCTCTCTGCTCGACAGGGAGCCTGCTTCCTCCTCTCTCTCTGCCTGCCTCTCTGCCTACGTGTGATCTCTGTCAAATAAATAAATAAAAAAAAAAAAAAAAAAAAATCTTTAAAAAAAAAAAAAAAAAAAAAAGAAACAAAACCCCCATGAACTCTGCAGGAATACTTACAGGACAGTGAGTCATGTGGATATAAATGGTATATCTTCAAGTCAGGTTTAGAAGGAATCAAAAGAAGTAGTCTACTTCCCAGTTTTTTATCTGTAAAGCACTGAACATATAAGATATATTAATATTTATTTCTGTTTGAAATCAGTGCTCATGTATTATGCCAAACCAGAAACAATGTTATGGGTGACCTAGATCTGAGAATGATTACCATTACTAAGTTGGAGAAGATAGTAGAAAATTAAGAAGGTGGACTCTGAACTTTTATTCCAGTTTACCCAAAGATATTCTTTCTATAGAAGGTAGATCGATTTGCTTTAGGATTTCTCTCTGTTGCAATCTTACTACCCTGAAAAAGGTGATCTAATACAGCAAATGGAGTCCTTTAGCAGACTGGAAATAAGCTTAGTCGTATGTTCATTTCTCAGTTGGGTTATAGACACTGACTGGGGTAGGTTTCCCTGTTACAAGAACATGAGTATGTTCTCTAAGCCAAAGTGTATGTAATTTCAGGGTATCTCCTATTATATATAAATAATCTCTTCACAGAAAACTTGAAATTTATTATGTTTTATATGAATTGTGTGAATTTGTATGGTATTAAATAGTTTGTGATCACATTGTAGGATTGTGAATAAGACCACATTTGAAACTGTGGGTAAAGATTCTGTTCTTTGATTTGTTCGTTTAAATAGGTGGTTGGTTCAATGCAGATTAAAACTGATCCCAAGTACTTTCTTCCTTCAAAGACAATCATCATTTGACACCAAAAAAGGCCTCTTTACAAGCATATGTAAAGCATTTCCTCACTAGGAACTGTTATTAAGGCAGACCAACAAATATTAATAAATATCTCAAGTCTTTTTGGTTGAATTTACTTTTCAGTATGTGCTCTTACAGGCATTAAGTCTTGGTTGGCTTTTCCTCATCGGCATAATTTTTTAAAGAAACTTTTAAGTGAATACAAAAAAATCTGTTAGAAACATTTAGAATTCTGAAATCTATTCTGACACATGTAGAACTGTTAAAGATTTATGTAGAAATACCTATTTAATAAAAAACAGTTTTAAAGTATGGTATTTAGTATTCAGTACAAGTTACTAGTGGATAAATTTTAATGAGCTAATTTTTAATGTATTAATTATTCTAGTTTGAAAAAGAGGCTTAAAATAATTTTTCCTAAATATTGTTAAAATTTAATCATACTCTATTTTTGTACACTTGGCATTCTGAAACAAGAAGATGCAACTAATTCTTGTCTTTAGCTGCTGTACCACTGAGACATACTTGAATTTTATGATTTTAGAGGCTTGGATTTAATAACTTGACAAAGATAATTATTTTCACATACATTTGTTTCTCAAATTAATTTATAAACAGTTAAGTGGTGAAATGCCAAGTATGGGAATTGACTGAAAATAAAATTAGTCTTTAAAGTCTCATATGTGGTGATAGAAGTTTTTTGTATCAGATGTCAGTGTTATTTAAAAAAAGATGCCTTTCAAGTTTCAGTAGTGTTTTAATGTTCCTGACTTCATAAAGACCTTTCATAGAATATTATTTTAATTTTAATATTTTTATATCAAGTACTGTATCACCAAACATAAAGAGGGTGCTAACACTTTTATTTACATTTCAGTTGGGTTTCTGCACTTTTCCTTCTTTTTTTTCTAGTCTGTGATCCATTTCTGTCTTAATAGGGTGGCTGACAGTTCTTTTCAAGTATACTTAGAAAGGCAAAAGAGCCCTTTTCATAGTACTTATAAGGGGTCATGCTTCTGTTTTTTAGTTTGAATTTGATACTGCTTCATGAATTGCTGGGTATGAAAGATTAGGAAGTAGGTCCAGTGGTCAAATTTTACCTGCCCACCCGGACTTTGCCCTGAGGTCAAACTCCTGATATTTGCTGTTCTGAATAGAGGAGTTGATGACAAGTATGAGCTGATACAAGAGGAAAGTTAGAACCATATCAAAGCTGAAGGCAAGAGAATTGGGATTCAATGAGAGACTGTAGCTAAAAGATGGATCATCAGAATTGCCCTCTTTTAAAGAAAAGGAAATAGCTGACTTGTGAGTGAAAAAGACTTTATCATCCTGCCAATCACATGCTTGCTAATGGAAGCCAGTTATCTCAACAACATTGTAAGGTCTACTACCCCACAGACAATGCAGAGGACTAGTGGTGCTGGCACTGCCTTATATGAATATACTATCTCAATTTTAAGTGTGCTGTTTTAATATAATTTGTATATGTAAACTTTTTTATAAGTATATCCTATCACCCTCTTACCCCTAGTTCTGAAATTAATTCCCTGAAAGAAGGACCTTGTTATACTTATGTGTGTCTATTTTCTTTTACAAAGACTATTTTGTTAAATGTAATCTTTCAAATGGATTTCAGATGAATATGTAAAATTCTTTTGACAAGTTATGAAAACCATAAATATTTCAAACTGTTTTTATTATAATACTCTTTACACAGTATACAGAATTGAGTGATAATTTTTTATAACTCTTTTTTTAAAGTAAGCTTACACCCAACATGGGGCTTGAACTCATGACCCCAAGATCAAGAGTCACATGCCAGCCTGGTGCCCCTATAACTCATTCTTTTTTTTTTTTTTTTTTTTTAAGATTTTGCTCATTTATTAAAGAGAACACAGGTCGGAGGGGGGAAGGGAGAGGGAGAAGCAGGCTCCCCGCTCAGCGGGGAGCCTGATATGGGGCTTAATCCCAGGACCCCTGGATCATGACCTGAGCTGAAGACAGATGCTTAACCACCTGAGCCACCCAGGCACCCATATAACTCATTCTTAATACACAGAAATATTTCACTAAATATCACTAGAAAATGAGATGTCCCATGTAACCAAATTTTAGTTTTTGTATAACTGAAGATTAGTTTTAATCACCAAAATTTTTAAGATAAAGCCAATTTTATGGGAAACCTCAAAATATATATCTCACCTTTATAGCTTCTTACTGAACATTATTCTCACAGTAGGTTGAGCATCCATAGCTTACTAATCCTAGTACTAAAGCCTCTTTATCTCATTCTGTTTCACTTTATGATAAGTTAGGCTGATAAGATATATCATTGCTACATTTGACAATACCTTGATAATCTTTTGGCAATATGAAGAAGTTTAGGTAGATTGGGTCATAATGCAGTTAGGTGGATTTGAGGCTAATAAACAGTGTCTTGGGGCACCTGGCTGGCTCAGTTGGTAGAGCATGTAAATCTTGATACCAGGGTCATGAGTTCAAGCCCCACATTGGGCAAGGAGCCTACTTTAAAAAAGAGTATAAAAAATCATTTGCCCACAGAAGTTGGCTGTTGTATCATTATCACCCCACAGCAGTATTTCTCAAAGTGTCTTTCTAGGAACAGTCATTTCTCAAGATGAGAAAAGATTTCTTTAAAGTTTTTTCTAAGTCAGACAGGTTTGGGAAACACTTTACACTCTAATTCCCTCTTAGAGACTTAAACCATGTGCATTAGAATTGGAAGGACTGAGAAATTCTTTGGTGATCTAGCATTTCCCAAACTCATCACAAATGTGATGATCCCTCACTCATTCTGGGATGTATTACATGAAACATACTTTGGGAAATGCTTCAAGACTCTGGCATCACCTTCTAGATGTCTATCTCACATAGTCTGGAATCAGCATACTTTGAAAATAGTGGCGTGGATAATAAATACCTAGAAGAAATGTGAATTATATGTATAGATGAAAAAGCTAAGAGAATTACCTATAGAATCAACATGCTGTTAGTGATAAGTGAAAGCCAACAAAGTTAGGTTTAGCAAGGAAAATATTAAATGTTATATTTAATTTTTTTAAACTTTTTTGGTGAGTAATTCCTACACCCAACATGGGGCTCAAACTCAGGAGTTACATGCTCTTCCAACTGAGCCATGCAGGCACCCCCTGTATTTAATATTTTTTAATTTAATTTTAAAAAATACAAGATGTAAGAAATCTGACTTACAATATGAAAAAGATCTGGTAGTTTTAGTTAACCTCCAAATAAACCAACAATTTGCTGGGAATTCTTAGACTGCATTTGTGTAAGGGTGATATTTGGGTTAGACCACTGTGTTTTGGGGCTGTTAAGATTGTGCCTTGAGTATTGCATGGTGATTTAAACACAATTACAGAGCACAGAATTCCAATTCTAGTGATGGATCAGATACCTTGTCATAGGAAGAGCCTTTTAAAAGCCTGGGAATAGGGACATCTGGGTGGCTTAGGGTCCTGGGATTGAGCCCCACATCGGGCTCTCTGCTCAGCAGGGAGCCTGCTTGCCTCTCTCTCTCTATGCCTACCTCTCTGCCTGCTTGTGATCTCTCTCTCTCAAATAAATAAAATCTTAAAAAAAAAAAAAAAGAAAGAAAAGAAACCCTGGGAATATATAGTCTGAAGCCTTAGAGGAAAATGAAATATGTGGTTCCTATTAACCTAGATTTGAGTCAGGTTTACTATTTTTTTTCTTCCTGTTACAATCCTGTGCCATGAAAATGACCTCATAATATTCCTTTCCTCATCTAGGATTAGATCTTATTCTTTCTTCCTTCCTTTCTTCCTTTCCTTCCTTCCTTTCTACCTTCCTTCCTTCCTTTTTTTTTTTTTTTTAAGTAGGCTTTATGCCCATGTGGGGCTTAAACTCATGACCCTGAGATCAAGAGTCACATGTTCTGCCGACTGAGCCAGCCAGGTGCCCCAGATCTTGTTTTCAAGTATTTGATTTTGGGCAAACTAGGGGAAAGAGGAATGATCATTCCTCTGAACTATGTGTAGAGAATTTGAATTGTGCAAAATATATTTGGATCTTATAACACTTTTCAAATAGGTGCTTTGTTGAAGTATAACATACATTCAGGCAATTCTTAGCTGTACGGTTGCTGGTTTTCATAGCATGAATTCATCTCTGTAATACCCAAATCAAGAAAGAAAACTTGACCACTAAGTACCTCAAAAGAGATCCTACCTCTTACTGTTCTTTCAGCCATTACCCTTCTCCCTGTCAAAGGATAACCACTGTCACAGCCTCTAACACCACAGATAAATTCAGCCAGATTTTAAAATTTGTATACATGAAATCATGTGGTATTAATTTTTTAAAAGATTTTACTTATTTTTTTTAAAGATTTTATTTATTTATTTGACAGACAGATCACAAGTAGGCAGAGAGGCAGGCAGAGAGAGAGGGAGGAAGCAGGCTCTCCGCTGAGCAGAGAGCCCGATGCGGGGCTCGATCCCAGGACGCTGGGATCATGACCTGAGCCGAAGGCAGCGGCTTTAACCCACTGAGCCACCCAGGCGCCCCAGATTTTACTTATTTATTTGACAGAGAGGAACAACGAGAGAGGGAATACAAGCAGGGGAAGGGGAGAGGAAGAAGCAGGGTTCCTGCTGATCAGGGAGCCCGATGGGGGGCTCGATCCCAGTATGCTGGGATCATGACCTGAGCCGAAGGCAGATGCTTAATGACTGAGCCATTCAGGTGCTACATGTCGTATTAATTTTTATGAAGAAGGTTCTACCTTCTTTAGCTCAATATGTTTGTGAAATTTATCCATGTTGTTACATGTAGTTGTGGTTCCTTCATTCCCTTTGCTGTATAGTCTGCATTATACAAATATACCATATTTTATACATTCTACTATTGATAAGACATATGAGTTGATTCCAATTTTACTGTTACAAATTGTGCTAACATGAACATTTGTTTGCGTGTCTTTTGGTGAACATATGCACACATTTCTGTTTAGGTGTCTACCTAGGAGTGGAATTGCTAAGTCAGGGGGTATGCATATGATTAGTTATAATAGATACTATGAAACAGTTTTCCACAACAAGAGTACAAGTTTATACTTCAGCCAGCCATGTAGAAGAATTCTTGTTGCTCTACATCCTTGTCATCTCTTGGTATTATCTGTCTCTTCCTTTTTAGCCCTTCCAGTGGGTATACAATAGTTTTATATTGTGGTTTTAATCTGCACTTTTTTATTTGACTTAAAAATTGAATCCCTTTTCATATGTTATTGTCCATTTGAATATCCTCTTTTGTGAATAACCTGTGCGGGGTTTTGGGTTTTTTTGTTTGTTTTTTTACCATTTTTTCTATTGTTTACTTCTTACTGATTTGTAGAGGTTCTTTGTATGCTCTGAATGTGAATCCTCTGTCAAATATATGTATTGCAAATATCTTCTGCTCTGCAGCTTTGTTAATGTCCTGTTTAAGAAGTCTTTGCCCGTTCCTGAAATTATAAAGATATTTTTCTATGTTTTCTTCTAAAAGATTTATTGTTTTAACATTGATATTTAGGTTTAGAGTCTATCTGGAATTGATTTTTTTGCATGGTGTGGAGTGGAAGTTCAAGATTCATTTTGTTACGTATGGTTATCTAATTGACCCAGCACCAATTTTTGAAATTGCATTTTAATGTAAAGTAATGTAATTGTAAAACACAATATTGGGAGACATAAATGATACGTGCTTCTAATATACGAGTAAAGTGGTTTCTGTTGCCTTCCATTTAGCTGTTTGCGTATATTTCATGGTTCATAACATTCCTCATTAGCAAATTAGTTGTAGGTTTGAGGTTTAGTTTTAACCACATAAAGGTATTTTTAAAAACAAAATAATTCTAGAATAAGTATTCATAACAATACCGACAATATAAGAGAAAAAAGCTGAATTACGAGCCCATGAGGACAAGAATCATGCCCTTTTTGTTCACTCCTGTACTGTGGTATTTGCCATAGCTATTTGCTATTCTTAGTATACAGTGAACAATTAAGAAGTGTTGAATAAGTGAATACAAATTTTTTTAGCTATACCCAAAGGCATTTTTTTGGAGTATCGAAACACCTTTCTTAGGAATTGAGATATTCTATGTAATTTCACATTCTATATAAACAAACATCCTTTAAAAGCAATAAATTTTATTTTTCTATTTCAATTTTTTGATGAGTATTTCTAAAAATGCATGACACATTTCTGTGCTTTCTCAAGTGAAAGTATAACAAACATTTCTCGATTTATCTCAGCCATCATTAGGAATACTCAAATAGTAATATAGGTTATTTCTAAGAAATATTGTTATTGCTCCAAAACCAACTGTTTATTCTTTTATGGGTAAAGAAATATTCTGGACAGGATAATTGCAGGAATTTAGACAAAGGCAATATACACTTAATTAAGTGATTGGCAATGACCAAATATAAAACAGAATTAAATAAAGGAGCTTTAAATAAATACTGTTTGGAACAGTGAGTCATGAAGAAAGTAGATGATGGTCAAATAAATTGAGGAAATCCTACATATTTTGTCCCTCTCCTCTAAGTTCAAAATTTCATTAGCACATTAAAGGCTTTGAGAAGTCTTAGAGTAAAGGTGTATTCCCTTCTTCCCCCAAACCTGTTTGAGTACTGAAGAATTTTCAGAAGTGAAAATCCCTTACTGTCTTGCAAAACAATGTTCTACCGCACACAGTTTAACACTAAATTACCTGGACCACTGTTGCATTACTTTAATCTATAGATTCCTAGAACTATCTGGTTAAAACAGAGGGCTATGGTAAAAAATAGAGAAGTCTTTCAGTAGATAGATGAAATTTACATATTAAAATGTAAATGATTCAAAAATGGAAAGTAGTAAGTTTTCAACAATAATTTGTTTAACTTTTTTAAAAAAATTGGAGGATTTTATGAAGGGTGATAATTACCAGAGGATTAATGCTGCTTAGATGTAGCAAACCAGTCAGTCAGTCATAGAGAATAACTTGTTTTTAAGAAGCATGAAGCAATAACACAAGATGGCTTGTGAAGAGTGAAAAGATTTAAGTGGAAATTAAATACCAGCTCATGTGGAGTTCAAATTCTAACAGTTGTCAGATTCTGTAGTGAATCATCAAGACTATTGTTACTGAGCCACAGTATACATACTTGGATGAAAATAAAGGATATATTTGCTGCTTTTTTTTTTCTTTAATACACTATAAGTGAGATGGGAAAAATTTGGAGAGATCTTTTGGTAAAATGATATTTTGATAAAATGATCAAACTATATTTTGTCTTAAAGAAAGTCTCTTAGTAGTAAAAAGGAAATATAATTGAAGTGACTTTTTTTAGGTTAATTGCACCTTTCCTTAAGATAGAAAATCTAGGGGCGCCTGGGTGGCTCAGTGGGTTAAAACCTCTGCCTTCAGCTCAGGTCATGATCCCAGGGTCCTGGGATCGAGCCCCGCAGCAGGCTCTCTGCTCAGCAGGGAGTCTGCATCCCTTCCTCTCTCTCTGCCTGCCTCTCTGCCTACTTGTGATCTCTGTCTGTCAAATAAATAAAATCTTAAAAAAAAAAAAAAGAAAATCTAACAATTGCCATAATAAGAACATTAAAACAAAACCAAAACTGCCACAAAGAAAATACTATTACTATTTAGTGATACTAAAAATATGATGAAAAAAGTTCTAAGTCCTTTAGCACTTAAAGAAATTTTTTGCCCAGATGGTTTATTTTATACATTAACTTAGCTGTAAGCAACCTATAGTTACAAAAAGAGAAAGGGTAGGGGACAAAATCCACTTTGTTCAGCTGACCTTTTTTGCCTGACACGAAGCCCTCCCTGGCAGGCAAGGGAGGGGTTTTACGACTAAAAATATTCTTTACCTTCTATTGCTTCTTTGATCTGACATAATTTAAAGAATACGTTTTGGAGGATCCTGGGTAGCTCAGTCGGTTAAGCAGCTGACTCTTGATTTTAGCTCAGGTCATGATCTCGGGGTCCTGGGATCAAGCCCTGTGTCAGGCTCCACGCTCAGCAGGAAGTCAGCTTTAGGATTCTTCCTCTCCCTCTGTCCCTGCCCCTGCTTGTGCGCGCTCTCTCTCTAAAATGAATAAATAAATCATTTAAAATGATGCCTTCTTTCTAAAAAAAAATAATAATAAAGAATACATTTTTAAAAGTCATTTTGTAACCCTACACATGCATCTTTTTATTAATGGTACCCACAGAGGTTTCTCTTCCTCCAGAAGAGTTCATGGACCATTCTGAATATTAAATCAATTCTTTTTTGTTTAGCTAGTTTGTTGTTTTTTTTTTTAAGTAGGCTCCATGACCATTGTGGAGCTCGAACTCATGACCCTGAGATCAAGAGTCACATGCTCTACTGACTAAGCCAGCCGGGCACCCCAGGTGCCTGGTTCTTTTTTTTTTTTTTTTTTCCTTTTTTCTTCTTTAACTTTATTGATTTCTAGAACTTGACTTTTCTACCTATATCCTGATCCAGTGTGATCTCATTTAGTTGGAGTAACAGTATAGTTACTGTTTTTTAAAGAGGCAACCATAAACTTCTTCCTTCACTAGCCTGTTATCTTACTATATATGTCATCAACACATATGCCTTTTTTTTGCCTTTTGTGTGTGTGTGTGTGTGTGTGTGTGTGTGTGTGGTGAATTGCAAATCTAGACTTCTCTATACAGTATGCTACATAGAAGACTAAGCAGCCATTGACCATGGCTATTCTTCATTTGACCTTTCTTATATTCTCTTACTTTGTAGAGAAATCTGTTAGGAATGACTTGTAGCTTTGCATTGATTTTCTTTTTATTCTCAGCCTTTAACTTCATTGACAGGAATTGGTTAAATGTAGATTGCATTGCATACAGGCCCTTATATGCCTGTGGATCAGGGATTCTAATCTGGGGGCCATGGATTGATTTTAGGAGGTTCGTGCAAAATTTTGTTTGTGTATTTTACTGAGAAGAGGGTCCAGTGTTTTCAGATTTTCAAAGGCATTTTATGTGACCTAACAACAGTTATTCAGTGACCACTGCTCTGGGGAAACTGAAAGTTGTCTAGATTAAGCCAGATCTCCAAGAGCTGTTCTATTTTCAGATGTTTCTTCATTTACTGAACAAATATTTGAGCACCTGCTCTGGGGACTGTTTTAAATGCTGGAGATACAGTGGTGAACAAGATAGGCAAGATCCTTGCTCTCACAATCTCATTTTGCTGACGGAAAATCCACAACAAGCAGTCATGATTTCTAGTTTTAGATAGAATTTCAAATAGATTTAGATCTTGTGAGAAAAACAAAACAGGTTAATGTTATAATGACTGGGAGTAAGGTGGACCACTTCGTATTGGGTTGTCAGGGAAGACATTTAAGGAGGTGACATTTGAGTAGATATGTGAATGAAGTTGGGAGATATGGGGAAATAGCATTCCTAGCAGCAGAAGGAAGAGCAAGTGCTGTCAAGAAAGAGAGGATAATAGTACGGCTTTAAAGTAGTGAGCAAGGGAAAGAGAGGTTCAAATGAAATTGGGAAGATTATCAGAGCCAGATCATGTAAGGCCTCGAGGGCCTTGTTAAGTAGTTCAGGATGTTAAGTATGATGAGAAAACATTCAAGGGTTTTAAGCAGGTTAGTATCATACTCTGATTTACATTTTTAAAATATTATTCTGGAGGCACCTAGGTGGCTCATTCGGTTGAGCTTCAACTCTTGGTTTCAGCTTAGGTCATGATCTCATGGGTTGTGAGATTGAGCCCACATTGAGCTCCATGATCAGCACAGAGTCTGCTGGAACTCCTTTGTCCTTACCCCACTTGCTCGCTCACGCTCCCTCAAAAAAAAAAAAAAAAGATTATCGTGGCTGCTCTGAGGAAAACGGACTGAAAAGGATAAAATCAAAATCAGGATGAACAGATGATAATTTGGTAATTTAATCTACTGATGATTGATTGCAATTAATGACTGATGATGTAGTTCACAGTATTTCACAGTGCCTTCTTCATGTGGACTCCGAAGTTGCTGTTTACAGTATTGGAAATAGCTGAATTTATCCTGAGTAACTAGTATTCTAGTAACTGGAGTACTATGAGTTATCTAACCAAATACATTTTCTTCATTTTTGCAGCTAGAAAACTTAGTTGTGTAGCGTACTATCATGTGCATTTTGTGTCCTAACTTCATCTTCTACCTTCACTTTCTCTTGGCCCTGAGTTTTCTCAGTTATTAAGTTGTGTATATCTTGCAAGTATTTGTATAAGTTGCCTTTGGAAGAAGACAGTGTGAAATAAATTGAACATTTGTTAATGGAATGCTGAAACTATAGTGCTGTAGCAAGCACTGTATATGTATGGATTTTTCATTTATTTCTTCTTTAACTCATTTATTTTATTCAACAAATATTTACTAAGTGCCTACTATAGCCAGCCCCTGAGGAAACAGAATTGAACAGTAGACAATAAAATAAGAACTAGACAATTTGAGGGATCAAAGAAGATAAAGTTGAAGACTAGCAGATACAGAAATATACCTTGCCTAAAGGATAGAAATTAAGGAGTGTAAAAAGAAAGCCATGAAGTATCCAAATGGTGTGTTGACGAGGACACTCTTTTGTAGGAAATAGAGTGGAGTCCTACTTCTCTTCATAACTCTTGCATGACCTTGGGAACTGTTTCACTATATATTTTCCTGAACTGTTTCACTATATATTTTAATGGCTTAATGAAATTTGTGAGGGAAAATATTGTACAGTTTATTTCTGAGAGATGTTTTTCATGGGGTACTTAATCTGCATTGCTAAAATTGTTGAGTTATGTGAAGCTTGCACAGATGTCATTAATTGATTGAGTCAGCAGTTACCATCTCTTTATACTTAGCACACTTCATCAGGGCGATGGTGATGCTGGTGTGCCAGATCTACATCATGGTGAACTAAAAGGAGCATAGTTCTGTAACAGTATTGTTTGGTAAGGGAAATACTCTGAATACCCACATCTTTGTTCTCATTATTCCCTTCACTTACTTACTTTCACCCTTTTACACATAGTCTGATCATCCCTCTCTACTATACACCCAAACTTGTTATAAAGTTTAGGAAGAGGTTCAGATAATACTTCACCACAGAAAGACGAACCCTGATAAATATATATACTTGTGTTTGACTCAAAATGAACAACTTTGGAGTCTACCTAAAGGGACAGGAACAAGACTTGTAAGTTACGAAGGAATTGTTTGGCCATAATTCCTTCTGTGGAGACTGGGCGTCTGCCAAGACTTTACTTTGAAATTTCTGTCTTCTGTTTCTAATCTTAAGGCATCATAACATACAATTCTTTTGCCACTAGTCCAGTTTGTTCTTTTATGATGAGGAAGGAGGCATTTTTAAATAACAATTATTTCCACTATAATTAAACAAATCTTCTTTTGTTTGCATTATATTTGTTACTCTATTGTATACACACTCTGCTTGCTTAAACTTGCCCCTGTGACTACTTCACAGGAACTTTCTTTAGAAGTTTTAAAGTCTTTGACTTCTTAAAGTATTAATGGGATTTGCCAAAGTTGTAGTATCCGAATGCTTGACTAGATATAGTAGCAGGACAACAAGCTTGTTCACACAACTCCTCCAGCAAGCGTTTTTTTCCCTTAGACAATCCTAAATTCATTTGAAGTGCCAAAGAATTAAAGGAAGATGTATTTGGGTTTACTACTGAATGTAACAAGACCAGACATCTCACAAAGTTTACCTTAAGGTCCAGATATTAGAAAAGTATGCTGCCCTTTGCAAGAGCTTAGATTATGAAGGATTAGTCTGATCCTAAATGACTTTTGCCTTTTTGTACTTTTTGTTCCAGTGTCATAATTCTGGAGGTTTACAGTTGATGTGCTTAACTACATATGTGACTTATGCTCATACTTCCAGTTATTGATATAAATTTTTGAACTCACAGATTTTTGTGATTATTTTGAGAGTAAAGGTTAGAGCTGTTTTGTAGTTTGGAAAATTACCCTCTGAAATGATTTTTTGAAAACCAGAAAAACAAAAAAGCAGACAAACACCATAACAGTTAAAAAAATAATACATGCTCACTGTTTTTTCCTATTTAAAATAATTACAGAGTCACAGGAAGTTACAAATATAGTTCCGTGAGGTCCCATGTATACTTTACCCAGCTTCCCGCCCCACAATGACTTTTACATAGCTATCTGCAGTTATCAAAATCAGGAAAATGACATCGCATGTTCACTATCTATAACAAAAAGTCGAACATGTAAATATGTATAAAGAGACAGCTCTCATTTTTTTGTCTTCTTCAATCTCTCAGTCATCATTGTGTTACCTGAAGATCTTTTGAAATGTACGCTTAGTGGTGCCTGGCTGGCTCAGTTGGTAGAGCATGCAACTCTGGATCCTTGAGGTCATGAGTTCAAGCCCCACACTGGGTGTAGAGTTTACTGAAAAAATAATAAAAAACAAAAAATAATAAAATGTACATTTAAACACACAAAAGCACCTACTTGTGTGCACATGTGTAGAATTTTTTGCTTTTGGGGAATAAGGGTCTTTTATGCTATAAGCTATATTTTACACTACATGATTTTGTATTGATAAATATAGATTTTTCATTCTTTTTCATTTCTTCATAATGTTCTCTAGTATAAATACACCATAATTTATTAAATAAACCCCCTTTTGTTGGACATCTATGGACTCTCCAGTTTTTCTACACAATGCTGCAGTTAGTATCCTTATATGTATATATCGAGCACTTGTATAAGTATTTCTGTAGGCCTTTAAAAGTGGAATTACTTAACACTCAAAAAAATTGTCCCAGTCAGAATTTTTTTAAGAGAAGTACTTAGCAATATGACTATAAACAAAAGTAACAGATTTACGAGAAAAATTTATTCATCTAAGTGTGTAGTTGGGCAAATAGGGAATTTTTTTATTTATAACATAAACATGATTATGTTGTGATTTGTTATGAGGTAAATTTTAGTATGTTACACAAGGAGTAAATCTTTGTCTCCATGGACTGGGAGTTATAAGCTGGTGTATAATGTAAAGAGAGGCAGTCCCAAATTTAAATGTTTTTAATCATCAATATTCTAATTTTTTCACTGAAAGGGATGGTGAAAACTTTTAGAATAGTCTACCAGCAATGAAGGATAGTGGTAGCTGGCCTTTATAAATATATACCCATTAAACTAATTATTAGATATAAACTCAGTATTGGCAGTATTCAACAGGGAACTTTATTCTTTTCTCAACATTAATTTCACATTTTTGCCAAACTCCCTATTATTCATGTATAAGAAATGTTTCTCCCTAATAATAGTTTTCTTTTTTTGAATGGAAACATTTTTTTTATTATAGATTTCTTTGAGTTGGGAGGATAGATTATGAGAACTTTAAATATTTAATTGCTTTGTCAAAAAAACAGCAATAATTATTGCACTCTTTAGCAACTAATGAGTATTCTAACCAGAACCAGCATATTCACTATTATGATCTTTTTTGCTGTATAAGACAAAATTCCCTAGACTGCCTTTTTAATATTTGCCATATCAAGTATGAATCTTTTTTTTTAAAGGATTTTATTTATTTGTTTGACAGACAGAGATCTCAAGTAGGCAGAGAGGCAGGCAGGGAGAGAGAAGGGAAGCAGGCTCCCCGCTGAGCAGAAAGCTGGATGCAGGGCTTGATCCCAGGACCCTGAGATCATGACCTGAGCCAAAGGCAGAGGCTTTAACTCACTGAGCCACCCAGGCGCCCCACTGCCTCAAGTGTGAATCTTAAAACAGTGTTCTAAAAAACTTTGCCAAGAACTCTTTTTGAAAGTAGATTGATTATACATACAAATAAAAGGAAATCTTGTATAAATTAAGCCATCCTAATCTGGTTGTTTTAAGCACTTGACTTATAAATTGAGGAAATTAGATCCTAATCCTACTTTACATATAAATTTGAACAAGACACATTAATCTCTCTAAAGCTTAGTTTCCCTTTTATAAAGTATAGAAAAGCCTGTACTTCACTGGAATGAGATGTTCAAGTGAAAAGTTGTATACAAATACAACTAATGGCCTGAAATGGAGATAAGGAAAAATTAACAGTAGGTGATTAGTGAACTTTGTGTAGACTCTGTCAGTCTCTCAGGGTCCCTTGAAGGTAATCTGTGTGTGACAGGGTCCCAGACTCAATATTTATGCAAAGCTTTTGCAGTGGTTTAAATTAGAAGCTTTTTCTTATGCATTAATATCTCTGATTTTCTTTTTGTTGCAGAAAAGACACAGTCCTTAAACTTCGGCTTCTCAGAGTGGTCTATGAAATACAATTTAGTTCAGTTCAACAAGCTTTTATTCAGTATCCTAAGGGAGAAGTAGGAGCTATTATCTTTGCCCTTGAAGGACTCATAAGTTGGTTGGAAAGTGAAAACAAACATACCCCCAAAACTAAGTACATGTACATACTCCATGCTTGAGGAGTGAAACTTTGGGGACCAATAGAGCCACCCATCCTCATATTTAGATGGCTGAGAGAATTGAACCCTGCCAACACCCAGGTAGCATTCCAAAGGGGTTCATTCCACGTCCTGTATCTATAAAACCATACACTAAAAGAAATTTAGTGGGTTTTTGTTTAGTAGTGACCTTTTGAGAGCCAAGTGGATATGTGTCATCATGAAAATTTTTACCAATATATATTGAAAGGATGAAATTGCTGAAGGGATTATTTGATTTGAGAATAATTTATAATATTTTTTCCTGAACTCCCTTCTTAGGTGTGTATTACAATGCTTTAGTACTTAATAGTAAGTGACAGTTTAGTCCCTAGAGTGTTTTATAGTTTATAGTTCTTCCTTTGACTCGCTTGTGTTTTCTTAATTTTCAGATCATCTTTCAGTTACCTTCAGTTTTTGATTCAGTGATTTTCGTGGTTATGAAATCCTAAGACTTGAGAATTGGAAGGTGCTTAAGGAAATCTAACCAAACCTCCTATAAACTATCCCCTTAACCAGGGCCCTTGCTGCTGCTCCTAATGTCTTGAGAAGTCCATGTTCAAATGGAAGCTTCTTTGCCCTTTTGAAAAACCTCATGACAGCCTTCATCATTTCTTCCTGAGATCTGGTGTTTCCAGAAGATTAAAATGTTTGATTACTCATCCAAGTAAGGTACTTTCTCCCTACTCTTTCCACATCTTACCCCACTCCTTCTGGCTGCCCGACCTTTTTACTCTCTCATTCACTCCTTGTTTTGTTTACTCTGTGTCTTTTCACTTCTACTCCTCTTAGGGTGTGCCATCTGAAGACTTTCCAAGGTAAATGGCCCTATGGCTTCAGTGCTGTGGCAGAATGTTTTCTTCCCCTCCCATCTTAGAATTGTGAGGGTACCATAACCCAGAAGCCCTCTAATGGGAGCTAAGCACTCTTTCACGGGCTACACAGAGTGAATGAGAGATCCTGTTCTCCTCATCCCCATTTCCATTTGTAGACCATTGTTCGTCCTCTCTTAAATGAAACCTCCGGCCCCTTGAGCCTCCTTCATTCCTCTCTGTCACTACCAATATTTCACTGTTATTTTTTTGTTTTTAAAAAAGATGTTTTTTTAAAAGATTTTATTTATTGAGATAGAGAGAGAGTGAGAGAACGAGCATGAGCAGGGGACAGAGGGAGAGGGAGAAGCAGGCTCCCTGCTGAGCAGAGAGCCTGATGCAGGGCTCAATCCCAGGACCCAGAGATCATGACCTGAACTGAAGACAGACTGAGCCACCCAGGCGCCCCAAAAGCTTTTATTTTTTAAATCATCTCTACATCCAAAGTGGGACTCATAACCCCGAGATCAAGAGCCACATGCTCCCCCGACTAAGCCAGCCAGGTGCTCTTCACTGTTGCTTTTGCAATCGAACATTTTATCTGTATTCACATGCATCCTCATTTTTCTTCCTCAGACTCATGTAATAGGTAGCCATTTTATTCACAGTTCTCTCATCTTCCAATGTGCATGACCTCATCGTTCTATGGGACTTGTTTCATTATTCATCTGCCTTTCCTCTGTTTTATCCTTTCCCTAAATACCTTAGCCTAAAAACATGTTCAAAATCTTACCTACCCGAGAGAGACACAGAGAGGGCAGGCAGGGAGATATTTTCTCTAGTCTCATTCTAACATTTACAGTCTCTTCTTCTTTTCTCCTTTGTATCCTTATTCCTTAAAAGAATTTTTTATAATTGTTTCCTTATTTCCTCATATCTCCTTCATTCCCCAATCTACTCTCTGCTTTGCCACAGTGCTCAAACAGCATTCACTTAGGTCACCAGGGAGGGCCAGAAGAACTTTTTATCCCTTATTTTATTGGTTCTTTCTGCTGTGTTTGATAATGTTGGTCACATCCTCTTTAAAATTCTCCCTTCTTCGGGGCACCTGGGTGGCTCAGTTGGTTAAGCATCTGCCTTCAGCTCAAGTCATGAACCCAGAATCCTGGGATTGAACCCCACATTGGGCTCCCTGCTCAGCGGAGAGCCTGCTTCTCTCTCTCTCTCTCTCTCTCTCTGCTGGTACCCTTGCTGTGTTCCCTCTCTGTCAAAGAAATAAAATCTTAAAAAAAACAAAAAACAAAAAACAAAAAACCTCTTCTTCAAAGTCTTTACTCTCTTAATGTTCTTTTTATGTCTTTTCTGTAGCTTCCTTTTCCTGCCCCCTAAATGTTGGTATCCCTGAGGTTTCTGTCCTAGAACGCTGTTCTGTATACACTCTACCAGAGTGAACTCATCCACTCTCCATCCGATCTCTGGCACAAATGCTGTATGCCCTAGATATTTATGCAGTTGCTGGGTAGATGTGTGTCCCACATCCTGTGTGGCCAAAGCTGTCAACACGTCATCTTCCCTCATTCTCAAATCAGGTCTTTTCATATTCTCTGTTTTGGTTGATGGCATCACTCTGCCATGCCCCACATTCAATCATCATGGCCTAGGGAATTTTCTCCTAAATATTTCTCAAACCCGTCTTCTTCTTTCCAACCTACCTACCTGCCTACTATCTATCCATCCTCCTCTCTCTATCCTAATGACCTATTTGTTTATCCCAGTGTATTTCAAGTTTATCACAACAGTCTCCTAATTATTTTTCCTGTCTTTAGTTTTTTTCTCCTCAAATCCACTCTTCATAGAGCTGCGAGATTTGCCTATCTAAGTGATGAGGCTGACCATGTGAGCTTTCTTGTTTAGAATTTTCCCACAGTTTCTGAACAAGGCATACATGTCCTTTTATGATCTTATCCCTGTCCCCTACTCCAACCCATTTTGTACTACTCCCTTACTGATAAGTTTAGCAGCACTAACTAAAGTGGCACACCCCATAAGCACAACTGTTTCTCATCTTTGTGCCTTTTCTTTTCTTTCCCATTTGCTTGAAATACCACTGCCTTTCCCTTGATTAACTCCCCCCCCTTTTTTTTAAGATTTTTAATTATTTATTTTAGTGGAGGGAGTGGGAGGAGAAGCATTGAGGGAGAAAGAGAGAATCTCAAGCAGACTCCATGCTGAGTGTGGAGCCTGAAGCGGGGCTCAATCTCACGACCCTGAGACCACGACCTGAGCTGAAACCAAGAGTCAGATGCTCAACTGACTGAGCCACCCAGGTACCCCATGATTAACTCCTTTTTAAGACTCAGTTTAGGTACTACCTCAGATGTCTTCTTGGGTTTGCCTCTCAACCCCCAAACAAGATTGGATGCTCTAAAAATAACCTGTACATAACTCCATCAGTGTAATTAGCATCTTAGTTCATAATTAGGCCTTTGTGAATATCTCTTCCATTATACCGAAGAACTCCTTGAATCCAAAGACTGGGTCATCATCATCTTTTCATTGCTACTGTCAAATTAAGTGCTTGTCACATGCAAATAAGATCCCTTCATTTTACAAACAGGAAGTTGAGACCCAGAGTTTATCACTCCCTTAAATGATCAATTCATAATGAAAGTAGCTTGATTAAAAAAAAGTGAGTTGAGAGGGAATTTAATAGGGCATAAGATAAATACACTATTGGGGTGCCTGGGTGGCTCAATGGGTTAAAGCCTCTGCCTTCGGCTCAGGTCATGATTCCAGGGTCCTTGGGATTGAGCCCCACATCGGGCTCTCTGCTCAGCAGGGAGCCTGCTTCCTCCTTTCTCTGCCTACTTATGATCTCTTTCTCTCTGTCAAATAAATAAATAAAATCTTAAAAAAAAAAGATAAATACACTATTGGTGTCATAAGAAACAATACTTTTTCCAAGTGAAATATAATCAGATAAACAAATAATATCCATAGAATATTGATTAGGTGAGACATTGGAGTGGCTTGATTATTCCCAACCAAGTGGTTCCAGTTTCTAACATTCTGAAGCACTGTCACCACATAGAAGATATTTAAAAATTATTCTGAAAAAGGGGTGCCTGGGTGGCACAGTCAGTTGAGTGTCCAACTCTTGGTTTTGACTCAGGTTATGATCTCAGGGTCCTGAGATTGGCCCAGTCTCAGGCTCTATGCTCAGTGTGGAGACTGCTTGAGACTCTTTCCCTCTCTCTTAGCCCCTCCCCCTGTTCTCTCTTGTGTGCTCTCTCTCTCTCTCAAGTGAATGAATAACTCTTTAAAAAAAATTTTTTCTGAAAAAAAGAAAAACTGACTCATTTTAAGTTATAGTATTTGTTGAATATTTCCTTAGACATCATTGAATACTCTCTTATTACTCCAGAGTCTTATTAAAAATGAAATTCTCGTGGGGCACCTGGGTGGCTCAGTGGGTTAAAGCCTCTGCCTTCAGCTCAGGTCATGATCTCAGGGTCCTGGGATCAAGCCCCACATCGGGCTCTCTGCTCAGCTGGGAGCCTGCTCCCCCCTCTCTCTCTCTGCCTGCCTCTCTGCCTACTTGTGATCTCTCTCTCTCTGAAATAAATAAAAAATCTTTTTAAAAATTAAAGAAAAAAAAAGAAATTCTCGGGCGCTTGGGTGACTCGGTCGTTAGGCATCTGCCTTCCACTCATTCATGATCCCAGGGTCCTGGGATCAAGCCCTGCATTGGGCTCCCTGCTCAGCAGGAAGCCTGCTTCTCCCTCTCCTGCTCCCCCTGCTTGTGTTCCCTTTCTCGATATGTTTCTGTCAAGTGAATAAATAAAATCTTAAAAAAAAAAAAAAAAAAGAATGAAATTCTTTCTATGGAGCACCTGGCTGGCTCAGTCTGTATGACATGCAGTTCTTGATCTCAAGGTTGTGAGTTTAAGCCCTAAGTCGGGTGTAGAGATTACTTAAATAAATAAAATTTTAAAAATGTTTTATTAATTTGTTCTCAGCCAATCTGTAAATACTTAATACTTCTAACTTTCTTACCTGTTTGTTACCCCTCTCTTCCTTCTTTGTCCCCCTAATTATCAATAAACTTTACCCCCTGAACTGTGTTGAGTGTGCTGGGCCAATTTCTGTTCTATGTATTACAAGGAAGAAACTCCTATGGCTTGAGTTTTTTCCTGATGGCCTGATGTACAATGTTAATGCAAAGTGTCAATGGAAACAATTATTTTAACAGGATGGCACCACCTATTTTGCTTAGAAATGTCCTAATTTCCTGCTTAGGTTATCTAGAGGTCAGATAGGGATTTCTTTTTGTACTCCCATTATACAGATTCATGCAAGCATTGTAGGACTTAGATCACAATCTGTTTAATTCCACTGGCTGCATTCATCTTCCCAAGAAGATAAGCCCTTCCCCCTGCTGTTTTTATTTAGTTACTCTTTTTATATTTTAATTCTGTAATCTGTAGTGAAGGTATGACCCTAATAGATCTTCACCCATAGATGCTTTTTAACTAAGCTTCATCTTAAAGTTTGTCAGTTGCCCATTTTGAAGTTCATGTGGATTAGTCAGAAGTTCATCTGCATTAGTTGGAATGTTGTAGTGCTGTCACCGTTACCGGGTCCTAGAAATCAGGCAAGCATCAGGCCCCAAAGTAAGCCATGGCTACTTGCTATATACTCCTACCATAGTGAATCTGCTTCAGTGCAGTTTGATAACTGCCCTTTTTTTTCCAAATTTAATTATGCCTTGAGGCTGTTGAAAAACTGAATTTATTTGTTGAACCAAACTAAGCAGCAAGTGTTCTGACATGTTTATTGAGCAAATTATTATACCTGACAAAAGGCAATTACATATACAATCAGATTTGGAAGTAACTGGTTAATTAAAGGTTAATAAATTGTCTAGCATACAAGAAGTGCCTTTAGATTCTGGAGAAGTAAACCGAATACATACCTTTTTAAATTGTTTGAATAAAGATTACAAAATCTTTACTTTTAAGATTTGAAAGAAAGAGATGAATGAGGATGCAAGCCCCCTTAAATACAAATACTCACTGAGATAGTGTAATATTTTTGTCTTAACTGGAGACTGCAGAGATTCTTATTTTCTGTATTTCCATCATGCTAAATACAGTAGTCTAGTATTACCATAGAAACTATCCTCCTTTTCCTCCTGTAGTGGTTGGGATTTAATGGTCTTGGTTTGTTTTATTTATCTAAATGGCCTGAGTTCCATTTTAAGGACCAGAATGATAAGATGACTCTAGGAACTGAAGTATCTGGTTTTAATTTTAGTTTAGCTTTGTTTTTTTCAAAACAAATTATAACTAATGGCAAATTGTGTCTCTCTCTTTCTGTCAAATAAATAAGTAAAATCTTAAAAAAAAAACAACTAATGGCAAATTATAAATACTGTACATTACTTGACTTACTAAAATTTTAGAATGAGGCATATGTGACTGATTTTGTTGAGGACTGAATTAACCCATCTGTTAGATTCTCCAAGCTTTCATTTGCCCTATTTTATTTTTTTTTAAAAGATTTTATTTATTTATCAGATAGAGATCACAAATTGGCAGAGAGGCAGGCAGGGGGGTGGGAAGCAGGCTCCCTGCTGAGCAGAGAGCCTGATGAGGGGCTCGATCCCAGGACCCTGGGATCATAACCTGAGCAGAAGGCAGAGGCTTGAACCCACTGAGCCACACAGGCGCCCCTTATTTGCCTCATTTTAAATCATAGCTGTGAGGAGGAGGGGAGAGAAACATCCACTTAGATTCACAAACTTTTAAAAAGTGGTTATTCCCTCCCTCTTTCTCTTCTTATCAATTAAAGTGCATTTAAAAGAGTACACAGTGAAGCTCCAGCCTAGTCTAGCTCCCTTCATTCAAGCAAGTACTATATCCTGGAGTATAGACACACTGGCATATAATTTTTCTTTGCTGGCTAATCCATATTGTCTTCCTTCATTGTTCTAGGTCTTACACAGTCAATTTATACAAGCAGATCTTATTTCTCCATTGCTTTGATAAAGTAAAATGACTTACAGAGAGAATCGAAAGTCTAGTGAACACCTTTCATCATGAGATTCACAGTTTGATTTTCTGAGTATTGGAAGTAAGAGCTTTATTGGTGAAGTAATTACATAAACCACTTGTTACATAAGTGTGGCAGATGATGTAATGAATCTGGGCAGAAAATTGGATGTATGACCTGGGAATGTTTATTTAACATGTTTGATGGTGGCATCACGGGTTTTAAAAGGTAATCGCAGGAGCAGAACTGTGGTTGTGAAATATTTTTAGTGTATTCTATAGCACAAGTTAATCAGTCAATAAATAGACTAGATATCAGAATAATTATAAGGTGTTACTAAATATTCAGAGATTTTCTTTTAAAGATTTTATTTATTTATTTGACAGAGATCGCAAGTAGCAGAGAGAGAAGGGGAAGCAGGCTCCCCGCTAAGCAGAGAGCCCAGTGTGGGGCTTGATCTCAGGACCCTGAGATCATGACCTGAGCTGAAGGCAGGGGCTTAACCCACTGAGCCACCAAGGTGCCCCCAGAGATGTTTTAATTATTAATAGTTCACATTAAAGTAAGTAACATAACTAATTATTAGTATATAAGATGTGAGTTCAGCATAGACTTACAAAATTCTGTGTCACAAGGTAACATATACATTTCTTCTTAACATATATTTACTTGGTGCCTAGTATATACCAGGTACTGGGCCAAATGTGAGAATACAGATAAAAGCAACACAAATTGCCAGCTTTGAGGAGCTTACAAAGTATATTATTAGGAGGAAGTAAAGGCACTTCAACTGTTGGGATATTGGAAAGAGACTGGCATTTTGAAATAGCCATGAATCACCCAGACTACAAAAGGAATTGTTATGTAATTCCTTAATGGGGGGACAGACACATCAATATGCTGTGAAAACTCCTGTGATAGAGATGTGGCAGATGCTCTGAGGACATGAAAAGAATAGAAAACCCATCCCAAGTCCTAGGGGGCTTCTTGAGAGAGGCAGGATTTAAATTTTAAGAAATTTAAATTTTATGGAATAAATAAGAGTTACATGGATGATGAAGGAGGGCAAGGGGACTCCACACAGGAAAAGAAAATGAGCCATCTCCTGGGGGTCATCATGGTTTTTAAGAGAATTCCTTGTTTAGGAGCCTAAATTACAAGGCAGGAGAAGAAGCCGAAAGGATGACCTTGTTGGGGCCAAGGGTTGGCCACCCCAAGATGGACCACATTGGCATGAACATTATTTTGGATTAAAAGCAATCAAAACCCAGCAGATACAGGTAACGCTCCTTACCTCCACATCAACTGTCTGCTTGTACCAGGAAGAGAACTAGTAACGGAGACTCCCTTTTACGTAAGAAACTTCTCTGCATAATAGGGCAACCTTTGTTTTCTAAACATCTCCTTTTACTTTCCTGATAATGGTCCTTCTTCCCTTTGTATCCTCAGACCCTACTGCTGTCTCTAGCTCATATAAGCTTCATGTTGCCTCATTGTCTATGGAATTTCCATGTCTGTGTAGATTCTCCATAGGTAAGCTATTAAATTTAATTTTCTCCACTTAATCTGTCTCATTGCAATTTGATTCTTAGTCCAGTTAGGAAAACCTTGAAGGGCAGAGTAAATTCTTTCTCCCCAACAACCTGAATTAGGGGCAAGATTGCTTTGCATTTCATGGTAAAGAACTTGATCTTTGTCTTGAAGAAGTTGGGATGCCATTGACTGTTTTAAGTAAGTGAGTGGTGTGATCGCATTTGTATTTTAGCTGGATCTCTCTAGCAGCGGTGTGAAGACTGATGGATCTGGGGTGTTAGAAGGCAGAGGCAGAGCAGGATAGGTGACAGAAAAGGCCCCAAGGGAGAGGTTGTGATATCTGAACTAGGATTATAGTAGTAGTAGGGGTGGAGGGGCGCCTGGGTGACTCGGTGGGTTAATGCCTCTGCCTTCGGCTCAGGTCACGCTCCCAGGGTCCTGGGATTGAGCCCCTCATTGGGCTCTCTGCTCAGCAGAGAGCCTGCTTCTTTCTCTGCCTGCCTCTCTGCCTATTTGTGATCTCTGTCTGCCAAATAAATAAATAAATAAATATTAAAAAAAAAAAGTAGGGGTGGAAAGTATGAAGGAAGTGAATTCAAGAAATATTTAGGAGGTTAAATTGGCAAAATTTGGCAATAAGTTAGATGCTAGAGCTGTGAAAGAGAGGAGTCAAACCAGACTGAATGATGGGGTGCCTGGATGGCTCAGTTTGTGGAACGTGCAACTCTTGATCTCAGTTCAGGTCTTGATCTCAGGTCAAGTCCTAGATTGGGCTCCATACTGGACATGGGGCCTGCTTAAAAACTAACAGACAAACAGGGCACCTGCCGGTCTCAACCAAACAGGCTGAATGCAGATTTCTGGTTTAGGTAATTAGGTAAATGCTGTTGTTCAATATGTAAGCCACATTTTAATCAGGAAGCTGAATTAGGTATTCTCATGAGTGAAGAAAAACAAGCCAAGTACATATGTAAAGGTATTATAAAAATCAAAATCATACTCAACTATTTGAGGTAAATGTACCTGAGGAAACTACCTAAAATTTTCTTTCCTGTTTTGGATAATTACAGGAATTTTGCTTTTCAGAAATAGAGGCTAGAAAAATTCTTGTTAATAATTTCATTAACATCTTTCAGTATTTATAAAGAACTTTTAGGAAACTTTACTTAAATATCTATTGTTATTTGGGTTTAAATATATAATATAAATAATTTAAAACCCCGTTACCAAAGAATTACTTTAAAACTCAACCATATAAAATGTTAATTTCTTATATTACTAAATGGAGAGTCAAAAGAGCCTTTTTTTTTTTTTTAAAGATTTTATTTATTTGACAAAGAGATATCACAAGTAGGCAGAAAGGCAGGCGGTAGGGGTGCGGGGTGCGGATGGATAGGCTCCCCGCTGAGCAGGGAGCCCAATGTGGGGCCTGATCCTAGTACCCTGGGATCATGACCTGAGCCAAAGGCAGAGGCTTAACCCACTGAGCCACCTAGGCACCCCAAAAGAACCTCTTAATTAAAAGTTTATGTGGGACACCTGGGTGGCTCAGTGGGTTAAGCCTCTGCCTTCGGTTCAGGTCATGATCTCAGGGTCCTGGGATTGAGCCCCGCATCAGGCTCCCTGCTCAGCTGGGAGCCTGCCTTCTGCAGCGCACCCCCGCCCCCCGCCGCCTGCCTCTCTGCCTACTTGTGATCTGTCTGTCAAATAAATAAATAAAATCTCAAAAAAAAAAAAAAGTTTATGTAACAAATTCTACTGCCAGCTATATACTCAAGAGAAATAAAAACATATATCCACACAAAAACTTGTACATGAATGTTCACAGCAGTGTCATTCATAATAGCTGAAAAATGGAAATAATCCAAATGTACATTAATTGTGGAATGGATGAACAAATGTGTCATATCCATACAATAGAATATTATTTGGCCATAAAAAGGATTGAAGTACTGACACATGCTACAACATGGACGACCCTTGAAAACATTATGCTAATTGACAGAAACTTGTTTATAAAAGACCACAGGTTATATGACTCCTGTTGGTAGAGTGACTGCTAATGGTATGGGATGATAAAAATGTTCTAAAGTTGTTTAAGATGGTTGCACAACACCGTGAATATACTCAAAACCATTGATTTGTACACCTTAAATGGATGAATAGTATGTGAAATACATCTCAAAACTGTCCTAAAATTTTTTACAAAAGTAACAGAAAAAGAAATAGCAGTTTAATTATATTAAAGTTATAAAAGCAAAAATAGGGAACAATTGTAATAGCTTTCAAAAATAGGAAGGCTGTATAAGTAAGGTAAACTGTCATATGTGATAGCTGTAAGCTGATAAATAAAAAATTAGAAAAGTAAGTGTATTTAGAGACACTGAACTAAACTGAAGGAGTTAATGTGATTGCTTCACAGAATGGGAAGGGTGGGGCAGGGGACTGTTGGTTTTTATGACAGGCTCTATATGATTGTTAACCATGTATTACTTGGTAAAATTAATTTTAATAAAGAAATTAACCCCATAAAATCATATATATGTATGTATTTGTATGCCATCTTAGCCACAATAGTGACCAAAAAATTAAAGCAAATGTGAACGTGTATAAATCTGATTATGTAAATTCCATTTTTTGCCTCTTTTTCCAAATTCCGAACTCATCCAAGGAGTTTATCTAGGAGTACTATATAGCTTACCATCAAAAATACCTTGAGAACATTCTACTTCTGCTGTGTGCAGTTCACCCTAGTGAAATGACCTAAAGAGATCAATGCCTTTAAACAGTCTCTAGAGAGTGCTCTACCCAGAGTTTGCTCCTGGTCCTGCGTAGGTGGGAGTGGAAAGGCTGGCTGAGAACAGGTGTGGTAAATGGGACATTTGAAGAGGGTGGGCATGGGTTAGGGGTCAGGTGTATCAGAGAGCTTGAGGCAGCTCGAGGGCAATTAACACCTGAGGGCAAAAAGTGAGGTGAGTGGAGGCACAGTACTGCTTCTTTACAGTTTTTGGCTAGGTCCTTTCTGGCTGCTACGTAAACTTCTCTTCTGTGCTTCATGTGGAGTTTTTCATATGTGGTGTTTTGAGATAGTTGTAAAGGTAGTAAAGCCAAGAGCTTTAAAAATCATACTGAGCTCGTCATTTGATTTCAACATCTACTTAGAAAAAGGACTCGTATTTTCTCCCATTGGGACTAATTTAGTAAGACCCATTTTTCTTGAATCTCTAGTGCCTAATTGCTCATATTTCTTCGTTAAAGCTGTATTATGGTTTAGGATTTTTGTTGCTGTTTAAATCTCTGATGCCCTCTAGGAACCCTTTCATAGGCTTTGTGTTTTGGAGGGAGAGGAAAAATGATCTGCTTTACTTTTGGAATCTGCAAAGGAACTGTGAGGTCCCAGGTGGATTTGGTGTTTGGAAAAGGGAATTTGGGGGACTAAGGTTGACCCTGAGCCCCCAGGTCACTGTTCACATTTACAAAAGCAAACCTGGTATCCCCAATTGCTTTTCTCTTGAGGTTGGCTTAGCTTTATTTATCTTCTGTCTTGGGTCACTGCCCCTGAGGTGCTTCAAAAGCAAAACCCAAAAGACTCAAAACAAAGAAAGCTAAACCAGATTCAAGGAAAAAATGACCTGGCACTCTGGGTTCACTTTTACAAAGGCAAAAAGTCACTTCAAGAGTTCCATAGAATGGTTTTAAGTCGGCCTAGATTCATTGTGTCATTTGCACAAAGTGATCTCAACAGGTCCGAGACCCCAAAGTTTCTTGGGTGGAGACTAGGAGTGAGACTTAGGATGAGAAACTGTCAGCAAGCCAGATGCGTTGACACAAACGAATTCTTCAGTGATTCTGAAGCGATTCAACTATTTTGAGCATATAAATGGGACCACCCATGCAACCATATCTTTCCTTAAGCTAAATCTTTTTGTTTGCTGGACACACACAGGGAATGCTGAGGAAGTGAAACTTACAACTCACTTACAGATATTGGCATAAGTCCACTTTATGTTATCAGATTAGTTATAAAGGGTATTTTTGAATCCTTGGTGAAAAAAGAAGTTAGGATACTAATTTTAGATAATCTTATAAATCATGATGAGATAGAACTGAGGCATCTTATTTTGCTCTTCATTTTTGTATGATCCATACTTTGCTTACTTCCCAAAAGGATTTAAGGTAGAATTATTTTACTTGACTATTGGAACAAACTCTTTTATAGACCTTAATACCAATTTTCATTATAATATGCCTGACTTTATCCTTTAATAAGTAATTGTAAAACTGCTTTTGAATAATCTAGGGAAGTTTTTTTTTTTCTTGTTTGATCTACATCTTTGAATATCAGGTATATATGTTAATAAGTTCACCTGTTGAGACTGTGTCTTACTATTTATTTACAAGACTGAGAGAGATTTTATGTAATTAATAGCAAATGTATTATTTGTGTACTGCCATCTGAAAGGGAGCAAAGCTCAAGGAAGAGAAGTGAGGTTTTCCATAACTTGGGTTTTAATAGTAAAGATATAGTGCATCCTGTGAAACCTGACTAAATGTGAGAGAGAGACCCCAAGGCTATAACTGTGTGCAAGTGAAGGTGAGTGTCAGTGGTTTTTTCTGGCACTGCTCCAGTTTCCTCCTCCCTTTCTATCACACTCTGGCTCCAGAGCAGGCATGTTCTTTTTCAACTATTCCAAATATAAGGGATCATGCTTTTTGGTCAAAGCAGGCATGGGTAGCAGCCTATATAATGGGCTCATTGCATCACTGTGGCCTGGCATAAGGTTAGGTAGGACCCAAGAATAATGTCCTAGTTTTGTGTTACATCTTTTACTTCAGTAGAACTGTACTTTAACTCACCACCACCACTCCACCCCCGTGGCTGTTTCTGAATTTTATGCCCCCTGTAACTTCCCTCCCTCCTCCATTCAGTATCTCCTATCTTCCAATTGCCCCTTTGCCCCATACCCGCTTCTCATCTTCTCCAGTGCAGCCCCTCCTCCTCACAGGATTCTTTCTCCCGCAGTCCCTCCATCCTTCACTCCCTCGTTCCATCTACCCTTCAATTATTCTTCAAGCAATAAGAAATAAAGCTTCTGTTGATAATCCCCCCCACCGCAAAAGAACTGTAATTTAAAATGTGAAAAAATGGGATTACATCAAACTGAAAAGCTTTTTTTTTTTTTAAGATTTTATTTACTTATTTGACAGAGAGAGACAGTGAGAGAGGGAACACAATCAGGGAAGCGGGAGAGGGAGAAGCAGGCTTCCTGCCTAGCAGAAAACCTGATGTGGGGCTTGATTCCAGGGCCCTGGGATCATGACCAGAGCTGAAGGCAGACATGTAACAACTGAGCTACCCAGAGTCCCCTCAAACTGAAAAGCTTTTGCATAGCAAAGGAGACCATCAACAAAACAAAAAGGCAACCTACCTAATGGGTGAAGATACTTGCAAATCATAGATTTGATAAAGGATTAATATCCAAAATATATGAAAAACTTACACAATTGAATATCAGACACCCCCTAAACAATCTAGTTTAAAAATGGGCAAAAGACTTGAATAGACATTTTTCCAAAGAAGATACATAGACAGCCAACAGGCACATGAAAAAATGCTAAACTTCACTAATTGTCAGGAAAATGCAAATCAAAATTACAATGAGATATCACCTCACACCTATGAGAATGGCTGTTCTCAAAAAGACAAAGAAATAAGTGTTGGCAAGGATGTGTAGAAAAGGAAACCCTTGTGCACTGCTTGTAGGAATGTAAATTGGTACAGCCACCATGGACAGCAGTGTGGAGGTTCCTCAAAAAATTAAAAATAGAACTGCCCTAAGATCCAGCAGTTCCAGGGCATCTGGGTGACTGAGTCAGTTGAGCATCTGACTTTCGAGTTTGGCTCAGGTAATGATCCTGGGGTGGTGAGATTGAGCCCCACCATCAGGCCCCGCACTGGGTGTGGATCCAGCACTTCCAATTCTGGTATTTATCCAAAGGAAACGAAATCACCAATTTGAAGAGATATATGCACCCAATACGTTCGTTGTGGCATAACTTACAGTTGCCAAGATGTGAAAGCAACTGAAGTGACCATCAGTAGATAAATGGACACAGAAGCTGTAGGATATATATATGCAACAAAGTATTGCTCAGCCATAAAAACAAATGAAATCTTTCTGTTTGTGATAACATGAGTGGACCTAGAGGATATTATGCTAAATGAAGTAAGTCAGAGAAAGACAAATACTGTATGATTTCACTTGTATGTGGAATCTAAAAAACAAAACAAATGAGCAAACAAAACAAATAGATTCATGGATACAGGAGACAAACTATTGGTTACCAGAGTGGGGAGTGATTTTGGAGTGGATGAAATAAGTAGAAGGGATTAACAGGTACAAAATTCCAGTTGTAAAATAAATAAGTCATGGGGATGTAATGTACAGCATATGATACAGAGTCAGTAATATGGTAATAACTTTGTATGGTGATGGATGGTAACTAAACGTACCTTGGGGATCATTTTGTGACGTATAAAAATATCAAATCACATGTATATATCATGTATACAGGATAGGGAGCCTGGGTGGCTCAGTGTTAAGCGTCTGCCTGCTGCTCAGGTCATGATCCCAGGGTCCTGGGATGGAGGCTCTCTGCTCAGTCGGAAGCCTGCTTCTCCCTCTCCCACTCCCCCTGCTTTTGTTCCCTCTGTCTGTCTGTCTCTGGCAAATAAATAAAATCTTAAAAAAAAAAAATGAAACCCACAGGATATTGTATGGCGATAATACTTTAATTTAAAAAAGTGGAACAAAGGGATGCCTGATTGGCTCAGTTGGTTGGACGACTGCCTTCGGCTCAGGTCATGATCCCAGAGTCCCGGGATCGAGTCCTGCATCGGGCTCCCAGCTCCATGGGGAGTCTGCTTCTCCCTCTGACCTTCTCCTCGCTCATGCTCTCTCTCACTGTCCCTCTCTCAAATAAATAAATAAAATCTTAAAAATAAAAAAATAAAAATAAAAATAAAAAAGTGGAACAGGACCTTATAATAATCACAGACGAGAGACACTGATAGACCATTCAGAAATGTTAGTTAAAGATCATTTAATTCTTACTAACATTAGATGCAAATCTTTATCATGATGGAATCTATTTTCTTTACCAGTGCCCCAGGGAAGGAGCCTGGGAGGAAGTCAGTTGATTGCATTCACTTCCCCTAGTTTGCCCACAGGCCACATTGGCCTTTTTCAGAGAGCTGTGAGCACAAGCCAAAGAAGTCTGTAGGGTGCTCATTTTTTTCCTTTTTTGAGATTTTGTTTATTTATTTGACAGACAGAGATCACAAGTAGGCAGAGAGGCAGGCAGAGAGAGAGGGGGAAGCAGGCTTCCTGCTGAGCAAAGAGCCCAATGTGGGGTTCAATCCTAGGACCCTGGGATCATGACCCAAGCAGAAGGCAGAGGCTTGAGGCCTGAGCCACCCAGGCGCCCCGGGTGCTCATTTTTTTATACTCTGAAGAACCTAGGAAAAAGCCCCCTGGTAAACTTGGGATGGTCGTCATCAATCATTAAGTTATTTCTTGAATGTCTACTGAGTGGTTACACTCTGCTGGACACACTTTATGCATTTGCCTGCCTAGTTTTATGAAGTTTGTTTCTATTTACTTACCAAATGCAGTATTATGCATTTGAAAAATCGTACACACATGGAAATGAGAAATCAGAATAGGAGAGCAGTATGCTTCCTAGCCCAGTATTTCCTCTGCACCTGTATCCATGCATCCTTTGGGGCACAGAAAACAGAAATGGTGCTCTCGTTTACAGCCACTGGGTTCGTGGGCTGAGAATAATGGGCAAGCAGTCACTGGCTCCTATAGAAATCAGCAACTTCTGTCTTTTTTTTTTTTTTAAGATTTTATTTATTTATTTGACAGACAGAGATCACAAGTAGGCAGAGAGAGAGGAGGAAGCAGGTTCCCTGCTGAGCAGAGAGCCCGATGCAGGGCTCGATCCCAGGACGCTGGGATCATGACCTGAGCTGAAGGCAGAGGCTTTAACCCACTAAGCCACCGAGGTGCCCCTAGCTTCTGTCTTAATATTAAATCGATTGTAGCAGGGTGCCCCTGGGTGGCTCAGTCAGTTAAGTGTCTGCCTTCCACTCAGGTCATGATCTCAGGGTCCTGGGATTGAGCCCCATCAGGCTCTCTGCTCAGCGGGGAGCCTACTTGTCTTTCCCTCTGCTCCTCCCCGCTGCTTGTGGTCTCTCTCTCTCTCAAATAAATAAATAAAATCTTTAAAAATGAATAAAATAAATTTATTGTATCTTCCCTGTATGTTAACTAATTGGAACTTAAATAAAAACTTGAATCTGAAAAAAACTTGAATTTAAAAAACAAATTTATTGTAGCATCCTCATGTATTACTGTAGTTTAGATTACTAGGGTTATGTGAATAGTTTTTTTTTCCTTTATACTTTCTTCAAGTCAACATCAAAACATTACTTGTTTCCATGTTAACTGTCGCCTCCCCACTTTCCCCACTTAAAATGTAAACCCTTGAAGCATAGGACTGTTGTCTCCTTCAGTACTGTATCTCTGGCCTGGCACAGTAGCAGGCACGTTATATGTGGGCAGTCAATGTTTGTTGAAGGAATAAATGAATCTTACCTAGATTGTTGGCCTTTTTTCCACATTGGCAATGAGTTCCTTAACCATGAATGTGCAGCCCTAGATATTTACAAGTTAATACACAATGTATATTTCTATAAAATATTAGTGTAAATTTAAAAGCATGTAGATTAGACTTGTCTGCATGTAGGCAGGTAGGTTAAATTTTATGGTTCCTGTAATTTCTAGTGGTAAGAGATGTGCATATGAGTATCTGACCACATGTGAAAATTGTAAGCATAATATTTCTTTATCTAGGCGTCTGTCTTTGTGCTGTTTGGTAGAAGAACCAGTTCTGTATTCACTGTTGGAGTTGGTGTAGGTTTTAAATTCATTAAATGGACTCCTCCTTTCCCACCTGGGGGTAGATCAGCCCAAGAGGAAAAAGAGACTTATTTTAAGGCCTCTTCCTCTTCCAAATCCCAAAGGTCATGTTGCTAATGCCTTTTAGAAAGAAAAGGAGTTTACAGCCAGCGTATTAAGTGGTTACTTTCTGCTGACTGTGCGCATGCCCACGCATACTTGTGCAAACACACACTTACACCTAAAAGAAGAATCCTTCAAAATGAGGCTTTTGTTAACAACTGTGTGAGGAGCATTTATTATTGAAATTTATTTTAATATATAAATATGTAAACCTTATCTCTAACTCTAGAGTTAATACTTGGCCATTGTGGAATATTATGTAAATGAAGAATTCAGTAACAGTTACCCATAACCCCACCACACAAATAACAACCATTCTTAACATTCTCAAAAATTTTCTTCCATTCTTTTTTGATGCGTGTTTATGTAATTTTAGTAGGGACGTTTATCACAAGCATCTTACCAAGATACTTAAAATTTTGTGTAAATATCGATTCTAGTAACTACATGATATTCATCTTACAGATAGATATACCTCACCACTTAACCATTCTCTCAGTACTGAGATTTGGGCTGTTTTCAGCTTTTATTTTCCTCTCAAACTAATGGTTTTTTGATAAGACAGTTAACATTTTTGAGGTTAAGATCATTATTCTCTACCTTTATTATTTCCTGAGGTTTGAGTCCTAGAACTAGGATTACTGAGTCAAAGGGAACCGCTGTTTTATAGGGTTCTTAAACAGGTATTATAAAATCACATTCTGGAGATATTATGCCAGTATTCATTTTCACCGTCAGTGTGTGTGAAAGTTAACTTTTCCCTCTTTGTGAAAGTTGCTTGTTGCTAAGTAACAGTCAAGAATTACACAGAAGTTTAAATAAATTTAAACTTTAACTTTTCTTTTTCAGGCAGTATATTCTTTTAGCATTGTTTCAGTGTAGCTTCTGTACCAATATCTTAACTTTTGATACAGCCTAGAATATTGTCCAAAAGAAAATAGAGTGGCTTTTAATATTAGTAGTTACTATTTTCATTATGGAATTTTCACCCTTTGATGGGAACATCTCTACTAAGTTGTATATTGGATGGGAAAAGAGTCAGACAAGTCCATTACCTTCCTAAAGAAGAAGTAGTTTTTTGTAACCTCTTTAGGTTTTAATTACCCCCAGAAGTTTTATCCCTCCCAGAGTCCCTGGGTTGGCTCACATATCCTAGGAGTAAATACAAATGCTTCCTTCAATTGAAAGCAAAACCAATACACCCCTTACTTATAATGTGAGTTAAAACAAGAAGAAAGAAAAGAAAAAAAAAAAAACCAAGAAGAAAGAATAATATAAAAACTGAAGGAAGGTAGTAAGTAAAGTATTTAGCTTTCTGAAACAATTCAAACGGGGATAGGAAGTTGGTTTTAAATGGCTTAAAGGAGATTAGGGTTTTAAAGTTGGATAAGGAGTTTGGTGCTTTGGTTTAGGCACGGCATTGCTTTTAAAAGATTACTTCCATATTTGACAACAATTCTAACTGGAGATTATAGAGCAAATAGTCAATTTTAAAACACTACGGAATACAAGAGGGTTTCTTTTTGTTGTTGTTTGTTTATACAGAATGATTGCCTGGAGTTAACAGGCTGAGTCCTGAAGCCCTCATTTCATAACACTGCTGAGGATCTATCACCAGGGGGAATCCAGCAGAGGTTGTTTAATGCACTTAATTGAGATTATCTGAGCTTTTGGTTTAAATTACTTTGGGAAAAGTCTAGGTACAAACGGCTTCTTTGAAAGGTAAACATACTTAACCTCTAAGAAAAAAGGTTCAATTTAAGTTCCTTAAAATTTTTCAAATAGGTAGTAGCACCAACCCTTATTAATTAAATTGGAGTATGGGCTGCATACTGTGTAAAGATGAAATCTCTATACATCAGGTACAAGTATTACTATAATTCTATTAATAGTGTTTTCATTATTTTATAATTGTTTGAGAATGCAGTCAGATATTGTATTAGAAAAGCAACCCCTGACAATTTTAGCTATTTCGAAAGTATAAAGATACGTGTGCTGTTTTGGTTATAAAGTATAGTTAGTGATGAAGTTTTAAAAATGAATTCTTTATTCTGTTCATCTAAGAAGCAGGTCATATTAAAGTGGATCAAGAGTGGCCTATACTGCATGTATTAGCTATGGGTAAATAGTCAAAAGTTTAACATTTTGCCCTATCTTCCTCAGCTCCTTGACCTGTTTATGGTTTGGGACTGGTCTACTTATCTAGCTGATTACGGACAGCCAGCTTCTAAGTACCTTCGGGTGAATCCAAACACAGCTCTGACTCTTTTGGAGAAGTGAGTATATTCTGAAGACTTTTTTGCATAACATTATAACATTTGGTGATTTAGCGATGATTGAACAACTAGAGATTTTCAACAAAAGAGAAATGTCTAAGTGGACCTTAAAAACTCAGTCCATTTTAATGACCAGAACATAAGCCTCTTTCTTTGCTGATTTTAATGTTGGTGTTGTTTTATGGGATTGCTGTTTATGTTGATGTGAACAAAATTTTGGTGCATTCGTCCAGTTAAAAATAATAGAAGTTTAGGTATTACTTTTCCCTCTCATTATGTGGCAGATTTTCTTTTCACTTAATCATATTTCATTTTAGGTATCACTGCTAAATTTTCTATTTTTGAATGAAAAATGTGTATTATTTTTCTATACTTCAAAATATCTGTGATATATTTGATTTCAAAGGACAAAAGAAACTGTTTAAAATAAATGTAAATTTATTTTACCATGCCATGAAACACTACTGAGACCCACCACCCCCCCAAAAACAACAACAAAAAAAACCTGCTTTAAATTTTCTAATGTTAATTTTTCTTTCACCTTGTCTTGCTATGAATGTGATTTGCAGAGTCCACAGAGGGTATGTATTTTAGCATACATCAGTGGAACATCAATATTAGAAATCTTAACATACTTTAGATTTACAAACTAACGCAAAAACCCCACTTCATGTAGAATGTAAAATAAAGCTGCTAATTTTTTGTGTAGTTGCTCTGTACTTTTATTAGTACCTATTTTCTTTGAAGTATATTTTTCAAGCATAAGAATTAGTGTGAGATAGTTCAGAACATGCCAAGATATTTTACTTGTGATAGCATAGCATTTAATTTCTCTTTACCAAGCTTCTTCATTCATATATATTCCTAGGATGAAGGATACTAGCAAAAAGAACAATATATTTGCTCAGTTCAGGAAGAATGATCGAGACAAACAGAAGTTGATAGAGACAGTCGTGAAACAGCTAAGAAGTTTGGTGAATGGTATGTCCCAGCACACATAGACTTGGACTGCACTCAGTGAGATCAAATCTGTGATTCAACATTGTTCTCTAACAAGGGTCATGATACGGTAATTTGTTTGCAGAATTTAAAAATGCAGTAGGAAAAAGACATTGATGAGAAATTTAAAAAAAAACAATAAAAATATCATTTGTATGGATTTTTAAATAATTGGTTACTATTTTATATAGGGAAAGTGTGACGTTAATTTTTTTCACTTTTAGGGGGAAAAAGGCAAAACGTAATACATAAATCAGGTCAAAAATTGTACATGAAACTGGTTGTAAATACATTAGAAAAATCTTATATGCCTCTACATATTAAGTATTTTTTTCTATTCAGACTTGAATGACTTTTCTGGGTTTTTTCATCAGTATCCAGTTTTGAAATGTAATCATGTCTGATATGGGAGTACTTAACTGTCATTTTGTAACTTATTTTTATCTCAATATGATTTAAGTGGACTAAATTTTCCAATTCTGCAGACTCTGAGGGAAAAATATACAAATCTTTAAAGGTCCCTGAAATCAACCTTGATTTAACTCAGTAAGAATGTGAATTATTTGTTCTGCTTGGGTGGTTTAATTTAATGGTTTTGAATATGAAGAAAAGGTGTTTAGATTTTCTAAAGATGCAGTGTTGTTTCTGTTTAGCAGGGTTAGTATTTCTAACTATATTGTTTGTAGCTGATCCCATTCTAGGATTTATTTGGTTTGGTTTGTTTCAAGTTAAAAGAGGACAGGAACGAATTGGAGTAAACCACTTCAGGTGCTGCTTGTGCTAAAGTAGATGCTTTCCTACACACAGACGTTACCACAGGGGTCAGGTTACTTTCTTCAAATAGCAGCTCTCAGTACCTATCCTCAGTATGGAAACAGGCCAAACCAAATGAACTCTGGGGAATCTAAAACGAATGTACATTTTCTTCTGTGTAAATTACTGTGGTCCAAATGGTAGTATCAACCTGATCCCAACTTTCTTTTCATTGTATTTATGCTGAATATTCCTTTTTGCATTTTCAGGATTTATGCCTGTAAGAAACTTACACTTGACTCTGTAATATAAGTGTAAAGAATTACATGCACATTTCTTGATTTTGTGATGAAATATTAAAAAGGTTGAGCAGGTTGTTGAAATTGCATTGCTGTTGCATCTATTCAGAGCTTCCTGATTGGAAACAACTGCTTCCTTCAGAAAAAACTGTTATTCCCTAGTTACTAGAATGGGGAGTGTCACCAAAACAAAGATAATAAGCTTTTATTCTCTTGACCATCTCAGTCCTAAAGTACTTCACATTTTAAAAAATACTTCCTGGAGAACATGGTAATTCTTCAGGCACAAAAAACACAAAAACAAAAACAAAAAACAAACAAACCCTGGAAGTTAAAAGAGGAGCGGTGAACAGCTCTTTTTTGAAGACTGGAATGTGGCTGTCGGTCGCGCGCCTTACGTAGCCCTGCAGGGCATTCGGGATGTCGCCCTGGCTTTGGTTGAGGCATCCCGGATCCGGACAGATGCCGCCTTTGTACTGCTTGGAGTAGACCACTGTGGGTTCGTAGCTGTGATGTGTGAAATTTACTGTCTTCTGTAATACATATAACACCCTTGCCACTGCCTGCCAACCCCTGGGTTGCACTGTAGGGACAGGGACGCAAAAGCCCAGGGGGCCAGACACAAAACACTGGAGAAGCAACCCAGGTAGACCGACTGGGGTGGGGTACGGTGGCCTCCACAGTGGGAAGGAACGGTGAATTCAGCCCTAGAGACCCGAAAGGCGTCTCGAGATGGCTGCTTCTGCTGGGATTAGGATGGCATCAATGACACTACCGTCTTTTGCAGGCGTCCTAAAGTGGTAGATGAGAAACCGGATCGGTATGGGGATGTCGGGGAGTCTCGACCCCGGGTGTCCTTTGTAGGTGCCCGCAATGCAAGGCAGACATCCAAGACCTCAATTTCCCTGGAAACTGAAACAGAGCAAAGGGGTTAAACCCCAGCCCTTCTTAGCTGGAGTGCCGAGAGGGGAAGGGTACCTACAACCTCGAGGGTGGGGATGCCGGAGAGCCCGCGTCAGCCCAGGGCAAGGGGTTCGCCCACCCGCGGAGCCGCGGCGTACAGCCGGGAACTTCTGGCGCGAAACGGCAGGCCCCGCCCGAGAATCTGCGCGGGGCGCGGCCCCCAGCCCAGCCTGAGCGCAGCGGCGGCGGCCACTCCCTACTCCTGGCCCCCGGGTGAGCTTGCCGCTGCCCACCGCCTCCAATCATTACTCGGCTCCGAGCGCTTTAAATATGCATGGGCGCGTCACGTTGTATGAATCGGGATCGGTCCATGGGAGGGAGCCAATATCTATATAAATGTGGCCAGGGTGGGCCGAGTAGAGAGGGAGTGGGCAGCCCCGGTGACCGCAGCCCACGTTGGCAACACCGGTGAGCTGCTTCTCTCTTTCCTCCTTTGCTGCTTCTATCAAAGAAGAGCTGACCCGGGGAGGAGGTGGGAGGCCCCCGCGGATGCCGGGCGGGAGCGGTGCTCGGCACCCCAGCGAAGGACTGGCATTTGGGCCCAGAAGCCGTCGGACTAGAGGAAGACACCGTTCCCTCGGGGCGTGTGGTCGCAGCCGCCTTCTCCCAGTCGGCTTTTAGAGCCACGTCCTTTTCCGAGATTTATAAATCTCAGTTTGGGCCCGCCAGTGCCAGGCCCTTTCCGGACCGAACAGGTGAGCCCTGTGAGCTCCGAGCCGCCAGATCTCCGCAGGCTCGCCATGTTCCCCTGGGGGCTGAGCTGCCTGTCGGTGCTGGGGGCGGCGGGCACCGCTCTCCTGGGCGCCGGCCTGCTGCTCAGCCTGGCGCAGCACCTCTGGACGCTCCGCTGGACGCTGAGCCGGGACCGGGCCTCCGCCCTGCCCCTGCCCAAGGGCTCCATGGGCTGGCCCTTCTTCGGCGAAACGCTGCACTGGTTAGTTCAGGTGAGTCGCTCGCACCCCGTCGTGCTCGTACCCCAACACGGCCCCTTCTTCCCTGACTCCCACGGGACCCTCCTCGCCCACAGTGTTCCCAGGGGTCCTAGTCGGCCTCATCCTGTCGCCGAGGAGCCCAGAGAGCTTACACAGCCCTCGCTGTTGCTCAGCTGCTCCCCTGAAGGGATTGTATGTCGCCGGAGTTCTCCCCAGCGCAACGTACATACGGCCGGACCCAACACCAGGGTGAATAGAAGGGTTCGGAGAAGGTTCGCCTGAAACCCTGCAAGCACACAATCAGGAATCAGGGGCACTATTCAGCCGTGAGGCCTTGGGCGCTCACGTCCCCTTGCTGAGCCTCAGTCTCCTCAGCTCACCGTTGGGAACAGGAGCATCTATATTTCCATGGGGTAGTCGTCGCGAGGCCCCGGGAACCTCGGTTTTGTATAGGAACGCGCCCACCCGGAACAGGGAGTTGTTAGCAAGGGGCGTTTGGGAGACCTGGGCCAGACCCCCAGCCGAGGCCCAGCGGCTCCAGCCTTGCTCCGCCTCGCTCGCAGGGCTCCCGCTTCCACAGCTCCCGCCGGGAGCGCTACGGGACGGTGTTCAAGACGCACCTGCTGGGCCGGCCGGTGATCCGCGTGAGCGGCGCGGAGAACGTGCGCCGGATCCTGCTGGGCGAGCACCGCCTTGTGCGCAGCCAGTGGCCGCAGAGCGCGCACATCCTCCTGGGCTCGCACACGCTGCTTGGAGCCTTTGGTGAGCCGCACCGGCAGCGGCGCAAGGTGAGCTGAAACCGAAGAAGCGGCCGTTGGGACGTCAGACGTGCGGTCCCTGGGGCCCTGTTGTGGTCCACGCTGGGGCTAGGTTTTAGGGGCACACTTTGAAGCTGGCAGAGACCCCTGGCTAAACAGAGGTGGTTTGGGGCCAGTCCTTTACGTTTTCCAGCTTTGGTTATAAGACCCCCAGCATTGGGACTCAAGGGACTTTTCATCTCCAATGTCCTGTGTGTGATTCTGATACCGGAATGGTGGGAAGCCACACTCGGAGAGGGACCGGGTACGACTTCCTGGAGGAGGTGGCATCTGGAGCCTGGATAGATGGGACGGACTGTATACATCAGAGATCTAGTGGGAATGGCGAGAGTAAAAGCCAATACGTGTAGGGCCGCTGAGGAGAAAGGGACAGAAATTGGCCTTCTGGCTCCTCTGGAGCCGAGGAAGCCAGACGGACCGCAGCCAGTGCTGACCCCGCGGGCTCCCCACAGGTCCTGGCACGGGTTTTTAGCCGCGGGGCCCTGCAGCGCTTCGTGCCCCGCCTGCAAGGGGCGCTGCGGCGCGAGGTGCGTTCCTGGTGCGCGGCCCGCCGGCCCATTGCTGTCTACCAGGCTGCCAAAGCACTCACCTTTCGCATGGCTGCGCGCATCCTCCTGGGGCTGCGGCTGGACGAGGCACAGTGCGCGGAGCTGGCCCGGACCTTCGAGCAGTTCGTAGAGAACCTCTTCTCGCTGCCCCTGGATGTTCCCTTCAGCGGCCTGCGCAAGGTACTGCTGCTCTGGCCTTAGGCCTTCCTCTTGGGGAGTCCCAGCGTGAAGACCAGGCTCCCTCGGCGCGCCCCCACGCGTCACCTCTAGGCGGGACCGAGGCATGGCTCAGGGTGGGGAGGTGGCGTGGTGTGGCAGTGGGCGTCGGGGCTGACCTCTGTCTTCACTCGCTGTGTGACCGGAGCGGGAGGCGCGCAGATCCTCTCTGGACCGCGCTTCGCGGGATGCGCTCGAGACCCACCACTAGCTGGCTTCCCGACTTCGGGGTCTTGGTGACCCCCGCCCAGCCGATCAGCCCAGCTCCAACACTAGAGCGGTGCCTCTTGGAAGCCCGGATGGCAGCGGAACGGATGGGACCACAAATGCCACAGATATTCCTCTGGCCTAGCCTGGGTTGGAGAGGAGTAGGGGCCAGGTCTCCGTCTGTGGCTCCAAGCCCACTAGTTTCCAGAACAGAGAATCCCTGCTTCTTCAGACTTCAGAGCACGGGGCCGGGCCCAGAGGGCAACTAGGAGGCTACATATGACTTTTCTTTGTCCATGAGCTGGGGCTTCTCACTGTTTGGATGCCTTGGTTTTCCTCACCTGAATAAAAATTATAGCTATGTATGAAGGGACATACCTTAGGCTGATTGCTTTGAATACATTTTCTGAGTTAATCCTTTCAGCCTGCAAAGTGGTCTCCTTTTATTGGTGAAGAAACTGAAGCTCAGAAATGTTTAGTGACTTACCCAAGATCACACAGGTAGTAGGGACAGAGGCAGGATTTGAATCTGATTTCCTATGATCTCAAAACCCAAGTATTCAGATGCTTTTGCTATGCTTGCTCTCTGAACTTCCGCCTTCTTGCCTACTGGCTTACAGAGGCTAATACTTGGAACATCCTGGAGTGGTCTCTAAGCCAGAGCTTTTTTGGATACATCAAAGTGTGCCCACTGCTCCTGGCTGAGTCTAGTGCAGAGAAAGATCAATGGACTGACCACCTGACTAAGCTCTGTGCCAGACCTGGGCACTGAGAGCTGTGTGACACTGGGCAATTGCTTGACCCCTCTGAGCTCAGGCATCCTCCTCTCAGGATGACAGTAACCGCTTGCCTTGCCTCAAAGGTGGAACGTGATCATCAAGAGAGAATTATGTGTAGAGATAGTGGGTAAGTTCTTGACCATTCACTGAGACCCTACTATGTGCCAGACGTGGAGCTAAGTTGAGGAGCTTGACCCCTGGATCTCAGCAGAGCCAGAACAGCCCAAGGAAGATCTGGGGGGTAGGTGTATAGGCCGGGCCCTCTTAGCCTTCCTGCCCCACCTCCCTTCTCTCGCCACACATCAGGGAATCCGGGCACGAGATCAGCTGCATCGGTACCTGGAGGAGGCTATTGCAGAGAAGCTTCGTGAAGACAAGGCTGCAGAGTCAGGTGACGCCCTTGACATGATTATCCACAGCACTAGGGAGCTGGGCCAGGAGCTCTCAGTGCAGGAACTGAAGGTAGGTGGTGGGAAGTTTCTACTTTTCTTCCTTTTGCATTCCTAGCAGTCTCCACACGTGTGCTGCATCCTTCCCCAGCAGGGTCCTATTTAGCCCCACTTGAAGCCACAGGCACTCCTTAGGGGGAGGGGAAAGTGGAGATGTGTGTTCCAGTCATGGCCCAGCCATACCTACCTGCTCTGTGGCCTTGGGCCAGTCACCATTCCTCTCTGTAAAAGTGTGAAAGGAATGAATCACAGGCCCTTGCAAACAGGTTCTGGCAACAAACAGCTCAGCTTTCCCCACCCCCTTCTCTATCACTCCATGCCTTTGCCTCTGCTGTCCCACCTGCCTATAAGGCCCTTTCCACTCTTCCCTGCAAACCCTAAGGGCTCAGGGTCAAGCTCCACATCCTCCTTAAATCTCCCTCTTCTTCCCCAAATTGACCCTCTCCTTCCATGAGCCACCTTGTCACCTGGCACCTTTAACTTGTCTTTATTTTTTTAATTTTTAAAATTTTTATTTATTTATTTATTTATTTATTTAACAGAGAGAGAGAGAGAGATCACAAGTAGGCAGAACCGCAGGCGGGGGTGGGGGGGAAGCAGGCTCCCTCCTGAGCAGATAGCCCGATGCGGGGCTTGATCCCAGACTCTGGGAGGCTTAACCCACTGAGCAACCCAGGCGCCCTTAACTTCTGTTTTGCCACTGTGAGGTCTCCCCTGAGAATTAAAGCCCTCCCCATTTATGTGTGGAGCAGAGGCATTGAAAGTAAGGAGAGAAGCTTTGGAATGGCCTCCAGGACCTGCTGGAGAACCCAAAAAGGAGTGGAGAGGCTGGGGGTGTAGAGGAAGGTTAGAAATGGGAACACCTCAGCCCTTCCAAAAGGAACTCCTAGCCTTTCTCTGGGCCTCTATGTCCCACTTTCCAAGAGTCATGAAGGGTGGGGCTCAGCCTTAGTTTCTTCTTTGAGTATGGGGCTAATAGTCTTTATCCTGACACCTGGGTGGTTATGAGATCTGGAAGAATCGGGAGGTTAGAAGCAGATGAGCAGTGGTTTCATGAGTCCTGGGAGAGCTGCTGGATAGGAACAGTTCTCTGCTGTGAAGGGGAGCGCTTGACGGGGCTGGGGAGGGGATGACAACACCCTCCAGGTCAGGAATCTTCTGGTCTGGTCTGGGCCTCAGGGGCGGGCCAGGCAGAGGAGGCATAGCCAGGAAGGACGTTGGCGCTCCCAAGTGGTCCAGGGCAGGCAGTTAGACTTGGGCCAGGTCATTCATTCTAGAAACATGGTGTGTCTGGCTGGTGTCAGGCTGTATGCTGGGACTGAGGATATAGCCCTGGGCAAAACACAGACCCTGTCCTTGAGGTGTGGGAGAGGAGGGGTACACATTCATCCTAGGATCACACAGATCAATATATAAACACTGTGGGTGCCGCTGGGAGCTGGGAGGGCAGAGGGAGGCAGTGAGGGTGAAGGCTGGGGCTTGGAGCATGAAGCCACTAGGCCCCTCCTCTGGCTTACTTGGTCAGTACAGACTGGGAGGAGGGTTAATCTCTCACTGGACCTAACGGGGCAGGGGGAGGGGGAAGCCATGATGCCGCCTTTGCTTGGAGGCTGGCGCGACCGTCGCAGGTGGCTTCCCCGTCCTCCCACCCTCACCCCAGTTCCGGTCAGGACGCCCGGCAGGGGTTGCAGGCAGCACCACCAGGTGGTTAAAAGCACCGAACTCCCGAGCCCGACTGCTAGGACTACCTTGAGCGCCCCTTGGAATCCCAGTCTCCACCCTTGTACAAAACGAGGGCAGTAAGTGTGCCTCACAGGGCTGGGATGAGAATCGAAGGAGTGAACACACTAAGAACAGCACACGCAGTCAGGTCCGAGCGCTGTCTCTGGGAGCCCTTCCAATGATTCTGGGTTTGGTCGTTGCCGTTTGGGGCTTTCTCAAGTGGCAGACTTGGGATTCGATCGACCCCGGGCCCGCGCACGGAGCCGCCGCTCTGGCTTCGGCGCAACGCTAAATTTGGGCCCTTTGTTGCGCAGCCACGGGACCGTGAGGCCTTGCAGCCGGGGCCGCAGACTCAGCGCCGCCCCGGCTGTCTTGCAGGAGACGGCTGTGGAGCTCCTCTTCGCCGCCTTCCTCACCACGGCCAGTGCCAGCACGTCCCTCGTCCTGCTGCTCCTGCAGCACCCGGCGGCCGTCGCCAAGATCCGACAGGAGCTGGCGGCGCAGGGACTGGGGCGCGCGTGCGGCTGCGCGGCGGGGGCCGCGGGGGGCGGCGCGGGGCCCCGGCCCGACTGCGGCTGCGAGCCGGATCTCAGCCTCGCGGCGCTGGGCCGTCTACGCTACATCGACTGCGTGGTCAAGGAGGTGCTGCGCCTCCTGCCGCCGGTGTCCGGGGGCTACCGCACCGCGCTGCGCACCTTCGAGCTCGACGTAAGTGCGCGCGCCCTCCCCGCCACCTGCAGCGGGGCGCGCGGGCGGGGCCGGGCGGATTAGCTCCGCGCGGTCGCCTCTTCCCTCTGAGCCTCCGCTTTCCGCTTTGAAATGGGCCGAGCTCGGTCCAGTTCCCATGGTGCACGGTGGAGGGGCGCAAAGCCTGGCGCCTGGCGAGCCGACGAGGCTAGGAACAGGCTTTGGGCAGCGGCGAGTGTCAGTCAATTCAATGAGAACTTTTATTTTTTTAAAGACTTTATTTCCTCGATTGCGGGAGGGAGAGAGAGCACGAGCGGAGGGAGGGGCCGAAGGAAAAGCAGACTCCCTGCTGAACAGGCAGCCCGACGTGGGACTCAGTCCCGGGGACTCCGGGATCATAACCTGAGCAGAAGGCAGGCACTTAACAGACTGAGCCACCCAGGCGCCCCAGAACTGAGTTTTAGAATAAAAACATACTTTCCTCCGTGCAGCACTCCCACCCCTTAGCCAGTGAGTGCAGATGGGGAACAAGGAGAGCCCTTCCCCTGCTGTGCCACACACCCCACTCCCCTACTTCCTTACAAGCTCAAGGAACCGGTCATTGTTACCTCGGCCTGGCTCCATCTCTCTAAGACCTTGGGCAGCACCCTCTACACTCTGGGTCTCAGTTTACTCTCTGGAAGGAAGTAGGTCTTCGTCCCTTCCGGCTCTGACACGTCAGTCAAGTGGTGCCAGGGCTGTGAGACAGCGAGAGAGTGTAGCGTTAGCCCAACTGAGAGTGTTTGCCTGAATGACTGTCATTGCGGGCAGAGATTGGGCCCCTCCTTCCCTGAGCCTTAACTTTAAACAGTGAGGAAATCTGTGGTGCATTGCCTACCAGTGCTCCATGGCACCATAGCGGCTGGGATTCTGCCCTGGAGGAGCTGGTGATGAGGAGAAGGGAGGCCAGGACCAATAGCTTCATCTCAAACTGGTGTGAAGAAGATAGTGGTCGTTAGTGCTGAATAACACCGAAACATTTTAGTGGCTGACATTTGACATGCAGCAGTGAAGGGTTAGGATGGGGACAGGACACCGCAGAGAGGGGACCATCCAGACAAAGGTGGGTGGATTAGTGACGTGTTTAGAAGTGTCTGGGATGCTGCATCTAGGAATTCGGACTTCGTTCTACAGTCTAAGGGAAACAGGAAGGAGAACACAGGCTGTCGGGGGTGGGGGGGGACAGAAGGGGAGCCATCCTCCAGTTTACAGATGGGGAAACTGAGCCTAGAGAGGTGAGGGCCAGCGAGCAAGCACATGCTCCTTGTTCAGGCTAGGGAAGCAAGATAGTGGGGGGCGGGGGCGGCTGGAAGACACATCAAAAAGTAGAATAGTTTTTAAAAAAGTAAAAGAGTTGAAAACCCTGAAGATGAGTAAAGGAAACCTAAAAGCTGCCTTTCAACATTTTAAGGGTGCCTGTGTTTAACTCCCATGTGCATCATCTTGAAGTGTGGCTACCAGACCTAAATATTATTGTACAACTAATTGATGGGGGGCGGTGTTAGAGAGTTTTCAGTTCAGTGCAAAGAAGAGCTTTATAATTGACTGACCACAGGGGAATGAGGGTCCCTGTCCTTCCTGTTGTTCCCGCCCAGGTGGAGGGTAGGTGCAAAACTAGAACTTAGGTCTCTTGATCTAACGTCAGAAGAAAAAAAGACAAAAACAAAACACTGAAACGAAAACAGCAATAGATCACATTTAGCGATCATTAATTTATGCCAGACCGTTATTCTATTCTCAAGGCAAAACCGGGCATTTTTGTTCTTATTTTAGTCAATTAAGAAACTGAGGGGGTTTAGTCAATTAAGAAACTGAGTACCCAGCCTTAGGTCACACAGCTCACCAGAGAGGGAGCTGAAATTGGAACGCAGAGCGTTCTCCTAGCTTGCGGGTTAGGCGTGCGTTCCTGCAGACCCCCGGGGTGGAGGCTGGGTTCAGGACCCGATTCCAAGGGCCTCGTAGTCAGGCGGGTCTCCTCACTTCCCCGCAGGGCTACCAGATTCCCAAGGGCTGGAGCGTGATGTATAGCATCCGGGACACGCACGAGACGGCCACGGTGTACCGCAGCCCGCCTGAGGGCTTCGATCCCGAGCGCTTCGGCGCGGCGGGCGAGGATGCGCGGGGCGCCTCGGGCCGCTTCCATTACATCCCGTTCGGCGGCGGAGCGCGCAGCTGTCTCGGCCAGGAGCTGGCACAGGCGGTGCTCCAGCTGCTGGCGGTGGAGCTGGTGCGCACGGCGCGCTGGGAACTGGCCACGCCTGCCTTCCCCGCCATGCAGACCGTGCCCATCGTGCACCCGGCCGACGGGCTGCGGCTCTTTTTCCATCCGCTCGCGCCTTCGGCAGCGCGAGATGGGCTACGCCTCTGAACCGCTGCGCTTCGGGACAGGACTTGGCCAGCGGCCGCGGCGCGCTCTCAGCGCCGCCCATCTGCGGTTTCCTAGTGCCGGCTCGGGCGCTCGCTCACTCCTTCAACAAACGGTCACCGAATGCAGCTCTATGCCAGACTTCGAGGGAGGAGGAGCGCGAACCCGAGCCGCGGGAAGCCGGCGGGAAGCTGCCTTCTGTGCCCTGAGGAAGGGAAGGTCGTGAGCCTAGCCTCCCTTTCCCAGGATCCCCAAGCAGCGACGAAGGGAACAGATCTTCCCAAGGTGACGCGGGCCCTCGCTTCCGGCGCCAGGGCCGGGAGGTCGCCTGGATCTTGAGTTGGCAGGGAGCATTGCTAGGGCAGGACTGGACCGTGCCAGAGACCCAGCGAACGCGGCTGGACCTGCAACCCTTGGGAGGAACCTCATCTCCGGCCTGGTTTGGGGGCCATAGTAAGACACCCCGAAAAAGCGCCCGGTAGAAGGCCCCCGGGCAGCCGACCTGGGCTTGGTGCGCCGAGGCCACTCTGCCCGGCTCAGTCTCGGCGGAAACTCAGAACTGTGGGAGTTTCCAGGGCTGTAAATGGCTCAACATCACTGATTGTGCTGGCGACTTCTTAAAAATTCCAACTTCAGGAACGCGCTTAATCTTCCCATCTATACAGGGGAGAATAGGCACAGAGAGATGTCTCTAAGGTTGAAGTATTTTCCTGGGAGGCTGAGACATCATCAGAGTGGGATGGGATATTTCTACCCAAAACAGGAAGGCCATGAAGAAAGTTTCCGGGCAACAGTTTTGTGGGGTGACTAGGGCTTAGCTGGGCAGCTGCTCCCTGGTGGGAAGGTGTGGGGTAGGAGTTGGAGGATACCCAGGAAAGCCTCCCCTCCCAAGAGTACGCCAGAGATTTCCTCCTGAGCATAGCCCAAGAGCTGGGCTGAGAAGTATCCCTATAATAGGTGGCTGCAGAGACCTTCCGGTTTACTACTTCCACCTCCTCTTTTGCAGAGGAGAAACAGGCAGCTCCTTGAGGAGCTACCAGTGGGCTCCTGGACTCCCTGGCCAGGGCTCTCCTCCACCTCATCACTTACTCCCTGCTCCAGCCTCTGGGCCTGTGGCCACTAGGTACGGCCCAGCCCTTTGCCCTTTCACAGTGATCCCCAGGTTGGCTTAAAGACTCCACACAGAGGTTTCCACCAGTGTTTAAATCAAAGCCAAGAGCCTCCAGTATCATCCTTCCCAACAGCCCAGTGCAACCTGCCACCCATCTTCAGACAGTCCAGGGCAGCTGGACATGATGGGTGAGCCAGGGAAGTTGCCGCCCAGGCCCCGGAGCTGACCCTTTAGTGAACCAGAAGGAAGCTGGTGCCCTCCTGACCTTATGCTTAAGGTGGATCCCCGGGGCCAGAAGGAAGGGGGGAAGCAGCAGGCACAGGCAGGGTCGGTAGCTCAAGAGCTCAGCGGGCCCTTCCGAGCTCGGCTGACACGGCCATAACCCCCATCCAGGGCAATTCATCACCCACTGCTGACCACAGACCCGGCGCCCGGCCATGGGCTCGGCAGGCACTGGAGCCAGCAAATGTGGCAGAATTGGGGCCTGCCCTCAGGGCGCTCCTGAGGCTGCAGAGACCACGTCCTGGCTGAGAAGCTCCCACCAAGGGAGAGGGGACCGGAGGACCAGGACTTGGGGCTGATTCTGATTGGGGGAAGAGAAGAACATTGTGGGGAGGAGGTTTGCAGAAGCCCCATGGTGTAGGTGGTTCCCAGAGACTTGGTTTATCTGTTCCGGGATCTGTACTAACTATAAGCTCCTGTAGGGGCAGCTCCAATTTCCCATTGATAATGTCCTTTTCAGTAATTTCAGGGAACACTGGGACTCCTGTTTTAGTAGCTCCAGATTCTCTGAGGAAGGAGCATTCCGGTGTTTGCCCTCCTGGACTGCATATGCTTATAAGGGAGGTAGACAATAAACTAGCAAAGAAAGAGTTCCAGATGCGGGATGGGGCTGAGTGCTCTCAAGAGAGTAAAACAGGTCTATAAGACATAGGACCTGGGGGCCAAACTCTGCAGGGTAGGAAACCTCCTTCTGTGAGGAGGTGACATTCAGCTTTGGAAGGAACCAGCCAGCGGTGACCTGGGGAAGGTGCTCCCCCAGCAGAGGAAACACCAGGTAGGAAACCCTTCACCTCCAGACCGGAATGAGTGCTCAGGAGGAGGAAGGGGTTGGAGGGGAAGAGGGGGAGGAGGGGAGCTTCAGCTGTGGGAGCTCACCTGACTCCTATCTACCTCTGGGTCCTCCCCTCCTCCAGCAAAAACAAAACACCCCCCCCCACTCTTCACCCCCCAACCCTTAGCAACAGGGAGGCTGTTTTGTAAACATCTTGGAAATATTTTGTTTTCCAGTGAACCAGTCCTCCTCCCCGCCCACCATCACCCAAGAAAGCTTCGCAAGTTTTCTAATCAAAGTTCTTATCGGTCTGATAATTTATTGACCCCTTCCTCCATTCAAGATGTTCTTTAATGATCTTCACGCTCACATTTAATCCCTTCCTGCCGGACGCCCCCGCTGGACGCCCCCGCGGGTCTCGAAGGGCAGATTTATTAAAACTCTCCCCCTCCCCCGGCAATTTGCAGCACGCAGGCCCCACTCATCTTGTGACCCGGCGCGCGCTGAACTTGGCGAGGTGGCCCTGCAGAGTTCACTCGGATGTCACGGTCCGGCCTGCAGGGGTCACAGGCGGGTCAGGCCAGAGGATTCGGAATGGGCCCCAGGTCACGCCCCCGCTGGCGGGTTTTGCTCACCGGCCCGAGCGCGGTCTAAAAAGGGGCGGGAGCAGGATTTCTGAGGATTCTAGCGCGTCTTGCCGCCTTCCCGCCGGTGCCCAGAAGTTGGCTGGCACCGTTCGCAGTCGCCAAAACGTGAGAAGAAATGACAGTGGGAGAGGCCCTTCCCTAGAGCCTCTGAAACTCCGAGTCCCAAACAAGCCCTGTGGCGACTCCGGCTTGGAGCGCTGCGGGGACTGCGCGGTCCCGACCACGCTACAGACATTTTCCAATCCCGCCGGCTTTGGGGACCGCCGCGGGAGGGCCACATATTTAACAGCTCTTCGGATCAAAGAGTTTTCCATTTCCAAGGGAAGCCTTCCAAGGCGTGCGGCGTGCTCCTGCAAGAGCCGGAGTTTAGTTTTAAACAAACGTACTGCATTCTGTTTCGCTTTCGGCGCCGCGGGTGCTTTCCGCGCTCCAACCGAGGATGCGTGTGGGCGGGCCAGGTGGGAAGTGGGATGCGCACGTGCCCGTCCCGCGGTGTCCGAGCTCCCCACACTGGCTGCAGTAGCATAGCAGCCGAGTGCAGTTGGGCGAAGGCTGGCGGACGTGCTTCCCAGTAGAGATTCCCTCAACGCTCCCATTCGGGTCCAGCAGAGGCCTGGGTGGAGGGTCGAGCACCCCGCTCACCTGGGTGGCTTCGGTGGGTGGGAGCTGGGAGAGCGGAGGAAGGCTCGTGGGCCCCGATTCCAGGTCATCCGGATGAAGTAATCACTCTAGCGCGCGCGGAGCCGGGAAAAGTATTTGCAGCCAGGTGCCCCTTTCGAAAACTCACAACTGCCCCAAGGTGTAGACAGATGGGGAATTACCGCCTCCGTATTAAGGAGAAGGAAACAGGCGCAAGGATGTGTGCTGACTTGCTCAAGGTCACGCAAATGGAGATGGAGCCGGTCCCCGAGTACAGACTCCCAGGCTTTCCTTCCTCTATCGCAGTCACCTTAACTGCCCAGGTCTAAGGATCCTCCTCCCCTCTGCCTAGCAGGGGCTGTGAGTCTCAGGGCCCTCGGAATCCGGCCGACTGCGGCCGGTTCGCAGAGGGCTGGCTGTCTCGAGGCGGATGAATTGTCCCTGGGTCTCCCACTGGGGTATCAGAGTTGGGGCTCAGACTTGTGCAGGGTTGCACCTGGAGTCCTGAGGGACTTGGAGGCTCTCTTGTACCCTTAAGGCGGACCTTCTAGGACTTCATGAGCGCTGGCCTCCTTGAGGGGTTTGGGGAGCTGGAATCCAGGATCGTCCGTGGATCAGATCTGACTCCCCCCATCACCCTCTCTGGCTTAGGTCGTGGCCCTGGGCTCTTCTGCGGGATCTTTGGGAGAGTTGGGAGGTTTGAGTTTTGCTCTGCGTTCTGGAACTCAGTTTCCCCAGTGAGACTTGGCAGCTAGTCGGTTCCTGAACGCACTTCCCTTTGCTTCCCCAGCAGGTGGAAGGGAGCCCATGAGGCGCCGGAAAATGGAAAGCCATTGAAGGCAGCTCTGGGCTGGGACCGCCGGTGGGACAAGGCGGGGACGGGGTGGGGGGTGGGTTCCAAAGAGACCACCAGGAAGCCCAGGGCTTGGAGTTCCCGCTTCCCGGAGCCCGGGTCGGCCTCTGCCGCCGCCTCGGAGCTCCGCACACCTTGTAAGGGGGAGGCAGGCTGCCCCTAGCCCCGCACCCCAGGAGGCGCGCTCCGGGGGAAGCCGCCACCGTGCCGCCTCTGCCTCGGCGTGGAACAAACGGTTAAAGATTTTGGGCAGCGCCTCGCGGGGGGAGGAGCCAGGGGCCCAATCCGCAATTAAAGATGAACTTCGGGTGAACTAATTTGTCTGACCAAGCTAACGCGGGCAGTAACCTGGGCCGCCTATAAAGCGGGCGCGCGGCGCGGTTCGGAGCGCTGGCGGCGGCGGCAGGTGGCGCGGGAGGCCGCGGCGCGCCATGGGGCTCCCGGCGCTGCTGGCCAGTGCGCTCTGCACCTTCGTGCTACCGCTGCTGCTCTTCCTGGCCGCGATCAAGCTCTGGGACCTGTACTGCGTGAGCAGCCGCGACCGCAGCTGCGCCCTCCCTTTGCCCCCCGGAACTATGGGCTTCCCCTTCTTCGGGGAGACACTGCAGATGGTGCTGCAGGTAAGGGAGCTTGGGCGGGACGGGACGATTCTCAGGAGCCCGACTCGGCTCCGGGCGTCCCTGCCGCCGGGGTGGGCGCCCCTGCCGCCGGGGTAGGCGTCCCCGAGAGAGAGGTGACTACGGCCAGGACCCGGGCTAGCCCGAGGCCGGCGCTCCCCGGCGCCCCCTCACGCCCGCCTCTCTCCGCTCTCCTCTCCCAGCGAAGGAAGTTCCTGCAGATGAAGCGCAGGAAATACGGCTTCATCTACAAGACGCATCTGTTCGGACGGCCCACGGTGCGGGTGATGGGCGCCGACAACGTGCGGCGCATCCTGCTCGGGGAGCACCGATTGGTGTCGGTGCACTGGCCCGCGTCGGTGCGCACCATCCTGGGCTCCGGTTGCCTCTCCAACCTGCACGACTCCTCGCACAAGCAGCGCAAGAAGGTGAGGGCGGGGTGGCGGTGCCTGGACAGGAAGGGGGACCCCATCCGGCGGAGGGGTTGGAGGATCTAGATGCCGGGAGAGCGCTAGCTGCGTGAGGTGACCCGCTCAAGGCCGCTTTAGTCGGGAAGTGCCTTGTGTCTGGCGGGGGTGAGGGTGGCTGGAAGGGGATTCCGGAAGGCGAGGGGGGCGCTTTTAACACTTGCCCTCCTCGGAGCTCAGGTGATTATGCGGGCCTTCAGCCGCGAGGCGCTCCAGTGTTACGTGCCGGTGATCGCCGAGGAAGTGGGCACTTGCCTGGAACAGTGGCTGAGCGACGGCGAGCGCGGCCTCCTGGTCTACCCCCAGGTGAAGCGCCTCATGTTCCGCATCGCCATGCGCATCCTGCTGGGCTGTGAGCCCCGGCTGGCTAGCGGCGGCGACGCGGAGCAGCAGCTGGTGGAGGCCTTCGAGGAAATGACCCGCAATCTCTTCTCGCTGCCCATCGACGTGCCCTTCAGCGGGCTGTACCGGGTGAGGAAGCGTGCAGGGGGGAACTGGGGGCGCGGGGGCGCGGGGACCCGGGGTCCGCTCACGGCCGCCGCTCTCCGCGCTCAGGGCATGAAGGCGCGGAACCTCATCCACGCGCGCATAGAGGAGAACATTCGCGCCAAGATCTGCGGGCTGCGGACGCCCGGCGCGGGCGGCGGCTGCAAAGATGCGCTGCAGCTGTTGATCGAGCACTCCTGGGAGAGAGGGGAGAGGCTGGACATGCAGGTGAGTGGCGACTTCAGGAAGAGGCGCTGCGGCATTTGGTCCCCTGGCTTTCCAAGCGCGGCTACCCCAAAGCGCACGTCCGGACTCCAGAGTGGGCAGACGGCCCAGACACCCGGGATGGGACCCGGAAGGTTGAGACACCAGGTCCACAGAGCTGTGGGAGAGGCTGCTGCGGAACAGGGAGCGTCCCATAGCCCTACCAGGTTTTACAGGGAAAGCTGGAATTTGCAAAATGTAAATAAAGAATGTTGGCCGATTTTAATACAACCAAGGCTTTCATTCAAGAATTCCCGGTGTAGTGAGATTTTACTGGTTTTCCTGCTCCAGCTGAACTAAAGAGACTATGCATTTTGTTTAAAAAAAAAAAATGTAGCTTTCCTTGGCTTTCTGTCAGCGAACTTTTAGCCCTTCTCATCATCTTTCCAGAACCTTCAGTTCGGTTCTAAGTAATTGCTGTATAAAATTGCATGCAGACTTGTAAAAAGAAAAACGTTTGTCTTATTCCATTCTTAGGCACTAAAGCAATCTTCAACTGAGCTCCTCTTTGGGGGACATGAAACCACAGCTAGTGCAGCCACATCTCTGATTACTTACCTTGGGCTCTACCCCCATGTTCTCCAGAAAGTTCGAGAGGAGCTCAAGAGTAAGGTAGGGGGACACTGGGGTTCCCTATTAGCTTAAGAAATTCAGCTGCTCCCTAGCCAACTTGCCAATATGTAAGTGTGCTGCCTTCTCTGAGTATTTTCAAAGTGTAAGGCCCAGGGGGTGGGTGGGCCAATTCGGAAAGAGAATTAGCTTTGTGAATAAAAAGAAAGGAATTTTGAGCTGTAATCCCACTCCCGCAAGGCTCAATTCTTGTATTCCTACCCCTTCTCCACTTTCTGCAGTACGTGGGAGATGTTCAGATAGATTCCACTTTCTTGAATTTGTGTATTCAAGGGCCAGAATGGGGACTTCTAGGTGGCGGTGATAGTGGTGGTGGTGATGGGGGTGGGGTGGGGTGGGGGAGCTAGGTAGTTTTAAGTGGGGAGCAGCGTTCTCTTGGAATTGTAAATAGTGGATTTAGGCCAAGGGGTGGAGGCAAATGGTCGTTAGCCGCTCGTAGTTTCACCCTCACCCTCTCCCATCCTGGGGCCCATTGGGTCTAGCCGCCACTTAAGCCCTGTTTACGTCTGCTGGGCTGATTTTATTGGAGCACAAAATAACCGTTCACCTCTGTATGACTGTTTTGATAGGGTTTACTTTGCAAGAGCAATCAAGACAACAAGTTGGACATGGAAATTTTGGAACAGCTTAAATACATCGGATGTGTTATTAAAGAGACCCTTCGACTGAATCCCCCAGTTCCAGGAGGGTTTCGGGTTGCTCTTAAGACTTTTGAATTAAATGTAAGTTCAAAGTTCTCTTCCTGCTGCCCCCCACTCCCAACTCCTTGTGGTGTGGTTTTAAACCTCCCCTTCGCTTCCCTGTGCATTGGCTTACATTGCTTACCCTTTTGATAGCATTGCCCTGGCCCATGTGGACACGTGTTTCCGTAGTCTGAAGGTCTGTCCTGTCTCTCTCCTCACACCCCCTTTTTTTGCAACTCATAACTCCTCTGGTTATCAGCGATGGCTTTTTGTTGTTGTTGAAAGTTGGATTGGGGTTTGTCAGCCCTGGGGGCTTTCTAATCTTTTGCAGGGTTACCAGATTCCCAAGGGCTGGAATGTTATCTACAGTATCTGTGATACTCACGACGTGGCAGACATCTTCACCAACAAGGATGAATTTAATCCTGACCGATTCCTACTGCCTCACCCAGAAGACGCATCCAGGTTCAGCTTCATTCCATTTGGAGGAGGGCTGAGGAGCTGTGTAGGGAAGGAGTTTGCAAAAATTCTGCTCAAAATATTTACAGTGGAGCTGGCCAGGCATTGTGACTGGCAGCTTCTAAATGGACCTCCTACAATGAAAACCAGTCCCACTGTGTACCCCGTGGATGGTCTCCCTGCAAAGTTCACCCGTTTCCAGGGGGAGATCTGAGGGTCTTGAGGGCCCGGAACTCAGACCTGTTTGAAGCATACATGAGGTTTTACACAGTGTCATGTTGATTTTATTATATTTAATTTCTAAATGTATATTATAATATTTATGTGTCTCTACTACAGTACCACAGTCTTTAAATATTAAAATAATGAACTTGGATAGTTTCCAAATAAAGAAAAATCTGAAGGTGCTTGTCTGGCATTTAAGATTCCTGTGGGGGGGAAGCTCCCTGGTTTTATATTTGTATATTTAACCAGATATGGATGTGTCCGCGTGCACGGCTTTATTATCTGTGCATATCTATTTTCTTGTGAGGAAGAAACTTTAGCTGTTATTTCTCTTCAGCGTCATTAGAAAACATAATGTATGTGTGTGTGAGTTAGTGCAAAGGTAAGTTTGTAAAGGTTTCTATGGTTTAGATACCCTATTTAGAAATACCTATGGAAGTTAATCTTAGATTCTTTTTTTTTTTTTTTTTTTTGCTCGATTTGCGTTAGGGAAAGACGGATTTGCAAAGGTAATACTTTGAGAACTATCATACTCTAACACCTTCAGCCATAAACTTACTATGTTTAATAACCATAATAAATCCATGTTGTTGCATAGTGCCAGCACTGTTTTCCTGAAGGATTCAGGTAAGAGAAAGCCAGTCACTCTGATCACGGACAGTTACTGACCGAAATGAGACCAGAAGTCGCCTGTGAAAACCAGTACTGGAAGAGGCCAGCCTCTGATTTAGATGAGCTAGTCCAGGTTTTCTTTATTGAAAATAAGGCAGGAGGAGTCGATTTAGCAAGCTGACAGATAGAGTTTTTATCTATGCCAGGCAATAGGGTGTGAGCCTGACATGACTGATAAAATGGCCCAGTCATGACCCTGTGAACCTTGGCTAACCTCGGCGAAAGCGCAGTTTGGTCACATTTCTGACCCTGGCATAGCCATGTTCTCAACTGAAGGCCAGACTCCCCATCCAGAAAGGTTAGCCCCAGTGACTTGCTTAGGCAAGCACATTTTCGGTTTTGAAATGGCACAATCTGCTTACTGAACCTCTGATGGCTTGTAGGTTTTGGACTTTAAAATTTTCATTACAATTTTAGAATTTGGCAATACTGCAGAAAACTGGGTGGTCTAAATAGGTGTTTGAAAAGGGTTCTGTCTACAATTAGAGTTACATGTCGTACCTGACTTTATTTTTTAGGGGGAACTTATATTGTACTTATTCCTGGAATCCTCTAATTTTTAAAGGGTGTTTACATAATAACTTAAAATGTCTTATAATAACCTAATAATGCTTTTATTTTTTAATGAAAAATTACAGGCTTGCTTAGTTTCAGCCAAAGCTTTAGGGCACTGCGGTGTGCAAGACAACCCCTCCCCTCCTAACGTTTGCCCCAGATGCTTCCAGCTAGGAGCACGCTAGCCTGAGGACATTACTTCAGGTACTTTTTAAAAAGGCCATTTTATAAGGGTTTCAATATCTTTCATTTTGCCAGAGGACAGTTAAGCATTTTAAAATAATGTCTTCGGTGACTCCCTGACCGCGTGTCTCTGCGAGTATCTGCAGAAAAGGATTGGAGCCATTTTAGCATAGAATTCAATTTCTTAAACCCATCTCCATTTTTTTTTAAAGATTTTATTTATTTATTTGACAGACAGATCACAAGTAGGCAGAGAGGCAGGCAGAGAGAGAGGAAGAAGCAGGCTCCCCAGTGAGCAGAGAGCTCGATGCGGGGCTCGGTCCCAGGACCCTGGGATCATGACCTGAGCCGAAGGCATAGGCTTTAAACCACTGAGCCACCCAGGCGCCCCCATCTCCATTTTTTATCTGGAGAGCTTTGAGGAAAACCCTTCTGGCTTGAGTTTCCCAGGTTACATTTCACTCAGCTGTGCTCATCGGTTACAGGGTCGTGCCGAATATACCTCGCAAAGACGGTCAAAACCCAATCTCTGATAGTAGGCATGGTGCTGAGTAAAGGCAGTTTGGAAGTATTTGAGTGTGAGGTCGAAGCCGTGTTTGCAGGCTGCCACGTTACACACTCACTGGGCCTGGGTCATGTCTAGCCAGGACAGGCACATTTTATGACACAGACACCTTTGGGTCAGTGTCCAGGCGTCACCCAGTGGAGAAACAGTTCAGGAGGAGGTCACGGTTCTAGAGGTAACGCTGGCCCAAGGTACAGAAGGAGGGGAGACCCCTTGTGAGGAATGACTCCTTGGGGCTTCCTGCAGCATGCTGGAAGGGCCCCGCGCCCTCCGGGGCCTTGGTGGGCCTACCACGCTGGTGAAGTTGGTGCCCCCTGCCTCCTGTTCCTCATATGCCCTTGCCCTGGCCACCTGCCATCCCCTCTTGTCCTCGTTGGGTATGGTGCCACCAGTAACAGACTGTTGTCTGTCCTGGCCGGTGAAAGCCTCCAGCTGGGTCTCTAATGTGTGAGTCTTCAGAGAGATGCAGCCTTCACCCAGTTCAGTCTGGGAGGCCCAGTGAGGGACTGCGGCTTGCCGGGGGCCACCCAGGGAGTGGCAGAACCAGGAAAGGCCTCCTGCAGCCTCCCCCTCCCCCTTTTTTCCTTTCTTTTTTCAACACCTGCCTGATTTATCTCTAACTTTCTGTGGCCTGACAACTAGACCCAGGGGTCTCCACCTCCTAACTTTCCGTTGTGTCCCCTGCTACCACTCCCCTGCCCCGTGACAGTCCAGATCACCCTTCTTGCAGGCTGCCAGAAGCAGCTGGTAAAATGGGAGCAGGGACAGGAAGCAGCTACTCCCCCAGACCCCTTCTCATCTGTGAGGTTTCAGGGTGCTTTGCGCACCTTGCCACCCCCCAGTGGTCCACAAGGGGGCGGGCTTCTCCCTTCTATGCCAAGCTCAGGGCCCAGGGGTTTCCCCACCAGTGTCCATGAAGTCCAGCATCCACGGACTCTAGCCCAGGGCCTGCTCTTACCCCAAAACAATGAGAGGCTACAGACTTCCCCGGCTTGCAAGTACTCAGCCTCAGGCCCAGCCAGTGCTGCCTGGGTCCTCTGAAAGAGTCACCCTGGGCTGTGTGGATCTGGATCATCATTTAGTTCTTGAAGTGGCCACCATCTGTGGCCTTGGAGGCCAGCTGGCTCAGGTTTCCAGCGTTGCCCACAGACAGCCCACAATCTGACCTACATTGCTCTCAGTATCTCTGGAAAATGGCTCTCGGTTTTGGAAAGTGGGGGCGGGGGGAGCACGTGTTTCGAAGGTCTGGGAGCCATCCCACAGAAGTACCATGCAAGGAATGAGGGATGTTTAGAGAGGTTATGGTGGCCCCACCTTCAAATAGTTCAAGGGGTGTTGCAGAAAATACAGGTTCAGACCTGTTTCAAAGGATGGAGCATGCACTTCGGAGGGTGAGTTAGAAGGAAGAAGTTAGCACCATATAAGGAAAACATTTTGAGGCAACTAGAGCCCTTCCGTGATGACACAGGTTACCTCCTGGGCAAGCGAGCTCCCTGTCCGTGGAGGCATCCAAACAGAAGCTGGAAAGCTAACCCAGCATCAGGATTCAGACGTAGAGGGAGAGAGGTTAGGTTCAATGACCCCCAAGTTCCTTTACAAAATTGAAGAGTTGTGATTCTCTGAGATTTGGTATGCATTAATTCGGTCCCCCAGATCCACACTTGGCTTTGAAATGCAGATTAACTCCAATCTAGGGAGCCGGGACAGCCCCGCATCATCTTCCAGCGGCATTGGGCAGCTCTCACTGATCATTCTGGCAAACCACAGAGCCAGATGGGAAGGTGGGGGCAAAGGGGGCCTGACATGTGACCTCACAGAGACACTGAGTCCCTGGTGTTGATTTGATTGCTGGGGATGCTCCCTCCCGCCCTGTGACCAAGAGCTTCCAGCCTGGGGCTTCTCCCCGCTGTGCCATGCTGACTATCCACCTGACCTAGCGCCTAGGGGAGGACCCTGCCACTCTCCTTAGTGCCCCCAGCCTCCTCAACGCCACGTGCTGCCCCCGGCCTCTGCCCAGCCGTCCTTGCCCTCAGCCTCCTGAGAGCTAGTCCAAGGTAGTAGCAACTGTATCTCCTCGTTGTAAACTGAACCCCTCTCCTGGGCCTCCCGGGCCTCCCCCAGAATACGCCCCCACACAGTAGGTGTTCTTTGGGAGACAGCTTCTCAGGGCCAGTCAACACCGGTCACCTACGTCTCTCCAGCTTTGCGGTGCCATGTTTTTTTCTTTGAAAAGTGAAACTTTCATCCTTGGAAAATCTCAGCGGCCGCAAGCTTACACGGCTGTGGTTTAACAGCATGTCACATTCCTGAAACCGAGGCTTCATGGGTATTAGGCCAAACAAGCTTTCCTTCTTTTGAAGTAGACTCAGCTCGAGTTAGAAACCTGGGACAGGGTGGAAACTTAGCCCTGGATTATGCGGTGGGCTTTCTGGGGGAGAGGGTTCCTGTTGCAAGGCTCTGCACCACGTCCTGCCGTGCAGAAGCTGAGCCCCACGGCGGTGTCGCCGCCGCCAAGCCCCTCCGTGTCCATGGAGGGGTGGGAAATCTGCTCCCTCGCTTTTGATCACGGGTGCCTCAAGACTTTTATCTGAAGTCACCAACGGGTTCACTTAACTCACATACGTTGGAAAAAGAGGACAAGGTGCGTAGCTTATAGGAGACACTTGACAAAGCATATGAACGAACTCATTAAACACGGACATACTGTCCCATGTAACAGTGGCTTATTTAATGAGAGGGGAGGGGATTGGGTATTCTGCAATGGAAAGTTCTTTTAATGTCAATTAGTCACGGTCTTTTAGAGCTGGAAGGGAGATTACGCCCGGGGTCACGCAAGCCCCTCGTTGTACACCTGAGAAATCACAGGCTCAGAGGAATTTAAAGTCACAACAGAGAATTAGGAATGGCGGGCCAGGGTTCAGTACATTGTACGATTAGCCGTCAATTTAAAAAATTGTGTTGTTTACGCATGCACCGGGAAAAAAGGACAGGTGAGCCGATGCTTGGAGATCGAATTGCTTCCGGGTTCTTGCTCCTCATCGGGTCTCTGAAGGCATCTGGGCCCTCAGACGTGCCCGGAGAACCTGGTGTGGTGGGGCCGCCGAGTATCTGACACGAAGCCCGAGAAGGTACGGGCCGCTGGCATTTCTGGGGCACGGCATCTGGGGCACGGTCTGCCTTTGGTGGGGCCAGATCCTCAGGCATTTTGAGTCTTTTCTACGGCACAGCAGAACATGGCTTCTGTTGTGGTGAAACCGTATTCCCCCGCCCTCCGCTCAGATGTGGAGTCCTAACCCTGAGTAGGGGGGTCAGAACGGGACCTTAGTGGGACACAAGGTCTTTACAGAGACGAGCGACTTCACGTGAGGTCTCAGGGTGGGCCCTAATCCAGTAGGACTGGAATCCTTATTAAAAGGGGAAATTTGGACACAGAGGCAGGCACACCCCGAGGGAAGACGATGGGAGGACTCGCATGGAGAAGGGCCTGTAGGGATGGAGGAGTCGGGCTATGTGTCAATGGTCCAAGCAATGCCAAAGCTGGCCGGCCAAGCGCCAGAAGCCGGCAAGAGGCAACGACAGATTCCCCTCCAGGTGTCAGAGGGAGCTGACACTTTGATTATAGACTTTTAACCCCTGCAACTGTGAGACAATACATTTCGGCTCTTCTAAGCCACCAAGTTTGTAGCACTTTTTAACGGAAGCCCTAGAAAACTAATACAGTGGGCCCAAAGCAAGAAACTGTGTTTGTGAGTAACAGCGGCTCCTCCCCATGCCTCAGAGTCCCCTGGAGGGTTTGTTGAAATACAGATCACTGGGCTCCACCCCAGAATATCTGGATTGACCCCCAAATTAGCATTTCTAGCAAGTTTCCAGGTGCTGTTGCTGGTCTCTGGACCATACTTTGAGAATCACCAGTGAATCACCAGGTTTCTGTTCTCTAAGTCAAGGATCACAGACTTCGAGGACCAGCAGGTAAAGTTCACAAATGGGCCCCAGCTGGGGAGAGAGACAGCTGGAGGCAGACGGTGTGCTGATGCAGGGCAGAGACGTCCCTCCCTCCCCTCGTGAAAGGGGCAGGTGCTACCGAGTCCTGGCCTGCCCTCGACCTGCAGGAGTAAAAGTGCTTCCAATTTTTTCAGGGGGTCCTGGAAATCCAGATTTGCAATGGGCATAACCTGGTTTTTAGATATGGAAACAAATTCACATTTAAAAAAATATATGCAGGCAGAATAAAACTTGTCTGTGGCCCTGCCAGCTGCCATTTTGCAACTTCTTGGGTCTTTGGACCTTGGGGAATTTTCAGAGTTCTTGATAGAGAGTGGCTTTGCTGCATGGTTCCATCTCAGAGGCTCTCATAAGATTGCAGTTAAGACGTTGGCTGGGTCTGTATCCTCTGAAGGCTTGATTAAAGCTGGAGGATCTGCTTCCAAAATGGCTCCCTCACGTGGCTGTTGGCAGGAAGCCTTAATACCCTGCCATAAGAATCTCTCCATAGGGCTGCTTGGGTATCTTTACAACATGGCAGCTGGCTTCTCCCAGAGCAAGTGATCTAAAAAAGCAGTAAGAAGCCTCTATGACCTGTCCTCGGAAGTCAAACCCCATCATTTCCACGGTGTCCTATTTTAAAAAAATTATTTTGCGGTATGGTTGTCATCTCAATATACTACTGATTATACAGGTTAGCCCTGTCCAGTGTAGGAGAGAGCTGCATAAAGATGTGACAACGGGGGGGGGGGGGTGACATGGCGGGCTGGCTACCACACTCAGTTTTTGAATGGACAGGTAGACTCTTCTGTCTTCTCTTTAAACTATTTTCATCTTGTTCCTGGACAGCCACTGATTTCCAATATTTTCATTGTGATCCATCACCTATGGACGCTTACAGCTACCATCAGAAATAATTCATGACAAAGGTTCTCAGAATTCCTAAGGGGTCATCTTGGCCATTTAATGATAGAGGAGGGGTATCTTGGGTAAAGTTTGAGAGAGTGGGCATATAAGGTCTTCTGTTTGCCAAAGTCTCCAACCAGCCCACTTCATTCACTTAGGTTACTTTTCAGCTTCTGAGGTGACTGACTCTGATCTAACCCAATGGTCCTTGTTTGCCTGGGACTCAGGACTTCCAGAGCAACAACTGTGATAGTCCTGGGAAAACTCACATGGACGGCCACCCTAATCAACCTCATTATTTGACCAATCAGGGGAATTCAGTTCAGATAGCAAATGTGAATCAGTCAGATCCGTGCAACTCAAGGTGTGGTCCCCCTGCCAGCAGCACCCGTGTCACCCTGTCACTTGTGAGAGACACACAATTTAGGCCTCCCCTCAGACCTGCTGACTCAACCCTCAGTTTGCCAAGAGTTGCAAATGAATCTGATGCATCATGTAGTTTGAGACTCTCTGGGTAGAAGCAAAACCTGAACTTGGGTTCTCTGAGGACTCAGATTTGCTGTCCATGCGGGCAACACAGACCTAACAATGACCTATTTGTGCTGTAGTAATCTGACCTTGACATACGCATCTTATTTTTTTCTTCCTTCCTCCCCTAACCCACGAAAATGAAAAGCGTCTCACATTTCACTGTTGGAAGGAATCTAAAATTCCCAATTCTCACCTGGGTTTGACTAGTGGTTTTCATTAAACACTTTTCACAGTTGAATGTTCTCCCCTCCTCAAACCAAATGCAATAAACCACATGGATCAGGGGAGATGGCTGGGCATTTAGGTTATTTCCAGGTTCTGAGACTGCAAGCAGCGTGCACTAAGCTTAGCCTTGTACGTGCAGCCTTCTGTGCAAGCCAGTGCTTTACTTCCGTGGGGCTGACTCCTGAAATGGGTCTTGCTGGGTCAATGAGGGTGAGCCATGCCATGGAGATCCAAAAGGTTCCGGTCCAAAGAGGAGTGTTTGAAATATTATGGAAGAGTCTGGAGCCACAGCAGAGTGAGTACAGTAGACATGCAATGACCTTGAGGGATGCCTGTGACATGTGGGGGAGAACAGGCTGCCCAGCGATTTAGCGAATCGGTAAGGAGAATGGAGGTGGGTGTTTTGCAAAGACATTCATCACACTTTAAAAAAAATTATTTATTTGACAGAGTCCCAAGTAGACAGAGAGGCAGGCAGAGAGAGAGGAAGGGAAGCAGGCTCCCTGCTGAGCAGAGAGCCTGATGCGGGCCTCATCCCAGGACCCTGAGATCGTGACCTGAGCTGAAGGCAGAGACTTAACGCACTGAGCCACCCAGGCGCCCCTTAATCACACTTTCTTTATATGTTTATGGATGCTTCTTCTGGCTGTAAAGAGCATGTGTCGATTTTGTAATTATGCGTTTTAGGACAGAAAAACCAAAGATGCTGCCCTGCCGGTGTCCACCCATCCCCCTCTCTCTGATTTAAGAAACAGTGTCGCAGTTGCCATTTGGGAACGTCTGATTGGCTGAGCTCAGGTCGCCCACGCATTGGCTGCCAATCGAAGAGAGAACAAGTCCGACCTCCTTTGGTCTAAGGGCCTTGCCAGCCTCGCTTGGGGATGCCGCTTAAATAGAAGGTGTACGGTGAGGTAATTGACTATATTTTTGTACAATGCAAGGAAAAATAACAGACAAAATTTATTGAGCGTTTACTATATGTGCTAAGTATTTCCAATTGTCTCAATTCATTCTCACATTTCCATGATACAGGTACAATTTTTTTGTTTTTGTTTTTGTTTGTTTGGTTTTGGTGCAGTTACAATTTTTAATGCCTTTTTTACAGATGGTATCACTGAAGCACAGAATGGCTGGTAGCTTGCCCCGTGTCACACAGCGGGTGGTGAACGGAGTCAGGATTTGAACCCAGGCTGTCGGAGCGAAAGTCTCTGGTGATTACGTTATATTGCCTCTAGCTTCCTAGTACTTGGGACCACACTGATTTTATCTGGAGTAAAAATGATTCCTGTTGTCACTGAGCCCTTAGCATGTGTCAGGCCTTATCCTAACGGCTCTACATGAGTTAATTGATTAAATCCTTGCCCCTGGATGAGAAAACTGAAACTCAGAGATATCAGCACAACCACAGGCAGAGCCACGGCTCCAGCCCAGCAGGTCTGGCTCCCTAGCCCCACACTCAACACCCCAGAGCCATCTGTCCCCTTTACTGAACACACCATTGTGCTTTTTCTTCTCTATTGATCCCAAAGTCGTTTTCATAGGGGATATAGAAATTTGGGCAATTGTCAGGATAATTCAGCTAAAGCATGGGTTTTATTCAATTTTCTGTTTCATTTTGACACTGAGGATCTAGCCCTAAGCTGACGTCAGCTAAATTGATTTAAATTAAATCTGAGCTCTGTCGTTTATGGGGATTTGTTGGGAAGAAATCTGAAAAGACAAAGGGGTGTGTGTGTGTGTGTGTGTGTGAGAGAGAGAGAGAGTGAGAGAGAGAGAGATCGTGCAGTTCTAAATGTCCATCATTACAGAGATGACGGGAAAGAACAAGAAAGAGAAATGATCAACAGCATTTTCTTGTTAAATTGTAGCACATATTAAGATATGGCTCTTTGGTGGGGGATTCTTCAAAAGAGAACTTTCTTGCTAGAGGGAATGTGTTTTTCTAAGTGAAAATACAGTTTATCCTCAATTTGAATTGCAAATCCTTCCAAAAGTAGAGTGGGAAGGAAGGGTAATGCCTAACGGGAATGAGTTCTTTCTACTTGGTTTTCTAAAAACTTCCTGAGACAAGCTTTAAAAAAGCATAATTATTTTCAAAAATTCAGGTATCCTCCTGATCTGAATATTTTAGATAAATCAAAATAACCAGATAATTTTATACAATATCAACTTGGTTTAAGATGGAAAAAAAAAGACACTCAATACTTCTGCAGCTGGATGATTGGAAGCAGAAAATTGCAGGGTGTGTTTGGCCAACGGGACTCTAGAAATCAGATTTGTCTCTAGAGGGTAAACCACAGGCTGGAGAACAGGGCTGGAGAAGTGGGGGAAGGAGAGACGGATTAACGTTTGTTTGGCACATGCTGAGCTTGGTGCTAAGTGATTTATATTTGTACCTGGGCCCGCAGCGGGTTCTCCCCCCAGCCCTTTGCTGTGAGTGTCATTACAACAAATTTGAGGAGAGACTGACTGAAACTCAAGGAGGTAAAGTGACTGGTCCCAAGTTCCCCAGCTGAGGAACTGGTTGGGAGGTTATTGGAAAGGTTCATATGAGAGGAAGCGAGGGCACACTTGGGTGTGTCAAGGAGGGGACAGAGGCCAGAGACACCTGGTGGGGCTCAGTGATGCTCTGGGTCAGGGACTGGTGAGTAGAAGAAGCCCCAGCTTGATGGCCATGGTGACTGGGCACAGGTGAGGTCCCTGAGAGGGGTGGGGACCAAGATCAGGCACTGGTTTGGGGAAGGGGTAGTTGGGTTTGTGGAGTGGAGACCCACAGGACACTGAGTGGGGGAGTCTGCAGGCTGGTACCAGATCAACTTCTCAGGAGAGCTTGGCTTGTGGAGACAGGTTGGGAGGGAGAGAATGATGTCACTTGGGGGGGGGGTGCTGAGACCTCAGGAGGAGGGGGATGAGCCAGAGGTGGACTGGCCAGAGAGGGAGGGGGCAGAGAAGCCATGGGGCCAGGAAGCCAAGGGACAGAGAGCAAGGCTTTGTGGCTTTGTTTTTTTTAAAAGCTCTTCAGGAGGTAACTCGAAAGGGCACAGAGCATGATGTAGGCCAGGGGGGGAGAGAGAGAGAGAGAGAGAGAACTAGAAAGGGAAAATGAGACATTTAAAAAAAAAGACAAAAAAATTGGATTTTGAGGAAATAGCTTTCATTCTTAAAATAAACAAATAGGACGAAGAGCAGCTTTGTTATCTCCGACTTCCATCTCCAAAGGTGAGCTTCCTGCGTGAATGAAAACACAATGAAATGAAATGGTGAATTTGTGAGCTTCAGGGGAGGCAAAGAGTCAAGTGAGAAGAAGGAAGAGAAGAGAGGCCTGGGGAGCTGCTATGCAAATGAGGGTGTTTGCAGCCTGGTTGGAGGAGGGGCCACGTAGTCCACAGCACTCGCCGTGGGGGCCTGTCTGGCACCTTCCACGTGTCCCAGCAGGAAAGCCTGGGGGAACAAGTCAGGAGGGGTCAGTTCTCCCTGAAGGATATCCTATATCTAGTTATACATGTTTTATGCTAGCTGGAAAAAAACCTGGAATATTACATGATTTGACAACAGTGTTAGGTAAATGCATTCCCATGGATTTCATTTTTCCCTTTTCTGTTTTCACTCAAAACTGGAGCTAAAAATAGGCACGGAATTCCTTAACTTGCAGATCTACCTGGAAGGAATACAGTATTTTTACTCTCTTCTTTCTCTGTTTTTGAGCAGAAATGCTACTCTCATGGGATCAAGAACAGTAAACAATCTCTTAGACTTTCTGTCACGCTTTTAGGTACGAGCCTATTAAAATGCTTGGACCATTTAGCAAGGGGCTCTGGTTCCCTTTGTTGCTCGTTCTGAGTCGGCCCAATAACTGCTGGTGCTGGCAGCTCTTTTCTGGGGTCTCTGTGGGTAGTGAGCATGGTTGGAGCTCAGGACCTACCTGCAGCTGCCCCTCCCCCACCCAGCACCCAGGCAGCTGCAGCCTGTGCAGCCCTGAAGCTCTTCACAGTCAGGGACCACCTGGGCAGGAAGCACCCAGGCCCACCCTTAATGCTCTGATCCACGGAGTTTTCCCTCTGGTTCCCAGAAACAATGTGGATTGCGCCCCCCTCCCTGCCCAGGGCCTTTGCACATGCCGTCTTGTCTGCCTGGAATACTCTTCTTCCTCACCTGAGCAATCAGCCCCGAGAAGGAGACCTTCTCGGTTATTTCATCTCAACACTGTATCTTTGCCAGTACTTGCTACAACCCCTAAGTATTTTATTTCTTATTTATACGATCACTTGACTGTCTTTCCAACTAAGCCAAGGGCACTTGATTGTCTCATTTACTGCTTTGCGTTCAAGGTGCCTGCTATGCTGTTGGGACTCAGTAAGTATCTGGTGAATGGAAAAAAAAACCCAAAACGAAACAGTGTTTGGGGAGGGGGTAGATACTATCTGCTGGAAGGACAGACTGCTGAAGTGAGTTTTACTGGCTTGCTGGCCAGCTAGATTGCTAATGTCACCTACTTCTCCCTTCTACTTGGTTGATCCATTAGCCACCATCCAGCCTCCTGAGGTCCTGGTAAGCATGTCCCTTCGTTTCCTTCCTGCTTTATGGTTTTCGCAGACTCTCAGCTGGCCTTAGACCCAGACATTCAGTTCGCTGACGCCAGATCTGCTTTTTGGGGGCCAGTGTCTCCTGATCCAAGGCCCCTTTGGCCAGACCTGATGTTCCTGGCCCAGGGAGGCAGCCCCACCTGTGCCAACCCCCATCGCTTGTTTTCCACTCAGGGACCAGAAGAAACCCTTAAAAATGCAAGTAGGGTCATGGCACTCCTCTCCTCAGAACCCTACCAGGGCCCCCATTTCACTCTGAATGAAAGGCAAAGAGAGGTGCGACAGTGTCTGCGGAGGCCCCCTGAGTTCTGGAGGTCGGCCCCCCGGCTGCTCTGTCCGGGCTCCTGCTTCTTCCCTCCCTGCCCCGTGTGCCTCTGTCCCCCTTGCTGTTCTGCAGCCCGGCTGCTGCCTCGGGCTTTCGCACTTGCAGCTGCTCAAATATCCAGCAGACTCACTCCTTTCTCACCTTTACGCCCTCACTTGGCTCACATGTCACCTTCTCGGGGAAGCTTTCCTGCCTACCCTATTTAAAATTGCTTCCTTCCTCCCGGGGGGCCTCCCCTGGGCCTTCCCTCTCCCCTTTCCCAGCTTTGTTTTTTTCCAGAACACTTTACCACCACTTATTAAGTTCTATTATTTACTTAGTTATCTTGTTAACAACCTGCCTTCCTCACCAAATATAAGGTCCTTGAGGACAAGGATTTTTTTTTTTTTTTTTACGATGTTAAACTCCTGGCGCCCAGCATGAAGTACCTGGCCCATTCGAGGTCTTCAGAAAACACCGTTGAATGAGTGAGTGCACGTTTCAGCCAAAAGGCTTCTCAGAAAGAGGTGAGGCTCCTGCGTAATGATAGCCTGTGTAAGGCTGGATGAAGTGGAGTGGTCCCCAGTGCCGGCCAGGATGGCCACCTGCCTCGGCCCCCAGATGAGGAACCCACCCTGAGTTACACACAGGGGAGTCACCACCAGGCCCCTGGTTGGTTTCAGGGTTCATCAATTCGGGCCAAAAGAGCACCGATCGTGGAGGCTGGCTTAACCTCTCCCCTTGAGAATATTCTTTCTGGTGGCTTAGCTCCTGTCCAACCCTCCGGGCCCGTGTGATACTTGGGAGTAATGTGGTCACGGATTAGGGTGATTTTACGGGCTACAAAGAGGAGACCCAGGGTTAACGGCGCTGAGGGCCCTGCCTCTCTTCGTGGACCAGCTCTGTGTGGGCTGGTGGCGGTTTCCTGGATCGTCTTTAATGGCTGGGTGAATGTATGTTCCTTTCTCAGGTGGGTTCTCCGAGCAGGCAGAGTGGGTCTCTGTGAGAGGACGCTCCTCTGAGGGGACAGTAGAAACACCCATAAGGTGGGAGAAGGAAAAGGAAGTGGAAAATGGGGTTTGGAATCAAAGTTTGTTGCCCTACAAAGAAAGTATGGCCTTTTGGTCTTTACAGCTTATTATCACTTACTATTATCACTTATCCCTGCTCCAAACTTGAGAGAACAGATTACACGTTCACCTTCTATGTAAGCTAACCCTCTGGGGAGAGTTAGCCATCCCGGTAGCCATCCTGGTCCTTGCTCCTTGAAGAGGGAAGTGAGCCCGCAGTCTGTCCAACTCAGATTTCTAGGGTATATCCTGAGGTTAGTGCCCGTTTAGACCCTTCTCTCCCCTTCCATCTGTACAAGTGAGCCCTTCATGTATGCATTCCTTCATTCATCATTTCCTCTCTTGTCCACACAGTGGCCGTTGTAGGCAGAGTTCTGAGAAGGCCTCCAGATTCCCCCCCGCCCTTGTATATGTGTTAAACAGGCCCCCCTCCTGAGTGAGGGAGGATTTGTGACTGGTAGGCTTGCCTTGTGATTAGGATGCATTTGCATTATGGGACAGAAAGGACTTTGCAGATGTGATTAATGATCCTGTGTGGATCTGACAAGCCCTTAAAATCAGGCAAACCCTTCAAAGGAATCAGGCCCTTCCTGTAGGAAGAAGTTTGAAGGGTGGGAGTGTGGGACCATGGGGGCAAGGACTTGTCCTATTCTGGGCTACAGGGGCCCGCTGGGGTTGGGGGTGGGAGCTCCAGGCGTTAGCACTCCCAGCATTAGCAGATGAAGGAAACGAAGCTTAATCATGTCTTGTTCATGCTCAGAAGCGATACCAGGACTGGGATAAGAACCTTTGAGTCCTGAGCCCCAGGTGTCCATCCTCCCCCTGCTCGGGGCTGCTGCCATCCGGACTCAGCAGCCAAGAGCCTCATGGACACTGCACGCACAATACTCCTTCTGGACCGTGGCTATTCTGTGACAACTGGTGAGCAGGCGTTTCTGAGAAACTTAGAAATTACTCAGCTGATTCGATTAAATGAAGTTGGTCTTGAGCTCTTGGCCCTAGAATCCTCCCTGCCCCACGTCTGGCTCCAGCTCCTCTGCTCTGGGAAGATGGAATTTCCACTGGAAAAGGTTAGGCTACCCTGAGCCCCTAATTAATCTAAATTTTATTATTCATGTGGCAGAATTTGAGCTGCCTCTAATCATTTTGTAGTCCAGTGTGGATAAGGATGTAGGAAGTATAATTTGGTCATTACTTTTGGAGGACAATCTTGGCAACATGTGCCAAAAGCCTTAAAATTATCCACATGCTTTGACCTCAAAATTCTAATTTTAGTTTTTGAGCGAATATTTAACTAGAGGGATGCTCAATGGAGAATGTATTATGGAAAACATTGAAAACAATCAAACGGCCTGTGATAGGGGCTTGGGGAAATTACCATACATCTGAACGATAGACTACTATGCAGTCATCAAGAATGAGACAGAAGAGTAAGGACTCAGAAAGAGGTTTTCAGGATAGTTAGTCAGTTTCAAAGTGTGAAGTATATGGTTCCAGAATCAGATCTCCCAGGTTGGAATCCCAGCCCTACCATTTTGTTGCTGTCTGACATTGGACAAGTGACATATATTCTTTAAGCTTTAACTACTCCATAAATGGGGGTAATAATTATATCATCACTCAGAGTTATTGGGAAAATTAAAGGAGATGATCCATGTGAAGTGCTCAGTATAGCCTAGTACATAGTAAACACTTGCTCGGTAAATTTTACCATCATTATTATGATTCCGCTTATGATTTTAGAAACATAGGCATTAAGAAGGAAGGAAGAAAGGAAAGCAAAACAAAAATGATGATCTCTGGGCGATAGAATCACATCACAGTGATTTCATTTTCTTCCGTGTTTTCTTTCTTTCTTTTTCTTTTTTTAAGATTTTATTTTCTTAAGTAATCTCTACACCCAATGTGGGGCTTGAACTCACAACCCCGAGATCAAGTGTTGCACTGACAGTCCACCAACTGAGCCAGCCAGGTGGCCCTTCTGTGTTTTCTTTATTTGCAGAATGCTGTACAATACATAAGAACTACTCCTGTAAAAAGGAAAAAATCCACTAAGAATGAAGGAAGAAGAGACTTTTTTTGCAGTGTTGAAACCATTGGGTAAGTTGCTTAGCTATGCCTGGGTCTTGGTTTAGGAGCCCAGAAGCTGGACACAGTGGGGGAATCGGCTGGGGCTAGGCCCTGCCTGCCCTCCAGCCCCATCTGCTGATGTGCTCACACTGCCCACACATCCATCCCTGCCTTGACCCCGGCCTCGAGCTCCCAGAAGCACACAAGCCTGAGGGCTTAGCTGCCAGGGAAGGTGATGCCTAAGTCCGGCAGAGAGGAGGAGAGGCCCCACTCATCTGTTTGTCATCTTATCAGTGCAACAGCCAGGAAGAATTCATTAGAGGCCACCCCACTTCTTCTGCCTCTGTGTCTGCTCAGTCAGGCAGGCCATTCATTAGCATGTGTGACAAAGTCCTTCCTGCAAACAGAAGCTTTAAGCAGAGCCAAACTGCTTCAATCTCCTTGCAGGGACAGCAGGGGACATCCTGGAAGGAACTGACAGAGGGGGCTGGGTTGGAGTTTCAGGGACCAGGGAGGGCCTGGAGGTGCTGTCCTCAGCCTAGGAAGATGAGAGAAGGGCCTAGAGCAGGAGAAGGGGGTCCACACCGAGAAGGGCAGAAAGTGGGGGCCTATGTAGGGGTTGGGAGTCAGCTTCTCCTTCCCAGGGAATCTGCAGGCAATCTGTGGGGGAGAGCTGGAAAGGCCCTGGAGCCCACAGTGGGCCACATGGGGATGGGATGGAGCCTGATGTCCCTTTGACCACAGTCATTCCGGCCCCATCCCAGTCTCTATGCAGCAGGGAGAAGAAGTGACCAGGAAAACACCTGCTGCAAGAAATTCTGGATGGAAATGCTGATTCTGGGCAGATTTCAAAAATTTGTTATGTGTGTGTTATTTTGGCAGCTGTATTGAAGAATCATTCAGATACCATAAATGGCACATACCTAAAGTATACAAATGCAACAGTCTTGAAACCATGAAACTGTCACTGCCACCTGATGGTGGACATTTGGGCTGTTCCCACCTTTGGTTATTGCGAATGGCGGGACTATGGACATGTCTGTGTACCTGTCTGTCTCAGGATCTGTTTCCAGTTCTTCTGGGTACATACCTAGGAGTGGATTGCTGGGTCACGTGGTAATTCCATGTTGAACTTCTTGAGAAAGCACCACACTGTTTTCTGCAGTGGCCAGACCATTTATGTTCACAGTCTGTCTATTTTTTTTTTCCCTAATAGTCAACATTTTTGAGGTGTAATTTCCATACATTAAATTGCATACATTTTATAGTGAACAGCTCAGTTAGCTTTGTCAAATGCATACATTTGTGGAACCATCATCACAACAACAACAAAAATACAATATTTCTATCACCTTAGGAAGTTTCTTCCTGTCAGCTGGAGCCAATCCCTCTTCCAGCCAACCTCTCATATGTTTTCTGTCACTGTAGATTAGTTTTGCTTGTTCTCAGAGCTTTGTCTAAAGGATAGAATGCGGTATCTTTTGGATCTGACTTCTTGTGCTCAGTACAACATTTTTAAAGGGTCATCCGTGTTGGAGTGCCTGGCTGACTCAGTTGGTGGAGCATGGGACTCTTTATCTTGGGGTGGTTAGTGTGAGCCCACATGAGGTGTAGCGATTACTTAAAAATAAAATCTTTTTTAAAAAGCCATCCATGTTAATGTGTGTATTGTGTTTCCCTCTCTATTGTTGAGTATATTCCGGTTATTGATGAACTACAGTTTGTTGATCCATTCATCTGTTGATGGACTTCTGGATTGTTTCCAGTTTAGGGCTGAAAAAAGAGTGATAGGCATTTGTGAACAAGTCCTTTTGTGGTCATTTGTTTTCATTTACCTTGAGTAAATACATAGGAGCGAAATTGTTGGATCAAGGGGTAGATGTGTGTTTAATTTTATAAGAACCTGCACAAATGTTTTCAAATTGGTTGTCAGAGCACTTGATGTGGTTGCTTCTGTGTTCTTATGTCCTTATGACTTTTTGTCTACTTGTTCTAGCACATTCCAAGAGAGCAGTGTTAAAATACCTAACTACTATTGTGGACTTGTCTTTTCCTCCCTTTCTTTCTTTTGGTTTTGCTTCATAGCTTTTGAAGCTCTATTATTGGGAACTTACCCACTCATGATTATCATACCTTCTGAAGACTTGCCCCCTTTATTAATTATGAAATGTCTTCCTTGCAGTATTCTCTGTCTTGGAGTCTACTTTGGTGATACTAATGTAACATCTCCAGAGAGGGATGCTTTAAAAGATGCCAGAAGTTGCCTCAAGGAAGAACTTACTAAATCTGATCAAAGAGGTTGGGAATCCCAGAGGGCTTCACCGAGAAGGAGCTAGAAACAGAGTTGTAAAAATAGGCCTGACTTACCAGGTCCAAAGAGAAAAAAAATGGTGCCATGGACAGCAGGGACTGGAAAGCATGAGTAGCAGCAGGCAGGATAGAAAGTGACTGGATAAAGCTATAGTTCAGGGGGTTGTTATCTCCAACTCATGGAGAGCCATGTGTCCTGCTAAACTTCCAGCTCTAGAGAGGGGTCATAGGGAGCCCCTGAATAGGGAACTTTCATACCTTCAGATCAGTTTTAGCCACTGAAGGCTGGACTGGAAGGGGGCAAGGTAGAAGGGCAGGAAAGGAGTTTGTAAGAGAATATGTCGTCCTCATGGGAAACAATGGCGGCTCTAAGGTGCCGGGATAGAAGGGCTACAGGGGCATGGGGCACCAGGGCGTTCAATCACATGCCCTCCTGATCAACTGGGTGTGAGGACCAAGAGGGAAGGAGCTCTCTGGGGTGACTAGAGGTAGACGTCACATTCGCTAGGCTAGAGAGGGCAGAATGTGGTCAATGTCTGGAGAAGAGGGAAGGTGAGGAGTTCACGATGGGACATGTCGAGTGTGGGCATATGGAGATGTCCAAGAGGCTGGGGCCCCCACCTGCCAGCCCCCTCCTCAGCGGTCGGAGTTTTGTCTCTGTGGGCTCCTCATCCGAGCTTTTGTGTTTTCATAATTCCCTTCAGGCCTTGACCGTAGGGGTGGCAGCTGCTTCTTACAGTTGCTACTGCCATAATAGAGTTCTTTTTTAGAATTTTGGCTACATAATTCACGCTGCTTTATATTAAATTCTGTCTATGAAAATAACTGATGTGATTTCTATCCCCTGCCTGGATAAAATGCAAACAAAACCTATTTGGTATCCCCTGGACTGGGCCCTTATGGCCATGTCAGTGGCAGAAGCTTGTGCTACATAAAACTCGAGGCTTTTCTATAGTTCCAATATAATACCAATCTAGCTTGACCAGAGCAGTAAGGCAAGAATAAAGGGGCCTAAAATTTTTACCTGCTCCGGGCTGGGGTGTCAGGTGGCAGGCTCTGTTCCCAGAGTACCGATGAAAACTCCAACTCCAGAACTGTTTCGGGGAGCCTGAAAAATGAGTCTCCTCATTTTAGAAGATGAGCTGAGGCACAGAAAGGGAGAGGAAGATGGTTGAGACCACACAGCAAGCGAATGCTATGGTGGGATTGGACCCCAGGTCTCCTGAACCACTGGGCCCCCTTGGGTCGCCGGGTGATTTGTAACTCTCCCCAGTTAATAAATATCTGTCTTAAGACAGATACTAAAAGGTTGTGCCAACCTGTTTCTCTGCTATGTCCAATAAAATAAATGCATAAAAATGGTTAAAACACTTGGGGGTTTTATGCTTAAAATGACTCACTAACTGTAAATGCACCACCCCCAATTCTGAATTTTTAAATATAAATTAAATGTGGCAACGTCCATGTAAACGCCTCGGTGCAGCTAGCTGTGAAATTGTGGGTGAGGTTCTTGACCTCAGTTTCTTGTAAAATGGCAGTTCTAATCCTGTTTAGCTCTCAAAGTCAATACTGGGCAAAGCATTCCCTTAATAGATGGGAGCTGTTATTGTTGAACGACCTTAGCACTTATTTCGCATGAAGTATGTCTACTTTTTCCCATTGGTCTTTTTGGTTCTGAAACAATTTTTTTTTTTCTTTCAGTAAAACTATTCCTGACCTAAAGCCTAGCTCAGTGAATGTTGGAGAGCATGAAGTTGTCCATGTTGGCATGTGGTGTTTTCCTGAGAGCTCTCTGAAAAAAAATTCCCATCCAGAGAGACAGTGGAGGCCATTTCTTTAGGGGGGGATGTTTGAGGACTCTTCTGTCACCTCTCCCTAACCCTGGAAGAGGTCCCTTCTGGTGACTGAACAGGCTGTCTGGTCTCACACTTCTGGTGACCCATCCATGGGGTCACTGAGTATGGGGCCTGCAGGGCTTGGCCTCTAGGAGAAAGGGCCCTGAAGGCCATCACCCAGCCCGGCTGAGTTCACACCCAGTGATTTACCGAGCTTTGGGGCCACTGACACCTTTTATGCCCCTTCCTCCGGCCAAAGGGACACAGCGAGGGGAGAGGTGGCGGGGAACCCATCCCTGGGTCACCTCCACAGAGCTCTCCCATCATTGACGGTGTCCCTTTGCCCTGGAAAACAAAACCTAGGCCCCTTGACTTTGGGTTACCAATACTTTGGCACCACCTTTGAAGCCGTGATCTGAATTTACGACAGAGCTTGAAAGACCATTTCAGGCTTGGCCCTCTTTCCCGGCCGCTGAACTTCATGTGGTCTAGAGTAAATCACCGTAATAGCCATCGGGCCTGCATTGTTGCGGGATGTTTTATTCCCAGGCTGCCTGTTATTTAGGGTGGCCAAGTTGAATCGCCAAGTGTCGAGTTACAGTTGTTGCTTTTCTTCGCCTTGTGCATAATTATGAAGAGACCGAATGACCAAAGGTAGGCTCGACGCAGGCCTGCTCAACAAGAAGGCCCATTAAGGGGTGCGGATAAAACAAACAAGGCACCCCGTTTTGCAGCTCAGGAAGGGGTCTCCTTCCTTCAGACTTGCGGACAATGGAGTTGCTTTTCCCTGGGAGAAGAGGTGGTGTTGAGTTCAAGTGGCCCCTAGACTCGCTGCTCTGATGAAAGGCCTGTATGTTCCAGGCCCCTCTGCTGGCCGGGAACATAGGCAGAGGTTGGGATGGGCGGACTAGTCCCAGAGACACTAACCAATTGAAGCTAAGGTCAGAGCAAAAAATCCTTAAGCTTTTCTCCACCCACATTTGTATCCAGTGCTCATTTTTATGACTGCACCACACGCGGGCAGCTGTGCACACCTCTGCTGCCCGGAGAGGCCCCTAGAGGTGTATGGGCCTCTTCCCTGGGGGTGGGGTGGGGAGCTGGGACACAGCGGCTGGGGATACCCAGTCCTCAGGGCACATTCCTTATGTGTGTGCAAGCTTTCTCTCCTGCCCGGTACGACAGTATCTGTAACTCTTGGGTCAGGTAGAGTCAGAGGACAGTACAATTCTCCCTAATTTTTTTTGTTTGGTGGTGGTGGTGGTGGTGGTGTCAGGGCGTAGGGATGTCTCTGCTTGTTCATCCAGCGATGGAGGAGGCTCAAGGGTGTGGACGAGGGGGACCCAGATGACATCAACAAGCACCACGCACTCCTTGAGGCCCCTGACCTATGATGCCTTTGTCATCTCAAGACTTTCTGCCCTTGTCGCACCTTTTCTTTAGTAACAGCTTTATTATTACAACGTAGCTGAAAAACTAAGACATTTCTGTAGTAAAATTCAGCAAAAGGCATTTATTTAGCCAACTGTCCTTCTCTCCTCATACCCCAGGCTCCCTCTCAGAGGAAGCCATTGTACCTAGCTTCTTGTTTGCTATGTGCATTTTTTAATTTGCTTTTATCTGTAGGAAAATGTTGGGGATGAAGGGAATGGGGGAATTGTGATTTGCTACTAGCCCTTGGCTGTCAAAGGGCATGGACAAGGCAGACCAAATCCACAGTCAGCACCATGTCTAAAAGTAGAAAGGTTGCTGGTGCCAAGGCCCTGAGAGGCTGAGGCAGGAGGGAGAGGAAGGGGCAGGTAACCTGTGTAACAAGTGTAGTACTGCTTCAGAAAGTAAGATCTGGTGGTCCCGAGTTGAAAGGTAGAGCCTGCCCTCAGTTGAGTCTAGCAGGGGAGAAATGCAGACAATTCAGATACAACGTGCAGTGCAGTGATCATGCAGTATAGAGGAAGCAGAGAGGAAAGGGGAGAATAACGTAGCTGGGACGAGGTGGTGAGGAAAGGCTTCCTGAAAGTGGTACTCTCTGGGCTGGGCTTTAAGGATGGATAGGAGTTGACTGGACTGATAGGAGGGCCATAGGGGAAACCGTATGTGCACAGGCTTGGTACTTAAGGAGCTGTAGTCAGGCTGGCATTGTGTAGCCTAAATTGTGTAGGTGCCCGCACATCCATACGTGCAAGGCAGGGTATGTGCGTGTGGAAGTAAGGTTGGAGATGCAGCTGGAGAGGAGCACAAGGGCTGGATTGTGAAGGGAATTGCCCCAACCAATAGCTGGAGACAAATTGTGTTTCCTTCACTCATTCCTCATCCCATAAATATTTACTGAGCACCAGAGTGTGCCGGGCAAGTGCTAGGTATCTGGGAGATGCTGGAAAACAGGCATCAGGATCTGACGTTGAAAGTGCATGTCAGGGGTTGGGGCGTCCCCTGTGAGCAGGTGCTATCAGAACAGGCTGAAAGGATGAGCAGCGCTGTGCTGGAAAGCCTGTCCAGGCAGAGGGATGGAGGGTAGGGCTGCTGCTTGAGTGAGAAATGGGGTGGGTGCCACTGTGTTTCCAGGTGAGTAATCTAATGATGAGGAAGCCCAGTGACTTTGGGGGATGACAGAGGACTAGTTTAAGATGGTATCTGGGGAAGAGTCTGACTGCCAGGCTGGGGGCTTGTGGGAGCAGCGGAGGCGGTAAACAGGAAGGCGGACCCAGAGGGGCTGAAGGATCCAGGGCCAGGTCAGGACCTGGTGGGGGGGGGGGGGCTCTGACTCCTCAGGACCACTATCCAGTCTCTTACTACACGGCTTGCTCTCCCCCCCAAAATCTCACATCTCTACCCATTTCTCTCCATCCCCAGTTCCCACTGACTTCCTGGATCTTGCCACCATCCCACCTGTGTCTTGTACCTCCTAACTGGTCTCTGTGGCCTGACCCTAACCTCGTGCAATCCAGTCTGCACTCAACAGTTGGAGAAATGTTTTAAAATGGAAATATGACCACCTCACTACCTTGCTGAAGATCCTTCAAGTGTTCCATATTGACCTCAAGCTCCTTAAGATGATCTGGCCCCGCTGGGTTCATCATCCTCTTCCCTCAGAATTCCATGCCCCTCCCAGCATGCCAATTTTTCCTTTTCTGAGAAGCTCTTCTTACTGCCCTGGACTTTCCTTTTCTCTTGTCTCCAGGCTCTTCTATGTGCTCTGCTCTCTTTCTATAATTCTCTTTTTCACATTCGTCTCCTGTGACCCCACAGCTGTCTCATCTCAGCTCATCTTCTAGGTCTTTCTGTTTGGGAAAGCTTTTATGGCATGCTGAGCCTGGGTCAGGTGCCCCCAAAGGCATCTCTACCCCCATCCTAGCTCTTATTGGGCAGGTGCAACTGCTTGGCTTCTTGTCTGTCACCTGTACTAGATTCCAAAAGAAAGGCAAATTATGTCCTCAGCCCTTGGCACAGTAGCTGGTGCTCGAGAGGTACTTACTGTTGAATGACTGAGATGTGAGAAGGAGGCATGAGTAGAGGTAAGGGTAGGGCGGAGGGAGACAGAGTTGAAGAGGATCTCATCGTTAAAGGATGATGGCCATGGGACACCAATAACAATGATAGCGATTTTTACATTGGTCCTCACTGTGTGAGGCACTATTTCAAGAGCTTTACATGTATTTGTGCATTAGTCTTCCTGAAGATGAAGATGAAGATATGAGGAAGATACCTGTTAGGATCTGTTTTAGCAATGAGGAAACTGAACATCGTCAGGTTAAGTAACTTAACCAAAGTCCTACAACTAGTGAGAGGGCTGGGATACATTTCATTTGGGTGCTTCAAACTTTACATGAAGGCAAACTGATTCTCTCAACAGTTTGCACTAGCTTCATGGGGTTGGGAACATCTCAGCGGGTCAAACTGAACAGCTAAAATCTCCCATTAGAATTGCAACCCCAGAGATGACTCCCAGGTCAATACGACTTTCTTTTTTCTTTTCTTTCTTTCTTTTTAAAAAGATTTTATTTATTTATTTGACAGAGAGAGAGAGCACAAGTAAGCAGAGCAGCAGGCAGTGGGAGAGAGAGAAGCAGGCTCTCTGCTAAGCAGGGAGCCTGATGTGGGGCTTGATTCCAGGACCCTGGCATCATGACCTGAGCCGAAGGCAGCCGCTTAACCAACTGAGCCACCCCGGCGCCTCCCAGGTCAATACGACTTTCCGGCACTGAGTTCCAACCCAGTAATCCTGGCCAGTGGAGTAGCGGTAGAGCTAACGCCTGCTTCCAGTAACTTTCTACACCCGGGCAGGTTGTGAACAGCAAAGGACAAAATAGTCTGTGCCAGTCAAGAAACTCCATCCTGCTTGGTGATCGGATAACTGGCTATAAATCAGTACTAGCATTTTCCATCTGTTTTTGTACCCCAAAACAACACTTGTAAACCTGTGGGAGGGGCGGTTCCTAAGATACATAAGGGATATAAGGTCGCGATCAAACTAAATACGGTGGCTTAATTACAATACCTCGATTCCCAAAGTTAGGTACAGTAGGTTTTCTTGCTTTTGTGACAGGACTCATTCGGACTGCTGTACTCTTAATTTGATGTAACAACATGCTATCAATCTAAATATTTGTAAATAAAGTATCTCTATCTAAAAAAAAAAAAAAGCACCCGGCGGGCACGTGTGGCATAGAAGACTCTATGAAGGACAAAACGTTGGTTCAGCGGCGTGAGCCGGGCACGTGTTCTGCACGCAGACGGCTGGGGGGCGGGGCCTACGGTGCCGCGCAAGATAAGATGGCCGCGCGTGGAGCCGCGCGTGGAGCCGCGCGTGGAGGGTAGCGGGGAGAAGCCCGGGAAACAAGTGAGCAGAGAGTTCCCACTTGGCGCTTAGTGTTGGGGGGGGCAACAGTGAGAGGCTGAGTTAATTAATTAGGTGATGGTGGCTGTCACGCTGTTGTTCTGCGTCCAGGTGCCTTGGACGTTCACTAAAAAGATGGAGAAATTTAGGGTAGTGTCAGGCCGTTGGAGCTGTTGCAAGCAGGACGCCTCTATAATACACCTGAGCTTCCCTTGGAGCAAGCAAGCAGCGGGAAGCTGTGTCCATCCCTCTCCAGGGCTCTGGTAAGTAACCCTTCACAGCCTCTCCTTAGAAGTCACGAGGATTATTCATGAGGACCCAGAAACTAAAAATAAGGCTTTGGGTCCTTCTGACCTTGGTGTTGGGATTGTAAAGCGGTACCACGTTTCTGAAGGATTTTGCAGTATCTACCAGCAGCCTTAAGAAAGGCATTCGTTTCTGACCCTGGAAATCCTGGCTCCAGATAGTCACTTCCCCCCAAAACTCAGAATTGAGAAAAAAAAATTTTTTTCCCCTAAGATTTTCTTATTTAAGAGAAAGAGAAAGTGAGAGACATAGCACTGGGGGAGGGGGAGAGGGAGAAGCCATAAACCCCACTAGGCAGGGAGCCCCATGCAGGTCTTCATCCCAGGACCCTAAGATCATGACCTGAGCGAAAGGCAGACGCTTAACAGACTGAGCCACCCAGGCGCCCTGAGAACAAAAAATTTCTATTAAAAATGTTCACTTCAGGGTTGTGCAAACTGTATAAAATTGGAAACAATGAAGATTATGTTAATGATTATGGCGTATTTTCATAATGGATTATGATATAGTCATTTTTTATGAATATGTAATCCTGGGAAGTATTCACTCTATAAGTTAAGTGACAAAAGCAAAACATAAAAATAGAACAAAAACATTAAAAAATGGTAGGAGTATATTTTGAACAGATACATGCATGTGGAAAAGATTGCAAATGTTATTAGTGGTTTTCTCTGGAAGGAGGGGATTTCAGGTGATTTTCATCTTCTTTGAATCTTTCTGTGTTTTCGCATATTATCCTCAGTAATCATGCCTTGTTTATGTTCAGAAAATTAAAATGTATCCTTACTTTGGGTAAAAAAAAGTGTGTTCAAAGGTTAAATTGCATCTGTTGGTTCCTGACCTGAAGAAGTTGTATGGCTTGAAAAATAAGACCTAAGTGAATCTCTGTTAGGAAAAGTACAGCAGGCTCCTTAACCCCATGAAAGCTTGTTCATTCCTTCTCTGCTGTGACTTGATTTAACACATCTTCTGGCAGTAGTGAGAATGAGTCTGGCACTTGAGGAGCCCAGGAATATTCTCCCAGGTTTGCTGGCAAGCTCATGCTAGCGTAGGTGAAGGACATAAAAGAACTAAAAAGCAAGAGCTAACATTTATTGAGTGCTTGCTCTGTGCCAGCCATGATGCTAAGTGCAAGATATATAGACACATACATTCGCTTGTGCACACACACACTCTTCTGAATTTATTAATGCATTTCATTTTCACGATGACCTTATGAAATTGGTGCTGTCCCTACTCCCATTTTAAAGATGAGAACACTGAGGTCCAGAAGGGAAGTATACTCCATGTCACACACCTCGTAAATCATACTGTCAGAATTTGAATCCAGGTCTGATGGTGTTGAATTGGGAAGTGGGAAAAACAATGGATGGGGAGGGGAGAGAGAGAGACAAAAGAGGGGAGAAACCCCCAGTAACCTCAAGGTTTTCCCTATTCCCCTGTGAAGAGTGCACCAGAATGAGTGCCAAGAAGCAATTTGGGGTAGAGGGGAAGATCACTACCTTCACATTTGCAGGCCTCAGCGATTCCAGATGAGTCCGGACAAGGGTTTCTCAACTCCAGGAGCAGCAACAGAAAGAGGAAAAGATAAATTGCATGTGACTGATCATGAGTGTTGGTATTTGTGAGAAAGTTTCTCTCAAAGGTTAAGAAAGAGGCACAAATTTCTGGAGTGCTCCTGAGGAGAACTTCTGGGCACCTTTAAGAACTTGCCAGGTTGATAGCAATGTTTTTTTTTCCAATTTCACTTTTGAGCAGATGGCTCTTCTGTTCTGTTCTTCAGGTGGAGGAGCTCCTAGAGCTGCCCGTCTGTTCATCAGCCTCAATTAAGCTTGGTTTTGGCGCCCAGATGGAGCACAGGTGGAGAGGGTTGGGGGCAGGTAAAAGGAAGAGTTTTCTGAAGTTTCTGAGCAAAAGAAGGGAAAGGAAAGCTAGAGGTTTCATGTGAAAGTAATGGTTGATGCTAGTAATGGAAGAGGAAGATGGTGACAATAAAGGTGGGGAGTGCAGCTTGGGGATGAGTCCCTTGTGGGGAAGGAAGAGAAAACCAGTTCTTCATACCTGTCACCGGGTGGCTCCACTGACACAACACAGCTGGGTTGTGTCTCACTTCACCTGAGGAAGTCCTGCGTGATTGTGGAGTGGGGAATGAATGGGAAGCAGCATTTGAGGGTGGGGGTACTGGCAGAGAAGGATAATGGCAGTGTGCACCTGACCCGTAAAAAGCATGCCAACACTCAGAGCTGGTATTGCTCTATAATATTTTCTATTGGGCCCATTTTCCAGCAAAATAGAAGAGGAAGGAAGTTAATTGAACACACTATTATCTGTCCTATATTGTGCTGAGTTCTCTCATTTACCTTATTTAGTTCTATAGCAATCTTGTGGGTCAATGTTACACCCATTTTGCGTATAAGGAAAAAGAAGCTTAGTAATGTTAGCTACTTGTTCAAGGGCTTCGAGCAAGTAAAGGACAAAGCCAAGATCCAAATAACATCTGCCTGATGCCAAAGCCTCTCTGTTTACTTTCCGTTTTGACTCCAGAGATCAGCTGTAGGCCCTGTGTTCATGGTTCAGCCACCCTCACTTTTAAAGTTGTAATTAGACCAAGTCAGTGGTTTTTAAACATATGTGAACCTAAGGATTCTTGGGATGCTTGTTAAAATGTATTCATTCCTGGGCTCTACTCCTAGAACTACTGATGAGAATCCCCGTGGGAGGAGCCTGAGTGTCTACCTTAACAGGCCCCAAACCTAATTCTCATGTGCTCAGGCAAGTTTGGTCAACACTGGTATAGGAAGATTTTCACATTCATGGGTATAAAGTCAGTTGGCTATGTTCTGTTTATCTTTGCAAGGTTTTATGTGGTTTAGGAAGTAAGATCTTTCATATTTATGTCTTTTCCCTGATCTCTGTCCTATACTGCTCAGATATTTTTTATGTTATGATATTTTTTAAAATAGTCAAGATTATGTTTACATTAGGGGGTAAGGCAACAACACAGTGATATTTTGCCCCTTGTGGTGACATTCCCCATTTTACTTTGAATACTAGAGCTGAACTATTTATTTGCATGTATTGAATTGAAAGGAAGTCTCTGGTTAAGCGGCAGGAGTGAATTTTGGTTAACACTGAGCTGTAAAAGGCCAAGGTACATATTTAACTTCTTAGTGTTTGGTAGTCCTTGGTACTCTTTGCATCCTTGTACTTCTGAATGGGTTTAAGAGGATGTCATTTCATCTACATCCATAAAATAAAAAAGAAATAGAGATTTGGGGGAATTTGAAAGGTAATTAGGCCTGAACCACTTTGGATTGAAATATTCAAATGTCAGTTCTAATAAGGCTTTTCAGTAGTACCTGGCTATACATGAGTTATGTGAAACTTGCAGTTATAGGAGTAGGTCATAAGAGATCCAGTATTAGGGAACCTGGGTGGCTCAGTGGGTTAAAGCCTCTGCTTTCGGCTCGGGTCATGATCCCGGGGTCCTGGGATCGAGTCCCACATCGGGCTCTCTGCTCAGCGGGGAGCCTGCTTCCTCCTCTCTCTCTGCCTGCCTCTCTGCCTGCTTGTGATCTCTGTCAAATAAATAAATAAAATCTTTAAAAAAAAAAAAAAAGAGATCCAGTATTAGTCCCAACAATTAGCAGCTTGCACAGGGGAGCAGAATTCTCGAATAACTAACAGTTTGTAAAATTAATACAAACTTTGAATATCTCTTTCCCCCTCCTCCCTACCTAATATCAGCGTCTAGCCAAACTGAAACTGTAAATAAATCTTGCAAAGATGCAGGACATCATGAAGTATTCTGAAGGGTGATGTTGAAAGAATTCCTTTGGTTTCAGGCAAAGCCATTAACAAATATGAATCTGGCAGAATTTGTTCACTTGTTAATTGGAGGAGAGAAAATTGATAGGATGATTCAAAAGAAAATGATTTGAATGAGATATTTAAAAAGACTTCAGAAAATGCACAGAGCCCTCTAATATTTTTGTGAGGTTGACTATTTTTATGATTATGCCACAAAATAAAATGTGAACTAAAAGATATTATTATTATGCTATTATTTAATGTCAGAAGAATTGCACTAAAACTCTCAAAATTTACTCATTTGTTCTATGAATTAGAGCACATTTATTATTATCTTCCAAATGTGGTTTAATATAAGGTACAATAAGCTTATTTTTATTTAGTTTCATTTTTAAAAGATAAATTTCCATTATTTTTTGCCACTCTTTATTATGTCACTATTTACTACAAACTTTTGAAAATATTTAATTTATTTTAGAGAGAGAAAGAGCACATGCTGGGGAGCAGGACAGGGTGGAGAGGGACGGGACGGGACAGGACGGGACGGGACGGGACGGGAAGGGGAGGGGAGAGGTAGAGGGAGACCGAGAGGCAGACTGTCTGCTGAGCAGGGAGCCCGATGCAGGGCTTAATCACAGAACCCCAACATCATTCCTGAGCTGAAGGCAAACGCTTAGCTGACTGAGCCACCAGGTGCTCCTACTACAAACTTTTAAATCTTGTTTAGATAAGGTTCACTTTAAGTAGGAGGATTAAATGAGTTTTGACTTTCCACGTTGTTGCAAATGGCAAGATTTTGCTGCTTTTGATGGCTGCATAGTATTCCATTAAATATGTATATATATACCACCTCTTCTTTATCCATTCATCTGTTGATGGACATCTAGGTTCTTTCCATAGTTTGGCTATTGTGGACATTGCTGCTATAAACATTCGGGTGCACATGCCCCTTCGGTTCACTACATTTGTATCTTTAGGGTAAATACCCAGTAGTGTGATTGCTGGGTCGTAAGGTAGCTCTATTTTCAACTTTTTGAGGAACCTCCATGCTGTTTTCCAGAGTGGTTGCACCAGCTTGCATTCCCACCAACAGTGTAGGAGGGTTCCCCTTTTTCCACATCCTCTCCAACCTCTGTCGTTTCCTGACTTGTTAATTTTAGCCATTCTGACTGGTGTGAGGTGGTATCTCACTGCGGTTTTGATTTGTATTTCCCTGATGCTGAGTGATGTTGAGCACCTTTTTCATGTGTCTGTTGACCATTTAGATGTTTTCTTTGCTGAAATGCCTGTTCATGTCTTCTGCCTATTTCTTGATTGGATTATTTGTTCTTTGGGTGTTGAGTTTGATAAGCTTTTTATAGATTTTGGATAGTAGACCTTTATCTGATATGTCATTTGCAAATATCTTCTCCCAGTCTGTCAGTTGTCTTTTGGTTTTGTTGACTGTTTCCTTTGCTGTGCAAAAGCTTTTGATCTTGATGAAGTCCCAATAGTTCATTTTTGCCCTTGCTTCCCTTGCCTTTGGTAATGTTTCTAGGAAGAAGTTGCTGCAGCTGAGGTCAAAGAGGTTGCTGCCTGTGTTCTCAAGGATTTTCATAGATTCCTGTCTCACATTGAGGTCTTTCACGAGTCTATTTTTGTGTGTGGTATAAGGAAATGGTCCAGTTTCATTCTTCTTCATGTGGTTGTCTAATTTTCCCAACACCATTTGTTGAAAAGACTATCTTTTTTCCATTGGACATTCTTTCCAGCTTTGTCGAAGATTAGTTGACCATAGAGTTGTGGGTCCATTTCTGGGCTCTCTATTCTGTTCCATTGATCTGTGTGTGTTTTTGTGCCAGTATCGTACTGTCTTGATGATTACAGCTTTGTAATAGAGCTTGAAGTCTGGAATTGTGATGCCACCAACTTTGCTTTTCTTTTTCAATATTCCTCTGGCTATTCAAGGTCTTTTCTAGTTCCATATAAACTTTAGGATTATTTGTTCCATTTCTTTGAAAAAAATTGATGATATATTTTTTTAATATTTTATTTATTTATCAGAGAGAGAGTACACACAAGCAGGCAGAGAGGCAGGCAGAGGCAGCGAGAGAAGCAGGCTCCCCGCTGAGCAAGGAGCCCCATGCGGGACTCGATCCTAGGACCCTGGGATCATGACCTGAGCCGAAGGCAGCGGCTTAACCAACTGAGCCACTCAGGCATCCCAAAATTGATGATATTTTGATAAGGATTGCATTAAATGTGTAGATTGCCTTAGGTAGTATAGACATTGTCACAATATTTGTTCTTCCATTCCATGAACATGGAATGGTTTTCCATTTCTTTGTGTCTTTCTCAGTTTCTTTCATAAGTACTTTATAGTTCTCTGAGTACAGATTCTTTGCCTCTTTGGTTAGGCTTATTCCTAGGTATCTTATGGTTTTGGGTGCAATTGTAAATGGGATTGACTCCTTAATTTCTCTTTCTTCTGTCTTGCTGTTGGTGTATAGAAATGCAACTGCTTTCTGTGCATTGATTTTATATCCTGACACTTTACTGAATTACTGTATGAGTTTTAGGAGTTTTGGAGTGGAGTCTTTGGAGTTTTCCACATAAAGTATTGTATCATCTGCAAAGAGTGAGAGTTTGACAACTTCTTTGCCAATTGGATGCCTTTAATTTCTTTTTGTTGTCTGATTGCTGAGGCTAGGACTTCTAGTACTATGTTGAGTAGCAGTGGTGATAGTGGACATCCCTGCCATGTTCCTGACCTTAGGGGGAAAACTCTCAGTTTTTCCCCATTGAGAATGATATTCGCTGTGGGTTTTTCATAGAAGGCTTTGATATTGAGGTATGTACCCTCTATCCCTACACTTTGAAGAGTTTTGATCAAGGAAGGATGTTGTACTTTGTCAGATGCTTTTCGGCATCTATTGAAAGTATCATATGGTTCTTGTTCTTTCTTTTATGAATGTATTATATCACATTGATTGATTTGCGGGTGTTGAACCAACCTTGCAGCCCAGGAATAAATCTCATTTGGTTGTGGTGAATAATACTTTTAATATTCTGTTGGATCCTGTTGGCTGGGATTTTGGTGAGAATTTTTGCATCTGTGTTCGTCAAGGATATTGGTCTGTAATTCTCCTTTTTGATGGGGTCTTTGTCTGGTTTTGGGATCAATGTAATGCTGGCCTCATAAAATGAGTGTGGAAGTTTTCCTTCCACTTCTATTTTTTGGAACAGTTTTAGGAGAATCAGTATTAATTCTTCTTTAAATGTTTGGTAGAATTCCCCTGGGAAGCCATCTGGCTCTTATTTTTGGGAGATTTTTGATGACTGCTTCAATCTCCTTACTGGTTATGGGTCTGTTCAGGTTTTCTATTTCTTCCTGATTCAGTTTGGGTAGTTTAAATGTCTCAAGGAATGTATCCATTTCTTCCAGATTGTCAAATTTGCTGCTGTATATTTGCTCATAATATATTCTTTTTTTTTTTTAAGAATTCTTTTTTTTTTAAAGATTTTATTTATTTATTTGACAGAGAGAGATCACAGGTAGGCAGAGAGGCAGGCAGAGAGAGAGGGGGAAGCAGGCTCCCCGCTAAGCAGAAAGCCCGATGCGGGACTCGATCCCAGGACCCTGAGATCACGACCCGAGCCGAAGGCAGCGGCTCAACCCACTGAGCCACCCAGGTGCCCGCTCATAATATATTCTTATAATTGTTTGTATTTCTTTGGTGTTGGCTGTGATCTCTCCTCTTTCATTCATGATTTTATTAACTTGGGTCCTTTCTCTTTTCTTTTTGATAAGTCTGGCCAGAGATTTATCAATCTTATTAATTCTTTCAAAGAACCAGCTCCTAGTTTTGTTGATTTGTTCTGCTGTTCTTTTGGTTTCTATTTCATTGATTTCTGCTCTGATCTTTATGGTTTCTCTTCTCCTGCTGGGTTTAGGCTTTCTTTGCTGTTCTTTCTTCAGCTCCTTTAGGTGTAGGGTTGGGTTGTATACTTGTTTCTTGTTTCTTGAGAAAGGCTTGTATTGCTATATACTATTCTCTCAGGACCGCCTTTGGTGTGTCCCAAAGATTTTGAACAGTTGTGTTTTCATTTTCATTTGTTTCCATGAAATTTTTGAAATTCTTCTTTAATTTCCTGGTTGACCCATTCATTCTTTAGTAGGGTCCTCTTAAGCCTCCATGTATTTGAGTTCTTTCCAACTTTCCTCTTGTGATTGAGTTCTAGTTTCAGAGCAATGTGGTCTGAAAATATGCATATGATCCCAATCTTTTGGTACCGGTTGAGACCTATTTCGTGACCCAGGATGTGATCTATTCTGGAGAATGTTCTATGTGCACTTGAGAAGAATGTGTATTCTGTTGCTTTAGGATGGAATGTTCTGAATGTATCTGTGATGTCCATCTGGTCCAGTGTGTCATTTAAAGCCTTTATCTCCTTGTTGATCTTTTGCTTAGATGATCTGTCCATTTCAGTGAGGGGAGTATTAAAGTCCCCTACTATATTATATTATTGTTGATTGTATTTTTTTTTATTTTGTTATTAATTGGTTTATATAGTTGGCTGCTCCCATGTTAGGGGCATAGGTATTTAAAATTGTTAGATCTTCCTGTGGACGGACCCTTTAAGTATGATATAGTGTCCTTCCTCATCTCTTATTATAGTCTTTGACTTAAAATCTAATTAATCTGATATAAGGATTGCCACCCCAGCTTTCTTTTGATGTCCATCATTAACATGGTAAATTCTTTTCTACCCCCTCACTTTAAATCTGGAGGTGTCTTTGGGTCTAAAATGGGTTTCTTGTAGACAGCATATTGATGAGTTTTGTTTTTTTATCCATTCTGATACCTGTGTCTTTTGACTGGGGACATTTAGCCCATTTACATTCAGGGTAACTATTGGAAGATATTAATTTAGTGCCATTATATTGCCTGTAAGGTGGCTGTTACTGTATATTGTCTCTGTTCCTTTCTGGTCTGTTACTTTTAGGCTCTCTCTTTGCTTAGAGGATCCCTTTCAGTATTTCCTGTAGGGCTGGTTTGGTGTTTGGGGTTTGTTCTTTTAATTTTTGTTTGTCCTGGATGCTTTTTATCTTTCCTTCTATTTTCAGTGACAGTCTAGCTGGATAGAGTATTCTTGGCTGCATGTTTTTCTCATTTAGTGCTCTGAGTATATCACGCCAGTCCTTTCTGGCCTGCCAGGTCTCTGTAGATAAGTCTGCTGTCAACCTAATATTTCTACCATTGTATGTTTCAGACCTCTTGTCCTGAGCTGCTTTCAGGATTTTCTCGTTGTCACTGAGACTTGGAAGTTTTACTATTAGATGATGGGGTGTTGACCTATTTTTATTGATTTTGAGGGGAATTCTCTGTGCCTCCTGGATTTTGATGCTTGTTCCCTTTGCCATATTAGGGAAATTCTCTACTATAATTTGCTCCAATATACCTTCTGCCCCTCTCTCTCTTTCTTCTTCTTCTGGGATCCCAATTATTCTAATATTGTTTTGTCTTATGGTATTACTTATCTTTTGAATTCCCCCCTTGTGGTCCAGTAGTTGTTTGTCTCTCTTTTGCTCAGCTTCTTTATTCTCTGTCTTTGGGTCTTTTATATCACTAATTCTCTCTTCTGCCTCATTTATCCTAGCAGTAAGAGCCTCCATTTTTTATTGCACCTCATAGGTTTTTTGATTTCAGCTTGGTTAGATTTTAGTTCTTTTATTTCTCCAGAAAGGGATTCTCTAATATCTTCCATGCTTTTTTTGAGCCTAGCTAGCACCTTGATAATTGTCATTCTGAACTCTAGTTCTGATGTATTACTAATGTCCGTATTGACTAGGTCCCTAGCCATCAGTACTGCCTCTTGTTCTTTTTTTTGTGGTGAATTTTTCCACCTTGTTATTTTATCCAGATAAGAGTAGATGAATGAGAGAACAAGATACTAAAAGGGTGGCAAAGACCCCAGAAAAATATACGCTAACCAAATCAGAAGAGACGTGAAACCAGGGGGAAAAGAAAGAGGGGAAAAAAAAAGATAAAATAAAATAAAAAATAAAAAAATAAATATATTAGACTGGTGAATAGAACACAGCCACACACTTGATTTTGGGTGTATTCTGGTTTCTTAGAAGAAATGACCTCCCAAAATTTTAAAGAAAGAGAAACTTATATATGTATACAAAAATAAGGGTATGAAGGGGTGGAAAATGACTGTAAAAGATCAAAATTTAAAAAGATTCTAAAAAAGGAATTGATAAGATAAGTTGGTTGAAAAAAGAAAAAAAAAAAGGAAAGTATGTGATCCGGCTGGAGACTACAACAAAGCCATGCACTAGATTTAGGGTATATTTTGATCTATTAGAAGAAACAGTACCCCAAAATTTTAAAAAAAGAAAAACTTATATGTATACAAAAAATAAGGCTAAATATAATGAAGGGATAGAATATGACTATAACAATGAAAATTTAAAAAGATTTTTAAAAAGGTATTGGTAAGATGAAATAGATCTAAAAAGTTAAAAGAGGAAAGAGGAAAAATTAAATAGAATAAGAAAAAACTAAAATTTAAAAAATTTAACTTTGAAAGACTAAACAATCATGGGAAAAAAGCCATGAATTCTATGTGTTGCTTTCCCCTAGCTCTGGAGTTCCGCAGTTCTCCTTGATTGATGAACTTGGTCTTGGCTGGATGTTCTTGCTGATCTTCTGTGGGAGGGTCCTGTGGCAGTGATTGTCAAATGTCTTTGCCCAAGGTGGATTTACACCACCTTTGCCCTGGGCCAGGCTGAGTAATCTGCTCTGGTTCACTCTTGGAAGCTTTTGTTCCCTGAACACTTTCCATACAGCTTGAAGAACGGGAATGAAAATGGCGACCTCCCAATCTCTGGCCCCATAGGAGCTGAGAGCTCAGGACCCTATTCCTCAATGGGCCCTCAGAGAAAAGCAGTCAATCCCTCCCATCTCCCTTGTCTCTGGCTGCACTCTGTGCTTGCCCACCCTATGACCGAGCATTTCTGTCTCGGGTGCACGGCCCTGTTTGGAGTTTCCAAACCGAGTAGATTCCTGCAGCATGCTCCTATGACACTCCTTCTGGAGGAGGAAGGAGGGGATCTCTCCGGATCTGCCACTTGTGGGGTCCCTCCTCAAAGAGCAGTGGCCTGACTGTGCCTCAGATCATGGTTTAAGGTAACCCTGAGCTTAGAGTCCACTGCTCAGCTCTGTCTCTGCAGCCAGCTTCCCTGCACCAATACCTGGCAACTCTGCCACACTCAGACACCCCCAGTCTTTCTGTGACTCCACAGGTCCTGAGACCACAGTGTCCCCATGAGGGCTCCACCCCCTGCTTAGCTTCTGGAGTGTTGTCCCTCAGTGGAGCAGACTTCTAGAAGTTCCGATTTTGTGCTCTGCTGCTTTCTCACTTGCTGGGAGCGGGCCCCTCCCAGCTATCTTCCTGTCAATTTGGATTCACTTTGCACGTCCTACCTTCAGGAAAGTGGTCGATTTTCTGTTCCTAGAATTGCTGCTCTTTTTCTCTTCTATCTCCTGTTGAGTTTGTAGGTGTTCAGAATGGTTTGGTAACTATCTAGCTGAACTCCTGGGACCTGATAAAATTTCAGTTTCCTACTCCTCCACCATCTTGCTTCCTCCCCCAATTTTTTTTCTTTTTTGTCTTGAAATGTATTTGTTGGGGGCACCTAGATGGCTTAGTTGATCAAGCATCTGCCTTTGGCTCAGATCATAATCCCAGGGTCCTGGGATCGAGTCCTAAGTCAGGGTCCCTGCTCAGTGGGGAGTCTGCTTCTCTGCCATACCCACCCGTCTTGTGCATATGTGAATGCTCTCTCTCTCTCAAAAAAATAAAATCTTAAAAAAAATGTATTTGTGGAGGAAACTTATGTTTGTCTTGTAGAATTTTCTGCAAGGTGGATTTGATTATTTCATCCTCATGGTGCTGTTTAGCATCTATAAATTGGTTATTTACTTTTTTTTTTAAGATTTATTTATTTTATTTGGCAGAGAGAGATCACAAGTAGGCAGAGAGACAGGCAGAGAGAGAGAGAGGGGTTGGAGAAGCAGGCTCCCTGCTGAGCAGAGAGCCCGACTGTGGGGCTTCATCCCAAGACCCTGAGATCATGACTTGAGCCGAAGGCAAAGGCTTTATTTATTTATTTATTTATTTTAAAAAGATTTTATTTATTTATTTGACAGAGATCACAGTAGGCGGGGGTGGGGGGGAAGCAGGCTCCCCGCTAAGCAGAGAGCCTGATATAGGGCTCTATCCCAGGACCCTGGGATCATGACCTGAGCCGAAGGCAGAGGCTTTAACCCACTGAGCCACCCAGGCGCCCCTATTTACTTTTTTTTAAACAGAATTTTTGAGCTCTTACTGTGTTTAAGATGCTAGGTTTCCATCTACCTGATTTTCTTCCATGTGGAGCTTAGAGTGTAGTGAGGAACACAGACACAAAGCAAGCAAATAAACAGATACAAAATTTTATTTATATTACATAATATGAAAATATGTACTGCTTATAATATGAACACAACTCTATTTGGTCTTCCTAACACTGTGAAGTAAAAGGTTTTTTATTATACAGAGACAACAATTGTGAGGTCAAAAGAACCAGACAGGGTTTAAGCCTTCCCTGTCCTATCAACTACTTTCCCTGTCATATCCACTACCTTCCATGTCTGTCATACCAGCTACCTTCCCTGTTATATCAACTACATGACACTGTGGAGGTATGGGGAGAGAGCAAAGGGGTGGATGGGTGGGGATTGGGTAGGGTGAGGGTGTCCCTTACTATCTCTGGACTCTGGACTCTGATGCATTCATGTTTAAGATGAAGAAGCAGTGGGACGCCTGAGGGCTCAGTTGGTTAAGCATCTGCCTTCGGCTCCGGTCATGATCCCAGGGTCCTGGGATTGAGTTAGGCATCAGGCTTTTTGCTCAGTGCAGAGTCTGCTTCTCCCTCTGCCTGCTGCTCCTCCTGCTTGTGTGCACTCTCTTTCTCTCTCACACAAATAAATAAAAAATAAAAAAATAAAATGATAAGTAGTTGCAGCCCCAGCCCTATACCCATCAGCTGGAGAGTTGTCAGTTTGTGTGTGTGGTATTGACACTACATTGAGAAGTGTGGGTAAATAAACTGCAAGGATTTTATAGCTTCTCCAGGGAGTGGTAAACAGCAGGGAGGAAAAACCGAGTGAAAGACAGTCAAAATGTAATAAAAAAAAATCAAGTCAAGCCATCCCCAAGTCTCAGCAGTTCATAGTGCTAAACTTCAAGCCAAAAAGAAGGATACAAGTGGAATATTTTAGCAAATGTCTTTAGCCTCAGACACCTGGTTTGGAAACACACCACCACCTGTGCTGCATTAAACCTGCGAAAAACCCAGGAAGGAAATACAGTGTATGAGGCCAGAAAAGGGTGGGCTTCTGGATCCCTTAGGTCAAACAGCAGGCTGTAAATGACTCTTTTCAAAACAGACATATTACTTCCCAAGATTGCGGCCTGCCACAAAGGAAGGTACACACAGCGGTTGTTCCCAGCAAGAGTTATACTATATGGCTATTAGGGGGAATAGAAGCAGCTTGATTCTTGCCAATGACAGGAAATAAGGTCAAGTAAAGATAACAGGTCTTTGAATTAAAGAGGCTTTAAACACATCCTGGCCTCATGGCTTTAGTAGCGAGTAAGAATTATGGAATGAAGCCTTGGGTTTTCTTACTCCCTTTAAGCTAGACTCCTGAAACGTACCCTTTCCCTGATTAATGCCAAGGAGGCCTGTGTGGGGAAGGCACCCTCTTCCTCATACCTTTGGCTTATTTATGCTCTTTCTAAATAGTCCTTACTGCCATGTTGCTAGTGAGATCTGGGCTGTTGGGATCATTTCACAACTTAAAGGTCTCACAAGTAGCATATTTGATAGTCTTGATGGTAAATACCTATAGATTTAGAGGTCAAGATTGTATTCCTCTGGTCTAGGCAATGGAGAAGAGATCTTGCAGAACTGAGGAGTAGAGGTCACTGTATTTCTGTGTTGCCAGAGCTTTCAAAGACAAGATATCCAAATAGGCTTGACTTAATGAACAAGACAGAGTATCAGTTGAGGGAGAAAAACAAAATGAAAACAAACATCAAAAGATGATTTGTTGTCTGCATTGTTAGTCCGCATTCCCTGCCCTGTTGTGTAGACTGTGTTTATTATATCCCCACCTTGATCTTCTTCCTCCCTGTGGGGGGAGGATTGGTGCAGGAATTGAAGTGGGGAGTAGAAGGGGGAACTGAAGTCAAGCAACCAATTAGAACATGTAAAAAAGCAGTAGGGTTAAGTGCTTTAGCCGACTCGCTGTTTTTTGAATAACCAGCTGGCTGACCAGACTCTACCTCTTTTTGCTGCTTGCTGGCATTCGTTCTAGTGCACAGGACTGTAGACCTGCATTAGCCTTACCCCCAGAACTCCTGAAGAAAGGACATGGATTCTCTGTGCCTTTAAAGTTGCTTTTTTCTGATAATCAAAATAGATCTTGATTGACAGGTCAGAATGCTGGCCTAAATGGCTGAGTGACAGTATTTGTTAGAGACGCCAGAGGTGTGTCACTTGGACAGTGAGGTAAGTACCCATTTGCTCGTACGCAGGGCAAGGGGTCAGGATCATCTGCTCTCTGTGGGTCCTTAGGCAAGGCACTTTACATCTTGAAGCTTGAGAACTGGGAATAATGATAGTATCTACTTTGAATGGTTGCTAGGAGTCTAAGCGAGGTAATTCAGTGTTTAGCCTGATGCCTGGTACAGAATAAGGAAGAGTTCTGGGAATGCTGACTGTTGGCTGTGTTATTGTTGTGATCTTTGTAGTTCACATATACCCTCATTGGCTTCATGGGGAGTCTATAAATCCAAAGTTTCAAAAATATTATTTCTATTATGTAGAGAATGGCTTGAAGCCCTGCTGAATTTCCTTGCCATAGTTTGATTTTAGGAGATCTTTAGTTCCTTGTTTGTTAGCTGAATTAAAAACACAGTTTTTTTGGTTCTGAAGTGTTGAAAGGTGTTTAATATGTATAGAATAACTTTTTTCCCCCCGAAGCAATTCATATTCATTATTTAAAAAAAAAAGTAAATGAATATTAGTGAGGAGTAATTCTGTTACTCAGTCCACATTTTAGTGAATAATTATTGTACATGTTTTGCAACTTTTCGCTTAATTATGTATCAGATGTCTTACATCATTAACTAGTCTTCAGCGTCTTATTTAATGGCAACAGAGAATTCTACCTATGAGGCCCCTCATTGACTTTAGCGATCTTACTATGAGCCTCTCCAATCTTTCCACTCTCAAATAGCATCATTGTTAAACTCCCAGTCACCAAAACTCAAGATGTGGTTTCCAGCTCTGGGCCTGCATGCCTCCTCTGCCTAAACCTATAGGTTTCCCTGAAAGTTAGAAATCCCCTACATCCAAAACTAACACTAAGGATACCCCTTCAAAAGGCCAGGAAGTAAATTCCTCTCTCATTCCCCAGTGAGAAGAGGCAAAATTGGGGTCATTTTCATGACAGCTATTACCGCGTGTGAGGTGCTCCAAAGAGGCATTCCTATCCTTTCACGTTTTCTCCTAATCATAGGCAATTTCCTCATGGCAGCAGCCACCCCACCTTTTGTGGGGGTGTCAAAATGTGTCATCCAAATAGATGGTCCCTAAGACAAGGGGAAAGTTTACACACGTGTGTTCTGTGCAATGCTCTAGCGCCTTTAGACAATGTCTCACCTTTTACTTGGGGCAGATGTGACTGGGAAAGACTTTTTCCTGTTTAAGTGGAATTTGGACTCATTTGAAGAATATATACATGACTTCATTTGCAGTTGAAGATGGGTTGTTTAATCCAGGAATAGGGATCTCAAAAGGATTTGGATGTATGAGATGAGCTGCTAGAAGAGCACAGGGGGGTCTTGTAGGAAATTCTGGTTAATTTCCCATCCCTAGTTCAGAGCTAGGCTAGTCCTGTGCAAAAGTGTCAAGTAAGTAAGGGTTGTCTTCTGCACCATGCCTTGCCTTTTCACTGCCTCCACATACTAAGAACATTGTGAACCTCTCTCTCCCACTGAGCTAGTTGCTCAGGCCACCTTTTAGGGGAGCTCCCCACTGCAGGCTAGAAGAGGGGAGTGATTTTTCTTTCTGCTGGCAGACAGAGGTCTATAGGGAAAGAGAGGTTACTGTAAGTATAAAATAGTTGGCTATGGGTGAAGTGGATGTTTGGGTGCTTAGGGTAAGGAGAGGGGTCACCAGCAGAGAGGCCGGGGAAACACAGGACATTTAAATTCGAAGTTCAGATAAGCAGCAAAGAATTTTTTAATATACGTGTGTACCCTGAGTACTCTGTCTCTTAAATTTATGATTGTCCCCATCTTTTGAGTTGTTTTCGTGATACCTAGAGCCATCTTTCCAAAGCATTGTAATGATATTCAGAGAAACAGTGACTATCTCTCTCATGGCACTTACTTCTTTGCAGTATATAGTAGTTAATTCCAGCACACACTATAACAAGTAGGCACAGGCAAGCTTAGAAACAAGCACACCTTACTTTCTAAGAGCACAGACTCCCTTGTAGGAATAGTCTACTGGAGAGAGGCCAACTAGGCCAGATGTTCAGCTTGTCCCAGGGAGGATGTTTTCCAGAAGGATGGGTGGTCAACTTATGGGTTTGTTAACTGGAGACTAGCAAGGCAGGGACTGTGGTGCCAAGCACACGGTAAGTGTTTGGTGAACATTTCTTTGTTGTTATTAGTAATTCTGTTGTTAAAGGCTTAATTTGTTTATAGTTTATGATTTTATAAACATCAATGTGGTAAATACTCCTGTGGTTTTAATCTTTGCAGAATCCTTAGTCATTTCCTTTGGATGATTCCTAGAATTTTGTAGATTAGAAAAATGAGATCTAGGGCGGCAGGGCTGTGTTGGCACTGGCTCAGGAGGGGTATTGTTACATCTGCAGGAGTTTTGTAATGTGGTTGTCAAACACAACCATTTAAAGAATAAAATTATATAAATATAACTATAATGAAATGAGTTACGTATTAAGTAAGCAAACAGAGGTCACAAATACTCAACTTATCACTTGCTAGTCATTTTACTGTATTTTACTATAGTTGAAGCTCTGGAGTTGTGTCTTCGTAGTGAAGGGTGGAAATACCAGTAAATGATGGGCTACTGCATGTCTCTTGCCAGCTCTGTGTTCAAAGTGGTGTCAGTACAGATGTCAGGGACCAAGTAATGGCATGTTACCTAAAAATCAGCTGTGGTGGAAGTATTTATACCGTGGAAATCGGCCAAGTGGTACAAATCAGGCCCACTGCTGCTAAATGTTTATGTGACATTTCACTGCAGAGAATTGATAGAGCTATGTAGCTAACGACAGATCTGGAAGGTGAATCCATTTCTTCCAACGCTGTCAGAGCTTTTTGGACCATGTTTTGGAAAGCTGTTATTGTGTTTTTAATCCTTACCTTACTGGCATACTCTAACACCTCTTAAACCTATTAAATCTCTAAGCAGTCTTCACCCAAAAGCATGCAAGTGTATACAGGCTATCGAGAAAGTCATAGAACTTCATTCCACAAACATTTTTGAAGCACCTGCCATGTGCTAAAGACGAAGAAGACAAAGATGAATAAGACATAGAGTGTTCTCAAATACGGATGTCCCAGATTGTGGGTACCGAGTTTATGAAAGACCTTAAGTCATTGCCTTCTATTAAGTTAAAATAAATCAAGTGAGACATACATATATAAGTTAATTTTCATCATTAACATATTATGTAAAATGTATACATGGTAATATAAGTTAAAAAAATGTAAATAGGGTCCTATAGTGGAAAGAGTTAAGAGAGGCAAAAAAGTACAGTGATTGAGAGCATGAGCTCTGCACTCAGACTAACTTGGGTTCAGGTTCTGACTTGATCCGCTATTAACTCCACAACCTTGGGCAAATCATTTACTTTAAGCTTTGGTTTCCTTGTGAGAATAAACTAGTAATCCCCTCATAAGGTTCATTTGAGGAGTAAACAATAATCTAAAGTGCTCTATGCCTGGTATGGAGTCAGTACTCAAAGTATCAGTCTAAAGTAAACCTTGCAGAAATAAGTCTTAAAAGAGAAGGATATTAGTTGTTTGGGATTGCCCACAATTCATGCATTCCTGAAGCTGGAATTTCTGCTAAGTGAATGCTGGTTTACTCTGGGAAGGATTACCTCCAGTCTTCGAGGGGGGCTTATGAGAGCTTTTTGCAGATGCACAAGGTGCCCCTGGTCTCCTGTGCTTGTCCTCGTCCTCTGGTGAACCGACCCCGCATCTCATACCTCACCTGTTACTGACTTCTCCCTCACCCCTTACTGAGTCTCACTTCTAACCACTGCAGTTTGCCCAAAGTGCCCTTACTTGGGCCGCCAAAGATTTCCTGCCTCATCTTTTTATGGTGTTTGACACTCTGATGACCACTTCTATCTTTAGGTAAAATTTAGCCAATTCGGCTTTTAACTTTCTGTACCCAAAGATGGAGAAAACGAAGGCAGGGAGGCTTGAGGAAAGAAATGGGAAAGGGTAAAAATATTTATTAAAGCTGTGTTTTCACTTTGGTCTCTTTTAAGAAGGAATATTACTCAGAGAAATATCAGAGGGGAGTACTGCTGTATTTTTGGAAAGTGAAGTCCTTCTTGTTAACATTATTAGTAGCGTCTCTACGGTCAGAATTATTTAGTTACTCATATGTATGCCGGGTGTTTCATCCCCCTTCTTGTAGCTCAGCTATTCCTCTGGGGCATATTCCTTCTGGGGTATGTCCTTTAAGAAGCACTTCCAGTGAGGGTCTTTTGGTGAATTTTCTCAATTTTTATTTGCCTAAAAATACCTTTACTCTCATTCTGGAAAGATAGTTTCTCTAAGTCCATAATTTAAGTATGAAAGTTATTTTCTCTCAGCACTTTGAAGATGTTATTCCACTGTCTACTGACTTCTGTCATTGTTGAGACGCCTTCGGTCAGCTTAATTTTCATTCCTCTGAAGGATTCCATCTTTGCTTTCTGGCTACTTTTAACATCCTTTCTTGGTCTAGAAAGTGTTCACTGCTTTGAATTCATCGGAATTTCTGACTAAGAGATTGGAATTGGATCAATTTGGGAAAATTCTCAACATTCTCTTTTACTGCCTTCTGGAATACCAATTAGATGTCTGTGGGACCTTCTCACTAACCTTTTGTTTATTTACCCTCTTTCATATATTTGGTCTTGTTTTTGTGTTCTGTTTAATTTCTTCAAACCTATTTGGTTCTTGAGTTCTGATTTTTTTTTTTAACCCGTGGTTTAACCCTTGCATTGAATTTTAAATTTTAATTTTAATATTTTAATTTCAAGAAGTTTTGTTTTTTTATTTAATTTTTTAAAAAAGATTTTATTTATTTGACAGAGAGAGAAATCACAAGCAGGCAGAGCAGAAGGCAGAGAGAGAGCCCGATGTGGAGCTCAATCCCAGGACCCTGAGATCATGAGTTCAGCCGAAGGCAGAGGCTTAACCCACTGAGCCACCCAGGCACCCCAATTTCAAGAAGTTTTAGTTGGATTATTTTCAGATGTGTTTTTGATTCTTTTATTTCTTAAAACATCCTATGTATCCTTATTTTATGTTTTGTATCTAGTAATTCTAATACCTGAGGTCTTTTGAATCAGGTTCTATTATCGGTTGCTTCTGCTGACTTTCACACTTGGTGGCTTGTTTCCTTTTGTTTTATGTAATTTTTGATTGTGAATTCATTTGCTGAAACTTTTTATTTTATTTATTTATTTATTTTTAAAAAGATTTTATTTCTTTATTTGACAGACAGAGATGACAAGTAGACAGAGAAGCAGGCAGAGAGAGGAGGAAGCAGGCTCCCCACTGAGCAGAGAGCCTGATGTGGGGCTCCATCCCAGGACCCTGAGATCATGACCTGAGCCAAAGGCAGAGGCTTACCCCACTGAGCCACCCAGGCACCCCGAACCTTTTTATTTTAAATGAAATTTTCCTTGTATTTTTTCAGGGTAGTGTAGATACTAAAATTTGTGGCCCCAAATTTCTGTGTGTGGTCAAATTTGTAGTTAAAAAATCTCTGGAAAATTTTATTGTTATTTTTGTTATTGTTAGTTTCACCCAGAGCCACAGCTATGACGGACTATTTTTTTTGTTGTCTGCCACTGCTGGGTGGGTTTTCTTCTAGTTTGGTTTTTTCCTCAGGGCATAGGCTCCTTGTGTCCTAGCTTTCTGCAGGCTGGTCTGGCTCTTCACTGTAGATCTCCATAGATGCCCCCACTGTAGATGGCCACTTAGCTCTGGTCTCCTGCTTCAGCCTTGATCTCAGGGAGGTAAAATGCTCTTATTTTCTTGGAAGCATGTTTGCTTATTTAAAGGAGGGCTTTCTATATTTTGTTTAGCACTTTATTTATTTATTTTTTTATAGAGAGGGAAGGGGGAGGGGCAGAGAGAGTCTTAAGCAGACTTGTATCCAGTCTGGAGCCCAACATGAGGTTCGATCTCACAATCCTGAGATCATGACCTCAGCCAAAATTAAGAGTCAGACACTTAATCGACTGAGCCACTGAGGTGCCCTCCCCCCTTTTGCTTAGCATTTTAAACTTTTTTTTTTTCTTTCTGTAGCCATAGTGTTTCAGGATTCCTAGGACACTGTATTGCTGGAAATGGAAATCTGTATACTTTTGTTGATTGCTAACATTCTGAGTGTGCGCTTTTTTTTATTTTTTATTTTTTTTATTTTAAAGATTTTATTTATTTGGCAGACAGAGATCACAAGTAGGCAGAGAGGCAGGCAGAGAGAGAGGAGGAAGCAGGTTCCCTGTGGAGCAGAGAGCCTTATGTGGGGCTCGATCCCAGGACCCTGGGATCATGACCTGAGCTGAAGGCAGAGGCTTTAACCCACTGAGCCACCCAGGTGCCCCCCCCCCTTTTTTTTAAAGATGAGTGTGCGCTTTTATTATATCTTGCGGCTGTTATTTCCTGGCAACCCAAACAAAATGAAGTTTGGACAATGTAAACCAGGAGAAAAATGGAATTCATTTGACAGAAACTCACTTTCTAGGAAATTTCACTCTCTTGGCTAACCCTGCAGTCTAGTCAGCTTACATAGTGGTCGCTCAGCAGGTATTCACCGGGCACCCAGGATGGCTAAGGAATGGCAGAGCTCTTCAGCAGACACAGGGGCCCCCTTCCTGAGTATAGAAATTCACAAACCAACATTATAGATTCCCATGATGCTTGGATAGAAAGAGCCAAATAGTCCCCTTAGACGAGCTTTTTATTTGTAAATGAGTGGGTTGGTGGCAGAGGGAACATTTCTTTCAGGGTCATCGGACTGGTTAGCAGTGCCTGGGACTCCCCTCAAAGATATAAATGCAGAAACTCATTATTATCTTTAAAAAAAATTGTGAATTTATTCAGACCTCTGTTCACTGAACATTAATTGAATACCTTCTCTACGCCAGGTCATAGGATGCCCTTTAGCTAGTAGTACTCAGTGAGTGGTAACGTACATGCATATTTGCCTGTATGTGGAAACAGACACCCAACTGCTTATAAGTATCTCCCCCACACCTCGCTCCACTACCCTAACACTGAGCTATAGCCTTCCACCTAATATAGGTGAGAGAGTTTGAGGCTGGTGGGAGAATGATAAAACAGGAAAAGTTGCTATAGAGCCTGTGGGACATGGTTAGGATTGGCTGAGCTCAGAGCCTTTACTCTTGGTTCCAAGACCTGGGGAAGGAAAGAAATCAGTGAGAGCTGGCCACTGGCATGTATTTGAGTCCTCACACTGCCACATACTAGCTGTTAGGCTAGCTCTGAGCCTCAGTTTCCTCTTCTGTAGAATGGGAATTATTACTACTGAATGCTAAGCACTCAAGAGACAATGTCCTTGCTTTTAAGAAGATGTGCAAAAAAGTCAGAAAAGAGATTTCTTTAATGTCCCAAGCAACAAGAAAAACTCATCCTTAATCCATTATGCCCAGAAGTTCATATGGCTCCATTTAGCTGGGATGGAGGTTTCTACAGCCTGGCTTAAACTGGCAAAGAACAGTCATTTCTGTGAGCCCACTGCTCTTTCTCCTCAGAGAATGAACCAGCCACGTTTTGTCTTCAGCTTTCTCATTCCTCAAATGAGGCTAGTGTTGTATACATTACCTAGCCGCTAGGTGACCAGAATTATTCAGGAAAGGCTGCAATTAGCAATGAAATCATAAACATCTTAAAATTTCTTCCATTTGGGGAATCTGCTGTGCAAAACCAAATCTTGTTTGAGTGCAGAAGCCAACAAAAACAAACAGGAACAACAAACCAAACAAACACCTTGACACCCCAGGAAAAAAGCCTTAGCTCATTGTTTGATGAATGAATGGTTCCAACTCTGCTCCCAGAGACAACTCTGCTCATTCAAAAACTATCAAGAGTAATTTTTCATGACTTCAAAGTTAGGTTTTTAAACTCTCTTCCAGTTCCCACCATGGGAACAGGATTCCTGGACAGGTCCATCTGAAATAGCGTTTGCATGACCCAAGTCGCTGATGCTGCTTGGGGTGCTGGCTGCCTGGGAGGGGCTGTTTGAGGGGGGAGGTTTGGACAGCCATGGGCTATGGGAAATATGGGAAGTCTGGAGTTCCTTTGCCATAAAAACTTTTCATAAGCCATGCATGGCCAGTGGCATCCCAGATGGATCTCTGTTGGGTCTGAGCTTATGAAGTGGTTCTGCCTGATATCTGCCCCATTCTCAGGGTAAGAAGAAAGTTTGCTTATTGAGGAGAGTGAATTGGACACAGATGCTGCAGGCCATGGGCTTGCCCTGGCTTGCCCGTCTTCCTGGCAAGACAAGCAGTTATTAGAGGCTGGTGACGACTCCCTGTGTCTGGGGACGAGCTGTCTGCATTTCTAGGAGACGGCTCCTTCCCAAGGGGAAAGAAAGGTGCCAGGCTGTAGAAGGATTCAATTATTGGCGGCTCTATTTTGCAGAATGATCGTCTTTGAGTGAAGTATGTGTTATAGAATCAAACTTGGCATTTATAATTAACGTAAAAGAATCTCAGTTCTTACATGTTATATATATGTATAAAAAAAGAATTCTTTGCACACCTCTCAGTAAATGGCTTCAGAGCTGCTTTGCCACCTGAGAAATTTCTTGGACAGAGTCCCGTGGGAAATTGTGAATCTTTGATTTCATAAATGGGTTTTTAATTAATTTGTGTTTTGAGTAATACTTCTGTTCAACTTCCTTAGGATTTCTGAAAATCTTTGCTATTACTATCAAAGGTAGCCGTTTATGCTAACATCGTTGTATTTAGATCTGAGGGGTTGAATGGGCCATGGCTCTCTTACCAGGGCCAAAATACCTGTGACAAAAGAATTTCCCAGGAGGTTTTGGGTATTTATGGCCCAGCATTATAAACTGGAAAACTGGCAACCACGTTCCAGGGTCTTGGAGTGGTTCTGTGCTTGGTGGCTAACCGTCCAGAGAACTATTCTGACCTTGACCTTTGAACAAACCAGTGAGTTAATGCCACTGACCCAGCTCTGTGACTGCAACAACAAGCACCTCTGGATTTGGGAATCCTATTTGACTTCTAATCCTAGTTCTGCTGATGTGCAAACTGTATGACCTTGTCGATCTAATCAACCACTCAGAGCCTTGTGGAATGGGGAAATAGTGCCTTCCTCACAGGGCTGTGGGGAAGAGAATAAAATGAGATAATGTGCCAGGTGCCAAATTCAAAACTTGTCAAATGGACAATGACTGATAGTGGCCTGACTACATCTATCCTTTAAATCCACCCCACTTTAAATATAAAGATTTTTTTTGGACAGAGACAGAGAGACAGCGAGAGAGGAAATACAGAGGGAGAGGGAGAAGCAGGGTTTCCGCTGAGCAGGGAGCCTGACGCGGGGCTCGATCCCAGGGTTTTGGAATCATGACCTGAGCTGAAGGTAGATGCTTAATGACTGAGCCACCCAGGTGCCCCACCTGACTTTAAATAAGGAGCAAAATCAGAAAGGCTGCAGGTTCTGTCTTTCTTCTTCTTTTTCTTTAGGCACAGAAAACAATTTGATCCTCTTGAAGTAGATGACTCCTGAATTTGTAGTCTGGCCTTGATACCTCTTCCAGGTTTCGAGCTTATGTGGAATATTCACAAATGATCGTCCTATTGTGTTAAGTTTAAGCATGCAAACACAAAACTCATCTCTGCTTCTGCCATCCCACCCCCCACAGACACACAGACCCCAAACAGCAAACCTTGTTTTTTTCTTCTTTTTTTCTGTTATGGACAACACCATTGTTGAGGATGCACAAACTTGAACTTAGATTTGTCTATTGGGGGCACCTGGGTGGCTCAGTTGGTTAAACAGCTGCCTTCGGCTCAGGTCATGATCCTGGAGACCCTGGATCGAGTCCCACATTGGGCTCCCTGCTTGGCTGGGTGTCTGCTTCTCCCTCTGACCCCTCCCTTCTCATTCTCTCTCTGTCTCCCTCTCAAATATATAAATAAAATCTTTAAAAAAAAAAAGATTTGTCTATTTTATATATAGAGAGAATGCCAGCTGGGTGGGGAGGGGCAGAGGCAGAGGGAAAGAGAGATAGAGAAGCAGCGGCCTCCTTGTTGAACATGGAGCCAGTAGGTAATCAGGAGTCATGGGACTCCACACAGGGCTCAGTCCCAGGATCCAGTGATCATGACGCCAGCCAAAACCCAGACTCAGAGGCTCAACTGACTGAGCCACCCAGACACCCTATGCTGACTTGAACTTGGAGTCTGTCGTCTTTGTCTCCCCTTTGACTTTTATCCTCCTGCAGTCTGCCTCCAAATCCAACTAAAGCTTCCTTCGTTCTTCCTCCCTTCCTCTATCCTATTCATGCCCTTGACTCAGATATGATAGAAAGTGTCCATGGAGGCTGTTCAGGTCTTCTTACCCCTTCTTACCCCATCCCATCTTTTCCCATCAGAGTTTGTCAGACTCTGGCATTGGCTTCTCCCATCCACCTGTCGCCGTCCACCTCCTCCCACCCCCAATTCAATTGCCTCCTCCACTTCCTGTGTGCCATTTTCCTGCTTATGGTCTTCCAAAGGCTCCATGTGGTCTGCAAGAAAGATTCCTTAGTTCAGTCTGCCCACCTTTCCCCTCTGACCCAATCTCCCATTTTCTCTCTTCCAGCCATGTTGTTAACGTATTGGAATTGTCATTCCCTTTCCTAGCCAAGCTCTTCCATCTACCCACCTCATCTTCTCTTTCCCACTTAGTCTAGCCTTCTAGACCCCCTTTTTAAAAAAAAAAAAAAGATTTTATTTATTTATTTGACAGAGATCACAAGTAGGCAGAGAGGCAGGCAGAGAAGAGAGGAAGGGAAGCAGTCTCCCCGCTGAGCAGAGAGCCCAATGTGGGGCTCGATCCCAGGACCCTGGGATCATGACCCGAGCCGAAGGCTGAGGCTTTAACCCACTGAGCCACCCAGGCACCCCTAGACCCTTTTTAATCAATTGGTTGGGTTTACAGTCCTTCCTGACATTTACATATTTGCTTCAGCATCATTTCTTCATTCCATTGTTGGGCTTACATTCCAGAGTCAAATAAGACATGATTTGTGAGATGTCCCCAACAGTCAATATGTCATCCTGGGTGATAATGTCCCCATAGCAGTTAGGAGTTTGCTTCTCTGGTATCAGATGGATCTAGGTCCAGATCCCAGCTCTACCACTTATTAGTTGCATGATTGAGCAAGTTTTTCATCTCTTTCACCTTTGTTCCCTCACCTGTAAAGCTGAGTAGTAGTAATGCCTACTTCACATGGTGGTTGCATGAGAAGGGGATAGTATGTAGTAAAGCCCTCAGGATAGCGGCTGGCACCTATTAAGTGGTGCAATAAACGATTGCTATTGTCCTTTATTTCTCACTTTAATTTTCCATGACTGAGGTAGCAGTAGTGAAGACGGACTGTGATACCAAATTTCTTGTTCTGGGACTGTGTGACCTTTATGATCAAAAGACTGCAAATGGAAGTCAGAGAAATGGAAGCAGTAGTTTACCAAGCTGTAAGATTTTCAAGGGCAGAGATAGTGATAACGTTTATCTTCATGTCTCCAGCCCTGGAATGGGAATGTAGTAAGCATTCAAAAATATATGATTAAGTCAACTAAATGTTGAGTCGCAAAAATTTCATGGCAAACATCCGTGGTCAATTTTCATTTCTGTCTGTTTCTTACAGTTGTCAAAGTAAACTTACAGAATGCAGAGATCCACTCACTCTCTGCCCTTAAGGAAGAAGTATGGATGTATATACATGTGTGTGTATGTTTGTATATGTATGCATGAATACACTCATACACATTTAAATTCTCATTGTTCTTCTAGTCTAGCTTCACTGGATTTAGTGTATGTTCTTCTCCCTCTTCTCCACCCTAGACTTTTTGGATTTGGGTCTGTTGCTAGGTCTGAGCATAGGTTCATCCTTGGATTATAACAATGGGGAGCATTCCTGGAAGGAGCGCTACCTGTGTCTAACTTACTTGAGTTTGGCCCTGGACTCAGATGTTTGGGAATTTAGACTTCATGGTAAGCTGGAAGAGGTCATGCAGGAGAGGCCCATTAAGTCTGTGGACTACTAATGAACTTTGCCATTTTCTTGAAGATCTACTACATTTATTTCTGGGTCATTCCATTGGACTTGTCACAATGTGGGTCATGCTCTATATAAGTTCTTGGTGGGGATATATAAATGTGCATTCAGAATGCTTGCTTTGTTGGCACTCCTTAGGTTCTGGGAACTTTAAAGATCGAAATTCAATGTGTAAATTTTAATTCAATTCAACATTCAGAGTGTTTATTATGTGTCAGGCACCATGTTGGGCACTTCTTCTGGGAGGATTGAGACATTTAACATTTAAGTAGTTGCTAGGGTGATGAATGAATGGCAGGTTGGGTTGTTTTCCCTTCATCTCCTTCTGTCCTTTCTCTTCTCACCCTTGCCAGGGTGGAGAAAGAGCCTTTGTGAGGAAGACAATGCATCAGAGTTGTGGCCATTATTACCAAGTAAGTATTTGTCTATATTGTAGATGTTTACTGGGGAGAGTATGAAAGATTTGGTGCCACGTAGGGTTCTAGAGGACCTCAAGGATCTGCTCTACCCCTCCAAATGAAACCAAGACCTGGAGGGAAGACCAGGGTGGTAGAAAAGACCCAGTTATTCATGAAAGTGGAGGTAGGAAACAAGGGAATCTGGGAAAGGACCTTAGAGTCACCATCAATGAAGGGCTGGTCTCCTTGAGGATTTGGGAAGTGGGGATTGGAGAAGCATTTGTAGGCCTCATGGCTGGTGCACTGTGACCATAGTGGGATAGGGTATACTCCTACTGCCTGACTGCAGACATTTCACTAAGGTCTGATCATGTCATTTCTTCTGAGCCTTTGATTCCCCAAAACTATCACTTTACTCCAGCTGTGGGCTAACATCACTCTGGTTCTGTGGCTTTGGCTCAGCTAACATGGGTGGGGCCCATAAAGCTCTTTGAACTTCCATGTCTGGATTTTGGGTCTGCAGGTTGTCTGCTGATCCGGGCAGAGGGTTACTAAAATGCCACCCCTCACTGGTCCTAGCCCTGCTGTCTGCCTCCTTCCCCCAGAGTGGGTGAAGGGACTGCTTTGGGCCCCTAGTTTCTCCTGGCTGCATCTAAGGAGATCAGAACCATTCTTCCTGGGGCATTTCTGGTGGAGAAGACGCCCTTTTTGGTTGTGAGCTCTGCAGCTGGCCTGCCCTAGCCCTCGGCAGACTCTGCCAGCTCTTCGCTTTGTGGTTTGAAACCTCTGGCTTATGGAAGAAATGATGTCTCAGGACTGAACTTGGGAATAGAACAGGCAAGGGCCATCTATCCAGTTAGGGGTGGGAGAGGAAAAGGAAGCAGCTGATAGGACTGTGACAGTAACCAGAACTTGAATTTATTAAATAATAAAAATGAGAAGGGAATTAGGGACTGTTCCGTGTTTTATATGCTAAGGATGAGAACTGCAGGGCACTGTGTCTTCTGCATTGCCCGGTGGTGCCAGGTGGTTCAGAGGGAAGGAGGCTGCTGGGCTGCTGGGAGTCACCAGAGAGGGTGGACACTAACTGGTGTGGATCAGGGAGGAAATGCACATGTTATCACTCATGCAGGGTAAATGGATGAGAAGACTTTCCCAGGAAAACACAAATGAGAAATCTGTTCTTACATTAGGATTCATGCCCCTGAATTTACCAACATGTCTGAAGCTCGTTAATAGCCCACGCCATTAATTTTCATGCCAGAGAGAGAGCGCTCAGCTCTGAGGCCACGCATGTTTAAATTCTGGCTCTGCTGCCTGCTGGTTGTGCAACTTTGAGCAAGCAATTTTCCCTAAGCCCTAGTGTTTTCTTTTTTTTTTAAATTGAAATGGGTAGAATAATACCAGCATATTATTGCTATTGAGAGAATTAATGGGTTAGAGTCTATAAACTGCTTGGTGTGGGAAATGCCCAATGAATTGTAGATATTATTATATTCATAACACTGAAGTTTGGTATCATCATGTGCTTATTGGCAAACATAGCTGGCTTAGTCACTACGTATTAATTCCGAATCATACCAGGCCATCTTGCCTGGCTCTAGGGCAAAAGCTGCATCCTGGGTGTGCATGGGTAGGTGAGGCAGATAAGCAAGTGTGGTGAGGCAGGGCTTGCTTTGTCTCTTGCCAGAGACATCAGCACAGACCTGGGCCTCTCGGAAGACCTCAGAATTGTAGGCCTGTGGAGTTTGGAGCCTTCTGTATGCTTTGGGTGCAAAGGTCTCATCACAGAATGTTATGGAAACTGCTTTTCTTCCATGGACCATTTAGGAATACTGAATTGGAGGTCCAGTCTCATTTTACTTATCGGGACCTGGAGGGGAGACTTGAACTTGGCTCACAATTTAGGTTTCGGCACGTTAAGTTCTGTCTGAATGCCTGGGGATGGGGGGGTTTCCCCAAAGGGGGTCAAGCTCCAGAGAGGGCCATGAAATCCCTGGAGAGAAAGTCACCTGGAACAAAGATGTTTGGCAGAGACAGGATAAGCAGCAGGGCTAGGGGGAATCCAGGGGCATGCTGGCTCCATTCCTGTGCCTGCTCCCTCCTGACCTCCTCACCGAAAGGTACTCTGGAAAAGAGCTTGGTACTAAGGCAAGAGCCGTCACTTGGAGCCCAAGACCTCTGCTGCAGGAACCTCAAGGAATAGGAGAAGATCCCTGGAGGTTGGTGGTAAGGAGGTGCCCTGTGGCAGCCCTGGTAGCACCCTGTGGGAGTCAGGACCAGAGCAGCCAAAGTAGTCCCAGAGCAATGAGGCACAGCGAGAGTGGCTGGCCTGTACTTTCTATGCTAGACTTACCTAATAGGAGGTTCTACCTCTCCATAAAGGGCATAAGAGTAGTGCATACATGTCAGGTGATGAAGGGCCTACAAGAGTGCCTAGCACACAGTAGGTGCTCGGTAAATGTTAGCCATTATTGTTCGAGAGTCTCCCAGACAGAACTCCTGGAGGGAGTCGTTGGGAGTGTAATCAAGGGAAAAGACTGGGAAGTTTAGGGTATGTCTATAACCGTCAAAAGAAGGGGCATCTGAGTACTGTACACATAGGGTCTCCTTCCCACCAGCTGTCTCTCCAGCTCTTTGGTCTCTGTGGTCTCTGAGCCTGGGCCCAGAGAAGGCACTGGCTTGTGTACAGTTCATGGTTGATTCATAAGCATTAAACTGAGGGCTCTGCTCTGGCTTAACTGAAATAGCCTAATCTGGGCCAATAGGAACAGTATCTCTAAAAGGCCCTATTTCCTGTGCTTTGCATTTGGTGCAGGGTATGCGGTAGGAAAACCTTGCTTGGTTTCCTCACATTGTTATATCAGTGGGGAGACTACGGTCTTCACTTCTTCATTCCAGCAGCTTGTCTCCCCCACCTGCTGAAATTCCCATGCTGCTGTGATCCTACTCATTTTTCAAGGCCTTGCTCTTATTGGGATAAATCATTTCTTGCTCCCAGATTCTTTATTTACACATTACCCTTGGTCATTATCCCATTTGTTCTGCAATAATTCATGTACCTCTGCTTCCCTTCCCATGTTTTCAGTTCTCTGAGAGAGCATGCACTCGCATATGTGTCTCTTATTCGTCATTTCATGCCCCACGGGGTCATGTGTGTTTACTAAAACTAATAAGTCCCGTGAAGTAAGCAATATCATCATCCCCATTTTGCACATGAGGAAAGTGCCTCGCTCAAGGCCACCCAGCTGGTGGGGGAAGGAGCCAAGATCCAGGCAACACAGGGCCCCAGCCTTACCTACTGCACCCTACTGACTGTCACAGGAGGAGCCTAACTATTGCATGAATCAAACTTGGTCAGCTTCACTGACCTTATTCTGAAGATGATCTATCATACGTATTCCTGACATTTGGAGGTGATAGGCCATTTCCCCTTCTGACAAGTGTCCAAAAGAGTGCCAAGATCAACATCTTCTTGATTTAAAGAACAAAAAAAAACAAAACAAAAACCTGTCAGTAGTTTGAAAAGAAGGTGTCCTTCAGTGACAATGCTGTTTCTCCCTTAGCATAGACAGACGTCTTTGGGGTTGCTAGCTGTATAGAGTTTTACCTCCATGATGTGTCCTCCAGCTTGAAAGATTTTGAATAAGTTTGCTTATGATCAGCATTTGGAAGGTGTTTCTTCTACCTTCCCCTAGCTAAAATCTCAGTTCTACTAGCTGAGTAATTTATCCTGGAGCATTAATACATAGGGTCTGTTCGTGTCTTAGGAAAATGTTCTAGTAACCCATTTTCTCTTTTCTGCTAAAGTCATTGAATTAAATCATGCTCTCAATGAAACTTTAAAAATCCATTAATGAAAATGTTATTGTATTAACAGAGTACTGTGATATCCTTCTAGATTTAAATATTTATTGGGCAAACAGGAGAAATGGTCAAATCCTCTTATGAAAATCAATCAAAACTGCCCCCAAAGCCTGGTCTTTTAAATAGTGTCACATACCAGCCACACTCACCCTCTCATCTGCTTTTCTGGCACTAAATTCAGTCAGCTGAGACCAGGCTACCATGTAAGGAACAGATTAAACTAACATCCATCAAGGTGAAAGATAATTATTGCTTGTGTCAGACAACACCTGCTTTTGTAGCATTCCTCCACTTAGTTAAACTGGAGACAGGCTAAACTTTCCACCGAATTTTCCATTTGACAGTTGCTCCAGGCAGTGTGTCTGCAGAACACCCTTGCTATGTTTACATTTTTGAGGCAGATTAAAAATGTCACCTGTGAAATATAACCCAAAAATCTCCAACTGTAATATATTAACATATATAAATATAGGGCCTGGATGGGAGTCAGACCGAAGGGGAAGGCAAACCCTTAGCTGCTTCTGGAGCAGAAATCTTTCATCGTCCATCTTTTATGATGTTAAACGTGCAGATTGTCCACAGATACTCTTCATACTTCAAATCGTGGTGGTGTTGATCACTCTTCACTTTACAGTTTTGGGATTATTAATCATTTCTCAACTGCTTGTGGTATTTTCTTACCAATAGCGATCCAGGAATCAGGTGCCATTTGGAATACGGGAGCTCTGGGTTTCCTTTCTGTCATCCCGTTTCCATGGCTAAGATGACTTTGTTTTTTTTTTTTTTTTTTTTTTTTTTTTTTTTTAAAGATTTTATTTATTTATTTGACAGACAGAGATCATAGGAGGCAGAGAAGCAGGCAGAGAGAGAGGAGGAAGCAGACTCCCTGCTGAGCAGAGAGCCCGATGCGGGGCTCGATCCCAGGACCCTGGGATCATGACCTGAGCCGAAGGCAGAGGCTTTAACCCACTGAGCCACCCAGGCGCCCCATCCATGGCTAAGATGACTTTGTACCTGAGAAAGGAATCTCTGACCTGGGGCAGAAATGTGAAATGAAGTTTTTAAAATTGAAATGTAGCACTGGTGTGGAGATTGCAGGAGTGCTAATGTCATTGCCAAGGATGCTGCTTGGGCTGTCCCTCGATGGAAAACAGGAGAACAAAAAGTAGAGGATTGGCCCTAGTGTACTTCCAGGTGTTTAAGCTGGGACATGTTTCCATACATGTCTGAGAGACAGATGAAGAAAAAGCAACACGTTGGTTCCTTTCTTTGGGGGGAGGGGTAGTGGACCTGCAGCTTTTCTGGGTGTTAATCTTACGCTTAACATCTGTGTTGACTTCAATTACTATATCTTTTGACATACTCTAACTACAAGTTCCAGCCCCACTGAAGGTGGAGGGGAAGGAGACTCAAGGCTCCCCTATAAGACAGGGGTACACATTAAAAGGCATTTAAGATACCTAATTATTGGGATTACAGTAATGAGTATATTTTTAAAAATTCCTGTTGTCTCCAACTACTCATCCTCCACATGCATTCAGGTTCCAAGTACTCTAATGGTTCCTGAGTCTGGTCCTTCTTCTGTCTCCCCACCCCAGACACCCCTTTTGCTTTCATTCAGAACCGTGTATTCCCTCAGGAGGGACTGCTGTGGTAGCACTCCCTCCTTTTCTTTCCAGTCTCCCCCATCTCAGACTAACTGCTGTGCACAAGCAGTCATTTGTCCCCAACATGAGTTAGGTCACTCCCCTGCTGAGACTAATTCTTTCATGCTAGGTAGCTGCATTTCTCATCCCATATTGTGGCCTTCAAGGCCTTTATAATCTGGCCTCAACCTTTTAAAATCAGCTGTATCAGTTAGGACGCTTTTGGCCGCAAGTAACAGAAAGTACAACTCAAACAATGGGAAGGTCATCACACAATCCAGGAAGCACACTTTGTAGGGAGGCCACAGGTTGTTGGTTTCAAGGACTTCATGATATCAGTCAAAGATCAGGTTCTTTTCACCTCCCTGCTCTGTTCTTCTTCATGTGTTGATTTTGTCCTTAAGCTGGGTGGCGAGATGGCTGGAGAGTTTCCAGGCATCACAGCCAGCCCTAATGATGTGTCTGGATGAAGGAAACCAGGATGAAAAGAGGAGGAACATTCTTCAGGGCCCCCCTTTCCAGCAGACTCCCCTTTACCTCTCATTGGCCAGAACTGGGCTCATACCCACTCCCCAGTCAGCCACCAGTGAGGGGCTGCCATCACTATCAGGGCAGCTGCGGCCCTTCTGTCCCTGAGTGGGAGGTAATACTGTCTTCTCCTGAGGCCCATGCTTCATGGGGTAAAAGGAGGAATCTGAGCAAAACTGGGATTTTGTTAAGAAGGAATTAGGGAGAAACTGATGCTGGTTAGGCAACAAACCCTGCCCACAACCAGGTTTTCTGGTAAATGGAAGAACTGGCAGTATCCTCCGCCCACCATGTTCTGCCACACCAATCATGGGTTTTGAATTTTTTCTCAGAAATGTCTTGCTTTCTCACTTTTTTTTTCCTGGAAAACTCTCCTGAATCTTTTATGACTATGTTCATTTCTTAATGTTGTTGTAACAAATTATCACAGACTTTGTGGCTTAAGACAAAGTAAATTTATTTACAGTTCTTACAGATCTGGAGGTCAGAAATCTGAAATGGGTCTCATTTTGCTAAAATAAAGGTGTTCCTTCGAGATTGGACATATCATTCTGACCTCTACTTCTGTCATCACAGCTCTTTCTGATCCTCCTCTGTCTCTCTTAAAAGGACTCTTGTGGTTACATTGGGCCACCCAAATAATGCAGGGTAAGGCCCCATCCGAAGATCCTTGACCAAATCACATCAACAAAGCCCTTTTGCCATGTAAGGGAACATAGGCACAGGTTCTGGGGATCAAGATGTGGACATCTTGGAGGGAGTGCATTTTTTTGCCCACCCCAATGACCTAGCATAAATGCCACATTCTCTGTACCATCTGCCCTGACTGCATTCCAAAAAGGTCACTGTGGCAGAAACATAAAGAAGAGATTGGAAGGAGGCAGGATATTTGTCAAGTTTGGGGCACTGGTCTCAGTGCCACCTCCCTTGGTTATCCAGGAAAGGCTGGATGGCAGTGTTCTGTGACCACTGCATCTCTCCAAACCCTGCTCTGGGTATGGCCTCTCACCTCTTTCTTTGTTTTTTGACCTGACATTGAACTTCCTTCAGGCCTGAGTCAAAGAGACTTTGAACCCAACCCATTGTGGTTTGTGGAGGCGTTTGCAAAAGGAAATGAAGAGGAAATTCTACCCACGGGACAAAGTATTGGCTTTATCTGCCCCCAGGTTACAATGATTTTTCTAGAGTGAGCCTTCCCTTATGACCATATACTGTCCTGCCCAGGCTTGGCTTCTTTGTCAGTGGAAAAAAGTGGTTTAGATCATACCAAAGTGTCTCTCTGTCTCTCTTTTTCTGTTATTATTTATTGTGTATACCGTGAGGCACCCAGTTACCCAGATAGAAATCCTGAGACATGTAATATCCTTGTCAAGTGGTTTGTTCACAGGTGTTCTCAGGGAGAGCCAGAATGGAGTAGGGAATGGGGCAGGGAGGCTAGGAAGCCAGCCAAAGCTGCTCTGTCAAGCAAAATCCCACAGAGACTAATTTTGGATTAACCCCTCAGCAGAGTTCAGAGACTTTTAGGTCATTCCTGGATTGTCCTGATGAGGGCTGTTGTCATTGGTTAAGGGAGACTTCTAGGGAGACATAAATTCCCAGGCACTTCTGGCTCTCCAGGGCACCCAGGGAAAGCAATTCTGATGGCTCGAGGGGAACCTTCCATCAAAAGAGGTAAAGGTGCTGTTGGGAATGAAAGCACACTGGGAGCCAGTATTCCTGGAGAGGGTACCAGGGTCCAAGCAGTTCTGGGCAGAGCACTGACCTCTCTGCTATACTAGGGAAGATTGCATTCAGGCATTTCCTCTCCCTGTGTGGCCTAGTCAACCTCCCCACACCCCCCATGCCCCAACCTGTCATTGTTAGTCCCACTCCCTGTCAGAGCTTCTGTAACACCCCTTGCCCCTGGAGCAATCTGATCTTCCCAGATCCAGGTACCCTATGTAGGCTTCAGGCCATGCTGTGCCTCTCAAGTTGTCTTGACTCTGGAATCTTGAAGGGAGAAACCCATTTCCTTTTAACACACTGAAGTTTCTTGCACTGTTTTTCAGTCATCTCAGGAAAGCCTATTTCCACCAGAAACGACTTCATCGCCTAAGGACGACAGATGTATCTATCTTGGAGGGAGACCAGGGATTCTCCTCTGTCTACTGCTGTGAGCCAGCAGCTGGGCCAGCCTCCTGAGCACTTGGGTCAGCGGAAGAGGCCACTGTGTCCCTGCCTAGTCACCCTGTCCTCCTTGAGATTCTCCCCTCCCTTTCCCATTCTTGGAGCTTGAACCCACTCTTGATCCTGCTCACTTACTCTGTACTTCTTACCACTTAGTAGAGGCCAGTTCTGCATTTGAGGCAGACTGTGTGACCCATAGTTTTTAACTTCTTTTCCCTGAGGTTCTACAGTATTAGGTGCCATAATCACTTCTTTGGGTATTGACACATGATGCTGTCCACTCAGGTAACCCGAATGGAAACCTTTCCAAAAACACATTGTTTTTTAAAATGCAGTAGGTACTCAGTGCACCTGGGTGGTGCAGTCATTTAAGTGTCAGATTCTTGGTTTTGGCTCAGGTCACGATTTCAGGGTCATGAGATTGGGCTGTGCTCAGCGGGAGTCCGCTTGAGTTTTTTCTCTCCCTCTCCCTCTGCTCCTCCCTGCTGTGTGCTCTCTCTCTCTCTCTCAAATAAATCTTTAAAATGCAGTAGCTACTTTAGTATACTTAAACTGCTATATAAGTAATAATACTAATAATTATTAAAACATCAGCTAATATTTAAGTACTGTGCCATATATTTTACACAAACCATTTCATTTTATTCTTTACCCCCAACAATCCTACAAGATAGGATTTACTGTTATTACCATTACCATCATTATTTCACTGGTGGGAAAATTGAAGCTCAGAGAGGTTAAGTAATGCTACAGAGCTTTTAGGCAGCTGAGACTTGAATCCAGATCTGAGTTCATAAAGCCCGCGGTCTGAATGATCACTCTATATTGTCACTTAGCTCATAATGAAGAAGGAGTCTCTTACTCAGAGTTGAGGGCATATAATAGGAACTGGAATAAATGGATCAGGCAAATGAGAGTGTTCCTTCAGAACTTTGGATTCCAATGGTATTTAGTCATTCCATTTATTAGACTCCTTACCCAAGAATTAAGTAGAAAATAGGTTCTTTTCCCCAAATCCCTTTCAGATGTGTTGGCCACCAAAGTAGACTCCATCACCCCCAAATGAGTCACTATGCAAACCAGTTTTATTTCAACTGTGCTTTTCTGGAAAAGGGGCTTAGACCCTCCACATCAGCTCTTTTTAGAGTGCTTTCCTGGAAGCCCCACCCAATAACTTTTGTTTTGTCTCTTTGGCCAGACTATGTCAAATGTCTTCCCACCCCTAGCTGCAAGGCAGGCTGAGAAATAAGGTTAGTGTTTTGATTGTTTTTTTCTTTTTTTGAAGTTTGGCCTCCCCAACGAAATCAGCATTTTATTAGGAAGAAGAGGTTAATGGACACTGCATAAACAACTAACAGTGTTAGTTATACCTCACTCCTGTTTTCATTTCCTTTTCCAGTTGAGAGTTCATGGCCCATTATTTCAAACAGTCTTGGATCAGTATTCTAAACCTTAGCTTCTATCCTCTTAGCGCATTTGGAGGTTCCAAAGACATCTAAACTCAGTGTATCCTCAACAGAATTTATCTTCTTCCCAAATATATTCCCACTCATGTGAGTGAATGGTACTACTGTCAACCCAGTTATTCAAACCAGAAACATAGCCATCATCCTTGTTTACTTTACAACTCTCGTCTCCAATCAGTCACCAAGTCTGTGATATTGGTTCCCATTTCTCTGATACTTTTTTCTATCCTTTCCTACCGTCATCCAGAAGTGTATGAAAAGCATAATATATCATGATAAAGTAAGGTTTATGCCAGGGTTACTAGGATGGTTCAATTTTAGAAAATCTATCAAGTAATTCACTGTATTAACAAACTAAAGGAAAAATCATAAGATCATAGATTGAGGAAAGCATTTAATAAAAGAGATACTTTTTTCTACAGCTGAAAACAAATAACAACATGCTTGGGAGTTAATTTAGTCAAAGGATGCAAGATTTGTACAAAGAGCACTAGAAAATATTGCTGAGAGAAATTAGAGAAGACTTAAATAATTGGAAAGATACCCTGTGTTCATGGATTGGAAGGCTTAATATTGTTAAGATGGCAGTACCACCCAAAGAGGTCTGGAGACTCAATGCAATCATTATCAAAATTCCAATGTCCTTTATTTGTAGAAATAGGAAATCTTATTCTAAAATTCATGTGAAATTGCAAAGTACTTAGAATAGTCAGAAGAATTTTGAAAAAGAAGAACAAAATTGGAGGGCTTACACATTCCAATTTCAAAATTTACTTCCTAATTTCAAAGCTATAATAATAAAAACAGTGTGGCCCTGGCATAAGGATAAAAATATAGATCAATGGAATAGGAATTGAGAGTCCAAAAATAAAGCCAATACCTGTGATCAACTTATTTTTGACAGTGGCTCCATGATTATTCAGTGGAGCAAAATTAGTCTCATCAACAAATGGTGCCTGGACAACTGGATATCCACAAGCAAAAGAAGAAAGTTGACCCTAACATTGCACCATAAAAAAAATTTTTTTAAATGGATAAAATACCGAAATACGAGAGCTAAAATCGTAAAACTCGTAGGAGAAAACTCAGTTGTAAATCTTTATGACCTTGGATTTGGCAATGTGTTTCTTAGATATGATGCCAAAAGCACAAGCAACAAAAAAAAATTAGATAAATTAGACTTTATCAAAATTAAAAAGTTTTAAACATCAAGGGACACTATCAAAAAAGTGAAGAGACAACAGATAGAATGGGAGAAAATATTTTTAAATTATAGATTTAACAAAGATCTAGTACCCAGAATATATAAATAACACTGGCAGCTGAATAACAAGAAAGCAAACAACTTAATTAAAAAGTGGACAAATGACTTGAATAGACATTTCTGCAAAGAAAATATACAAATGATCAACAAGCATATGGACTGATCCTGAAGATCATTAATCATTTGGGAAATGTGGATCAGAAACACATGAAATACTACTTCATGTCCACTAGGATAGTTATAATAACAACAACAAAAGGAAAATAACAGGTTGGCAAAGATGTGGGGAAATTGGAACTCGTATACATTCCTGGTAGGGATATAAGATGGTGCAGACACTATGGAAAACAGTTTGGCAGTTCCTCAGTAAATTCAGCATAGGATTACTGCATGACCTAATAATTCCATTCCTGGGTAGATACCCCAAAGAACTGAAAACAGCTATTCAAATAAAAACTTGTACATCAATGTTTATAGCAACACTATTCACAATAGCTAAAAGATGAAAATAACCCAAATATCCATCAACTGATAAATGGATAGACAATATGTGAATAAACAATATATTATTTGAATAGAGAAGTGCATACATAGCACAACATGTATGAAACTTAACATTACGCTACACAAAAGAAAACAGACACAAAAAGGCACATACTGTATGATTCCATTTATGAAATATCCAGAATCTACAAAGCTACAGACACATAAAGCAGATTAATGATTGTCAGGGGAAGGAGAGAATGGAGAGCAACTGTTTAATGGGCATAGATTTTCTTTTGGGTGTTGCAGATGTTCTGGAACTAGATAGCGATGATGGTTGTATGACACTGCAAATGTATTTAATATCACCAATGGCAAATTTTATCTTGTGTATACTTTACCACACAAAAGGGCAAAAATGTCCAAAAGCAAGCAAAGACACATCAACGTTTTAGTGAAATAGGAATAGCAGCTAACTTCCTCAATCTGATAAAGAGTATCTGCTAGAAACCTATACTAATAATACTACATGATGAAATATAAGAAGTCTTTGCACTATAGTTAGTAATAAGCAAGGATGCACACATATCACCCCTACTACTAGCCCTGGGCTAGAAATCCTAGACAATGAAATAAAACAAGAATTAAAAAGGAAGTTCTTTTGGGTATTTAAAACTGAATGCTAAGGTCTTCAGTGTCTTTGTGTGAAGGTGATAAATAAAGCCTTCAGCTTAGGTAGATCCCAAAAGAGATATTGAAGTGAAAGAATAATAAGAGGTCAAGCTTAACTTCGAGAAATTCTCATGTGTGTATAAGGATGGGGTGGAGAATGGAGAATAATTGGGAAAGAACACAAAAGAGAACCAGCATAATGTATTTCCTTGGACACCAAGGTTGGCAGTATGAACAATTTCAGGAGGGTTATAGATTCTATGGTCAGGATATAAATTTTATGAAGAGGCTGAAGAGAACAAACCTGAAAATACCTTTTTTTTGGTCCATTAGAAGCTATTGATGACCTTTGAGAAAATGGCCTCAGTTAGAGGGAGTAGAAATGGGCTTAAAAGAGAAATGGGCTTAAAAGAGGGAAGGAGAATCAGTGGTGTAGACCACTGCTTTGAAAATCTGGGTGGTGACTGATAAACAGTGGTGGTGCCCAACATGGGCTTATGTGACAGGGGATGGATGGGGGCTTTGGTTTCCCCATCAGCTCTATAAACCTTCCCAAAAGTATTCCCGATAATCAGTTTAAGCAAAAATAGTGCTCTTGAGAAAAGCCCCCAACTTACTCTTCTAACTAGAATATTGTCACCAATTTGCTCATATATTGAAATCCCAGAGCCACCGCTATTGAGAAATCATTTCTCAATATTTCATTAATCATTTCAATAATCATTTCTCCCAACTGCATAGTTGGGACAGCTAAAGGGGTAGTAAAGCCTGAGCAAAAGTCAGTTGGAGGCAACTTCCAGAATTTCTGATTTTCATCTTTCTGGATGATCTGATCAAAACTGTCTGCCATTTAAAGGAAAAATAACAAAAAAATCCTCTGCCATTTGTATATTTTATTTATTTTTTTGTCAGTGGGTACATTCTTATAAGATTATTTTTCAAATTGAGCCAATCCAGTTGCTTATCATGTGCCACATCAACAACCACCTCAGCGGGCTTACTGAATTCTGATCTTCATGTCTGTGGTAACGCTGTGTTTTGATATGTAGAATTCACTTGTAATGCTTTTGTTCTAAATATTTATTAGTTGTGATGGGTGATCTCAAGAGAGCAAATTGTGATGATCTCTTGTTTGGTAAAGAAATATTGTGCCCCATTTTATATTTTACACAATAAGTTTTGATTTTACTTATTCTAAGTATATATCTGGTACAAAATTTTGTAATGGATTCTGTAGATGAAATAGGCCCAGTTGCATTTCTCCTCAAGAAATGCTAAAAGATACATGCATGTTTACCTTATTGATTTTATGCAAGAATACACTTGTGGAATGTTCTCTCCTTACCCCATTTAGCCGTAGTTTCATACTCATTCAGTAGTGCTTGAGTCATCCACCTCTGTGATGGTTTCCCTGATTTCCCCAGATGGAACTGACCTTTCTCCTCTTTGCATATTTAACTTTTTCATAAATTGTATTGCACTTTTTGGTAGATGTGTTTGTGATGATGGCGTTGGTGTTATTGCCTCCCCTGGGCTAAGAACTTCTTGAGAACAGAGACTCTGGTTATCTCATCTTTATGGCCCCAATGCCTAACTCTTTGCCCAGCATGTTGTTTCTCATGAAGTATTTATTGAATTGGATTCCATTGAACCACTGTTATGGGGATATAAGCAAAAAGCCATGTGAGCTCTGAGAAAAAAATTGGCTAGGCCTAGAATTCTGTAGGCATGGGGAAAGGGTTTTAATGGTTGAAGAAGCAATAAGTACAAATGCATGGAAATATAAAAGGTCATGCTTGCTTGGATAAAGGTGGGGAAATTCAGTGTGATGGGAATGTAGAGGCTGGAGCAGATGGTTTGATCCTGATGATCTGTCCTCTGAGATATGTGGACTTCAGTAACAGAGGTCCAACAGAGATTTTTAAGCAAGAGAATGACATAATGAGATTTGTTTTTTAAAAAGCTAACACTGGAAACCTAATGTAAACTGTGGACTTTGAGTGATAATGATGTGTCAATATTGATTCATCAGTTGTAATGAGTGCGCCACTCTGGTGGGGAATGTTGACAGTGGAGGAGGCTATACAAATGTAGGGGGTGGGGAGTATGCAGAAAATCTCTCTACCTTCCTTTTTAATTTTGCTGGGAACCTAAAACTGCTCTAGAGAATAAAATCTATTTAAGAAAAAAAAAAAAAAAGGTAACTCTAGCAGTATTGGCCTTCTAATGGGTGTCCATTGTGCGATCATTTCCTTTGTGTGTTCCAGAAGTGGGAGGGGCTAAATTTTTCACCGGGCATGATGACTGTCAATTGTCATAGTCCTACTAATCACACAGGGTCTAGGCATGGTCTTCTGACCAGAAACCAGAAGTGAAAAGGGGGACCTAGCAGGGTGTCAGAAGTTTGAGCCTAGGAAAATAGATCTCATGTTTTTCAGGGGAAGTATTAAACTGGACAAGCCAAGGGCCAGAAGGACAAGGCTGGATCCAGAAGCCATGAGACAACAAAGAACTGGAAGGGATGAGAACAAAGGCAAGAGTATCCGTGAAGTTAGGAGGTTCTGCAAGTGGCCAGAAGCAGTTAGTTTCTTTTAGGGTTATAGATATGGGCGTTTAATGAATCTTTATTGCTTCTAAGGGGATTCTTTTTTTTTTTTTTTTAAAGAATTTTTATTTATTTATTTGACAGCACAAGTGGGCAGGGTAGCAGGGAGAGGGAGAAGCAGGCTCCCTGCTGAGCAGGGAGCTAGATGTGGGGCACAATCCCAGGACCCGGGGAATATGACCTGAGCTGAAGGCAGCTGCCTCACTGACTGTGCTACCCAGGCACCCCTCTTCTAAGGGAATTCTTGAAAAAGCAGTGTGGTGTGGGCTTTAGAACAAATAATCTTCATTTTTAACTCTTTCTCCTCCATGTCCAGGCTATATTCCTTGGATGAGTTTCCTAATCTCTATAGACCTCACTCTCCTAATCTGTAAAATGAGGATAATGATGCCTCACATAATGACACAGGATTATTGTAAGAACTACAAATCATATATGTATAAACATTTAGTAAAGTGCTTGGAAATAGTATAGGAATTGCTATTATTCTTAGCCTGTATTAAAAATTCTTTATTTTCTCAAGGGAAGATGTATTGAAGTCTCTTGTCTTTAGAGGATTGGCATATTGTTCACTTAGGAAAAGCTATTACTTTGCCCGTCTGAATTTCCTAGAGTGGGTGGGTCATGGTTCTCATGCTACATCTTGTCTTAGAAGATTCTGATAGTGGCTCTGCTCCCCACTTGGGCTGCCCTGAGTGAGGAGGCCTCTGCGTGGTATGGCTGTGGGAGGCCTGGCCTTTGGTTTTTCAAGCGCCTAATGTCTGCTGAGGCTGCTCCTGTTTGTGGCTTGGCCTCTCTGCTTCCCACTCTGCCTATGAGGAGCCATGCTGTCTGTTCTAGGAGCCAAGCCTGTCTGCTACTGCTGGTTCCTGGGAATCAGCCACTTCCCTCTTCTGGGGAAGCACATCATCACAGCATGGATGACCGCCACTGAGAAACTCACCCCTGTCTGAAATAAGGCAATTTCAAAGCAGCAATGAAGGAAAGCAGACTATGAGATTAGTGTACTCTCGTGTGTCTACTAACTGTGTCTTCCCATCTCAGCCATGGTGTATACCCTAAGTGGACCTCAGATCACCACGAAGTTCTCCAGAGAGCCAGCTTATGGCCAGAACAAGCTGCTGTAAAATTCAGTTAAATTCAGAGTTGGGTGAAAATCAAATTAACAGCAAGGAACAAAAATTTCCCTCAGGTAGGAAATGGTCTTTGAGCCTATCCAGGCAGAAGATAAGATTCTGAGAGCAGGAATTTGCAAAACTAAGGGAATAAACATGAGAATCAACTTGATTAGTGTTATAAAGGAACAGAGAAGGAAAGAAAAGAATGAAAAAGAAAGGGGGTGGCAACTGCAAATTAACTGGGAGAAGCCGTAGAAGAGGGTGGCAGGAGACCTTTTAAGAATAGGAATGTCTAATACTGGATTTCAGGTTTGGGTCATAGCATTTGGTCTATGGTGGTGAATGGTCCAACTGCACTTGAAAAGAATGTATTCTGCAGTTGTTCAGTGCTCCATAAATGCCAATTAGTTGTTTAATAATGTTTAATATTGTTGAAATCTATACATTTACTGATATTTTTGTCTTCTTGTGCTGTCAGTCACAGTGAGAGGAGTGTTAGTCTCTAACCATAATTGTGGATTTATCTATTTCTTGCTTTAATTCTGTCAGTTTTTGCTTTGTGTATTTCAAAGTCCCGTAGCTAGGTGCATATACAGTTAGGATGGTTATAATGTCTACATTAATCATTGTGAAATGTCCCTCTTTATCTCTGGTAGTTCTTTTTGTCTTGAAGTATACTTTATCTGATGTCAATATGGTCAGTGTTTGTATCTTTTTCCATCCTTATAAAGGCCTGTCTGTGCCTTTATAGTCTGTGTCTCTTGTAAACAGCACAAAGTTGGGTCTGACAATCTCTGACTTTTAATTGGAGTGTTTAGTCCATTTCTAGTTAATGTAATTATTGATATGATGTGTTAAAATCTATAATCTTGCTATTTATTTTCTATTTGTCCCCTCTGTTTTTTGTTTCTTGGTTTCTAATTTTCTGCCTTCTTTTGGGTTAACTAAAAAAATCTTTGATGTTACATTCTGTTTCTTATATTAAATTTTTTAGCTATATCTTTTTGTTTTATTCTTTTAATTGTTTTTGTAGGGACTATAATATTCATCTTTATCTTAATCACAGTCTTCCTTAAGTTAATATTTTACCACTTTGCATATAAGAAACTTGAAACACGACTTGATTTCATTTACCTTCTTCCATCCTCATGCAATTATTTTCTTCTACTTTTTTTTCTTTTTTTTTCCATAAGTTGTAAACTATACAATAAGATCTTGTTATTTTTGCTTTAATTAGTCAATTATCTTTTAGGGCACTTAAGAAAAGGAAGAAAAATAGTCTTTTCTCTTTACCCATATATTTATTACTTCCAGTGTTTTTCACTCGGTCATATAGATCCATATTTACATTTCATATCATTTCTGACCTCAAAGAATTCCTTACCATTTCTTATAGTACAGTTCTGCTGCTGATGAGTTCTCTCAGCTTTCCTTTATCTGAGAATGTCTTGATGTTGCCTTAATTTTTAAGGGATAGTTTCTCTAGATATAGAATTTTAGATTGATAGGGTTTTTTCCTCTCCAACATTTAAAATTATATTTCACTGTCTCCTGAAATCTACTGTTTCCTATGAGCAATCTGCTACCGTTTGTATGGATGTCTCCTTGTACGTAATACATTTTTTTCTCTGACTGCTTTACAGATATTATCATTATCTTTGGTTTTCAGCAGTTTTGCTTTGATGTGCCTCTGTGTGACTTTCTTTGACTTTATTCTGTCTGGGGTTTCCTCATTGTCTCAGATGTGTGACTTGATAAAATAGGGAAAATTTTTGGTCAATATTTCTTCAAGTATTTTTTTCTACCTGGTTCTCTTTTCTCACTTTTTGGGATTTCAGTTGCATATTAGGCCAGTTTATACTTTACCAGGGTCATTAAGGCTCTATTTTTTTTTTTTCCCAATCTTTTTTCCATTACTCAGTTTGTGTAGTTTCTATTAACCTGTCATCAAGTTCACAAATCCATTTTCCTATATTGCCAAATTTCCTTTCAATGCTCAATGAATTTTTTTATTTCAAGTGTTGTATTTTTCGGTTCTAGAAATTCCTTTTGATTTTTTTTTTTTTTTTTAGAGTTTCCATGTCTTCCTGAAATTCTCCTTTCTTCATGCATTATATTCATCTTTTCCAATAGATTCCATTTTATTTGTCAGATTTATTTATTTTTATTATCTGTTCATATTTATCAGAGTTATTTTTAAATTGTTGTCTGCTAATTCCAACATTTGATTATCCCTGGATTTGTTTCTATTGACTGCTCTTCTTTCTTTCTTTCTTTCTATGTCTTAATCACATTTTACTGGTTTTTTTCCACATATCTAGTGATTTTTGTTTAACAAAGTACAAAAACTAGAAAATACATCACAGAGATTCTGGGTGTGTTTTTGTCTTACAAAGAGTATTGAATTTGGTTCTAGCAGGCAGAACACCTTAATCCTACAAGGGCTTGGTTTATGCTTTGTTAGAGTGGTTTTATTTGGATTTTGCCCTTAGTTTTAGAGCATAGCCTTTAGTATTGGGATGTGATCCTTACCCTAAGGTGTGGCTCTTTTGGGTTTCAGTGGAAGGCTCAAGGTGTCTACCAACTCCCTGTAACTTGTTGTAACTTGCCTTCCAAACTCTGAATCCCCCTACTGAATAGCTACTTAGTTTTTTCAGTCTTCCAGTTCTTTCTTTCCACTGGAAAGATTTTTCTGTAGACTTTTCCAGGAACACACAGCTTGGGGTTTGGTCAAAGATTTGAGGAGAATTTATATGGAAAATTTGAGACCCCCTACTTTGGACTCATGGTTCCTTTCAATTTGCAGCTGCTGTGACAGCCCTGAATTCCAAACTCTGACTTTTCAGCCTGACAAAACTGATGCTTTCTGCTTGAGCTCCACCTATACTGTACCATGCAGACTGAGGGGTGCCCTCAGATGAAAAGCTATATAAAAGTAGATTTCATTCATTTCAGTTCCTATCTTTTAGAGTCTCTCCCTTCTAGTTTCTGTTAGCTTTGGTTTGGTTGCTCTCTAGTGCTTCTGAACTATTATTTTTTGTTTTGCCCAGGGTTCATAATTATTGATAAGAAGGATAGTCCAATATAAGCTACTCTATCCTTGCTGGGAGCCAGAAGTTCCTAAGTAATTTTTTAAAAAAGTTAAATTGGACTTCCTACAATAGCTTCTTCTCTTGGTTTGAGTTATCTCAGAAGCAGATTGTGAGATAAGTAGTTTTAATTGATTTTTTTAAGTGATTTTAGTTTGTTTTTTTGGGAGATGATCCCAGGAAACACCTGTAAGGGAGTGGAGATGTGAAGCATAGAAGCCAACAAAGGATATGTTATTAAATAATGAGCTGTGGCTGAAGCTCCAATCTGCTCAGGAACACTGAGAGACAGTGACCCATGCCTCAGTTACCCCAACCAGAGTACATATTAGGGTGTTTATCCACCAGCTCCCTGTATTTATCCTGCAATGGTAGTGGCACTCATATGCCCTGCCAGGGAGAGGGTTCCAGGGGCATTGATCCCCAGAACTTTTGGTCTGCCCTACATGCAGTCCTCAGGCAGACAGCCACAGTAAGCAATCTTTTGTGTTTAGATGTGAATGCTGAGAAGATGAGGGTGGGACACCTACATGTCTACCACTCCATCTACTATGAACAAATCAAAACTTCCTATCCTGTCTTAAAAGGTACTGTCTCCCATTTGTACTTCATTCCTCACCATTTTTCCTCTCATTCACTGGGGCCCAAGCACAGGATGTTGTTTTTTAGCTTGAGCTCACAAGCTTGTTTTTTTTTTTTTTTAAAGGTCTGTGTACGTGCTGTCTCTCTGCCTTGAATACTCTTCAGACATTGGCTTCTGTTTTACACTCAATGTTACCTTCTCAGAGATGTCTTTCCTGAGCACCCTGTTTAAAGTAGCCTCCAACTCCCTTCTATTACGTCACCCTATCGTAATTCCGTGCATATCACTTATCATATCGACTGATTTTTTTGGTTACATTTGTTTGTCTATCATCTCCTCTTCCCACCAGTGTAAAAGTTGTGTAAGAACAAGAACCTTGTTTATCTTTTTGCAACTGTAAGGTCCTGAGCTTACAATAAGAACTACAAATATTTGTTGAGTGAATGAATAAATAAATGGATCGATGAATGTACTAAAGTTTGTAAATAAAATAAATTGCAAATAAAAAAGTTAAGGTGGAAGCAACCCAGGTGTCCATCAGCTGGCAAATGGATGAACAAAGTGTGGTATATACATATAAGGGAGTGTTATTCAGCCTTAAGAAGGAAAGAAATTCTGACATATGTTTTACCATGGGTGAACTTTGAAGACATTAGACTAGTAAAAATAAGCCAGTCACAAGATGATAAATATTGTATGATTCCACTTATATAATGTACCTAGAGTAGTCAAATTTATAGCGACAGAAAGTAGAATGGTGGTTGTCAAGGGCTGGTGGGAGATAAGAATTGAGAGTTAGTGTTTGATGGGTACAGAGTTTCTGTTGGAGAAGAGGAAAAGTTCTGGAGATGAATGGTGGTGATGGTTGTACAACAATCTGAATATATGCAATGGCACAGGACTTTACATTTAAATTGATAAATTTTATGTCATGTATATTTAATTATAATAGAGAATTAAAATTTTTAAAAATTACTCCTCAGTCTCCAGAGAAAGATTAAGCCTGGATTTGAAATCTGACTAACTTGTTGTTGACTGTACCATCTTTTTTTTTAAATTAAGATTTTATTTACTTATTAGAAAGCATGAGCCAGGGGGAGGGGCAGAGAGGGAGGAGCAGACTCCCCCCTGAGCAGGGAGCCTAATGTGGGGCTTGATCCCAGGACTCTGAGATCATGACGTGAGCCAAAGGCAGATGCTTAACTGACTGAGCCACCCAGGTACCCTCTGACTATACCACCTTGAGCAAGTTATAGTATGAAATTTCTATGAACCAGTCTCTTCACTTATAAAATGGGAATAATGATAGTATTTATGCTGTAGGTTTGTTACAGCAATGCAGTGCTTCCTGGGTTCAGTCTGATATTAGATTGATATTCTTTTTTTTTGGTCAACAATGTATTAAAAACAGAACACACCCAAATAAAATTTTCATTCACTTTCATCACCACTTCATAAAACGAAATGCACTTTAATGCAAAAAGGAGTCTGGAAAGAGAAAAATCTCAAAGTAAAGGACATTTTTTTTTAAATTTGAAAGTTTCCAATATCAATAATTATAGATGAAGTAATTCAGATCAGTCTTTCTCCTGAGGATAACTAGGAAACCTAAGTAAAATATATGTTTAAAAAATCATTTGGAAGCATCAGAGAGACAGAGTGAAGAACTACTGGTCCAAGATCCTGGAGAAGGAAATTCAGAAAGGTGATCCTGGCACTTAAGGTGTTTGTGGAATCTGGACAAGGTGATTGAGAGGCTGATTAGCACTTTTAACAGTCTGATAGGGCTAAGGGAATAAAAGTTGGAATTCAACTATAAAAATGGTTGGCTGGTCCCTCTTACCACTGCCGCTTTGATTGAAGTCTTTAAAGGTTTGAAATTTGGAGATTAAGGGAATTTTGAGTTTTTTAAATCTAGCTTTGAATGGTATCAGTCCTTGCCACTGGATTAAGGTTAAGTTGGGACTGTTAGTGCCCCTATGCCCTTGTAACAAGTAAATATAAATCCTCTTTAGAGGAAGATAATACCATGTTTCAAAATAATTCTACAAATAACTTTCCAGATACAACATGTAGCACACAGTAATGATACCAAGAGAGACAACAGATAATAGAACAGACCTATATGTACTCCAGATATTGGAATTCTAAAACACTGTTTGTAAAATAACTATGCTTAATATTCAAAGGAATAAAGGACAAGATTGAACATTTTTTTAAAAGATTTATTTATTAGAGAGCATGATTGGAGGGGCAGAAGGAGAGAGAATCTCAAGCAGACTTCTTGCTGAGCATGGAGCCCTATGGGGGACTTGATCTTATGACTCTGTGATCATGACTTGAACAGAAATCAAGAGTTGGATGCTCAACAGACTGCACCGCCCAAATGCCCCCAAGGTTGAAAATTTTGACAGAGATCTGGAAACTTTAAGAAAGGACATAATAAATTTTTTAAAAGGATCAAATAGGGGCACCTGTCTTTGGGTCAGGTCATGATCTCAGGGTCCTGGGATTAAGCCCAACATCGGGCTCCTTGTTCAGCAGGGAGCCTGCTTCTCCCCCGACTGCTGCTCCCCCTGCTTGTGGTTGCTCTCTCTTACACACACACTCTCTCTCTCTGTCAAATAAAATATTTTGAAAAAAGAATCAAATAGAAACTTTAGAACTAAAGAAGACAGCACAAATTAAGAATACAGTTGATAGGCTCTATAGAACATTAGACACAGTTCAAGAGAGAATTTATGAAATGGAAACATAAAGACAAGGTGGGGGATAGAAAATACAGATGAGAGGGTAAGAGATATAAAGAGTCCAGAAGAAGATCTAATATACATGGCTTTGGAATCCCAGAAGTACAGGGGAGAGGAAATGGGACAGAAGTGTTGTATGAGGAGTTAAAGTCTGAAAATTTTCCTGAACTGATAAATTCACCAGGCCACAGGTTCAAGCCCAAATAGGTTAAATATAAAGAAACACACATCTGGATACCTCAGTGACTACTTTAAAACCAAAGACAAGATAAATCTTAAATGCAGCCAGAGAAAGGGTATAAATTACCTAAAGCAGCAATTAGACTAACATCTAACTTCTCAAAGGAAATAATGAATGACTTCAATAAAACAATGTAAGTCAGAAATCAGTGAAATTATATCTAGTATGTGCTGAAAGAAAAGAGCTGCCAACCTACTATTCTAAACCTCAAAACTTATCCTTTAAGGATTTCTATTTATCCATTTGAGACAGATACACAGAGAACATGAGCAGGAGGAGAGGGCAGAGGGAGAGGGAGAAATTTCCCTCAGTGGGGAGAAGCAGACTCCCCATTGAGCAAGGAGCCCAATGTGGGGCTCTTTCCCAGGACCCTGGAGATCATGACCTGAGCCAAAGGCAGGTTAACCACCTGAGCCACCCAGCCACCCCAAAACATATCCTTTAAGGATGACAAACAAAAGTTAACAAAACATATCATCTGCAGACTGCAAAAACGGAAATATGAAATGGTGTTCTTTAGGCAGAGAAAAAATTATCCCAGATGAAAGCTCAGAGATGCAGGAAGACATAAGAGCAACAAAAAGGCAAATATTTTGTAAATCTAAATTTTGACTGTATAAACCATCATAATATATAGAGCAGTTCAAAATGCAGTTGACTCTTGAACAATGTGGGGGTAGAGACACTGACCCACCCCCCACACATAGTCAAAAATTTGCACATAACTTTTGATTCCCCTAAAACTTATTAGTGGCCTACTGTTGACTGGAAGCCTTTCTGATAACAGAAACAGTTGGCTAACACATATTTTGTATGCTATATGTATTAGACACTGCATTCTAGCAAAAATAACTTTCTTCAATTTTGTCTTTTTAGGTTATGTAGTTTGTGAATTTTTTCCAAATTGTTACAAATCTCCAAAATTTTTTCCAATATATTGAAAAAAAAATCCATGTATAAGCAGACTAGTGCAGCTCAAACCTGTGTTATGTAAGGGTCAGCTATATAGATAAAGTTAAAAGACATAATCATGGCATAACACAGTGTAGGAGGGGTTAATAGGAAAGGAGTAAAAGTATCAAATAACACTAGTACATGATAAGTCAAGGGTGCATGTTATAATCTGTTGGGTAGCTCCTAAAAAATACTCTAAGTGTATATATTTCCAAGCAAAATGGTAGAAATGGTGGGGTAATAAAATATTGGATTAATATAAAAGAAGATATGAAAGGAGGCAAAAGGAACATAGAAGAGGCAGGACAATTAAGAAAGCAAATTATAAAATGGTAGGTTTACACCCATATGAATCAGTAATTACATTAAATGTTAATGGATGAAGCACTCAATTAAAAGCCAAAATTGTTCACGAGAGGCATATGTAGAACATAAGAGAGAAAGCCTGCTGGACTCCATGTGGCTGGGGATGCAGAGTGCGGGGCGGGGGGCAAAGTTCTTATTTACAAGGTGGAATAATAAAAATATAATCATAGGTAATTTTGTTAAGTGTTTACTAAAGGACTAGACTAAACATTTTATGCAGCTTATCTTAATGATCAGTCCAGCAGACTTTGTCAGCTCGCTCAGGAGCGGCTTCTATAGGGTGGTGGCGGGCACGCGGGGGTAACAGGAGTTAGCACCATGCTGCGGGAGAGCTTTCTGGGCACATTTGTTCCCGCATCCAGGAGGTGATGTTTTTGGTTTTAAAATAAAAACTCTGTAGGAATCAATATGATATTCAGTCAAGCAAAACAAACCTTTCCCAGCCTCAGCCTGCCAACCCTGAATTCTCAAGCACAATCAAAATCGGGGCTGTGGAAGCAAGGAAACCTGAATGACATCACATTGACTTTGCTGTCAAGAGATGGGAAGGAGAATAAACTTGAGTCAGGGATTTTATCCTGACTCTGCTCTTGCCAGCTGTGGGGCTGTGCAGGTCAGCCAGCCCACCGAAACTCAGTTCTTCAGTAGGGTGGGGGTCAGCCTACCGGCCTCGCTGGTGGTGAGAGGGTTAAATGGGCCGCGGTGAATGAAAGCTGCTCTGTCTTCCATGTGGAACTTTCCCTTTTCACTTGTTCTGTGCGCATAATCTAGCACCTATAGCCCCAAATCTGAGGTCACTTTGTCCAACATTTTTGTTTTGCGGATGAGACAACTGAGGCAAAGAGAAGCCAAATGATAGCTGTGTGATCTGGGGCCGATTGCTTAATCTCTCTGGTACCAGTTTCCTCATCTATAAAATAGAACCAGTAATAGCAGCCTCATTGCGTTTTTGGGACAATTGGATGAAAAAAGAAAGTGTAAAGGATCTGGCACTTGGTAGATGTTTGATGTGTTGTAGTGGCTACTATTTTTTGCCATGATTTTTAAATGAATATCATTATCATTTCATGTAGCATTTTGAGAAGTCATTTGCTCTGAGGTATTAAGCACTGGCAGGCGGCAGCCACTCAGTCACAAACCCTGGAGTTGGTGGGTTATCCTGGGGAGACCTTCCTCATGGGGTCAGGTAGAGTTCAGTGAACTCGCAAAGAAGCGTGATTTTAGACGCTCCAAGGTACATCCACTCCTCTCCTCTCCACTCCCTCTGCCTGTTATTAAACTGGTCGTTTTTACAACATCAATAAAGAACTTTCCTACCCAATTACCCCAGACAATAGGCTGAAAAGCAGTTTCGACTATGAAAACTTCGTGTTGGGTTCATTTAGATTGTTTTGCTGTGTCAAATCCTCACTTGAGTTCAAAAGTTCAGCTGAACCATGAACTTTGTAATTTCACAGCAGGCAGTTCTACAAATATAGTGGAAAGTGAAAAAACATACAATATTTAAGGTGGGCTTGTCGTATTGTATATAATCTGGTTAGAAACGGGTGTACGTGAAATAGCCCTTAATTTATAGCACATAGTAACACATCAAAAAGAAAGGCAAACAAAATTAAACCAAACTATTCCTTGAATTACCTGACCTCCGAGGCTTCCGCGGGAACATTTGTGACTAATCATTAGTGGACAAACTAAGGCCAGCTAATCTTCTTAATAAATTGTGAAGTCTTGTATACCTCTTGGTTTTAGTGGTGGCTTTTCTGCCTGTCTGGAACCAGCAGCATATCAAAACAAAAGGGTCATGACTTTATGTATTTGTTAAAGTTAGAATCCATGTTCTCATGTAACTCAGGCTTGATTTGACCTGGTTACACAAGTGTAGGTGAAGCGAAAGTTTCACAAGAATGAGAATAATGCTCTGCTTTCACTTGCCTACTAATAAACACACACACACACACACACACACACACACACACACACACACACACGAAGTTCAAGAACCCCTCATTTTGTAAGCCTTGTGTTTATGCAGTTTTGCCTTCAGGGGTAAAACAAACAAGATCACAGACTCCCTTGTGTTAGGGTGTCTTTCAGCTTGTTCCCGGTGCGTCCTCAATACCAGCGGACGTGACTTCATGTCACATCAACATTTTCTTCATTTGTTACGAGGAAACGTGTTTCCCATTGGTTTTTACGGTGCAACGTGTATACGTGTAGGGACAGCTTGAGGCAGACAGTCTGGGGCAAGGAGGTTGGTCTGAGCAAGGTGAGTTTTTATACAGCAGCTGTTTATCCCCTTTATTTACCAGGGGGTTGGTCTGTGAGTCAGGAGAGGAAAACTGTGCTCAGTCATTTGTGGAAGCAGAGAGGAAGAGAAGGGGTGAGAAGGTCAAGTCCTGTGACAGATGGCTCCTTGTGAGCTAAATGAGATTGGCTTTTTGAAAGCAGTTTCCCTCTTTTCTGACTTTTATCTCTAAGTTGCCAGGATTTTAGCTCTAGCCAGCTCAGAACACTTTTTAGAGAAATCCCCCAGTGGAGACAGTCAGATGATATCCTATTGTCCTTACCAGTGTGATTTTCCACATGAGAAGGTCTTGTCCAGTTCAGTCAAGAATTGGTGAAACTTTCTGTTTTATTTTCCAGACATAAATCATTACAATAAACTCAGTGCCTCCAACTGAGAACCGCAACAATAAAGGCAGAGGGTAGAGTGAAGACTGTGAATTTGGTTGACCTAGTTAAAGGTGGTCTGTTTCTCTTCCTGGGGTGTAAGGCTGGAAGGGGAAGCAGGGATCACTAGCTTTGTGTCTGGGTGAACTGGGCTGCCCAGATTTGACAGCCTGGCTTCAGGTTGACCTGCCTTCATAGTGGGGCTGTGTATCTCCTGATGAGGCCAGTACAGGAGGGGCGTTTGTGGCATTCTTTTAAGTACCTGTAAGATAGTGAATAATGACAGGAGTTTTTGTTCATTCAGAAAGCATTTATGAAGAATGCACCTGAAGGCAACGATGGGCATCTGTCAGGCTGACGTTAGGTGGGGAGAGAAAGAGACTGCAATAGGGGAGACACTAGGGGGTAAAGGAGGCAAATGGGGGCTGTGGTCTGCTCTGTGCCCCGTGGTCATGTCTATAGAACAGAGGGTGGGGGTATGGGCTCTCAAGGGATGGAAGTGGTTATGGCAGTGACCCCAGAATCAAAGAGAGATATGTGGGAAAGCAGGAGAGAAAGACGACTTCATGGGAAGTCAGCATGGGAAGATCTGCACAGGCTTTGGAAGGCCTGAGTTTGGGATGTTTAAGTGGTGGGAACAGAGGTGAGGGACGGCATTTCAGATGCAGAAAGAGTCCAGCTTTCACTCACTGTGGATCTTTGCTCTGTCCCTGTGACTTACTTGTCTATATGAATTTGACTTGGCATTAGTTTTTAGGACCAACCCCCAAAAGCTGTCCAGAGGTCACCATAACTAGAAGTTATTTATCATCTTCTTTGCAACAGTATCTTCATATACATTGTTTGTAATCCTTCAACAGTCCTGCTAGGTATGTGCTAGGATCTGTAGCTTGCAGTTGAGGAGACAGAGGCCCAGAGGTTCAATGACTTAACTGGGTGTACCCAGCTATAAGGTAGCAGAAATGGTCTGGGAGCCAGCTCCCTTCATGTTGGGCCTCAAGGGGAGGGTCTCTTCACTTGAGTCCTCAGGTGGTGGGGACAGAAATGGCTGCCTTTGTGGATAGCCATGGACTACCAGGAAGATAGGTGGGATCTGCACTTTCATGCTTTGGGATGGATTTGAGAAGGTCCGGGTTGACCTGAGGTGACATCCTTGGCCAGGTGGGTCCCAGCATCCTTTCTGCAGCCACAAGATGACAAGATTTTGAACCTGGATTCCCATCCAACAGGACTTTGCAAAAAAGAATAAAGTTCTTTTTTAATGGACTCATTAAGTCCAGGATCATTTGTGAAACCTGTCAGTGCTGAGAAAAGCCAAAGTGAAAAACAAGCTGAATTTGCTATGCACTTCTCAACTTCTATTCCATTCTTAGGGACATGAGTCTGCTTGGGTGGTGCTGAAGGCAGTGGCCCACGTATCAACATCTGCATCACAGGACCCATCCTTTACACCAGAGCTGATTGTCCATAAGGCTGACAAGCTCTGAACCAGGTTGAAAAAAATCAGCTGTGCACTTCGGGAGGATTTGACTTTGGGAATCTGAGCAACTGAGTGTAGGGGAAATTGAAGCTAAAAAGGCAGGATACGGAGGTGTTGAAAGGGGAAGCCATTCTAGAAAGTGGGAACAGCATGATCAAATCACACAAGTGACAGGGCCTCTCCCCCAGTGCACTATGTTGCCCGGAGTGGAAAGTCTGTTCAGGGCCTGGGAAAGAGGGTGTGGCACCCACACTGGAGGGCTCAGAGAGACCTTCAGATGCCAGGCTAAGGGCCTTGGTCTGTAGATTATAGGAGGCTATTGAAAATTAAGTATGGGGGAGAGAGGCAGGAAGTATATTTCCAGAATATTAACCTGTGGCAGGGTGCACAATGGATGGAAGGATATGAATCTGGCAACTAATTAATGTCAGACAATGTCATAATCACAGTTTGGGCTACCTCTTAAGCTAACACAAAGATGATCATTATAGGAATAACTTACGTCCTTGCTGTCTCCTCTATTCTCAACTGATTGCTGGTTTCTATTTATTCACCATGTATTATTTACGGCTTCTGTTTTAACTGTACGCTTGCTTGTCCCTCTGTTCAGCACCAACAGCCTTTTGCTTCATATAGTTATTTATATGTTTGTCTCCACGACTGTAGCACCTCCCTGAGGAATCCACATTTTCAATTTGAGTCTGTTTCCTAGAGCATGCCCGAACTAAGATTACTGGAGCCAAGGAGATCTCTATCAAAGAAATAGCAACCCTGCCTCCTAGTTCCTGAACTTGGCTTCCAGGGTGGAATCTGTTATTAAATAAATAAGGTATTAACCCAATCAAACAACTTTTAATGACCCAGAAAAAATAATTCAATTCACAGAAAAAAGTCAAGAGCAGAGCAGACATCTCAGCACCATGACTTTTGCAGCGGAGCTGAAGAATGCTGGTAGCGATGTGTTTTCACAGCTCATCTTGCAAGACTCCCATGCAGTTTCCTGGAGAAGATGGACTCCTGCCCTCCAGAATTTTTTTTTTTTTTTTTTTTTTTTACATGTGCTCATGGATGAGCAAAAGAACTTCCTTCCTTCATTCAGTATATATAACTGAGCCTCACCGTGGCAGGGTGTGGGGAGGCAGATGTACCAACTAATCCAGTGGGAATAGGGGTCCTGCCAAGGCAGGTTCAGAACAGAGTGTAGGAGAAAACCATCAGCTCTGCCATGGAGGGAGTGTGGGGCTCTTGGAAGTCTTCCTAGAGGAGATCAGTTTTGGATTCGGCCTTTGAGGACGAGAAAGTCCAGTGGAACGGAGTGAAGGGAAGAACGTTTCCAGCAGGGAACACTGCAGGGACAAAGATGCAGAGGGGCTCAGGGTTTGTTTTTTTGTTTTGTTTTGTTTTTGGGTTTTGAGCAGGGCTGCTATTGGCATTTTGGCCAGGACTGTTAGAGGACCACTGCCTACTCCTCCATAGCACCCCATAGTGACAACCAGAGCCTTCTAGACATTTCCAGTGGCTCCGGGGTGAGAGGAGCTTGGGAATAATCAGTGCCACCCCACATGAGAACCACTGGAGGGAGTTCTTGAAACTTGACTGGGAGGGAGTCACTAGTGTATAGGTCCTTGTTTAAGGAATGTAGGACCTCTTCCTCAGAGTGTGGAGAACCAGTGCAAATTCTGGACAAGGGAAAGACCTGCTCAGAGGGGATCTGGGGTTATAAAGTTCCCTCTGACTTCATGGTGAGGGACAGATTACAAGAGGCGGGGTCTGAGAAGTAAAAAGTAGATCCCTCCATCCTTTTTTCCCTCCCACCCCACCTCCCTTCATCCCTTCCCATCTATTTTCACCAACACACACCTAGTAAGTTAATTGTTCCTTGCTTTTCTTGGGCCACTCACATAGGTATTTCAAAGAATGGAGCATCTTCCCCATGAACTGCCATGCTTCCTGGAAAACCACTTTTCAGAAGTGGTTGTGAATGATCTCAGGTCTTGTGCTTTGTTTAATCCTCACATTATGATGCAGGGCTATTGCACCTATTATATAGTCGGGGAAACTGAGATTCAGAGGTCTGAATCCAAATCCTAGGCTTATAACTACTTTACTATAGTGACTGAGGAGTTTTGGTTAGGATCTCACTATTAATTTTTCTTTTTCATTTTCATTTTCTTTTCTTTCTTTTTTTTAAAAAAGATTTTATTTATTTATTTGTCAGAGGGAGAGAGTGTACAAGCAGGCAGAGTGGCAGGGAGAGGCAGAGACAGAAGCAGGCTCTCCGCTGAGCGAAGAGCCCAATGTGGGACTTGATCCCATGATCGATCACGGGACGTGATCCTGGGATCATGACCTGAGCCATGGCTTAACCCACTGAGCCACCCAGGTGCCCCAATTTTTCTTTTTCTAATTAGCAGTGTGGTACCCAAGGGAACATCTCTGAGAGACGGGGACTGGTTCTTTTGCGTCAGCTTTCTGGGATGATGAGAACTGTCCTCGTAGGCCTCAGCACTGGGCCACCAGGCTATCATTAGAGATTTTGCCTGATGTAAGAGGCCCCAGGCTTTCAGTTCCCCTTTGGGGAAAAATTATTTTACTGAAAATCACTTACTGCCCCCAATGTGTTTAGCCAAGATGTTCTCATTTTCTCGGAGCCAGAATAAACTGGCAGGGTGCTAGAGTCAATGCCGGCTGGGACCCACGTGTGCTTCCGCTGGCTGGGGAGTGATAGACGAGGCAGCAGCGTCCTTCAGCTCAGACTTTCCCCCGGCCTGATTTATTGCTCCCGTCTCTTGCTCTGGCTTTTTGCTAAGATTTCCTTCCAAAATCTTCACTGCGGATCCAGGACTGTCCATGTGCATTTTTGCTTTGCTGCTGTTGACGGAGAACTTTGGGTGGGTGCCCTGGCACCACCCACTCCTGCCCTATCTGCAGGAGTCATCTTTACTCTGTCAAAACCCAGATCTGTCAAAACCCATGCTGTGAAGGGTGGCTCCTGTCCAAAGCCACTTCCACCCCTTCCCCTGCTCCCGCCACATGGTGGCTGAGCCACCGGCCTCAGAGGCTCGAGGCTGCAGCCGATTCTTTTTGAATCTGGACCCACCATCTCCTAGTACGCTGTCTGGTCCCTTGCATCAGAGATCTCTTTGTGAAATAATGCAATAATGTTTTCTCAAGAGAACCAGAGTAGCCATTTATTTTGGCTTCACCATATTGATTCAAGGAAATCTCTTCCCTCTTCTTTAAATTGTTCCTGGAGTCAGCAGGGTTTTTGTTCTCAACCATTTGCCCAGGGCAAAACCCCTTCCATCCAGCCCCTCTGGATTGTATTTGCCAAAGTGGGAAAACACTCAAGCAAAATATCTTCTCCAGAATTAGTGAAAGACTCCTTTTAAGATAGTTAATAAAAATCAGGCATCTCTTTCGGTGTAATTTTTCATTTCGGAAGCCAAAGTATAGCCTGGCTTTTAAGACATGCAAGCAGCACAAGGCCTTTGCTGGGTGGGTTGGCGTCTCTCTGCAGACGCCTGGAGCTCTGGAGTTCCCACTTTGAGATGAGAAGAGCTTGTCTGTGTGCATGTCTGACTCTCCCTCTCTCACATAGTTTACATTTTCCTGTCATTGCGATGTCACTCCAGCTGCACTGGATGAAACTAATATTTTTATTTTTGACCTTTGAGATTTTTTTCTCCTAGTGCCTAGAGACAGTAAGGCTGGACTGTGAGTCTTCATGACAAAAAAAGTCTCTTGTGTTTCGCTAAATTGTAAGCCATCTAAGACTGGTCTTAGGAGATTCTTGTACAGCTGCTGCCACTCTGTCCCTTTCTTTTGGGGTGGTAGTGAGGGCAGGTATGTGTGGTTTGAAAGAATTCCCAAGATCATTCTGATAAGTGCCATCCTGCACCCACTGAGACTCTCAGATCTAAGTGGAGGCATCGTTATTTGGCCCCTTGATGAAACTCACAAAGTCTTGGTCAGGGTTGCAACTCCAAAACCTCAATCAAACCATTATGTATTTTTGATATGGTCAAAATGGTTGAATTGGTTACATATGGATGTCTAAATATAGCTATATTTCAAGTTCTTCCATCTTTCTGAGAATTCTCTCAACTTTTGCACAATTCCTCCAGTATCTGCTGCACTGGGTGTAGATTCCTTGGGATAACTTTGGCAGTTGGCTAGCCATTTGGAGTGCCAGAGTCTTCATTTGTAAAATGGAGTGTTATGAAGATCTGCAGTGTTGGGAGGATTAGAGACAGGGTATGTGGGTTGCTGGGCACGCTGCTGGGGATGCAGCGGGCCACTAGATAAAGGATGGCTATACTCAAAATGATGATAGTGATATTTACAGTTGAGATTAAAACAGCTCGATTTTTCTTCTCCCCAACACATTCTGATCTCAATGGGCGTGGTAACCTGAGATTCCCAAAATTGAAAAGAAGGGTGAAAATCTACTATATTTTGAGCTTCTACTATGTGCCCTGGTGTCAGGTTAGGTGCCTTCATGTGCTCTTTCCTTAGTTCTCATCTCAGTGCTCTGAAGTGGTACTGATAGTCCCATTTTATAGATGAGTACACTGAGTCTGAAGAGGCTATAAATGTATCAGTCAAGGCTATTGATTATAAGCATCAGGACTGATTTAAGCAGAAAAGGAATTTAGGGAAAAGATACCAAGGAGCTAGCACTGGGAAGGTTAGGGATAGGCTTAGAAAACAGGGCGGAAACAGGCTTGGCATAAATGCTCTAAGGTCTGTAGCCAAACCCACACCACAGAACTGTTCCCCAATACCACCGGCCCTGGTCCCCTGGAGCTGCTGCCACCTCTGTGACCATTTAGAAACCAGTCATTGCTGCCACTGCTACTACTGGAAAAAGAATGCTCTCTTTATCTTGCTTCATGAGTCAATAGCTCCCAGTTCTGAGTCTGGGGTGGGCATCTGCTTACCCCAGCTTGGATTCATGCCCCTGTCCTTCTGCAAGGGATGCTGGGAAACTAAGTATCTGACTTTCAGGTGAAGACAGTGCATGTTCCAAAGCTCATTTAGTGTGGAAATTTTCAAACATAGAAAGGGAGTCAGAAGTTAGGGTAGCCCAGGGTGGGGGGATGGGGTAACTGGGAGGTGGACATTAAGGAGGGAACAGGTGTTATGAGCACTGGGTACTATATGAGACTAATGAATCACTGAACTCTACCTCCGAAACTAATAATATGTTATATGTTAATTAATTGAATTTAAATAAATTAAAATTCAAAAAAATTTAGGGTACCCGAAAAGTCATTAAACAGCTACCACATTGAAAAATCTGGATTTATCACCTAACCTGGACACATCGAAATGCTGTTACTGTGTGACCTTCCATGAGGAGTGTCTTTGCCTTCTCCAAACACCAGACCTCAAGGCCTTTCCTCTGGCAGGTATAAATACTGCTGTAAATACTAGTGTTTATGATAAACAAAATGCATGCTAATAGTGCCCCCTGCTAAAAACATCCCTTGGTACCTAAATGAGTGAGAGGGACTGGAGGCTGAGGACCCCTGAATACACAGACTTTGACTCATGGTGGAAAGCATTCCTGAGATGTTCTAACTCACCTCTTCACCCGTAGTAGAGAAAAGTTGTTGTGGGATGCCATCAGCTGTCACAGGTAGATTGTATTCCTCAAGAGCCTTACCCTGCCCTAGAGTCTCAACTTACAGAACGCTATGAGGGAAAGAAGCAAACTTTTTTCAAAAATAAAATCATACCTCCAGATAAAGCAAAAATTGGTACAACCATCCTGGAGGGCAATTTAACAATGTGGAAGTATCAGGAACCTCAAAAATGTGTCTGATTCACTAATTCTTTTTTTTTTTTTTTTTAAGAAATCAGGCTTGGGGAAATGTAGACAGAGGTGTAGAGATAGTTTATGTTCCAGAATATTTATTTATAACAGGGTAATTTATGCTAGAAAAATATTGGTCCTGATTTTTAAAAAATACACATCATGCCCACACAAACTCATATAAAAAATCCAATAAGAAATATACCAAAATGTCAATTTTGTAATTGTGAGATTATCTCTCGGGTGGTGGGATTGCAGTTGATTTTTAAATGTTATTTTAAAAATATTTTCTTGGAACTTCCAGAACTTTCTACAATAAATATGTACTTCTTTTATAATTAGAAAAGTAGTATGTATTACATTTAAAAAATACCATCAGATAATACCATCTTCAAAGAAACCAGAGAGAAAAAAGTTAAACCGGTTTTCAGAAGAGAAGGATGGTTCCGTCCATCCCTAGGGGCCATCTGGGTAGAGGGCAAATTAAAACCTAAAAGTTTAAAGTCAATCAGTTTGTCTTCATGGGCCCTAGATGGGGAAAACTTCAGTCATTTTCCTTGCCTGGCACTCTTGTGGTCAGAGGATGAAATCCAATCATGGGGTCAGTTGGGTTTATACATTCCATGGCAAACCAATTTGGCCATTTCTCTGCATTTCCCAAAAGTTCTCTGACTTCCTAGACAGGAATTGTGAGCACAGGGAGACCTTTATGCTGGTTCCTGCAGCACATCTGGTTAACAGCATGTGCCAGATGGGCTCCCTTTCATCTGGGGAGAAGGGCAGTAGGGGGCACACGAACCTCTGTAGGTCCAAGGAACTTCCCCAGTGGAGGCTCCAGTTCTTGTTGAAGTATTTCAAGTTAGGATGTAGGCGTATCATATTGGAGTCACAGATTTTTCTAACTTTAGGGGAATATGCTTTTTTTAGAGTTTGCCCATCTGACTTTGAGGTTCATTGCTTTGCCCAAAGATGTTTTAGACAAACTATTGGTTGGTTTCTGACACCATGGTGCATTACATGAGTATTCACGGAACATCTGCCATGTGCCCTGCACTGTGCTCTGCACTTTAGAGACAGCAATGAACAAGACAGCTGTGGTCCCTGCACTCGGGGAGCTCGCTTCCACCAGTAAAAAGGCACATTGCCGTGGTGTGTCTTCCTGCACCTGGGCACAGACTGCTGACTTTCTGTACTCACTAACCCATCTGTTGTTTGGTCTGTACCTAGCCTCTGATCGTACCAACCTCTCCATCACCTTAGACAGGCTGAATTGGAAGTAAAACTCTAGAAAATACTCAAGTCTACAAGTCCAAGAATAGCGAGAAAAGGGTATTGCTGGAGAGGGTGAGTGACCAAGTTTATCTGGCAGCTAGAAAGAAAAGGATAAGGTCGTTGAGTGGCTAGTACCAACTAGGGGAGAGGAACGAAGGGAGAGAGGGGCCAAGAGATAAGTCCTGCTGCTGCCACCTCAGCTTTCGAGAAGCCGCAGCGGGGACTTGCTCAGTCTCATCCCAGGAACTTTTCCTATGCCTCTGTCCACCTTGCCTGCTATATTGTCCTAAACATTATCCTTTCGTCCTTCATTCCTTGGAGCTCTGGGTGAAAGGAAGCCAGACCCATTCCTTTTCGCCTTTCCCTACTCACCAAACCCCTCCTTTTTCTTGCCCTGAGGACTGAATATTCCTACTAAAACACTTTCCAGACAACCAGCCTAGTTGGGCCTTAACAACCCTTGTGTCTCATCAGAGGACCTTCTCTTTATCCAGAAACCAATCAATCAGAAACCTAACCTATGCTCATAGTTCTCTACAAGACTAAACGACTCTGAGATTTCTCAAGAGCTTAAAATGCCTTTTCATTTATTAAAGATACATGGAATGGTGCTTTGAAAAGTTCTTGGCTTATGTATTTTGTACCATTCTTCAGTTAAAAAAAAAAACAAACCAATCTTACATGTTTTAGGTATAGGACTTCTAAGAGTGCAGACAGAAAACAGAATTGACCCCCCATGGTTCAAATTAGGCGACTTTGGGGAAATGCCCACTTAATAGTGGTGTAATCGGGTTTGAGGGAATCAACAAGGGAAATCGAGGCATCTGGGGACTAGCAACAGTGGGGATCCAGTACCACCTCTGGGTCTGCAGGGGCCAGAAGAGGAGCCAGTGTTACTGGAGAGCACGTGAAGCTGAAGCCTGAGAGGGGGCTGGTGGGAACCACAACTTCAGATGGAGGCAGCCTCCACCAGAATCAGACACTGAAGCAGAATGGGAGCAGAAAGAAATACCCTGACCTCTTTCTCCTCCCACCTGCTGATCTCACCTGCTGATCTCCATTAGCCAAACCCACCAGAAGCCAGATGGGCAAGGGAGAGGTCAGACAAGATAGATGATGCTGTTCCTAAGGGGGCTTGCATCCCAGGATACAGAACAGGGCAGAAAAAGGTAGAAAATGGATTGGGCGGTGCAGGAGTGGGTAGAATTTAGAGAATAACCAGGACAGACACTCTCTCTCAGACCCGGAGTATGGAATTACTCAGAGCATTGTTTTCCATCGACTCTTACTAAATGTCATTTTATCGGTCAAACCTCCCAAGAGTTGTGGGTTGATTTTTTTTTCTTCCCACAAATGCTTTCTGAAAGTCATGGCTGGTTACCCTGTAACATTATCATTTTCATTTATTGAAAAATATTTATTGGGTACTTACCATGTACCAGGCACTACTGAAAAAATTAACCATTTGCCCCCCACCCATCATTCCCATTCGTAGGGATAGTTTCACCTTCCATCTTTAAATAAAATACCAATAATCCTTTCCATTTGGACCAGTATTTTTATAACCACATCTGTTTTACTTTTTTGGTACATTTCAATTCTGTTTGACTTGATTGTCCTGGGCAACTGAACCCTGGAGGCTCTGAATCTAACGAAGTTTACAGTTTTTTTTTTTTTTTCCCCTGGGCTAGAACTCAAGTTGTTGATATCTGTCTGTCTCTTTCTTTCTCTCTCTCTCACTGTGTGTCTGTGTGTTTGCAGGAGCAGTATCTTTGGGTCTGTGAACTTTCAAAATAGAACTTGGTCGTATTGAATGTAGATAATACTTTAACAAGAAAACAGTCCTTTTGAAGAATCTGTCCATATCAGCAGCATTCAAATTTTTTTATTGTAGACCTCAATAAAAAATACATTTTATGTTTGAACCCAGTTTCATGAAACTAGACTCACTGCTACCTTGTTTGACGTATTCTATTTTTTTATTCTATTTTTTAAAAAAAATGCTGATAGTAACTCCCTAAATTGATTTTATACCATATTAATGGATTGCACTCTGCAGTTTGGAAAACACTGGTCTACATAATATCTTGATACTATTTTTAAAATGGACCCAGCACCAGAATTTATATTTAAAGTGTGGTTAAGATGACCTAAATGTTTATTTTTTAGCCATCATCAAATGTGCCAATCTCAACATTTTTCTTACTTTTAAGAAAGCCAAAATGATCTGACCAGCAGCTGTTCTCCCCCTCCTTTCCCCCTACTCCTCAGTCTGGTGAAGGGTCCTGCATTTACTGTCACTTTGGCTTGTGGCTGAAACTGATTGGCAATAGGGTTGGGCAGCCGTGGCTTACCAAACCATCTTTGTAAACACAATGGTGTTTTTTGTTTATTTTAACCTGAGGAAATCTGTGCTTGACTCGCAGTCGTTGGGGGAAAGTTCACTGCAGAGATAGTACAGGGAGTCTGGGGTGGGCACCTGACTCATTGTGGAGGGACTGGAAGAATTTAGATGGGAATGAAGTCCTTTCCCATCACCCAGACTATGTGGGAGGGGACCAGGTGGATGAAAATCATTCCTGCTATTCACTGGGCACTTACCATGTGTTAAGGGCATTCTTTTTCTTTCTTTCTTTCTTTCTTTTTTTTTTTTTTTTAAGATTTTATTTATTTATTTGACAGAGGCACAGCGAGAGAGTGAACACAAGCAGGGTGAGTGGGAGAAAGAGAAGCAGGCTCCACGCTGGGCAGGGAGCTTGATGCAGGGCTTGATCCCAGGACCCTGGGATCATGACCTGAGCCGAAGGCAGATGCTTAATGACCCAGCCAACCAGGCACCCCTGTTAAGGGCATTCAGTACATTAGCTCACTTAATTCTTACAACAATCCAGTGAGTAGATGTTACTATCTCCATTTTAGGGCAGAGGGAAGTATTAGGAGGAAACAAGTTCAGAGTGGTTTTGTAACTTCCCAAAGCTCTCATAGGTTGTGTGAAGCTGAACTAGACATTACTTTTATCTTTTACCCATGATGCTATAATGTTTCCTCTTTTGTCTCTGATTTGGAAAGAGGAGCAGATAGAAAAATTTCCTTTCATTACTGGGGCAGTGGGGATGGGGTTTGGGAGATGAAGGCCCTCTTCTAGTTTCTGGGGTTGCCTTGGGAAAGATGCCATCCCTGTGTCTGAATTTCTCAGTTGAAATTTAGGATTCCAGGTGTAACACAAATAATTGGAAATTAGGGGTGCCTAGCTGGCTCAGTTGGGAGAGCATGTGACTCTTGATCTCAGGTTGTGAGTTCAAGACCCAAGTGGGATATAGAGTTTACTTAAATAAATTAAAAAAAACATGAATAATTGTAAACTAGATGGCAACTAATATTATCATTCAGCTTGTTAATAAGAGCAATGCATTTCGAAGAGATATTTAGACTGTATTTGTCATTCATAGTTTGTCTTTATGGGGTGGGGAAGTTATGAAGTTATGAACAAATTTTTGAAATACATTTAATTTGTGAACTGGTGAGTGCATGCATTTAATGTATGCAAATTATGATTCCATATCTGGTTGCCTCCCCACCATGATAATGCAGTACACATCTCTGTAGCTAGAGGAAGAGAATCAGATACCATGGAAATAAAGTAATATTGTAGGCTTCTGCTACAAAAGTGAGAGCAGAGGGGTGTCTGGCTGGCTCAGTTGGTTAAACATCTCTTGATTTCCACTCAGGTTGATCTCAAGTTTGTGAGATCAAGCCCTCTGTCAGGGCTTGACTCTGTGCTCAGCATGGAGTCTGCTTGAGAGTCTCTCTCTCTCCCTCTGCCCCTCCCCAGTAAATAAATAAATAAATAAATAAATAAATAAATAAAATCTTTTAAAAAGGACATCTATTAAAAAAAAAAGTTAGGGGGCACCTGGGTGGATCAGTGGTTTAAAGCCTCTGCCTTCAGCTCAGGTCATGATCCCAGGGTCCTAGGATCGAGCCCCGCATAGGGCTCTCTGCTCAGCAGGGATCCTGCTTCCCCTGCTCTCTCTGCCTGCCTCTATGCCTACTTGTGATCTCTCTCTCTGTCAAATAAATAAATAAAATCTTAAAAAAAAAAAAAGACCAGCTACAAAAAAGACATAAAACTTTTCAGGAAAGATTGGCATCGAGAGTTTTAGAAAGAAAGAAGTTAGCAGAGACTTGATGTTCTGAGAACCAAGAAAGAATCAGCATGTGCCTTAAAGTGATTATAACTTTTAGCCATCTTATGGGCTAAATAAGGTTAATATCTTTTAGGCTAAAGAGTGTATTAACATGTTCTGTGAAGACCTTCTCCTTTGAAACTTCGCTTAAAAGAGCCAAAGCAACAGGTTGATGGTCAACATCAGAGACTGTATACACCTTTTGGTACTTACACTTTTTCCTTTTTTTTAATGTAATGTTGTTGTAGTTATGTTTGATAACTGAATCCACTAGAGATTTTTAAGTCTAATAGATATTATTCTCTCCTCTATAAACATTGGTGAAGTATCTCTCTGGGTTTTAGTTTTCCAGGACTTCAATTGCCCATGAAATAACTGTTTTGCTCATTACGTTAGTCAAAAAGAAAGCAAGGCAAATCAGTTAATGGTTATAAGTTGAGATGGGGGTAGGGGTAAGGCTCCTTTGGAGATATGTTCCCCCCAAATTAAACATGGATGATAAATTACAAAAGAAAGAAAGAAGACAAGAAAAAATCATATACAATTATAGAATGTTTATGTTACTTAAGTAATACAAGTTCCAAGGTTGTGGGCCCACAGAAGCAAATGGCTTATAGTGCCGAGGAAGTAATACGTATCCTCAAAACCCCCGTGGCTCTGGAAGCTTCTTTTATGTTGCTACTCAGATGTCCAAAGGATTTGTGATCAAAACAGTTGATGCCATGGTTCTGTGCAGATGCTGCCTCTGAAAATCATTCGTAATGACTTTCTGTTTGTTTTTTAGCTTTGAAAACAAAGATGTTTCCATTAGATTTGACCCACTGAGGAGAAAGAGAGATGTTAAGCTTCCTATATAGCTTCCTTCCAGGGTCCAGACGTCCTGTCTTAGGAGCGGACCATCATGGATGGCTCTTTCTGAAAGCCACTTGTAAGCCAGAGACCAAAGACTCAATATTTATGTTCTCACCAAAGTTAATATTAAGGATTAGATACCAATTCCTGGGCAAGCCACACTATCTTAAACATGGGCTCTGGATTCTCCTGATCAGCTCCTCTTTCTTCCCTATCTGTCTCGGTGTATGTGTAGGGAAAGGGACAGAAAACTAGTTTTGGGGCCAACACACAGAAATGTTATGTAGATACAAATGTAGGGGCGATTAGAAGAGCCGGCTCTCATTAAAAGGGATTTGCTCTCTTCCAACTGGACATGCACAGGAGTTGGTTTTTAAAAAAGTATTAACTTATTTTTTTTTCCCTTCAAGCTTAGCCAGAGACCTCATGGAGGTCTAACTCCAAGCCAAGCTTGATCTGTTTTAATTCAACCACTGTTGATTTATGGCTTAGCAAAAAATGTCTGAGAATTTTTTTAAGCTAAAAAAAAATTTTTTTTACCCTAACTTGACTCTTTCACATCTCAAATACAGCTGAAGGGATATTTCTCAGACTTTCAAAAGACAAAGCCATCTTTGGAATGGAAGGGAGTTCTGAAAGCTTCAAATCCCAGTGAGAAATCCTTGATAGTTTATATACAAGTAAAAACAAATATATTGGAAGGCTATGTGACACTTTAAATATGTTCATTTGATTCTCCTTGAATAGAGACTAGAGTAGAATCAACCCCAAGTCAAAGGGGCGGTGGGGGGTGGGGTGGGGGCATTCTGAGTTTGCCCCAGAGGACACAAAGGTCCTCTTTCTCCTTTCTTTTATTCCCCATCTCCCTCTTCTTACCAAACCCCATTCCATAAACAAAACAAAACAAAACAAAAATACCCCCAACCAAAAAAATCCGTCTCATTGTCCAGTCAAAAAACAACCTGTGGTGAGTCTTCATCTCTCTCTACCTGGCTCTGGAATGTATGTTTTTATGCAATATGAGTAAGAATTGGACTAATTTGCAATTACCAACCATGGGAAGAATACCAATACTGAGTCCATCCTCCCTTCTAGTGCTAACATTTGATGGTTCTAACCCACTTCCCAAGGAGAAATCCTTTGCCTCCAGCAGCGCTCAGCCTGGGCTCTGTGATTTAACCATTCATTAGCTGTGTGTGCTGCTTTTGTTTTTTCCTGTGTGAGCATCCAGTAGGATTATAAACTCAGTGAGGGCAGCAACTGATCATACACTTTGTCTCATTTCCCACAGCCGTGACGTCCAGCCGCTTCCCAAGCTTTCACACATCAGCCCAGTGACTGTCGGAGGAAGTCGCAGGCCTCAAAAGAGTGCACACAAGGAACAAAGGTAAAGGTGTTTTTCTTCCTGATGCTGAAGAAAAAACCAGTCACATGATTCCTGATAATTGCCACGCGCCCTTCTTCCTGAGGGATCTCTGAGAAGCAGAGGGGGCATTCTCTGCCATCATGTATTTGTGTCGCATTCGTTTTTCCTCTAAGAGCGCCTCTTCGTGAGTAATTACTGCTTCTGTGGCAGCTCTGCTCAAAGGTACTGATACACGTCTACTACTTAGACTGCCTTGGCCCAGACCTAGAATAACTGATTTTACTTCTAATGCTTTTAATTTATTTCATGATACGGTTTTTCAATTTCACAACTATAATGAACTCCTCAGAGACTGAGGCCACATCCATGCTGTTCATTAGCTTTCTTGCCTTAGATGTCCTCTTGCTTGCCTGTCAGGTAATGGATTAATTAATGGTCAAGAAATAGACCTGGCCCCCAAAACAAGTGGAATAATGGACTGGAATTGCATTTAGCTATAAAAAACAGGTTGGTGTATATATTTTTTGCCTAAATGTGACACCAGTGTTTATAAGTGAATTTATAAGAACAAAATAACTGAATTTTCTCAAGTATTTAGACTATTTCATGCACCCAGTTAAAGCACTTCATAGCTATGATTTCATTTAACCCCTGCAGCAAGGAGTCATTACTATTTACAATTAGGCATTATTGCTGTTGAAAAGACCACCGGTACTCCGTAGGACTCGTTTAGTCCTTGCATGGGTTTATGATGTCTTTTGTGTATTTATTTTGTACTACGTGAAGATTTTCTAGCGTTTATTATCTATCTCATCTGTGTTTGTTATGTTAGTTACTGTGAGAAAAAGTTCCTTAGGACCAGTTGCAAAAACACTGAACTCTGTTTCCTGTGAAAGTCCAGGCGGCAGGTTTCAGGCTGGCTGATAGCTATACATGATGTGGTCGTTCAGGGACCTTGGTTCCTTCCATATTTTTCTCCATCATCTCCTAGGGATGGCCTAGTGTAAAGGCATTTAGGCTAGAAGTAGCATATATTATTTCTACTTACTCTGGAGGAAACATAGTCACATGGTCACACCTAAGTTCAAAGGGGAGTAGGAAATGTATCTGCTGGCAGCCATGCGTCTAGCTACAGTTCCATCACTATGAAAGAAGGAGTGAATGGAATTCAGTGAGTAGCTCATTATACCCACTAGAGTCCTCAATAAATAGTCTGTGAACAGTTGGAGAGCCAGGCCTGTGTCATATTCACGTTTGTCCCCATCACAGGGTTGAACTCTTGCCACAGAAATAACAAACGTTTGACTCCCGTGCCAGCACTCTCTGCTCTCCTGTTTATGGCAGACATCACTAATCAACCATGGCAATCTTTCCTGCTGGACCCGAGTAAGACCTCAGAACAGTCTGCAACATAATATCCCTGGAAGCTTCTAGCAGTATGTGAGAAATAGCCCGGATTTGAATCCTATTAGCCTTCCCTGATTATAGGTATTCAAATATTGAATTAAGAATCGAAGGAACTATAGTCTTTCTTCCCTTATTCCCATGGAAATATTTGGTTGTTCTGGTAATTTAAAAATATGTCTGCAAAATCTTTGATGTGCCTTTCTTCAAAAGGTAGAGTTTAATTCCCCTTCCCTTAAATGTGGGCCATTGGTAACTCACTTCTAACAGACAGAATGTGGCAGAAGTAATGCTGTGTGGCTTCTGAGACTGTCAAAAAAGGATACAGCTTCTCCCTGGTACTCTCTTGCCTTTGAAATGCTCGCTGTGGGAGAGAGCCTGTTTCCATGTCACAAGGACACTCAAGCAGTGCCGTAGAGAGGAACAGAGGTCTCTAACCTGTAACCATCATCAGCTTGCCAATCATGTGAGCAAGCTACCTGGGAACTGGATCCTCTATCCCCAGCTGAGCCTTCAGACAGTACAGCTCCAGCCAGTGTCTGACTGCAGCCTCATAATGTACTCAAAGCCAGAACTGCCCAACTGAGGCACTCCCAAATTTCCAACCAATATAAATTATAAAAGATGATAAGTGGCTATTGCTGTTTCAAACCACAAATTTTGGGGGTGATTTAATACGCAACAAATAATTTAGACTAAAGATAAATGAAAGAATACATGAATCTATAAATAAAAGAACTACCTTATCAGACTGGGAACTCGTGGAATTTCAGGAATGCTAAGACCAAGAAGGGTGGGGCCTAAAAATTAGATCGTGATAGGAATGAAGGTGGGAGTTGGCAGAGGACCCAGTTGCTGGTGGTTGATGGAAGCCAAGACAGGAAGATAGAGCACCACCATCTACTTCTAATTTGGAAGGCAGGGGCAGTTGGGTCACCTGACAAGGGTAAGAGTTCATCTTCAAGGAGGCTAGGACATGGATAGGTGACCAAATAGAAAGAACTATTTAAATAATATCTGTAATATCTGATGGTGCTGAACGGGGGAACAGAAGGATAAAGATTTTATACTTACTTTTTGGCTGTTGGACTGCTGTTTCAGTGACAGCAGCTCCTGGCTTGGTCTAGACCAGGAAGGAGCCCATCTCTATTAGGTCACACAAAGCTGACTTGATGTTTGAGGAAAAATCAAAAGGTTCACAAGAAGTAGAAGCTAGTAGTTATTTTGTGGTTTTTCCCAGCCAATTAGATCATGGGAACTGCAGTAGCTCAAAATTTCTCATTTTCATCCAAAAGGAGACTTAAAGACACTTCACAGTCGTAATCCTACCCACTTTCCCACCTGGCCTTGTCACAGTCACCCTTAGGTGCTCCCCCCACCCAATATCTGGTCCCCCCTAGTGCTCTTCTAAGAGCCTATCCATCCACATAATGCTGATGCAAAATGTTTCCCTCCTCTCCATTCTATGTGGTTTTTCTTCCCAGTCTAATTATGCCTTCTATTCCACCTGGGTAAATGGGGGTAAACCCGGTATAACACCTACTCTGTGCCCTCCCTTGTACTGATGCAGGAGTTCTGCACATGAGACTGTGTTGCATTTGATTGTGTATTCGTTCATGCTCTTTTGGAGGCAAGTAAGAGAAATACACTTTAAAAGCAAAGGCAGATAATTTATTATTGAGATTGAAGAATATCTTAACTAAATTAAAGAGAAGGAATGCACCAAGGTTCAAGTCAGGATGAAGCTGGGAATGAGAAATCTGCATAAACCTAGAGAGTTCTTGTTCTGCCTTTGTCTGGGCTTCTGTGACAGTCATGCTGCACACTGGCTCTCTCTACATTTGGCCTGTGGGGCAGATGCAAAGTTACCCACTGTGTCTAGGTTCATATATAACAGTTCTAGACGGTCAGAGACTATAACTCTTTTTCCCTCCTAATTCCAAATTCTTAGGGTAAGGACTTTGATGGCTTCTGGGACCCCATCCTAATGGGTAGATGCGAGGCAGTTAAAGAGATCACTTCCATCTCTCATGCCGTAGGCCCCCCATGTACCTGCTTCACCAGTCCCAGAAAGGACCACATCTATATAACATGGGTGGGGGACAAAGTTGGATCCTTGCTCTGGAACCTCTGTTTCTGGTATATCCATCAGGACTCATTTGGTTGAAAGTAACAGAAATCCAACTCACTTTGGAAAAAATGATTCCTCATTGTTTCCTGTAAGCATATCATAGAAAGTCAGGATGGAGTTAAATATGGCACAATCAAATTTATTTAAATTGAACTCTAAATAAGAGTAATGCTCAGAGCTACCGTTCTCTAGGACTTAACATGTGGCTAACTCCGTGCTAGACGCTTTATGTATACCAGTGGTTCTCAAACTTCAGTGGGTAGGAGAATCACCTGGAGGGCCTTTAAGAACACTGATTGCTGGGCTAAGCCCTGGAGTTTCTGGTTCAGTGGGCCTGGGCTGAGGCCTGGGAATTTGCATTTCTAACAGGTTGCCAGGTGATGCTGATGCTACTGATCTGGGGCCCCCACTTTGAAGGCCACTGATTTATATTAATTCATTTAAGATGTACAGAAACTCTGGATGATAACAGAGTCCCAGTTGTTTAGATGGGGAAACTGATGCTCAAAATGTCACACAGATAGTGTCAGAGCTATGATTTCAACCCAAGACTGTTTGAACCAAAGTTCTTGGAATGACCACTGAACATACTGCTTTCTTTTGAGGTTCCTACCCAACCTCAGCTTCCGGTTTCAAGTTTATAAACAACAAAACTCACATATCAAAGACGAAACCAAAGCTCTCCAGAAAATCCCAAGAAAATCCTGAGCATGAGCAGCTTCTTCCGCCTGTGGTGGGTCAGTGGGTGCTGAACCCAGAGCAGCCGTGAGAGGGGGCATGATGGACTGCAGAGTTGCCCAGCTGGAGCGGGGCTCCCAAAGGCATGGCAGCCTCATTATGGCATCTCCCATCCCCGCCCTGGAACTGACTTGAACTTTTCTTTCCCTTCTCCTACAGTTTATTTGGCATTCTCTGGGTCCTTAATCCACAGTCATTTGGGTGGCAAAAAGAAAAAAAAAAAAGGTGGAAATGAGCTTTCTGCAATGTTGATTTTTCTTTCAAATTCATGACGATGTGGTGTCCCCAGGAATGGTTATTTTCTTCCCTTTCTCCCTAGCGTGAATTCTCAAGTAAGTAGCAAATGATTTCAAATGCATGCCGACTGCAGTGGACAGCTGCCAGGAGAGAAGTGAAAATAAACTGGTGACAGGAAGTGTCACAGTTCATGGAAAGGGCAGCGAGGATATAGTGGCGCAAGCCCATGACACTTCTGGGTCCACATGCTGAAAGACTTACCCGAACGAGCTGGGCAGCCACAAATCTCCTAGTAATTCATTAAGTCAGGGGAAACGCTCCCAGAAACATTGCTCTCCTCTCCTAACACCCTTTGTCTTTTAATTTCCAAACTCTGGGTTCATTCCTATGTCAAGCAAGCCTGGGTGAGTCTCTCCAAACAACTCCTTCATTCGTGATGGGACACACCGCAGCCGACTAATGCTTTGACTCTAAGTGTTTTAACAGGCTGAGGAGGTTTCCAAGCTTTAAGATCACAAGATGGATATATGATCAGTGTGAACTACAAAATAGCATCAAAAACAGCATGAAGGATGGTGGAAACAAAAGGGAATCATGTGGAACTTCGCCCAGGAAAGGGATTACAAACTTAGAAGGAAAGTTACAGGGATAAAAAAATTGTATTAAAAGTTAGTCACAAGATAAAGTAAGGTGACAGAGTTGAGGTCAAACATATCAATCATATCAATCAATGTAAATGGCTTAACTTATATAAAAGAAAGATTTTCAGTCTTGCTAACAAAGTAAAATCTAACATTCAGTCTTGCTAACAAAGTAAAATCTAACAAAGTAAATCTAACATTTACATAGAATGTAAATTCTAACATGGAAGAGATATGCCTAAACCAAGAGGTCCCGAGGTTAAAAAATAAAAGGATGGACAGAAATATGAAGTGCAAATGAAAACATCTAGGTAGAGTTGCAGTCTCGATGTCTTACAGGATGAAATTCAAACCACACAGCATTACGGAGACAAAGAAGGAGGCTGTAAGATGCTAGAGGCAACTGCTCACAAGGAAGCTCTGTCAATTGTTAATATTTATGCAACTAAAAAGTGGAGATGCAGGGATGTAGGGGACATAGAAACCCACTAGTGGTAGGTGATTTAAATACATCTTTCTCATTCCAGAAAGATCAAGTAAACAGAAAAGTTAACAGAGACCGAAACTCATAACCAGTAAGGTAACTCATACAAATCTCTGTGGAAATCTGAACCTCAGTAGTAGAAAAAACAGGTTCTTCTCAAGTGACCATACCTTGGGCCACAAAGAAAACCTAAATAAATTCAAAGAACAGAAAGAATACTCTTTGATTACAATATAACTGGAACTAATAATTATTAGCAAATAGAAACACAAAGACCACTTTATCTGAAAATTTAAAAAAAAAAGCCCAATCCTGTTAATAAACAGCTGTTGGTCAGAAGTAGAAGTATCACATGCAATTATAGAATTTGTTGAAAATAATGATAATGAAAATACAAATAATCAGCTCTGTGGTATTCAGCTAAAGCAGTCAATAGAGGGAAAAGCTTAGCATTAAACACCCCTGTCAACACAAATAAACACAAATGACTCAAGCACCCCACTAAAAAAGTTAGAACAACAAAGTAAACCAAAAGGATGTAGAAGAAAGGAATTAATAAAGATAAAAACAGAAATTAATGAGATAGAAAATAGGAAAAAAAAAAAACTAATAAATAAGACCAGGCCTGAAACAATCAATATAATAGATAAACCACCAGTTGAACTAATTTAAAGAGTAAGTGATAGAAAGCATAGACACACTAAATTAGAAATGGTAGCAGTGGGTGATTGGGGAAATCCATCAAAGCAGAGGAGGGGTGCCTGGGTGGCTCAGTGGGTTAAGCTGCTGCCTTCAGCTCAGGTCATGATCTCAGGGTCCTGGGATCGAGCCCCGCGTCAGGCTCTTTGCTCAGCGGGGAACCTGCTTCTCTCTCTCTCTCTGCCTGCCTCTCTGCCTACTTGTGATCTTTCTCTGTCAAATAAATAAATAAAATCTTAAAAAAAAAAAAGAAACTTTAAAAAAGCTTTAAAAGAAGGCAGAGGAAATCTAAAATAAAAACATAAGGGACTTCTTTTTTTTCAATTCTGTACAAAAATATTTGAAAATCTAGGTGAAATGTATAATTTTCTAGAAGAAAAATAACTTATGTAAATTAATCCCAGTAGAGACGGAGTCTTAACAGACCAGATACCATAGAAAAAATAGAAAAAATAAAGAGTTTCCTTATAAAATAGCACCAGGCCCGAATGGTTTCACAGGGAAACTCTGCTAAAGCTTTTGATCAGGTAATACCTATGCTACTTATGAGCAAAGAAAAAGAAGAAAAAAAAAAAAGAAAAAGAAGAAAAACTTCAGGTAATTTAAGCAGTTATGAGAATAATAACAGTAATGACTGAAAAAATGTAAAAATGCTTATTTCCATGAGTTGGTAATATAGATACCAACCGGTAATGATACCAAAACAAAACCACAACAACAAACTTTGCTTGTCACCTTTGAAGGATATTAGAGATCTTTATTTTGAAAGCTAGCCATTTCAGGGAAAGGGTCAAGCACTTATCTTTCTTTTCCTATGTAAACCGTTTATTGTGATGAAGGTAGGTTTCTTTTTACAAAAACATTCCAGCTGAAGAATACAAATACTGATGGGTTTACAATATCACTATTTTGTAACCTCTAACAAAATCCGTGGATCTAGGCTATGCTCATTAAAGGCTCCTCACTTCTCAAAAGGTCAGATCAAGAGACATTACATGTTTTCCAGTGGAAGTCCACTGCACCATCCGTAATATATTCTTGGCACAAAATCAAACCCAAATCTGACCAAGCCTCTAGAACTACTAATTTACAAGGAACACACGGTCCAGAGGAACATGTGAAGTAATACCGCAGGGATACAATCAGTGAAACCCAAACTATGGGGACTGTACAGGACAAATGACTCAGTTTCCTGAACAAACAAATTGCAAGGAGAAGAAGAGATGGCAAGGAAATCTATAGATAAAAGAAATTGAAGAGGCATTAACCAACCCAACATGTGGATATAATTTGGATCCTGATTCAAACTGTGTAAAATTTATGTGACAACTGGGGGAAATTTGTCCACTGAGTGGTATATGATGATATTAAATATTTATTGTTAGTTTTTTAAGGTGTGATATTGGTATTGCAACTTAAAAAAAAGAGTTCATCTATTTCAGAGATATATTCTGAAATGTTTAAAGATGAAGTTACGTCATGTGCTATTTGCTCTAAGAGACTGAAGATGGAAGGGCAAAGAATTAGATGAGGCTTAAGTAAGATTGGCCAGGAGCTGGTATTTAAGAAAACTGGATGAATGGACACAGAGGTTTACTATAGTATTCTTTTTACTTTTGTGTATGTTTGGAATTTCCCAAAGTAAAAAAAGATTTTGTTGTTATTTTGACTAGTCACCATTCTGGATGATTGTTATATTTCCCTTACGTGTTTCTGTTTTTTCCAGAATTTCACAATGGTAGTGATCTACTTTAAATAGTGGGGAGAATGCTTTTTGGCAAGTAATAAAACTAAAAATTTAGTCACTGCCTGATTTCTTAATAGCTCACTGTGCAGAGTTTGGTAATACCCAATGTTTGCTGAGTACTTATTATGTGGCAGGTGTAATCCAAGTATGTATGTGGATTAACTTATTTATTCTTAAATACATTTTTATTTTCTTCTTGGAGATGAGGAAATGGGAACCCAGATACTTTAAGTAACTTACTCAAGATAGTATAGTTCAGGGGGCCTGGCTGGCTCAGTTGGAAGAGCATGTGACTCTTGATCTCTGAGTTGTGAGTTTGAGCCCCACGTTGGGTATAGAGATTACCAAAATAAATAAATATTAAAAAAAGATAATATAGCTGATAAGAGATAGAGCTAGGATTTAAACTCAGTCTGTCTGGCTCCAAGTCTTACTTTGTAAACCATGATTTTATCCTTGCCTTGTGACTTTAATAATTCCTTAGTAAAATGTTGGCATCCTTACCTTCCTCCTCCTCCCGTAGGAACTGCCCATGTGTGTTCTGTGAACTATTACACTGTCACTAAGAATCTGGTTCTTGTTTGTGGCATTGTGGGTGACCTTGGGCACCAAGTCGTTTCATTCTTTGAGCTTCAGTTTTATCACCTATAAAATGAGGAGGTTGGACTATGTGATGCTGAGTCTTGCTGCTTACCAGCTGTGTATCCTCGGCGAAGTTACATAACTTGATCTGGGTGCCCCGTTGCTGAAAAGGGGATCATTATTCCTGCCTTATAGGGTGGTCGAGAGGAAGACGAGAGGGGATGTGTGAAAAGTGGGGGCACAGTGCTTGGCACATAATCATAATAGTGATGACTGCCATTCTACCCTTCCTAAGAGTCCCTGAGTCTGGAAGGGTTGGAAAGAAGGCTCCCTTGCCTAGGGAAATTCTATTGGGCCTTGCAAGGACGTGCTGGTGACTCTGTCTATTGAGAGGATTCCACACTAGCACAGGCAGAGAATAAAGAGGGGTGCAGTTCCTTGAGCTGAAAAGGAGCCTAAAAATTGTGCAAGTGCCATTTATTAAATACCATTCTCTAGATGCTTTACAAATATTCCCACATTCAGGCTTGGTTCAGCCTAGCAGGGTAGATATTAATAGTAGCCCCATAGCTACTGAATGAGTGGGAGTTACCGAAAACCATGCTCTTTCTCCTTTATCATCTTGCTCTGGTTATTCTTAATTAGGTTTCTCATCGTGTGTGCATAGGGTCTTACTATTGTATTTAACATTAAGATGCCCAAGTCACCAAGTAGGGTTTTTTTTTCAAGTATAGAGTGAATACATACATGTTCAATATACCAAATACACAAGAAAAATCCAGAAAAGTAGAAAGAAAAGACAATCCATTGGCAAATCTACCACCTAGCATTCAGAGACAACAATAATTGTTTTCTTCTAGTCATTTTTTTTCTTTGTTGGTTTTTCTTCTATAACTGCGATTAGGTAAATAGCTTTTTAAAATCCAAAATCATTGAAATAATAAAATTGCCTCAGATTGTGAGGACCTCAGATTAGAGAATGTCAAGATTGGTCCATTTCAGGGAGTCTCAATTTTGGGTGATTTTCCCTGAGTCTATTCACATAGCTGCCAGGGCTATCTTCTACCTCCTCCCTCCTCCCTCCGTCCCACCCCTCAGGAGTTAGGTCAGGAACAGGTGACTAGGGAATGAAGGTTAGGAGGAGACTTCTTCCCCACGTGTTAGTTTTGTGGGGCTGCCATAAAAAAGTACCACAGATGGAGTGGCTTAAGCAACACAATTTATTGTCTCACATCTGGAGGCTAGAAGTCTGCAGTCAAGATGTCTGCAGGCGGTGCTCCCTCTGAAGGTGCTAAGGGAAGATCTGGTCCAAGCCTCTCTCCTGGCTTTTGGCCATTCCTTGGTCTGTGACAGCAGAACTCTAAACTTTACCTGGTGAGCTCCTGTGTGCAGTCCTGTCTCCAAATTCCCCCCTCCCCCCTTTTTAAATAAAGATTTTATTTATTTATTTAATTGACAGACAGTGAGAGAGGGAACACAAGGAAGGGGGGTGGAAGAGGGAGGAGCAGGCCTCCCGCAGAGCAGGGAGCCCAATGCAGGACTTGATCCCTGGACCCTGGGATCATGACCTGAGCCAAAGGCAGATGCTTAACAACTGAGCCATCCAGGTGCCCCTAAATTTCCCTTTTTTATAAGGTCACCAATCATATTGGATTAAGGACCCTCTGTACTCAGTATGACCTCAACTGCATATATCTGCAATGACCCTATTTCTCAGTAAAGTCAACGTTCTGAGTACTGGGGTTAGGACTTCAACCTATGAATTGGGGTGGGGATACAGTTCAGCCTATGGCGGACCCATGTTTGGAAAGTGGTTTCGGTGTCTCTAGGGAAGCTAGAGGATGTGAAATATGCTGACGACTTGTGGATGCTCACAGATGCTCATTGGCAATGGAGTCCTTCCTCTGTAGATGTCCATCCCCTGGAGGGCCTCTGCCCTGTTCTCCTGGAAGAGCTAGGGATGAAGAGGTCACCCAGAAGCTCAGCTTAACCATGGGAGACTTAGGCAAGAGGATATGTCAGACCCATGATGGTGGGGACTTTAGCCCATGGCCAGGAATCCATGTGACCAAAGCCAAAATGGAGAAAGGAACAAAAAGAAGAAAGGAGGTTGGAGATTGGGGTGGGTGTGAGATGTGGACAAAAAAGGACAGTTTTACCTGGAGCATTCTGCAACAGGAGTCCTATGGGCTGGAGTACACATTTTTGCACACATACTGGTCAGATAGATGGGGATTTCCCAAAGTGGATCCTGTGGAATATTGACTTTATGGGATATTAAATAGTACGTGATGGAATGTTTTCACGGCAAAATAAGTTTGGGGAGCAATATTTACCTGAATTTTATTTCAAAGAAATTAAGATTTTGAAAATTTAATATACTTATATGGACTGTGCATCCTTAGGAAGAGTAAATGGCAATCAGCATTTATCAATTTGACTGGGCCAGAGAGACTCTTTCTTGGGAAAATCTAGCAGGATGCATTTTGAAAAATGTTGAGCTAGATGATGGGTGAGTCTATTGTGAACAAAACCATGGACTTGGTGGGTGCAATAGATAACAGTCTTGGAAAATTCCTAATTTACATTATTACCATTCTATATTTTTGCTTCCCTAGATTTTTCCTCTGTTGCTAGTCTATTGGATTTCCTTGGTTTATAAAACATTTCTTGATACTGATACAATTTCTTGGGCATGACTGATAAAATTCTCAACGTTGATTATACAGTGGTTAACAAAATCATTTTACATGATGTCACCATCTTTTTTTTTTAAGGTTTATTTATTTATTTTAGAGAGAAAGAGAGGAGCAGTGGGGAGGGACAAAGGGAGAGGGAGAAAGAGACTCCTTGAGCAGACTCCCCACCGAGTGCAGAGCCTGACATGGGGCCGAATCCTATGATTCTGAGACAATGACCAGAGCTGAGACCTAGAGTTAGCTGCCTAACTGACTGAGCCACCACCATCTTTGGGCATATATCTCATGTCTCCTAATCCCAGTCCTTCCTACAGGGGGTCCTTTACAAAGTGTTTGCAGGCCCCAGATGTCTGCTTAAATCAATGTGGAACAGAAAGCAGTTATCTTACGATTCTTAAAAAGTCTACTGGCTGCCTGAATGAGGAGGCAGAGCATACTGAACAAATTTAGGGCCTGAGGTTAATTTTCTTTTTACACTCAACCTAAAGTAAGTCAATCACTTGGATTCTTCATAAAACAAACCTGGAGGAGCGCCTGGGTGGCTCAGTGGGTTAAAGCCTCTGCCTTCGGCTCAGGTCATGATCTCAGGGTCCTGGGATCGAGTCCCGCATCAGGGTCTCTGCTCAGCGGGGTGCCTGCTTCCTCCTCTCTCTCTGCCTGCCTCTCTGCCTACTTGTGATCTTTCTCTGTCAAATAAATTAAAAAAAATCTTAAAAAAAAAACAAAACAACAAACCTGGAGGCAGGTAGTTCCTCTGGGAGGTGATCCCAGAAAACCCAAATGAAGAAGTGGGGAAATTGAGACAGAGAAATGAGAAAAGCCAATAATGGGGACATTAATGAGAGGGTTCTTGTGAGAAACGGAGACTCAGTCTTTTTGCGAAACCTCTGGGAAAACATATGGAGCACATCTCAGAATTGTGCCATTGAAGGATGGGGTGGCTGGAGCATTTGCTCACCTACTCACCTCCTCCATTGGTTGAAGTTTGGCCCCTGAAGTGGGTTGAAGAGTGCCCCCGCCCCCCGCCGCCAAATTCATGGTCTTCCCAGACCCTCAGAATGTGACCAGATTTGGAAATAAGGTTCTTGCAGATGTCATTAGTTAAGATGAGGTTATACGCAGTAGGGTGGACCCTTAATTTAATATGACTTGTATTCTTAGAAGATGGGGAGAAGAGTCCCAAAGAGATACAGGGAAGATGGCCATGTGAGGACAGAAACAGAGATTGGAGTTATGTTGCCACAAACCAAGGAACCTCCAGGATTGCTGGCAACCACCAGAAGCTAGGAAGAGGCAAGGAAAGATCCTCCCCTTTTATTTGTAAGATGGACATGAGATCCTACTTCAGAGAGATGTTGTGAATGTGAGTGCACTTTTTATAAAGCATCTGTCGTGTGCCCAGGCACATGACACCACTCACTAAATGTCACCTACTCTTACTAGGTATCACTAGTAGAGTGCGGGCTTTGGAGTCAAACAGGCTTGAGTTTGAATTTGAGCTTTATAGCTGCGTGACCTTGGGCAAGTCATTTAACTTATTTGAGTTTCAGTTTTTGCATGAAGATAACAACACTATGTGTGAAGGCCCTGCTGGTGTTTTCTCCACAGCTTTAGGGTGCATAAAAGGGTCATCCTGCAAGTGTCTTTCAGGGCTTCTCCTTACTCAGGGCTCTGAGGTTCCAGGCAGTGTCCTGAAATCCGGAGACTGTCTCTGAATCCATGGTAGAATGCAGAGCCTGAGGTGGCTGTGTCCTCTTGACCTTGCTTTCTGAAGCTAACACTTTACCTGCCTTCTACCCGGGGCCCCCACCATCCTACGTCTGACTTGTGCTAATAAAGCCCACATCCTTGATGTGACACGTAGAGTCTGGGCTGCAGCCCTGGGTGGTTGCCTGGCGGGCATTCCTTTGAGTGAGGAGAGGAAGCTCAGACGCTTGCCCGTGCCTTTGCGTCTGAGCTGGAAACGTTGGCAGCAATTCCCTGGAAAGGAGCTGGAGACTGTTTCTGTGGGCGAGGTAGGTCGGCCCTTATTCTGGTTCCTTGGCGTGCATGCAGTGAGGTGGTGGGGCAGGTGTTGATGGAATGACCTTGGCTTGGGCTCCTTTCTACTCCCTGTCACTCTCAACTAGCAGTGTGTCCAGTGCTCCAGGAGAAGGGGGAGCAGAGGGGAGGCTACCCCCCACTGGGCCTCCTGGCACACACCCCGTGCCCCAGTCCCCACTCCCCATCTGTGTGGTATGGCAGCCACCAGCCAGCCGCATGTTGCTAGGTTGTGCTTGAAAGATGGCTAGTGCCACTGAGGACTGAAACCTTACATTTCATTTATTTTTAATTAAAAAACAGATGCTTGATTCAGGTATTGGAAACATTTAAAAATATGTTTGGAACAGCTTAGGTATGTGGATCATACCTTTTACTTTTACAACTGTACATTTTTATGAAATCTAAAAACAGATTCAGTATTTCCAGTGAAAATTTAGCATCTGAATGGAGACGTGCTGTGAATGTAAAATACATACCAGATTTTGAAGATTTAGTATGAGAAAAGAATGTAAAAGAAATCAATATAGTTATTTAAATATCAATTACTGGATAGATACCAATCATTTGGATATTTTGGGTTAAATATAAAATACATTATGAAAATATTTTTACCTACTTTTTGGACTTTTTTAATGTGGTGACTAGGAAATTTTAAATTATGTGTATAACTTGTGTGGTAGTTCTATTGGACAGTGATGCTCTAGATGTGTAGCAGCATAAAACATTAAATCTGAAAGGGGCCTTGGGCATGATCTGGAGGCTTCCCTCATTTTTGAGGTGAGGAATTGGACACTCCAGGAGTTTAAATGGCCTTCCCAAGGACTGGAATCCAGACTTCTTTTTTCCTGGCCAAGAGTGCACAGAAGCTGAGACATTGTGAATAAGGGAGGTTGTATAAAATGAAGTAATGGATTGGAAGTCCATGGTTATAATAACCTGACAAGAATATCAATAAGGTGTTTCACATGTGAAATGGTATTTGTTATTATTTTTGCCCTGCTCTGAGGCGCTTATTGGAACTGGGAAGTGTCCCTCTGAGATTACTGAGAGGCAAATTTCTTTTTGCTCCAGACATCTACCTCATTCTAGAACCTGGATACCTAAGACTCTATCCAAGAGCCAGACGCCTGCTCTAGTAAGAATGTTCTCCTCTTCACAGGGTGATGTAGGACTCAGGCTCAGGGCAGAGGCCATCCTATTGCTTCGGCTGAATACCTCTTTTTTTTTTTTTTAAAGATTTTATTTATTTGACAGACAGAGATCACAAGCAGGCAGAGAGGCAGGCAGAGAGAGGAGGAAGCAGGCTCCATGCTGAGCAGAGAGCCCGATGCGGGGCTCGATCCCAGAACCCTGGAATCATGACCTGAGCCGAAGGCAGAGGCTTTAACCCACTGAGCCACCCAGGCGCCCCCTGAATACCTCTTCTGTTTCTTTGTCTCTTTCCCTTTCTTCCTTTCCAACTAACCTCCCCTCCTCCAACACACACACTTTTGAAAGGCAAAGACAACTTTATTGGAGGGCAGGAATGCCTGTCAGAGAGTCTATCCCTGGTCCCCACCTGACACTCTGGAGCTAGAGACAGGGATATGGTCCCTACCCGCTAGTCTTGCCCCAGCTACTGCATCTGGGTGTAAATTTGGCCAAAGCAGAGACCATCAGTGTGATTCCGGGTAGAAAGAGGGTGGCTGTGAATGTGGTTAGAGAGGGATGGGGTTATTGGTTGTTTGGTCTGAGATCATCACATGTTTGACTTTGATTGTGCATTGGGTGTGAGCATGGCCTTATCCCTGGGGATGTGGTTGTGTGTTTGAGGGTGTGACCTGAGTGTGGTATGGTGATAAGTGGGGATGGTCCATCCCAGTGTCTGGGTCAGTGAGGAGCGGAGAGGCGGTATTAAATGGATCCTTGTAGACCTATGGGGAATTTGGGGGGTTGAGAGTATAGAGTGAGGTCTAGTGTCCGCCTAGGTGGATGTGGCTTTGGATAGTACGAGTGTTGCTCTGTGCCTGAGGGTTGGGTGGGCCCCCAGGGTAGGGTGTTCTGTGGCCTTTTTATATCAGAACTCAGAGCATTTCCTGTTGGCACCAAAGCATTATAAGCAATTGTCGTAAGGTCACTGTTATCTAGTATGTTTCCCATACCTCTTCTCCTGTTCCCTCCTCCTCTTCCCCTTTCTTCCTTCCCTTTCTTCACCGCCCCCTCCCAAATTCCTTCTTTTCTTGTCTGTATTTCATTTCTAGCTTACAGAACTCTTGCTTTGTGCCAAGTACTATGACGGGATTTTTCGTCACTTGTTTTTTCTCTCCATAAACTCATCCCTCAAGGTGCTATGGTGACTGACCTCCTCTTAAGCAACTTCATTATGAAAGCTTCTCTGGCAAGGGTGAGGTCTCATTTGGCTCTTTGCCTGCCTCAGTAAGTCGTTGTTGATGCTGATATGCCGTAGTGCCTCCTCTCCAAGAACAAGGGGAATGTGGGAAAGGATTGGGGGACTCTGTGACCAAGTGGCTTGTTTTTGGTGGGGATAGGGCAGGAAGGGGATTTGAGCCCGATGACCTGTGTCTCTCCTGTTTGTTCTCCTGCAGGCCCATCACAGGCCCTGAAGATTCTGAGTCAGTTCTGCAGGGGCTCATAATGACGCATGCCATGTGTAGCCGGTGTGGGCCCCAAGGCTTTGTGGCATAACTTGGTTGTCTTTGTCGCCAGCCTTTCCCTCTGGCACAGGCCTGTGCAGCCCTGCTGCCTGCAGGCTCTCACCGGGTCTCAGGATCTACCTGCAGGGCCTGGCTCCAGAGAAAATCGTAGGACCTGGCAGAGGCCCCATCCTCCCTCAGGGCCAGCAGCCGTGGGACTGTTTCTTCCCCCATAGGCTGGGCTGTGGTTTAGCCCATTTTCACCCTGGCATTGGCTCCCTGGAAGGGGCTTCTGGGTGTACGTGGGTCTTAGAACTTAGTGGTGCCTGCCATATGACACACTGAACCCTGGCTGTCGCTGCCTCCCAGGCTGGGCCCAGCTGGGCTCAGTGTCTTTACCCAGGACCTCACTGGCACAGCTGCCTCGGTGCTCACAAATGGGTTTGAAAAACAAGAGGAAGTGCTGTCTTTAAAGAAAATCCTTTTGCAGACCTAGAGCCCAGCCCCCATTCACTTTACCTTTTTTGCTCACCCCATTTTCATACAGCAGATTGGAGAAAGGTAAGAGAATTGTATGGAATTTGAAAGGTCCAAGAGACACCTTGGAGGACCCTGGGAAATCTGCAATTCCAGCTTAACCCCAGCACGAACTCTTTTGTGAACTGTTTCTGAACCTCTCTGGGCCCCAGATGTCCAAATCTGCCAAAAGAGAACGTCCTCTTAATCGCTGTATAGGGCTGTTCTTTGGGAGGAAATGAACTAGTTAATGTGAAAGTAGTTTGCAAAAGAGCAAAAGGGAGGAAGGAGACAAATGGTTATTTGGTGCTTACTGTATACCAGGAGCTTCACAGAGTGCATCTTGTTTTGGAGCCAGGCTCTGGAGGCCGACAATCTCTGTGATTTCCACAAATGGCCTCTGTGTCTTATCTTCCCTCCTCCCTGGGCTTGAGCCTCATGATTCTCAACCAGGTGTTCCAACCATCCAGCAAGGACTTGCACTAAAGTACTAACAGTGTGTAGACAGCTCCTAGGGGTCAGGAGTCCTGGGCTCCGGTTCTAGCCCTGCTGCTCCCTGTGTGATTTGGGCAGGCCACCCAAATCGTCTGGCCTTTCCGGTCACAGGCATGTCCCTGACTCTGCAAGGCCCCCAAGACATCTCTAAGGATTCCTAAAGACTTTGGGTAAAACCAGGTGCCTTACCTTGACATTCATCATTTCTGTATTCTAACTGCAGTTTACCTTTTCCATCCTTAAATTGCTCCTCCTCTCTGCCACAGATTCCCTTTGTGTTCCCAAAGCCTGCGCTTTCCCCTGCCCACTCTCACACTGCCCTCTGTGCATGGAAGACGCCCGGGACACTCTGAACCTGCCTGCTGCAGAGCAGGAGCTCTGAACGGCAGCTTTTGTCACTTCTGTCCAGAATTCCCACTGCTTGTTTTCAGCACCTGCTTCATCCATATGGAATAACCCATGCAGTGCCCAAGCCCAAAATGTTAAACCACACTCCAATAATCTAACAAATCGAGGCAGTAGGACACTGTACAAGATTTAATTGGCTTGGATTCTTCCAGGCAGGACAGACAAAAAAGAAAAAGGTGGGAAAGATGGTTCTGGATGTGTGGAGACACTCTAGGTTGTGCTAGACTACACTGACCACCAAATGCAACATGTGATCCTTGAGTGGTTCCTAGATTTAAAAAAAAATAGATATAAAGACTATCATAGAGACAATTAGAAAAATTAGATTACAGTCTGTGTAGTAGTCTGCTAGGGCTGCCATGATGAAATACTGTGGCCTGGGTGGCTTAACAACAGGCATGTATTTTCCACAGTTCTGGAAGCTGGAAGCTGAGGATCAAAGTGTCTGCAGATTTGGTTTTTTTCTTCTCCTTGGCTTGCAGATGACTTCCTTTTCACTGTGTCCTCACATGGCCTTTCCTTTATATGCACACGTCTGTGTCCTAATCTCTTCTTATAAGAACATGGTCATATTGGACTAGGGCCCATGCATGTGACCTCATTTTACCTTAAGTACCACTCCTGAAGTTTTGCTTTGTCTCTGGGCACCTGGGTGGCTCAGTCAGTTGGGCATCTGCCTTCGGCTCAGGAACTCTAGATCCCAGGGTTCTGGGATGGAGTTCCGCATCAGGCTCCCTGATGTGCAGGGAGTCTGCTTCTCCCTCTACTCCTGCTTGTGATCTTGCTCTTTCTCTCAAGCTCTTGCTCCCAAATAAATAAAATCTTAAAAAAAAAAAAAAAGTTTGGCCCTGTCTCCACATAATAGTCACATTTGAGGTTCTGGGGGGTTAGGACTTTAAATATGAATTTTAGGGAGATACAGTTTAGCTCATAACAGCCGGAATATTGATGCTACTAATCTTAAAATTCGTGGGTGGGACAAGACATTGTGGTTATCTAGAATATCTTTGTTTTTAGAATATATATGTGGAAATGTTTAGGGGTAAAGAGTCATGATATCTACAACTTTCTCTCAAGTGGTGCAGCAAAAAAAAAAAAAGCATCTGTAGAGAGAGCAAGTGTTTGGACAAAATGGTAATTGGTGAATCTAGATAAAGGGTATAAGGTCTTCCTTGTAATATTCTTTTAGGTCTTCTATAGGTTTAAATTTTCCAAAACAAAAACTTGGGCGGAAGGAAACTTCTCTCATCCTCAAAGCCCTAGGACTCCAAAATATGATGTCTGTTTACCCTATTATGTGTTCAGAGAGTGGCTGTTCTTTTCCCTCTTAGGATTTATTAGGACTTTTTATTTTGTATTTGTATTTCATTTATATATTTGACTGTTGTCTGTCTAGACTCCACAAAGGCAGGCATTGGCCTGCTTGGCTCATGTCTGCACCCCAACACTCTGCACAAATGTGGCACTCAATAATATTGATAAACGAATGAATAAATGGATGAACATAGTTGGGGCTGAACAGACACAGACCAGAAATGTGGATGGGGATGTGAGGAGGAGTCTGAATCCCAGAAAGTGTCTTAAGGTTAATGAGCCTGAGGCCATCCTTGCTCTCTAGTCTCCTTTCCCTCTTTTTTCCCCTTTATATCTCCTCTGATTCTTCCCTCCTTCTCTTTCTCCCTTCCCTCCCACTCCCACATTCTTTCCCTTCCGTTTTTGCTGTGGACCCCTGGGTGCTGTGCCTCCCTCCCCATGTCACTGTGTGTCAGGCTCCCTGGGAGTTGCCATATCCTGGGGGTGGCAGGCAGCTGGGCCAGGAGACTCCAGGCGGGTGCATAACGAAGGGACATCTCACAGCCAGTCCTAACCTTTCATTTTCTGGGAAGGAAATCTCCTCTTCAAAGGGCTCCTAATTCTTCTCATGCAAAAGTCAGAAATTCTCCTCCCTGAGGTACACAGACCAAAATCCTCTGTCCCGTGATACTTCTGACCAAGCGGTGGTTCAAGGACACCCAGACAGGCTGGGAGGCTAGGCTATCCCTGGAAGCCTAGGATTGCAGCAGACTGAGGCTGACCAGGCGTACTTGGGTCCCTGGAGCCTGGGGAGGAAGAGGAACCTAGGTTTTTGCATTGCCTCTTCATTTCACAGCTGTGGCCTTGGGCCAGCGATAGATCCCCACCTGGGCCTCAGTTTACCCATTCCTGAAATGAAGCAATTGGATTGGAATAGGGACAAGCTGACACTGCTGCCGATGGAGGGGCTGTCACCCTTTGACAGAATGCTAAGTGACGTGTGTGTGTGTGTGTGTGTGTGTGTGTGTGTGCATTTGTGTGTTTATCGTGTGTAGGAGTCCTTTTTGGTTCCAGAGAACCTGTAGCTCCCACAGTATTTTCAGAGAGGTCTCTAACCCACCCCTCCCCTTTCCCTTTTCCTAGCACTACAGCCTCTCAGTATGAAGAGCCTATTCCTGCTTTTAAGGTCTGACCTTTCCTACCTGGAGGACAGAGCTGCCATAGACCTTCGGGCAGCCAGTGCACTGCCCGCTCAAATTCACATTATCCTCAGGGGCCAGGCTGCCAGTCCACTGTCGTTCTGCATTTGCCTGGCAAACAGGGTGCTTTTTAAAAAAGTGAACAAAGGTTCTGTCTGGGTCTGCGGTTTCCGTAGGAGTCACCACATTTCAGTCACTGCTTATAACTTGATGGCCCCAAACCTTCCAAGGCAAGATGAGGAAACTCTTCTTGAGCTGAGTTGAAGTTGGTGATAGACTCACTCCAGCTGGAAGAAACTGCAGAAGTACTTCCGGTCCCTGAATTCCATGGCAAATCTGTCCTCTCCTCTCCAGCCACCCTCATACTTGCCTGGATGTACCAACCTTCCTGGGGTCTCCCCACTTCACCCCTAACTGTCTTCCCACAGCAGCCAGGAAATGCTTTTAAATCCACAGATCAGCCCAGATCACCCTGCTCTCTTAAAACCCTCTTAATGTGGAGCGCCTGGCTCAGTGGGTTAAAGCCTCTGCCTTCAGCTCAGGTCATGATCTCAGAGTCCTGGGATCGAGCCCTGCATCGGGCTGTCTGCTCAGTGGGGAGCCCGCTTCACCCCCCCTCTTTGCCTACTTGGTAAGTAAATAAATAAAATCTTAAAAAAAAACAAAACCCTCTTATTGTCCTTTATATGGTCCTTTACTAGCACCCCTCGTGGCATTTTGGATAAAACCCAGATTGCTTTTTCTCATCACTCAAATCTCAGTTCAGAAATCACCTCCTCAAAGAGGCCTTCCCTGACCATCTCATCTAATAAAGTACCCCACACCCTGCCCGCCGCCATTTTTTATCCCAACAAATTGAATTATGCATTTGCCCACTCTCTGGTTTCTTGTCTCCCCGACCAGACTGTAAACCACATGAGGGCAGAGCTTTTGTGAGTCTGGTTCATAGCTTAACTCCTGCGACCAGTAGGGATATGGGAGGTGATTGATAAACTTCCATGATTTGATGGCATGGTAATTAACTGTCTTGTGCCTTTCCCTGCTCTAGGGTTTTAGCATTGAGCAAACTGGAGCCCAGGATGAAGGGTGGGGAGTGGAATGCACTGTTTGAGTTCTTCCAACACCGTTAAGCTTGACTAGCACCCCTCTACTGTCTCTCAGTCCCCCAGCTCTCCTGCAAGGGAGAGCTCAGGCTCACAAGGGTGCCTAATGCTCTCAGGGTGCCCTGAGCTGTGGGTGACGTTTAGATGTTCCCACCACCTGAAAGAGACATGATCTGATGTCACATTCCAAGGCCTTGACTTCTTTCTGAACTTGAAACTCTAAGAAGAAAGAGGTAAAAGAGCAAAACCATGGGATGTCAACTTTTAACTTCCTGTCAAATGCCACATGGAAATCAGGTCCCATCTACTTACTCTAGCTAACAAATTTGAGATGATTTTAAAGTCACTAAAACTTTTCAAATTAGCTTTTATCAAAATAATACTTGAACACAGTTTAAAAAGTCAAATAATGCTAACAAGCTTATAACTGAAAAAAAAAAAAAAAAAAACCCCAAAACACTGTTAGTCTTGTTTAATGCTGAGCCAAGGGGTGTACTATTATGACATTTATTTTCTTGTATAAATTTTTAGTTTCCTGGGGCTAGTTACTGCTCATTTCTTTTCATTGTTTAGATTTCTTTGAACCTTTGGCTCAGTCTCCCCATATCCTCCAAGGCACCAACAGTGTTTCTCTGAACAGTTTTTCCCATTAGTAAACCTGTCAGCTCTTCTCCCAGTTTCATGTTTTTCCAGAGATGGTGCTTCTAGAGGCTTCCTTCCTCTCATTCTTCTCTAGGACCTGTGACTCTCTAGATCTCCTGGCCAGGGATAAGAAAACCAGGAAAGCTCAGAGGATAGTGACAGCTGCATCTCCTCTCCACGTTGGGTCTTGGTCCATACCACATCTGGCCATCTTCTCTTACTTATCTCTGTAAAAGAACAATGCCAACATTTCAGTCTGTATCAAAGACCGAGCATAAGTTGGATGGAGCGGCTGTAACACTCAACTTTGCCTGAGCCCTACAAATGCTATGATTTCATGCTATGATTGGATGGAATATCTTAGGCAGAATTGTCTGAGATTTTGCTTGGTTGTTGCCGAAGTAAATTCTATGGGGCCCCTTAAATTTACTCAGGCCCTCAAGCTTTATGGTAACTCAGAAGATCTAATTAGGAAGAAACAGAACTTTCCAAGTATCTCCCAAATCTTGTTCCATTCAGAGCCAGCTTTGTAAGTAGTCAGTGTCATGATTTGAAGGGAAACCGAAGGCTCCTATTCCTGAAAGTTATCTCTACTTGGAAAAGCCTGTGTGGCTTTCCATCATTATTGCTCCACCCTCTACTACCTAAGGATCTGTTGTTGAAACTCATGTTTCTCTTGGAGGGATCACATTTTAAACCACATCTGGGTTTTTACTTTGGGGGGAATATGTATTAACTGCTTTCCAGAGAGCAGGTAGAGCAGGGAACACCTCCATGGCGCTACAGCCTTCCACTCCCGCGTGGTGGGCCCTCCATGCGCAGGCTGACCAGGCGAGAGCCGGGCCACAGAGGGTGGGGGAAGCCCATCTGCAGGAACAGCAGACCCCCCGCAATTCTTCGTCTTCATCCCTCACCCAGATTTCCCCCTCCCAAGTCAGATCTGGAATTTTCTGTCTTCCTTTTGTGCCATGACAGCACAGAGTAAACATCAGAAGGATGAAAACAAAACAAAACAAAAAACATCAGAAGCATGGACTCAGGGGCACTTGGGGACTCATTTGGTTGAGTGTCTACCTCTTGATCTTAGCTCAGTTCTTGATCTGAGGGTCGTGAGTTCAAGCCCCTCCTTGGGCTCCACACTTAAAAAGAGAGAAAGAAAGAAAGAAAGAAAGGATGGACTCAGCTCTTCTCCTTCTTCCCTGCCCATGGCATGGCCCCTGGAAGTGAAGATCCCTAGATTGAGCTGACTCACACCCAGAAAACTAGGAAGAAAGTCTTACAAGGACGCCAGCACCCCCCCTGTGGCACCCTGATAACAGGCATCTGCCCTGCCACCCCGAAGCCGTGGCTCCAGTCTCTCTGGTTCCCTTTGGCCACGGCTGGACCAGAGGCTTAGCCCATGGCCACAGCTGTGGAGAACCAGAGCTGATTGCAAATCTCCCAGCTTCAAATTAGCCCAGACAGGAGGACCGGTCCTCCAACTCAAACTCACCCCCTCTGTAAAGAGGATGATTCAGGGAAAGCTCATTCAAGTCCAATGCAGTTTGGGCTTTGTAGGACATTACACAGCCTTGGTTCCGCGTTGGTGTCATCCTCCCTGTCTCTGTTGGCTCCTCTCTCTCCTCTGGCTCTCTCTCCCCATCTCTCTTAGTCCCTTCCCTGTCTCTCTTGTTTGTCCGTCTCTCATGTTCTTCATACACAACTTTCCTTTCCCAAAATCAAGGAAGAACCAGAACAATGAGACAAACCTCAGTGCTGAAAGGTCTCTGCTGGGGAACTTGGCATTAGCTCTACAGATGTGTGCCTGTTCATTTTCTGATCATTTCATGCCATGCAGAGAAGCTTCAAGAGTCCTGGTCCGTTATCCTGTGAGGATGTGGACCCTGTTACCCTTCTGTGCCTCTCCCCTCCATGACTGAGTGCATGAATTTGCTCTGAATTAACACCATGGGGCTTTGCCCTCCAGGTTCTGTCTGTGACTATAACCTTGAGCTTTTCTTAATATTTATTAAAAGCTTAGTTGAGCCTAACTATAAATCAAAGTGACAATATAACCATGCAGAGGAAAACAAAGAACCCATCCAAGGAACTTGTGAATACAGTACTCTTACTGAACATCCTTGGTGGGATGTAGGCCAAGGATTACTGAACTGTAAAAATCTTCCCCTTAACTTAGGCAGTTTGCGGTCAGGAGAGATTGTGGTGAAGTAATTCCTAAACTATTTTGAGTATATTGTAGTAAGTGAGTGAATAGATTGCTATTCGGGGGAGTCAGGATTTTATTGTTGGAGAAGGGAGGTATGACTATGGAATGGGGAAGGAGAGGAAGTACTTTTGGTGTTAGATTAGATTTGGAAGTAATCGTTCATTAAGAATAGGTATGTATTTCCTAGTTCTGTTCACTCCAAAGCCTGGAAACAATGACACTCCAGTGGTAATGAGTTTGAAGGCTACCAGAATTCGTTGGGGCTAGAGAAGGGAGAATATAAGGTGGGTCTGGAATGTCTTGTCATGCCAGTAAGGAAGTGTTCAAAACCTTGAGGTGATGTCAACAAGACATAGGAGCCATCTCGAAGGAGCTCATATTGGTGAAGTTTGGGTCATCTGGAACATCAAAAAGAATGGTGAAAGTCATAAATAGTAACATCAAATAAAAGATCAATGAGTCCATTGAGCTATTCAAATAATAATAATAATAATAAAAATATGTGGGGTGAGATGGGAAAGCTTTTCATAGAAAAACGCCACCAAAAATTGTAAAAGAAACAACAAAATTAGGACATGGGTCATTTTTCAGTCACCATTCAATAACTGAAACAAGTAAAGTTTCATCAGTGGGTGTTCAACCGCTGGATAAAACCATTAGGGCATAGGATGTTCAAATAGTCTCAAAATATCACTGTATTATTAGAGTCTACTTATTAGAGGAAAAAAAGTACTTTTGCGTCAAGAGTGATCAAACTTATCATCTAAAATGAGACAGACTGACCATGTGTGTCTTCTGACGTAAGGACAACACAGATCACCTCTGTAGTATTTTTCCCAAACATTTAATTTGAACCTAATCATGAAGAGACAATAACGTTTGGAAAGAAATCCAAATTTGTGGGCCATTCTGCAAAATAACTCGCCTGTATGCTTAAAAATTATCACTATCGTGGAAGACAGAAAAAACTGTTATCACAACTAAATGCAATGTGTGATCATAGATGGGATCATCAATATTTTTAAAAAGTTATAAAAGGCACTTGGGCGATAATTTGGGACCTCTGAGTGTATGGACCCTAGATTAGATAACGGTATGGTATTGATGTGAAATTTCCTGACTGTGATGGTTACTTTGTGTTTAGGGAGCACAGCGTTCATATTCTGTGGAAGTAAATGCAGAGGTACTGAGCTCTGAAGTTCGGTGATGCCTGCAGCATACTCCCAAGTGAAGAGAATGGAGGAAGAAAGCAAATAGTCGGGCACAAATATGATAAAACATTAGCCGAGTTTTCTAGATAAAGAGTATATAGATGTGCGTTGCATTATTTTCTTCACCTTTTCTATAGACTTGAGAATTTTTAGGAAAAGAAGTATTTTGGGGGGAAGCAAGCTTAGGGCTACAAACAAATGCATAGGGCCCTGTTTGACACCGTTCACATCCAGCTGAGCTCATAGCCAAGGCTTGGTCAGGGTTGTTGCCTCAGACAGGCACACTTTCTGGGAACAGAAAAAGGAAAAGTGATTTGAACCTTCCAGGAGATCAGTTCCTGACTGCCAGGTGCCTCTGATGGACTCAGCTCACCTGTCTGGGACCTGGTGTTGGGAGGTGTCTCACCCTGGGACCCTGAGCCCCTGAGCCCCAGCCTCTGCCTTGGAATGGCTATTTCTGAGGAAATCTAAAATGTTTGAAACCTCTAGAACAAGTTCTTATAGATCAGCTCTCCAGAGCACTGCATTCCCACAGGAATATTCCAGAATTCTAAGCTGGGATCCATGGCAGTGTGCCCTAAACCCAGCTGCTCCTCATAATCACCCGAGGGTTTGTTAAGCCGCCAATTTCTGGGCTTTACCCTCCATGATCCTGATTCCCCGTCAGTCTGAAGGGTGCCCCAGAATCAGTATTTTTAAGAAAATGCCCAGTTACCTTGAATATGGAAATGGGGGTTGAAATCTCAGGGCAGGTGACCTCTGAGGAGCTTTCCGACTCTAGGTGTATCTCTACCTAAAAATGGAGAATAAAAGTAAAGATACACTTAAGAAACTTCCTTGATCGATCTTGTCATCTGATGGTAAAAATCTCTGTCTGATTGAAAAACCTGCAATGAAAATAATAGTCTGTGCATGGGAGTGGATTGAATAGTTGACCACAGCATGGGTCTCGAAATTGGAAAGGTCACTTTCAAATGTCGCAGACACCAAGTATTTGGATCTTCCAGGTAGAGCCCGCCTCTGCCAGGCTGGCAGGTTCTCAGCAGGACCCAGCCCCTGTCGTCTCTGGCTTCTGAGAGCACGGTTTTTCTTTGCCATGTGGGACAGAAACTGTCTCGGTCTAGAAATTGAGCAAAGTACTGAATGTATCTGTGAAAGCGAGCAGTCTGGAATCAGGGACGATTAGCACTCAAAGAAACGAGAGATTGTTGTGTTCCCTTCTCTGATCACTTTAGAGGTGGGAGAGCTGAGGTCTAAGCTCTGTCACATAGCTGGAATTGTCACATGGGTCTCTAACCATGACTCAAGAGTTCAGGAGGCTGCAGTGCACTCCAACCAGGGTCTTTCTAGCTTCTCTCACTTTGGTCCAAAAACCCCCCATTTTTAGGCATATATGAAGATAATAAAAGTCAAGCATTGGGTGAAATGGAAAACACTGAGAGGGCAATTTAGGCCAATTTCTCTATGGGAAAAATGTGCCTAATAATTTGTGGAATTTTCCCTCTTTTATTTCTTCCTTGGAGTTTTCTCCACAAATTAACGCTTTTAGTGTCTGCTTGTCCTTAAAAGACAACAGTGTTTAGGACCTTTTGATAATGGAGATGATTTCTTTTGCTATCAGATTTTGCCTGATTTGAGCATACTAAAATTTTTTAAAAAAGAAACAAACTCATCTGGAAAATCCTTTAAGATTATTACTTTGTAACTCAATTTAAAAACGGTTATTTAGGGATGCTTGGGTGGCTCAGTCAGTTAAGCATCTGCCTTTGGCTCAGGTCATGATCCCAGGGTCCTGGGATTAAGTCCCACATTGGGCTCCCTGCTCACTGGGGAGCCTGCTTCTCCCTTTGCCTGCCACTCCCCCTGCTTGTGCTCACGTGCTCTTTCTCTGAAAAATAAATAAAATCTAAAAAAAAAAAAAGATATTTAAAATTCATTCATCAAGTTTTTATGTGCTAGGTACTGGGAATAGGGATATAGCAGTGAGCAAACATACTGAAAATCTACAAGCTCTTCCCTCTTGGAAAGTATAATTTAGTGGATAAAATATTAGAGGTGAATCTAATAGGCAAATTGTAGTTATTGTCTAAATACATGTAACTTTAAATGTTAACCATCAAACACAATCATATTACATGAAAACAATGTTATATCTAATATGTTTTCTTATTCTTAAACAAGACTGTGGAATTATAAGATACTAGATAAAATTATTGTGTATATTTGCATGTCTATGTTGAATTTTTAAAAGCTAAAAACAGAAAAAAGTGAACCTGTTTAAGTCTTAAGTGTCCTAGCAATTTAATTTCTCTTCAGTGGGGCTTCCAGAATTTAAATGGATTAAGTGTTTGCTTTGTACCAAAGTGTTGGGGCAGTAGACACTTGTCCTTAGAGTTGGGGGGAGTCTACTCAGAATCCTTTTGGTTTCCAAGAACGTAGACCTGCTTGAGTATGTTCCAGAAAAGGGGCCTTTGTTATGAGAATCCAAAAGGAAAACACAATAAAATCTGTTGTAAAGGGCCCAACGCAGCCACATTTCTCTAGGACTAGGATGGAAAACCCTAGAGCCATTAGAAAGAGGGCTTATCTCTGCAAGGGTTTGTCTGTCTGTCTCTCTTCTTCCTCTCTAATGGCTTCTTGGCTTTTCTTAGCACATCTACTCTCCCTTTCTCTCCTTGGCTTTCCTGTGTGGTTACAGTTTCTCCTTTCTCCCAAATCTTACCTTGCACATAACCATAATGGCTAGCCCTGTGTTCATTCTCCTGGCTTTTCAGTGGTAGTGCTACCACTACAGACACCTGACCATTTTCCCTTGGAGGCTCTTCATTTAAATTCTCAAGAGAGGAAACCTTATTCTCTTGAGCTGGGCCCTACAAGGTGTAGCTGGTTTATGGATGGTTGCCGGCTGGTTTATGGATGGCCCCCTCATTGGGTCAGATGTTATTCCTGGTCCAATTAGTATATGTGCTGCTGAAGCGAGCACATTCCTGGTCCAATTAGTCATGGCTAAAGTCAGATGGCGTTGAAGTGACTGTTGAGGGCTATCTTGAAGCCTGTGGAGGCCTGTTGGGAATAGGACTCCCCAAATGACAAATATGTTTGGAAAGAGGTCATCCAAGGTCATTTTTGCTGGCTATAATGGGGGGGGGGTGTTGATGGCTCTGGAACCAGAGGGAGCACACAGTTTTTCTTAAAGTTGGAGGTTTTTTTTTTTTTTTTTTTTATTTTTTTTTAAAGTTTTTTTTTTTTTTTTTTTTTTTTTTAAAGATTTTATTTATTTATTTGTCAGAGAGAGTGAGCACAGGCAGATAGAGAGGCAGGCAGAGGCAGAGGGAGAAGCAGGCTCCCCGCCGAGCAAGGAGCCCGATGTGGGACTCGATCCCAGGACGCTGGGATCATGACCTGAGCCGAAGGCAGCTGCCCAACCAACTGAGCCACCCAGGTGTCCCTTAAAGTTGGAGGTTTTTATACTCAAGATGAAACTAAATTCTGTAAGCAAGAGATGTGGTTATATATACAAAGCAAAGAACAACACAGTGACTCCTGGTGGCAAACTGAACAAAACCAGAGTAATCTGGGGAAAAGTAACTCATGTTCATGGAAACAGTGGTATGGTTTGTGCCAAATTCCAAAGCAACCTTCCTCCTAAAGCCATTGGGCACAGGATCCATGTAATGCTGTACCCTTCAAGGATTTAAATTTAGTGAAAAGTAA